>NC_135487.1:123559068-124929341 GCF_052094955.1 Ictidomys tridecemlineatus | reverse complement strand
ATTAAAGTCCTTACATTTGAATCTGTCCTTAAATGATTGAATACATGTGTTTAGAATTTGTAAACAAATTGAGTTGTATCTGAAGAATGCCTCACTGAGTTGGGAGGAAATGAATAGACTTTGGTCAGGAGATTAACTTCTGATGGGGGCAGAAAGAAAACAATAGAGCCTTTGTAATTGAAGGGGCAGGGGGAAAGGAGGTAGTGTCCTGAATGACAGTATCTTATCTCTGTGTTGTTTCCAGGCTCCTTAATCCTACAGGCTCCTTATTCTGTGTTTGAAGGAGACATATTGGTTCTGAGATGCCAGCAAAGGGGAAAAGAGAAGCTGACCTCCGTGAAATACACTTGGAATGGAAAAGTCCTTCTGGTTTCTAACAAAAGCTTGGATCTTTTTATCCCAAGAGCAAGTTTAAATAACAGTGGCTTTTATCAATGCTTTGGATTTAGGAACAAAAAATCGGCAGATACGTCAGCTACCAAATATATTGGAATTAAAGGTAAATCCTTCATTTCCTATAGATTCATTTAGTAATGTCAGGGTGGAGAAACTGGGCAGGAGGGATTTATAGGGGAATATTGGAACCCTGAATACTGGAGACTTATGAGTCCCTCCCGGAAGCAGAGAAAGTGGAGTGATTGAACTTGAATTGTCCTAGGAAAGAAAAACATAATCGAGAGGTTGATACATTTAATCTTGTATGTCTGAAGTTTCCGGGGACAGAGAATCCAAGCCTGTTCCTCCCGGAGTGCTAAATACCCTCCTGCTCAGAACTTGATTTTCCTTTTCTCTCTAGAACTATTTCCACGTCCGAACCTGAAAGTCACAGCCCTTCAGCCTACAGAAGGGAACTCTGTAAACCTGAGCTGTGAAACGCACCTTCCTCCAGAGAGACTGGACACCCCTCTTCATTTCATCTTCTTCAGAGATGACAGGATCGTCCTGTCAAGTTGGGGCAGCTTCTCAGGGCTCCAGATCCCCACCATCTGGAGAGAAGACTCGGGAAGGTACAGATGTGGGGCTGCAACTGTGACCAGCAGCATCCGGAAGCTCAGCTCCCCCCGGGAGATCCTGGTACAGAGTAAGTAGGCAGGGCCAGGGGGCTTGGTGGGACTGAGGCATGGTCCTGTGGGTATAGGGACTATCCAAAAGAGATTCGTTTTGTCATTCTGATAGGGGCATCAGGCTTAAAGTAAGAATCGAGGAACTATATAATAAAAGAAATAGGGGATTTCATTTTTACCTTCATTTCCCTAACAGCTTAGTCTTCCTTTCAAACTCTTTCATGTTGGAGTGATAGAGCTGATGCATGGAGTTAGATTCAAGATCTGGGGTTAAAAAACAAGAAAACGAGGTTCCCTGTTATTGAGTTGGCAGATCCAGCATGTCAGAACCCAGGGCAAACTATTTAGAAGACAAATACCCACCTCTTCCTAATCAATAGCAAAAACAATATACTGTCTGTGAGGTGTGCTGCAGAGGTGAGGGAGACATGCATACAAAGGGAAATACACTAAATACCATCTTGTCTATGTTTACAGGTGATTGGAATTGGACTTGTATTTCTTTAGAAGGGTTAGTAAAGACAGAATGAAAAAAAGGGCCAGGATTTTTTGTTGTTGTTGTTCTTTTGTTTGTTTCTAAGGCAGGGTCTTGCTAAGTTTTCCAGGCTGGCTAGAACTTGCAATCCTCCTGCCTCAGCCTCCTGAGTTTCTGGGATTACAGGCATGTGCCACTGTACCCAGAAACGAGAGGGCCAGTTTCGTTAAACATTGCCTTCTCAAAGAAATTTTCTCTTAAGGGACCAAAAACTTGTATATCCCTTACATTGGTGGCCTGTATTTTTCCCAATATTAAATAAAAATTGTCAATCAGCCCAAAAAGAAAAATATCATCTTGTCTTAGGTACCAACGCAGGACTTCAGGAATCAGGTGTGGTCCAGCTGAGTCCCATAACAACCACTATTTCTATTACCTATCTCTCGAAACAATTCAGACCACCAGCTAGGTCAGACAGAGCTCAAATGCTTCTCCAGGAGTGGTCGATTTTTCTCTCCTGGGGCTTTGTGTGTTAGGCCGGAAGGGTTAGCACATTTAGTGATGTTCTAGATTCAAAATCCATAGTCCATTGATCACAGCACTAGTATCCGCTAACGGGGGACACCTTAAGTCACGTAAAAAGTGACTCTGTCTGAAACCAGTCCTGCCTTCCCCACACCTGGCCCTCAGCTTCTGCTTCTGTTCCCGCAGGGGTCCCTGTGTCTCAGGTCTCCTTGGAGACCCAGCCCCCAGGAGGCCAGGCAATTGAGGGGGAGATGCTGGTCCTTGTCTGCTCCGTGGCTGAAGGCACAGGGGTCACCACATTCTCCTGGCACAGAGAGGACACAACGGAGAGTCTGGGGAGGAAGATGCAGCGTTCCCAGAGAGCAGAGCTGGAGATCCCAGTCGTCCTGGGGAGCCGTGGCGGGGGATTCTACTGCACAGCCGACAACAGCTACGGCCCCGTGCAGAGCCAGGTGGTGAACGTCACCGTGAGGGGTGAGTCTTAACCACCACTGATCCTCTGTATTCTGAGCGTCTTTCCTCAAATCAGGAGTGGGCCTCACCAACGTTAACTTTCTGACTCATCTTTATCCGACTTCTTTTTCCGTCCTCCCCATGACGGACAATCTCTTTCCATCAGAATATTAACAAACCAATCGGGTCAGTGGAAAGTAATACGGTGAGGTAAAGCTGGCCGGAAGCCATCTTTGCCTCTTGGAGCTGATTTTGTGTGTCTCTTCTCTGATCCTCTGTGCGCTGATCTCAACGAATAGCCTTACCTCACTGGCAGCGTTGTAGCTCTGTCACCTAAGTGTCACCTATACCTGTCCTTTCAGTAAATGATTCATTGCACATCTGATCCGTGTCCTCGAGGTGGACAGAACCAAAGGCATAAGGCCGCCCTCTGCTTCGTACCGCAGGCCTGAGGGATTCCCAGCTTCACAATTACATGCAGGAAACGCCTAAGTCCGGTGAGCAGATCCAGAGCCAGCCTTGTCCCCTAGGCAGACGAGCCTTGCTTTGGGATCCTCCAGGCCTAGTTCATGTCGTCTTGTGTGCCCAAGAAGCCACAATGGGCCAAGCCGTGTTCTCAGTCAACACTGGGCACTGAGGATGTGGTTTCTCCTGGGCTTCAGCTCCTCTCCCACCCGGGCTCAGTGCCTCCCTAGGCTTTCAATAAACCGTCCATCCATCGAGAAGCTACTGGAAAACTAGATTTCCTTGCTTTCCTTTCCAGTAAAACTCCTCAAAAGGAATTCTCTCTACTGGCTCTCCTCACTTCTTCCATTTCTCTCAAACCCTCCGCTCTCAGGCTTGGCTGGCTCCACTGAGTTACTCTTGTAAAGGTGACCAATGACCTCCAATGACCTCCATAATGCCGAGGCCGGGCGACGCTCGGTTTCCATCTTACTTGATCTTCCTCCAGCTCTTGTCTCAAATGATCCCACCTTCTTGAAATACTGTCCTTAACTTCTGGGGCACAGCTCTTGGCTTTTTATCGGACACTCCTTGTAGGTTGCTTTTCAGAGCCTCATCATATTTCCGACTTGTCCATTCTGGAGACTCCTCCTGGGGCTCTGTTCTCAGACACTCTGTGCCCAGACTCTTCATCATCTCACCCAGTCTCATGGCTTTAAATGCACTTGTGACTTCCAGGTACTGAGGACTCCCAAACTCAGCTTATAGCTAGATCTTCAGTCTGACCTCAAGATCCATCTACCCAAGGACTTAAACCATGCACTTCACAGTTCCAATTGGCATCTCAAACTTAACTTGAAAGCCAAAAACTTACCCCTGAAATCAAACTCTTGATTTTCACCTGAAACAGGTTTCTGCTTAGAGCATCCTCCTGCGACACATGAAGCTTCCTCTCCTAGTTTCTCAGGTCAAAAATCCAGACCTCATGCTTGACTCTTCTTTTTATTTCACCCTCCATGTAATCCACCTGCACGTTTTAACAGCTTTACCTTCAAAATATAGAAAACGCTTACTACTTCTGTGGTCACCACCAGGGCCAGGCCACTAGCCTGGATTCCTGCAACAACATTCTAATTGCTCTTCCACTTCAGTCACTGCTCTCCAGTCTAATTCTGTCTACAGCATCAGGAGGAGAACTTAAATCAGATCACATTACTCTTCTGTTCAAAATCCTCCTCTGGCTTCCCATCTCTTTCAGGATGACAGCCAACATATCCCAAAGACTCACCAGGCCCTCCATGATCTATCCTTCCTGTCATTTTGAGCTCATCTCCCATTACTCTCCTGTCTCCTTCACTCTGGCCACCCTGACCCTCTGTTACTTCCTCAGATTTTCCAGGAACATTCCCCGCTCAGGCCTTGCACAAAGCTCTTCCTTGACATCCTCGGCTGGCTCCCTCATTTGTTCCAGGGCCCTGGTCTTCTCAAGGAGTCCTTCCCCCACCATCCTTTACAACAGGGAGCCCTTCACCGCAGCACTCCCTCCTCCAGTCCCTCTTGAGTCTCCCCCGACACGCTCATCACCAACTATCATGCGTTTGTTTGCTGTCCTCTCCCCTCCTCTGGCCTTAGCCTCAGGACAGCAGATCCATGTTCCGACCACTACAGTATCCCAGATGCCGGAAACAGAGCCGGGTAACTCAGCCATTCCATCAATGCTTGCTGAATGAGTGAATTTCTCACCCATCCTCTCTGTGGATTGTACTAAGAGTCCGAGAAAATAAAGACATGACCATCTGCATTCTACTGACAGGGAAGGTGGAGCTCAGAGAGGTCTTGTCGTGTGCACAGTCACAGGGTTTAGACATGGCAGCCCAGATTTGAACCTCTGCTGTCAGAGAGACGACAGCAACGTCAACGTTCTCCTGAGGCCACGCTGTGGAGTTCCTACACTGTCAGCCATGCTCCATAAGCAGTCAGCTCTGACAGGCAGAGCCGTGAACCTGAGCAGTTTAGACACAGGCTGCGGGAAAGGGTGGCTATGCTAATGGCCCAGCTGCTGCTCAGTTTTCTCTGCAGCTCCCTTGAGGCAAGTCCTGAGATGAAGCAGGGGTCCTCCCAGGTAGGGGACGGACGTCTTCCCAGAACAGAAGGAGCTGCATCTCCGTCTTAGAACAGCTTCAGGACCTGAAACACCGGGTGTGATTCCTGGCAGACAAGGACCAAGACGGAGTAGGTGGCATTTCAAGAATCAGCTTGGGAGAAGGGAAGAGAGGTCAGGAAAACTGAAAGCCACCAGATCACACTCGAAAGACTCCCAGGTACCCTGGAATCCAGAGTGGCTCTGAAGACAGGAGGTGCCACTTCTCCAGGAAGCCACCTGTCCTGAAAAGTTTGCCCGGGGAGCTGAGGTTGTGATCCCTGTGGAGGGTAGATGTCAATCCATTGGCGACTGACACTCAAGTGTAAAATTACTCTTCTTGCTTGGGGGGTTAAGGTAATGGGATGGATTAGGCTTCTCTGCTCCAGGGAGTGAGCTGGTGGCTTCACACAGGTAATTTCATTTTCCTCTATCACTTCCCTGCACCTGTGGGCTTGGCTACTTTCTCATATACTAGGGAAACATCATCTCCGAGAGTTAGACAGACGGCAAGGATGCAGTTGATGTTCGATGGAGTGAGATTTCCTTCTAAATTTGTGGACTTAATGCCAAAATCTCTGTGCTCAGAAATGGGCAAACTTATAACAAGGCATTAATTCTGCAGTAGGCTTAAGGTAGGCTGGGGCAGCTCAGGTCACCATAATAAAATTCCTTCGACTGAGGCTGGGGTTGTAGCTCAGTGAAGCTTTTCTACTAACTGTCTGTGTGGTATGTAGCCTAACATGCATGAGGCCCTGGGTTCAGATCTTACTACTCAACATCTCGTCATACGTGACTTAAACCACAGAAAGTTATTTTCTCACTGGTTTAGAGGCTGGAAGTTTGAAATGAGGGCATCAACAGGGTTGGGTTCGGGTGAGGGTTCTATTGCTGATTTGCAGATGGCTGTCTTCTTGCTGCGTCCTCACGGTGGCAAAGAAAGAGGGAGGGAGGGAGGGAGAGAAGAGCAAGTTTTCTAATGTCTCTTCTTAGAAAGGTATTAATTCATCATGAGGCTCCCCACCCACATGACTTCATTGAAGTTAACTACCTTCCAAAGGCCCATGTTCAAATATGGCCACCTTGGGGTTAGAGCTTCAACCTATGAACTTTGAGGGGACATACTGCAAGGATTGAGGTTGGCTGCTGTGGTGCTGCAGGGGAGCAGGCTTATCCTGTGGGGTTAAGAGCTCATACTGAGGAAGACATAGCTCTTGCATGGTAGGCACTGTTTGTTCAAAGCACTCAACAATATTAACTCGCTTAATCCACCAACAACAGTAAATAGATGTTAGGGTCCCCATTTTTTCAAAGGAGAAAACAGAAGTCCAGGAAGATTAAATTATATTCCCTGGCCACACAGTTATTAAATGGAAAAGCTGGAATCCTAACCCAATAATCTGGTTTTAGAATCCTGGGCCTTTCTAAGATAAATTTCAACTACATCCTCAAGAGTAGCCATTTCTTCTAGGAAACTGGGTTACCAGAAAGGAGGGATAATTTGCTTTCTATCCATTAAATCTTAAATCCTACGCCTGGGTATGGTTGAAATTCTGATTTTGCTCAAGTAGATGCCCCGGCAGGCAAATGAGGAAAGATTCTTTCTTCCACTCTCCAGCCATCTTTAGCGGTCGGGATGAGGAGGCTGGGCTGGCTGCCCCCTGAACCCTGCTTGTAGGCAGAACCACTCATGGGTCCAATGGCAGGTTTGTTAGATTGGTCAGGATGGAAAAATAGAGACAGAAATTTCCCTCGCTGGCCGCCAGCCACTGATTTTGTTCTGAGAATCATAAATGAAATAATTGGAAATTACCATTAGCATTGCCATTGTTGTGACATCAGGGTGTCCTCTCTTTGAACCTGAGATACTTGTCCATGTCTGAAGTTGACTTCCCTGGGGACCTAGAATCTGTGTGAAAAGCCCCACCCACTCCTGTCCTTCCATCCTGCATTAGTTCTGTGGCCTTTATAAATTTGTTTACTGTCTGTCTCCCTCACTAGACCACAGCTCCAAGAAGGCGGGACCTTTTCTATCATTTTTTCACTGCTGTATCTTCGAGGTTTAGATCAGTGCCTGGCGTGTGCTGGGCACGTTCTTGGGTGAGTGGAAAAGCTGAGTGGAAATCTCTCTCGCTGTGGATGACAGGGTAGGAGAGTGGGCCCTAAGGAAAAATCAGAAACGTCCAACAACTCACTTTGTTGCATATGAAAATACGAAAAAATTCCATATTTTCTGTGTTACTCCACCCTGGACCACACAGGGTGAATCTTTCTGGCCTTACCCTGGCCCATAATTTCTCTCCCCCACCCCACTTGTAGACCCATAATTTCTCATCCCTCTTCCCCTCCCAGACAAGTTAAGGAAAGTTTCCAGGATGGGAATGCGTGGTGATTCCAAACCCTAAGCCTCTCCTGCCCCGGCCCACACAGCCTCTCTCCCCTTAGTGATTCCCAGCAACAGGAATGTCCTCATCGCTGGAGGAGCCGCTGGGGGACTGCTCAGCTTTCTTTTCCTGCTTGGGGCCCTGCTGTTTTTCCACTGGCACAGGACGAAATCAGGTTTGTGTCCTCCTCTTGCCTTTGCCAGGGTCCCTTCCCTGTTCTTGCGTCAGACACCCCAGCTTTGGTCAGCCTCAGTAACCACCAAGCCACTCTGCAGGTCTCCTCCTTACAGCGCAGTTCCCCAGACAGACCAGTGTGTGAGGGCTGCTTAGACCTAGTCTAGTTCACTAAGTCTCAAGTGGAAGGAAGGAAAAAGAGAGAATCTTTAATGAATAAAGTTTCAAAAACTACCTTAACGGCTCCGGGGGGCAGTTTCTTTGGTTAATACAGGTCGACCAACTAGATCATTCAGCCCCACCCAAATCTATAAATGGATCTTCGAACTAAACTGAAAGGCTCTGGAGAAAT
This sequence comes from Ictidomys tridecemlineatus, assembly GCF_052094955.1. Classification (NCBI taxonomy): domain Eukaryota; kingdom Metazoa; phylum Chordata; class Mammalia; order Rodentia; family Sciuridae; genus Ictidomys; species Ictidomys tridecemlineatus. Next base: position 124,921,330 of record NC_135487.1, on the reverse strand, counting down.
TATTGTGAAGGTTTCCTGGGCCTTATTGGCTTGAACCTGCTCTGGCCTTGCTCTCCATGGGTCAGCCTCCCCTACCTTGGGAGAAGGTCTCTCCCAGGCATTGTCGACCATGTGCTCCCAAAGCCTTCTTGCTCAAGACCAGGTCAAACTAGTTTCAGATGACAGAAAACATGGTATAAATGACAGGTGCAGAGCCGGGCACAGTGGGGTACACCTGTAGTCCAAGTGACTCAGGAGGCTGAGGCAGGAGGATTACATATTCAAGGCCAGCCTCAGCAATTTAGCGAGGTCCTAGCACTTAGTGAAAACCTGTCCTAAAATAAAAAATAAAAAAGAGCTGGGGATGTGGCTCAGTGGTAAAGCCTCCTGGGTTCAATCCCCAGTACCAAAAAAAGAACAGAGAGGCTTTCAGTTCTAGAAAATTACCCACACCCTACAACTCTATCTCTTAATTCATTCAATTCAATTGAGCCCCCCAGATCCTTGGGAGCCCTTCCACATACCATGTATTGAGCTGGAGGGGGGGCACTTTGGACCTCTGATGAGTCTCCTTAATATGCTTGAGGCAGAGCCTGAGGTTCCTCTGGACACAGCCACAGATGTTCCTTGAAGTCTACCCTCAGCACTTCTCTGCGAGGGTGATGATTTGGTTACATTTAATATTTCTTGAGTTACAGTAACACAGCCTTGAACCCTAATAAAGTCTCATATAATGTGACCCAGGAATGTGTAGCACTGGCCCCAACAAGTTCCGTCCTTTTATGCTCTGTTCCCATCCCTTTTCAAAGTATATTAATGAGAACCAGGACTCGGCTGGTGTTTAAATGGTGCCCCCTACACACCTCCCCCCTCCCCCACACCCCCTTCACCTCCCCCTCCCCCACCTCCTCCCCTCACACCTCCTCCCCAACTTCCCCACCCCCACTTCCCCCCCTCCCCCCTCACTCCCCCCACACTTCCCCCACTCCCCCACACACTTCCCCCACTCCCCCCCACACTTCCCCCACTCCCCCCCCACACCTCCCCCACACCTCCCCTACACCTCCCCTCACCACCTGCCCTGCCATAGCTCATGTATGTGAAGTCTTTGAGAAAGAGCTCCCTCTGCTGACATGAATGTGCCTTTGCTTTCTATTGCAGGAGGTGGTTTCTGGACAGCTGAAACCAGGTGAGACCTCAGCTTCTGCAAGTGCCTTTTTTGCTTCCCAAGTACACAATATGCAAAACTGTGTGGTTGCAAAATTAGGTCAAGTTATTTTTCTTAGACCTTGTGGCTAAATGCTTCCATTTTCATGTTCCTTGAATCAGTCAAAAATGAGCTTCCTAAAGCCATTCTGTCAGCTAAAAGTTATTATTATAGATTTTATGTATATTTGGATTGGCTTCTTATTTGAAATTGACACATTCATTTAAACGGATGATACCAAAGGTTATAGATTTTCTTGGGTGGGTACAAAATACTTCTGTACCCATAGCTCCAGAGTTAGAGCATACGTTATTAAATATATGTCCAAGGGTTAGATTCTAGATTTTTTATAAATGTTCTAGATTTTCTGGAGGTATATGCTTTTGTTAATCTTATTTTTCTTCCAGACATACAAATGTATTAATTAGACCGTGTTCTTAATTTCAGTTTGGGAAATATGGTCCTCTTCTGTCAGTATCTCAGTCTTAGGTTGCACCCAGGAACTGGAGTGAGGATCGTGTCTAATTCCTTCTTAAATTTCCCAACATAACAATGTGAAGACATTTGGCCACTGCTTCCTGAGGAGAAGACCGGTTCTTATCCATCCTGTCTATGAGACAGTGATTGTCACTGTGATGTCAAAGACTTTGGTCTTGTCCCAAGGTAGCCTTCCATACCAAAGCTCCCCAGTTTCTTTCAAAAAAACAATCCAACTTAACACGGACCCACTGAAGCTTCAATTAAACTCTTCAGGGTTCCCAGTTCCCTACGGACTGCTGACTTCCCTCCAACCCACTTTCTCCACCACCTCTGCCTAAGCATCTCACCCTCAGGCATGTTGGAATGCTCCAAGGATTATCATGTATTTCTGTCCCATAGGAGTCCTCTCACCCCCGGCCTGGGACAGTCCTTTCATTACATCTGCTCTGCCCAGGTGGAACCACACGTCTCCTGTGACAATGGTGAGGTTTCTCCTATAAGAACCTGCTCCTAAGACTCCACCAGGGAAAGATAAATAGCTTTGAGTCCCCTGGGAAATGCCACTCTTCTCCCTACAGTACTCTGGAGTCAGATATTCCCAAAGAATAATCACTTCATTGTGTGTCTAAAGAGAGTGGAGGGAATGCTTGGGAAGAGGCCTCTGCAGAACATAACAGGCAGAGACAGACTGGTAATATTGTCTTTTCTTTCCAATGCACCCCAAAGAAGGAGATTTGGTATATGCTGAGATCCAGACTACTGACCCGGGAGAAGAAGGAGAAGGTATGTTTTTGAACGATTACAGCTACCAACTATACTCATTCATTCAGCAAATATTTATGGAGTATCTCCCATGTGCTAGGTGCTATTATAAGTGTGGAGAGTCGCTCAGCAAACAATTCCCCATAGTGTGGAGCTTAGATTCTAAAGAGGGAAGACAGACATGAAAAGTATGTACTATAGCTGAGGTTGTGGCTCAGTGGCAGAGCACTTGCCTAGCATCTGTGAGGTACTGGGTTCAATTCTCAGCACCACATAAAAATGAATAAATAAAACAAAGGTCCATAGACAACTGAAAAAAATATTTTAAAAAATACATACTATATCTTTGCTGATGATCAGAACAAAAATTCAGCATCCTTATGATAAATATTGTGATCTTGATGGTTTGTGTACTAAGGTGGCCTATAGGTCTGAATGAATGAATATTTGCAACATACGTACTACTATGATAGGCATTGCATTGAGAACATTTAAATATAAAATATTGGATACAAATTTACAATGGAGTTATGTCCTAATAAGCCTGTCATAAATGGAGAATATTTTAAGTTGAAAGTCTATTTAATATTACCCTACCAAATCTCAAGTTTAGCAATCATTCTATGCTGCACCATAAAGTACCCATTGTTTACCCTCCTGATTTCATGGCTGGATGGGAGCTGTGGCTTCCTGTTACTGACCAGCCTCACAAGATAGTGTCATGGGTGAAACTGTCTTGGCTCAGTGGAAGAGTGTTTGCCTAGCATGGATAAGGCTATGGGTTCAATCGCCAGTGCTGACAAGAGAGTATCATACCAACCATCACTAGCTCAGGAAAACGTAAAAATTTTAAATCTGAAGAATGGTTTCTCCTACGGTTTGTGCACAATTGTAAGGTCAAATGATTGTAAGTAGGAGTTTCGCCCCCCCCCTCTCTCTCTCTCTCCCCTCCCTCCCTCCCTCCCCATAGATGATGACAGATAGAAGGCAATTTTTTATAGGATACTGAAAATGTGAATTTTACCATTTAATATTCCTTAATTTACTATTGAACTTGGAATTTTGTTCTGGACAAAGTTAAGTTACGTGGTACCAACTGGATCCTTTCAAGGTTTGTTTTCTTTTTTAATTTGTTTTATTTAGTTACACATGATAGTACAATGATCTTGACATATCATGCATTTGACGCAGACGGGGTATAATTTCTCCTTATTCTGAGTGCACAGGTTGCAGAATCACATTGGTCAAGGCTTCCTTTTAAGCTTCATTTTGGCAGGTCCTGAACAACCTTTAGAGGAAGGCTAATCTATCCCTAATACCAAGCAACATTTCTGAGGATTCTACACCAGTTGCCCCATCTATCACGAGATCTGCACGAGCATCTGGGGTTATTTTGCTGGTTCCTTTCTGATGGTTCTTACCCGGCCCAAGATAGTTTCCTCTCTCATATGTGGTATTAATATTCAGCCAAAGACTTGAGGCTACATACCTGTCTGGAGATCTCTGGAGCTTTTGATCTGCCTTGCTGCTTGCTGTCTCTCTAGTACTCTGTCCTAGAAATTCTAGCTACTAAGTTTAACAGGACTGTTGGTCTCTGTCACTTGAAGTCAGAGAGAGCAGACCAGTCTCTATTAGGGCTCTCCAACCTGTGCTGCAGGGTAGAAACTGCCCCCAAGTGGCAAGACTGTGAAACTGCAAGGCTCCGCTGTCTACTGGCTTTCTTTTCTGGCTCTGGGTCCTGGACTGCCTGTTGTCAAATGCCTGAAAAACATTGCATTATCTGTTTGTTTGTGTTCTGGTGGTTGAAAATGGAAAGGTGAATCCAGTCCTATTAGTCCCTTTTGGCCAGAATGAGCAGTCCTTCATTTCCTTGAATCTCATTCAGATCCCATTTCAAGACCCTCAAATGAGTGGAGACCTGCTGTTGGACATTACTGTGGTCAGTTGTAACCTGTAGTCCACTTTGGGTTTGTTTTTTGGTATTCACTATTTATTTTCCAAATCAGGGAAATCACTTTTCAGTTTCTAAGATCAATCTCTGAAGGCTCCTTCACCACGCTGGGGGCTTATAAAGTATCATTTCCCCATTCCCTAAACACACACACACACACACACACACACACACACACACACGCGCACGCACACACTCCCAATAAAGCTTCTGGGTAGAAACTCATTGCACAGAAACCGATCTCTCCTTCTAAAGAAATCTGTTCAACAATTTTTTTTAAAAAAAATCTCTATATATATTTTGTTAATTTGGTTGATTAACCCAGACTCTTAGAGTCAAAGAAACAAACTATTATTTTTTAATAAATCTAAATATGGTATCTCATCTCATCTAGTATCTTTGTGAGTTGTGGGAATTTCATTCATAATCTAACACTGAACCTGTTTTGCAAATGAAATGGTGGTTAAGTCCTTTCCCAAGGTCACAAAGCCTGTGAAACACAAAGATAAGACAAAGTCTTCTGTCTTGATTAAATATTTGCTGCTTGTATAACCGATTCCTGCTTGACCAATAATGTATCACCTGATTATCTGCTTTGTCTCTTTGCTCCCTGAACCAGCCATTGGCCAGGACCCTCTGAATAGTAGAATCAGAACCACTATCAGTTTGTTTGGGTTGGTTGAGTGCATCTGTCTTATACAGTTTCCTCAATCATCTTTCCACTCTATCCTTAACATATTGGCCCAAACACCATTTTTATTAATGGATTGGTTATATTTCAGGCACTTGATGTATTAATGAGCTATAGAAAACCCTTTTTACTTGTTCCTTCAGATTTTCATAAAGGCCCTGGCCCAAACACCATTTTTATTAATGGATTGGTTATATTTCAGGCACTTGATGTATTAATGAGCTATAGAAAACCCTTTTTACTTGTTCCTTCAGATTTTCATAAAGGCCCTGAGATCATAAGCAAAGCTCTGTCCATTTGCAGGAGGAAAGTGTGCACCACTTTTATCACTTCACTAACAATGTCTGTAATTCCAAAAGTGTATGGGTAAGAACATGGTGAAACAGAAACTTCAGGTGCCCCAAGCTATATCTCCTTTTCAGGTTCTAGTTCTCCATAAAATTATTATGGTGCTTTAACAATTTACCTTTTTACCCGAGACTCTTAAATACCAATATTCGTGATCCAAGAAATCACATCTGCTAAACTTTCTTTCTCTGTGACTCCACCTCTAAAAAAATATATATAGCAATAAAATCAAGAACTAGAACATGCTAACGTGAGAGTTTTCCTCACCGGGCAACACATATGGAGAGTTTTATGAGAACTTGCCAAACCACCCAGGACAGTGTGGTGGATGTACTCTAAATTAAAAGTACAAAGAATTAAACAAGGAGAAAAATATTCTCTCAACATCTGGTAGAAGAAGAAGTGAAGTTTCTTCATGTGATGAGGGAGAGTTTTACAGATCAATGAAGCTTGAGAAGAACTTGCAGAGGGCTTAGTTAAGAAATGGTAAATTAAAAAAAAATGGTAAAATACCTAATGCTATGCATGGCTAATAGAATATGAGCCAATAAGAAAAGAAAGAAAGAAAGAAAAAGAAAGGTAAAATAGAAAATCAAAAGATATGTTGGGGTGGGGAAGACACGACATTGATGGGGAGGGCCCAGTGACCCCCAGATTTAGGAAATACGTTGGCAGACTGGGTTCTAAGTGAATTCTTATGGTTCCCTTGTCCTCCACAGGTAACACCCCCTGGATGCCTTCAGAGGACAAGGTGAGCCTCATTTCCCTCTGTCACCACCACCTCCAGCCCTTTCCTTCTCACCCTTTCAAGTTCCTCCGCTGTCTTCTTTCCGTCCCAGCATGCCTTGATTGTCTACTCTGAGGTGAAGACACAGCTGCCAGTTAACTCAGATGGAAAAGTCGGTTCCAATGATGAAGATGCAGAAGGATATTATGAAAATGTCGTACTCATGTGACTTGACCCTATCCAAAGCCCCAGGCCCAGTGCAATCCTCCAGGCCCTCGGAGCAAGCAACAGATGCAGCTTTCCGACACTTACACCACATGCACTCGCCCCCAAGATGCCTCATTATCCACCCTGATGTGATGATGGGATGCCCTCTGGCAGCCTTTGCTAAAATGACTGGTTCTTGTCCAGAGCTAGAAGAAGACTCTGTACACTTGCTCTGGGTCTGACCTAATGTGTTCTCCAGAATCTGATTTAGGGAAGGAGAATAAGGAGAGAGAGAGAGAGAGAGAGAGAGAGAGAGAGAGAGAGAGAGAGAGAATGCTCTTGAAAAAGAGAAACATACATTTTAGTGAATTAGGACTTGTACAAAGATAGAAAAGACTGAGCAATGTGGTTCTCCTTTTAATGCCTTTGTGATTCCTTCAGCGAAGAACCCTTGACATCCTTTGGTGTAGCTGTGAGCAGTTGCACTACAGGGACCTGAACAGCCCCTCCCCACCTGCCTGCAGTTTGCCCTGTCAGGATTCAGTTGAAGATGAAAAGATCCACTTCAAATGGTTTATGGAGAAAGGATTTTTTCCCCCAAGATTTTAAACACTTACAAAATCTTCAGGAGAGCTAGAGAAGCAGGCTCTAGGCTAAACTTCCCAAAGCAAAAGGGATTTATGTTACTATCACTTGTAACACAACCTTATAACATTAGAGAGAAAAAGATATAATAGAAAATTAAAAAGCAACTTTGCAAACCTAAATTTGAATTTGAAATACCAATATGAATTCATGATAAACTCCGCATTTTTTTAAAAAAATGTGCACTTCTAGGGTCATCCACTGAAAAGACACAATCATCAGTTGAACAGTGATAAGCACCCCTTGCCAAGGTTATAGTCTCTAAACACCCTTTCCTCCTCAAGTGAAAATAGGGCTGCCTTTCTTGTAGGAGTTTTGTCTTTGAGTTATCAAATAGTTACTCAGAGAATAATTCTTCCAAAAATTAAGAAAACAATGAAAGAAAAAGGAAATCACTATTTCTCGTGGATGTTTCATGCTGCCCCTACTGGTTAACATGAAAGAGAAAAACCACAGCCAAACAACAAGTGGCTTCTGGTGGAAAAATACAGTACAGTACCACCTACGGAGTACCGATGCCCCAAATATCAAAACTGAATCCCAGGGTTGGGGATGTAGCTCAGTTGGTAGAGGGCCGACCTCTCATGTCTCATGCACAAGGACGTGGGTTCAATCCCCAGCACCAAAAAACAAACAAACAAACAAACAAACAAAAAAACAAAACAAAACTGAATCCCATCAAGTCTTTAGACTTAATTACTAGTTTATAGGAAATACATGAAACAAAGGAACAGGTTAGAATAGCATCAGGGGATTGCAACCAACAAAATGCAAACTGTGGGAAAATTCTACAGGACCAATGACTTGGTTTCCTCACTAATAATGGGAAGGAAGGGAGGGAGGGTGGGAAGGAAGAAGAAAAGAGAGAACGTGAAAAAAAGAAGAGGAAGATAAAGAGAAAAGGGAGAAAGTCATAAATTAAATGGGACTCGAGACCTATCAACCAGAAAGAATGAGCAGGCCCCGTTTGGAACCTGATTCAAACAAACCCAGGGAAGAAAGGGGGGAAAAAAACACTTATGAAATACTAAGAGAAAATTGGATGCTAATGCTAAGAAATTCATGTGTTTTGGATAGAAGTGATAGTATGGTTATGTTCTTATAAAAACAAAAGGCACTCATTTTTAGAGCTTATGTTGAAGTACTGAGTGCAAGGTGTTAGCATAAGTTCAATGCACATTAAAGAAGTGGACTGAAAGACAGATTTGACTTGAAGGAATCCAGGGGGAAGGGTGGGGAGAAGAGGGCAGGGATAGAGGATCGGTCATGCATGCCCCATCTCTGAAGCTGAGTGATGGGTGCCTTGTGTGGGGGAGGAAGTGGGGTTTATACTATTATTATTACTACTTAGACTCTTCCATTCTTTTTGTGTTTTTAATTTTCCACAATAAAATGTTAAAATCTCTATGCCCAGAAGGCCACCTCCTTTGTCACTCCGTGATTCAACCCCTGACTGAGGCAACCCTCACTTCTATTGCAAGAGTGAAGGTCTCCTCTCTTTGTTTCTTTCCTCCCCCAGGGTTTATTGACTCATCCCTCATCCCCACAGCCCTCCGGGCGGGGACTCCTTGCATGAGGCCACAGGGCTGCATGGTGACTCCAGCTGATCCTGGCATATCTAAACCAGGATAGATATTTTTCCCTCTGCCAACTGATCACGGGAAATTTACCACCAAGCCATGGTTGTGGGGTTAGAGAGCAGCACAATATGAGCCAGTCACTGTTTATTCAATTTACTGTTGCTTTTGGGTCATGTCAGAACCCTGCCCATTATGTCCATGTAAGGATGGAATGATCTTGAACATGAGTGACTTTTTGGTTTTTGGATAAGAAACTTTCAGTTTGAAATGAGCAGGTCAGCTCTCTAGTGAATCATGGTGAAGCATTCAGTGATCATGACAACCCAATTCTAGCCAATAGCTTTCTCTCTTTTTTTTTTTTGAACAAAATAAAGACAGTTATTTTAAGAGGGCACAGTTTTGCTTCAAAACTATAGGGTCTCCTCTCAAAGCTTGCTGCAGACTTTGCACAACATCCTGAATAGCCACTGCACTCCTGGGTCTTTTCCATATGCTAGATTATAAAAGCCCAGAACAGAGGTGGCAGCACAGTAGCCTAGACAAGCCGAAGACCTCTTGTTTGCTCAAGGGCCCAATCAGAGACAGTAGTTTTATTCAATTGTTGAGACTGAACAGGGCAAGGCAACCAAATGTTACCCAGAGACCTTTCAAATTAGGGTTTCTTTCTTGATAAAATGGCAACAACAACTTAATTTTCTTTGAAAGCACTTTTCCAACCAGTTGTAGAGAGCCAACTACATGGTAAAACCAAAGAGAAAAGGGGTTAAATAAACTTAGAAATAAAAAATAATTTGCTAACTTATAGCAGCAAAAATCTGGATATTTTGCTAAGAATAAAATACCAAGGATGGAAGAATAGAACTCTGTTTGAGGTTAAATAAATCAATATACTTGGAAAAGATTCTGAATGCTAGTACTGGTTCAAGCATCTAGGAGGAACCTTAATTAGTTGCTTTCTTGGTGGATCAAAACCTGTACTCAATGGTGGCCTGAGATGAATTCAGCTGAGATACTAATTCCTTGGCCTAAGGTAGAGGAAAGATTCAAAGATGTATAGAGATGAGATTATTGAAGTGAACCCATCACCTAGGACCCATTCACGTACACCCTATGTTTGCTAAGAGTACATTACTTTCCACACAACCCTGAAAAATACTTTGGTGATGAAAAAAAATCAAATAGTAGCCTCTTTGAAAAGCAAAACAGAAACAGGTCAGAAATAAAATTAAAGATGCTGCTACTAAAGTGGACTAGGGGGCCCACGGCATAGCTACCATAATAGGAAACAAGGCCCAGATAGCAATCAGAATACTGGACTGACTAGGACGTCGGATGATGGGATCAACAGGGGCCAGCAGGTCTTATCTGTATAAATGGAAACCAACTCAAAGCCTGGCTCCAATCTTCAAAGTCATGACCACCCCACTTTTGTGCCAATTAGTATGAGTCACGGCCCAGAGCAGACAATGGAATCCAGTCTAGCTGACTGAGGAGGAAAAAGACTTAATGCAGGACATTGAGGAAAGGGCTGGAGGGTGGGGTCCCAGGCTGAATGAGCCTCAAGAAAAACTCCCAGGAGCAAACTGCCAAACTGGGCTGGCAAGAGAGCAGACTCCGTCACCAGCTGACTCAAGATCCACAGAGCCTCTGCTGCCACTAGGAACGTCCCCAGATCAAGAAGCTGCTGCTGCTGCCGCTCAGCACCTCAAGATTAGAGACGGACCAAGGAATGAGCTCAGAGGAATCAAAACACCCACATCTATCACCCAGCTTCCAGAAGACCCACTGGGTCCAAACATCATATTCAAAGCGGCTCTCAGTCTTGTAGATGGTCTCTTTAGTGGAAGAGAGGAGACATGCAGGAACCCTGGATGTACCCTTCCAGTCCCCGTTGAATAAGAAGCCACTCTAGAAAGAGGCTGGGTTGGTCTTTAGAAAGCCATTCTTCAGTTGTAATCCACAATGATTCTTTTAGAATGGAGTGACTAACAAAAAATGCAGAACGAGGGAAACTATCAAGATAGAACATTGAAGGTCCTGGGGAATAAGATTGATTGAATTATGCATCCATGTGGCATAACGAATCTTACTGTTAGTTATAACTATAAGACATCGATAAAAATTTTTAGAAGTACAAGATGGTCTTTTATTTTTACTATTATTTTTAGTTAACACACGATAATTGTACATTGAATACATGGATAAAATGTGTAATATGATTCAATCAACGTGATTGTCATATCTATCACCCCTCCCCCCCAAAATTCATCATTTCTGTTGGACATTCATCATTAATGTTGGACACATTAAAAATCCTCCCTGCTAATTGTTGTCAGCCACAGCTACCCTGCTGGGCTGTTGGACATTGCAAGTTATTCCACCTGACCCACGGTTCCCTATACTCACAGTTTCAGTTAGCTTTTTGTAGCTCTGACCAAGATATCTGACAAGAACAATTTAGAGGAGGGAAAGATTTTTGGAGTTCGTGGTTTCAGAGGTCTCTGTCCACAGATGGCCACTCCATAGCTCTAGACCTGAGGTGAGGCTGAACATCATGGCGGAAGGATATGGCCCAGAAAAGCAGCCCAAGACATGGCAACCAAGGAGCAGAGAGTGCAGTGCCTTCCACTCACCAGGGACAAAATATAAACCCCAGAGGCACACACCCCTACCTGTCTACAAATACCACCCAGTTAATCCACATCCGTGGATTAATCCACTGATTAGTTTAAGGCCCTTGCAACCCACTCATTTCACCTCTGAAAAATTCCTGCATTGTCTCACGCATGAGCTCTGGGAGGATCCCTCATATCTAAACCATAGCATTCTGCTCCTGGCCCCCCCAAACTTATGCCCATCTCACAATGCAAAGTACATTAGTCCATTTCCAAGAGTCTCCAGAGTCTTAACAGTTCCAGCATTGCCCCAAAGTCCAAGATCTCATCAGAGACTCAAGGAAAACTCTTAGCTACAAAAGTAAAGATTAAAAGCAATTTGCATATATCTAATATTTAATGGCACAGAGTAAACGTTTCCATTTCAAAAAGGAGAAAGAGGGGTATAGAAGGAAGAGATGGGATCAGAATAAGACTGAAGTCCAGTTGGGCAAACAAGTCCTGTGGATTCATGGCCAGCATCTAGGGCACATGGCATTATGATGCTCCTTCCAAAGACCTTGTGTACCCACTAACAATCCTCTCCCCAACCCTCACCCTTCCCAGCCTCTGATAAACACTATTCTGCTCTCTGCTTCTAGGACATCACTATTTTAGCTTCCACATAGGAAAATATACAGCATTTTTCTTTCTGTGCCTTGACATATTTCATTTAAAATCATGTCCTCCAAGCTCACCCATGTTGCTACAAACCACAGGATTCTCTCCTTTGTATGGGTAAATAGTATCCCAGTATATATACAGGCCATATTTTCTTTATCCATTCACCTGTTTTGTATAAGTTATTGTTTTACAATCTTTATTGGTACATGATTGTGAGATTCATTGATATGCAGACCTCCACATAACATAATTTGATTAATTTCACTCCCCAGTATCTCCCCTAGCTATCCCCTCCTGTCTCCTGCAATGACTTTCCTCTGCCTTCTGATCTCCCTTAGATTTTTATGAGATCCCCTTGTTCCCTTTTTCTGACTCCCACAGATGAGAGAAAACATATAACTCTTCACTTCTCAGAGTCTTGCTTATTTCATTTAACATGAACCTCTCAGTGAACATGGAGTTGGGTGAGGATGTACTTTTTCCTTCACGATGAGTGGCTTTTGAGAGGAGGGAAGAAGATACGTCTCATCCTCTCACTGTCTGAAGGCTCAACGTGCACAAAAGCCAGAAGTGGGATGGGGGAACTCCCAGTGTGTGCCTTTGGTCATTTATTCAGAAAGAATTTTTAAAGAACTATTAAGTGCCACACAATAGATGCTATCAGTGGAAAGAAAAAAAATGCATCTCCACTCTTAAGAATATCAGTGAAAAATAAATACAAGGACCATAAATAACATCCGTAGACTGTAGTGCAGTACCTTAAATTTGGGGTCAGACAGACTTGGACTCTCAAACACTGACTTTGAATTGTGATCCCTAATAGCTACCCAGCATTCACACATCACTACAAGTGAAGGGATCATAATGGAGTAAATAAGATGGTGTAATGATCCCCTGCCCATCCCTGTTTATCCATACCCTATGATCAATTGGTTGATTCCTCCGTTGGTGAATTTGCAATCCAGAGGTGGCTTCTATTAGCATTACTCTAGTTTACAGTTTAGACTGAGACCACGTTTAACCCTTCTCACTTAAAACTACATGAACTTAGAAAGATGACTGAAACGATGTGCCTGACTGTGATAGCCCCATGTATGTTCATGGTTAGTTGTTCTGAAAATGGAAAATGCATTGCAAAGAACATAGAAACAATTTAAGTCAAAGGTAGAGAAACCAGGTCATGTCTCAATCACAAGAGGGTGGTCTGTTTCCATTTATGCTGCACTTGTGGTGTGTGTAGGGTGCAGGGCAGTTGAGTTTTGCCAGGCTGCCATGCAGCCATCTCTACAACCTGGTGAGGCTCAGACTCTCTCCTGTGCTGGAGCCAGGCCCAGGCTCTCATCCCTACTACTCCTGACACCTCCTGACATGCCTGTCTTCACACAGCTCTTCTGGCAGACTGAGCAGCTGCAGATACTGGCGCTGAGTCCATCAGAAGGTGCAGGCTGCCAAAGCACAGTTACAGGGAGGCGAGGGGCAGGGCAACCTCTGACTGGGCTCTGACCTTTTCTGTACTTAGCTCTATTCCAGAGCCAGTGACCTGACAGAGCAGCGACGCAGGCAACCATCTCCTCATGTGATCTCACAAATCAGAGATGCTTTTCCTCTACTCCTAACTCCCTAAAAAAATCCTGACGTATTTCTGAGCTTAATTTGGCAAACATTTGTGTCTGGGGCTGCAGGGGGGGCCTGTGGACCCAGCACTTGCAGCTCTACACCCAGGTACCTGTCCGTGTGCTGTCTAGTCAAGCTGCAGCTCTTGAAGGTTGTTTCCCATCCCCTGGATTATTCCTCCTCCATCCTAAGAAACTCAAATAAATCATCAGCCAGGAGGAGATGGGAAGTCCATAATAAGAGAACAGAAAGGAGTGAAAGGAAGTCTTTAAGCCTCACCCTGCCTCCAGAAAAGGAGGAGGAATTGGAAGATTTGAACTGCGAGTTAGATTTAGAAACTTTTGCCTTTCAGTTTCTTTCCAAATAAAATGTGATAATCTCCAAAAGACCTTTTATTGAAGTCATAATAACTAGGCTTTCTATACATATGTTATGAATTAATGAAAGATTAAATGTTTAATTTGCTTTTAAATCATCATTAGGTTTATTAATATTAAAATTACTCTGCTCATGAATATCTTTTAGGTGGTTTGCTGTGACACTGTGAACTAAGGGGGAAAATGTTATTTGCTAATTACTTTAGATGACAATTCAATAGATCCTCACTTTTGTTTAAAAACAGATAAAATAAAACCAAGAAGATGTTCATGGGACTACACCAGCATTTTGGAAACCTGAAGACAGAGGTGAGTGCAACTGGCCCCGTGGAACAACTCATGAGAAGTCTGTGGGTTTCATAGTAACTATTAATCCTGCTCTAGAGAAGCTGTGCCACCAACAGACATGGCACAAGGAACCAGAGAACGAGAAGCAAAGTTTCCTGAACAGCCCTCTGGGAGGAAACCCATAGATCACTCATTGCTTTTATTTAAAAAAAAATTTGGGGGGGGGAGTAAGGTTACCAAGGATTGAACTCAAGGTCACTGAACCACTGAGCCACATCCCAGCCCTTTTTTGTATTTTATTTAGAGACAGAGTCTCACTGAGTTGCTTAGCATCTCACTTTTGCTGAGGCTGGCTTTGAACTCAGGATCCTTTTGCCTCCTGAGCAGATGGGATTACAGGAATATGTCACCATGCCCATAATCACTCATTGCTTTTAACCTTCTCTCAAGCCATCCAATGATTAACAAATATTTTTCTGCAGCAAAGAGTTCCCAGGCACTGCAAAGCTGGCACATCAAAGGGCCAGGGGTTCCAATCTGCTCACCATCACTACTTATCACCAACCTACCTAATCACCAGCTTGAAATGCTGGGTCCCACCAGACACCCCTGAGCATCTTCCCCTCTCGGCCTCCACACCGCACTGTCAGCACATTTGCTTCCAAATGCTTCACCTTTCTCCAAAGTCACCAAGAAGGGAGTCCAACTGCCTTGCGACTGCCAGCTTGTCTTCTTGATCATCTGTCCTCTACCCTCTGCCCTGTACTCTTTGTACAAAGCAGATCTGCTTGTGCTCTTCACTTGCGTGAAACTAACTTTAAATCAGAGCTCAGACACCTGCAGCCTGAGAGCATCCTGTCCCGCAGGGAGTCCCAGTCCTGCACTGAGAACCCCTTGGTGAGCCTTCAGATATGTCCTTTTCTAAACTCATTCTAAGGCCAAGAAATGTGGATGTCTGGGGGCGAGATCCAGGCACTAAGAACTTCCCAGGTGACTCCAGGGACAGCCAAGATTTCCCTGTTCTGTTCGCTGGTCAGATGACTGAAAAATGAGCACAGGTGTGGGAAAGTGCCTCTCCTCAGCATGTGGCCTTTGTTTTCCTCTTCCACCTCCATCCACTGCCCCCAGAAATCCATGCACATCATTGGAACATTGATTATTTTCTCATGTTTCAAAAGATATCAGATGCCAAAGATTCAATTGCCCATAACTCACATTGATAACACACTTACATTGTCCATACTGGCCTGCTTTTATTAAGTTTTTAGTTATTTCTCATAAACCTACCTTGAAAATTCAAGTGTAACAACTGTCATGGAAGTATATGCTTTCCCCTGCCTCCTTTCACCTTTAGGAGTTCTTATTCTCTCACTTTCTTTAAGGTTTTATTGAAGCTGTTAGTATTCCTAACATTATATGTGTATGTGTTTGTGTGTGTGTGTGTGTGTGTGTGTGTGTGTGTACAAATGCATATAAATGTATAACATTTTAGTGATCCTTTAACAAAAATATTCTGTTGAATGTATCTGCATTCTGTGTAGTCTGGGAAGAGATAAGGAGAGAGAATGGGAGAGAGATTAGTTTTGATGTGTTGTTTCATATTATGGGAGCAGACCATCTGAAATCCATGGCACTTGTCAGCAGGCTGGAAATTTAGGAAACAGTAGATGCTGCAATCTCCAGTCAATTCCATAAGTTAGCAGGTTGAAAACTCAGGTGAGTCTTCTATGTTTCAGCCTTGAGAATAATCTTTTCTGCTTTAGGAACCTCAGTTCTTGCTCCTCAGGCTGTCAACTGATTAGATGAGGTCCACCTACACTATAAAGTGTGGCCTGTGTTACTCAAAGTCAATGTTAATCACAGCTAAGAAGTATTTTTCCACATCTAGACTTATGCTTGACCAAACAACTGGGGACCATAACCTTGCCAGCTGGACACATAAAAATAGCCATCAAAGAGTGGTGGTCCTTAAACTCACCCACTGTGCTCACTGGTTTTGACTGGAGTCAGCCTGTGGATGTTCCTGGTTGCCTTGCTCACTCTCCTGCTTATGCACTTTTGAGAGGTCTCCAGGGTTTTGCTGCTCTGAACCTCATTGCTACAAGCTTCAGGCACAGGCCTCCCTTGTGTGGGACTGTCCGTGGTATATGTGCTGGGAATGTGGCTGCTGGTCACAGGGCATATGAGAGGTCAGCCCAGGGACCACACCCAGCTCTCTTCCTAGAAGCAGCAGCAGTTGCTACAAGTGTCGATCACATGTGAGATGCCCTGGGTCTAGTCTCCCTGGAGGTGTCCAGGCACTTTCTCACGGTCTCTAAGCTGTTGGCAATAAAACCTTCAGAAGCTGTTTCATTATGAGGTCTATATTTATTGTTATTGATAATGTTACATTCCTTTTCTGTGTTTGATAGTCATTTGTATTCATTTGTAAAATTTCTGGTCATATATTTTGGTCATTTTTAACTAGATTAATTATATTTTTCTTACCAATTTGTAGGTTATCTTTACATATTTTTAATTTTCAAGTGTGTTAATTATATTGAAACTCTATCAGTTATATTGAAAATATATTCTTAAATTTCTAAACATTTTTAGTTTAAGACATCATTTCCCCCGTATAATCAAGCATTGATTACATTATTCTTGTATCCATTATTTACAAATGTAAATGACAGTGTGTCTCTTAGTTGCTTTGGGTATATGGGAAAAATTAATCCTTGTGGAAATATTATTAACAATCACACAAAATTGAGTACTACTTAAATCAATGAACCATAAGTCAAACTTCAGCAATATGGTAAAAACTACTTATGTTTACATTCAAAGAAAAATACATGAACTTTCCATAACTATATGGGCATATAATTTAAAAAACTCATACTCACTTTACATTATTCTGTAGCTAGTAACATCATGAGATGCTTTTAAAAGTCAGAAATATTGTACTATTTATAAATACTCTGAACAGGAAAGGAATTAGCTGTAAATTTTATTCTCAAAATTGATCAATAAGGAGGAAAATACTAGTTAAGCAGACAAAAATGTACCAAAACCGGGGTATTACTTATATATACAGAAGATATGAACAGTATAGATTTATTTCTAGTTGATTCAATCCTATTTACACATTTAAAATACAAAATTCCATTTCAATCTGTCAAGAAGCTGACCACATTTAGCACCAGAAAAGGAATCTGATTGAGCTTCTGACCATGACCTCAATATCCTGGAATAGGAAAAGGAATTTCATGGAATCTAGATGCATTTATCAACACCAATTAATAAAAATTAATTCTGAAAAGTAATTCCTGAATTTCATCCATTCACAAATGAGTCAAAGGCATTAGGACCTTAACACTTGGTCCTACTTGATGTTGTGACCTACTCTCCTACAGTGGTTTGTTTTCATCTCCTCCAAGGATTGTTACAGTTGCTGAACTAAATGCAGTAGGGTGGCTGAGTCTGCCTGCAGAACTTTGGTGTTGTGGTCTCCATTCTGATTTAGGTGTAGTTTGATAGTCACTACTGGCTGAATCTGTTGCCTGAGACTTCTGCTTGCAAGTTGTACATGTAGTCGCCACTCAAGGCTGTGGTAACTGGGAAGGCTGGGTGCCAATTCACCCAGCATAGTTCTGATCCCTTTTCTGTTGTCCAGGTAAAGCTGAAGCAATAATTTGCTCAGTTCTTCAGAGAATCCCAGAAGAAAAACAGAGTCTTGGAAATCCACTTCAGAAATCATGAGTTGGAGCTCTCAGTGAGCAGGTAGGTCAACCCTTCCACACCATGCTGGACAGTGTTGCTGCTCACGTTGAGCTTTCTGGCGGCGCCCTCATAGACCTTGGGCATGGTCCCTGGCCTCAGGAACTCCACCCCGATCCACTCAAACTCCACTACCACTTCTGCAGGAAGGCCAGCTGCTCCTTAGGCTCTTCCCACAAGTCCAGCAGCATCTTCGCTGGGCACTCTTTTTCACCCCACAGCACCCCGTCTTCCTGTTTAAGACATCTTTGGACATACAGATGTCTTTAATGTTTTTAAAAAATATTGTTTAGTTATATTTGGAAACAATACTTTTATTTTATTTATTTATTTTTATGTGGTGCTGAGAATCAAACCCAGACCTTGCACATGGTAGGCAAGCTCTCCACCACCGAGCTCCAGCCCCAACCCCAGATGTTTTTAATGGGATGTGCTCAAATTAATAATCTTTTCTCATGTGATCATGTGTTTTCATGTGTTTTAAAAGCTATCTACAATACTTTCCACTAATCATTCTAAAATTTACTTTTAAAATATTAACATGGTTAATATATCTAGAGTTGACCATGCATATGGAATGATGTGGGAATGCAAGTGTGTATTTTATTTCTGGAATGTCAATTCTCCAGTCCCATTTGTTAAGTAATTATCTCTTTTCCTACTTCTCTATGATGCCATCTCCATCGTGAATCCAAGTTGTCCATGTGGACAGTTCTGTTTCTGAGATTCTTAAGAATGTGTTGATAAACTTGTGTTTTTATTCTATTGATAGATGATTCTTGCTACATCAGTTGAGAATGTTTCCTTCCACTACAGAGTAAAAAGAAAAAATATGATCATAAGACATCCACTTTTATAGAAGGGTAATAATAGTAACCTGTGTTATAGAGCTTTTCTTGGGAAGAATATATGTTGGACATATTTTTTTTTAATGTGGGAGTATCAGAACACTGATTATAGAACTCACTCAACACTAAATAGCCATGAAGCAGAGACCTGTCCCCCACCGATGGACAGCTCTCTTTCTTTCATGACATCTATTCTGACCCTATGAAAAGTCTACCCAAGTAAAATAATTACCACTTACTCAGTATTGTAAAGAGAGTTGTGAGAGACTCTGCATCTAATAAAAGAAAAAAATAGGCCTTAATCTTCATCATGTGGGATTAGGCCCCAACTTTCTTAATAAGACTCTTACTGTACAAGAATTAAAACCCATAATCAATAAATGGGATGGAATCAAGCTAAAAAGTTTCTTTTCAGCAAAAGAAACAATCTGTGAGGTGAACAGAGAGCCTACATCCTGGGAGCAAATCTTTACACCTCACATATCAGATAGTGCACTACTCTCTAGGGTACATAAAGAACTCAAAAAGCTAAACACTGAAAAACAAATAACCCAAACAAATGGGCTAAGGACCTGAACAGACACTTTTCAGAAGAGGATATACAATCAATCAATAAATATAAGAAAAAATGCTCATCATCTCTAGCAATCAGAAAAATGCAAATCAAAACCACTCTAAGATATCATCTCACTCCAGTCAGAATGGCAGTTATTAAGAAGACAAACAACAATAAGTGTTGGTGAGGATGTGGGGAAAAAGGTACACTCATACATTGCTGGTGGGACTGCAAATTGGTGCAGCCAATATAGAAAACAGTATGGAGGTATGGAAGCACCATTTGACCCAGCTATTCCTCTCCTCGGACTATATCCAAAGGACTTAAAAACAGCATACTACAACAACACAGCCACATCAATGTTTATAGCAGCACAATTCACAATAGCTAAAGGAGGGGAAGGCAGGGATGTGGGGATCGTAAAGATATTAGAATGAAATAGACATGAGCCAACCTAGATGTCCTTCAGTGGATGAATGGATAAAAAATGTGGCATATATACACAATGGAATTTTACTCAGTATTTAAAAAGAACAAAACCATGGCATTTGCATGTAAATGGATGGCACTGGAGAAGATAATGCTAAGTGAAGTCAGTCAATCCCCCCAAAAAACAAATACTGAATGTTTTCTCTGATATAAAAAGGTTGACTCATGGTGGGGTTGGGAGGCAGAGCATGGGAGAAATAGAGTAGAGGGGTGGGAGAGAAAGGGAGGGGGCAGGGGATTAGCAAGGATGGTAAAATGTGATGTATGAAGACTTGAATTGGGTGTCCACATACTTTATATACAAACAGAAATACAAAAATTGTGGTATATATGTGTATTAAGAATTGTAATGCAAAAAAAAAAAAATAGTGTTACCTTAGGTAGAGGTAATAGAAAGGAGGGGAAGGCAGGGGATATGGGGATAAGAAAGATAGTAGAATGAAACAGACATTATACTTTATATATATGTGACTGTATAACCAATGTGATTCTACAATATGTACACTCAGAAAAAGAGAAATTATATCCCATCTACGTATGATATATCAAAGTATATAAGTGCATTCTACTGTCATGTATAACTAATTGAAACAAATTAGAAATTTAAAAAAGAGAGAATTGTGGCTTTGACCAATAGCGTTGCCCTTGCATCTCCCAAAAGAGCAAGAGTGCATGGCTCTTGGAAAACTCCCTCTGCTGAGAACCCTTGCTTACCTTCAGTCTGGTCCTCACAATAGACCTCTTACATTGTTACTGAGAAAGCCTAATGTGTGCATGGGAGTGGGTATGTCATGAGGAATAGAACATTCAGACATTTAGATTGTATATTGCTTCCATTCTGCATTCTTCTTGCACACTACCCTAGTGTGTAATTTTGCAATGAATTTCCTCTTGCATTTTACTGAACATTTTTAAATTCTTCAAAAACTCTGTGATTCTAGAATGCTGAGTTGTTTTGTGAGCCTCTGTGTTTCCATGCAACATGGAATGTCTAATTGATAGGAGATTGCTGTTACATCAAAGTAGTTTTGTACTTAATGTAATTTCTACTTTTTTTACTTAATGTAATTTGTACATATTTGTACTTAATGTAATTTCTACTAGCATTATACTATTTTAATCAGAACAACTTTATAATGACAATAGCTTAATTTATAATAATAATAGCTAAATAGTTAATTGATAGGCCAGACCCACTCCAGGTTCCTCTTTAGATATCATGGTGTTTAGCCTTCAAAATACTTTTTTTGAGGGTGAGAATGTACTGGGGATTGAATTTAGGGGCACTCTACCATGGAGCCACATCCCCAGCCCTATTTTGTATTTTGTTTCAGAGACACGGTCTCACTGAATTGTTTAGTGCCTGCTTTTGCTGACGCTAGCTTTGAACTCATGATCCTCCTGTCTCTGCGTTCTGAGCTGCTGGCATTACATGTTTGCACCACCACACCTGGCTACCTTAAAAATACTTTTAAAAATGGCCTAGACTAAGTCTTATATTGCCAAATGTAGTATATGCTTTTATGTATTTATGTTCTTTTGAACATCCCCTAATAAAATTTTATAATCTATCTACAGAAGTCTTAAGTCTATTTTTTGATTATTTAGGCATTTTCAGTCTCTGATACTATTGTAAATAGCATATCCTGTTCAATCACAATTTCTAATCATTTGCCACTGGAATATAAAACTTTATTTTTACTTTTATACCTCAAGCTTTTATTCAGGAACTTTGACAATTTCTATAGGTATTTCCAAGAATCTTTCTGGAGATTACATTTTTTTTTCCAAAATATAAATAGTTTGGGCTGGGGATGTGGCTCAAGCGGTAGTGTGCTCGCCTGGCATGTGGGAGGCACTTGATTCGATCCTTAGTACCACATTAAAAAAAATAAAATAAAGATATTGTGTCCATCTAAAAATAAAAAATAAATAAAAAATATGAAAAAAATAGTCATCATTTGAAAATAATGCAAGTTTAAGCTTTCTATATTTTAGTATTCCATTCTTTTACTTTCTTTTATTCTCATTATATTTTACTCATGAGGATCTCCAATACAAATTTGATTAAACATGGTGATCCCGGGTATGATTATTCTCATTTATAGTAAACATTTCTAGGGAGAAGAGATGCTAGCAAGAAGTCTGACTGGAAGCCCTACCATCCTTCCTCCCACAAAGAAAACTCCCCAAATAAGCAATGCATTTTGGTGTACAGTGGTTTGCAGACAGGTGCATGCCAGCATCATTTGCAGGTCATCATCATAATTGACCTCCTTCTTCACCTGAGGCTGCTGGCCTCTCTTCCCTGGTTCCCAGGCACTGCTCATGTGATTTGCTCTCCTGGGCCCTTCTCCACATTGACAGAAGGGAGCTGAGCCATTGTGGTTGGATGGTAAACACCAGAACATATTTACAGTCCCGCAGAACTTCTAGCACCATGAAGAGTGCAGGCTCTGCAGCCAGCTGCCTGGGTGCTGGCTCAGCTCCTGCTGCAGTTCTGCCCTGGGCAAGTCCACTGCACTAGCCCTACCTGCCTTCCTCTGTCAAGACTGACTCCTGTGTGGAGATATGTTGGCATGTGGTCTTAATGATCTACTAAGGAACAGGCTTAGAATTACTTGGTATGTAATAAGCAGTCAAAACTAAAAATTTTAACTTATCTTTTCTTAATATTCCTCATTAGGTGCTCCAGATCTTGTGATAGTAAAGTTAATGGAAGCTGGCTGGGTTCAAATTCTGACTGAACGACTCATTTGGAGCATATTATTATACCAAGATCAGCCTGTTAGGCTATAGGATTAATACTACCTACTTCATAACACAGAGTTGTTACAGAAGTAAATAAAATAAATGGAATTAAGCACTTTGTATAATGCCCAGCATGTAATAAATAGGAATTACTAAACATCAGTGCAGGGTTTTTAGACCCTATGATTACTGATACCAGATTTAAGATCAAAGATATCATATAGGACCCTATTTTCATATATCAATTGGAAGTTAGCTCTACTAGTATCTAGAACTGCAGTAGCAAGAAGTAGTTTTTTAAATCAGTGTTTATGAACTCTTACAAGAAAAATATATTAGAAAAAATTTAGTGAGATATAGTTAAAAAAGTATATTCACATATGTATATTCACTAAAGGCAGACCACAGTCAAAAAAAGTTAGAAAGTTCCTTATGAATTTCAAAAGTCTAGTTTGACCCCTGTTGAGCAGTTAGTCAAGAAAGAACTTTCACTGTGTTAACACACCCCTCACTTGGCTTTGTTTCATGGAAGAATTTCCAGTCTGTTATTTCAGTGCTGTGTTATTATGCATTAGATGAAGGAGTTTTCCTGGTTGGTTTTCTATTTGTAACATTCAATTGATAATCAACCCAGATTTGTATACAAGAGTTGGGACTTTTAAACTCATTACGATGCTTTTTTGTATATACACAGCAAAGAGGCTACTTTCCAAATGATGTTATTTTGCCAACAACATGAATGAGATGCTGCTGATTCGACTGGCTTGTTAAGAAGGTCCTTTTTTTTTGGTTTCAGGATGTCCTCTTGTAGGTCACAATTTGCTGGTTTTTTTTTTTAACATGTATCGTGTTTAATTTTATTGACTATTCTTTAACACATCCACAATACCAGTATCTTGATGTGATGCTTCCTCTTTATCAGTGTGTCCAATAGACCTTTCTGCCATGACAGAAATGTACAGTATCTGCACTGCACTGTCAGGTATGATAGCCACCAGCCCATGTGGTTACTAAGCTCTTGAAATAAGTGGTGGTACTGAGATACTGAAATTTGATTTTGTAGAATTTTAATTAATTTAAATAGTCATACAAGGGTTTTGGTTCCTGTATTGAATGACTAATATGTAGGTTAGCAGAAGACATTTTAATTGGTGTTCATTATAATTTTTTCCTGATCTTTTTCCTTACCTGCCTTTCTTTCTTTAATCCTTCCTTCCTTCCATTCCTTTTTCCTTTCTCTCTCCCTCACTTTCCCCTTTGCCTTTCCCCCTTTACTCTCCTTCCCTCCTTCCTTCCTTTCTTCCTTCCTTCCTTCCTTCCTTCCTTCCCTCCCTCCTTCCTTCCTTCCTTCCTTCTGTCCTTCCTTCCTTCCTTCCTTCCTTTTTTCCTTCCCTCCTTCCTTCCTTCCTTCCTTCCTTCCTTCCTTCCTTCCCTCCTTCCTTCCTTCCTTCTGTCCTTCCTTCCTTCCTTCCTTCCTTCCTTCCTTCCTTCCTTCCTTCCTTCCTTCTGTCCTTTCTTCTCTCTGACACTGGAGCTCAATCCCAGGGCCTCAGCATGCAAGGAAAGTGCTCTACCACTGAAACACATCCCAGCCTTCAGGAGAGTTTTCAATTAAAGTCTCCTGAAAGAAAGCTCGCTGCACAAATATGATAATTACAATTTTAGGAATGGGAGGTCCATGCCTTTATTCCCAGAGGCTTGGGAGTGTGAGGCAGGAGGATCATAAGCCAGTCTCAAAAAATTAGTGAGATCCTATCTGAAAAAATAAGATCTCTGAATGTGACTCAGTGGTTAAGCTCCCCAGGGTTCACTCTGCAGTTCCAAGGGGAAGATAAGAATTTTACAAATGGGAAATAACATTTTTGAAATAGTACAAATTACATAATTTTAGCTTCAATTTAAAAGTTTACTCCTATTCTCAGACTTTATTTACAGGACATTCTGCTATTTTTTTCTTGAAAACATGGTACTTAAACAAATCTGACTTTTTCAAATGTGAAAATAGAATCCACTGAGAGTTAGCTCCCAATTCTTGATAGTATTTATTTGTAAGTTCCACAAATACAGAAAGGTTTTTTTGGTTTTTTTTTTTTAGTACTGGAAATTGAAGGCAGAGCCTTGCACATGTTAGGCAAGCACTTAACTGTGAGCTTTATTCCAGCTCAGTAAGTGTGTTTAAAGATTGTCTTGTCTCTGTTATCTAGCATAGTGATGGTATATAGTAAATTGTCATTAAATGTTTGTTTAATTATTATAATTAAATATCAACAACCTAAAGCTTCAAACTACACAACAGTCCTTAAATCCTACAATCCAATAGTGACATCAGTTCATGTTAGCAGCGAGAAAAAGATGGGATCAGGGCCACAGTGCAGTGATCCCTGGCTGGTAGCTGAAACCTCAGGATGCAAGCTGCATCAGCACAGTGCACTGCCATGTGTATGGACACATATTTGGAAACAGCCCAACTAGAATCAAGGTCTATTTACCCTACAGTCTTAGGTTCAGAGTTAGAAAAAACTTTCCACATGATTTAAACCAACATTCTTTCCCCAGAAACATTTCTCTTTACAGTGTATTAAACATGGTTGCTATGGTCTGAATATGTTCTTCCCAAATGTACATGTTGTGACAATCACCATTGTGACAGCAGCAAAAGGGACAATGAGACTTACCATACTCTCAAAATCAACTTAAACTATTTCTCAATTCTAATGATATATACATTTTCACTGGTTGATAGTACAGGTAGAAAAAGTATGGAATGTGATTTATAAGTCAAAACATGTGATTAGGTCATGGGGCTCTATATTTTTTAACAGAATGAATGCCCTTATATAAGAGGCTTCATACGTCATTCACATCCCTTTCCCCGCTTCTGCTTTCTGTCATCCAATGAAGCAGCAATACACACCATCTTGGACAATGTGAATATACTTAGTGTTACTTAAGTGTACACTTCAAAATGGTCTAAATGGCAAATTGTAAGTGTATTTTACAGTAAAAACATCGAAAGATGCATTTTCTATTGTTCAGTGTTTCCTGCTATTATTTAGTGATCACATTCATTAAGAGCACTAACTAACCAGGCACATTGGCTCATGCCTGTAATCCCATTGGGAGGCTGAGGCAGGAGAATTGCAAGTTCAAAGGCAGCCTCAGCAAAAGCAAAAGCAAGGTGCTAAAAAATTTAGTGAGACCGTGCTCTAAATAAAAAACAAAATAGGGTTGTGGATGTGGCTCTCTGGTACCCAAAAAAAGAAGCACTAATCAAAATTTCACAACTCTGTATTTGAGATTCAATTCTGCTTGCTGCATCTCTGAAAACTAAAAGCATGTCACTCAGCTAAGCCTCAGTTTCCTCATGTGTAACACAGGAATTATAAAATGCTTACTTATCCATTAGAGGTTGCTGTGAAATTTCAACTTGGTAAAGTGTAAATACACAAAGAAAGCTCAATAAATGTTAGATCTGATTTTATTTTTAAGTTTTCAAACCAATTTTATTCTTGTACTTTGTATAAGGAAGGCTACAAAATGTCTTTACCATTAAAAAGGCCATTTGCTCATTTCTACTTAGTCCTTAATGTTATGGAGAACTATAAGACAACATGCCCTAAAACCCATTTTATATCATAGTCAAGTGATGAGCCCATGTGTTGACCACTGGGTCAATAGTTAATAATCTTAAAGTATCATACTCCAAGAGGCAACAATTTCAGAGAAGCCAAAATAACTTATTGTACTTGAAATAATTTACATATAATAATGTGTGTATAAACCTGTACATATAATTTTTATCAAGTATAATATGATCATACAAAAACATTGACTCACAATATAGTTCACACATACCAAAGAAGGCTATTTTATTTTTGTCCCTTTTACATCATATTTTAGGCAAGATGATGAAACCCAGAAAATAAAAGGAATGGACTAGTTTCTAAAAACTGGGTATTTTATAAGTGAAACACATTCAGTCATCTACATCTCTCAAATTGCAAACAATGTGACTTACTGTACTCTCAAAATGAACTTAAATAAATTATTGCTCAATTCGAATGATATTTACGTTTTCACTGGTTGATAGTCCAAGTAGAGAAAGTATGCAACGTGATTTATTAGTCAAAACATTTCATACAAAAGGATTTTTTTGGGGGGGTACTGGAAATTGAACTAAGGGACACTCAACTATTGAGCCGCATCCCCGGTGTTATTCTGAATTATATTTAAAGAAATGGTTGCTAAGAGATTTGCCATTGCTAAGGCTGGCTTTCTATTTGAGATACACCTGTCTCAGCCTCCCAAGCTATTGGTATTAGAGGCATACATCCAAAGGAATGGTTTTAACCAAACCTTCATAATGTCAAGAGAAAATGCATTGAAATTAAAAGTATCTGAAGCAAGCGTTTTTAAAGACCATTTTAAAAAATACAAAAAAGGTTAAAAATGTCATAAAATAAAAATTTATACAGATAAAGTTAAGAGGTTAAAAATTATCAAATGTATTAAAATCATCTAAAGTCAAATAAGATATAATTTATGTATATAATATAAATTATAATATTATATAAATATATTATATAAATATATAATACATATATAATACAAATTAAAAACAATATAATTATATAACATTCCAATTTATATTATATTATATATAATACATTTATTTTATTATATATAATAAAATAAAAATATATAAATTATACATATTTTATGTATATTAATATATAAACTTATATATTAATGATAATATATCATATATAATTTATATAATATATTTACATAACATACTTATATATTTATATATAAATTATATATATTAATATATAAATAGATAAATAAATATTATATAGATTATATATTACATATCAAAATGTTTATGATTCATATTGTTTTCTTTAATATAAATTATATATATTATATGAAATACATATTATTATAAACACATAATAAAATAATATATAAACTTAATATATAAATATTATTTTATTATATATAACATATTTATTATATATCATATAATATATTTAGATTTATATTAATTTATATTATATTGCATTCATTGTAATGTAATTATATAATAATATAATTTCTATTATTAATATGCTAATAATTCAATTATTATATTAGTATAATTTATATTTATATAATATATAAAACATAAGGATTATAGTATAATTATAAATTAACAACTTATAATATATCATATAGATATATGTAAATCTATAATATGTAGTATATAATATATAATATATAAAAATATTATAATTTAAATTATATAGTTTAGTTATTTGGCTTTAGATGGTTTTAATGCTTCTGATAGTGTTTTATCCCTTAGCTTTATCTGTACAAATTTTTATTTTATGACAGTTCCAAACTTTTAGTATTTTTTTTTAAATAACAAACATTTATTGGTGTCACTTATGGTAGAAAAAAGTTCCTACACCAGATTTGCATGACCCAATCATTAAATAGAACATTTATGAGGTGAACACACATCCTGACCCACATTTTTATATCCAGTTTTTTAAGATAGCCAATTCCTCCTCTCTCTCTCTTCCCCAAAACATGTGAGCAACTTCCAATGGAAAGCGGTAAACAGCCACTCGGGCTATAGCATTTTCAACTCCACTTTGAGGTGAAGATTCCAATTACATTGGAGACTTAAGTTCTCTCAGTTTTCTCCTAAGGAAAGTTCTGAGTCTAGGATTTACAATATTACAGCACTAGCAGATCAGTGTCTTCAACTCGTCTCTTTCTGCTGTATCCTCTTCACCAGTTGGGGGAGGGCCTACACTTTCATTGAGTTTGCTGATAATTGGCTGAACAATTTCTTCTAGTTCCTTCTTTTTAGTTTTGAAGTCTTCAATGTCAGCTTCTTGGTGGTTTCCAGCCATTCAATCTTTTCCTCTACAGCTTTTTCCATGGTCTCCTTATCTTCAGAGGAAAGTTTGCTTCCCAACTTTTCTTTATCTCCAATCTCATACTTTAGAGAGTAGGCATAGCTTTCCAGCTCATTCCTAGTATCAATGCACTCCTTGAGTCTTTGTCTTCCTCAGCAAACTTCTCAACATCATTAACCATCTTTTCAATTTCTTCAGGTGTCAGGCAATTTTGGTCATTGGTAATCGTAATCTTTTTTGTGTTCTCTGTACCTTTGTCTTCACATGTATCTCAAAAGTGACTTCAATCTGGGGGACCCCACAGGAGGAATTCCAGTGAGATCAAATGTACCCAGAAGGTGGTTGTATTTTTTCAGGGTCCTTTACCTTCATAGACCTTGATTGGAACAGTAGGTTGATTATGAGAAGCTGCAGAAAAGATCTGAGACTCTAGGTGGGTACCACAGTGTTTCTTGGTATCAGTTTGGTCATGACTCCTCCCACAGTTTCAGTACCAAGTGTCAGGGGCATACTTCAAGCAGTACTAGGTCACCTGTATCTTGATCATCAGAGAGTACACCAGCCTGAACAGTGTCACCATATGCAACAGCCTCATCTGGGTTTATGCCACAGGATGGATCCTTGCCATTGAAGAACTCTTTAACAAGTTGTTGATCTTTGGAATTTGAGTAGAGCCACCAAGAAGAACAATCTCATCAATATCAGACTTCTTCAGGTCAGAATCCTCCAGTACTTTCTGAACAGGATTCATGGTAGACCAGAACAGGTCCATGTTTTCTCTTCAAATTTTGCCTAAGTCAGGGTTTCAGAAAAGTCTTCTCCTTCATAGAAGGACCAATTTTCATTCTTGCTTAATGTTGAGCAGACAGGGCGCACGTGGCCTTTTCCACTTCATGCTGGAGTTTCTGCACAGCTCTGTTTTCTTTCCTAACATATTTGCCAGTCTTCTTTTTGAACAGCCCGATGAAATGCTCCATAACACGCTGGTCAAAGTCTTCTCCACCCGGATGAGTATCTCTATTGCTGGCCATGACTTTGAAGACATCAAATTGTCAATGGAGAGAAGAGACACATAGAAGGTTCCACCACCCAGATCAAACACCAGGATGTTCTTCTCTCCCTCCCTGTTATCCAGGCCATAAGCAATAGCAGCTGCTGTAGGCTCATTGATGATCCTCATAACATTCAGGCAAGCAAGAGTTCCAGCATCTTTGGTTGCTTGCCACTGGCATCATTAAAATGGACTGGTATAGTAACACTGCATGGGTAAACTTCTTTCCCAAATAAGCCTCTGCAGTCTCTTTCATTTTAGTGAAAATCATGGCAGAATTTCTTCTGGAGCAAAGGTCTTAGTTTGCCCACCTCCAATATCAACCTGAATGTATGGTTTAGGTTTCTCTTCAAACACTTTGAAAGGCAAGAACTTGATCTTTTGCTGCACAGAAGGGTCATTCCCAGTACTGCCAATGAGCCACTGGGCATCGAAGACCATGTTCTCAGGATTGGAGGTGAGCTGCTTCTTGACTGTATCGCGGATCAGACGTTCTTCTTCAGGGGTGAAGGCCACATAAGATGGCCTGATGTGGTTGCCCTGATTCTTGGAGATGATCTCCAGTGGCCATTCTTGAATACCCCGATGCAGGAGTAAGTGGTCCCCAGGTTGATGCCGACCAGGGTACCCATGTCCTTTTCTTGTCTTCCTCCTCAGCTGTGCTGCACAGAGCAGCAGCAGAACTGCGGCCACCAGAGAGAGCTTCATCTTGCCCTAGCTGTTGGCCACTTGCTCTCCTCAGCAGAAAGCCAGAAGTCGCAGGCAATCCAGCAACAGGCCACAGCTGAGCGCAGAAAGGTTACAGGTCTCTTACGCTCAAGATGCCTCAACTCTGTCTGTCTGTGTTGTCTCTGCCAATGTCTCAAACTTTTTAGTATTGAATTGCATTTTCTTTCTACAATTTTGTTAATTACCATATGTAAAAATTAACAAGTAGAATGCTAGTAAACACAGATTCGCAAGCTTTTACGCCACTATGTAAATATTAACAAAGTTAAGTAAATTGCCAATGCTTCCATACATGCTATAACAACACAAGTGTTCAAAGATGCACTAGAACATTATGTGGGAAAAAAATATATTCATACCCAATCAAGATTTTTCAGGCACTTGCATTCAGAAGCATTTTATGAATCAGCACAAGGTTTGCTCCAAAATAAAGCTCATTTTTCCCTACTGCCTCTATTTGTTGAGAACAATATTATACATTAAAGATGCATTTACATGAAACATTTTATAGAGAAAATTATTTTAAATTTAAAATTATAATACTTATTTTATGCATAACTTCAAAAACACAGAATTTAAAGACAATACCAGTGAGCACTCTCATTCTATATGACTAAAACACTACCATTCTATATGACTAGCAAAGACAATACAAGGCCAAAAGGCAAAATAGACACTTTGGCAATCCTATACAAAAGAGGTTCTGTTACAATATTCTATCATAAAATAAACAAAATGCATAAAAATGAAACAAGAAAAAGAAAAACTGAATTTTGACAACTACACAAACTGTGGCATTTCAAATTCAAGGTCTTGTAACTCTTCCATTTGTTTGAGCCTGAGTCCCTGGCACATTGGATTCAGGTCAGGTAGGCCGATCTCCTCAGAGTTCTCTTTAGGCTCAGCAGCTGGCTTCAAAGCATAAGCGGATGTGCTGTCTGCCTCTGGGACAGATTTCTCCACATGACTCAGGGGAGGAAGAGCTGTGCTAGGAGGCACTGCTGCTGAAGGTGAAGCTGGTCTCTCCTCAGTCCCCCTGACTTTGCTGGTCGGGGTGGGTGGTTTGTAAAATGTTGTCCCAAGATGGGGCTGCAGTATTCTGGGTGCTCTTGCAGGAGCAAGACTGTGAGAATGAGAGGACAGTCTCACTGGTGCCTCTCTTGCTGCACTGGCTGGCGTGTTGGGCTGTGTGGCACCGTTGGAATGGTCACCACTAACCTTAATGCTCATTGTCACTTTTTCCTGGAGTACACTTGGCACAATCACTGCACTCGTGCCAGTTAAGTTCTTTGGTTCACATTGTTGTCCCTGAGTTTTTTGTGGAATCTGCTGATCAAAACCATTAATTTGGGAGCCCAAACTAGTAGGGGTATCTTTTCTATTAAGTCCTCCAAAGGTAAGATTCTGGCCAAACTTGTCTGAATTGACAATTCCCACATTTCTGCGGTTTTTCTCATTAGGGGAGCTTGCAAGATGGAACCTATCTACAGGCAAACAGCAACATCTGATCTTGGGGCTTGGCATAGGCCTCTGTATATCATTTGTTGTCACATCAGATTTCAGACTAAGTGGTTTCATGGTTTTACACATATTGTCCATCTTTTGTGATGATGATTCAAGTTCTTTGTAACCTGGAAAAGAAGAGATTGTTTTTAACTTCAAGAAGCTTGGTTAATAAGGAAGTGTGGTTATTTGTGAATGGGCATTCTCTCAAACAACAGAGTCTTACATATTTTTTCCAACATTAGTTTCTCAGTCATCTATGCAGAGGAATTAAAAATCCATACAATATTAAAGGCACATTTTTAATTAAAGCATTACTTTTTAAGATTTATCTTAATAAAACAAATAGTCATAAAGAAAATAAAATTTAAAAAACACTTCCTGTAGTAACTTGTTTTAATATACTACCCATGAATGAATATTTTCTGTGTTAAGCCTTTCCTGATTTCAACAGGCAGACAATGGTAACTCTAGAAGAGTAACACTATTCTGTACACCAACAAACGCCATGTCCTGAATCCCAAGGACTTTGCCTGTCACTTAATCTGCTTTCCAGCTACATTCTGTCCATACTGAGGGCAACACACCAGAGAGGACTTGGATGCTCTTTCAGCTGATCCACTAATACAGTCCTGCAGAACTTCTAGCACCACTTCTAGCTGCCTGGGTGCTGGCTCAGCTCCAGCTCCATTTCTGCCCTGGGCAAGCCTAGTGCACTAGCCCTACTTGCCTTCTTCTGTCAAGACAAACTCCTATGTGGAGATATGTTGGCATGTGGTGTTAATGATCTTCTAAAGAAAAGGCTCAGAATTACCTGGTATGTAATGAAAATGTCAAATATTTTAAAATTATTTATTGTTATTACTATACCTACCTGGGAATCCAATTTCATTGGACAGCGAAACAAGGTTACATTTATGAATGAGAGAGGATGAGGTTCAAACCCTGAATCAACAATAATTTAGGGACATGACCCTTGGCATTATTTACCTTCCTCAGACTGTTAGCTATGGCTTAAAGGAGGCCAAGGATCATAGCACAGAAGTGCTAATAAGATCAAATCATATAAATGGAATCAGTGAGTCCAGTGCTTTTCTTTGCAGAGAGGTAATGGACTGTCTTTGTTTTCAGACTTTCTCAGGCTACACTCATTGATATTTCATTAATTTTATATATCAAATTTAACATTTATGGCTATATATTAAAAAATTCAGATTTAGATCTACTAAAGCAGTAATGAATGAAAGGTTTTCAACCCCCTTACCAGAAACCATTCACTGAAATAAAGCAATCAATAAACAGTGAACAAAAAGACTGGAGCCGAGAAAATGGAAGACATGTGTGCTTAATGTGCTAAAGTTAGGCCACAGGTAAAGGGACATCAAAAAACTTTAGGAGTCTATTTTTTTGAGTTTCAGGAGTCCAGCTTTTTTCTGTTTTGACTTTAATTGATGACAAAGAAGTAAAGGTGAAAACAAATCTCAGAAAGAGAACAAAAATAATTTATGAATTTCAAGATATCTTTTTACAAGAAAGAAACAAAGGATGATATTCATTTAAATGACATTCATTAAACTTTCTCCATGGCTAGAAAAGTTAACTAATAAAACCTTGAAGTTTGAACTTACCTCAAATTAATACACCTTGTTTTTTTTAAAAGGATGAGTATTGTAGATGGACACAATATTTTATCTTTATTTATTTGTTTTATATGGTACTGAGGATCCAACTCATGGCCTCACACATGCCAAGGCAAGCGTTTTACCACTGAGCTACAAGTCCAACCCTCACCTTGGTTTTTCATCACGACTTCTTGGCAAAGTTTGAAATATGCAAAGATATATGGTACATGACCACTCACCAATGAGACATGCATCCCATTTTTCCCATGCATTTTGCTTGCATTCTGATTCCTCAAATGATGTAGCCAATTCATAATTGTTAATTTCAATATCTTCAGTGTGGATATCCTATTGATACAAGAAAAGTTTTAAACTAAAAGCAAAACACATCTCAAAAACAAACAGTTCAAAGACTATTAACTTGTTAACATATACATCACATATTTAATCCAATTCTGTAATGGTCAAAACTCACTTGCTTTGTAGAAAAATATTGTGACTTTGTGGAATGTTCTGTTGATATTACCTGTTTGGAAGGAGGGCTTTTATCCACACAAGGTGCAACAACATCAGTACTGGATGAAATATTTTGTGGCTCTAAGGACCCATCGAAGATCATCTGTGCATTGGTAATTAGAAACTCTACTAACAGGGCCTGATTGGCATATGCAGCAATAGAGGAGGAGATGGTACCAGGAGTGGTTGTAGGCCTGGGCCTCATCACACAGGGTCCAAATACCACCCCCAAGTTTTTTGAGTTCATCAGGTTTTCTTCGGAGTGGTCTACAACCCTGAAAGGAAGAACACATAAAGTGTATGAGATTTGCCTAATAGATGTCCTTAATGGTAGTTTCCTATGACTTGAGAAGGGTGGAGAAAACTCGGGCTATAGAAGACTACAAAACGTTTGTCAAGGGTCAAGGTTGGTGCGTCTAGGGAAAGAATCCTTTGTTTCATTATGATACTTACCACACACCAAACTGAGTTTCAGAGTACTATTTTAGGATAAAATGCATGTAAGTCGAAGGAACTACTGAACTCAGTAGCAGAAGGAAGAAAAACACCTCTAAAAATTTAACCATCTTTGTATGTGGGATATATTCCCCGTTTCTTATACTGGAATCAAAAACATCACTGTCAATTTCTCTGTCACTGCCAGTTAATTTTCTTTTTTAAAAAATAATTTTTACGTAGAGATGGACACAATGCCTTTATTTTATTTATTTATTTTTATGCAGTGCTGAGTATCAAACCCAGTGTCTCCCATGTGCTAGGCAAGTGTTCTCTCACTAGCCACACTCCCAGCTGCCCACAGCTAGTTTTCTAGCTTAAATGATTCTCTCTCCTGAACATCTCTCTGTTCCATTGCCACTATCAATGTTCTGGTTTTACTTCAAACACTCTCAGCTTGTTATTTCTATGACTATCTAAGGAAATCTGTCTCTGCCTGGTTTAGCTATCAGGATGATACTAGATTCATCTATGGGTAATATATCACAGCTTTTTATATATATAGTGAATGGGGTAGTTTTGCTATTTGTTTTTCAGAGGATTCATCACTGATGTATAGAAATGCATTTGATTTATGGGTATTAATTTTGTATCCTTCTACTTTGCCAAATTCATTTATTATTCTAAGTTTTCTGGTGGAGTTTTTTGGATCCTCCAAGTGTAAAATTATTTTGTTGGCAAAGAATGATAATTTGAGTTCTTCTTTTCCTATTTGTATTCCCTTGAATTTCTTTCATCTAATTGCTCTGGCTAAAGTGGCAAGGATTATGTTGAACAATTTTTAGATGGAATACTTCCAATTTTTCTTCATTTACAATGATGTTAGCCTTAGGTTTAGCAGAGAGAGCTTTTACTATGTTGAGGTATATTCCTACTACCCCTAGTTTTTCTAATGTTTTGAACATGAAAAGGTACTGTATTTTGTCAAATGCTTTCTCTCCATCAATTGATGTAATCATAGGATTCTTCTCTTTAAGTTTATTGATGTGATGAATTAAATTTATTGATTTCTGTTTGTCGAACCAATCTTGCATCCCTGGAGTACACAACTTGATCCTGGAGCATTGTTTTTTTTCATATGTTTTTGTATGTGATTTGCCAGAATTTTATTGAGAATTTTTGCATCTATGTTCTTCGGGGATATGGGTCTCAAATTTTCTTTCCTTGATGTGTCTCTGGCTGGTTTGGGTATCAGGGTGATACTAGCTTCACAGAATGAGTTTGGAAGAGCTTCCTCCTTTTCTATTTCATGGAATAATTTGAAGTCCTTCAAGATATGAAGAGTTTAAAAAAAATTGTGGTATATATACACAATGGACTATTAGCTTTACAAGAGAATAAAATAATGGCATTTACAGGTAAATGGAAGGAGTACATGAATATCATGAAGTAAGTCAATCCCCCAAAATCAAAGGCCAAGATTCTCTCTGATAAATAAATGTTGATTCATAAATGGGTCTCTGGTGGTGGAGGAACATTAATTGGGCTCAAGAGAGGGAAGGAAAGGAGGGGTATGGGTTGTGAATGATGGTGGAATGAGACAAACATCATTACCCTAAGTTCATGTATGATGGCACATGTGGTATGACTCTACATCATGTACAGAGAAATGAAAATTTGCACTCCATTTGTGTACAATGGATTGAAAAGCATTCTGCTGTCATTTATAACTGATTTGAACTAATAAATTTTTTTAAATTTTTATTTAATTTATTTATTTGTATGTGGGGCTGCTGTTTGAACCCAGGACCTTGCACATGCTCTACTGCTGAGCTACAATTCCAGCCACAGAAAATAAATTAAAAAAAATTTAAAAAAGGAGATCTTAATTGCTGTGAGAAAGGTGTAGCAGGCAAATCTGAATATGTGAAATTCCTGATTCCAAGTTCTTTAGTGGGTATAGAAACTACATGGTCAACTCATCTGCCAGGTCCATAAGATTTTTTATCAAGTCTCTAGGAAGGAGAGCACAGTTCCTGCTACTGCTTGCTATATTGTAGCCTAATGAAATCAGATTTTTCAAATGCAAAATGCTTTCTTGTGTCTCAATGTCTGTTTCTCTCTGTCTCGTATGCTCTTCTGCACATTCTCTACCAAATCATCCCGCAGTTCTTAAAGTTGAACTCAAGGGCATTTGCCTCTTCTGCTCTGTCTCTATCCCCAAAACTTCCTCTGCATACCTACAAGCTGTGCACAGCTACCAGAAAAAGGAGGATGGTGAACTGTGGTTATGTACAGATCTGTACCCCAAGAGGATAAGCCCACAAATAGCAGAAAACCTATGTTTCCATCCTTGTTTCACCAGCCAGAGCCTGGCACACAGGAAGCATCTGAGGGAACCATGTTTGCTGCATGAACATATAATCAATGTATCCCTCTCTCAACACATAATAAGAACATCCTAGAAATCATTTTGAAAATCATAACACAACAATATAAATGTACTGAATAGTATTACCCTGTTCAATTAAAAATGGCTAAGATGGTATAAAAATTCTTACCTCTTAAGATGGATGATAAGGTAACGTAGAGTGTTAAAATTGGACGGTGGCAATTTTCTTAGAAGGTCCTTGGTTTTGAGAATAATTTGGTTGATTTCCATACACATATTTGGAGATGTGTTGTCTTCAGAGTTGTCCCTTTTGGTGTCCTGCTCTTGGTTAAAATGTTGGATGATATTTGCAAGCTCCATAAATTCCCGGTACCATTGGAATAAAACCAATGGCTCTGGTAGCTAAAGAAAGAAAATTATATTAAAAATACCTTTGGGCTGAGGTTGTGGCTCAGAGGTAGAGTGTTTGCCTAGCACATGCGGGGACCTGGGTTTGATCCTCTGCACCACATAAAAATTAATAAATAAAATAAAGGTATTGCATCCCGCTACAACCAAAAAATAAATATTTTGAAAAAATCTTCTGCCTGTTTTCTTTGTTAAAGTCAAGTATAAGTGAGAGTTACTCAATTAATTTTATGTCCCTTTAGATTAACAAAATCTAAAGTCAATCTGTATTTATTGATATCTTTTTCAGTACTGGAGATTGAACCTAGGACCTCAAGCATGCTATGCAAGCACTCTAGTACTGAGCTTCATCCCTGCCCATAAAATAAAAAATATATGTTTGGTAGAGTAGTGACTCAGAAAGCAAATCAAAATCTTGACTATAAATTATATTTATGTTAATAACAAATTAATAGATAATGAGTGAAATTCTAAACTTTAAATGAAGTTTAAGCTTTAAGCTTCATCATGGGATTTTAAAACTCTTCATCTCTATCCTAAACACATTATATTCACATCTGCCCCCCAAATAGCATAATCTTCAGCTGTTTTACTGGAACAAACATAGAATAGTGAACAAAATCTATAAAATGAATCAGAAACCCATGGATTTTATGAGTAAGGGGTAAAAATATCAAAGTGCTAAAGAGCATAGATTTTACTTGGGAAGAATGAAGATTAGCACAAGATAATATGACCTACAAAAACATACTGTCAACATCTCATGAAACTTTAAAACAGGCTGATTTGCCATGAATAGATCAAAAAAAGAAGTTCTTACAACAAATATCCACTGCCATAATGAATGTCAATGTTTCTACTGATCTACAATAGAAAATTCAGTGAACTGTTAGCTACCTGATGTCCTATAATATCTGTGGGGAGTGAAGGTGTTGCCCTGTGATCAGTTTCTATCTTCACCACTCTGGGATCTGAAGCAAGTCACTTCACCTCTTGGAGCTTTAGGTCAATGAGTCAGATAAAGGCTACTCTCTAACACTATTGCAAGAATTGAGCACACTTTCCAAATGAAAGTCTTAGACATACAAAATTCCTCAACAGAATGCAAGTTTATTGTATTAGACCCAATTCATCTCCTCTCCCTAACCGACTAAACAAGATTAAGGATGACACATTATATGACTTCCAGTCATTCCAAGGTATCCACCTTCATTTCTCAGTTGAGGGGTCTGTAGAATGTGATTAAAGGGTTATCAATGGTTTCCTGGGCTAACTTTGTAGATCAAGCAATGTATACTTAATTTCTTTCCCTCCTGCAATTCCACTTAACTACAGTAGGCTCATAAGGACTAGGAAAATAGAGAAAACAAAAAGCAACAATTCACAAGTAGAAGAGCAGATGAATAAGTCCTGATGCAGCATTTCCAAGAGAACTGACCCTTTGTCACTCAGCATGTTTTTCAGAATCCTAAAGGGACATGGACAATCATTACCAGGTCCTCTGATCTTGGGTTAGGTTGCAGGTGGGCCAGCTGAGAAAGCTTAGCTCTCTATAGAATCCTATCTCCACTTTATGTACTAGGGCAATCTCCTTCCTAAAGCTCTAAAAATTTTTTCTCTGGGCAATGGGATACAGAGGCTCTCTGAATCGAGGCATTGCCAAACATAAGGAACAGAGAGGTAACTGTCTTCCAATGGGGATATGTTGGCTATATACACACTGAAAGCACAGATCCTACAGTCTTAGTAACCCTGGCTCCCACAGTATTGGTACTGTATCTCTAAGCAAGGAAAAAACAAAACCTTTCCTAGGGGACTGGGGCTATGGCTCATGGTAGTGCACTCATCTGGCATGTGTGAGGCACTAGGTTTGATCCTCAGCCCCACATAAAAATAAATTAATTAATTAAAAGTATTGTGTCCATCTACAATTAAAAAAAATGCCTTCCCAAGAAGATCACACCAGTCCCAGAAAAGGGAACTAGACATGTAACTAGGCACATACCAAACAGTCCATCTAGACCACTTTATAGTAAAGTTCAAAGTTTTAAAAAAGCCTTGATGTGTTCAAGTGCTTCCAAAGTGATTTCAAGTCCAAACTCTAATATATCTAGGCACCATGAAAGACAAAAATCAAAATGAGTAGAAAAAGAACAAATTGAAGGTGTAAAATGATGCTATCGATATGCTGTCAACTAG
The DNA here is from genome assembly GCF_052094955.1 of Ictidomys tridecemlineatus. Taxonomy (NCBI): domain Eukaryota; kingdom Metazoa; phylum Chordata; class Mammalia; order Rodentia; family Sciuridae; genus Ictidomys; species Ictidomys tridecemlineatus. The sequence goes on along the minus strand of NC_135487.1, from coordinate 124,882,029 downwards.
TCAGATATGGAGAAAGAGCACTGGAAATGTAGCTGATCTAAATTGAGATGTGCACTAAATGAAAAATAGACACCAGATTTCAAAGAAGAAGAGCTGCAATGCAAATAAATAAATAAACAAAATACCTCATAATTTGAAAAACTAGATATTCAAAATGTTCAATGATATAGTAAAATTCACTTCACTTTATTTTTAATTTTTATGTTGCTATAGAAAATTTAATGTTATATATGAGGGTCACATTGTATTTCTACAGAGGTTCGAGGCCAAATAGAGAAAAGAACCCTTAATGAGAAAAATCTATGAATATCCACAATAAAAGAGCATCATATAATCATTTAAAAAATGTTATCAAAAGAATAGAAAATCAGACTTCTTGAATATTAAAACATGATCTCAGAAATGGAATAATTTACTTATTGAGGAAGAAAAAGACAAGGAACTGTCTTAGAAAGTTTTTGAAGAAAAAAAGAGCAATAAAGAAACGGTAAGGGAATTGGAGAACATGTATGCTTGCCAAGCAATTGCAAGACCTTGAATTTTTAATCCCCATGTGTACAAATAACAAATTTATAAATATTTATATACGTGTTTGTGTATGTGCACACACACACATCTCCAAACAGGAGCTTCAAGTGCAAATTACGAAGACAGATGGTGGGTGGGAGAATGGCAATAAAAATCAAGAAAAGTTCCAAGAACTAAAGCGCTCACAACTGACGGAGCTCATGGAGTGGCCAGAATACTGGATGGAAATATATCCACATCAAAGTACATCATTATAAAATCTTAGAATAATGAGGGGGGTGATGCCATAGTCTATACCAATGAAAAATATGAAATATAAAATATTTTTGCTGTTTGCATTTGATGGTAGGTTTAGAATAAAACTTTAACCTTTTGAATGTAATATTTTAACACTTCACAGATGTCATGTGACGAAAATTGGGACAGATCTACTAAATGCCTTCCGGTTTCCAGAGCTTGACACAGAATTGCGATTTTTGCCTTGCTGCCACTGACTCGGTAAATTCCCTTGAAGAGAAAAGAAAAACAGAATGCAATATTTTACTTTAGTACAAAGGGCTAAATGCAGACATGTAGACAGAGTTGATGTATCTACTTCAATTTTTATTAGTATTTAAAAATTACAAGTTGAAGTTAAATCAATTAACCTTTTCCAAATAAATGTGAATAAATTTAGTTATTACAAATGGAGAGTGCTGATTTTCTGAAAGTCTCTTTTTCATTAAAACAAATCACAAAGGCATTTATGTTTTTAGAGTTTTAGGAGTAAACAACATACTTGTAAATACAAGGCAGTCTTTTCAATTTCTAAAGTACACATTTTGATGATGAAAGGAATGCCATCTGGCTCCTTTTTGGCAACACAGGACAATTCTTCTCCAAATAAGTGCATTTTCCCCTGCAGTTTCTGATGTCCGCAAACGATGGTTAAGTTTGCCATGCATTTTTTATGGCAGGCAAGAAGACACTACAAGAAAATGATATTTGAAAACTGATTGACTCACCTTAAAATTATTCACAACTAGGAAATTACAGGCAGACTAATAACGACAAAAATAAGTTAAAAAGTACTACTTGTGGTTTGTGAATTGCATTTAACAGCAAAACAAAGTAGAAAACTACAGAAATAAACTGTGGGACTTTATTAAAAATGTATTGGCAAGCCAGGTGTGATGGCATATGCCCATGATTCCAGATACTTGAGAGTTGAAACAGGAATTTCACAAGTTGAAGGCCAGACCAATCTAGCAAGAACCCATTTCAAAACACAATTTTAAGAAAGGGTGGATGGGCTGGGGATGTGGCACAAGCGGTAATGCGCTTGCCTGGTGTGCGCAGGGTGCTGGGTTCGATCCTCAGCACTACATAAAATTAAAAAAAAGATGTTGTGTCCACAGAAAACTGAAAAATAAATATTAAAATTTCTGTCTCTCTCTCTCTCTTTCTCTCTTTCTTCTTTCTGTCTCTCTAAAAATATGGCATGTGCAAGACCCTGACAACATATTCATATGTGTGTTTGTGTGTGGACACACACATCTCCAAATAAGTAAAATCATAACAAAAAAGTATATAGCAAAAGAAAAAAATTGTGATTCCAAAAAGATCTTACCTCTTCGCATTTAAAACCTCGAAATATGACAATGTGTTCACAGATTCTACATCTTCCAGGAAATTTCCATCTTCTGAACTTATGGGTGGTAGCTGCTTTTGCCATTAGTGATTGCTGAAATGTTCCAAGGGAGCAGGGTCCTAACAGCAGAAATGTTCGTGTGTAAGAAGGTAAAATGACAAAAACATACACCACATGATATTGTACTTGGAATAATTTTTAGACTTTGAAATTTTTTATATATTACAAAAAGCTATTATTTTGCATTTCTAACATACTTTCAGTAGGTGGAGTTGTCTATTCCAAGCTTGGTTCTCTGCCCTCAGGGTGGTGTAGGTAACCAGTGTGAGAAGACTGAAGCTCTCCCTCTCTTGTCTGGGCTTCCCTAATCTTGGTCTCTCTGAGTTGCTCCTGGGTATTAGCCCCCTCCCCTCTCTTGCTTATCAGGTCTCAGCTGGGGGACCTCAGGCCCTCCACCTTAGGATCGCACCAGGTGGGCAGCGTCCTGGTGGCACTGCGCTCTTGTTCAACTGAGAGCTGATTTTGTGCTGATAGTGTCTATACAGAGTTATCACAGCTGGGGGAGGGGATTTGGAATCCAGGTACCTGTGCAGTCACAGATCTGGCTGGTAACCACACCCACCAAAGATGGTGAGAAAGGTGGAGACAGTCCTTTTCCCAGTCTGGGTGTCTGGTGAGGTGGTGGGAGCTGGGATGTCCTCGTGCTCTGCCTAGAATGTGGTCTGGGGACCTGCGTGGGAGCAGAGCGTCCTCAGGAGTTCTGCCACCCCAATGAGGTGCTGAGTTGGTGTCTCTGCTCCCCCCTTGAGAGTCACGCCTGTGCTCAAACTGTGGGCTTTGGACTCTCACCTGAACAAGGAGGCTCTGAGTTCTGCTTGGTGTTCGCAGCTCTGGTGGATTCTGCGAAAATCTGTTGGATGGAGTCCTGTCACATGCACTGAGATGTTGTGTTCCCTCAAGGCAAGACCCCGCCTGAGCAGGAGAAGCCACCTGATAGCTTTCTCTGATTCAGGCACAGAGCAGCCAGAAACAGGATCTCCTCTACTCTACCACCTTGGATCCCAGGCAACCGATTTCTGACAGAGATGCCAGAGTAATTCCGTGGACTTTCAATAAATGCTGCTGAAATAAAAGATATCCATAATGAACCTCAACCCTTATTTCAGTCACCTCTAAAATGAACAGGAACCACACATCTAAACATACAACCTAACACTATCCGTCTTTGAATTCAGGGTTATGAAGGGCAGCTGCCTATTTTTATAAATAAAGGATGTTTTGGGAACACAGCCATGTTGTTGTATTGTGTATAATTGCTTTTAAGGATTATTAATTATAATGCAAGTAGAGATAAAAGACTGTTCAGGTGTTGATAATTTTTGAAACTGAGGTTGTATACACAGAGTTCAAATACTGTTTGGCCTACTTCATGCATGTTTGAAATTTCCCATAATAAAAACTTGTTTTGGTTTTTGTAGTCTACCTTCAGATCTACTCTGGGCTATCTCAAGATCATCCCCATAAGCTCCATCACTCTCCTTCTCATTTCTCTGCAGCAAGGCTCAACCAAGCCTAGAGTCCCCTGAATGTCCTGTGCAAGCCAGCCATTCATTCTATCATGCTAAGTACAAATGTATCATCATGGTGGTACTCAATGAATATTAGAGAAATATATTATAAGTAACATTATGGAAGGTTCTGTCTGCATACACCCTGAAGTTGAAACTGAACTTACCCTTCCCTATCACTTCTATAAACATGTTAATTAGCTCCTACTTCTTCCTTTCAAAGGAAGACTATGGGGCTAGAGTGTAGTTCAGTGGTAGAGTGCTTGCCTAGCATGCCTGAAGCCCTGGTTCAATATGGAACGCCACAACAAATCAAATAAAAAGGAAGACTGTGACATTTGAAAACTTTCTCAGCAATACAACCTGAAACTTTCTTCAAGAAAAATAAAACTCTTATCAAGGGAGGCATTGTTGCCCAATATCTGCTCTACGAACAAGGTGGCTCATTTCCTCATCACGTAGTAATAAAGACAATTAATAAAACACATACCACTTTCCACAGAAAAGACCAAAATCTGCTCCCAACCTTTATCAATCCCCTGGTTTCTTTACACACATGAATTATCTTTATGTGGGTGCTCATCACCATGATGAAAGTGAATGGGAAATTAAAAAGAAACAGCAAACCAACTACTCTTCAAAGCTTCAAAGCAGAGCTATTGTCTGTGACTTCTTGTCTCAAATCAAGTGGTTCTGACTTGATTTGAGACACCTGCACATTCTGGCCACCTACAGAGCTCTCTTTTAGATTCCTCAGTGGCTCTGAGCACATGGCTGCACTGTCAAAGCAGTGAGATCCTGGTAGACATTAGAGATAACCAGAAATTCTGTGCAGAGAGCCTCCCCACTTCTGTGCTTATGAAAGTTACCCTTTACTTTGAAGCTCACACAAAAATATCACTTCATTCCCTCCATTGAAAATAATCATTCCTTGGTCTCTAGTTTTTTGCTATTGTATTCTGCCACTCATTAAATGGAAATGTTCTACAGGGACTCTGTCTAGCATAAAGTGAGATCCTGCTAAATTTTCAGAGTGAATGCTGAATCAATTATGATAGAAAGGAATCAAAATCCTTCCAGAATCCCTTCTAAGAATCATCTTTGTTCACTGGTAGTACTAACCCCCTGGGACCAAGAGCAGTTGTAAATGCCCACATTCCTAGGTCAAGGGCTTTTACAGGTGGGAGGAGAAGGCGATGATAATTGAGAGGTTGTTCTATTTTCAGGAGGGTGGAGTGGGCTGGTGTTACTCTACATTCACTGAACAGTGATTTTTCAACTCAGCCAAACTTGAATATCCTGCCAACTTGGGGGGGTGAAACTTTTCTACCTGGGCACATTGGGCTTTCTTCCAATTCAGTCTGAAAGGTTTTATCAAAATCATGAGACCTGAGCTATAGGCATTGTCAACCTAATGAGGCTTAAGTGTCACTGCTCCTCCCTTGCACAGTTCTTACAATAAGGTAGCATTTCTAAGTAGGCATTTCTGGAAACTGCTTAAAGAACACACTGGGATGGGGAGGATTTAATTTCAAAGACAAACATGTATACATGTATAATGTGCTGTGATTTATTTACTCATCCTGAACACTCATCTTCACATCTAATTTTGAATTCTTTTTCATGAAGAGGGAGACCCCTACACCCAAACTCAATAAGGAGGTGAAGTGAACCAAAGAGGAAAAGAACAAAACTGATATAGTACAAAAAGCTGCCTGCTGTTTAGAAATGGTCTTGGAATATTCACCAAACACCTAACACTCCTCCCTTCCCCCAAAAGATCCAAAGAACTCAGTGGATGTCAAAGATCCAAATGACTCAGTGTGGAACCCCCTCCTTGGTCTCTAAGGTAGGGACAGCAGTGAAAAAGTGAAATAAACCAGCACCTGTCTGACTCAAAGAAAAGGACAGTCCTGGTCCACCTGGTGTCCACAGAAGGGGGGCGACCTTTGGAACACCAGATTTTTGTCACCCACAGGGTCTTGGGGCATCCTGGCCACATACTCACAGGGACATACTCTCCTTGTAGCAGTTGGGATCTCCCAGCTTATCAATTCCAATTTACACCCTAACTCTGTGTGCTAAGGTCATGAGTGAAAAATGGTGAATGGAAACAGAAGGGACAGTAATAAGGGAAGGAGAGAGAAGAGGCAGGATAGAGATGCAACCGAGGGGGCCCTCAGAAAAAAGGACAAGGAGGGTGTCCCTGCCCCTTTAGGCCCCCCTCCCTTCCCCAAAGTAGTCATCACCCAAGGCCTAGATGAGGAGAAGTGGGAAAAGAAAAAGTAAAAGGGGAACAGCACTTGTCAGTTTCTCTACCTAGGTACTCAACAGAATGAAATCAGGAAATGTCAGGATACTTACACAAAGATCCCAGTGTGAAAGATGATTGTGAAGACCCGAAAACCAAGAAGGAAGAGTCAAGTTAACCAGTGAGTATCCTGAGTATCGCTCTGGTCCGCAGCTGCCGCAGCGTCGTCGTCCTGCTCCAACTGCTCACTGATCACCAAGGACCAGTGTTCCGGTTCCCATAGTGCCCGCTGGTGACGTCTACCGCTCGTGGGCGCCCATCTCAAGGTTCCATCCTCGCGGGAGACCCCGCCCCGTCCGCAGCCGCCACCCCTCCTGGACCCCCGCGTCAGCCTGTGGCCGCCCTGACCCTGTGCTTATTCTACTGTAGCCTCCCAGTCTTGGTAACACAGCGGCAAGTCTGTAGATCCAGAAACTGCAGCTTCCATGGGTGCTTTTGGTTACCAGAAGCAGGGTCTGTAAAGGGATATCTTTACTGTGGATGTTATGAAATTTGCCAATCAAAGAAGGACTTTACATAAGGAGCTTGGTAATTCGGTAGTAGATTATTAAAAAAAATTAAATGAACCTGTAGAGTGTTGAACATAGAATAATGCTATCAGTACAGGCAAAGAGACAATCATCATATAGAACAGGAAATAAAGTCTTGCACTTAATTATTCAGCTTGGTTTCCTCATTGGGTGATAATAATTAGAGTTGGAATTAGAGTCACCTCAAAAAGAATATAGACTAGAACTAGTTTTCTGACAGTAAATGCCATGACTAAGCATATTTGTAGAAAAATTAATATGTAGATATGTAGTTTTTCTATATGTGATGTTTTGGAAATATGGTACTTACTGTAATTGCTTGGAGAAAGAGTTGGTTATTAATTTTAAAAGTGGTGCTCATAGTGAGCTGGAGAAAAAAATGAAAAATTTAGGCAATTTTTGCCAAATTGGTTTAAGAGAAATAAGTTGATGAAACTAATTGGTAGCCTATATAGTGATTCAGTTTATAGAATTTTTAGAGTATCATCTTATTGATGAAAATGTAATTATGGGTATGATAATTTTCAGCATTGGAGGAAGCTTTAAGTTTTACATGTGGTCTATGCTGTATGTGTCACACACTGTTCAGTAGTGCTAGGCCCACAGCAGCTTCACAGAATGCAAGTGTTGATGAAATGATTGGAATAAAGGTGGCAAAAGATAAGGGATAATTAAAATTATGAGAGTCCCCCTGGGTATAGTGGCTCATGTCTATAATCCTACCAACTCAGGAAGCTGAGGATGGAGAAGCAAAAATTTAAGGCCAGACTCAGCAATTTAGCAAGTCCTAAGCAATTTAAGTAAGACTGTCTCAAAAAAAAAATTATAAGGTCTTGGGGATGTAACTCTGTGGTAGAGCACCATTGGGTCTTATTCCAAGTACCAAAAATGAATAAATATATAAAAAAATTATGAAAGTTCCTAGAATAAACAATGATAATATTATACCTTTTAACATAGTTGGAACCTTTAGGAAGTTACATATAATCCAAAGCATTTTATTCAAGTAGTGCTAATAACACTATGATAAGAAAAATAGGGATAATAAGTAGATGAACTGTGAACCTGTTGTTAGGAAGAGAAGTTGAACATTGGATTATAAAATGTTAGCCCATTAAGGGGATCAGTCATTTTAACAAGCTTTTTTTAGAGGCAGGGCATATAGTTATGTATTAGATTGTAGATTATACCAGCCATTAAATTCAGGGTGCTCTTAAAAGCAGGCCTTATGTCTCTTGTTCTGTTGTACTAGGAGAAATATTGGATTTATATAAACCAACATGGATTGTTCTGATCTAACCTCAGAGTATGTAGGACTTTACTCATTGAACAAATGGATCCTTAATGAAAAAAACCCAACAACAAGGCACTAAGTAACTCAGTGAGACCTTTTCTCTAAAAAAAAAAAAAAAAAATAGGGCTGGTGATGTGGCTCCAGGGTCAAGTGCCCCTGAGTTCAATCTCTGATATAAAAAAATAAAATAAAATACAATCAAGAAACCTGTCCTCCAAGTTCACAGGTGTACCTAGGGCACATGCCCTGGCTGTTGAGTTGGCTGGGGCACCAGGGTCTCCGATGGGTCTTTTCCCTGTGGAGCCCCAGGAAGCCTGGCAGCGATGACCTTTTCCTTCCTCCTCCCCAGGGCGGAACGTTCCGGTGCTCAGGCCTGGGCAGAATATGGCTGTTGCCGAGTCCTGTAAGTGACATTCCCAGCCTGCCTCATAGGCACCCATTGCCGTGGCCGCACAGGTTCTCCCATCCCTGAACACCTGAGCCTGCAGGGTCTCTGTAGAGTGGGCCATTGCCTTCTTCCCATGATCACAGCTACCATCGTTGAGGGTTGACTGGATCTGAGACTGCGTTGAGCTCTCTGCATGGGCTTTGTCTTGGTCATCCTGGGAGACAGTTCAGAGATGACCAGCCCACCTGCCCAGCATTACCCAGGGACAGAGCCGAGTTTCCAACCCAGGCCCGTCTGATTCCATGGTCTGCCCTTTATTGAAGCAGCCCGACTTTAGAGTGATTCTTCTAGACTTGGTGCAATACCTGGCACGTGGTAGGTACTCAGCAAACATGTGAGATTGCTGACTTCCTCCACCAGTTCTTCATTTCCTGGTTTTTGAAGAACCCAACTTTTTTTGGCGGGGGTTGAGGGTGGTACTGGGAATTGAACTCAGGGGCACTCGACCACTGAACCACATCCCCAGAACTATATTTTGTATTTTATTTAGAGACAGGGTCTCACTGAGTTGCTTAGCATATCACCATTACTGAGGCTGGCTTTGAACTCATTATCCTCCTGTCTTGGCCTCCCAAGCTGCTGGGATTACAGGCATGCACCTCCGCGCCCAGCTGAAGAACCAAACTTTTTGTATGAAATAACTGTGTCTCCAACACCTTTCCGAGTCATGCCTGAAACACAGCAATACATATTTTTGGGATGATGTCTACATAGAAAAAGTTCTCTTTCCCCGGGCTTTTTCCTAGATATTTGCACAGATAACGAGAACGGGTCTATCTGCATGATATATTAGTCTATCATTCTTAGAGAACACTTGACTGAATTTTCTATTTTTGTAAGTGAGAAACCAAGACTAAGAGAGATAAAGTGATATGTCCAAAGCTCATATAGCTAAATTTGAAAACTCCTTTACTCTATGCTACCCACGTAGCCCTGAGAGCCAGGTCAAATATCCCTCTGCTGAATGGGGACAGGAAGGGGACAATGGGATCCGACATTCAGGTCAGAAGGCAGTGATGGATTTTTAGTTTACTCTTGAAGATTTTGCTTCGTACTAATCTGGGATTTATTAAAACAATGAATTTAATAAAATGAGTAAATCTAGCTTTCTGGAATAAAATGTCAGGTTGAATCTTGGTTTAACTAGTAGCTCGCTAGATGGTCTTCTGGTTTTGCCCGAGTCCCAGATTCTGATCAAAATTAGAAATAAGGAAGGGCTTCCCTTGTCTGATTACTTTGAGGAGGAAATTAGAGGCTCCGTATAAAGAGTTTCGGTACAAACCATCCCACAGTGGGTCGCCTGTCGCTGTTGTAATGGTTCCTGTCCTTATTCGACTATGCTGATGTAGAACATTCGACTTTGTAACCTGCCCACATTTTCTTTCTCCTTGCTCTGGAAGGTCACCGAGGTCTGAGGTTTGGTTCTCCACGGCTCCTCTGCCTCTCTCCAACACACAGGGCTGCCTGTTTTTGTCCTCCCCCGCCCCACCCTCCCACTGGGCCCAAATAAGCAGCTTGTTGGGGTGAGGATGCTAGCCTGCCGGAATGCCGGAATGCCGTGACATTCTGCTCTCGAAACTGGTGACCCTTCCTTAATCCTGGGCGGAGGCTGGCCTGTCAGTCAGCTGGTCATTCGCAGAGCCTGGAGGCGGCTTGCCAGAGAAAGGACAGGGGCCACCGCCCTCCCCCCCATGCTTTCCTGCTGCTCCGGAGGAGTCAGTGGAAGGTGATGGTTAAATACTGAGGGATTTGCCAAGATGGCTGTTAAATGGTTAAATGTCCAGTACTTTGTGAGCTAGTTCTTAGATTGTTAGTCGCTGGAAACCAGTCTTGATGACCTGGGTGCAGGGGTGTCGACCTGAAATCCCAGCCACTCCAGGAGACTAAGATGGGAGGACCACGAATTTGAGGCCAGATGGAGAACTTCTTTCAAATTTTAATGATGGGGCTGGGGATGTGGCTCAAGCAGTAGCGCGCTCGCCTGCCATGTGTTGCGGCCCAGGTTTGATCCTCAGCACCACATTCAAAGATGTTGTGTCCGCCGAAAACTAAAAAAAAAATAAATATTAAAATTCTCTAAAAAAAAAAATTTAAAAAAATTTTAATGATGATAATAAAGGTCCTGGGGGGGCTGGGGCTGGGGCTCAGTGGCCGAGCACCCTTGGGTTCAATCACCAGTACTGAAGGAAAAGGAAGGAGGGAGGGAAGGAGGGAAGGGAGGGAGGGAGGGAGGGAGGGAAGGACCAATTGTGGTGGAATACTATTACCATGGAAATCTGCAAACACTGAGAATGAAGACCTTGGTTCACCCCGCAACCAGGGGTTTATTAGCACATAGCTGAACAAATCCTTCTGTTTCTAAAACCGACTGCCCTAGCTGAGGGAAGACTGCAGGACTCCAGCTTGGCATGTGGTCAACACTCACATTTTTTAGAAAATTAGTTCCTTTTTGTGGTTGTCTGGTACTGAAGATTGAACCCCGGGGTACTTTACCAACCCAGGTCTTTGTATTCTGTTTTTTAAAAATTTTGATACAGAGTCCCCCTACGTTGCCCAGGCTGACCCCAAACTTGCAATCCTTTTGCCTCAGCCTTCTGCGTCCCTGGGCCCAGATGAGCGCCATGGCACCTGACTGGAGAATGAATTCTTTAAATCCTGACAGTAACAGAGACTTGAGAAGCATTGAGATCATGTAGAAGGACAAAAGATGAAAACCAAGAGTGTCTTTCCACTGATCCCTTCCAGGGGCAGACATCCACTCTTCTTTTGTGTCTCTCTAGAACTCTTTTGTGGATATAGAAAAATAGCTATTTTACACACACACACACACACACACACACACGCACGCACGCACGCACGCACGCACGCTGGCTTATTGAATGGGCTGAACTTGAAACAAGAAACGGCTTCATTTTTCTTTTATTTCTGCACTCTCTTCATCCTGTTCTGTAGAAGCCCCCCGACTTGCCCCTGAAGACTGGCTTAAGCAGACACAATAGCTTTCTGGTCACTTCCAGACACTGGAAAAAATAGTTCAGTCCAGTTCAATTGAACACTTAAAATCTCACATCCACTTCAGAGCCTCTTCTCATCCCCCAGTCTTAGGCCCGACCTGTGGCTCAGAAACCTGCTGCGGGAAACAGATCACTCATTCCCCTTCCGGCTCCCTCCCCGGGGGCAGACAGAGGAAGATGGATCAAGTTCTTTTCATCTAGTGGCTTCTCTTTGTGGTTCTCTCTTGGCTCGGGGGGGTTGGCCTGCACACCCTCTGGTCTGGCAGTGAGTTATTAGGAGGTCTGTCGCAGAGCGTCTCCTTCCTGCTATCTCTTGCAGGGTGACCTCTTGTGAGCCTCACTCCAGTCCTGTGTGTACAGGTGCAATCTACAGCCTCTTACGGGTGGGGTCCCTTCCCCCAGCAGGCAGAAGAGCCCTAGAATGGTCACCTCCCACGGCACCCCCTGGACGTCCTTGCCCTACCCAATGGGAGATGTGCAGCCTCCCCAGCTGCTGAGCACCATCTTCTTGCGCTTCCCCATATCCGGCTCCAGCCACCTGCAAACGACAGCAGTTATTAGCTTAGAACTCTCTGTGTTGTGTTGGGGTGCATGGAGTAAGCTGCGAGTCTCTGCATTCAGCAACGGGGCAGTTAGAATAAGGACCAGCCTCCCCCTCCTACAGGTGCTTCCAACTTTCGTGGATTATCTCTTTGGGGATTTTCCTCTGTGGCCTTGGGGTAAGGGGGAAATCCACCATTATTCTTGCTTCCCTGGGAGGAAAAGAAAAGCATCCCAGGACTCTACTCATAGGAGTCACTAAGCTTCCCTTTAAATTCGTAGTCTCCTCTATAGAGTTGTGATTGGGACTGGGGAGGCCTGTAGGGTAGGTTTTCCCCTCTTTTCAAAAATTCAGTAAGTGGTGTTTGGCACTTCCCTTAAGAACGGAGGGATTGCAGGGCACAGGGGCGTGTGCTTGTAATCCTAGCCGCTCCGGAGGAGGTTGAGGCAGGAGGGTTGTAAATTCAAGGCCAGCTTCAGCAACTTAGTGAGACGCTAAGCAACTTGGCGGGACCCTGCCTCAAAATATAAAATAAAACGGGCTGGGGATGTAGCTCAGTGGTAAATTGCCCTTGGGCTATATTTCCAGTAATTTACTCCCCCCATCCCCCCCCCCCCCCCCCCCCGCGCAAAAATGGAGGGATATTGACTGGGCATGTAGGTCACTGGTAGAATGCTTGCTTAGCATGCATGAGGGTTCAATCCCCAGCACTGCCTAGAAACAAAGTCAAACAAAGAAAAAGCCCAAGCCACCCTTAGCTGGGCACAGCGGCTTCGGTGTGCAATCCAGTGACCTGGGAGGCTGATCACAAGGTCGAGGCTAGCCTGGGCAATTTAGCAAGACCCATCTCAACATAACAAGCCCTGGGAGTGTAGCTCAGTTGTAGATACCCCTGGGTTCAATCCCCAGTCCTGAAAAAAAGGCAGGGATATTGACCACCTACTGTGTTCACCTTTAGGGCGTTGGCTGAAGTTTAAAGGCAGTCAGTACATATAATTTTATTAAGCAGATGGGATCGTTCCACACATATGGCTGTACCATTTGCTTTTCTTGCTAAGCAAAAAGTCTATATCTTGTGCATATTGCTTTGTCATTACATGGAGGTCTATCTCTGCCTCTTTTTTTAAAAAATATATCTTATCTGTCCTCATGCATGTCTCCTGTTTGCTCTCTTTGTGAGTGACCATGTCATAATCCAGAGTTTTTAAAACTGCCTACAACAGCAAAAAATGATTCTTCTTTAACTTTTTTTTTTTTTTTTAAGAGTTGGGGATGGACCCAGGGCCTCCAGCCTGTCGGGCAAGCGCTCTACCTGAAGCTACGGCCCCAACCCCCTCTTAAAGGTTCGTAGTTTCTTATTGTTATCAGTTGCCTTAAGAAAGGGTGGGGGGACTTGAATAGGTCTATGTCCCTTAGCTGGGACCCCAAGCAGCACAAATCTTTAGAAGCAGTTTATGGTTCTATTAAATATATCACTAAGCATATATATATATACAGTCATATACTTAACAAGTCCCCATCAGTGGACATGGAGCTGTTGCCAGTTCTCAGTTACGGACAACGTTACCCTGAACATTCTTCCGTCTTATTTCTTGCTTGGTTATATTCATTAGTTTTAAGTAAGCAAAACATCAGAAAATTAGAACTTTTCCCCAGGACAGTTTTCCAGACCCCTGTATTTCAGCCTGGGATATGTGAGTTCCTGGAAGGGATTCTCAGGTGCTGGTGTCACTGCCAACCTTCCTTTTCAACAGAATCTCCTCTCGGGTAGCACCCGGTGGCCTCCCGACCCATGCCAGGGCCCCTTGATCTGAGGCCTGAGCAAGACGCATGGAACTGAGCACCCAAGGCCTGACATTTAGCAGGTGCTCAAAACATGGTTTGTGTAGCCCAAGGCATGCTAACCAACCCTACGGATGTCGCCGGCCGGGTGCAGTTGTGCACACAGCTCGGCCGGCCGGCTGCGCTCTAACCTGTCACCTGGGCTGGCTTCCCCCAGCTTCCTGCTCCCTGAGCTCCTCTTCACAGCTCACCACACCTGGAGAGCTCACGTCACCCTACCCAGGGCTCGTGGCCCAGACTGCAAGTCCTTAGGGCGCGAGGGAGAAGAGAGCCACGCAGAACATGAGCAGATCAGGACTTTTTGAGCTAACCTGAGGGCCAAGTTACATTTAAAGAAGAAGAATCATCTTGTGGAAAAAACTGCCATCGAAAATGTTTCAAATGTTTAACTAGGAGACACTGTCCTCCCTGTGCAGTTTGGAGCTCCTCTTACCTTCTGCCTCTCCTTGGCTGGGAGGAGAGTGGGGAATCAACCCTGAACTCTCCTGAACCGTCTCTCTTTTTCACCAACTCTCCTTCCCCCCAGTTCACTGGGCTCTCCTGCCCTTCTGGTGTCTCCCTCCTGTGGGGGCTCCTCCTTGCTGATCTCTCTCTCTCTCTCTCTCTCTCTCTCTCTCTCTCTCTCTCACACACACACACACACACACACACACACACACACACACACACACATAGTCTGCCTTCTCTGCTCACAAACAGCATTGCAACTTTTTCTTCTCCTCCTCCTCCTCCTCCTGCTCCTCCTCTTCCCCTTCCCCCTCCTCCTTCTCTCTTGGTATTAGAGATTGAACCTGGATGCTCTGCCTCTGATCTACTCCCCAGCCCTTTATGTATATATATATATATAATTTTAAGACAGGGCTTCCCTAAGTTGCTGAGGCTGGCCTCAAACTTGTGATCCTCCTGCCTCAGCCTCCTGAGTCACTGGGGTTGCAGGTGTGCACCACTGAGCCTGGTTCATTGCGACTTTTTTCAGCACCGTCAGCACACTTGGGCATTCCAGGGAATACAACTTCTCATTGCTTTACAGAATAGAGTCTGATCAGTAAAGCAACGTTCCCCGGGCTGTGGCGCATCCTCATCTCACATCCTTCTCAGCCCACTCGGAAGACACTCTCATCAGACACCTCCTCCAAATCCTGCTGTAAAAGAATCAGAAAAACTCTCAAGTAATGATTTTTGAGCATCCTGAAGTCTGGCATTGGTCATTTATTTGGGTTCTTAGGAAGGTTCCTTAGTGTCTCCTTTAAAGTATTCAGGTCTCTCTCTTTTTTTTTAGGTATTGGGGACTGAACCCATGGGTGCTCTCCCACCGAGCCACTTCACCGTCCTTTTTGTGTTTTGTTTTGACACAAGGTCTCACTAAGTTGCCCAGGTTGACCCTGAACTTGCAATTCCCCTGGTCTCATCCTCCTGAATCTCTGGGATTACAGCCGTGTGCAGCCTTCCCCAGCCACCAAGTCTCTGGTCTTAAATCTCATGCCAATCCCCTGAATTCCACCTTTGCCCAGGGAACTCGACTCACACTTCAAGACTCGGCTCAGGTGTCCTCTCCCCCAGGAAGTTCATCGTGAGCACCCAGGTGGGGAAATGACCTGTGAATCTGTGAGGACGCAGGCACAGAGGAAAGTAACACCCAGCAAAACAGGCACCGAGTGTGGCTCGGTGGGAGGCTGCTTACCTGGCAGGCAAGAGGCCCCGGGCTCCATCCCCAGCACCACAAGGAGAGAGAGAGAGAGAGAGAGAGAGAGAGAGAGAGAGAGAGAGAGAGAGAGAGAGAGAGAATAAATGCTAATTATAGAAATTCAGAAAATACTGAAAAGCAGGGGGGAGGTGAAACAGAGCTTTCTTGGCCCCCCATTGAAAAGCATCAAAATAATATTTTAATGTATTTCCTACCAGTCCACTTACTGCACAGATTTCAATTAATTGTGATCAGGTAACGAACAGAAAATAGTACGTGATCTCTCTCTCTCTCTCTCTCTCTCTCTCTCTCTCTCTCTCTCTCTCTCTCACACACACACACACACACACACACACACACACACACACACCCCAACTAGTCAAGCTTATGAAATACACATAGATAGAGAGCAAAACACAAAGAGAGCCAAAGTAGCATCCTGAAATCCCAAACCAAGAAAAAAAAATTCTAGTTTACATTTTATTCTATTTTCATAAAAACCTCAAAAAAAATGTCATGGTTGCATAATCTTATACCATGTGTCCTGAATTTTAATCATAGCTAACAAAGGAACATTCATAGAATCTTGTTGGTAGATTCTACGTAAAGGTTTTGGGGGGTGACGTGTATTTTCCACCTGGTGGTTTATGAGCTTGTTTAAAAAAAAAAAAAATGACTCAGGCGCTCCTGATTGGGTTTCAAGATGTGGAAACTCATTAATGTTATTCTTTGGCAATGAAAACGGTCATTATGCTCTTTTTGTGTATTTGTGCTTTTGAGAGATGGAAAAAGGAGCAGGGAAAAAAATAAAGGTTTGTAGATTAATTATTATCTCAGTTCCGTGTCCCAGCCATACAGATTGTTTGGCTCTGCCAATCAAAGTTGGAGTAGAACAGACTCGGTGTTTCATGTATCTTTTATCAGTTTGGCAAGAGATTATCTGCAAACTGCATTTTCTATTTCTTCAGGGCATTTGGGGAGGGAGATGGGTTTGTTGGGGCGGAAAGCAAAAGCAAAATAGAATCTGTAGGAGAGCAGACAGTCTTGGCCAATCCAAGGGGTCTGACTCTCACCTCAGGCTGGTGCAGCACCTGGGGGCACGTGTTCAATCGCTTCCCCTGGTTTTGAGTCTAATCTGAGTAAGGGAGCATCAATCAGTTTTCCATAGGACTGCATCTCCATTCTCTAATTTTCAATTTTGCTTTCTTTCTTTATGGACTGGAGAACACCTTCAAGGGATCTGTTTCAAGGCGAGCCCACGCATGATGCAGATGCATGTTCTGAACCCCTTCGCTCTGGATATTTGTTTTTATCATTTGGTCCCATGTGAACAGAACAGCGAGGCTGAGCACACAGTCTCGGGAGATCACTGTTTTCCCTTAACGCTGTCTAGATGTTTCCATTGAAAATTAAGGACAGAGAAATCTGAAGTCAGCCTTCACGAGAGAGCTCTTTTGGTGAAGCGACTGATGATTTGGGTGTGGGGAGGGCACCCTTCTCGTTTCCCAAGTGGCACCTGCGTGCAGAAGTCACGTGCAGGTACCTGGTAGAGAGGTGGGATTTCTGAACTGGGTGTGGGGAATGTGATGGGGTGGGGCGGGGCGGGAAAATGACCCTTCTATTTATTTTTAGATGTCACCTGCTTTGTTTTTCTCAACTTAACCAACATGTCTTCCTGCTCTGTCCCTCCAGTCCCCACCCTCCAGTTCAGTTGATAAAACTTACATGGAAATTCTTTTTGCTTTCTGACAATAGATTGATTACTTTTTGTATCGATCTACCACTGAACTCCACCTCTTATCTTTTTAATTATTTATTTTGAGATGAAGTCTAAGTTCCCCGGGCTGGCCTCTGATTGGCAGTCGCTGAGATTACGGGGGTGCACCACCATACCCAGCGTGGGTGATCATTTTTAGTGTCATTATTAGATATCATTCTCCCCTCCCCCACTCCAAAGCTTTATAGGTGTTTAGTGAGAAGCTGTAAGAGATCAGGCTAGGAACCGCTGGTCGGATATTATTTTATCCCATAAGTCCAGCTATGAAATTCAGAAGCTTTAATCCATCTGCCAGAAAATTATCATTCGTTTCCAGGGAAGATTACTCAGGCCTATAATGAGAAATGGCTTATGAACCACGCAGGGTGGGGACAAGCCTGGAGCACGGGATGCTAGGTCCAGGGCCGCGTCTTTTTCCGTGACCTTGTCTCACCTGAGGGTCTGTTGGGAAGGATCGCCAGCGGCAGGCTGCTCTTTTTCTCTCTGTCATCCTCCTCCAGTGGAGGACATACCTGTGGGACTGGTGGGTTCAGCACAGAGACCTTGCCAGGAACGGTGTGGATACAACAGCATTTTAGCCAGAATGGAAGAGGGCTTGTGTGTATTCGTAAGCTTGTGGGTACAAGAAACGAAGTGTTTGCTCAAAAAAGTAAGTTCCACCTTTGGCTGGGCTCTGGGCTGCTACAGGAGCTCATCCAAACAGACCCACCACATCACCTGAAGTCCAGCATCATCCTCCCTGGAGACAGTGTGTGCTCAAGGTTGACCTTTCAGCTCTGCCCAATGCAGCGGCTGGGGCCTCCTTTGAGTGGATCCACTTATTTTCATCCAGCGATGGGCACAGGTACTTAGCCAACAGCCTCCAGCAGCAGCACTGTCAGGATCTGCGGCAACACTTAAACCCAAACTAAACCTTCCCTAGGCAGCCTCGACCACTGAGCACAGCGAGGCAGCAGGGGTACCTTCAGCATGGCTATTCCTTCGTAAGGGGGCCCCTGTGTGAGCAATCTGTACTGGAGCTTCCCATTGGGCTGGGAAATCCTGCAGCAGTCAGGCATGGGGGCTCCTGCCTATAATCCCAGCTACTCAGGAGGCTGAGGCAGGAGGATCACAAGTTCAAGGCCAGCCTTGGCAATTTAGTAAGACTGTTTCAAACTAAAAAATATAATGGGTTGAGAGTCCAGCTCAGTGACAGAGCTCCCTGGGTTCAATTCCCCGTACCAAAAAAATCTCTTGCAGATTTAATTTCATCTTTAGCATCTTTTTGGCAGAACATAGGGTGCAACTTCAAGCAAGCTGTCTTTAGGGACAATCGCATTCAAGTTCAGGTCACGTGGTGTGTGATTAGATGGGCTTCCAGTGGAGGTCAGAGCCTAGCCAAAAGGCCCACTTGTTTTTTGAGTATTTTATTTCTTGCACCAATAGTTACTGAGTAGCTACAATGAGGCAAACCACGTGCTAGCTACAGATGACGTAGCAGAGAGCAAGATGAAGCTTCTGCCCTCGATTTACCTGCAGAACTAATACCTGGAAGAACTCATACTGAAACTAAGAATGCTGATAAGCACAGTGAGCATTTGTGATGCAGCATTGGGGATGCAGTGGGAAAGGGAAAGATGCTTCCCTGAACAAGCTTTGTCGGTTTGCTGCTCGGAAATGGAATAGGAAAAGCAGTCTTGGATGTTGGAGTCCTGGAGGAGAGTCACCCAGTCTCTGGTCTATCCCCTTGATATCCATGAGCATGGACATTAGGACGGGAGCGTCATCACGATGGGCAGAACAAGTAGAGGTAACAGGTGACATTCTCCCAGGGATGGGGATGCGGGAGAAGGATTGAGATTGATAGGTTTAGGGAGCACATCAGCTCTCTGTTACTCACCTCTGCCTTCTTCATCATGGAGACATTGTATTTTCCTTCTTTCCATCCCCTAATGCCGATGGTCAGGACTGGAATGTCAGGGATCACAGGCCCAATGGCTTCCCAGGGAAGGGCATGCCATTGTGCAATTGATCCCTCACCTGCTCCTGCAAGTAGGTTCAGAATTAGCCATGCTTTGTCTGGACCATGGCTACTGGGGAGATTCTTGTCCATGTTTGTCCATTTTATTTTGAACTGGGGATTGGACCTAGGGGTTCTTTATTACAGAGCTACATCTAAGTCCTTTTATTTATTTATTTATTTTTAAGTTCTGAGACAGAGTCTTGCCAAGTTGCCCAGACTGGCCTCAAACTTGTGATCCTCCTGCCTCAGCCTCCAGAGTCACTAGAATTACAGACGTGCACCACCACGCCCAACTGTATTTGATAGTCCTGTACCACTGCCCCTCTACTCCCTTTTTAAAAATCTCTTTATTTTTATTTATGTATCTTCATGTGGTGCTGAGAATCGAACCCAGTGCCTCACGCTTGCGAGGCAAGTGCTCTACCACTGGGCCACAGCCCCAGCCCCTTCTACCCACTTTATGAAAACACTTTGACAAAAATGCATGAGAGGGAAATCAGCTCAGGTGAGTGACATTAATATCACTTGCTGTCATTATTCTTGACCTAAGAATCTCAGTAGGGTCAAGGGAGTGAGGGGACCCCTCCAGTGTCACCCCATGTGCCTCCCCCACTCATCTCCCCCCTCTTGGGTCTGTTGCCGGAACTTGAGCCCAAGGAAGCCATGGTCATCATCACTCACCGGCAGCTCCAGTGGGGTATGGACACGGGCTAGGGGGACCCTGGGGTCATCTCAGTCTGAGTTTTGACCACTGTGACAGCAAGAAAAGAGAACAGGACCTTGACGGACAGAAAGGTGGAATGGAGAGGTACTGGGAGGAAAAATAGACGGGAAGAAAGGATCAGACAGATCACAGATCAGGAAACAATGACCCTTAGAGATAGACGGGTGACGTGATTCATGTGGGACCCTTTACCAGGGATCCTAGGCTGAAGAAGGAAGAGGAAGAGGGCAGAGCATGGTCAAGGGGGCCCCTTAGACAGGAGCATGCTTCTCACTCATGGCCCCAGGTCTCCATCTGATTCGGCTTCCAGATGAATCTGGATGCAATAACAGGAGCGAGACAGAGTTTCCAGGTGGCTCCGGCTGAGAGTGGCTGGTTTTCTAGCCGCCCGCCCCCACTGCAGCGGGCTCTGTCCCTCCTCATTTACACCTGGGAGTGAGACAGCAGGACCTTGTGTGCATCAGCAGAGGGCGCTCTTTCCTAACAGACCATCTGGGCTGGCTGAGCAAGACAGCTGGAGGAGGAGGTCCCAGCCAGAGTAAGAAAGAGCCACATCAGCCCACCCTCTCTGTCAGAGGGGGCCCAGGTGCCTTGTTCAGAGCTGGGATTTCCTGCTTTTGGAAGAGCAATAGACTTGGGTTCTTGTCTGATGGCATGCCGTTTGTTTTTCACAAATATGTCCTGAGAGCTGTCTGTGGGTCACTACTCTTACGCTGTGGTACAAGAGATGGATGAAGAGGTGGCCTTTTTTGGTGATAAGAGAATGTCTGAAACACAAAGCCTGGATTAGAATTGCAAGTCTTCTGGCCCCTTGTGTGCTCCTGGGCAATGCACTGAACCTCTCTGGGTTACGTGGTCCTTATCTACAAGGAGGCAAAAATGACGTGAGCCCTGACTCAGAATGATTCTGAGAGTTGGAGATGAATAATGGGCTGACTCATGAGCTTTGATCTCACGTAAACTTTCATAAAAGGATTCTTGTTCCTAAGAAGCTCCGAGTCGGATCTGTCAACAAACAGTGGTTGAGCGTTCTGCTGTAATTCAGGGGGGTTTGTCAGGGGCTGAGAAGGTGTGAAGACAGACCTCACAGTCCCCACAGCTACTGCAACCTGGAGGGTAAGACAGTGGACTTCACTAGAAAACGGAAAGCATTCTAAATGCCCTAGGCAGCTTAGAGGTCACAGGAGACAGTTCTGGCTTTGTTCCTACAAAGAAGGTAAACTTGGGTCTGTCTCTCTGCCCTTGGCTTCTTCATCTAGAGAGGAAAGGGATCAGACTCCCTCGGAGGTCCTGGCTGGGGGTTACTGCGGGCTGGTCGCCAGGACAATCATAGCATCCTCAGATCCGCCTGGCCATTTGAAAGGTCCACTGTGGGGAGGTTTCTGTGACTCAGAGGCCTTGTCTACGTCTTTCTTGTCCCCTCTCCACACACATCAGCAGCCCTGCGGTCTCTCATTCTCCTTTTGAAGTTATCTTTGTCTTCCTACCCACAAAGGAAAAGTGAACCCTTGTTCAACATGGTCTCTGAGAACCCTTCCGGCTTCGATATTGATCCCATGAAAAAAATTCTTTCCCTCTGGACCAACTGGCAGGTCCGGAATCTTCTTGTTACTTCTCTGTCAAAATGTAATTATGACCTGCATGGGGTATCGTCTTTCCTGGTCATTTCATTTGATCGGATGCCAAGCAAAGAGGTCTTGTGGCCGCAGGAGCCCTTGAGAATGGCAGGTGATGGGAGAGACAGTTTTATAATAGGGGACCCCTGTGTCCTGGCTGTCAGAGCCAGCGGAGGGTGACACGGACAGTTTGTTTCTGAATCACAAGTGACCGGTTGGTGGCACACAGAAAGGCTTGAAGGGGCAATGACAGCTCCGGCTGCTGCTTGCAGAGCGTGCGGTTGGTTGGTCTGACCCTTGTCTGATGTTAAAACCACACTGTTCTCTGAATCATTCTCAGGAAGCAGCACAAAGCTTTGCACAGCATCGGACCCCCAAACTGAGATAGCAAGATGGGGTTTAGGGTACTGGCATAAAGAAAAAGCAGCTGATACGTCCCCTTCATGGAGGATCTGTGTGAACTTGGAGGGCTCAGTTCTCCCCAAGATTCCTCAGACACCTGACAGCTCAATTGCTCTGGTTAAATTCAGGCTGTATAAGCCAGTTTTGCTGGGATTTCTGGCTCTTTCTAGTTATGAAAAGGAGATCATGGTGCTGACCGTTTGCTGACCTGTACCAAAGCTGCATTGGCACTTTAATCAGATGCCTGGCTACTCTCAAGTCACCGAGTCTTCTGTGCGCCATGCTGGTGAAGCAGGAGTGCATGTGCGATGACTTGGCTGGGGCTGGTGGACCCGCAGTACTGGCCCAAGCTTGGAAAAAGTGTGGAGGCTGGTTGTCATGACAATAATATCATCCTCAGATCCCCCTGGCAATTCGAAAGTTCCATTGTGGGGAGGTTTCTCCAACTCAGAGCACCTTTGGGGGAGGTAGAGATGCAACTCCTTCATCAGTGCATTTATTCTTCACATGCTCCTACCTACGTCCACTGGTGGGATCTCTATAAATTCCCACCAAACTTCAGTGGCTCTCTGTCACCAACAAAGCAAAAAAAAACTCCTTCCCAAAGCATTCAGTGCCATTTACTGTTAAGTCCCCATTTTCCATGTCTCCTCCAGGCTTTCCAATGTCTTTACACCAGAGGACTCACAGATCTCTGATCACAACGTCCTGTTTATCTGGCTTTCTCTCCCTCCAATCCAGACTGGTGACATCCTGCTCCTCGTGCTATCCACTGAACTCCTGCTTATTCCGCACCTTTTGGGGAGGGTATAGAGAGCAGTGGTTACTAGTGGGGGAAACAGACCTAAATGAACGGGGGGTGGGGGGCGGACTTTGAACAGGTTACCTGAATGTTGTGCAATGTGGGTTTAATAACAGCCGCTCCAAGGTGTTTGTATTCGACAAGTCGGTTCTGCACATCTCGGAGAAACATTAACGCTATGTTGGCACTGAGAACATTACTGTTCCTCTGAGTTTCCTCATCACTTTGCAGAGTTATGAGGAAAAGAATCTCTTTGAGAATCCTTCTCTCTCTCTCCTCTCTCTGCTCCAGGAGAGTGCAGGTCTATTCAGGGCAATTCCAAAAGAACTGGTCATTATGGTCAACCTGAGACAAAAGAATAGCCTAACCTAATGTGGGCTTCCTAAAAACCAAGGACTCAGGTGTCTTTGCAAGGCAAATTTTCCCCTATTCAGTACTTTCTTGCTTACTTTTAGCTCTCGGTGTTTAAAAAGGGAGGCGGGGGAGGGAGGCGTGTTTGAGGTGGATTTTTCTTGCCTTTCCTCCCTGAAGCCCACGATGTGATAGAGTGTAAGTTCTCAGCCTAGGAGATCCCAAGATGATCAAGGGGTGCGGAATAGACATCTGGTCACCTGGAAGACAGAGTTTCAAATCGTTCCCACCCCAAACACGAATAAGTGTGCTGTGGCATGCAGAGTGGAAATGGTCACGTTCATGTGTTAATTCAGGGTGAGAGGTCTGGTCTCAGTGACCAGAGACTGTGTCCTGTGAGCCCACGGCACTCAGCAGCCCACTCGGGCAGCCTAGGTGGGCAGTTTGCACGGGGCTCAGAGTTAATGGACTCTGGACACCAGAGACTACTGATGGTCTTTCTGCTCTACTAAAAGAGAAGTTCAGGCTCCGGACTGATGGGAACACTTCTGCGAGTGGTGATGGTGTAGGAAAGTGGGTAGACATGGGATGAAAGAAAATCGTAAGCTTCTAGAATAGGGAAGCGATGATAGATGCTGTCGTTGGCAGCAAAGGGAAGGGAAGTGGGAGAGCGCTGGAGTCTGTGATAGGGAGAAGGGGAACTAGTTTTGTGGAAGAAGAGGTTTTGGGTTTAAGATGGGTTGAGCCGAAGTAACTTCAGAATGCCCAGATAGAAACTTCCAGTAGCCGAAAAGTCTTTTAAACCTGAAGCTCAGGATGGGGCATGGTGACTGGAGTTAACAATATGGAATCATGTACTTGAAATTTGCCAAGTAGGTGGATCTTAAATGTCCTAATTATAAAGAAGAAGATGAGGAGGAAAGGCAGGAGGAAGACTATGGAAAAAAACTAAAATGGTAGCCATGGGAGGTGACGTGTGTGTTCACTAGTTTGATTGTGGTGGCCATCTCACAAACCATATGTACATCAGAACATCAGGTGGGTACCTTAAATACAGATGAGTTTTATTTGTTAATTTTAACTTAATAAAGTTCTTTTTTTTAAAAAAAAAAAAAAAAAAACAACTGGAGTCCAGGAGAAAAAAGGTACAGGTTTTTGAATCACTTGGTGAGAAGCCATAGTTAAAGCTGGGGTAGTGGTGGGATCCTGGAGAGCAGGGAGGTTGGAGGGGAGAACAAGACTCTGAGGAAAATCAATGCAAAGAAGACCAAGAAGAAGCCAACATGGCGGCCCAGTTGAAGTGAGCCCTGGAGTGTCCAGGGAACCGGGGAGAAAGGTCACCAGGAAGATGAGGAGGCAGGCCAAGTCTATCCCTGCAAAGACGGAAGGAGTGGGCCCGTGTCAGACTGCTGTAGTTGGACGTGAAGTGGCCACGAGTAGACTTTAAATCGGCCAAAGAAGAGGTAATAGAAGAGACCAGTAATGGGCTGAGTTTCATACTCCCAAAATTCCTGTGCTGAAATCTTAACTCGCAGTATCAGACCTTGGAATGTGAGTGCACTTGGAGATCAGGTCTTTGAGGAGGTGATCAAGGTAAAAGGAGGCTCTCAGAGTGGGCTCTGATCCAATCCTACCCGTGTGCTGATGAGAAGGGATGAAGGTGGGACACACACACAAAGGAAACACCTCGTGACGACCCAGGGAGAAGACAAATGGAGGAGAGAGACCCCCAAACAAATCCGTTGTGCTCATACCTCAATCTTGGCCTTTCAGCCTCTGGAGTTATGAGAAAATAAGTGGGCATTGCTTTAACCACCAATCCGTGGCACTTTGTTATGGCAGCTCTATAATATCAAATCGATATCATTCCTTCTCCAAGGTCCAAAGACAATAAACAGCAGAGAGACTGGTCATAACGAACAAGGCTACGTTCCATCATGGGACAGTGAGTGTGTGGGGTCCTGTGAGACCTAAAGTCATGGTTTTCACTTCAGCTGAATATTAGAACCACGTGGGGATTCATCCAAAGTAAAAAAATCTTGATCCCTTAGCATCACCCCAGACCCCCAGGGGATTCTTACGTGGGACCCTAGAATCAGCACTCTCTTATAACTTCTCAGATGGTTCCAGTGTGTAGCAAAGTTGAGACCCAATGATCTAAAAAGCAAATCGTCCACCAAAGGCGGGGGGATACAGACTGGGGATCTGAATGTTCCCAGCCAGATTGTGAAGTCCACATGGAAGGGCGTCTATGGGACACAGGCACATTACAAGTGTTCTTTGGCTGACTCGAGGACGGCATATAGAAGACCCAGGGCTTCAGCAGCGCCCGTGAGTGGGAAAGGACCTGCTTCTTCTATTGTGTACCGACGTGTGACAAAGTCCCGAGAAGTCCTCAGGAGGG
Organism: Ictidomys tridecemlineatus; assembly: GCF_052094955.1. NCBI lineage: Eukaryota > Metazoa > Chordata > Mammalia > Rodentia > Sciuridae > Ictidomys > Ictidomys tridecemlineatus. Next base: position 124,856,561 of record NC_135487.1, on the reverse strand, counting down.
AGGGATGACAGGTGTGGGTTGAGTGATAAAGGTATTATTCAGTTCTTGTTAGATTCTGGGAGAGTAAGTAATTCGTGGAGAGAGGAAAGCTAGGTGTGTTGCTGTAGGCCTGTAATCCCAGCTGCTCAGGAGGCTGAGGCAGGAGGATTGTCAGTTTTGAGGCCAGTCTGGGAAACTTAGTGAGACCCTGTCTCAAAATAAACTAACAAAGACTGAGGATGTAGCTCAGGGGTTGAGTGCTTGCCTAGCATGTGTTAGGCTCTGGGTTTCATCCCTGGCACTGAATAAAGGAAAGAAGGAAGTAAGGAAGTAAGGAAGGAAGGGAGGAAGGAAGGAGGAAGGGAATGAGATTTGTGCTTATTAAGGGAATTTTATGTCATCACACTCAAGTCCAACTTAAATTCAACAAAATAACAATATGGGAATGTGGAGAGCAATGACAGAGAAGGAAGAGCAGTGTCTGAGACTGGGGTCTCTGATGACCTTATGGCTGTGGCGTGCCTGGTGCCTGGGAATGTTCCCATGCAAGGGCACAGGATGCTTAGCCCTGCATGAGGAAACTCTATGCAAGAGTCTTATCAGTCTTGATCTTGATCTGGGGCACGAAGTTCCTGAGAACAGAGGAACTCTCCTGCTAGACAACCACAATGTTCCACCAGCTCTCTTACTTCTGCTGTTGCCTGCTTAACCGTAACTTTAAACAATGAACTTGCTGGAGCTTTAAAGAAGGCTCCTAACATTGCACATTGCCACTGTGGAAAAGCGACAGATGTTTCTAGTCTGTAACTTCCCTGAATACAAAGATATAAATAAGGATTGCTAGAGTAACTCTTCAGATTTGCTTCTGCATCAGAGAACAGCACTCCACCTGATCCCAGCTATTTATCTTCAAAATCTGCACCTGTGAGTCTTTGTTTTCTAACCCCCTATCGCCTGCCCCTTGCTGGAACCCCCAAGATTGGTTGTGCTAGTCACACACTGGAATTAACATGCTCATGTTATATAGAGGAAATGGAGGGATTCTACAAAATGAGTTGATTTTCCTAAAGGTGTATAATCTGGTAGAGTTGGAGATGAACCCAAGTCTATCTAACAAAATTTATAATATTTTAGGGGATAGGGGATAGAGTAGGAGCAAGGATGAGAAATGTGCTAAACAGATATTGGGTCAACTTTCTAGATTGGAACTTTGTTTCCCAGAGCTCCCTGCCCTGCATAGTCCCAGGTTAACATGGACCCCGAGAGACATCTTGCACAATATCTGGAAGGTGGAGATGATGTAGCAGCTACTTTCTTGTTTTACTTAGAGGGTCATTGACTCCGGAGATCCCGTAGCAGCTCATTCTCATATTAGCTAGCTCTCTTTGCTGCTGTGGGGCAGTGGTAGGAAGCAATTCCAGCTCCCACACTCTACTCCCCGCCTTCTTTCTCCTGGCCTTCTTCATGTTTAGCTTAGTGATGGAGGGTGCCACCTTCTGCAGGACGCTCTCATCGTGGCTTGTCAGCTGGAGGTGACAGATGTGGGCTCCAGCTCATGTTCAAAGGTTCATGTATCTTCTCTTCCTTAAATTGCCTGCCTGTGGACTTTGGCTGCCCCATCACACGGAGAAGAACTAGTCTTCCATAGACTTTAACAGTTCTCACAAATGTACGAGGCCACCTCCCTACGATGAATTCCTCAGTGTCTATGTTGTCCTGTGAGTCTGTTTCTTTTGCTAAGAACTGATGGACAGAAAGTGATTGCAGAAGCTTTAGACATTTTAATTAATTTTACCAACGGGTGCATTGTGATTATTCATAAAAGTGGGATTGACTGTGATATAGTCACATATGTAACGACATCCCCGATGCTTACCCTTCCTCTCCTCTTCTTCCTCCCCCTGATCCCTTTCTTGTACTGTAGTGTAGCCTAGGCTTCCTTCAGTTTTCTTGAGAGACCTCTCTCTCTCTCTCTCTCTCTCTCTCTCTCTCTCACACACACACACACACACACACAGACACACGTTTTTTCTCTCTAGCTCCCACATAAGAGAGAAAACGTGAAACTCTTGACTATCTGAGTCTATCTTGTTGGGCTTAACATAAGCCTCTCAAGTTCTATCCATTTTCCTGTCAATGACACGATTTGGCTCTATTTTTATGGCTGAATAAACTCCATTGTGTTAGGGAACGTTCATTTTGGCTCATGGTTTCAGAGGTTCAGTCCACGGTCAGCTGGTTCCGTTGCTCTGGGCCAGAGATGTGGCAGAGCATCGTGGTGGAAGGGTGCCACAGAGGACAGCAGCTCAGTTCATGGCTGCCAGGAGGCAGAGAGAGAAGGTGCCAGGGACAAACACAAACCCTCAAGGCAGACCCTCTGTGACCTACTTTTCCACAGTGGTAGGTATTCGGCCCCCTGAAAACATGGCCACAGCTCTTCCCAAGGCCCTTCTCTCTGACAACACAGATCCTGAGTTCACTCCTTGGGAAATGCGTCCTCTCCCCACCTGTCCTGTGCCCTCTCCACACCAATAGAATGTGGCCTCCCCTGGACCTTGACCCTGAGCACGCACCCTGCCCTGGGGACCTGACCATCAGGGTCAGCATGGAGATCACTGGGGGGCACTAGATGTGGCGGGTGGGGTTTTCAGGGAGGTAGGAGTGGAGATGGAAGTGAACAGGTAGGACGTGTGGTCCAGGGTATCTCAGCATCAAGAACCGTCAGAAGGAGAGGACGAAGCTCTTGGGGGAGGAGACGAGGCTGAGTTTTCACCCTGAAGGTCTCATCTCAGCCAACCCCATACACAGCCTGCGTCCTGGGATGGGCTGTCCAGGTGTGCTGAGGTGGGGTGACGGGCCTTGCCTTTGTAGCCCAGTGTTGATACTGCTCTGCAAAGGGAGGGTGACTTTGGATGAAGTGGCCGAGTCACTTGCCTAAAAGGGGTGGTAACTGAAGGCTAGCTGCTGGTAGAACCCCAGAAGTCGGGAAGAGGTGAGTCCTTTACTGCAGACAGGGGATCCGGGAGAAACCACAGAACCCGCGACTTGAAATTAGAGTCATTTTGAATGGATTTCTGTGGAGGAAGGCAAAACCCCTATCTCCTCATTAGGGAATATGTGGCATCTCAATGCAGATCACCTTGGGAACTCAGGAAGGTCAGGGTGGGTGACTCCAGAGACATCACTGGGCATGCATCTGGGAGCTCACTGGGTAGACACCAGGGAGGTCGTTGACCCGGATTTAAAGGTTACTACTGAGCACCCCCAATTCATCTTTCTTCTCCTGTTTTCCCGATTTATCTCAAGACTAGTTCTTTGCTTTCTTTTTTTTTTTTTTTTAGGGGGGGATTGGGATTAGACTCAGGGGCACTTGACCATTGAGCCACATCCAGAGCCCTATTTTGTATTTTATTTAGGGGTCTCACTGAATTGCTTAGTGCCTCACTTTTTCTGAGGCTGGCTTTGAACTCACCATCCTCCTGCCTCAGCCTCCTGAGCCGCTGGGATTACAGGCGTGCACCAGACCACCCGGCAAGACTGACTATTTCTTGATGCAGGTGTCTCTCCGCTCCAGCCTATACTGGTCTCTTCCTGTGTCGTCCCAGGTTTATAGAGTGGGGTTCCTAGTTGATTATCAGCTTGGTATCAGAAGGAATCATCCTACTCACCCCACCTCCTTATCCCACAACCTCTGTGGCTAACTGATGAACACTCTATAACTATAGAGAATATATGGTGGTTTTACTGACTGGGAGGACAAGGATACAGGGATGTGGAGACATTTTAAATCTTAAGGTTACTAGGATGTCCTATCTGCCCCAGTTTTATGCACCAATGAAAAACAGAGGAGACCAGGATGGCTGATTGCACCTGGCTGCTTTCAAGGAGTACCCCATTTTTAGGAACGAAACAGAAAAGAAGAAACAGATATTTTTGTTTCTGCTCACCCTCAGTGTGACAGACAGGCCCTGGGACGCTCCCTATTTACATGCACCTGAGATAGTTGACGATGCTCTTCCCACACCCCGTGACCTTCCTGTCCCCTCTCTGACGTCAGTACACCTGGAGCCTCCCCACCCCCTGTATCCAGAGTGGGAAGCCAACGAGCTGGCCTCAGCCCGAGCGCTGCCCTTTCTGACAAGGCAGGAATGAAGGGGGATCCCTCATCTCTGGAAAGATCCGGTTCTTGGACTCTCCTCCAGGGACTATTAGCCTCTGGCTTTTAGGATAGGAGGTCAGATGAGCTCTAGAGAAGATCCAGGCACGTTTCACAGCACAGTAGGACTCATGTTTCTGGTGAGAAGCATAATACGTCCTCAGTGCCAGAACCTGGGACACACAGACTACAGGGTACAATGACTGACTGACGTCTCCCTTTCAAAGATGTGGTCGGAGGGCACTGTAGTCAAAGAGCTTTCTCCCATTAGAGGTATTCCGCCTTCTTTCCACAAAGCAGTTCATTTCCTCCCCCATTCCAGCCCCATAAAGAGAGCTAAATTTACCCTGAACTTTCCTCTCCTCCTCCTCCTCCCCCTCCTCCTCCTCCACCACCACCACCTCCTCCTCCTCCTCCTCCTCCACCTCCTCGTCCATCATCTCCTCCTCCTCCTCCTCCTCCTCCTCCACACCTCCTCCTCCTCCTCCTCCTCCTTCTCCTCCTCTTCCTCCTCCTCCTCCTCCTCCTCCTCCTCCTCCACCTCCTCCTCCTCCTCCTCCTCCTCCTCCTCCTCCTCCAGCACCTCCTCCTCCTCCTCCTCCACCACCTCCTCCTCCTCCTCCCCCTCCTCCTCCTCCACCACCACCTCCTCCTCCTCCTTCTCCAGCACCTCCTCCTCCTCTTCCTCCTCCTCCTCCTCCTCCTCTTCCTCCTCCTCCTCCTCCTCTTCCTCCTCCTCCTCCTCCTCCTCCTCCTCCTCCTCCACCTCCTCCTCCTCCTCCTCCTCCTCCACATCCTCCTCCTCCTCCTCCTCCTCTTCCTCCTCCTCCTCCTCCACCTCCTCCTCCTCCTCCTCTTCCTCCTCCTCCTCCTCCTCCTCCTCCTTTTGTACTGGGAATTGAACCTAGGTATACTGTACTACTGAGCTGCATTGACACCCCTTTCTAGTTTTGATCTTCAGACAGGGTCTCACTGAGGTCAGCCTGGCCTTGAACTTGAGATCCTCCTATCTCAGTCTCCTGAGATTATAGACACGGACCACTGAGCCTGGCTTGTCCTGAACTTAGGTCTTCCTTGTTTAGAAGTTGTTAAGGTTCTGAGATGTTTCTTCGATGGTTGGACTTGGCCACTGGATCCTGTGTTGACTTGTCAAAGTTTGAGCATTTTGTTGTTGTTGGGTTGTGTTTTGTTTTACAAACACCCAAACACCTCCTTTCATTCTGAAGGGATGTCGGAGTAGTTAATATCTTTTCTTCCAAACTCAAACATTCAGGTGTCACAGAGCTGCAGTGTCTCCAGCAGAGAAAGACTGGGGGGCCCTCAGATTAATTAACTTGCTTTTAAAAAATCCTCTCTGTAGCCCCCGTTCATCGCAAGCTACTGAAGTGAGGTCACTCGGGTGAATTTGGGCCACGGTCCCAGTCCCCTGCTCTGGTCTTTATCACAGGAGATGGATGATAATATAGTTCTGCTGTGCACGAGAAAAGTTTGGTTTCCTAAGTCAAGTCATACCACTTCATGACAGGCAGCCAAGGTCACACGCATCTTAGTGGTTGATGGACAAGGGTTCAGTTTCTACTGGGGCCTTGTCACAAAGCCAGAAGTTGTTTTTCAGAAAGAAAAGAGTTATATACAGAGAAGGAAATGGTTTTTCTCTAAAATTTGTCCTTTGTCTTGGAAGTCATGTTTCGAAGTGTCTAAAAAACCCTGGCCCTCCAAAAATTTCACGAAGATGAAGCTTGTTCACCAACCTTCAGCTTGCACGTGTCTTGCTACAGTGTCTAGAGTTGCTTCTTTGTTCTCATCAGGTCCAAGCAACATGATGTCATTGATAGAACAGACTGCCAGGATGTCTATGGAGTGGAGAAGGTGAGGTCCCTGATAGGGCAGAGGGTTGGAGAGTTGTCACAACTCTTAAGTTGGGAGACTGAGAGTGAATTTCAAGGGCCTTTGGTGGTCTCAACTACCAGGAATAAAAGGGGGGAAAGGCACTTACCTGGTCGAAAGCTACACAGCAGATGCTCATAGGAAGTGAATTGAATGTAACAAAACCACATCTGGAGTGGCCGCTGCATTCTCCAGAACACATCTATCTTTTGCACAGGCCAAATAGGGGGGTTGAACAGGGATATAGTAGGAATCACCACTCTGCATCTTTCAAATTAATTGATAAATTCAGTAAAACTCCACTGGAAATTTTGTCTGGATTTTTTTCAGAACCATCCAATATATTAACTATAAAGTTTTTATAGAATAACAAAAACCTATCAGAGGCAAGGTTAACTGATAAAAAAAAAGAACAAATAAGGGTCTTCTATTATCAGATGCTAAGACAGATTAGAAACAATACAATTAATGTGTGCATAAATCAATAATGTATGTATCAGATCAAACAAATAAACCAGTGGAGCAGAAGAGAGAGTCATAAGTAGATCCTGCATATATATGAACACTAACAATTTTTTTTTTCTTTTTTGGTATTGGGGATTGAACTCAGGGGTGCTGAGCTCTATCCCAGGTCCTCTTTATTTTTGATTTTGAGACAGAGTCTTGCTAAGCTTGTTGAGGATCTTGCTAAGTTGTCCAGGCTGGCCTGTGCCCTCTGCCTCAGCTTCCGGAGTTACTGGGATTGCAGGCATGTAGCCACTGTGCCCAGTGTAAAGTGATACTTCAAGAAAACAGGAAATGTATGGATGATACATGATACTGGGAAAATTGGATTACTTTATGGAGAAAAAATTGGACATACACCTAAAATCAAATGTAAAGGTAGACCCTAGAAGACAAACACATAAACAGGAGAACTATAAAATTAAAGGAAGAGAATCTGGGAAGATGTCATCGTGACTTTGAGTCACAAAGGAATTCTTTTATTTCTCTTTTTCGCAGCACTGGGGATTGAACCCAAGGGCACTCTACCCTGAGCTACATCCACAGCCTTTTTTATTTTTTTATTTTAACACTGAGTTTCCCTACGTCACCCAAGATGGCCTCAAATTTGCAATCCTCCTGCCTCAGCCTCCCAAGTCACTGTCAGCCTGGAAGAAACAAATTCTTAAACAAAACTAAAAACACAAGTTAAAGGACAAAAAAATAACCTAATAAATTTGATTTCAGAAAAATAATTTAAAAAAAAAGTCTGCTCAGCAAAAGCCACTCTGAACAAAATTGGCTGATGATGAGAGTGGGAGGTGATGTTTACTAAGTGTAAAACAAGGGACTTATTTAGAGAAAACAGTAGCTCCTATGTTATCAACCAGGAAAAGACAGAACTTCTATTAATAAAACGGGGAGAGGACATAAAGCAGTTATTTCATAGAAGAGGAAGCCCCAAGAGATGCCAAGCATTTTCAAAGATGCTTATCTTTCATCAGAAAAATGGCAACCAACACCCATTCGATGTCCCTCTTTATCCCATCTGATTGGCACAATTAGAGTACTGAATGGCTCCAAGGGCTGGTTGGGATTTGGGGTTAGGAAATGTTCACATACTGTTGGGGACCAGCTGGCATGACCCGTTCTACCAGTCCTTCCCCTGGGTAGGAGAGAAAGAGAAAGTCTCACACAGACCCAGGATGGGACAGAGAAGTTTGACAGTGCACAGAACACAGGGAGATCAAAAATAGTGCAAAGTGTAGCTCAATCCTATATGGAAATAGATGTTTTAGGCTCCTAGAAATGAGATATAAGTGAAGGACACCCATCAAGCCCATTACAATGATTGAGATGCTAGGAAAAGGGAATAGTGAATAAAGATACACGGAAATAAAGGAAAAGAGATAAACATTGGTGTGGACCAAGAATGGCAGTGAGCCCAAATCACCGAGGGATCAATTCTGCACCGAGGTTACAAAATGAAAAGGAAGGAAAACAAGACAGACAAAACCAAAAAGTGTTAGAAAGGGGAAAGACGTCGTGGGATAAAATAAAGGGAATTTTATGTTTGGCACAAAGCCCAAAGTCAAAGAAAGTGGTTCTGGAAAGTTGAAAGTGAAAGGGCGGACAAGATCTGTCAAGACAAACAGCACTGAATGAGTGGAAGTGGAAGCGGTTAAAATAGAGGTCTCCAACCTCGTAAATCTCTGGAATTAAATATTATGGCATCAAAGTACCCGATGCCTAGGCAGGCAGGAAACCAACGAGAAATAAACCTCAGCACCGTGACAATCACAGGTGACACCTTTAGACGGAGCAGATCAAGTGGATGAGGAATGAGGAAGCGTTCGATTTGAATGGTAGGATGAAGACTGAACTCTGGGTCCCAGGAACAGAGAACTCACTTCCTTTTAAGTAGTCGTGGATCGTCTGCAGAAGTCAGCCGTCTTTGAGGTCAGAAAGACGATCTGGGACAATTACAAATGCAATCACGTTCGTTTTTTAAAAAAATCACAAGATGAGGGGAAAAATCTTATCAACAGGTAATTAAAAAATACCTCTTTAAATCAATTTCGAGGACAAAAGAGAAATAAGAAAAAGAAACATTGAGACCCCAAAATGATAATTAAAAACACTACATATCCAAATCTGAGGGTTATGACTAAAATTGTTCCCAGGGAAATTCATTAAACACTTGGAAAGAGTTCCAAGAAGAAAAACTAGGAATGAATGAAATAGGCATTGGTGTCAAGAACTGAAGAAAACGTCAACAAACCCAATTAAGATAAAAGCAGATACTAATGAATAAAACAATCCAAAACTTCACAATAGAATATATGAATAAACTCAAAGGCTTTTCCATGAAAAATAAATAGATACACCATTGAACAGCCTAATCAGGATGGAAGAGAGAATGAAGAAAGATACAGCGTTTGAAAACCTACTTTGAATGGATCATTTTCTAGGAAAATACAAATCACCAAATTTTATGTAAGAAGAGACAGTTAAATAAGTAGAATAATAGTCATGAGAAACACCGAAAATATTATTAGGAAGCCACATATCAGGTCAGGTATCACATTAACTATTTTTTTTTAATCTTCAAGAAAAAAAATGTAGCATATTTTTTCATCATAGAGAAAGAAACCTGCTAACATAATAAAAACCAATACAGCATTGTTATCAAAGCTTTTTCAAAGAAAGAATAAAAAACTGCAGATAAATCCTCTTTATGAGCATCTATGGAAAAAATTTTACATAAGATAATATCAAATAGGATTCAGCAGAATATTAATACACATCACACTCAGGTTGGGTTGCAAATCTCATTATTAGGAAATATGTTAATATAATTCATTATAATAACTGAAAAGGGAACAAAACAACACCAGGAAGATGTTTTAAAAATCCAGCATCTTGCCAGACATGGTGGCACAGGCTTATAATCCCAACCACTCAGGAGGCTGAGGCTGGAGGATCACAAATTCCAGGTCAGCCTGGGCAACTTAGTGAGACCCTGCCTCAAAATAAAAGACTAGGAAGGTAGTTTATCTGTAGAGCACCCCTGGGTTCAATCCCCAGTACCTCCTCACCCCCCAGTCAATATCTACTTCCAAATACATAGTAAACAAATATCTTGGTGATTCATATAGTAGATCATCTCTTGATGTTATAAGCACATCTCTTACTTTAGAAGTCTGCCTCACAGTTAATGGTGAAACTCAAAGTCTTCCTGTTAGATCTGTGAATAGAGCAAGGGTGCCTATTTATCATCACAATTATTCAACATTGTTCTAGAAAGATCAGCCAACGCATTAAGGAAGAGAAAGAAGCATGTGTACAATATATTGGTAGAAGAAAGTGGAATTTTCCATAGATATGACCGTGTACTTAGAAGAACCTAAGAGAATTAACTGAGAACATGAGAAATGATAACTCTATGAAATACTTGGGAACAAGAATCCATCAGGGTGAGACCCAATATTTATCCCATGTGCTAAAATAGACAACTGAGAAATATAATGAAATAAAAATTCCAAATGATAACTTCAAGAGTATAAAGAACCTAAAGTAAAATCAACAAGAAATAGGTAAAATTCATCAGAGTTTAATTCATAGATAACCGCTGAGTGATCTAGTTAAAGACAACATAAGTGGAATGGCATATCTTGTTTTTGGATTGAAAGATCGCTTTGCATAAAAATATCAGATTTCTCCTAAAAGTAAACGATGATAGTAATAAAATTATGACATAATTCCAATTAAAATACCCAAACCATGTTTGAAGGTTTTCTAAAAATAAGAGCTAACACATAATATGTTCTGTAAATTATCTGTCAATACAAATGTCTAATCTGGAAAAAAATGTATGCTGCTTTTCTTCTCCCCATATCCAAAGATGCAAAATTTAATTACCAATTTCTAAATGAAACCATTCACTCAAATATTTTTGAGACGTAAATATTAGTAAACATTACTAAACACGAATATCAAAGTGTAGAGGGCTCATAGGATGAGCAAGTAGCCTTTTCTGTCCTTTACATTTGCATGCTCAAAAAAAAAAAAAGGAAAATCAGAATAAAAAGCCTGTTGGGATCAAGATTTACTTTCTTGAGAGGACATTTTAAGAGCAAAACCAAAAACTTCAGTGGTACATATACACAATGGAATACTACTCAGCCACGAAGAAGAATGAAATTATGGCATTTCGCTGGTAAATGGATGGAACTGGAAGCTATCATGCTAAGTGAAATAAGCCAATCCCCCAAAGTGAAAGGTTGAATGTTCTCTCTGATATGTGGATACTAGACCCAAAATGGGGCGGGGGAATACATGTTAACAGGATTGGACAGGGGGGAATGAGGAGAAGGGAGGAGGATAGGAATGGGAATGACAGAAAGAATCAGACATAATTTTCCTATGTTCACATATGAATACATGACCAGCGTGACTCCATGTCATGTCCAAACACAAGAATCGGAAGTTATACACCATGTATATGATATGTCAAAATACATTCTACTGTCACATATAACTAAAAAAAAGAAGAAAAAGAACTTTAATGCAAAAATGTTTACATTAAATTTAGTGTAAAATCAAAATTATTTTTAAACTAAAATGGCCCTTCAAGAAGGCACGTAGGTACAAAGCGTATGTGCGTATGTATATGTGTACGTGTGCATGAGTGTGTCTTTTCTATATCTGTGGACTTTCTTCTGTTAACATTTTCATTGCTAAACTAAAAAAAAATAATTATGTATTTATTGCCAAAACCCTAAAAGTTGCTGTATATAGAAAGCAGTGAACGTTGTATGTTAAACATTTAACAGAGACCAATATTTCCCTGGTTGGTTGGCAGGTCCACAGCCCAGGCGGCAACATGTGCCAGTGACCTTAAAGCTATCCTCACTTTGATTTCACCCACGAGTTTAACTTGTTAAATATTTACTTACGTCATGAGAATCAAAAGGCATTTGGGCTAACTGAACAGTTTTAATTTACGGGAGCAGTCATTTTCTATAAGCCACAGACAATACGCCAACATACCCCCAAAAATGGATGAGAAGATCCTTAAAGGTTCGGCAGTTTTATTTAGATTGACCATTTGCCAGTGTGTGAAAGCTGGACGGTTGATGTGATTATCTTTTCCATAGCTCTGAGCAGTGCTTAAATCCTGAATCTGCATTTCAGAAAGGTACACGCCAAGGCAGAATTTTTACTTCTTGAAGACATACAAACTAGTTGATCTAAACACGGAGAAAGACAGAAGTACAATCTCAGCAGTTTTGAATAACTGGTTTTCTTAGTAGAGGAAAAAAATCCCCAGATAAAGAGAGAGAAAGTAAAAAATCGTCAATCAGACAAACAAAAAGTATTTCATTTAAGCTCATGGAACCAGAAAAAAAAAAAAAATCACCAAATGACAAGGGTCATGCTCAGAGAAACTTTCTCTTTTTTTTTGGAACTGGGGATTGAACTCAGGGTCACTCAACCACTGAGCCACATCCCCAGCTATTTTGTATTTTACTTAGAGACAGGGTCTCACTGAGTTGCTTAGGGCCTCACTTTTGCTGAGGCTGGCTTTGAACGTGCGATCCTCTAGCCTCAGCCTCTGGAGCTGCTGGGATTTCAGACCTGCACCACAGCGCCTGCTTCACGGAGCACTCTTTGAGTCCACCTCGGTGCTGGCTCTAGGGGGTCTTCCCCAGTATCCACAGTGCTACGTCTAGTAAGGGGTATAAAACAATGTGCAGTCAGCAGAACCATCAATGGCAGTACGTATGCATTCATATATAGCCACGTATTTGCAAAAACCTTTTGGAAGGATCAGAACAGCAGTTCCTTCTGAGGATCAGATATGTGGCTGATGTGTGTCTTTCTATCAGACTTGGGGGCCCAGCCCACCCCACTTTTATTCCTTATATGTCCATCTCAGGCTGAGGCCTCTGCCCAAGGGAACAGCACAGGCCACGGGAGCTGTGGGACCAACCAGGCCCGTGAGGCCCGACTAGGCCAGACCGCGGTGGAGACAAGGAGACCCGCGGATCAGGACGGGGAGACCCAGGTCAGACCTTCCAGAAAAAACTCCAGGGATCTCCCAAGAAGAAGTGAGACCCAAGATGGCGGAGGTCAGCTCCAACCCGGACCTCCTCCCTCCTCCTGACCGCTCGAAATCAGCCAGATTTGAACTTTCCAGATTCGGCCCTGCACACCACGTCTCTGAGTGTGGATTTTAGCCCCCCCCCCCCTTATCACCCTCAATGAGCTCTGTCCTTTGTGGTTGGTGGCGTGACTCAGTGGGCAGACCCGGGGTCTTTCCAGCATGTCCCCCCACCCCCACCCTCTCCCCCTAGAATCCAGGGCTTGATTTTGATGCATAGGTTTGTCCAGGAGAGAGCTCAGAAGAACGGAAGAGATCATAGAACAAAGGAAGTGGGTCACCTTGATGGGAATCACCCCCAGACCATGTAACTCCACGGTCTCATAAGGATTTTCTGGGCCTTGTGCCCCAATCCATGGCGATAAAAGTACGAATGGTCTGGGTTATGAATAAGATGGCAGAAAGGCAGTCATCGTCGGAGACCTGGGGGAGGCCTTTATGACTCTGGGCAAACCTCATGTGAACGGATGGTTTGGCCCTGATCCCACGCAACGCAAGAGTGGGTGCGTGTTTTGAAGGGGCAAGGGGCGATCGTGAGCGGGTGGGAGCAGCCTATGGCAGAAGCTGGTTGGTCCACGGTTCCCATGGGCCATCACCCACCTTCACACGCAGCCCCTGCGTCCTCCTCGTGTCTGCAGTTGAAGTTATGGATCTGGTCACATTCGGCCAGTGTCCTCTCTGTCCCGTTGCACTGGGCTTGCTGAAGGTGCACGGGCTGGGCCTCTTCTGCCCCGGGTTGGTACAACACACCTGCAGGTGTGCGTTGGCCTGCTCCGCAGCCCAGCTCCCGACACACCACAGCCACTTCCTTCATGTCCCAGCCGTCGTCACACACAGTACCCCAGTGACCTTCCTTTTTCATCTCCACCCGCCCTTCACAGCGGTGGGGACCATTCACCAAGCGGACTTCGGGAGAAGCATCTGCACACAGAAAAGTTATAGGTGCATTTGGGAATCGACAGCCCCCACCTCTCCTTTTCTTTGGTACCAGGGATTGAATCCGGGAGTGCCAAAACACTAGAGCCACATCCCCAGCCCCCGCTTCTTTTTTCTTTTGAGACAAGTTTTCGCTAAGTGGCTCAGGGCCTTGCTAAGTGGTGGAGTCTGGCCTCGATCTTGGGATCCTCCTGCCTCAGCCTGTTGAGTTGTGGGATTACAGAGGGCACCATCACTTCTGGCTTAATTTGTGTTTTAAAGCGTTGGAAAATTTGAAATGACTAATAAAAAAGGTAAAAATCTAGCAGGCTTTAGGAAGTTGTTTGGGTTAATTCCAAAGACTCTTTAAGTTGCAGATAATTCCAACATTGTTTTAAATCGCTGCAGGACAAGGAAACTGTGGAAACTCCTGAGGCTTAACCTATCTTTAAAAGTAGAAAACTCACTTTTAATGAGGATGCAAAGGAGCTGGCAGGTAGCTCAGCGGTAGAGTGCAGGCTTAGCTGGGTTCAGCCTCCACCACCAAATAAATGAGGTGATCCTAGTAAAAATTTAAACCCCAGAAAGTGCTCCACTCCTGGTTTTCCCACTTTTTCCTTAGGTATTTACAAGAGTTGGTTGTATCTAATCGTTCACTGGAAGCTCTGGGTGTGCAAGGTCTTTCCTTGATTTTTTTCTTGGAGATGCCTTCCTCCCTTTTCCATGCTCACCCACCTGTCTCCTTACACTGGCCTGACCCCAGTACAGTGTCTTGCAAGTTGTCTGTTTTGTGCATATTTTGTTATCTAGGTGAAAGGGAAACAGATCGTAGGCGTTTGTAAGCTTTGGACCAGTGACGTTGCTAAGACCCACTGGAGGGCCTGGGGAGCTGAGAGACTTCTGGTCGACCTCTGATTGACTGCAGGGAGGAGAAATCCAATGGAAAGGGGGGCACACGTCGTTGCTGGTCCTACCTCTGACACTGAGTTTCATCAGCTCACTGTGCCGGGCTCCCAGGCCGTTGTCAGCCTTACAGAAGTAGGATCCAGAATGTTCTGCAGTCAGGGAGAAGTTGAAGGAGGCTCCCCCTCCAAAAGGGGCTGAGCTGTTCGCCAGGGTGACGTCCTCGTAATAAAACCAGTACAGGATGGGGGTAGAGCTCTCCCGTCCTCACAGTGAAGCTCCATCACAGGTCCCACGAAGGCCCGGGTCCCGGGGGCACCGACCATGAGGATGGGATGTGACACTGGAACTGCAGAGGGAGGAGGTGGGAATCACAGCGCCCCCCACGCTCACTGGGGGGTCCTCCAGAATCCCCCTCCTGAGCCTTTCTCAAGGTGGCACAGAGACGGTTCCCCCACGGAGCTCAGGTGAGCTCGGATGGAGACTGCTGGGCAGCAGGCCTCTGAGCACGCCAGGGAGCCTGCCTCTGACCACCTTGTCACCCTCCTTCAGTGCCTCCACAGCTGGCATTGCCCCCTCCACCCTCACCACGGTGACCCTCCCATGCACCTTTCTGCCCTTTACAGCACCCTCTGCTGCAGGAGGAAACCCACCCCCGTGGGGAGCCGCTGGCTGGCTGATTGCAGGAACCCTCCTCACCCCTCACAGTGACGTTCACCACCTGGCTCTGCACCGGGCCGTAGCTGTTGTCGGCTGTGCAGTAGAATCCCCCGCTGCGGCTCCCCCGGACGACTGGGATCTCCAGCTCTGCTCTCTGGGAACACTTCGTCTTCCTCCCCAGACTCTCCGATGTGTCCTCTCTGTGCCAGGAGAATGTGGTGACCCCTATGCCTTCAGCCACGGAGCAGACAAGGACCAGCATCTCCCCCTCCACTGCCTGAACCCCTGGGGGCTGGGTCTTCATGGAAACCTGAGACACAGGGACCCCTGCGGGAACACAAGAGGAGACAGCAGCTGAGGGACAGGTGTGGGGAAGGCAGGGCAGTGGTGGAGTCCAGTACCACCTTTGGAGCATTATGGCAAGCAATATTTGAATGCAATGTTTAGGCAGAGGAGAGTCCACTCTGCTTGCCTGAGTTTTTTTTTTTTTAAACGGGGAGATAATATATTGAGGGACGTTATGTAGGACCACCCCATAATGTTCCAGTCAGTAACAATCGCACATCCTTACTAATGTCCAGTGCCTACAATGACATGCTCTCTCCTGACCTCCTGGTGCGTGGGGGCAGTAGGAGTGGTGGCAGATCACAGCCTGGGGAGACAGGCGGGCGGAAGTTACAGTTCAACTCTGCCACTCATTCACCGCATGATCTGGGAACGTCAAGACCTCCAGCCCTCGTTTTTTCTCAAACATAAACATGTGGGTAATCATCCTAACCTCGCAGAGTTCTCATGGAGATTAAATGAGATGCAGATAGAAAGCACCTCTCTCTTTGAAGCGGTTCAGCAACATCTCTTATTGATACACTCTCCTCGGCCATTGTTAGGTAGAAAGTGGTGCAAGAGGATTAAAAGTGCATACATTTGGAACCAGAGCCACCAGGATCAAGTTGCAGCTGTAGGTTCCCTTCGGTTAGTCTTGTAATGACTCTCGGCCATCAGCTTTCTCATTTGCAAAATGGGGATAATAATAGTGCCTACGTTACAGTTACTCATCACAGTACTGTGTCGTGGGGCTGCTATAATAACTCAATGTTAAAATGCTCTGAAAAGTGCCTTCTACCTGGTGAATGTGCATAAGTCTTCCCTGTTGCAGATATTCATGACCATCAGAGAGATTCTCCTAGAACCGAGCACAGCGTACGGTGATCCTTTTCTAAGTGGCGGGATTGTTGTAATCATTTCTTTCATTATTAATTATTATTGTTACTTAGGGCCTTCGTGGCTCTGTTAAACGTGCATCCTACTTGGGTCACTCCTTGCAAACAAGACACCATGATTTTTTATTCACTTCTAGGTTTGCTGGTGAGTGCTCCTTTCATGGTAAATGCTCCAGAGAGGGATTATTATCATCACGGCTTCTCTGACAGGTAAAGCAAAGTCACGGGGAAACGAGGTCCCTGCAGAGATTATTAGAGAAGAGCCCAGGCGGATCACGGTAGCCCCCTCATCCATAGGGATTGGGGAGCACAACTAAGAAGAGAGCCCGTGGTCCAGGCTGTGCCCGTTCTTCCCTGCCTGACCCAGCCCTGGTGGACCAGCCCTGGTGCCCAGCCCTGGCGGCCCAGCCCTGGCTGACCCAGCCCTGCCTGACCCAGCCCTGCCTGACCCAGCCCTGGTGCCCAGCCCTGACGGCCCAGCCCTGGCGGCCCAGCCCATCAATGCTCACTCTGCACTTCTATGTAGGACGGGCGGCTCTGCTTGGAGACACGACGAGATGCCGTCCTGGCCTCACACCAATAATGCCCCGAGTCTTTTTTCTGTGTCGCTGGGATCTTGACCCTTGCTGAGGTCCAGCCTGACCTCAGGGTGTGGCCGTCTCTGATGAAGGAGTAGCGAAGCTGGGTCGAGGACTTCGCTGAAGGCAGCTGGGTGTTACAGGACAGCGTCACCGAGCAGCCCTCCGTGGGTCGCAGGGGTCTGGCTCTCAGTTCAGGGGTGGGAAACAGCTCTGCGGAGAGAGAGGACACAGAGACCACCTGCCATCTGTGGACTGTGGAGCTCCTGATGAGCAGTGGCCCCCAAAGAACCCCACACACAGACTCAAGGCCTCTCAGCCCACCCACCGTTTCTCCCTCCCGGTGTGGTGCTGTCTTCCCACCAAGCGCCTCTTCCTTCCCAGGTTCACCCACTCCAAGAGTGAGGGCCTCACCTTGGACAATGAGCCACGTAGTTCTGGTCTCTTCTGTCACACCGATAGGAGGGAACAATGTCCTCTCTGCCTTGCAGAAGTAGGAGCCGCTGTCGCTGCGCCTTGCATTTGAAATGGTGTGGCTTGTGGCATTATGGTAAGTGGATATTTGAAAGCCGTCCTTGTAGTACGTGAGCCTGTGTATCCTGTCATTTGTTTCCCCGGAGCATCTTATAACCACCTGGTCTCCTTCGTAGACGTTGCGTGGTATGCTGATACTCAGCCAGCCTACAAAAGAAGCAAAGGTACCCGGTGACAAGGTGGCCCCCTGCCCCGGTGCCTTCCCTTCTGCTTATAAGGGGAAGGGACAGAGCTCTATCGTGAGTCAGCCTGAGTATCTGCAATTGCCTTGGGACCTGCCGGCTCTGTCAGTCTCCCCACTAAGTAAAGTTGAGCTCCACCTCCTTGGCAGTCTGTCCAACAAACATCTTGCTAGTTTTCTGTCTGTTAACAGGTTTTGATGACATTCTTCCCAGCAGTGAACATTTGGAATAAATATGGATTTGAAATGATCCCACTAGCATCTCCTTCCAGGTGACTGCAGGTCCCTACAGGAGCCATAATCAACCCTCTCTGCGTGTTTCATTCCCTGGAGACTCTGTCTAGTGGTACCGTCAACCCAGAGGCCTTCTCTCGGATATTCTCCCTGCATGAAGCGAACCGGGCCACTGAGACTCTGGCCCGGGGACTGCATCTTTAATCTCCTGAGGTCCCTCTGCAATGCTGTCTTCCGAGACTCTGAGAATGGTTTTCATGAATGGGTCTGGATGCTCCCTATGAGAAGGGAAGTGGGCCCTTCCACTTGTCGGGTCCTAGTCTCCCCTTGGGAGATGGTACTCATTAGGGAGATCATGAGCAGCTTTGGTGCTTTGGCTCTGCCCCGAGCAGGAAAAGAAAGCACGACCGACCGGAGGAGCCTGTAGACCATTTCCTGAAGAAGGGAAGGAGAGCCAGCCACCACGCTGTTCTGTGACCCAGCCCTGTAGACCTGGGCTTTGGGGGGGCATTTCAGTTGGCAACAGAACTAGAAATGTGGGTTCAAGTGTCAATTTGGAATCGTGGGAATCCAAGGAAAATATTTGTTGTTCTGATAAAAAAAGTAAAGACACCTGATCCCAGACCTGAACACTGGGCCATTCCCCATGCAGGGAGGAGACAGGGCATGCAAGTGCTGTGCAGGCCGTGTGCCTAGCTCAGGGCTCTGGTATGAGGTCACGGAGGAGGGGTAGCGGGACCCTGCCCAGGGTCCTGTCTCCGAAGAGAGATCCTCTCACAGTGAGGTCTAGGTCACAGTCTCCAACCTGAGACTTACAAGGAGTTGGGGAGAAAGCCCTTTGAACTTCCATCGTAGACGATAGATCTTCTCCTCTTTTAAATTTTCTGGGTTTGGACATCTTTACCAGGTTCACTATTTCCATGTATCTATTTAATATATTTAAGACACAGGTTCAATTTTTTTTTTCGTTCTGAATAGTGCAAAGTGATCAAACGAGTTCAAGGACAACTTCTGTTCGTCATTTAACCACTTTGAAAGTTCTGCCAGTAGAATAGGGAATGGGGGTGGATGGCCGGCAGGGTGGGGGGGGGCAGCATCGATAAAGAGAAGGGAGTGTGGGAGCCCAAATATGTTCTTCCTCCAAACTGACAGTGGGAAAGATTTTTCAGTGATGATGATAGAGATATAATCAGCTTGATTAAAGAAATATTTAAGAAGTGATATTTATGTGACCAAGTTGGTAATAATGACGGGGAAATGCTAAAACCAGGTTTTCCTGAACTGCAATAAGTATTTAACGGTAAGATACCTGATTATTGGTCATTAAGTTTTGACATTTTACCTACAGACCCATCCCCTAGATACGGGCACAACTGAACATATATACACACTTTATCATAATTTCAGGGAATTTGTTGGATCCCACAAGGCTGCTCCAGAGACAAATTTAAGGACCTTCTTGCTTAAAGTTACAAGCCTCGCTACACAAGCCTCACCCCGCTTCTTATTAGAGGATGGATGTATTCTCAAAGGCATGAATAAAGAAGAAAATGTGCTTTACCAGTCTCATATGAAACCAGACTTTTTCTCTTTGTGTCACTATATTAGAATTCTAAGGAAAATCAGGTTAGGCATGGAAGAGTTCACCATCCAATTAGAAGATGCAGGGGCATTCTTATTTCTTGCAGAAAACCTCCTTGACCCCTTATTTCTATTCTCTTATAAATATGCTTCCCCTCTCTGTTTCCAGGGATTCTGGTGGGAACTTTGAGCCCCTGCAGCCGGAACCAGGAAGAAGTTTTCCCGACCACACAGTGCGTGCTCTGCTCTCCCTTCACAGTTCTCTTCTTTCCTATCTCAGGGCTCAACAGGAAAGGGGAAATCATGTGTTACTTTGACAAACTCAGGGCAGGGCCTTCTTGCCCACGGAGGAAGGAGGCAGCCAAGCAGAGATGAATGTGGCATTGGTGGGTCCTGCTGTAGCTGGACGAGGGGGAGGAGAGGGCGGCTCTGCATCCTCCTTCTCTCCACCCTAGTCTTGGTCCAGATCCTTGCAACCCTCAGCTAAGAGACTAGGAAAGGCCACCCCTCCCAGGCCTGGTAGAGTGAATCTAATTCCCAGAGATCTAAGAAAAAAAGAGAAGAGTAACTCACCGGACCGGACACCGGCAGGAGCTGTGGGGAAGAGAGTCGGAGAGATCATTGCAGATCACCGAGGTCCTCACACTTTTAAAAAAGCTACAACCCTCTGAGCACTTCCCCATGATCTCACTCTTTCCTTCTGTCTCTCCTTCCCCGCTTCCTTCCCTTACACTCCCTCCCTCATTCCACCTATTTCTTTTTCCTCCTCCCCCAACCCACAAACCATACCCCTTGGAACCCAATATTCATTTTACTATCCCAGTTCATAAGCACTGTCCGTACCCGTGAGCAGAAGCTTGTCATTTTGTTGGTTACATCCTCAGAAGTCTCAATATTCATTGTTTCCCTCCTATCTTTTTTGTTTCCTGACTACTTTGTCTGGGACACGTTGCCTACCTGGGGGTCACACGGAGCCCAGGAAGGGTCACAAAGGAAAAGGGGGTGCCTTTCATATTCATCGACACCGCTTCTCCCTCCATCCCAATTCTGGACCTAGTTCCGTGTTCATGTCTCTATGTGGGCCGTATTTACACCAAAAACCATCATCTCAGCTATGATCAGCAAGACATGAAACCTCTCCAAAAGCTCAGGGAGGTGAGAATTTAGCCCCAAATGTGACAGCATGGAGTGGGAGTGGGGATCGGGGATGGTAGGATCCATGTGGGCTGGAAATGGAATTCACCCCAATAGAAAATTCTTTTGTAGTTCTTTTAAAGCAGCCTTCCAATTTCCCTAGAGATCAAAGCAGAAATGATGTATTTGGTGTTTGGTAAAGGGATGCAAGGTCCTTTTGACTTCCCGGGAACCCTGCTTTTCTGAATACCTACTTGCATGATGTCTGCTAGTACTGAGTCAGAGCCTGAAATCCATTCCTGCTCATTGCATCAGAGAGAGTTGAGGTGCCCCAGAACAGAGAGTTCTCCCCCAGGTCCAACCTGGTCCTGCTCTAGTAGCCTACTCACCGAGGACCAGAAGCTGTAGCCACAGCAGCATAAGGCTGGAGGCAAGATGTTCTCCCAGATACTGTCAGGGGCAGCTCAGGTCTGCAGAGCGGCTGTCTGTCTGGATGAAGCTGGGGTTTGTAGTTCAGCTTTGTCCCCACCCCAACTCCATGAGTGCCGAGAAAGTGAATATTCTTCTCCTTGACAGAGTCGCTCAGATGTGTGTGAATTGATAAAAGTGCTTCTTAAAAGGCTAGATGTCTTCATGCTGTAGGTACGCTTTCTACTTCTTTCAGCTCTGTCTGCAAATGCTCGGTTCTGGACTTGCTGAGAGTCAAAACACTTGCTTGGTCTCTTCCGAAAAGAAACCTTCTTTTTGCTACTTAAGATGCACATTTATTTTTTTAATGCTGTCTTTAATATTATGACACCATGCCAACACTGATGCTGTTCTGCAGAGCTCCAGCCAGACCATGTGAAAGACGAGTAGGAATCTGTTAGAGATGGTGATGGGATTAGGATGGCGCAAGATGGCATTATGTATTGTCCGGGGGCCCCAGAAAGATGTAAATTCTGCTCGACCCAAGTCACCTGTCTTCATGAAATGTTTCAGCCAGATACACGTAGGAAGGAAGCAGTCAGACCACCCAATGGCTACTTGAGGCTTTAGCAGTACAGTGGTCTCAACACACACAGGAACGGGAGACACCAGGTCTGTCTTCTTACACTCCAAAGTTGAAGAATAAATTTCGGAAGAGAGCTCTTGAATCAGGCTGGAAAGAGAATCCACCTTAGTTAAAAGGAGGAACTCAGGGCTGGGAGTATAGCTTTTCGTGCATGAAGTTCAATCCCCAGCCCCAAATAAGAGAGAAGGAGGAGGAGGAGGAGGAGGAGAAGGAGGAGGAGGAGGAGAATAGTAGTAGTAGTGGGGTGGAAGGAAGAAGAAGTAAAGAAAGAAGTAAAGAATTTTAACAAAAGGGCTGTCAAGGGAAATGTGGGCAGTACTACAGTAATAGGCTCAGGACAATGCACCATGCAGAGACCAGCCGCCGTGCGAAGTCGTTACAGCCCTCAGTGCTTAAAGAAGCCAGAGGAGGAGGGACGGTTACAAAAAGCCCAGTGAAAACTGACCCCTGAGGAAGGGATGTAGGGGGCGCTGTGACTGTGGAGGGTGCAGCTGCTCCCTGACAGCGGGACGGGAACACGGACACTCTGACTCTCTTCCTGATGTCTGACCCTCTTTTGGTGTCTCCTGTGGATAGAGTCCAACCTCGCACCAGGTCCTGCCGGATGCATGGGAGCAGCCGAGAAGGGCAGAGACTGCATCTGGGGTGGGGTGGGGTGGGCAGCTCAGGAGGAGACTGACCACCATAGACCTCAACGGGCAAAACCAGTTTCACCAGCACCAGGATCACTTGCCCAGCAAAAGCCTTTTTTCTCCCCCTCATGTTGGAATCTGCCCAGCTCCACCCGAGGCCATCCGTGTGCGGGGTGCTGAGGTGCGATTCAGAAGACATTTAGGTCAGGCTAAAGAGGGTGTCTCCATCCGTCATCCTGGGTCAGCAGCACTGGGGAAGATTATCAACAGAAGCATAAACCAGACAAATTCACACTTTTTAACTGGTGAGTTCAGACTCCAATTCCCCCAAATAGTTCTCTTTAGTTGCGTGATGGGACCGCTCCTCCAAGGCCTTCTGCCCTGAAATAAATACGGAAGCCTAAGAGGTGACGCAGACCAGAGCCTGTCCAAGCTACGAGGTGCAGGCCTTTCTCTCTGATGTGTTTCTGTGGGGCCCGGAGGCAGCGGGAAGCCCAGAGGACAGACTCTGCCTTGCGGTATGCATGGGAGATGAGAGGGGGCTCAAGAAATTGCATCCACATGCGCGCTGTCTTGTGACCCCTTTGAAGTTCTGCCCTCTAGAAGAGTGGACAGTGAATGTGCTGAGTGAGCTTTTCATCAGAGACAGAAAGATGAAAGCGGTTCAAATCAAAGCTGTATTTGAGAAAAACTCGATTATGTGACCAAGAAGGGAATGAGTGGCAGGACTGGAGTCTAGGAAAGAAGGGATACCACTGGAACATGCCACAGACCCCAGGGTTTAACTGTAAGACATGACCCCGTCCGGCAGTGGACGGGCTGCAAATTTGGTGACTCTTTAGAAAAATGGCTCTTTGTTACTACGTGGTCCTTTGAGATCTTGATGTGATACAGAGGCACATTATTCCCCACAACACGGACATACACAGAGGTTAAGAGTTTTTTAGAGGCGATTTTGGAGGTTCAAAGCTTTCAGAAATGATCTGGGGATATCAGATTAAGAGCTCCTCGTCTGTTGCTATACAGCCGCCAAGGCCGGGCAGGACGGAGATGATCCATTACATTTTCAAAGGACAGATTTCTGAAAAACATAACTTTCTTAGCAGTGGTTAAAAGTGGGCTCTTCTCTTGGTTAATCACATTAGAATTAAACCAGGAGGGGGAAAATGATATGCTTTTGCCAATTCGTTCACCAAGCAAGAGAGCACAGCATCTCTCAGCTTTCAGAGCTGCTGTGGCTCCTGTTCTCCAGAGTATCCTTCATCCCTACTGGAATGGAGCCCCCGCTGGGGAAAACAGAGAGATTTCTGGAGCATCTGTTCGTCTGTAGAAAATGGGCTTTCAACATGCCGCAGCTGCCTATGCATCTTTCCTCTGTAGATGTCCTGTCGTCCTCCCAGATTTTGGCTTTCCCAGGTTGGGTGAAATTTTGTTCCCCCAGGAGAGTGAGCAGATGTGGGAGGTAGGGATTCATATGTCCTCCTAGCACTTCTGACTTAGGAAAACTCATCCCTACAGCCTTTGGCAAAAGGAAATAGGCAGGGAGCAGCTCCGGCACAGTTGTCTGGTAGCTTTCTGACTTATGCCACCATGATATCCGGGGGTTCAAAAGAACTGAGAGAGTCGGGAATTCAAGTAACGACCTCCACCCTGGTGGTGGGGAAGACTCTGAGACTCGCCTGAGCAGGACTTCTCAAATGTCAAGTCTTGCACCTCTGAGAAAATTTTCTCCACACACACCTGCATGGGTTTCGTGTCTCCAGTCTGAAGAAGATGGCCGGGAGAATGAGATGACGCAGGAAGGTAAGGGGCAGTTCTCCTCCATGGTGAGTGATGTTGGGAAGGCCTGTCGTGTCTTCGAGCAGAGGAACTAAGAAGCTTCAGAGAGCAGATACCAATGAATGGGAAACCATCCGTCTTGCAGAATCACAACACGTTTTAATTAGAAAATAATTATTTCCTAGGATCTCTAACAATATCCTAGGCAGCAAACTTCCTGCCTGGCGTATTCAGCTTCCAAAGGTGCATATTCTACAGTGGTGCCCTGCACCCCACCAAACCCAGGTCACTGATACGGACAGATAAAGATTTTCAGAGCAAAGTAGAGTGGTGTCTTTAGGTTTGGCACAGGCCGTGAAGGGTCAACCTGTAGTAGGTGGTACATGTGAATGGCAGGTGGTTGCCCTGATGAGCGTCTTCTCCTGGCTGTACTCTGGGTCTGCCTATTGGCCTAAAGTGCGTATGGAGAGATTCAGGGTTCAGACTCTGACTACAGCATTATATTCACAGTAATATTCCAAACCCTCAAATTTCTAAAGCCCCCACGAACTAAGAGGGACTCCTGTATTTCCCTGGCTAAAGATGACCAGGAAAGCATACAGGTATAAACACGAAAGCTCTGATTCAGAGTACAGGAACAGGTGTCATGTAGATATTCCCTAGGAAGATGAGGTTATTTTGAAAGAGTGGGTATCCAAGACCACTCCCTAGAATAGAGATACCCAAGGCAAAGTTCACGGATCTTAACTAATGTTCACAGCCATCTTTCTGCTACCAGGGAAAGAAAATAGGAACACATCAGCAAGTTGCAGCTGCCTGGGAAGCCACCCTCTAGTTCTTTAAAAACAAAACAACAACAACAAAAGCAGCGTCTGTATAGGAAATCCTCAACGTAACTATCCCTTCCTTTCCTTTTCTCTCCTTTCTGTATGTGTGGAAGATCAAACTCAGGGCTTTGCTCATGCAAAGCACATTCTCGACCACTGGATTACACCCCATGGTCCCAGTGTGGTGTATTATTAGGTCAGTCTGGACCCAGGTAAGATCAAAACAAGGTCAACTGATGGAGGACACAAGTCTCCCTTTCCCATGACCAGCAGGACCATGGGCAGATGCACAAGTCAAGATTTCAGGAAGCTATGTCGTGTGTTACTGCGAACCAGGTTTCTATAATTTTTGGTTCTCTCTGTCATTAAAATCTGACCTGACTCCATTACAAGGATGAGTTCAGGGCCTCTGGGAATTAAACATTGAAGTTTACTCAACTTTTTTTTTTTTTTTTTTTAACCAGGAATTAAGTTCAGGGATGTTTAATCACTGAGTCACATCCTCAGCCCTTTTTTTTTTTTTTCTTTAACTTTTGAGACAGGACCTCACCAAGATGCTTAGTGCCTAACTACATTGCTAAGGCTGGCTTTGAACCACCCGAGCCACCGGGATTACAGGCACGGGTCACCATGCCCAGAGAGGACTATTCATCTACAAACTCCCTTTTGGTGAGTTTGGAGTCCCTTTTGGAGTTTGAAGAGATTTTTCAAAGGAAAGAAAGTTGGGGATAATGCTCAAAGGGCAGACTTTGACCTGAGAGGGTCAATCAATGGCCAGTTCCAGGTGTCTGAGTAGGGCCGGTGGGACCTCTCTCACTGTGGAGCTGCATTTTGCTTGGGGATTGGCAAAAATCTGAACTGGTCATCTGGAATGTTACTACAAACTGTACTGCCCAATTGAAGGACGAGGAATGGGTCCCACACACAGTATTTCTCAGTTCTGAGAGAATTACCTGAATATTAGGAGGAGGAGAAAGAGAAGAAGGCGGACAAGCCTTCAGAATCACCCAAAATGGCACTGTGTGAGCTTCCTGGATGTTCTTGTGGCCTCACGTATCCTAGACTGGGACCTGAGGAAGCCAAGCAACCTCTAACAGCATGGGTCCAGATAAAAGCCTGTGCCCTCTGGTCAGAGGGCAAGGACAGGGTCAGCCTAGCAAGACAGAACACTTTAGGACAATAGCTACTCTATTCCAGGCAAACATCACAGAAGGTAACTGTGACCCCATCCCCACCCATGCCAGGAAAGACAGTGGAAGTCCTAGACTGCCACCTGGTTACCGAGTGGTGACACCACCCCATTCCTTATAGGGATGGAGTCACAAAATGACGAGCTTGGAGCAGGAGCTTTCATCACTGTTGGCTGTCAGAAAGACCCCCAGGCCTCCTGGTATCAGTGCAGACCATGTGAGGGATCTGGACTTCCTCTGGCCAGCAGTAATGAAGTGACCCTCCCCTTCCTCTTTTCCCCTCCACTTTTCTGTGAATTTACTTAATTCAATTGCCCTTTATAAAAACTCTTTATTGTGGTAAAAATATACACAATGTAAACATCACCATTTTAACACATTAAGTACGTGGTTCCATGGTGGTAAGTACATTCACATTGTTGGGTGACGGTCACCACCATCCATTTCCAGAACTTTTCCCATTCCTCCAACTAAAACTCTATTCCCATTAAATAGTAATTCCCCATTCTCCCCGCTCCTATATTGTGGAAAAAACCATTTGTTTCCAACTTCATGTCTCCATTATGTCGGACTTCATGTCTTCATTAATTTTACTACTCCCCGAGGTACTTCATACAAGAGGAATCAAACAATGGTTGTATTTTTGTGACTGGCTTATTTCACTTAGCGAAGTGTCTTTGAGATTCATGGAGCAAATGTCAAAATTTCCTCCTTTTTAAAACTAACTCGTGTGTGTGGTGTGTGTGAGTGTGCATGTGTGTGCATTTTGTTTATCCATTCTTGTGTTGATGAATGCTTAGGTTACTTTTGCTTTTGCCCTTGTGAATGATGTTGCTGTGACTAGGGTGTTCAGATATCTGTTTGAGTCCTTACTTCCAATTCTTTTTTTTTTTTTTTGAGAGTGAGAGACAGTGAGAGAGAGGGAGAGAGATAATTTTTTTTTAATATTTATTTTTTAGTATTTGGCAGATACAACATCTTTGTTTGTATGTGGTGCTGAGGATCGAACCCGGGCCGCACGCATGCCAGATGGGCGCGCTACCGCTTGAGCCACATCCCCAGCCCCTTACTTCCAATTCTTTTGGATAAATACCCAGACATGGAATCTCTGCACAATATGGTAGTCTGTGTTTAACTTTGAGGAACTGCCCATATGGTTTCCCAGTGTGCTGCCCTGCATGACCATCAACAGAGCGCAGGGCTCCACTTTCCTCAGATCCTAATCAACACTTGTCCTCCTCCTCCTCCGGCTTCTTCTTCCTCCTTCTCTCCATTCTCCTCAGTTGACTAAATGTACAGATTGATTTCTGGGCTCTCTATTCAGTTAACTGGGTCTATGCATCCGTTTTTATTCCAGTCCTATGCTATTGTTGATTACTACAGCTTTGTAGTATATTTTGAAATCATACATTGTGATGTTTCCAAATTTGATCTTTTTTGTTCAAGGTTTTTTGGCCATTCAGGGTCTTTTGTGATTATAGATACAAATTTTAGGATTCTTTTTTCTATTTCTGTGAATAATATCATTGGTATTTTGATAGTGATTGCATTAAATCTGTAGATTACTCTGGATAGTATGGAATTTTAACAATAGGACTTCTTCCAATCCATGAACACAGGATATATTTCCATTTACTTGTGCCTTCTTCATTTTTTTAAATCAATGTTTTATAGTTTTCATTATAGAGACCTTTCACCTCCTTGGTTAAACTTATTCATATTTTTTGCAACTATTGTTAAAGGGATTTCTATTTCAGATGACATACAGAAATGCTTCTGATTTTTGTATACTTTGTTTTATATCCTGCAACTTTACTGAGTTTATTTATTCTATTTTTTTGTAAAGTCTTTAGGATTTTATATATATAAGATTATCTTCTGCAAAATTGACAGTTTGACATCTTCATTTCCAGCTTGGATGACTTTTATGTATTTCTCTTGCCTAATTGCTTTGGCTAGGACTTCCAGTACTATGTTGAATTAAATTGGTGAAAGTGGACATCCTAGTCTTGTTCTAGATCTTAAAGGAAAATCACTCCACTTTTCTCCTGTCAGTGAGAGGGTTGTCATATGTGGCCTTTAGTGTGCTGAGGTACATTTCTTTTATACCTAATCTGCTGAGAATCTTTGTCATGAGGGGATGTTGGATTTTGTAAAGATGCATTTTCTCATCTCTTGAAATGATCATATGATTATTGTGCTTCACTTGTTAATGTGACGTATCATGTTATTGATTTGTGTGTGTTGAACCATCCTAGCATCCCTCAGATGAATCACACTTGGTCGTGGTGAATAATCTCTTGGTTCTGTTGACTATTTGTAGACAATTTTTGCATTTTTTAAAAAAAAATCAGGGATATTGGTCTGTAGTTTTCTTTTGTTGTTGAACATTTGCTTGGTTTTTGTATCAGATAATACCAGCCTTGGAGAATGGGTTAGGAAAATTTCCTTCCTCTTTAACTTTTTTTGGAATAGTTTGAGAAAAATTTGTATTGATTTTTCTTTAAAGGTTTGGTAGAAGGGGCTGGGGATGTGGCTCAAGCGGTAGCGCGCTCGCCTGGTATGCGCGCTCGCCTGGTATGCGCGCTCGCCTGGTATGCGTGCGGCCCGGGTTCGATCCTCAGCACCACATACCAACAAAGATGTTGTGTCTGCCGAGAACTAAAAAATAAATATTAAAAATTCTCTCTCTCTTTCCTTTCTCACTCTCTCTTAAAAAAAAAAATAAAGGTTTGGTAGAAGCCTTGGGTTTTCTTTGATGGGAGATTCTTTAGTACTGATTCCATTTTCTTACTCATTTTGATCTGTTCTGGTTTTATATTTATTCATAGCTTAGTCTTGCTAATTTATATGTACTCAGAAATTTAGTCATTTCTTCTAGATTTTTCCAATATCTCCGTCTCTTATGATTCTTTGTATTTCTGAGACATCAGTTGAAATGTCTCCTTTTTCATTTCTTTCTCTCTTTTTCCTTTAGTCTAACTAAAGAATTTTTGACATTAGCCAGGCACAGTAGTGCACATCTGTAATCTCAGCGGCTCAGGAGGCTGAGGCAAGCATATCGCAATTCAAGGCTAGACTGGGCAATTTAGCAGGACCCTGTCTCAAAATTTAAAAAAGAATTTGGGATGTAGCTCATTGGTAGCGTGTCCCTGGGTTCCATCCCCAGAACTGTTCAAAAAAATTGTTATTTTATTTTATAAAAAAACAACTCTTTGTTTTATCGATTATTTGTATACTTTCAGTTTTTTTTTCTTCTCTGGTATTTATGATTTCCTTCCATCTACTAATTTTAGGCTTAGTTTTTCCAGTTTCTTGATGTCCAATGTCAGATTAAATAATCTTTATTATCTTTCTTCCTTTTTATTTTTCCCCCACCACCGGTTAAACCGAGGAGTGCCTAATCACTGAGTTATATCCCCAGACCTTTTTAATTTTTCTTTATTTTTATTTTGAGGCAGGGTCTCACTAAGTTTCTGAGAGCCTTGCTAAGTTGCTGAGGCTGGCCTTGAACTTACGATCCTCCTGCCTCAGCCTCCTGAGTCACTGAGATTACGGCCATGCACCACTGCACTCGGTCTTTCTTCCTTTTTTATGTAGGTATTCATTGCGATAAAACTTCCCTCAGCTGCACACACCTGTAATCCCAGAGGCTCAGGAGGCTGAGGCAGGAGGATCACAAGTTCAAAACCAGCCTCTACAATTTAGTGAGGCTCTAAGCAACTTAGTGAGACCCTGTCTCTAAATAAAATACAAAATAGAGCTGGGGTTGTGGCTCAGTGGTCAAGTGCCCCTGAGTTCAATCCCTGGTACTAAAAAACAAACAAACTTCTCTTTTAAAACTACTTTGGTTGTATCCCATAGGATTCTCTATGTTTTGTTTTCATTTTTATTTGTCTCAAGAAATTAAAAATTTTCTTTTTTAACCCCCTAAAATTTTCTTTATAAAATTTGCAGAGTTTTTGAGTTTATCCTGGAATGCATTTTAGTTCCGTACCATTGTGTGAAGAAAATATATTGAAATTATTTTATATCTTAAATTTGTTGAGACTTGCTTTGTGGCCTACCATATGGTCCATCTTGGGGAATGTCACATGTTCTTAAGAAGAACGTGTTTTCTGCTGCTTTTGTGAAAATGTTTTATACGTATCTGTTAGATCCAGGTGGCATACAGAGCACTTTAAATATGATATTCCTTTGTCGATTTTCTGCCTGGATGATCTTCTGATGGCTGAAAATGTGCGTGGAAGTCTCCCACTATCATTGTATTACAGTCTGACTCTTCCTTGATCTTTCTTTTTTTGGTCTCTTCCTTTAGATACAATAACATTTGCTTTATATTTTGGATGCTCCAATGTTGGGTGCATAAATATTTTTCTCAGGCCTGTATTTTCAGTCCATGTATATTTTTTCAGGTGAAGTTAGTCTCTTTTTTCTTATTCATTGTTTTTAGATGTACGTGACAGTAGGGTGTGTTTTGACATGTTATACGTACATAGAGTGCAGCCCATTCCAACTGGATCCCATTCTTGTGGTTGCCCATCATGGGGAGTGAGTTACACTGGCTGTGTATCATGTATGAGCACAGGAAAGGTATGTCCAATTCATTCCTCCGTCTTTTCTATTCCAATCCCCTGCCTTAAGTCTCTCGAAGGAAATACATAGTTAGGCCGCATTTTTTTTTGTGTGTGTGTGTTTGTGTGTGTGTGTATGTGTGTATAACTTTATGTCTTTTAATTGGCAATTCTAATTCATTTAGATTCAAGGCTATTATTGTATGTAAGGATTTACTCCTGTTATTTTCCCAGTCGTTTTCTAATTGATCTTTTGTACCTTTTTCCTCTCTTGTTGTTTGCCTGCATGGTTTGGGTGGTTTCATTATAATGCTAACCTTTGTTTCCTCTCTCTTTCTCATTTGTGTATCTGCTGTAATTTTTTTTTTTTATTGTTGTGGCTGTGGAGCTTAAATTAAAAAAAAAAAAACCTCATCGTTGTCATTGATCTTTAAAACTGGTAACATCCTAGCTTTGGTTCAATACAAATACTCTAGACTTTTACTCCCCACCGATTTATAATTTCATAATAGTTTGTATCTTTTGATTTTGTGTTTTGCTTAGTGACTTATTGTGGTTGTCCTCATTGTCGGTCATTTTTACTTTTCATCTTCAGCCTAGAGATCTGAAAGGTTCACAGCCTCCTAATGTGGCTAGTAAGAGAGTATTCTGAATTTGATCATGAATTTATCTCGTTTTTCTCTTCGCTAAGTTGAGAGGTTGCTTTTGTTCTATGCTGATTCATCATTTACAGTAAGGCATATTTCTGGAATTTCTGTTCTGTTTCGTTTGTTTTTATTCATGTTCTATTCCCAACCTTTTAATTGCCATAGTTTTTTTTTTTTTTTTAATGTAGCGTTTGTTATGGTTTGGATATGAAGTGTCCCCCAAAGTCTCCTGTGTTAATGCAGGAATACTCAGAGGTACAGGGATCAGAGGATGAGAGCCATAAACCCACAGTGCCCCCTGGTTGGAGTGGACCAGCTGGCTCCTAACTGCAAACAGCGGGGGCATGGCTGGAAGGGGTGGGTCCCTGGGCAGTGTGCCCTGGAAGGGTTCGTCTTCCCTGTCCCCTCTTCCCCCCTCTCTCTCTGCCTCCTGGTCACCATGTTCTAAGCTGCTTTCCTCTACCATGCTCTTCTGCTATGATGTTGTACCTCATCTCGGGCCTAGAGCCATAAAGTTGCTGATAATGGACTTGAACCTCTGAACCCACGAGCCAAAGTAAAGTTCTCCTCCTCTCAGTGGTTCTCGTCAGATATTTTGGTCACAACTTCACTATGTGTGAAAACCAGGAGAGTTGTATTGGTATAACCTACACAACATGCTAAGATTCACCCATTATATGTGCATTCATTTGTACGTGTGTGTGTGTGTGTGTGTGTATCTCTACGCATTTGGGTAAATACCACGTCAAGATACCTAACTGTACTTTTACCACAAGGGTCTCTTTTCTAATCACAACTACCATCTCCATCCCTGTTACCTAGTTCCTGGCAACCATTAACCTACCTGTTCTTTGTTTTAAGATTAGGCTATTTCAAAAATATTGTATAAATGGAATCATGTTATATACATCCTTTTGATACTGTTTTTTTTAATTCAGTGTAATTTTTTTTAATGTTTATCCAAGTTTTTGTTTATAAAACTAGTTTGTTCCTTCTTATCACGGAATGTTCCAGTTCTTTTTACACAATATCTTTATTTATTTATTTTTATGTGATGCTGCAATTCGAACCCAGTGCCTCACACATGCTAGGCAAGCACACTACCCCTGAGCTACAGCCCCTGGACCAATTTATTTAACCATTCACCCATTGAAGGACGTTCAGGTAGTTTTGAGGTTTGGGTTCTTATGAATAAGCTTCTATAAACGTTTATACACAACTTTCTACTTAAAAATAAGTTTTCACTTCTTTGCCTAAGTGTTAAGGTCTGTAAACAAGTCAGGATGGCGTCTGGCATTTTGCCAGAGGGAGTGGTTTGTGAAGTAACGCCAGCGAGCCATTAAGTGTGGAGATTCCTTATTGGTTGACTGATGTATCGAGTTTATGCTAATTAAGATAAGCTGTGTGGAATGTATATATACCCCTCCTGTCCTACAATAAATGGCTCCCACTCCTGCTGTATCAATGTACACAAGTTGCTCGTCACCCCCCTGGTTATTTTGCTGCAGCCAGACTGCGGCACCTAAGATTGCAAATGCTGGGTAAATATAGGGCAAATCTGTTTTTAATGGATATAGTTTAAAGACTAATAAACTATTTTCTAGAGTGAATGAACCACTTTATTTGACCATCATAATTTACAAGTGATATTATTTCTCCATATTTTCACTGGCATTTAGTGTCCCTATTACTTTCTTTTAAACATGTGAGTCATTTTAGTAGGTATGCGGTGATGTCAGTGGTTTTAATCAGCATTCCTCGTGTGGCTGACGATCTTGCATGTTATTTCATGTACTTATTTACCATTTGTACATCCTTTTGGATGTAGCCTATTTTGTCCACCTTTAAACTGAATTTTTCATTTTTTTAATGTTTAATTTTGGAGTTTTAAATATATATATATATTATAGATGCTAGTCCTTGATTGGAAATGTGATGTGAAAGCATTTTTCCCCAGTCTGTAGTTTGTATTTTAATCTTCTTAATGGAATTTTGGAAAGAAAATGTTTAAAATTATTATGAAGTCTAATTTGTCTATCTTCCCCTTGGTGAATTGTGCTTTTATTGTCTCAACTAAGGATTCTTTGCCTAGTTGTAGGTCATAAAGGTTTCATTCTCATTTTTCTCTTAGAAATTTTATGGGTTACCTTATGTAAGTCCATGATCGACTTTGAGTGACATAAGGGTTTTTGGGCTTGGTTTT
Organism: Ictidomys tridecemlineatus; assembly: GCF_052094955.1. Classification (NCBI taxonomy): domain Eukaryota; kingdom Metazoa; phylum Chordata; class Mammalia; order Rodentia; family Sciuridae; genus Ictidomys; species Ictidomys tridecemlineatus. The sequence continues at coordinate 124,823,044 of NC_135487.1, read as the reverse complement.
GCCCATGATGTGCAGTTGGCCCGTCATTGGTTTAAAAGATCATTTTTCCCCGATGGATTGTCTTTTCTTCTTTATCACATGTTAATTGAATGCTGTGTGTTGTTCTATTTCTGGGTTCTCTATTCTGTTTCATTAATCTGTATCATCTGTCCTTCTGCCAATACCACACAATCTTGTTTACTGTAGTTATAAAGTAGTGCTTAACATTGGAAAGAGTGTTCCTTCTACTTTATTATCCTTCAACATTATTTTTGAATATTCCTGAACCTACGCTTGGTCTACAAAAAAACAAAAACAAAAAATTGCTGGACTCCGTCTCAGCCAAAAGGCAGAGAAGCAATGTACTGTGTGTAACAATAATGTACTGCAATTCCAAAAAAACAGAAGGAAGAAATTTGAAAATTTTTGCCAATAAGGAAATGGTAAGTGTTTGAGAAAATAGGTGTGTTTTACTCGATTTAAACATGACACAGTGTAAACAGGTATTAAAACATCATGTTGCTCCATTAATGTGTATAATTTTTATGATTTTATGAATCAGTTAAAAAAAAATTTAAAAGACCTAGCTGGAATTTGAATAGTAACTTGTGAGCCCATGGATTAATGTAGTAAAAATCGAAATTTCACTATGTTGAGCCTTCCAATTTATATAGCATGTCTCTGCAAATATTTAGTTGGCTTTGATTTCTTTCACGGGAATTTTGTAGTTTTTAGCATACAGATCAGGTATGCTTTATTAGATTGATGCCTAAGTATTTCATTTCCTTTGAAGCTATTATGAATAGTTTGTGTTTTTATATTGTGATTCTACTTTTTTTGTTTTCAGTACATAGAAATGCAATTGATTTTGTGTCATCTTGTATCTCTTCATCTTTCTAAATCCACTTGTTAGTTCTAAGAGTTTTTTTTTAGTAGATTCCAGAGGATTTTCTAAGTAGTTAATTATGTCATCTGCAAATAGGGGCGGTTTATTTCTTCTTTTCCCACCTGCATGCCTTTTGTTACGGGCTTGTTGCAATGTTTAGAAATGAAAATGTCATTGAATGAGAATGGTAAGATCAGACAGCCCATGTTTTAAATGCACTTTCACACATCACAGGACTTGTACGCTTTAGGGCTTCTACAGAGTTTTCCTGATCATCCTTACAAGTTTATTTCTTCATACAAACTTTAGAATGAGATTGTTTAGTATAAAAGACCAATTTGTTCATCTTTCTAAGAATTACATTAAATCTATAGGCATAGGCAATATATAATAAATAGCTAGCTATATACTATATAAATAATATGTGTAAAAAATAAATACATAAAATTTATACCACTGAGGCTGAGAATGGGGTTTGCACTGTTATTTAAATCTCCTTTCATATAACTCTTTAGAATTTGAAAACTATTTGCATAGGTTCTGCAATTTTTTGTTAGGCGTGTTCTGAGCTATATTATCATTATTTTTGTCTATTCAAAAATGTGATTTTTTATTATTTTTTTATGAGTGGTTGGCATTGACCATTTTAAGGCTTTTGATCTATAGTTTCAAATTGCATAATAGAACAGTTGTATAATCACATGTTCACTGCTCTAAGACTATACTCAAGCAGTTGAAGGTGGATTGAGAGAATGCATTAGTCTTGTGTTCCAACCTCTTCAAAAATATGAGTATTAGCGTAAAAGCCCAGAAGGTCTCACAATGGTCTGTGAGGTCCTGCCTATATCATCTTGCCTTGCCTGATGCACTCCTGTGCACTTGCAAACCCTCTTCATCTCCTTCCTTCCTCCCTTCCCTCCCTCCCTCACTTCCTCCCTCCTTCCTTCCTTCCCAGGGACTGGACTCTGGGGCGCTTAGCCACTGAGCCACATCCCCAGCCCTTTTTAATATTTTATTTTGAGACAGGGCCTCCTAAGTTGCTGAGGCTGCCTTTGAACTGGGGATCCTCCTGCCTCAGTCTCAGGAACCGACTGTACTTATTGTCTCTAAATTAATATTTAACAGTATGAGCTTTCTCAGTCTCCACTGGACACCAGGCGGCTGCTTGGCTGCTGGTCTCATCAGCTGTGTGCCCTGGGAGCCCAGGCTGAGCCTGTCCTTGGCGCTGGCCGCGAGCAGCCACAGTAACATGCAGTGCCACCGGAGCAGCCGCCTGGGTCGGGTCCTCTGCAGGATCGCATCCAACGCCCTCCAGGGCCAGGCTCAGGCAGTCACCACTAAAAGAGAGCAGAAAGGTGGCCGGAGCTGTGCTCCAGGCAGGGCGCGAGGTGCTGCAGGTAGGTGGCGTGCAACCCGCCTGCCCTCGCAGAGCCTCAGTTGCCGCCCCATCATCATGGCCAGCTTCTCAGTGCACCCTAACCTTGAATTCGGGGTTCCCTCTGGCTGTCTCTTCCACTGGTTCAAGGAAGCCAAGCCTGGAGCTGCGGAGCCTGAGAGTGGTGGACCTTCGCCATTGTCTCGCTCTTCGCCGTCTTCTACTTGGTCTGAGATGGGTGTGAATGGGGTGTCTGCTCCATCTCATGCTGACGACCGACTGCCGCTCAAACTTCCCTGCACTCCAGGCCACGGGCTGCATTTGGGTTGAGCAGGGAGTAGAAAAGCATGTCCAGTGGAGGCCGGGCCTGGTACGTGCACTTTTGACCTTGGGCATCTCTACACCAAGAAAGGGATAGAGGATGCTCCTCTGCACTGCCCGGGAGACTGTCCCTACCCATGCTGTGCCCCTGTGCTCTGGAGCACTTCCAAACTCATTCAATGAGGCCAATGTCACCCTGATTCCAAACTAGGCAAAGGCACATCCAAGAAAGAAAACTTCAGACCAATATCTCAAATGAACATAGATGCAAAAATTCTCAATAAAGTTTTGGCAAATCGCATACAAAAACATATCAAAAAGATCATGCACCATGATAAAGTGAGATCCATCCCAGGAATGCAAGGTTGGTTCAACATACAGAAATCAATAAATGTAATTCACCACATCAATAGACTTAAAGACAAGAACCATTTGATCATCTCAATAGATGCAGAAAAAGCATATGACAAAATACAGCACTCCTTCATGTTCAAAACACTGGAAAAACTAGGGGTAACAGGAACTTACCTCAATATTATAAAAGTCATCTATGCTAAGTTATCTATGTCATTCTAAATGGAGAAAAATTGAAAACTTTCCCTCTAAAAACTGGAACAAGACAGGGATGCCCTCTCTCACCACTTCTATTTAACATAGTTCTTGAAACACTGACCAGAGCGATTAGAGGAAAGAAATTAAAGGGATACAGTATAGGAAAAGAACTCAAACTAGCACTGTTTGCCAACGATATGATTCTATACCTAGAAGAGCCAAAAAATTCCACTAGAAAATTTCTACAACTAGTAAATGAATTCAGCAAAATAGCAAGATACAAAATCAACACCCATAAATCAAAGGCATTTCTGTATATCAGTGACAAATCCTCTGAAAGGAAAACAATACTACTTACAAAAATATATCAAATTTACTATAGCCTCAAAAAAACAAACAAACAAACAAACTTGGGAATCATGCTAATAAAAGAGGTGAAAGACCTCTACAATGAAAACTACAGAATACTAAAGATAGAAATTAAAGAAGACCTTAGAAAATGGAAAGATCTCCTTTGTTCTTGGATAGGCAGAATTAATATTGTCAAAATGACCATACTACCAAAAGCACTATACAGATTTAATGCAATTCCATTCAAAATCCCAATGACATACCTCATGGAAATAGAAAAAGCAGAGGCTGGGGATATAGCTCAGTTGGTAGAGTATCTGCCTTTTATGCGTAAGGCCCTGGGTTCAATCCCTAGCAACACACACACACACACACACACACACACACACACACACACACACAAAGAAAGAAATAGAAAAAGCAGTCAAGAAATTAATCTAGAAAAATAAGAGAGCCAGAATAGCTACAGAAATCCTTAGCAAGAAGAGTGAAGCAGGTGGCATTACTATGCCAGACCTTAAACTATACTGCAGAGCAATAGTAACAAAAACAGCATGGTATTGGCACAAAAAACCAGACTGGTAGACCAATGGTACAGAATAGAGAACACAGAGACTAACCCACAAAATTACAGTCATCTTATATTAGACAAAGGTGCTAAAACATACATTGGAGAAATGATAGCCTCTTCAACAACTAATGCTGGGAGAACTGGAAATCCATATGCAACAAAATGAAATTAAATACCTATCTCTCACCCTGCACAAAAATCAACTCAAAGTGGATCAAGGACCTAGGAATTAAACCAGAGATTCTGTGTCTAATAGAAGAAAGAGTAGGCCCCAATCTCCATCATATAGGATAAGACTCCTGTAGTGCAAGAATTAAAATCAAGAATTACTAAATGGGATGGATTCAAACTAAAAAGCTTCTTTTCAGCACGAGAAACAATCAGTGAGGTGAACAGAGAGCCTACAGCCTGGGAGCAAATTTTTGCCACACGCACATCAGATAGAGCACTAATCTCTAGGGTATATAAAGAACTCAAAAAGCCAAACACCAAAATAACAAATAACCCAATCAATAAATTGACCAAGGACATGAACAGACAGTTACCAGACAAGGATATACAATCAATCAACAAATATATGAAAAAACGTTCAACATCTCTAGCAATTGGAGAAATGCAAATCAAAACCACTCTAAGATTTCATCTCACTCCAGTCAGAATGGCAGCTATTATGAAGACAAACAACAATAAGTGTTAGTGAGGGTGTGGGGAAAAAGGCACCCTCAGACACTGCTGGTGGGACTGCAAATTGGTGCAGCCAATATGGAAAGGATTGTGAAGATTCCTTGGAAAACTGGGAATGGAACCACCATTTGACCCAGCTATCCCACTATTCAGTCTATACCCAAAGGACTTAAAAGCCGCCTACTGCAGGGACACAGCCACACCAACGTTTATTGCAGCTCAATTCATAATAGCTAAACTGTGGAACCAACCTAGATGCCCTTCAGTAGATGGATAAGATGGATAAAGAAACTGTGATATATATACACAATGGCATATCACTCAGCATTAAAAGAGAATAAAATCACGGCCTTTGCAGGTAAATGGATGAAGTTAGAGAAGATAATACTAAGTGAAGCCAGCCAGTCCCCCTCCAAAAACCAAATGCTGGATGTTTTCTCTGAAATAGAGGCTGACTCATAGTGGGGTTAGGAAGGGAAGCATGGGAGGATCAGATGAACTCTAGGTGGGACAAAGGGGAGGGAGGGGGACGGGGGGTAAGGGGTGTAAAAAAGATGGTGGAATGAGATGGACATCATTACCCTAAGAACATGTATGAAGACTCAAATGGTGTGAATACACTTTGTATATAACCAGAGAGATGAAAAATTGTGCTCTCTATATATACTATGAAATGTAATGCATTCTGCTCTCATATATAACAAATTAGAACAAAAATCAAAAAAGATTTGAGCTGCTAATACCCATTTCTATGGGTGTCCAAAAGGTGGGTACATTCATCTCATTCAATTGGCAGTAGCTTGGCTCACATTAGACATGTCTCATGTGATCTGTACTCCGGCACCTCCGTTATATTTTGTGTGGACCTTAATAGTACACCATCGACAGGAATCTGTCATTTTGTCATCTTTCCAGAGGACCATGAAGGGCTTCCAATGGGGAAGAGGAAAGAGGCAACGTGTCTCTCACACATTTCTTCAAACTGAAAAGTGCTTCTGGTGAATCTGCTGGCACAGTTGTGTTGGTGCTGTTCCTGGCTGTCTAGGTTACCTTTTCACGGACTTAGCTGCTTTACAGGTTGAACAGGGGATTCCATGACCTCGTCTTGAAGATGTTACCACCCACCGGGCCTTACCTAATGTCTCCCATCCTCTGATCAGATAGCCCTTGTATGTGGTCCAAAACGGAAATAGATTTCTGTTTCATGGAATTTCAGTCTAAAAGGGAAGTTTGTTACTCTGTAGAAAGTTTGATGTGAATCAAAGATTGTATGTAACTTTCAAAGAGGAAATCTAGACACTGTGCTAAAACCTCCTGTTCATGGCCTACGGTTATGCTCCAGATGTCTTTGTTACAAGACTGTGTACGTTTACGTCATCTAGACCCTTTCTTCTCTCTACACTTGGAGGAAAAACAAATGTGTTTATGGAAAAATAAGGAAGTTGAAATATTGTGTACATTTTTATAAATATTTTTAAGCTAGTAATTAAGAATTTTTAAGTATCGTTTAAATGATCTTTTAATTATTTTTCATGATATACACTTCAGATTGAATCATGTTTATATAATCAGATGAAAAAATACACAGAGGTTAAAGTGAAAGACATAAAATCTTTTTTAATATGTATTTTAATTTGTTCTAATTAGTCATACAAAACAGTTGAATGCATTTTGACACATCATACATGAATGGAGTATAACTTCTCATTCATCAGTTTGTACGTGATGTACGGTCATGTTATCACATATGCACATAGGGTAATAGTGTCTGATTCATTCTACTATTATTCCTACTCCCATACCCCTTCCCCTCCCTTTGCTCCCCTCTGTTTAGTCCAAAATAACTCTATTCCCACCCCCACCCTTTGTTGTGAATTAGCATCTGCATATCAGAGAAAGCATTTGGCCTTTGGTTCTTTGGGGTTGGCTTATTTCACTTTGCATAATATTCTCCAGTTTCATCCACTTGCCAACAAATGCCATAATTTCATTCTTCTTTAAGGCTGAGTAATATTCCATTGTTTATATTTACCACTGTTTCTTCATCCATTCATTTGTTGAAGGGCACCTACATTGGTTCCATAGTTTAGCTCTTCTGAATTGAGCTGCTATAAACATTGATGTGGCTAGGTCACTTTAGTATGCTGATTTTAAGTCCTTTGGATATAAACCTAGGAGTGGGATGACTGGATCAAATGGTCTTTGCATTCCAAGTTTCCTTAGGAATCTCCATACTATTTTCCATAGTGGTTGCACAAATTCCCACCAGCAATGTATGAGTATACCTTTTCCCCTGTGTCCTCACTAACATTTATTGTTGCTTGTATTCTTGAAGATTGCCATTCTGACTTGAGTGATATGGGATCTTAGAGTAGTTTTGATTTGCATTTCTCTAATTGCTAGAGGTGATGAGCATTTTTCATATGTTTATTGATTGATTATATTTCTTCTTTTGTGAAGTGTCTTGTTCAGTTCCTTTGCTCATTTATTGATTGGGTTACTTGTTTTTCTGGTGTTAGTTTTTTGAGTTCTTTATATATCCTGGAGATGAATGCTCTATCTATCTGAGGTGTGTGTGGTAGACATTTTTTCCCATTCTGTAGGCTCTCTTCACGTTATGGATTGTTTCCTTTTCTGGGAAGAGGCTTTTTAGTTTGAATCCATCCCATTTATTGATTCTTGATTTCACTTCTTGAACTTTAGGAGTCTTGTTAAAGAAGTCAGTTCCTAAGCCAACACGGTGGAGATTTGGGCTGACGTTTTCTTCTAATAGGTGCAGGGTCTCTGCTCTAGTGCTTGAGTCCTTGGTCCACTTTGAGTTGATTTTTGTGCAGGGTGAGAGATGGGGGGGGTTAATTTCTTTTTGCTACATGTGGATTTCCAGTTCTCCCAGCACCATTCATTGAAGAGGCTATCTTTTCTCCAATGTATGTTTTGGGCACCTTTGTTTAGTATGAGATAACTGTATTTATGTGGGTTTGTGTCCTGTATTCTGAACCACCAGTCTACATATCTGTCTTGGTGCCAATGCTATGTCCTTTTTGTTACTATGGCTGTAGTATAATTTAAGGTCTGGTATTGTGATGCCTCCTGCTTCATTTCTTTGGCTATTCTAGGTCTCTTATTTTTCCAAATGTATTTCATGATTGCTTTTTCTATCTCTATGAGGAATGTCATTGGAGATTTTTATTGGAATTGCATTAAATCTGTATAATCCTTTTGGTAGTATGGCCATTTTGACAATGTTAATTCTGCCTATCCAAGAGCATGGGAGGTCTTTCCATCTTCTAAGGTCTTCCTCCATTTCTTTCTTTAGTTTTCTGTAGTTTTCATTGTAAAGGTCTTTCACTTCTTTTGTTAGGTTGATTTCCAAATATTTTAATTTTTTTTTCAGGCTATTGTGAATGGGGCAGTTCTAATTTCTCTTGTTTTAGTGAATTCATCACGGATGTATAGGAAAGCATTTGATTTATGGGTGTTAATTTTATATCATGGTACTTTGCTAAATTCATTTATTAGTTTTGGAAGTTTTCTGGTGGAGTTTTTTGGATTTTCTAGAATAATGTCATTGGCAACTAGTGATAGTTTTTCTTTTTTTCCTATTTGTATTCCTTTAATTTCTTTTTTCTTTCTGACTGATCTGACTACAGTTTCAAGGGCATTGTCGAATAAAAGTGGTGAAAGACGGTATCCTTGTTTTGTTCTAGTTTTTAGAGGGAATGCTTTCAAATTTTCTCCATTTGGAATGATGTTGGCCTTGGGTTTAGCATAGATAGCTTTTATAATTTTTGAGGTATGTTTCCACTATTGCTAGTTTTTCTAGTGTTCTAAACATGAATATCCATTTATGTATTTTTGTCAAATGTTTCCTCTGCAGCTATTGGGATGATCATGATTCTTGTCATTACGTCTACTGATGTGATGAATTACATTTGTTGATTTCCATATGTTGGACAAACCCTGCATCCCTGTGATGAACCTCATTTGATCGTGGTGCACTATCTTTTTAATATGTTTTTTTTTTTTTGCACACGATTTGCCAGAATTTTATTGAGAATATTTGCATCTGTGTTCATCAGGGATATTGGTCTGAAGTTTTTTTTCCTTGATGTGTCTTTGTTTGGTTTGGGTATCAGAGTGATACTAGCTTCCTAGAATGAGCTTGGAAGGGTTCCCTTCTTTTCATGGAATAATTTGAGAAGTATTGGGGTTAATTCTTCTTTGAAGGCCTTGTAGAACTCAGCTGAGAATCCTTCTGCTCCTGGGCTTTTCTTGATTTGTAGGCTTTTGATGGCATCTTGCATTTTATTGTTTGAGACTGAGCTGTTCAAATTGTGTGGTGTCCGCCTGGTTCAATTTGGGTAGCTCATGTGTCTCTAGACATTTGTCATTACCTTCAAGATTTTCTATTTTTTTTGGAGTATACATTTTTAAAATTATTTCTAATTATCTTCTCTATTTCAGTAGTGTCCGTCATGATATTTCCTTTTTTATCATGAATTTTAGTAGTTTGAGTTTTCTCTCTCTTTCTGTTCATGAGCATGACTAAGTGTTTATCAATTTTATTTATTTTTTTCAAAGAACCAACTTTTTGTTTTGTCATTTTTTTGAATTGTTTTTTTTTTCAATTTCAGTGATTTTTAGCTCTGACTTTAGTTATTTCCTGTCTTCTGCTGCCTTTGGTGTTGATTTGCTTTTCTTTTCTAGGCTTTGTGATGTAATGTTAAGTCTCATTGTTGACTTTCTATTTTTTAATGAATGAGAGCCATACAACGAAGTTTCCTCTTAGCACTGCCTTCAGTGTCCCAGAGATTTGGGTATGTTGTGTCACTATTCTCATTTACCTCTAGGTGTGTTTTTATTTCATCCCTGATTTCTTCTGTTACCCATTTGTCATTCAATTGCATATTATTTAGTCTTCAGGTATTACAGTAGCTTCTTTTTTTTATTGTCATTGATGTCTAATTTCATTCCATTATAATCCGATAGGATGTAGGGTATCATCTATTTTTTTTTGTATGTGTTAAGAATTGCTTTATGGCATAAAGTATGGTCTATTTTAGAGAAGGCTCCATGTGCTGCTGAGAAAAAAGTATGAAATATTTTACATAAGTCTGTTAAGTCTAAATCATTGATCGTCTTATTTAGTTCCATAGTTTGTTAAGTGTTTGTTTGAAAGATCTCTCTAGTAGTGACAGGTGTGTTAAAAAGTCACCCAGTATTATTGTGTTGTGGTCTATTTGATTACTGATGTTGAGAAGGGTTTGTTTGAGATAGGTAGATGCTCCCTTGTTTGGGGTATAAATATTTATAATTGTTACGTCTTGTTGATGTGCAATTCCCTTAAGCAGTATGATATGTCCTTCTTTGTCCCTTCTGATTAACTTTGGCTTCAAGTCCACTTTATCTGACATGAGGATAGAAACCCCTGTTTGTTTATGGGATCTGTGTGAGGGATATGTCTTTTTCCCTCCCTTCACCTTCAGTCTGTGAATGCCTTTGCCTATGAGAGCTTTGTCTTGGGTCTTGTTTTTAATCCAATCTTCCAGTCTGTGTCTTTTGATTGATGAGTTTGGGCCATTAATGTTTAAGGTTATTGTTGAGATATGATTTGTGTTTCTGGTCATTTTTGTTTATTTCTAGTTTTTAATTTGAATCAGTTTCTCCTTTGATTGACCATTCCTTTAGCGTAGTTCCTCCCTTCATTGGTTTTCACTTTTTTTTCCCCATTTTATCTTCATGGAATACTTTTTTGAGAATATTCTGAAGTGCAGGGTTCTTGGTTGTAATTTTTTTTTAATTTTTACTTATTGTGGAAGTTTTTAATTTCATCCTGAAATCTGAAGATTAATTTTGCTGGTTATAGGATTCTTGGTTGGCACCCATTTTCTTTCAGAGCTTGGTGTGTTTTTTTCGGGACCACCTAGCTTTGAGGTTCTATTTTGAGAGATCAGCTGAGATCCGTATTGTTTTACCCCTGTATGTAATTTGATGCTTTTATCTCACAGCATTTAAAATTCTATCCTTATTCTGTATGCTAGGTATTTTCATTATAATGTGCCTTGAGGTGGGTCTGTTGTAATTTTGCACAAATTGGGGTCCTTACAGGACCTGTAAGCCTCTTGTATTTGATTTTTCCATTCTATTCTTTAGATTTGGGGATTTTTTCTGATATTATTTCATTGAAAAGATCGTGTATTCCTTTGGTTTGCATCTCTGCACCTTCATCTATCCCGATTAATCTTAAATTTGGACTTTTCACGTTATCACATGATTCTTGGAAGTTCTGTTCATGGTTTCTTAACATCTTCTCCCTGTGGTCAGCTCTATTTTCAAGATTACATATTTTGAAAAACCTAAACTCTGACACATGGAATAACATTAGGGTCTACCTCTACCTCAGTTTAGTGAGCAGTTTGTTACAGTTTCAGAGATTTAACAAAAGATTAAAATTTTTATGGTTGATTATTTCTTTTTTTCTTTTTCTCTTTCCCCCAGTACTAAGGCTTGAACCCAGACAATAGGCGTAAAAGGCAAGTGCTCTGTCACTGAGCTACATCCCCAGCCCTTTTTATTTTATTTTGAGACAGTTGCCCAGGCTGGCCTTGGACTTGGGATGCTCCTGTCTCAGCCTCTCAAGTAGCTAGGATTATAGGCATGTACCGACCGCTGCGACCAACTTCCATTTTTCAGCTAGCACTCTTCATTCTCCTTAGTATTTTTGTGGTTAATGTATGGTAAAAATAAACATAGAGGATGTAAGCACAATTTAGTATTGAAAGTGAATAGCAACATTCCATCCCATTTTCTTTGATTATTCCTGCCCCTGAAAAACCTAAGGCAACAGGGTATTTGACCATATGATATCAGAGAACACAGCACAATACATCATTTTTGAGAAAATGCCTACTGAAAATGGGCTTGAAACTCTGGATAAACGTATTCAGCGTTTCTATGCCAGAAGTATTTTCAAAATTGTCAGGTTTGATAAACAGAGAAAAATGGAGTAGTTTGGCTTTTGAGCATATCTGAAATAAAAAAACTATTATTTTTATAGATGGGCATTATAATCGGAGTTATAGAACAACACTGTTTACATAATTTATTGTAAAAGAGGATTTAAATAGGACGCCAAACTCTTTAAGATTAGAAATTACAAGCAACTGTATTGATTAGTGTGCAGCCTAGAGTGGTAACCACTAACTCATTCATCACGGTTCCTTATTATTATTATTTTTTTTGATGTTCAAGATAGCTATAGTGTTCTCTCATATTTCTGCATTTAATTTCTAGCTCAGGTGTTACGAGCCCACTCACCTCAAGAAGAGCTCTGATTTTCCAGTCAGGAAAACGCTTGTTTCAAATTCTTTAATCTCTGGGCCCAATACCGCAAGAACGCTCCTGTTTGGGCAGTGGACTTGTGTGTTCATATTCTGCTCACCATCCGATGTATTGTTAACTTTTAGTTTATTAAGTTTGAGAATGAAAGAGTTTTACCTGCACTTCAGATCAAAACCTTGAAGTATCTAGAGTACTTGAAGGGAAAGTACAAGGCAGTTTCTTATGATCTTATTTAGAAAAAGCTATAAATGAAAAAAAAAAGATGCTACCGATTTGCACCTTCCTAAATACCACATTCAAGAGTATTTTAGCAGCAGTTTATAAATACTCAAAGAAAGCCAGAATCTATTTTTTTTTCAAAATACTTTTTTTTCCTTCCTTTTAAAAGTTTGTTTTTTTTGTCTGCTTCCAAATACACATCTTAACATACCCTATATTAACTTAAGAGAAAACATGTTTTTCAGCAAAATGCTAAGAAAATTTTGTAAGAAAAAATTGTAATGTGTCATAAAACCTCATGCCTACACAAAGAACACACAGGTCCAATATTATACAACTCCTGGCTAGGTTGAAATCTATTTAGGTAAACTGGTAAGCACTTAGCCAAACATTCCATATCCTGAATCCCTAAACTTGGCATTTCTTGATTAAGCAATATAACAAGATTATATATAGTATTTCAAGATACTAAGACAATGGAATGCTATTTTCAAGTATTATATACTCTCGTCAAATCTCCTATACACAGATTTGTTAGAATGATTGGAGTCCAAGGAAAGGCAAGACTAAGAAGATTCTATAAGTAGCACACCAAAATTTCCTGTACTCACAAGTTAGGATAAAGTGTTATTCAGAAATGTTTAAATCCATCTTTGTGATTGAATTTTTTTTTCCTATTACATTTGGAATTTTCAGTACATTGGATTGGAATAAATATGGGAAGTCCAACAACTTTTTATGGCAAATCACATTGGATGACATCATAAGTTCTTGCTGCAGGAACGAACATTTCAAAATTTTATAGTTACCGATGAGTACACATATTGTAAGACCTGTTATTCTGTGAAAATGAACTCTTGTACAGTTGCCACTATGGCAGATATACACATTGGCAGTTCATAATTCTTTAGCAAACAAATCATTTCTGGCTGCAGTGTGTGTGGTTTTTAAAATACGAATACTAAAACCAGCTGTTTCAAATTTTCAAAAAAAACAAACAGTACATGAAGCACTATGTATTTTATTTATGTCGTCTCTCCCACTAGAATATAAGTTTCCCATAGGCAAAGACTTTCTCTTCTGTTTACTGTCAGATCATGCAGGCACCTAGAGCCCCGAACACACCAATGCCTAATGCTGGTGGAAAGAAGGAACACGGTCAGGGTATGAAGGTCCCATCTTACTGTAGCGTCACTTCGTGGATTTGCAAGGGGATCACAGCTCAGCTGCGATCAGGCTCCATGGGCTACTTCAGATCTGCTTGGGAAGGGCTCTGGCTCTAGAAAGGAGGAAAAAAGATGGTGCAAATCAATCACTGGCAGAGAACGGTGCAGCCTATGCAGAGGAGATCCACAGGAAGTAAATATCGGGTACAGAATCAGTGCACAACTTCTGCGGTTCAGAACGAAGCTGCCCTGGCTTCCCAGAGGGAGGGAAACACTTCTGAACTGAGACAGGCCAGCCCTGAAGGGGGAGCCAAGTAACCCTGCTCTCCCTTCCTCACTCCTGGGACAGAAGGCGGTCCTGAAGATCTTACAGAAGCACTGATAAGTTTCCTTTTAGTCTGTCATCCAGGGACAGAAACCACGTTAGGAGAAGTAGCCGTAACTAGTGAGTGGGATTTCCAGGAATGAGTTAGATCACTTAAAAGGGTTACTTCTCAGGCAATTATCACCGACTTCCCTTCAAGGGGAAATAATGATTACATGCTGGATGCTGAATACAGTGTCTGTTTTTATTAGCTCCTAAGTTAAAAGCCTGAGCTATCGCCATGTCCTACATGGAATCCAGAGTCTCACTTGTGCTAGGCAAGTGCTCTCCCACTGAGCTACATCCCAGCCCTTAACTTTTGATGCTAGTGCAGGATGGTGATTCTCTGAGGCTGAAGTAGTGTGGGGGCATGGGACCCGAGGCTGTGTATCAATAACTGGATACCAGAATCTGGGGAGAAGGTGAACTTTCTGGACTGCAGATCTTGGAAGCTCAGGGAGACTAAATTGTTCTGCTTTCTCTTTTTTCTTCATCTCCTACCTACTACTTACCTTTGCTTACTCCTGACACATCCAGCTAATTGAGACAAATATCTCTGGCTCTAGATTATTCTCCTGTGCCTGTACTGGAGCATATGATCTCCATCAAAAGTCTTAGGGAGGAAAAATGATTGAAAACCATTCATTGTTTTTTAAACTTGCAATTCAAGGCTCCTCATTGGGAACGGGGAGCTACCAAGGCTAACACAAATCTATAAACGACTCTTGGGTGGGTCATACCTGCTGGGAAGAATTGGGCCCTGGCTTATTCCTTCTATTATCCATTGAATCTTGTTTGCTTCTGTTTTACAAAGTGAAAATGTTTTTTTTTTGTTGTTGTTGTTTTTGTTTTTTTAGATTCTAGGCTGCATCCTGATGTGTATGTTTCATAATGATTTTGGCTGTAACTCTGATGTGGTATTTAAGACATCCTCTGTTACCTCATGTCACTGTACACTGCTTCAAATATCTTTGTACATCATGACATTTATTTTCCTCTTGAGGGTATCTTTCTAAAATGGGATGACTGAATCAGAAAGAATTAGAACAAATCTTTTTATATATATTGCAAACATTTTTTTTTCCTGAAAAACAACATTTTCTGATGCCACTAGAAATGTTCTTGTTTCCAAATGACCTATGATCATTGCATTTTATCCTTTACACTTATTTTTGTTAATTTAACTGCATTGTGCCTAGGAAAATACTGAAATGTAAATATACATGCCTTTCCTCTTGTTCCTCTTTCTAAGTAGAATCCTTTGCTTGCTCTGCTCAATGTCTGGACCTGACCAAGACAATAATTGGAAGAGAACTAGAAACAGAGCTGAGAGTGCAGTGATTGATTTCCTTGAGAAAGGGTACAGAGGTAATGGCGAAAGAAAAAAAATCTAAACAAAAGAGCAAAGCTGGTTAGAGATAGAAGAGGTGGTGGAAAAACAGAGCTAGGGGAACTAGGTTATTTCAAGAGCTTTTTAAAGTGTTGGAATGAATAGCTGCTGTGCTGAGTATAATTTTGAGAGAGAAATAAAAAGGAAAGGGATATCAAGGAAATTGGGCTTTGCATTATTCAATGAAATTTCTTTTTTTTTAGAGAGTTGGGAAAGAGATATCCATGGTCTCTCATTTATATATAAATAAGTAGAAATATATACCAACTGCACTGTTACGGTCTTTAACGTACCCTCGCAAAGTTGAAGGGATATTGTAGAGAAAACTGTGAGATGTTGGTAACAGGCCTGGAAGACACAGAGCAGGTGGACCTGGGCGCAGTGGGTGGAGAGCTGGATTTATGTTGTTAGGTGAGTTCATTGATGTGAAGGGAAATAACTCCCTCTGCAGGTCAGATGTGTTGTATTTAAACTTGACTTCCATGGATATCCAATTTTGTCATGAATTCAATCTTTCCTAGAAGGAGGACGGTTCTGGGTATCTGTGATACTGTGAAATATACTTGTGGTGTTTGCCCTCAACACACCACTCATTGACATCTCTGAAGTTATGGTGTCTTTTCACAGGCTAATGCGCTGCTTGCTGGCTGGCAGCCCCTAGGTAGCTTCACGGTGGAGCAGGTCATCTGATCGTAGTCCCACATCCCAACCTCAGGGGACAGGAGAGGGGCTAAAGGTTAAGGTGATTGCTAATGGCCATTGATTAAGTCAGTTGTGCTCATGTTTGGAAGCCAATGTAAAACCCGAAAAGAATGAGGATCAGAGAACTAAATGCTTAGCTAAGCACATGGAGTTTCCCCGAGTGGCATACCTGAAGAAGGCATGGTAACTCGCCTCTTCTCCCACACCTTGACTGTGCATCTCTTTATCTGTATCCTCCGTAATATCCCTTACAGTAAACTAGTAAATTTAAGTGTTCCCTGAATTCTGTGAACACCTCAAGAAAATTAATCAAATCCAAGGAGGAAAACCTGATTTATATTCAAGTAGTCAAAGCACAGATAAAGTGACCTGGGGCTTGTGATTGTTATCTATAGTGTGTGTGTGTGTGTGTGCGTGTGTGTGTGTGTGTGTGTGACAGTCTTTGGGACTGAACCTCAACCTTGAGATCTGACAGTATCTCCAGGTCGGCAGCATCAGAACTAAATTGGATTAGAGGATACTTAGCTGATGTCTGCTGCTACAGAACTGCTTGCCTGCTTTCCTGTGGAGAGAAACCCCTACACCATTTAGGGTCACCGAAGTCCTCTGCGTGGATTGAAGGGCGAAAACAGACTGCATTTCCAACACAGTAGCCCTTTGCCCCAACCCGACAGCTAAGACCAGTCCTTCTGGGGACTGAGTGGCTGTTATGAGGTGCACCGATAAATAAAGTTTGGTTCTATAGTTAGGGGTCATGTGTTACCCTAAACAGGAGAAGTTCAGGGAATGTGTAATAGAAAAGGAAGAAAAAGGTCCCAGTTGTGAGTATGCCCCTGAGGTCGACAGATTAGCCAAACTGGGAATACTGGGGATTAAGTTCGTCCTCCCAGGTTCAGTTGACGCCTGCAATGTACTCACCAGTGTCACAGATTTGGTAACAAATCCAGGACTTCACAAGATGTGGGAGGGTGAGAAGTGTGGAGAAGAGCGACATCTGCTGGCCCACACTGGGAATACAGCTCTGCGAACATGCCATCTTGGTGAGGACAGAACGGATCTCATTCCTGTGACAGCAGCCAGATACTCCAGTTAGTGTGTTTTTGCATCAAGACTGTTACAAATTTCCAAAAGCTAAAGTTGTCTAAAGCAAATTTGGCAGACATTTCTAGGCCAAGTCAGTCGAAATGACAGCAAAATGAGGCAGGAAAGAGTCAGGTGAACCCACTGAGAACAAGATCATATCAAAGACGAGGATGAAATTAGAAGTTGAAGGGACCCTAAGTGATTCCGTTTGATTTTGAAAAGTGACAACAATTTCAATGTGTAAGAAGTTAGCAGGGGCAGAAACTAATACGCAAAGTATTCATCCTTTCCCCCCATCCTTGCTTTTTACAGAAAATTCATTTTCTTTTCATTGCTCAGTTAAGCTGATCAATATAATCCAAGGAGAGTGTGAATGGGAGTTTTGGAGTGTATTTGAGGGTGTCACAGGCAAATATACAAGATTTTCAGATGCTTATGGCATAAATGTTTTCAATGTGTCAATTAACAACAACAATAAACAAAACACAATACTTAAAAATTAAGTTTATGTTAATGAACATTTAATAAGTACTTATAAAGGGGGATATTTATAGCTTAGTTAATTAAATTTCCTAGACAGCTTCCCAGTATATTTATAAATTTAATGCACCATATTTGATTTCTTCACCAGCAAATTGTCTAAGATCTTTTCATGTACTTAGGTAATCACAAATCAAAGAAATTGCATTTACATAGTGACTACTAAGTTTTTCTCATGATGTTTGCAAACAGTAAGATTCTTTTTATAATTTTCAGCCTAAAAATCAAAATTCTGTTGGAAAACATTTTCCTGCAAGTATCTCATGGTTTAGTTTACTTAATTGGTCAAGAAAATAGATGATTTCAACAGTGAGAGAGGTATTCAGAGCATCATTCAGATGGGCTGGGAGAAGACTGTGCTGCTTTGCAGTGTTTGCTCCATGTTTACCCAAAGAAGTTTCCTATCTGAGCTTTGGAGCTTTGACTCCGTTATGATATGGATTTCTCTAAGAGTCCTTTCGCTTTCTGCTGTTCAAAGCATCTAACAAGTTGGTTGTCATACATACCATTGGGCATTTTTATAAATACAGAGATAAGATTTCTGCCCCCATTGAATTTGGTTACTCTGTGGATTCTATTCTTGGTGATATCAAACAGAAAAAATAAGAACTTGCATAAACTATTAAAAGAAGGGGAAAATGAGAAATAAATTGAAAGGGAAAATAAAAAATAGGAATCCTCATTTCCATATCAGATTGAACCCATGGAATATTAAAGAATATTAAAGAAACTAAGCTCTCTTCATGAAATCGTTTAGAGTATTTGGGTCTGTTTCCTTAAAGTATAATGGATATTTCTTCTTAACTAGGGAACTTTTGAAGAATCACGTGTAAAACCTATATTGGAGCTTAAATAAATATTAATTTTCTTCTTTTGAAAACCTCCGAGAATTCTTTTCTTTTTTTCCCCCTCGGTGCTGGGGATTAAACTCAAGGCCTTGCATACACTAGGCACTCTACCACTAAGCTATCCCCCCAGGCCCACTATTCTAAATCACTTGTTTATTAAACATTTTAGACTTAGAATTTCATTACTAATTTATTAAGTACTCAGATATACCAAATATTCTTGACTATGTACTCAAAATATTAACTATACAAAAATATTTCTCCAGTAGAAAAATATTAATGACATGTATTTTCTTTATTTCAATATCCCAATTCTTACTTCATTGAACTAGAGCCCCTTCATCACTAAAGGAAAAAATTTTTGCATTTTGATATAATTTAGAGTTACACAATATTAGGCATTTGCTGAATTGGTAGTTACAGGCACCTAGAATAATGATAGCTTTGACATGTTAGAAATGTGTTTTCTTTCACCGAAAAAAGATCCATTTCTGCCAAGATGAAATCTTTTTAGAGAGGTTCACAATTGGTCATGCAGGTCCCTTCTGCTTGATCTGTGATAATGTCCACCCCTCCCTGCAGAACCTTTATTTAGTGAGCCCGTGGCAGCCCCATTGCATCTCCCGTGGGGACCACATTGAGAACAAGGAAGCCAATGGGATGGAGGATGACCTGAGGCCTACGAGAATATGGAGCCCCTAATGGATGTCAGCACGGAGGGGTGATTTTGCTGCAGTTCAGTTGCCATGATCCAGAAGCCGACATGGATAGAAAGTGACTGTTGAAGACCAGGTCCCCAATGTGTGCCCTCTTGCACTGCATAAATGCCCCTGATCTTGGAGTCACATCCTCATAAGTGAGAAGGAAAACTACTGGGTCAAGCCAAAAAACTAAAGAGATATAGCTGAAATTAACTTGGACTGGAAAGGTTAATGTCTCTTTACTTATTTGTCAATAGGTCCGATGGAGATCAGAGATAGCAATTACCTTATCAAAATACTAAGAAAGTTGTCATTGTTGAAGACTTTCATATATTTTTACCCAGGGCATCTGATTACAAATCTCATTGGACAGCGATCTTCTAGAATAATTTTGAGGTCAGTATATTGCCTGGTAATTAAGATTAGCATTTGGATTGGCATTAACATAGATTCTAAGCTATATTAATTTTTTTTTTTCAGTGCTGGGGACAGAACCCAGTCCTTTCATGCTAGGTAGCACTGCACTACTGAGATGCACCCCAGCCCCAAGAGATATTATCAGGATCATCGATTTTCTCATGTGATTTTTGGATTAGATAAGTCTAATATTAGAAAACTTACTTTTACATTTATGCTGACTTAAGGATCACTGTAGTTGTAAGAAAGTGGTTCTAATTTTTTAAGGTGGTTTAGGTGAATTCTAATAATAGAGTGTGATTACACTTATAAGGAGTTTTAGAGGTAGCATGGGAGCTAGATCTAAGTATAGACAATGCCAAAGATACCCTAGCTTAGGATTGATGCCTTGACATTTGAATATATTAAAAAACATTGGCTTCAATTTTAAGGCTAAGAATGGTATCAGGTGTTGACTCCTTTAGGTTTATAGCAACAGTAAAAATGTCCGGATGCAAACGTTCACTTTATTGTCTTCTTGGCGTTGTACTGAGACAAAGAGAGCTAAAAGACAACTTGTCACGCAACCAAATATCCAATAAGTTGGGATCCAGTTGAGAGAGCAATTCGAGTTGCCAATCATGGTTTCAGGCTTACAGATGAGTAAACGGGCTGATAAGTGGTGGAAGCAGAAAGTGTGTCAGAAAGTTCAAGGAATTAAAAGCTGTGCTCAGATGTCTCGATGGCAGCATTCAACATGTCAGAAACAAAGCCGTTCTGGCCAAAGACCAAGCCCAGGTCGTGAGACTGGGCGAGGGTGAAGGTGGAAGTTGCAGAAGCCGAGGAGAAGAGGATAGCACTGAGGGACTTGGGCAGCTGGAACAGATGGCGTGGGACTCAGTGGGAGGCAGAGTCCAAGGCTGTGTAGACACTTGCCGAGACCACAGTGCTATCTGACACACATCGGTGTGGGAGGCACTCTGCCGGGCACTAAATTATTTGGCACCAAGGTAAACTCCCAACCACAACAATATTTGATAAGTTCCCAAATTTCTGGAGATAGGAGCTCCCCCGGCTCACACCTGGGTGAGATATTATGCTCCCAATCACCCCCCCCATTTGATTGTCCTACTTCCAATCACCTAAAGGAGGTGGGGGACTTACAGAGCCCCCTAAGCACCCTTCCTTTTACCTAAATTTCTGTGGATCCCATGTCAGTTACTAGGCTGTGGGCTCCATGGGGGGAGGAAACCATCTCAAATGCTCCCCCCACCCTTATATTCCTAGCACTTGGCCTCAAATATACAGTTGCTGAACCAATAAATGAATGAATAATTGTATTGGCAGCCAAAGAACCCCACAAATCTTTAGACCCACCAGAAATGGCATCTCTTGGCTGTGCTCCTTGTCCATTATGGCCACAAGGGCTAATATGGGCTGGGGGAGAGAGGTAGGGTTTCCGGGAAGCTTTGCTATGTGAGCTATTAATTGATTCTGCATTATTTATGATTAACTGGCTGTTATTAATGATTTTTTTAAAAAAAATCACTAAATATCAGAGTTGTTTATTGAAAAAAAATTCTCATTACTCACAGGAAAGACGTCCTAAGGAGACCTCAACTTCCACAGCGACCCTGTCAGTCAGGGGGCCCTCGTGGATGCTGAGGAGCACACAGGACCCCTGAGCTGTGACCTCCTTCAACCCACAACAAAGCCGTAATGGTCTCCTATTCCTCAGGTATCTGCAATGAGGGATCCAAAGAGGACAGGCAATGGCAGCCCAAAGAGTAGAGTCCACGGGGCAGAAACCCTGTCAGTCTGGCTGCCTGTGCGTATGTATCTGTCTGTTTATGTCCTGCTGGTCTGTCAAGGTCTCCAAGGAGACAGAATAACTAGGATGCATGGAGGTGAGATGCAATAGGTAGGTGACTGATAGATGATAGATAGATAGATAGATAGATAGATAGATAGATAGATAGATAGATAGATAGATAAATGGATGACAGAGGCTTATTAAACAAATTGGTTCGCATCACTATGGGGGTCACGAAATTCCATGGCAGACTGCAAGCTGGAGACCTGGAACGCTGGTCGTACACCCAAGACCAAGTTGGAAGCCTTAAAACCAGGAAAGTTGATGGTGTCATTCTCAGTTTGAGGCCAAAGGCCTGATTACCCAGGAGGATGGAGTCCCAGGGCCAGAAAGCCCAGAGTTCTGATGTCCCAGGACAGGAGGAGAAGAGCGTTCCAACCCTGGGACGGAAAGAAAGAGAAGGAATCCTTTCTTTCCTTTTTTGTTCTGTTTAGGTCCCCAGCTGATTGGACGATGCCTGCCCACACTGAAGACTGGTCTTCCCCACTCAGTCCACGCGCTCACACACGCGTCTCCTCTGGAAATACCCTCACGGATACCTCTATCAGTTAGCTATCTAGGTGTTCCTTAGTCCTGTCAGGGCAATGACTAACATTAACTTCTAAACAGCTGCTCCCATGGTTCGGGGGTGCTCTGCCCTGGAATTCCACCCTGTGCTCTCCTGGACTTCATTGGAATTATCCTTGAACACAAGCATTAAGGCCCAGAGGCCCAGAGCCTGGGCTCTGGAGGTGGGCAGAGCCCATTTCAGTGGTGATTCAGTCAGTCTCTAGCTGTGTGACCTCCATCAAGATACCAGAGCCCCTTCTCGACACTTCGTTTGCACAGGATTCACCCTTCCTTTGGCCGGGACGATCAGTTTCCATTTCTGCCTTTTACTAAATACACATCGAACTCATCTGATCCTGCTTAACCCACCTTCGTGCTCCTCTTTTCGATGGAAATTCAAAAGTGGCAGCAAAGCCAGTTAAGATGTCGACACCTCAGAGAAGCGCCAAGCAGGGGGCCTGGCTGACACCCCAGTGCCTTGGCTTGGCACAGGCCCCGTGTGCTAAACTCACGGTGAGGTCTGAGAGAGCCCGGTGAAGAGTCCACATTCTGATCACGTCAGAATCAGTGGTTCCGGGGAGGGCCGTGGGGGGAGAGGAGCCTTCTGGGAAGCTGGCCCCAGACTGGGAGGTGTCCCTGAGGTTACTGGACGTCACTGCACTCTGCTGCCCCTGCCTGGGGGGAGGGGTGTTGTACCAGTGGTGACATGAGAGTCCCCTAAGGAGTCACATGCACAGCTCACCCCTGGTGCTTCCTCCCCAGCCTTGGGAATACTGAGCCGTGAAATTCCAGTCCCTCCTCAGCAAGGGGATGATGGTTTTTCTTATGTGATCAAGTGGACGGTCTCTCTCCTACCCAACCCCAGTTTCTCTCTTCGTGAGGACCTGCCAATATTTTGTGTACCCACGTGATTTTGTCCCACGTTATCTGGGTGTGAGTGTCTGCTTCCCGTGTTTCTCTTTTATCAACTGGGATATGCCACTCTTCCTGGAAAAGAAGTTGGGAGTGGAATAAAGAGATGATCATTGTGAAATCTATCACAACTATTGCACTTTTGTAAATCAATTGAGTCATGTATTTTATTCCAGTTTCCCCTCCTGGATCCAGAGGAGGATGCCGTCTACTCCTCTGTTATGGCTCCTTCAATCCTGAGCCTTTCCACAGTGTTTGGTTTTTGCATATCAGTGGCATTTTAAAAACTATTATCCCCTTGTCTGCATTTTCTTTTCTGTTTTGAGGATGTGTCTTATTGTTGTTTTTTTAAAAATATTTTGTTTTAGTTGTAGTTGGACACAGTACCTTTATTTTATTTTTATGTGGTGCTGAGGATCGAACCCAGCGCCCTGCACGTGCCAGGTGAGCACTCCACCGCTGAGCCACAACCCCAGCCCCCAGAATGTGTCTTAATTTGAACCTGATGTTTCACATGAATCCTCAGCCAGAAAACTATGAAGGTGATGCTCTTCTCCATGCTGAGGCTCATGATGCCCTTGTGCTCCTTAAACAAGGTCGATGTTCATCATCCAGTTCAGGTGATGTCGTTTCCCCTGATAAGTCATTCCAGGGGAGAGACATTAAGACCAACAAGCCTCGTGCTCTGCCTCACACATTCACTCTGTCGGTTGCCTAAGCCCATCTTTACCATGAGGGTGACGATGTGATGATTTCCCGTCCTTCGGCCATCTCTGAACATTTGCCACTTGGTATTTATTTAGCATTGACACTGTAAGCAAGAGTCTTCTCTTTTCCCTCCTATGAACTTTGGAATTAACCTAACTCAATGATGAGACATCTTAACCAAAAACGTAGTTGTCTTTCTGCGTACTCAAATCCACTTTTGCGATGCACCAGAGTTGAAAAGGATCCTGTGTTTATGGAGAACCCTGTGGAACGCGGCTGCCAGGTGGTTATCCAGCTTTATCTTGGATACCTGCGGTAATGGGGAACACAGTATGTGCTGTTGGAAAGTTCCCATGTGAGTAAACCTCTCTGCTCCCCGGGACCTGCGGTTTGTATGGAAGGTGCAGTCCTGGGGCCTGGGGACACACCTGGGCTTGTAAAGAGTCTGTCAACTCGGACGTTCACAGAGGCACTAGAGGAGAGCCAGGTGCCCTGTGGAGAGCATTGGTCAGAGCCGGGGCCTGTCCCCATCCGGGTTGCTCACCTGGCTCACGGGCTCAGACGAGTCACCTGTGATGATGGGTTCTAGATTCTGGGAGGAGAATAATATCTACACCTGGACCTTTTCTTTTTCCTTTCTTTCTTCTTTCTTCTTTCTTCTTTCTTCTTCTTCTTCTTCTTCTTCTCCTTCTCCTTCTCCTTCTCCTTCTCCTTCTCCTTCTCCTTCTCCTTCTCCTTCTCCTTCTCCTTCTCCTTCTCCTTCTCCTTCTCCTTCTCCTTCTTCTTCTTCTTCTTCTTTCTTCTTCTTCCTCTTCTTCTAATGGAGAGGTGGGGGCAGGGCTAAGGGACCATAAAAGCTCATTAAACTTGAAGCAGAGAAGTGTTCCTAGGAGCACCTGCCTGGTATCAGAAGACCTTTCAGTCCCAGGGTGGAGGACGCTCTCACTGCTGCCCAGCGCTTCCTGGATCTCTTCGCGTTGAGGTCTGTTTAAAAGCAGGGCGTGAAGGGCTAACTGACCTGGGTCCTCCGAGGGCAGGGGTCCAGCCCCTGGAGGCTGCTTGCTGGAGGGAGAGGCTCAGTGGACCCGGGACCAGCCTTAGCTTGTGGGAGAGGGGACCCCGACCTCGGTTGCCTTCTACATCGATTCCGACACCCAGTACTAATCCTCTCGTAAGCCCCTCCATTTCTCAAGGATTTCGCTCCTTTTCTTTGACCTAAAGGCTCGAGCCCTTTAAATGAGGCCGGAGACCCTCCACCCTGAGCTGCAGAGGCCCAGCCTCCGGGCCTCTCACCTTCACCTCCCTGGGCCTCTCCAGTCCCCCTGCTCCTCTGCCCTTCTGTCTCCTTTCTCACTTCCCTCTCCCAGAAGGTCTCCTTGCTCTGTGGTTCTTGATTCTCGGTTCTTACTTTTTACCCACCTTCCTTCCTTCCCTCCACAGTTCTTCTCTCACGGTCCCTCCTTCTGTCCCCAGGGAGGGTCCTCACCTGCATGTCGCCCCGTGCAGGAGAGCAGACTGGGGATGTGCCCATCTCCAGGGAGGGGCCTCAGTCACTGAGAACTGCCTCAGAAGCCACTAGGAATGTGGGGACAAGCCCACCCCAGACACCTCCTTCCTCACTGCCCTCTGCCTCTTCAAAATACAGGATTGGGGATCCCAGGCCCTCTCCTCCAGGTTCTTCTTCTAAATTAATTTTCTCTCCTCTCTCTCTCCTCCCTCCCTCTCTCCCTCTCTCTCGCTCTCTCTCCTGGAGATTGAACCTGGGAGTGCTTTACCACTAACCTACATTCCCAGCCCTTTTTATTTTATTTTATTTTTTTTAAACCGACTCTTGCTATGCTGCCCAGACTGACTGGCCTTGAACTTGCAATACTCCTGTTTCAGACTCCCAGGTCACCAGGGTGACAGGCATGTCGCCGCTGCTCTCTGTCCTGCCTTGCATTGAACAAGGCACTCTTCCTGATTTTAGTGGGACTACTCTTAATGCTTCCTCATGACGTGTTGGATTTAGGTAAATGTATGTTTAACATGTTAAGAAAATACCCACGATTTCCTATTTTCTCAAGAGATTTTGTGCAGAATGGATGCTGTTTCCTCAATGGCTGTTTTCATCATCTGTGAAGGTAATCACGTTGATCTCTTTTAATTCTATTTCTAAGCCAAATCACATTGATCTATTTTTCAAAATAAACCATCTTCAAATCTCTCGCATAAGCCTTGCTTGCTTGGTCATGGTGTATTTAGGTTATTTATTAATCTCGATTGCCTAAGCCACTCCCCGTGCTCCAAAATGGATCGTTTGACAGGCCTTTGTTCTAAATTTAGACCTTATATAAGATTATCATTTTCATCTGAAGTAAAGCTCCTGCTCTGGTTACTCCAGAGTAAACTATTTAATTCAGGGGCTTATGAGAGAGAGGGAGAGAAAAAGTAAATATGGATCTGCTCTGGGATGGAGAAATGTACCAGGGTATTGTCATGTCTTATTGGCAATATCTTGCCCCTTCTTTGCCGGGGCAAGATAATTCTTAATTAGTTTGACCAGTTATTTTTCATTACAACGCTCTTGGAATTCCATTATTACGGATTCTTCTGATCATCTCCTGTATGGTGGATGGACATTCTCCTTCCACACTGTGTGGGCTGGAATTGTCTCTTCCCTTAGGTCACGACATTTATTGCTATTTTCAGAGCACACTGCTATCTTCTAGAAGGAGAATGGAATGGAATAAAAAGATGAAATCATATGAGTTAAAGGCCACAACTATGTGGAGGAGTCCTCGGTGTTTTGCATCCATTATTAAAAAGATAAAGATGGAATGGAAGTAGAGCCTTTAAATACAAATGACCAAGGATGTGTTCGACCTTCCTAGTTATTTCCACACTTAAAATAGTCTTTTTTTTCATTTTTTTATTCATACACTATAAATTTAGTCAATATTATGTGTCTTACTTAGTCTGTGTTCTGTTGTTATAACAGAATATCTAAGACTAGGTGATTTATAAAGAAAAAAGTTCATGGTTCTGGAGACAGGAAAGTTCAAGATCATCTGGTGAAGCCCTCCTTCTGTGTCTTAACATGTCAGAGACCATCACATGGGCAAAGGGCATGACAGAATGGCAAGGGGTGGTTAAAGAGGGGACCTTGCTTTATAACAACTTGCTCTTGAGAAAACTGATCCATTTCAGTGAGAACTAATACAATCTCACAAGAAAAACATTGATCACTCTTAGAGGCCTAAGAACCTCTTAAACGCCCATCCCTAGTACTGTACATTAGCAACCAAATTACATGTTTTGACAGGAACAAACTACATCCAAATAATAGCAGTGTATTTGCAGGTTAGCAACTGTCTGTCAATCATGGTGCTAGGTTCCATGTAAAGACAGGTGTGAATAAACCCTGACTTTTGCCAAGATAAATACTCATTAGGGAAAGGCAGAATCTTGGCAATGCTATAGTTTAGGTGACAGGAAAAAAGTTATTTATAGTCTCCTTGTAATTTTTAGTGTAATAAAGAATTCATCCTTCTTTAATATGCTTGAAAATACTGCACTTATTAAGGGCTCGTAAACCTGACTTATCAGTTATCTATCGGCATGGAGCCAATCATTTTGAAACAATCACTGTTTATTAATTCTTGCAACAACCATTGTTTATTTAGTCCATAATTTCATAGGTCAGCAGCTTGGACCGGGCGTAGCAGAACCGTTCTTGTCTTAGCTGGGCTCACTCTGCAGCTGGCTGTAGGACAGATAGCTACCTCTGATTCTCATGAGTTGGCTGACTGTCAAGGGGGGTAGGGCAAGAGTGGTGGGCCACCGATCTCTCATCATCCATCAGCCAACTCCATGGTATTTCCACACAACAGAGCTCCCGAGAGCAGCCGTAAGTATGCAAGTACTTTCCAAGACTCGGCTCGCAGCAGCATGTTTGCTACCATTCATTGGCCAAAGCAAATAGTAAAGGCAGCCCAGATTCTGAGGGTAGAGAAAAACACCATCCCTCAAAGGGAGAAGGTTTCAAGACAAATTACCCATGAGGTCTGGGCAGGAAGATTTGTGGCCATTTTTGAAATCTGTAATAGGTGACAGAGCTGATGAAAAATATATTTACCACACATTCGTTCATTCATTCATTCTCTATCTCTCTCTCTCTCCATCCTTCCTTCTACCTACCTATCATCTATCTACCTGAGTCAGGGTGAAGGTCAAGGCTTATTTTCTACCACATTGTAAATGAGAACATTAAGGAGAAGCAAAACGTCCAAGGAATACTTATTTTGCCTTTTGTGGTGGGGGGAAGTGATATAATTTTCTTCTCGATTTTCCTTACTCTACAACTAATAACACCTACTTTGCTCGCATAAACTGTTAACTATGATTTTACCATGCATCCTATGGAGGTTTTGACAGACCTAGGAAAATAAGTTTCGGTCCACGCGTGTAGGAAAATAAGCCGCAGACCATTTATGTAGGAAATGCTCAGAGATGGGGACATTGCTTTCTGCCCTTGTGAACTTCTAGACATCTAAGATAAGGCCAAGAATTTGCTAAAAATGGATTAGTAGTAAAGAACTCCTTTTAAGATGTTTTTATGTGTTCCATTTTCCTCCCCCATCTCTCCTCAGACTAAATGATGGAGGCTGCAGAAAATCTCTTTGTGTACAAAGATGAACGCCTTCTTTCTGGAGTTGGGAAGGCCTTGGAACTGCTATCTGACTTGCATCTGAAATTGTCTGAACATGAGCAAATGGCTGGAGTTCTCTGTAATAACAGCATGAAAGCACAGTGCGGCATGAGCAATAGCCGGTACATTCAGAGTTTGGCAGGAAAGATACACGTTTCCTGTGGTCACTGTGAACCAGATGGGACCACCTTGAAGGTGACCTTGTGCACAAGGATGCACAGAGGATGAGGTGACCTCAACAGAGATCTTCTCGTCAGCTTTTACCCTTATTATTTCCTTCATTCTGTTATTTTGACTTTATGCGAACTTTTTCTAGGTTAAGATGTAAGTAGAGATATTGAATTATAGATCTTTCTGCTTAAGCATTTCAAGCTATGAAAATTTCCCCTCAGCTCCGCGGTAGCTGCTGCTATCCACAAACTTTGACATGTTGTGCTTTTAATATCTAATTCCCCTTGAGATTTTTTTTCTTTGATCCATGGCTTATTAAAAAAGTGTGAACTTAATTCCAAAATATCATGAATTTTTCATTGATATTTTCACTCTTGATTTCTAATTTAATTCCTTTGTGGTCAGAGAATTTTCTTTATGATGATTAAAATCCTTTGATGCCCATTTTATAGGCTCTATAAAGAATGTGACTTGAATATACTCCGTATACGCTTGAGAAAGGCATCCTGCCTTTGCTGAGTGCAGTGTTACATAAAATCTATTAGATCAAGTTTATTGGTTGAGTTACTCACATTTTCTACATCCTTATTGATGACTTCATGGTTTTTTACATGCAGTAATTAATTTCGTGGAGGTGAGAGGAAGGAAGATGAGCCCGCAGAGGGAATTATGTAGGTCCCAAAGAGGAATGACATATGGAAACAGACTTCTGTCCAATCACTCCATCGAAATGCTGAGAAACTGAATCCCACCAGTGAGTGCAGGTTGACTTCTCAACCAAGAGAGTCTTCAAATTCTGTATACAATCCAGCTTTTCCACAGATACCTACCAGCTCTCTAGTCTTGGTACACATAAGCAGAGCTTGAGATAGGTAGGTCTCCACCCTTTATCTGATCTAACTACTCTGTTTAGGTGCCTGTCTCATTAGAGGCAGGGCCCCACCATGCTCTCCATAGAATTGCCACATCTTGGCATAATTGAGGGTACCTAGTAGGTGCTCAATGAATGCTGAGTGAATCCACGAAACTCTGAATCCATAAAACGCTGCTTACTTACCTAAGTCATTGGCCAGGACACATTCAAACTCTTTGACTCATCCAACATCTTTATCTATTGAGAGAATTTGAACAGTTCGTCAGGCCTATCAAAAGACTGATCGAAACAAAACTAAAATATAATTTTAAGCATTCATGTTCAGTTAGGAGAGCGTGGAAAGAATTTGGGCCCAAGTTGTAGGAGGTACATGTGGAAGATTCAGGTGGAACTAGAACTGACTCTCGGATCTTTTTTTCCCTCCTGCACTCTAGGGGCAGCCTTGGGACCCTACATACTTTGGGGCAATCTGTGCCCTGTGCATCTCCTGGGTGGGTTGGGAAGGTGCCATTCACTTTATGCTCAATGAGATTGTCTCCTTGGAGTTGTGCTCTGCAGGATGCCTCTATATGGATGACCCAGGTACAGGAAAAAATTACCCTGCATAAGCCTTGCCTGAGTAGGTCAACAGCTAGGCTTTCTCCTTCAAGGGAAAATAAAAGGTTTTGTGTATACCAGCAGAGGGCAGTGTACTCTCACCAATCCTTGAACTTAGGCAGAGCCAAGTTTAGAAACAAACATATCATCCTACCAGCTATGGAAGATTTAAAGTTGATTCAGAAATATGTGTGTGTGTTTCTACAATTGTGAAATATAATTTAAATTATATTTATTTGCTAATAGGTTACATATTCATATAGTTTTTAATTAAAAAATGGATAAGATGGCATGCACTCTTATCTTGAACTATTAAGTTCCCACCTTTGGGAGCAACTTGTCTTTCTAACTGCTTAGATAACATTTTGAAGAATTTTTATGCATAAGCAGCTAAGTACACACATTTGCTTCTCTTACCTTTTTAAAACGGTGACATGTTACGTTAATTGGAAAATCTCTGGGAAAAATCCATAGACATTGTAGTGCATCTTGTTTTCTTTAAGCAGTAGTTCTTAGAGATCATTCTAATTTGGTATACAAATTATGTATTCATTTTCATAATAGAATACTATTTTTTATGTCTTTTTTTTTTGTACCAGAGGTTGGACTCAGGAGCACTCATCCACCGAGCCATATCCCCAGCCCATTTTTGTATTCTATTTAGAGACAGAGTCTCACTGAGTTACGTAGCACCTCACCATTACAGAGGCTGGCTTTGAACTCAGGATCCTCCTGCTTCAGCCTCCTCAGCCACTGGAATTATAGGCATGTACCACTGCACCTCGCGCAAAATACTGTTTCATATTTCAGAATACTGTTAACAAAATTAACCTTCCCTCTGCTAATGAAAATAAAGATTATGTCTAGTTGTTACCTATTTCAAATAATGATGCAGGGAATGAGTTTGATTATTTGCTCTCTGTCACGTGAGCTCCATTAGCAAAGGGGTTTTATCTGTTATTCATTAATGTATCCCAGTGCTCACAGAAGTACCTAGTGCATAAGTTGGATGATCAATAAATCATTATGGAGCTGACCCATTTTTTCACATGCACACACACATGTACACACATCCATAATCTATCTACACCTGGATCTATTTGGACCACAAGGTGCCTATTCACCCTTTAACAGAGAACTCATACCTGGCACCAAGAAGATCCCTAATATTCTTTTTGTCCTGTACACATTCCTCACCCTAGAACAACTTCCTTCTGGTTTTTATACTCTTTCTGATACTATAAATCAAGTTCACCTGATGTTGGATATCATATAAATCAAACCATATAGCATATTCTCATTTGTTCTGGTTTATTTCAATGGATAAAATGTGAGAAACATCCATGTTTTTGCATATATCAGTCATTACATTTTTTAAGTTGCTGGGTACTTCATCGCTGTATGAATTTATTACAGTTTATTTATATCTTATTAAGCATTTGGGTAGTTTCTAGTTTGGGCCTATGATGAATAAAGTCATTGTCGACATTCTTGTACAAGTATTTTTTTTTATTTGTAGCTGGATGCCATATTTTATTTTATTATTCACTTTAATTTATTTATTTTGATATACTGAGGATCAAACCTAAAACATTCTACCTCAGTGGTACAACCCTATCCTTGTACAAGTATTTTTTTAATCTGTTTTAATTAGTTACACATGACAGTACAATGATCTTAACATATCATACATTTGAATCAGATGGGATATAATTTCTCATTTTTCTGAGTGTACAGGTTGCAGAATTACATTGGTCATGCATGTACAAGTATTTGAAGACAAAATATATTTATCTGGGATAAATATTTGGGAAGGGGATTTCTGAGTCACAGAGTAGATGCATCTTTGACTTTACAAATGCTAGAGAATCCTTCAAAGTGAATGTACCACTTTATTACTATGAATCAATGCCTGAGCATTCTAGCTGCTGCGTATCTTCACCAACACTAAGTGTTTTCAGTCTTTTTAATTAAAGACATTCTGGTGGGTATGATGTATATTTCATTATGACTTTAGTTCACATCTCCCTGACGACTAATGATATTAAGGACCTTTTCATTATTGACTATCATATATATTGTTCTGTGAAGTGTCTGTTCAAAGCTTTGCTCAGTTTTAATGGATTGCTCATTTCTTATTCTTGTTCTGTAGGAAATCTTTGCATAGTCTAGGAACAATTTTTTTCCCTATTATGGCTTCTCTATTTTTTCTAAATTGTCTTCTTTTTTAATATGGAAAATTTTTAATTGTAATGAAGTCTGATTTATCAAATTATTGTAAATTATTAGAGCTTTTTTTTCCTGTTTAAGAAATCTCTGATTACCTTTAGGTCACCAGGACATTTTCCTATGTGTTCTTCTAGAAGCTTTATGGAACTGTGTGCTTAGTTAGGTCTGTGATCCATCTCGATTACTATTATTATTATTTTTACACAATTTACAAAATGTGATTGTGTTAAGAGCCAAAAAAAAATCTGCATCTTGATTTTTATGAACTGTTCTGACTTCATAATGGGAAACATATATAGCTTACATAATTGAAGTACATTGTTTCTCAGAGTTTATCTGTTCATCTCAACCTTTTGTTAGACCTTCATACGTATCACAAAATGACTGGCTTGAGTGTCTTCATAACTCTTTCTTTTCCATCATGCGGTGATGGGATGGCATAGGACTGTTGGTCAGTTCTTAGAAATCTGGTTTCTGTAATAGTGGGGAAGTGATGCAGGCAACCTTCCTGTTAACCTTCCTGAACTTTAGTTTCCTCTTCATAGCTCTAATGTTATGGTTATGATTTTTATGATGATGTTGATGACATTAAGTGAGACAGAGACCAAGGTTCCTGTTTTCCATTCAGATATGCAGTTGACCTAACATTATTTGTTAAGAAATCTCTCTTCTCCTTAATGCATTGAGTTCACAACTTGTTTTTTTTTTTTTTTAACCAACTGATGGTATTTCTGAACTCTCTATTATGTTCCATTGATATATTTGTTGATCCCTGCAACAATACCTCATACTGTCTTCTTTTCTCAAAAAAATTATTTTGGATATTGTAAGCCTTTAAATTTATACAAATTTTAGAACTCACTGTTTGAGATGTTCAAAAAAGCATGCTGAAATGTCAACAGGGATTGAAATGAATCTTGATAAATTTAGAGAGAATAGACATTTTTAACATTGTTGAGTCTACCCATCCATGATTTAGGTTTTTAATTTCTCTAAGAAATTAAAGTAGAGGTTTTGTACATATTTCATGAGATTGTTTCCTAGATATCTGTAATTTGATGTTATTATGATGATGTTGTTATGAAATGTTATCTTCAATATTTTCCCTAGTATTTTGAGAGCCATTTGATTTTGTATTTTGGTCTTGGGTTCTCCAACCTTGCTAAATTATTCATTTTAGAAGGTTAGATTCCTATGAATAAAACCATGTTGTTTTCAAATAACAATACTTTTGCTTTTTAAAAAAACTTCCCCAGTTTTTATGCCTTTTATCACTTTTGTCTTATGATATTGCACTGTATTAGCGCAGATGATACAATGCAGACTAAAGGCAAGGAGGTAGAATTCTTTGATTCTTTCTTGATCTGCATAGGTTGTTATTCTTTATTAACTTAAGGATAGGTCTTTCATTTATAGTTTATTGAGAGTTGTTCTGTTTTGTTTTAATCATGAATAGAGGCTGAATGAGTGATCAAGAAGATTCCACTCTCTGGACTTTGTTCCCTTAGAGTTTGTTAAAATAAAAAGTGCTTAATTTATGTTCCATGAACTATGTGTAGGTTATCTATGTGAACAATGCGACTAGTGGAAAAAGGACAACAGACCTTAGCAGAGTGAGTTTTGCTTGAGTTTTTCTTGTTCTTTATACCAGTTACTTTTCAAATGAGAAATCTCCATTGATATTTTCTAACTTGTCCAAGAGTACACAGAAAAATAAAAATTTCCATCAAAGAGCTGTTAATATTTGGTATAATGTCTCATAGGAAGCAGTGTAAAAGCAAGCAAGACTGAAATACACACAGAGGAGAGGGTCAAAAGTGGATATTTGCAGTCACTTTCTCAGAATTCTCTACCAATGCTCCACTTTCCCTCTACATTAGAA
The DNA here is from genome assembly GCF_052094955.1 of Ictidomys tridecemlineatus. Lineage (NCBI taxonomy): Eukaryota > Metazoa > Chordata > Mammalia > Rodentia > Sciuridae > Ictidomys > Ictidomys tridecemlineatus. Next base: position 124,789,090 of record NC_135487.1, on the reverse strand, counting down.
TTTGGCTGTCTACTGGGCAGTTAAGGCAAAGCCAGGTAGATCCACTTGTGGTTGTGTGTTGTGTACCAAGTTGTGGGTGATTACTACCACGATGTGCTGGAGAGAATCAAGATCCAGGGCTCCAGGAGCAACTGTGCTACCATATCACTGTGTGACATCTGCCAAGTCACTACATGTCTCTGGACCAATTTCCTTTTGGAGATAAAGGACTTGAATTAAACCAAGAACCCTTAATCCATGAGTCACAGGCTAGAAGCCACAATCAGGTTCACTTCAAGGAGTGCAGAAGAGTTAGAAATGGGCAATGGAGAGGACTCATTACCTCAAAAATCTCTTATATTTTTTCCCTCTCTCTTCTTCCACCCTCCAAATATCAACAGTATTTTCCTTCATTGAATAATGAACCCTGTTCTTCTTCACATGGAAAGATAAATTTTTAAAATTAATTAATTTTACAGTAGAATACACTTTGGGCTGGGGATGTGGCTCAAGCGGTAGCGCGCTCGCCTGGCATGCGTGCGGCCCGGGTTTGATCCTCAGCACCACATACCAACAAATATGTTGTGTCCGCCGAGAACTAAAAAGTAAATATTAAAAATTCTCTCTCTCTCTGTCTCTCTCTCTCTCCTCTCTCACTCTTTCTTTAAAAAAAAAAAAAAAAAAGAATACACTTTGACATAGAGTACACAAACGGAGCACAACTTCTCATTCCTCTAGCTGTACATGCTTTGGACCAGTTGATTTCTAAGTTTTCTTCTCCAATCCTGAATATATGGAAGGATCTTCCCTGTGGGCTTGCTAGAAGGCTAGAAATTCTCTTGGTCATTTCAGTAATTTTACTTACCTTAAAATAATAAAGATGAGAATAACAAGTTAAACACATCTAATCCCAAATTCCCAAATCTGTAATGCTCCAAAGTCCAAAACTCAGCTGTGACATGATGCTACGTGTAGGAAATTCTGCACCTGTTTTCAAGTGACAGGTTGTATGTGTGCCTGCATTTGTCTGCAACCTGCCACCTGAAAACAGGTTTTAGCCCAAAATGTAGGCACACTAACAATATTGTATAAAATTACCTTCAGGGTATTAGTATAGGGTATATATTCAGAAATGAATTTTGTGTTTAGACTTGAGTTATATCCCTGAGATCTCTCATTATGCATATGCAAATATTTTAAAGTCCCAACAAATCCAAAATCTGAAACACTTCTGGTCCTAAGCATTTCAGGTATGGGATACGCAACCTGTATTGTGAAGTTTAAGTGCGTTTGTTGATTCATGCAGAGCTTTTAGAACAATGTCAGTCACCTGTTAAGGACTTGACAAATATTTGCTATTTCCATTACTATCTGCTTCACCGTGACAATGATTTATTGATCAGTTTACGTTCCAGATTTACCCTAGAAGAAACAGAAAAGCCAAAGAAGGAAGTCTCCTGGAGTGGGTGGGAGCCCAACCAGTCCTTGGGGACACAGGTTTTCGGATCTGAGCCTCCATAGCTGGATCCTGCCCTGAATGTGGCTCCAACATTGCTGTGTCTCTCTCTAGGTGAGACTCGGTAGAATGCATTTTGCAGTTGGCAAATGGACATTACCAACTCAAGACATTATTATCAAAGCCTCCAAATTTGGAGGGAGATGTGTCAGATCTGAGGTCGACTTGCTGGCTGCATTATGCCAGGCGAGCTGCCTAGAGCCTTCGTCATGTTCTCCATTCAACTGGGGAAAAAGACTGCCCTGTTGTTACCAGCCACCACAAAAACATCAATACTAATTCATGTGCATCTACAATTCAAATCATCATTCCCTGAAAGGATAAAAATGTTTCATTTCTTTGAGTAGAGAGTTCCCCAAGATTTCCCTAGCAGTCCTTGTTCTGTTTAGTTGCAGGAACATGTAAATCATGTTGCTATTCTTGGTTACTCAGATGAGAAGACAGTGTTCACTGTGGGCTTGCTCTCTGACTTTCAGATCAGACCTCTGCAGATGTGGCAAAAAGGGTGAAGCTTTTGATATCAGGCTTCTGCCTTTTCTTTCATGAATAAGTGATGTGCACGGTCCCCACTGCTAGCTCCAACCTGGAAAAAGTAAGTGTGTGGTAAGAGAATTTTGTTTCCAGACCCCCACTGAGTTATATGTCCCCCAAAAGATATGCTGAAGTTTGACCCCTGACTCACAGGTTTGCAAAAGTAATTAAGATATCATTAGAGTGTAGCCTAATTGATAAGAACGGTGTCCTTATGAGAAGGAGACACTTAATACAGATAGCAGGGAAAACACCAGGTGACAATGAGGCAGAGACTGGAGTGGTACATTTTAAGCCAAGAAACTCTTGGAGACACCAGATACTGGAAGGGGCCAGAAAGGATCCCACTTTAGAGGATCCAGAGACAAATGGCTCTGTCAATACCTTGAACTTGGACTTCTCTAGGGAGGCTGCCAGCATCTTGCCAGGGGGGGTCCTTCTTCCTGCCCTGGAGGGTGAAAGCCACTGGAGAAAATAAGTCAGAAATAATTAGTGAAGAAAAAAAGACACAGAGTCAGAAAAATAGTTTTAAAGCAGAGCGCCTGATAGACTCAGCCCAGCAGGAACTGGACAATTAGAAAATGGCTCCCGTGGTTTATTTAAGCGGGTATCTCAAAGGCAGAGATAAAGTTTCAGCGGTGAAGTCTTGCTTCATGATGTCTTGCCGTCAGCAGGTTGATTGAAATCTTGGCAGGTCACACCCATCTCTGAGGGGCTGTGTGGCTACAGCAGGTCACCCCGTCTCCGGCGCTGTGTGGGACCAGGCAGAGCTGAATAGAAATTCACGTGTATGTGGGACTGCCACAGGAAGTTCCCAAACACCAGATGTTCCTATTCAGTAGGCTGTGGTGCCAATGTAGTCCACACACCGCCCACAGATGGCTAATCACAGACTTCTAATCACAGATCTGAGAAATAATAAAATTCTATCGTTTTTTAAAATCATTCTAGTTTCTAGTGCTTTGTTACAGCAGCCACACGAAACTAATACACACACTGTCCTCATTCTGTCCTCATCTCTTTACTTGCTTAGTTATTTAAACCTTTCTTTGAAAAGCTCTTGTCTGTCCAAAGCCTCAGAAAAGAATGGAAACTAAGCCTCCTTTACACTGAGGTAAGTGAGCTGGAAATGGTGTAACGTGGTAGCTCTCTCAGGCTGCTGGCTTCTGGGGGTCACACTCCTACAGTAAAGGAATCAGTGGAACAAGAGACACATTGCCTGGCTAGGAATTAGTTGACCCCTTTTGGCATCTCAGTTTCCGTCAAAGCTACGTAAATGCAAAGATGATATCTTTCAGATTTGACACTTGTTGATTATTTGAGTCTATGAATGAAGCTCCAAAGGTGGAGTCTCAGATTTTTATCTTGATGGAGAGAATGATTTTGCTTTATCGAGAGCCTTCTGGCTCGGTTGACATCAGTTGATTCTCTCCATTTTTTAATCAGTGCAAGCCCTCAGTGTCTCTCTCCAGATTGTTATAATGTTCCTTAAGGACATCACTTCCTTTGATCCCCCCTACAATCTGCCAAATGATAGTCTGGCTTAATTTGCACAATTTCTCCGTGAAGTCTAGCATTAATGACTGCAGACAAATCAACTATCAGAGCCCTTATGGAAGACTCCGTGGAACTTGTACCTAAGCTTTCTTTGTCTCTCCAGACTCCTCCCCCACCACATCCTTCACTTGACTCACATTTCTCACCTCCTTGCTCCCTATGAATACTTAAGCTTCTGCCCGTGTGTGGTTTTGATGAGGCCCTTCCTCCAGGGTGAAAGGCCCTGCCCTCATGCAACCCTGTTGCTGCTCTACCCATCCTTCAGGGACCACTCCTAACCAGACTCCACGCCCCTTTCTCTGTCTTGCACAAATACTTTTTAGCAGTGTCCCAAGTTTTCTTTTGCTGTAACCTGTTATTTATGAACCCAGTTTTATCCACTGTTTGTCACCTTCTTGAGGGCAGATTTGGTATCATATTTATCTTCCTATTTCTATTTCCTACTCGACTGTCTGGTACATGGTGTTTTTAAATCAACCTTCACTGATATGCATTGGATTTTCCAAATGCGATCAGTTTTTTTCAGGTAGTCAAAAGAAATGTTCTCATTGGCCTTGAAAACTGTTTATTGTATTTCTTACTTTGCTAAAATCTGCCAACAGTTAAGTGGAAATAAACACAAGCGGGTCACAGAAGTCATAGAGTTGCAAGTCTCTCTATTTTTTGTACCTAAAATTCACTTTTTGACTTTTCCTTGCATTTGAAAATGGGAGTCCTGCCTCATCATCTCATTACCATAAGTCTGTGTTCATGAAGCTTCCTGGTGACTCTTGGGACAAAGTTCACCTGAGCTGGGGGACAGACATGGGCCAGAACCCAGCAATGATGTTCAAAGTCCCTGAGCATGGGGCCTCTGAAAATTTCTTCAATGTCTGAAAAGTTCCTCTTGTTCTCAGCTCTCTTGCTCTACTCTTATGATATAAAAATATATGGTTGGGGCTGGGGCTGTAGCTCAGTGGCAGAGCACTTGCCTCACATGAGTGAGACATTGGGTTGTAACCTCAGCATCACATAAAAGGTAAATAAATAAAATACAACTAAAAAAAATCTTAAAACTATGGGTCAATTTATCGTATAAACACAGAGTAGCTGACTTTCTCAGATTAGTTGGATTTTCTAGAAGCCCAGTATTTGTCCCTTTCTACTTGAGAACCTTGACTTATCTCATCTATAAGACACACAGAGCAGAGTAGGAGGAAGTGTGGTGAGGGAGATGCCCATCTTTTCTCTCTTCACCTTCCCTTTCTTTCCTTCCATCCCCACCCCAGGCTTGGGGAGGCTTCAACTCTGGAAGAATACGTATCTTTCTCACTAGGCTCCTAGCTGTGTGCCCATCTAGAACACATTACGGTCTCACATAGTCTCACTCAAGGAGATGACTGTCCTTGCCACATCCATCATGGCATCTGCAAGGCAGCACCACACCCTAGCCACATCCATCATGGCGTCCACAAGATAGCAGGTACAGAGGAGGATGCGGAATAAATGGGTCAAGGCAGAGCATATCAGAGACCCAGCTCTTTCCAGAGATCCAGTAGCAGCACAGAGAGAATGAGAAGGCCTGTGTCTGGGCAGAAGCCTGTGGTTTGGATGAAAAGGCTACAGAGTACGAAACAAAGAATTATAATTTGAGGCACATGTAGCTATAACAGATATGGGCCATGGGTATCTGCCAAATACCCCAGAAAAAGATGGGACAGAATTATTCAGAACTAAGCAGGAGCCAATCCGGTGTGTCCAGGGATGAAACCAGGCTACCCAAGTCCCAGGGACCCCAGGGAGGAAGCTCACTGCCGACAGGCCCCTCCATTCCAGAGGAAGGCAGCCTCTCTCCTGTGGTCTCCCTCTCAAGATCTCTCTTCTACTTCCACCTGTCATCTTAATAAACAAAACAAAGATAAAACAGGGCTTTGGGGAGTTTAAATTTGGAATTCACTGAATATGTATGCAAAAGAGGCTGAATTTGGATAAAAGAGACCATTTAAAATTAGCCAAGTCTCAGGCCTATTTAATAGGCCATCATTTCCTTTTATTTATGTATTTAATTGCATACATTTTCTTAAGACATCAGCAAGGGTAGAAACTCAAAAATAAGATATCCTTGGCCACAGATAAGAATGAAAGTGTCAATTCTTTGCACATCTGAGTTGTGAATAAGCCTCACATAATCTTACTCTATCTCCCGCAGACACCTGATATTAAGACCCTTGATGTAAGCAGTATCAAACCACAGATGTCTGCAAGACAAACATTTATTAGCCTAAGTGAGTTTTATTTTTATCTCGAATGGGAGCCAAACGATCATCTTCTTGGACTTTGTCTCCTTTGCACCTCTATCTAGCAACTCAGGGAGACCCTGTCTCTAAATAAAATACAAAAAAAGGGCTGGGGAGTGGCTCAGTGGTCGAGTGCCCCTGAGTTCAATCCCTGGTACCCACCCAACCTCCCCCCCAAAGAAAGAGAAAATAAAAGAAAGAAAGTCAAAAGAATAAGTCTGGTTCATTCTAAACCTCGGCCTCCCCACGTGACAGCCTTCCTTGCCCTCTCTTAGCTCAGGGCTGACTTCTTGGAAACCTGAAGCAAGGAAAGAGGGGGTGGGGTTTGTTTCCTCTCTCTCTTTGCTTCACTTCCTTGCGAACTCATGATCTGCTATTTGGGGATGGGTGGTGTTCAAGAAGTGGGGACAGGATGGGAGCGTTTATGACAAAGGGTAGAGTCCTCTGTGAGCGGCTGTTACAGTGGGCTGGTGCCCCCTGGGCAGGGCCCATGTCCAATGGCTGCCTCTTCCTCTTGAGCAGTATCTTTGCAGCTCCTTTAGAGACTTGTCCACCTGAACCTGCAGGTCCCAGATGCAATGACGTCTCCTCCAGCCAGCTACTTGTTACTCCCTTGCTCTTCCGGGTATTCCTCATTCCTGTGGAGATTCCCTCCTAGATGTCCTCTCAGTGTGGTCACCTTCGAAATAATCCAGTGGTACACGTGAAACCCTGAAAAACACACAGATTTCCCAGCTGAAATCTTAGTGCACAGGCTGCTTCCAGTATGGCTCCAGACTGTCACCTTCAGACATTTGCAAATGTGAGCCAAGGACCGGTCCATGGCCCTCAAACTCCAGGGGACACATGTGAAACTTTCTCATGGATGATCTGGATTCCTCTCTTAGTTTATTTGGGGGAATGAAAAAGAAAGTAAACAGTACACTAAAAACTCTACTTAAAGAAATTCCCTGTTACATATTTCTTATTACTTGATGAATTCTTGGTATTATAAAGCACAGATGTGCAAGAGGAGCTAGTAATGATGGCAGTAACCCATTTAACTCTTTAAATAAGTCTTGCACAAATGTTCTAGCACTTATTGTTCCAGGTTTTGGTGCTTCTGCGCAAACGAAGATCATTTGAAAAATCATACTTATGACTAAGAGACATACTCAAGATTTTTATAGTGGAGAAACGAGAATCTACATTAGCTCCTCACAACAGTGACAAACACCAAATAAATCCCCACTAAGCATTTCAATTCTTTCCAAAGTTACCTAGTCTCAGTTTCACTGAAATTGAATCTTGATTCTTTTCCAGCAAGATATAAGATAGCAGTGTCTATTCTTTGGTCTGTGTCTGAATCTACAGCTAAATTTATCTATATCCACAGAGAGTTTTATCCCTTGCCCCCATTTACAGAAGGGACTTATATTACTGAGCTTACTTTATGCCATGGTTTTCAACTTACTGGTAATTTTCAAGTGACAAAGTTTATATATACACAATGGAATATTACTCAGCCTTAAAGAAAATGAAATTATGGCATTTGCAAGTAAACTAATGGATCTGGAGGATTTCATGCTAAGTGAAATAAGCCAATCCCCCTCCAAACCAAAGGCCGAATGTTTTCTCTGATAGGCGGATGCTAACACACAATAGCGGGGTGGAGGCTAAGGAAGAATAGATGTACTTGTGGTTAGACAGAGGGGAGTGGAGGGAGGGGAGGGGATATGGGGGTAGGAAAGAGAGTAGAATGAATTGGACATTATTACTCTATATGCATATATGATTATACAACCAGTGTGATTCTACATTGGGTACAACCAGAAGAATGAGAAGTTGTACTCCATTTGTGTCTGATATGTCAAAATGCATTCTACTTTCACGTACAACTAATTAGAACAAATAAAAATAAATAAAACAGAATAGTAATTAAAAATAATAGCAATTACAATGTTAAACCAATTATAAATCATAATCATATTACATATAATTAGTAATGTTATAGTAAATGATGGATCAAGTATTAATATTAAGCAAACATTAAGTATGGAGGCTGTATTAATAATTATAGGAATATAACAGGAACTATGGATAAAAATTTTCTTAAAATTTTTAAATTTATACTGCAGCATTGAAAATATGGTACTTGGGTCTTAAAAGAAAAGATTGTCATTAATTTATTTTGAACTCATATCCTCCTCCTTCCGACAGCCAAGGACAGTGCCTGATGCCCAGGAGATAATCAGTAGCTATGGTTAAATTAATGATGCTTCATTGAAAATCTTATTACCAACTTTGAGAGTTCTGAGAATAAAGCTGGCGGGATGTTCACAGGCTGCTGTCCTTTCTCCTTGTCCTACAGGTTTTATATCCATAGACCAATCAGCGTGCGTGTGTGTGCACTCGTGCGCGCGCGCACGCACACACACACACACACACACACACACACACACACACACACACGATTCTCAATGAAAACAAAAAAATTCTCTCCACTGAGGAAGCACATGGAAAGTACTGTCTGTTGGAGTTTGGTCCCGACAGACCAGGTGGGTGCGCTCCCAGGGGGGCTGCTGCAGAGTTCAGAGTGGGGAGCTTCGGCAGCGGGGACAGAGCTCTAACAAGGCTGGGTAGAATCTAGTCTAGAGAGATGGGATCAGCAGATCTGGATTGGGAGCAGGCAGAGGCTCATCTCTGCTGAAAGTCTGGATCTCAGAAGCCTCCCAAGAGTTCTACTGCCAGAGCAGGGGAGCCAGTCCTCCAAGGGTCTGGAACCTTCCACTGCCATGATTAGAACCCTTCCTGGCTTCATCCCCAAGGGTATTCACGCCCACCTGCTCAGTTTCCTCACTCTCTTCAGTTGATCATTGAATTCAAAGGAAGTGAGTTACTCTCCTCTTGGTCTCTCTGACTTGAATCCCCATGGGGACAATCTTCTCTGTGCCTGCTTCACTTATGTTCTTCTAGGTACACCACAGGCCACGCAGTAGGGGCTGAGACAACATGGCGACGTGTGCTGTGGTCTCCCAGGCTCCTGCCTCCTCAGCATGGCTCCTGCCCCAGTTCTGCACTTGCCAACTGAGAAAGGCAGGCTGCTTTTCAAATACCAGCTCACTGGGCAGCCTCTGGATCAGCTCAGTTCTGGATCAGCTGAGGCTGCTTTTCTGTTCTATAGGTATTTTAAGCCAAATTTGTTCATTGTGTTTCTGTGTGTGTGTGTGTGTGTGTGTGTGTGTGTGTGTGTGTGTTCCCTCCCCTCTGTGATGAACCAGCTGCTGGGATGCTGCTACAACCAGCTTGGTTCTTTGTTCAAGGACCCTAATTCCTGAGTCTCTAGGAGACTCTGTCCAATACTGAACCCCAGTGAATCCTGTCTTTCACCCCTTTGCTGAGACGCAGCACTCCGCTGCTTGAATTCCAAGCCTCAGAGCAACTGGAAATTTAGTCTTTCACTGTCTTGAATTCTTCCTGGCCTGCATGCTCTCAGACATCCTTCCCATCTCTGCCTTCTCTTCCATTTCCAACCAAGCTTTGGTTAATAAAAGCAGAGGGAGGAGTTGAAAGGGAAGCTGTTCCTGCCCAGGTCACAGGCAACAGGAATGATGCAGATGCAGAAGGGGATCTGCAGACCCTGAAGAAGAGAACTCAGGGCTGGGTACACAGACAGGGTCCACTTGGTCATGCAAGTCAACCCCTCCGTGAGGAGGGACTGGAATTTCACGGCTCAGTATGCCCAAGGCTAGGGAGGAAGCACCAGGGTGAGCTGTGCATGTGACTCCTTAGGGGACTCTCATGTCACCACTGGTACAACCCCTACCCCCTCCAGGCCGGAGCAGCATAGTGCAGTGAGGTCCAGTAACCTCAGGGACACCTCCCAGTCGGGGGCCAACTTCTCAGAAAGCTCCTCTTGACTCTCTTCCCATGGCCCTATGCTGAGCCATTTGTTCTGACATGATCAGAATGTGGACTGTTAATCTGGGCTTTATCTTTCATGAAGTCTAAATTCAGGAGCAGGGCAGCCCTGCCCTGGAACACGCAGGCCCTGTGCAAGGCCAAGCCACCTTGGGAGGGAGGCAGCCTCGCCTGCTTGGTGCTTCTCTGAGGTGCCAACATGTGAACTCTTTGCTTTGCTATCACTTTTGAATTTCCAGTGAAAAGAGGAACACAAAGGTGGATTAAGCAAGATTAAATTAGTTAAATGTATATTTAGTAAAAGGCAGAAATGAAAACTGATCATCTTAGCAAAAAAAAAAAAAAAAAAAAAGTATAAATCCTACGCAACCAAAGTTCCAAGAATGGGTCAGAGTATCTTGTTGGAGGTCACACAGCTGGAAAGTGACTGAAGTGAACTGGAATCGGGTCTGCCCACCTCCAACGTCCAGGCGCTTGGCCTCTGTGCTTAACGCTTCTGTTTAGGGATGATTTCAGTTAAGTCCAGAAAAGTACAGCTTGAAGTTCCAGGATGGAACACACTGGGAACACGAGGACAGTGAAGGCCAGTTTTCGTGCCAGCAGGACATAGACAGCTCGCTGGATGCAGAGTGGACAGCCAGGCTGATAGGTTTTCCTCCCTGTGGAGTCTACTCTTTGTACTACTGTCACCTGTCCTCCATCCTCCTGGACCCCTCATTGCAAACACCTGTCAAAGAGGAGACAGTTATGAGTTTCCTGTGCCCCCGGGGGAGACCACAGTCCTATCCTGTCTGTCCTCAGCATCCACAAGGGTCTCCAGAATGACAGGGTCACTGCTGGCCTTTTAAGAAGTCATTAGCGCCTCTTAGGAGATTAGAATCTTTTGCAATAAACAGCCCTAAAATTTGATGATTTAAAATATTAATAATAATCAACCAGCCATAAGTAATGGAGTGCCTATTAACAGGCCATGCATGTGACTGCAACATGTACAGTTGCAAAATACTATGGGTCAATTGCTCCTAGAAAGCTCCTCCAGGAGACGCCCCGTTTTCCTGATAAACGTCTCAGGACGTCAGTCCCAGCGGACCGTAGAAGACAGCAGGGCAGGGCCGAGGGACGGCATTTCTGGTACATCTGTGGGCTCACCGATGCTCTCTGCCTGGTCACTCTTCAGGCATTCATGGAACTGTCAACCATTTAGGGCGCGCCGGGCGCAGGGACTATTCAGAGGGACAACTCAGATGTTCTGCACTGTTCTCACGAAGCCCACTATCAATGGTCACCACTATTTGCCAGAGGGATTTCACCTTGATGCCAGTCCAGCGGGACGTGGAGCTTGCCTTCCTGACAGTATCAGAGAGTGGCTTCAGTTGCTGTCATAATTGTCCACAGCACACAGCTTTGAGCTTCCCCCGTCAGTCTGTGTCCCCTGGCCCAGCTCCCTTCTCTGGGCAAATCTCTTCCTGAGAACCCCTTCTCCATTCCCTGAACCTCTCCACTCCTGAATCTTCCGTCTTCATTCTCCTCCACTCCCCTGGCTGGGCCTCTCATTGCCCGGAACTGCTCCTCCTCTAAAACCTTGAACAGCCTTCTCCAGGCTCTGAGCCACCTCCGTGACCTTGAACTTCCCAATGCTCTTCTTTCCCCAAGTCCTGCCTCCTTGAAGTCCTTTTCTCCAGGGCTTCTGATTTCCCTTTGTAGCAACCCACCTGCTGGCTTCGCGCAGCCTTGAAACCACTTGCGTTGGTGCCTCAGCTGGAAGCCCTGGTTTTATGATGCCACCCACAATGCAGGCTTTACAACCCAATGCTGAAAAGTGGATTAATTTCTCCTGGTCTTTATCTAGGGCCCCTTTTCCTCTGAGTACTTATTTCAGAGCTTCGCTACATTTTAGAAGCTTCTAGCCTAATACAGCCTCCCTGGCTCACATGAGGCGACTTACTGCCCATTTCACCCCCAGACACCGTGACGGTCGGGCAAGTCTCATACCTTCTGTTTGAGATCTCCTCTGCACCTCTGACTGGTACAGAGTGCTCTCCTCCTGGGTCTCTGTGACTCCCTAGGCTCTACCTCCATTCCACGTCCTCCTACATGCTGTATAGCCAGATCACATGCTCTGACATGCACAACACCCTTTAGTCCTTTATGTCCTCTGGGATCATGTCCTTTCCAGCTACAGAGGCTTCCTTTCCCTTCTTAATGTTCTTGACTCTGTCAGTAAAATAAATAAATAAAAAAATAAAATATATATATATATTTGGTGCTGGGGATCGAACCTAGGGCCCTGTGCATGCAAGGCAAGCACTCTATCAACTGAGCTATATCCCCAACCCCTGTAACATATTTTATTGGGGCAAAGTGCTTTATCTTTCCTTCCCACTTCTTTCACTCAATTGTCCAAGTGAGAGGGGGAGAAATATATTTCCGTATCCTGAGACCTGGGCTTGTCTGCTCACAGGTCTTATGAAGGCTTTCATCCTTCAAGTGTAAAGTCAGTTGTCCACATCATGCTCCTAAAGGATGGAGCCGAATGCATAGGATCTTGGATTCCAGTTGCCTCCTAATTTGGCTTCATCAAATAGTAAAGCTGCTATTGAGCCTCTTCTAAATTCTGCGTCTGTTACTGCATTGAAACAGAAACTAGAGAGGGAAGAATGTGAGTAATTAGCATTTACAAACCCATTTATAATATATCTTCCATAACACCAGTAAACAATAACCCATGACCCCTGAGCACCAATCAGACCGTGATCCATTCATTCCAAACCACCTGTCATTCCTTAGATGGATAATGCTGCATTTATCTGCATATGCATTGCATATATATATATATATATATATATATATATAAATAATATATATATATTATTCTGACTATCCACTCTACTCACCTTTAACTCCTGCTCTTAGTGAACTCTTCTCCAATTAGCTCCAAGCAGAGGTAATCGTTTTTCCCACTGTGTCTGCAAAGCATCTTATACTTTCCAGTCTCACAGTAGTTTTTGCGTGTGATTGCAATTACTCATCCTTATTCTTCTGGTGTGCTAAACTATACCTCATTCATCCATATACTCCCCCTACCTAGCATGTCACCGGGCACTCAAGGCTGCTCCAAACTTTTTCTTGAACATAAGAGAAGTAAATAAGAAATACAGGCTTAAAAATGAATGCCTGCAAAGCACCGTGTCAAGTGACCCGAGTATTACAAAGAACCTAAGACATTCCACTGTAGAGGGACAATGACCCTGCTTGAAACAGCAGGGGTTGTGTCAGCATGTGGCGTTAAATGTTTAACTAATGGAGTTGAATCACTTTTCAATCTCGGCTGAATAATTCAACAAGGCAGCGGGGCCCTGGCAACACTGAGGGTCTTGCTACTCAATCTCTGTCCATCATAGATGTAAAGAACACTTGAGGGGCTGGGTTGTGGCCCAGCGGTAGAGCGCTTGCCTAGCTAGCATGTGTGAGGCACTGGGTTCGATCCTCAGCACCACTTAAACAAATTAAATAAACAAATAAAGTTAAAAAAAAAAAGAACACTGGAGCTGAGTCCAGTGATCAGGAAGCCCATCACCACAGGGACCTATTGCCACTCAGTTTTGAAAGATGGGCACAAGCACAGAGGCAGGGCAGACCTGTTGGACCCTCTGGCCAGTGTGGGGAAGCCCATGTGAGGGTAAGAAAGCCAACTCTGTAGGTGGACATCACCACCTGGACTCTACTGTGGCTCCAAGGGGATCTCTGCATTTATTCGATGACCTCTGGCTTCCATATTCTTTATGAAATAAATCTAAATTCTCCTACTTCCCCCCAAAATCATCCTTAGAGACTAGGCATTACCTGACCTTCTAATGAGAGAGGGCCACACTGGGTCACTCTCCTTTTTCTGTGGAAGGGCAAGGGGCAGGAGCAGAGATGGCTGGAGCTAAACTTGCAGCAGAATCCGGACATGACAGACTGGTTTTGTTCTTGTTTGTTTGTTTGTTTCAGCATCTTTTTTTGCCCGTTACAGCCCCATTCCTTCATCTAGAACATGCTGAATTCAGCAAGTCCAGCTCTATCATTTCTGTCCCTCGAGTCCACTGGCTTCTGGTCATCTGATACAGCTCTTGCAGCACAGGGGACCTGCCTCTCTTCCTACTCTGAGCACACTTGGGGCCCAAACTGAATGCTGCTGCCTGGGGACTTATTACCAGCTGCGTTTCAGTTGGTCATCTTCGACCTGAGAGATGGCTCCGCTGTTCTCCTTGATCCTTGGTGAGTACCTTTGCTTCGGTAGGTTTACATTTTAGGGTTTTCCGGAAATTTCATTAGGAGAATCTTTTCCCTGCCCAGATTCAAATATCTTCGAAGGATGGCTTTCTCCTTTCTTTCTCTACCTATTCTAAGCCCTAAAAACCCCTTGATCCATACCCAATTTATATTTTAATGGCCAGATTTTTTTCTATCGCCCCATAGTTATACCAACAGATATATGACATTTTTCCCCTTCCTCTTTTCCATTGTTTCCCCCTAATATACTATTATAAGAAGACAAATGAGTGAGATGCTAAGTAGCAACAGGTAGAGCAAGGAAAGATGGTACTGCTATAAGACAATCACTTTTCATTGGCTATTTTGTCTAATTTCCTCTGAAAGGTGCTTCACATAATGTTTCTCTCATTTTCTCCAATTTCCCGTTGCCTAGCGAGTCTACAGATTAGCATGAATGATCTGGAGGCTTTAATCCTGGCCCCTTGGTTCCTTCCTTCCTTCCTTGTACTGGGACTATGAACCCAGGGTGTTATGTGTGCTGGGCAAGCACTCTGCCACTGAGCTGCAGCCCCAGCCCTCCTGGCTCTTCAAATTCTTAGCTTTGTGAATTTGAAGATTACCATATTTCTCTGAAACCTCCCTAATCTATACAGTAAGACTAATGTTATGTTTCTCAGAGTTTTTTTTTTCTTTTAAAGGAGATGTTTCATAGGATAACTAATACAGGGCATCTAACAGCATGGGATAAACCTCTATCCTCGTTGATCACATTCATTTTTATTGTCTTGATGACCTAGGCATTGCTGAAGCCCACAGTCTTTCAACGTAGCACTCGGGTGTCCCGTGTAGGGCACTTGCCATATTTAGCATCCCTGCATTTCCCACTGCACCCGACAGCTGATGCTGCCTCTCAGGGTGCATTGCTGGCTCTCCCAAGCTCACCTGCAGGCCGGTCTCCTTCATGGATTCTTTCTGGTCTGCAGCTGCTATTGCAGCTATTGACCCTGTGGAGGAGCTCCCAGTTACTCACTAGCTACCCCGCATTTGCACCTGCACACCGGGCTTCACACTTTCCTTCCCCTGTGTAATTCTGTGGGGGAGGTTATGCAGCAGCTCATCACATATGTACAATATCGCCTTGAGTCTCCCAGAGTCGTAGACAAGACTTCACCGAGTCTGAGAGTGGCCATGTGAGAAAGACGGAGGGCATGGGATTCATGAGAAAGAGTCTGGAAACTAAGAGAAGAAAATATTTCAGGGTTAACCACTGAAATATTTGGTTCTGCCTGGAAAGCCCGAGGATGGAGTTCCACAGACTCTCAGTCACTCTTTCATAAACCCATTGAGGGGGTGAATTCTTCAGTCGCAAATACCAAGGTCTCAGGGACTACTGAAGGTCACAGGGTTCAGGATTCTTTACAGCACTAAGAGGGAGCCTATCGGACAAAAGAATCCAACTATACGGAGATCTCACGGGAAGAAGCTTGATGTTCCAAAGATGTACTGGGTGCTTAAATGTGGAGATTCCAAACTCAACATTGAGCTGCTTCTGACCCGTTAATCTATAGTCAGTAACCTACAGCCTACCCGTTGAGAATGGCTTTTATATTTTTTAACAGTGGGGGAAATTTTTTTTTTAAAAAATCTAATATTTCATGACACATGAAAATACATGGAACTTAAATTTGTGTCTCCATACATTAAGATGTATCGGAACACAACTGGGTTCATGTATCCACAAGGACATGGCGACTCTCATGTTGTAAAGATAGAGCTGAATAGCTGTGTCAGAGACCTTGTGGCCTCAAAGCCTGAAATATTTAGTATCTGGCCTTTGAAAGAAGGAGTTTGCTAACTCCAGTCTGAACGCGGTGTCCTTGAACAGATCCCGCCACTCCCCTCCACTCTCTGCCCTGCCCCTCTGCAACCTTGACTTTCCCCACCAGGGCATCTTTCCAGGGGGCCCCAGGGCTCTTTTCTGCAGAGCTAAGGGGGTGCATTACCACACTTCTACTCCAGCAGTTATGACCCTCCGATCCTCACCTGGGCTGGAAGCAACACCACCGTGGTGGCAAAGGGCCGGGCCAACTGTGACAGAATTGGCCTCTGGCTTCTAGTCAGTGTCCAGTGTTCTCTGAGGGCGGCCATCAAAGGACACTGTGACCCAGGACGAGAAGGTGACAACTGGACGGATCTTGGAGGTTCCCTATCTATTGCCTTAAGTTTGGCAAGGGCCTTCTAGAGAGTTCTATTTTTAAAAATAAAGCCCTGGAAATGTACTCGAGGGTCTCACTCACTTCCTCTTTTTTCTCCCCTCAGTCATGTGCGCTGGACCCGGCCTCTTAGGTAAGACTTCCAAGGGGTGGGGTGGGGGGAAGAGTCCTGACGGGGCGGCCTCTAGGATTAGGAGAGGGGAGATTTTGAAGGTTCCTGGGCTATGAAAAGAGACCATGGTCCCAAACAGGCCGAGTACCTTTCTTTTCAGGTTTCCCATCCCACTCTGTCAGTCTTGTGTGGGTGGATTTCCACTCCAGAGCCCAGAATGGTTTGAATGGTTTTATCCAGCCAACGAACCTCTCTCCCCACTTGGCCTCTGTGGCCAGAGAAGCTTGGCCAGCATCCCCCAAAAAAACCCGAGATAGCTTCATTTCAAGCCCAGAGGCATTTCACTGGCTGGGGGGGGGGGTAACCCAGCAATGAACTTCTCGCGCCCTGATGGGTTCCAGCACATCCAGGTCCTCCTCCCAGACTTCCTGGCACTTTTGAATTAGAAATGCGTCAGCTTCTGTGAAGTTCATGACTTCACAAGTAGAGGGCAGGATGGAGCTCAGCCTCTACCGGCTGCCTCCTGGAGGAATCTGGGCGATACACCCCTGTGCACCCAAGGAGAGCAAGGGAGCGTGGAATGAGTGTGCAGGAGTGGAAGGCTGTGACCGCCCAAAGCCAAGGAGGCTGTTTGTGGATTACCAGCTGCTTTTGCACCGTTCCTCCACTCTGTGCTTTCACTGGGTGGTGGTGGCTTTGCCAGAGAGAGAGAGGCAGCTACAAAATCTGCTATTGGTGTGGCTGATTCTGCCCTGACGGATGCAATTTGATTCCTTAGAGTTCCCCTTCTGGGATCTTGTCCAGAAGCTTAAATTACTTGCTCTTTTTTCTTGGTCTTCAGGGCTGTCCCTCACTGCCAGTGTGGGAGGACAACTGTTTTTGTCACAGCCTCCTCCTTCCCCCGGATGTTGCTCTCCACCCCTGGGTCTCTCTGGAGCTCTGTGCTGATAAAGCAGGCTAGTGTCGGGCACGCGCCCTGGGGAGCCCTCAACTCTTTCCTTGCACATCTTTTCCCAGCTCTTCTGTTTCCTCCAGCTGAATTTCTTTTGTTGTGGTGGTGGTTGTTATTACTATTGCGATCACTGCTTATTTCTTCTTTCCTGGGAACTGCTCTTGTCTACTTCATAGAAACTGAAAATTCAGGCCAGGCGTGATGGTGGATGCCTGTAATCCCACTGGCTCGGGAGGCTGAGGCAGGAGGATGGAGAGTTCAAAGCCAGGCTCAGCAAAGACGAGGCACTAAGCAACTCAGGGAGACCCTGTGTCTAAATAAAATACAAAAGAGGGCTGGGGGTGTGGCTCAGTGGTCGAGTGGCCCTGAGTTCAATCCCTGGTACCTCACCCCCCCAAAAAAGAAGGAAAAAAAATAAAAATTCATTGAAAGTGAGAATTTTACAATCCAAAATAAAACGATAACCTGTGTAGAATTCTGAAGGCAGCTTCTTTCCAGAGTACACAATAATAACAATCCAGACTCTAATCTAGATCCAATGACCCCAAAGCCATTTCTGGGTGACTCTCTTGAATTATATTTTATTCAGATAAGTAAGCTTTAAATTCAAATGTGTAAAAAGTATAAACCTTTTTTTTAAACTTTTTAAAATGATTTTAAATTCTATCTCTAGTTTCTTTTTTCAGTACTAGGGATTGAACCCAGGAGTGCTGTGTCACTGAGATACGTCGCCATCCTTGTTTAATTTTTCTTTTTGGTCCTGGGGGATTGAACGCTGGGGTGCTTTACCCCTGAGACACATCTTCAGCCCTTTTTAGTTTTTATTTTGAGAGAGGGTCTCACTGAGTTGTTAAGGGTCTTGTTAAATTGCTGAGGCTGGCTTTGAACCTACAATCCTCCTGCCTCAGCCTCCCAAGCTGCCTGGATTATAGGCATGGGCCACTGTGCCCAGCCTTTTCAAAATTTTGAAATTGGGCTGGGGATGTGGCTCAAGCCGTAGTGCACTCGCCTGACATGCGTGGGGCCCAGGTTCGATCCTCAGCACCACATACAAAATAAAGATGTTGTGTCTGCTGAAAACTAAATAAATATTAAAATTCTCTCTCTCTCTCTCTCTCTCAAACAAACAAACAAACAAACAAACAAAATCCTCCTGCCTCCGTATCCCAAAATGCTGGGCTTACAGGTGTGTGCCACCGTTTCCAACTAATCTTCATTCTTTATATCCGTTTCCCCACCACCAATTAAGGAAATGAAGCAAAAACAAATCAATAAACCAGACATGAACTTCTCACTGTAGTTTAAAACTCAGTCATATTGGAGTTTTCTCACTTAACCACTCCTCTGGGTTGATTTCATGTTCTGGGGAGTCTGTGTAGAGTTAAGACAGGAAGTGGGAAGTCTGCTCCTCAGGAGTCATGTGACCCACATTGGCCCTTATTAAGCTGTTCATATTTCATTAGGGCAGAGACCACAAGTCCAAATGTGACATCTTCTAGAACCCCAGACATGTCTCTCAGTTAATGGTCCCGTTACACAAAGCTGTGGCAAATTCAGCTCTCTGCTCTCTTGCTTTGAGGCTACCGTAGACTTGGTGAGATTGTTTTAAGCCTCTAAATATCAGCTCTTGGGGGATAGAAGTCCTCTCTGTCTTGGTCATCACTGTTCTCTGAGTTCATAAGACAATACCCCACACGTGGTAGGTGCTTAGCAAATATTCAATGTCTGATGAGTTCTTTCCTCGTCACTCGACACAGCCATTTCTCCTCCACTTGTGTGCGGTGGTGGAAGGGAAAGAATTTCTCTTCATCTTTTCCATACCCAGAGTTCTCATTCCTCAGAACTTGTCCGGAGGCTCTGAGGTGCCTTGCTCCCACCTGGACCCCCGAAATCCTCTAGTTAAGTACTTGGAGCTGATCTGTCCTGGGCTTTCACTGTTGGACAGTGTGACCACCGGATCATCGTTTCCATGAGGACCCTTTCCCTCCTTTGTGGAGTACAGGGGTGGACATGATGATCTCTGTGGATTATCCTGGTTCCGGCCATCAGAGTCTCACAACTCTGCTGGCTCTCTGACTGATCTTTCCCTTAATCTTCAGCGTGAAAGGCTACCGTCAGGTCTGGGTCCTTGAAGGGGGATTTCTTGGTAGGGTGCAATTAAAGATGCGGTAGAATCAGAACTCAGGAATGGGGTCCCCCAGTGCGTCTCCCTCCCCTTCCCTTCTGACCCCTCCTGTCTAGTCCCCTACTCCCCACACCTTCTGTGCAGGGTGGAGGTGTCCCTGAGCATCCTCTGCCCTCCTCCCGCATCTCCAGCCAACCTCCCGTCTCTTTGCAGAGACATCCAGAGTGCGGCTGGTGGGGGGTCCCCACCGCTGTGAAGGGAGAGTGGAGGTGGAACGGAACGGCCAGTGGGGCACCGTGTGTGATGACGGCTGGGACCTGAAGGATGTGGCCGTGCTGTGCCGGGAGCTGGGCTGTGGAGCAGCCAAGAAGACCCCCAGTGGTCGTTTATATGGGCCATACACAGATAAAGGGCAGGAAGTCCTCATCCAAGGGGTCAGGTGCAGCGGAATGGAAGACACCCTGGCTCAGTGTGAGCAGGACGAAGATGTCTACGGCTGCTCACACGATGAGGATGCCGGCGCAATTTGCCAGAGTAAGTAGCGCAAGGCTCGAGGACCCTCTGCCAGCTGCCCGTACCCCGCCCTGGCCACTCTTGTTGGATTTGATTCCCTGTCGTGGACTTCCACACAGCGGTAACGGCCTCCCTGTCCTCTCGTCTCACCCACGCTTTCTTAACTCTCAACTCTGGAGATAGATCATCCTCCCTTAGAATGTTACTATGACTTGGTTGTATTAGTGCTTTTTTTTTTTTTTAAAGTTTAAATGGAAATGAGAACGTATTTCTCTTATTTTTATACATGAAAAAAAAATATGCACAGATCGTGCAACCACTAAACCCTTGTTGACTGGTGTATCTTATACCTGGGGCTGGGCCTGAAGTCGTGGGTGAAGAGATGAGCCCCCAAGATGTCATCTGTGCTTTTTTGATAGTTCCAGTTCTCAAGAAGTCTACCTGCGGTCAGGTAGACAGGGGAGGCTCAGAGGAAAGCAACACAATCTCAGAGAGATGATAGACTGATAGACACACTCATGGATCTGTATTCCTTTATTTCCATACACAGAGAGAGCAAACGTTTGCTTTCTATGTGCTTTTAATATTTTCTGTGTCTCTGTGTATCTTTTCTCCTCCTGTGATTTATGAGAGGCGAGTCTATGTCTCCTCCTTCTCTGTCTCCCCACAGAATTTATCAGAGAAACAATCACTTTTTGCCTTAATGCTATAAGTTAGAAAGACTGAGGATTGGTGAGGGTTGGAAGCACTGATCTGGAATACTTGGTTAATGTCAACATTGAACCCAAATGCTTTTTACTAGTCTGGGGCTGGGGCTCAGGGGTGGAGCACTTGCCGTGCACGTGTGAGGCACTGGGGTGAATCATCAGCACCACATAAAATAAATAAATAAAATAAAGAACATGCCACCTTCCTACTTAATCCAAAGTTTTTTTTAACCTTTTATGTGTATATGCTTATGTATCTGATCACCTGTATAATGTATGTATATACACACATATATACAGGTGATACATATACATTTATATATAAATAAATAATACATATATTTAATATACAAACAATATATATAATATAGTTATAATGACATAGAAAACACACATTATATACATTATATATTATACTATTATAATTCCATATTATAAAAAATGATCAATACTTATTATATATTAATTATGACATAAATGGATTATATATCCTGTGTAGTAATTATGTAATATACACATTTTATTTATAATGTCTGATATAATATTTAATGTAAATTCATTGTTTATACATAGATATATGTATAATAATGTATTAAAATATTTTGTGTGTGATTATAGTAATATATGATACATTGTAATTATGTATTAAAATATATACTATATTTATCATATATAAAAAGGACTGTGGATATAGCTCAGTGGTAGAGTGCCTTTGGGTTCAATACCCAATACCAAAAAACATATGCTATATTTTAATACATAATACATAATGAATTTATAATATGTAAAAACATGTATATTTATAGTATATTATAATTATAAATATACTTATATATTATTATTTATGTATCATTATTATAATAATATAAATTTTACATGTAATATAATTATACTATACATATAATATGATATAAATGTTTATATATATATATAAATTTATTTTGCCTCTGTCTCTTGGGAAGAGCAATGAGGAGTTGAATGGGAAAACAATTTGAAAGAGTAAAAGGCCACGATAATGACTTGCCCTGGGGTGAGCATGCGCTTCCTTGATTCGCTCCCTCACTTCTCCCCAGCACTGGTTGGTCAGTGCCTCGCACTCCAGTGCACAGGGTACTGAACACCAGAAACAGCCCCTGGGCAGTGAGCCCCCTTTTCTGAGACGACCATGTGCTTGCAGGGAGTAGACCCTTCCTGTTTTTGCTTCGCAGACCCAGATTTGTCTCCAGTCCCAGAAAGTGTGCGGCTGGTCGGTGGCCCTGGGCCCTGCAAGGGGCGAGTGGAGGTGCAGTATGAGGGCCAGTGGAGCACCGTGTGCAAAACGGGCTGGGACCTCCGGGCTGCGAAGGTGGTGTGCCGGCAACTGGGGTGCGGCAGGGCCCTGCAGACCCACAGCCACTGTAACAAGGCTGCCCAGGGCCAAGGACCCATCTGGGAGAGGGAGATGTTCTGCTCGGGAAGAGAAGCAGCCCTTCAGGATTGCCCCTCTGGGCCTTGGGAGAAGCACAACTGCACGCACGACGAGGACGCGTGGGTGGAATGTGAAGGTAAGGGAAGGTGATGCTCGCACATTCAGAGACCAAGGTCATGGGTGAGGTTAAATGGAATTCCATTCAGCATTATTCTCGAGAACGACTCCTGCACCAGAGGATCCCTGCCAACCTATTGTGCTGTCAATTCTCTTCTTTTAAAATGGCAATTACAATAGCTGCCTTTCAGTGCTGGGCATGGTGATGCACACCTGGAATCCCATCTACCTGAAAGGCTGAGGCAGGAGGATCCCAAGTTCAAGGCCAGCCTGGGCAGCTTAGTAAGACCCTATCTCAAGATAAAAAGTAAAAAGGACTCCAAATGTAGCTCCATTGTAGAGCACTACTGGGTTCAATCCCCAATACCACCCCCCCCAAAAAAAGAAATTTTTTAAAAATAACTTCTTTGAATGTGAAATGCTTAAAATGTTTTAAGCAATATTATGTGCTATATTAATATGAACTGTTATCATACTGAATTCGATATGATAGAGCACAGCACATTACTTTGTATCTGTTAAGTTCTTCAGTTTTAAAAAACTACCAGAAAGCCATTCATAAATATTAGATTTATAAAATAGGTAGGGGAAGCAAAAAGATCCTAGCTGAAGGAACATACCTGGCCACAGGGGTTGAAAGCTGATGGAGCGGTGGAGAGCAACTGCAGTCACAGAAACACATGGAGGGTTTCAGATGTGCTGATGGGGTTTGGTTGGGGAGGATGCAGATGATCTTTTTTTAAAAAAATATTTAATTTTTACTTGTAGCTGGACATAACACCTTTATTTTATTTATTTATTTTTATGTGATGCTGAGGGTCCAACCCAGGGCCTTGCACATGCTAGGAGAATGCTCTACCGCCGAGCCACAGCCCCAACCCATGACCTTATTTTTTTCTCTTTTCCCTTTTCCTCTCCAATCTCCAACTTCCTCCTCCACTCTGCAGATGCCTTTGACCTGAGGCTGGTAGGAAGAGATAATCAGTGCTCTGGGAGACTGGAAGTGCTGCACAAGGGCGTGTGGGGCTCTGTCTGTGACGACGGCTGGGGAGGAAAGGAGGACCGAGTGGTGTGCAAGCAACTGGGCTGTGGGGAACCCCTCTCTCTACCCTTCAAAGCCCGGAAAACCTACGGCCCTGGGGTTGGCCGCATCTGGCTGGATGACGTTCATTGCTCGGGGCAGGAGCAGTCCCTGGAGCAGTGCAAACACAGGTTTTGGGGGTATCATGACTGTACCCATAAAGAAGATGTGGCTGTGATCTGCTCAGGTGAGTCCTGTAGGGCTGACGTGGGGGACAATGCAGGAAGAAGGGTTGGTGGGGTGAAGTCTGGGGACAAGGGTGGCTCTGCCTGTGCCACAGAGCTGCTCGTAATCCTTCCTTACTCTGTGGCTATTTCCAGGGATAAGACTGAGGCTTTCTGATATATATATATATATATATTGGTTTTTATTTTTTTCTAGAGGAATCGGGCTGAGATATAATAAAAAATACAGTCTGAATGTGTCTTGAAAATTATTGGATCAACATCTTTATATTAAGTGTGAACAAAAGTGTGAAAGGATATAAGCCGCTTTTCAAAATCATCAAAATTGTTTTCAAATCACATAGCAGAACCATAACGACCCAGCTTTCCTCTCGATTCAGGGTTAGTTCTCTTCAGTCCTCAAAGGCTAAGTCTGAACCTGGCAGATGCTCCCACCTCATTCTTTTTATTGTTACTCCCCAGATTTTATTTCCAGTGGCCTTGAGGCTATGGGCAAGGGCACTCTAAGAAAGTCCTTGGGAGTCTTATTGGAGAGAATAAGACCTGAAATAGACCCCTAAAGGGAGTATGCAGGAGGAAGCCCTGTCCCAACTTGGGTCAGGGAGTCCGAGTGTAGCCTCTGGGTCTCTGGGTGGCTGACTCAAGAGAGTCACAAGTCGGAAGCCCATTTGTGGAATTAGAGAGGGGACCCACTGTGCAGGTCTCTTTGGCTAAGCTATAAAGCTGCAGCTAGGGAAGAGCTGATATTTAACCAAGAAATACGGGGAACAGTTAATGCCTAGGAAAGGACAGATTTAGTGGTAATAGGCCAACGTTTACATCTGCTGCTGCTACTTTGAAATTGTTAAATTTTATGCAGTCACTAAACTACTCTCAACTTCAGTGTTTTCATCTGTAAAATAGACACTATCCCTCAAAGACTTTTGTGTAAGACATGAACACAGTTGGCCCTCTGTTTCCATGGCTTCTGCATCTGTGGCTTCAACCAACCGTGAATTGAAAATGCATATTTGATGCGTCACCAACTTTATTTCTGGTACACTTTGGCTTTTTATTCCATATTGATGTTCTTTCAAAATAGAATAAAGGATTCAATTACTCTACTGAAAAAAAAAAAAAAAAGAAGAAATCACATCTGTCCTGAACATGCACAGGATTTTCTTATCATTATTCCCTAAACAAGATAGCATAACAGTTATTTATGTGGCATTTACATTGTGGTAGGTATTATAAGAGACTTAGAGATGAGTTAGAATATATGGGAGGATGTGCTTCAGTTCAATGGAAATTTTTACAATGTCATTTTACATACGGGTTTAAAGCATCCTTTTTTTTTTTTTTTTTTTTTTTTTTGCTATCCTTGAGGGTCCTAGCACCAATTTTCTGTGGATACAGAGGAACAACTGTACAGTTTGTGCCTCACATGGGAACTGGTTCAATTGGCCCCTGGGACACTACACCAGATTCTGACCCAGGTGACATCCACCCGTGTGGGATATCCATGTAGCTGAGCTCTTTCCTGTTCTGAGCACCGGTCTGCTTCCTTAGCCAGTTTAGCTTGAAGGGAATAATTTCTTGCAGGCCTGTCCCCGCTCCTTACTACATGTTCCTCTTGTCTTTACAGGACAGTATCCTGGCCTTGATGCTTGACCTGGCTCCCACTGGCCCCACGTGCCCCTGCTTGTCCCCCTGGCCCCTGATTATCCTGGTGGTCACACTGGTCCTCAGTCTCTGGGGAGTCTGAGTACTGCAGAGACGCCTTGTTCTTGGGGTCAAGCACGCCCACCCCTGCACCTGTCCTAAGATATAGCTGTTGATTTCCCTGCTGGGAAAGATGACCTTCTCTTGGCATTGCTTCTGACCTTGCCTGCCCCTTCCTCACCTGCCTGGAATCCTCAGGCCGGCCGCTCTGACCAAAAGCACAGGCCTTACGAAGGTAAGGTCTTCATCTGCTCATTACAGGGATGAAAAAGACAGAGGGAACATTTTAAAGGAAGCGTGTGGAGAAAAATCTTTGGAACTGGGGTGGGGGACGAGACAGAGGCTTTTTGAAATCTTCTTCTCAAGCTTCAGCTGATCATAACAGTAAGCCCACACTTCTCTGCCCGTTCTCGAAGAGGGCAGTTTGCCATTTCAAGAGGGTGGCACAGCAGCGATCTGTAGTCCTGAACCTTTTCATAATGTCAGAAAAAGATATTTCACCTTCTGACGGTTCCCATGAAATACTTCTGTCATCTATCCCAGGGCAACCTGCCAACATAGTTGACATTTAACCAAGGGAATCTCAGAAATGCATCCAAAGAAAACTTTGATTGGTTCCTGGGAAAAGGTCAGGAGAGGGGTGGACAGAAGTTGGGGAGAGCTACAGTTGTGTCTCATGCCAATCAGAAAGTACCATTTTCATCTTATAAATGGAGACTTGTAAACCTAAGGTACAGAATGACACTAAGGAGACAATCAAGGTTTAACTGTAAAAATCAGTAACTCTAGACTCAGAGGCTAAGTCCATACTTATGCTATGCCGAGGATTACACTGCATAATAAATCACATCTTGCAATCTCAACAGTTGCCGTGTTGTGTGATGTGCTCTTTCCGCCAACAGGGAAGCAGGTATTGTGGTGGGACAGGTTACTCAGAACACACACTAAGTCCCAGTTTTGTCCAAATTGAAGAGTCGTTATTTAGCTGGCCAGCCAGAGACTGCCCCCCACAGGACCCATAACTGTCTCTGCAAGGAACAGCCCCGAGCCTGAGCATTTTAAGTTATCTAAAGACAAAAACCACATCTGGGTTGACACAGCTGCAAGCAAGCAGGCACAGAAACTGAACTGGCCAGTTAAAGAGACAATGCAGTGGGTACCTTGGTATTTCCCACGGGACTTTCCAGGTTGGCACAGCAGCAAGCAAGCAGAAGGGAAGTGGGTCAAAATGACCCTAGTTCAGTACGCGTTAGAGAATGATTACTAATGTCTACACAATCAATCTCTGACAAGGTACATTGCCCAAGAAAAATGAAAACCAAAGAGAAAATTTTCACATTGTATAAGAATCGCTCATTTGTGTTGCCAAGTATGTACTGCTAGGTAACAATTAATGGGTAGAGAGGTGGGGCTTTCCCACAGGAGAAGCATTTCTTACATGGAGTCTGTTTGGTCATTGCCTGTATAGCCTGGCCGATAACAGGTATGTCTTTTATTTTACACAGGATTAGGTAAAAGAGAACCTGCCTGTAAATGCAACCACATGTGTAACATAGCTATCTCCTCTAGGTGGGGAACTTTCTTCCTATTTCCTGCTCTAGCTTGAAACTAAAAGTCAGTTCTGCCACTCTTACACTTTTTTTAGAAAAATATTTTATTTTGATTAATGTGTATTAACTGTACTTATTAATGGTCTTCAGTGTGAAATTTCAACACATGCATGCAACATGCACTGATCAAATCCAACCAACTACTAACAGAGGGTGCTAGAGTCTTCCATATTGGTTGTGGGATCCTATGGTTACTAATGATTCTGGAGAGTGTTTCCACCTCCCAACTTGCTATTCCACTGTAGCTCAAATAGTTAAATGAATGGGAAAATAGGTAGAGAAACATCGTTTTTTAAAAGAGAAACAAGTCTTAACAGACATTTGGGGGTCTATCCTGTTTCCTCAAACATACTTTGCCTTTAAACGATCAGCTCTCACAAGTCTTCCTGATTTTCCCTATAGACTAAGATTCTGTACCTCTAATCCATGGGCAAGCTAAACTGCCTTGATTGAGTCATTGTATTAGGCCAAATTTGTGGGACCCCAATAGACCTCCAGGAGCCAAATCCGATGCAAGCACACAGGAGTCTTTATTGCAAGCTTGAGCCTGGACTCACAACCATTCCTGATGCAGTGCTCCCAGGGAGTGAGTCCCGGTCCTTTGTTCAATGAGATTTTATAGGTTTTTTGGGGGGATACTCTATGCCTCACAACATCACACAGCAAATCATTTCCATACCACAGGAAAATCAAACAACAACTCTTAACATTGATTAAGAGCACATTCACTGGTGGAAACAAGTTGGGTAGGGGTGAGTGGTTACTAAAAGAGGGGGATTTGTTTGAACTGATTGGTTTAGGCCACGAGGGGTGTACATGCTGAACTACATGGTTATCAACCACCATAAACTACTGGGGGATCATCTGGCAGCCCAGGTATTTCCCTGTCTCATGCTGATTGGAAGTTGCTAGGGGGTTGCAATGGGTCCTCACCTAGCCTGACTGAGCCAGGGACACCTGGTGCTACAGATCTCTCCTGTTATTTACAGACAAACAACTCAGCAGGGTGGGTATGTGCTTAGGAGTGCTCTGTGGGTCTTTCCAAGGACAAGGGTCACGCCCCCTTCCTTAGGACAGGCCTTGCGGTGGAAGCTGCTGTTATTTATTTATTTTTTTAAAATGGAGTCACATCAGTTTCTCAATTGAAAAGTCCCTTTATGCTTAGTAGAGCAGAATAGGGTTAGAATTTCACAAAAATAACTTTGGTTTCTTCCTAATTTCTCCAATAAAATTGGTTTTGTACAATTCCAACCCAGTAAGACTCCTGGGAACCAACTTTAAAAATGCTTGTGCCAGAGACAGAGTGTTTTAGTCAGTTTTTTTTTTTTTCTTCCCCACTGCTATGACCAAAAGACCTGACAAGAACAATTTTAAAGGAGGGAAAATTTATTTGGGGCTCGTGGTTTCAGAGGTCTCGGTCCACAGATGGCCAACTCCATTCCTCAGGGCCCAAGAGGAGGCAGAACATCATGGTGGAAGACTGTGATGGAGGAAGCCACTGGGAACATGGGAGAGAGAGAGACACTCCTCTTATCATGCACAAAATAAATACCCAAAAGTAACCCCCAGTGACCCACCCCCTCCAGCCACACTCTAGCTGCTCACAGTTATCACCCCGTTAATCCCTATCGGGGGATCACTGCACTGACCAGGTTCAAACTCTCCTAACCCAATCATTTCACCTATAAACTTTCTTGCCATGTCTCACCCATGAGCTTCTGGGGCCACCTCCTATCTAAACAACAACACAGAGCGATTCCCACACCGAAAGCAAGATCTGAGGAAGCCTGACAGAGTGTTAGAAAGTCTAACAAGAATGTATCATCCTTGGCAGAGGCCTCCCTTCACCGTGGACTCTCTCCCTGCCTGCTGACTGGCTGGAGAGAATCCCGGGTCCACATGAGGGAGGCTCAGCTCTGAATGGGAGGGTAGAACAGAGTTCCTCACCCAAACTCAGCCAACTGCGACACTGATAGGAAACAGAGTGTTTGTCTTAGAGCACTCAGAGATCAGGATGGGGTATTTCCGGCACGTGTAGCAGGACGAACGCAGGAAGATTGTTTGAAGAAATCAATTGCACTGCTTCAAGGCTCACTCAAGTCTTTCTGATTATCATTTGGCTTTCTTAAAAACCTCTAAACATATTTTCCGTGCTAATCAGGAAATGTGAGATTGTTCCTAATTATATTTTCACTATTAATTAGCTATATTTTGGATGCTTGTTTTTAATAGTATACTAAGACTTTTTTCCACTAAAATCTATCCCAAGTATGTCCATGGAGAGAGAGCTTCACAAACATTTTTTAAACAACACAGTCCTTCCTCCCGGTGACAGTTAATTGGAACATCTGTCCCAAGCTGGATCAATTAGTCCTTTCCAGGAATTGGGAACTGTGACCCAAAGTAGATTAGTTTCTCCAAGTGGCTGATTGTCTAAGTCAGCCTAGGACCTGCAGGAGGACATTTCTCACATACCACAGGGATCAGAGAACCAGAGGAAGACCTTTCACAGAGATAAATAATAGTGAAAGCAGCATTCATTAGACACACAGACATCCTGGACAGCATTTTCCACTTCTTTTCTTTTCCTGGGCTCCGACAGCATTCCTGGCATTAGGTTCTGTGACAGACTGCTGGGAGTTCATCATCATTTTTAAAATGTTTTGGTTGAGTTCATCTTATGTGGGTTTTTGTGCTTCCAACCAAAAGAGCCACAGACAGTTTTCTTATTTTTAAGTTAATAAAGAGATAATTCATCCATCTTTTACAAGGTTGATTGTACCAGCTCAATTATTGATAATAAATAAATTTCCTTTGCATTCATAAAAATCATATTTATGGAACTGAAAACCCCAGGAAACAGCCTACAACAGAGGTACCACTTTGAGATACTGCTCTTGGGTGCCCCTGGCTGGATGAATGTCCAATCTATCTGTTCTACATAAGTGGAATTTAAAGCTCATCACCTCCATATTAAAAAATAGATTAATTAGAGATCCAATGAAAGTGGGGTATAGAAAATAGACAACTCAGAAGTGACATGTTTTCTGCCTATTTTGTGTTGAAAAGGCTCTCTCTCTTTTTTATTTTTTTAGTGAGAGAGAATTTTTTTAATACCTATTTTTCAGTTTTCGGTGGACACAACATCTTTTTACTCTTTTTTATGTGGTGCTGAGGATAGAACCTAGAGCTCCGCTCATGCCAGGTGAGCGCGTTACCGCTTGAGCCACATCTCCAGCTCCAAAAAGGCTTTCTTAAATTTTACTATCTGGTGAAATTTTAATCATTTTTGATGATTAGAAGTTGTAGTAATCCAAATCAGATAATTAGAACTTGTTGTAATTTAAATCAGGTTACAAAACCTTGCTTAAATCCCTTTGAGAGCTTCCTATTGTGCAGAAGTTCAATGGAAATGTCTCATTCTGGCTTAAGAGGCTTGGCATGACCTGGCCCCCACCTACTCCCCCAGTCTTATCTCATACAAGCATGCCTTATTTCACTTTATTTACTTGCTTTGCCTTACTGTGTTTCCCAGATACTGTTTTATTTATTTCTTTTCACAGATTGAAGATTTGTGGCAACTCTGCATTAAACAAGTCCATTGTCTCCATTTTCCCAACAGCTCAGATGATCGTTAGCATTTTGTGGCAATAAAGCATTTTTTATTAAGGCACATCCATTGCTTTTTAGACATACTTGCTATTGCATACTTAATAGACTACAGTATAGTGGGGACATAATTTTTATATGTACTGGGAAACCAAAAAATTCACTACTCAATTTATTATATATATATTTTTTTATTACTGTGATCTGAAACTCCAATTCTCAATATCTCCAAACTATGTCTCCCCTATCAGCTCATTCCAACCACATGGGTTTTCTATCCCTTCCTAAGACACATCAAACTTACTGACCTGTGGTAAATCTTCCAGAAGAACAGGTTTTGGGCAGAGCAACTATCAGAAGCTCTATTTGAACATATTGAGTCTGATAATACTGAATCTCCATGTGAAGATATTCTATTAAAAGTTTAGGGGAAGCTGGGCACTGTGCTGCACACTTATGATCCCAGTGTCTTGGGAGGCTGAGGCAGGAGGATCATGAGTTCAAAGCCAGCTCAGCAATGGCAAGGTGCTAAGCAACTCAGTAAGACCCTGTCTCTAAATAAAAAAAACAAGTACTAATAGGGCATTATGTAAAATTGTGGATGTGTAACCAACGTGATTCTGCAATCTGCATTTGGGTAAAATTGGGAGTTCATAACCCACTTCAATCTAATGTATGAAATATGATATGTCAAGAGCTTTGTAATGTTGTGAACAACCAATAAAAATAAATAAATAAATAAAATACACACAAAAAAATAGGGCTGGGACGTGACTCAGTGGTCCAGCACCCCTGAGTTCAATCCCTGGTATCAAAAAACAAAACAAAACAAAAAAGTTCAGGGTAGAGGTTTGGCCTTGCAGATATGATCTGGGAAATTTTTGTGTTTCAGAGCTGATAAGGATAAATGCTTTGAATACTCTTTCTCTTTTTGTCATGAATGTGTTTTTGTGGGTGTATGGGTGTGTGTTGTAGAGGGAGGAAAATAAAGATATTTGACATATACACAATATCTCTGCTTTTTTTTCCATTCTTATTCCTTTATCCTATAACACAAAATGTATTACTTATTATCACAATATTTAAGTATAGTTGAATTAGCATGAAAGTAAACTGTGGGACAGAAAGAAGTTTTAACTCAAGGATTTTTACCTCCTCTTTAGAATTAGAGGCTAGAGTGTTTTCGGTTTTTTGCAAGATAATTTTATCATGTTAGGTGGAATGAGGGCCTCGTTATTGATTTTATTAAGAGATTAAGTGAGGTTTAAGAAGATGGTTGCCAAGTTGACAAGGGGACTTGTAGTGGTTAATTTTACATGTTGACTTGCTGAGTCGTGAGGTGTTCTGCTGTTTGATTAAACATTATTTCTGGATGTGTCTGTGGGAATATTTCTGGATGGGATTAGTATATCAACTGAAAGTCTCCATAGAGCCAATTGGGTTTCTTAAAGAAATCTCTTTAAGACTTCACAAATTGGTAAAGTCCTTCCCTAAACTCATGTTTTCAAAGACGTTTCCCCTCTCTCATCAGATAATCAGGGATTACCGCTGATATTTTCTTTCCTGTATTTTGACCTTGCCAGGGCTAATCTTATGTGATTCTGGGTTGAATTCACCAATCAAGTACGAAGTCTCCTTTAAAATTTTCTTCCTCAGGTATATAGAGACAAATTCCTACCTTTTATGGAAGTATGAGGGGCAGAAAATATATACCCCCAACAGTACAGAGCAGAGATTTTAAAAGACTAGTATTATTTTGAAAATAAAATCAAAGTGATAGTGTATGTTAATTCCCAGCTACAAATGCAATGTGCAATTTTGGTAAGTTTTTGTGTTTTTTTTTGGGGGGGGTGGGTACTGGGGATTGGACTCAGGAGCACTCCACCACTCATCCCCAGTCCTGTTTTGTATTTTATTTAGAGACAGAGTGTCACTGAGTTGCTTAGCACCTTGCCATTGTTGAGGCTGGTTTCGAACTTGCAATCCTCCTGCCTCAGCCTTGGAAGCCACTGGGATTACAGGCGTGCACCACTGCACCCAGCTGATTTTGGTAACTTTTTCTGTGATAACAAACCTCACCAATATCTCATGACTTCCAATGTAAACTTTTATTTTTTTTTTGCACAGGCAAATTAAGTGCTGCAAATCATCTGAAGTTTTGCTGGACTCAGCTGGTTTAAGTTGGATTTGGCTCTAGGATGTGGGCTCTGTTTACTTTTCTTCCAACTATTTTCTTGTTCTGGGGTCTGGATTGAAGCAGCAGCCAAGCCCAACCATGGAACTGCTTCGTGATTTCCTCTTTGTGCAACTTATTCATTTTCTCTAGAAACCTTCTATCCTGCATGAAAGCTAGGATGGGTGGATACACTGTCCTCGAACAAGATAGCCACAATATAATATGCCATGCTCCGCAGGTTCTTGCCTCTGGCATATCCCTTCCTGGGTCAAACTTTTTGGCTAAGTTTGGGCTACGGTGTGTGTGTGTGTGTGTGTGTGTGTGTGTGTGTGTGTGTGTGTGTGTGTCCTTCTTTACATTTTCTTTAATTGCCTGTTTTCTTGGCATGTTCCACTCTGTGACAAATCCTAGCTCTATGGGTCATTTCTTTGTGCTCCATTTTGATTCCAAAGCCAGACCAAACCAAACCAAACATTACAAGAAAAGAAAGCCACTGAACAAATTTATTTTTATGAATAGCTATTTTTAAATTTTAACACAATGCTGTGGTTTGAATATGGTTGGTCCCCTTTAAAAGTCATGCTGATTTTTAATCCCCATCAGACAGTATGAAGGAGGTGGAAATGCAATCTAACTGAGCTGTTTAGAGTTGGGGTCTTTGGGAAGCAAGGGGTTAGATAAAGCCATTGGCATGGAGCCCCTTGTGGCTTTGTAAGAAGGAGAGAGACCAGAACACACACACCTGCATTCTCCACCTCTTGCCATGTGATACCCCTGCACTGCCTCTGGGTTCTGCCAGCAAGAAGGTTGACATTAAATGCAGCCTCTTGACCTTTGGGCCTCCAGAATTGGGGGTCAGAATAAGCCTCTTTTCTTTATAACTTGTGCAGTCTGTGGTACTGTTATTAGTAGTAGCTAAAAGACTAAGACACACAATTTTTTTGTGTGTGTGTGGTGCTGGGGATTGAACCCTGGTTCTTGTGCATGCGAAGCAAGCACTCTACCAACTGAGCTATATCCTCAGCCCTAAGACACACAATATTAACAAAACAAATCCAACAGTACTTAAACAAGATAGTGTACGAAGTCTAAATTACATTTATTCCAGGAATGCAAGGTTTGGTTGATATTTCAATGTTAATATAATTCACTCTATTATAATAGGCTGGAGATGTAGCTCAGTGGTAGAGGACTTGCTTAGCATACACAAGGCCCTGGGTTCAATATTTACCACTGCTCTGAGAGAGAGAGAGAGAAAGAGAGAGAGAGAGAGAGAGAGAGAGAGAGAGAGAGAGAGATTATACACACATGCATTGTACATACAGTTCATCCTAATACCAAAATAAGAGAGTCAATAGATACATCAAAAATATTTGACAGATTTTAAAATTCATTTATGATAAGAACTTTGAGTAAAGTATGAATACAAATGAACTTCCTTAATTTGATATTTCAAGCATCTATGAAAAACCTACAGTCCATATCATACATAGTTGTGACAGATGAATTAATTCTGCCCATCTTTGGGATAATGCAAAGATGTCTACTTTCACATCTTCAATTCAACATTGTGACAAAAGTCTTAGCTCAAGCAAGGAGGCAAGAAAAAGAAATAAAAAGTGCACAAACTGTAAAAGAATAATTAAGGCTGTTGTTGTTTATAGGTAGTGTGATTATACATGTAAAGATCCTGATGGGATTTATCAAAAAGCTACTTGAAGTTAATGAGATGGGAGGTTACAAAATTAATGTACAAAAACTAATTGTGCTTATACATACCAGCAAAAAATAGAAACTGAAATTTAAGAAACATTGTCCATTATAATAATCAGATAGGAATGGCCTAGGGCTCTATTTGACAAAAACGTGAAAAAACTGGACATGGAAAACTGCAAAACACTGTTGGAGATGTTAAAGAACACCTGAATAAATAGACAGCCGTGCCTTGCTTGTGGGTCAAAAGGCTCAAAATTGTTGAAATGTGAATTCTCAGCCCAGTGTGGTAGGACATGCTGGCAATCCCAGTGACTAGGGAGGCTGAGGCAGGACCATGGCAAGTTGAGGCCAGCCTCGAAACTTGGTGAGACCCTCTCTCAAAATAAAAAATAAAAAGGGCTGGAGATGTAGCTCAGTGGTAGAACCTTTGCCCAGCGTGCACAAGACCCTGGGTTCAAGCCCTAATACCACAAAAATAAACCAATTAATTTAACTAAATTAGAAAGGCTAGCGATGTAGCTCAGTGGTAGGGTCCTTTGAGTTCCATTCCTAGTCGGGGGTGGGGGAAGAGAAAACAGAAACAAAATAATAAACATTGTATTTCTATTTATTAGTAGAAAAGACAGATCTGATCTATATTAGATCTGATCTGAGTTGATCAAGAATTACATAGTTCTGGAATGTTCGGGGTGACTGGGACGGAGTGTGGGCACACACACACACACACACACACACGTGTGCACACAGCATATTGAGATGACGTGTTCTACTTATGATTGGGTTTGTATTTACATCAACGTATACCTTTGTCAAAAACCACGGCATCATATATTTATAATGGGTTCACTTCAATGTACGTTCATTGTATCTCAATAAACTGATTTTTAAAAGCCTTTCAGTCTGTGGAGAAGGAGGGAAAACATTTTTAGCTGAAGAAGTCATGAGGCCACTGGAGCAGGACGTGCGTGACCACAGGGGAAGAGACACAAAGCAGCACCGTGTATGCAAAAGCAGCTTTACACCCCGGGCTTGCACTAAGGACTCCACAGTCTCAAAGAGGAGACTTCTGTGTGGTCCCCGACCCTTTAACCTTGGCCATCCTTGTCTCCACATGGGCTTTCTCACGCCTGGGAGCAAAGGTGTGGGCCCACCGTCTGGTTTCAGCCATTCCTGGGGACCATTAGGCTGCTTCCCCACATGCTCTCGTTCTCCTTTATCTTTGTGCATCACTGACCACTCATTTTGTTTTTCTCTCCGTCTTCCTCTTTGGACTTGATACCTGGACGCAGATGTCAGTATTGGACGGCACCTTTCCACATTTCTTAATGGCTCAGCTTCCATTTTTTTCGTCTATTTGCAACCCTAAATACTCAAAGGTTGGAAAAATTGGAAATTAAGGTCATTTATTCTCTAATCCATAATCTGAATTACACACAGGCGTCAGGTACCAAGAACTGGTAGTTCAAAGTGATAAGGAAAGCCATGAAAGGGGTTCTAGATATCCAGACTTGGGATGAAGAAAGAGAAATATCCCAAATGTCAGTCGGGGTAAATGGCGAACTCCTCCCTAGTGTTCGGGGGCTGATTTGCATGTGCCTATTTTCTCTATCTTATTTTCATGGACTGTAACATTTTGTTATGAATTGTTATTTCCCACGATTTTGTTTCTCAGCTGTTTTATGCTCATTTGTTGACACACCAAAAATCCCAGTACGAAAGCTTGTAAAGGTGTGAACAGTTGGACCCTGTGCAGATCATCCTACGAGACAGCTGTCAGACGCGACCTGGTGACCGCCCCGTCCATCCGCAGCTTGATGACGTTTGCCTGGCGTGACTTTTCTAGGGACTGCTGGGAAACAGGGAGGTGTTGATGAGACCGGGGAGGGGACAGAGGTGAAAGTGTGCCACTTGGATTTCAGGAGGTCTGTATCATGGCGAGACCCGCTGAAGTCAGAAACTGTCTTGAGAGACCAGAGTTCTGAAAGGAGGCCCTCGAACACTGATGGACGCGCAGGGTCTCCGGGTTGTGGGATGGCACCAAACGACAGAATAGCTTTGATTTTCCTCAGCCTTCATAGGAGAAGAACCTGGCCATTGGGGGGTTCTTCTTCCTCCTTCTGTTTCTGTAAACGTGCGCTGAAGGGTGAACTTCCGGCCCTGACTTCCTCAAACCCGAGAGCTGTCACCTCTTGACCCGAGGGGCATTATTTTGGTGTCAGGAGCATCTTCATTTAACCATCTTCCATCTGGTCCTCATGCGGCCGGGGCTCTGGCTGTTCATCTGCGGTGAGTCGGACACCTGGGAGCAGGGTCTGGGAGCCATCACACTGGGGCTCCACTAGCTGACCATCTATGGGGACTCCTGGGGACCAAGTCTCCGCCTGGCGAGGCTCAGGGATGCCCGGCACATCTCAGATCTGTACTTCCACTCGGGGCTCAGAGTCAGGCAGAGCTTTGAGGACAATCATCGTTTCGGTTTTTACCTAAGACGTGTTCACTGCCCATCTCTCCTTCTACCCTTAATTCTGTCTTTGTTCTTGATGGTTTCAGCAGCTGTGCCAAAAAATATCTGCACGACAGAAATAACCTTTCAGTTCCCTTCTTCTTATTATCACCAGCATTATTTTTTCTTTGCCCTCTTTGCACCCCATCCCTACTGTCAAGCCTTAGAACTCATCATCACCCCCTTTTTCAGGATTCCTCCCCACCCCACTGGAACCTGGGCCACTTTCTCTAACACTGTCTCCGAGGGGTCTGTGACTCCCGGCATTGCTTTTCCATGATCGGTGACCACACACCATGTGCTCCGTCCGTCCCCACAGGGACGCAGATCCCCCAGCCCATCCCCACGACATCCCTTAATCTCTCAGTCCCCACACCACTGTCCTGCTCAATCCTATTTTTTTGTTGTTGTTTTTGCACACTTTATATGTGTGCCTGAGCAGCTGGAGGGGACTTGAGACAAAAGGCACAGCCCAGCTGACATCTCCATTTAATGTGGGACCCCAAATTTCAGGCAGCTCTCAGCACTGCCAGGCACTTTCCTGCACTTTGACGGTCCTCTTCTCCTGCCCACGATGACCACCGTTTCACACCGTCTTTCCCCTAGATGGACCCCTTTGATTCCCATTTGTACCCTTGCTTCATGGCACGTTGATAAAATAAAAACCACCAGAAGAAAATGTCCTCGTGCTTCTGCCGCCGCATCTACCCACTCGCTGTCCCCTGCGGTCACCTACTCTGTCTCCTCTCCCACTGTCCTCAATATCTGCTCTCTCACCCACCCCCTTGCCCCATCCTCTTTCTGTCTCCCGTTACAAATTTTCAGTGAGTTACGGTCTTTGTTTCACTTCCTTCCATCTTTTTCTTTAAACTCCATATTTGATCTTTAATTGTGTTAAGATCTGCTTTTTTGAAATAGTATCTGGGATTTTTTAACAAAGGTTTAGGGTCTCGTGGCCACCAGTACATTTCAAAAACCCATTTTCCTCACTTCAAACATCCCCTCCCCCCTCACTCTACTCACGTCAAATAGTCTCTCTGTAACCCCCGACAGCTGGTAAATGGCTGTAGGTCTCTGTGGTCCTTCCTTTTCCTTTCTTGAACCCATTTTAATTGGTCTTTCACTCACTGCTCCACGGAAACTGCTTTTGCTAATCAAGTCCACTACGTCCATGTGGCCTCACCTGGTTTGTAGTTTCCACTCCTCAGCCTCTTGGGGCACTCAACACTGAGGATCACTCCTTCTCCTGGACACATTTTCAACACCTGGCTCCCAGCATATTCTATTCTGCTGGCTCTCTTCCCTAAATTATATGATTCTGTTGCTCCATGAACCATTTTCAGCTTAAATTCAAACCTTTTTCTCCAGCTTTGACTCCTTTGTTAAGCACCTTTTATGTATCAGTGGCCACTCAAATATCTAATAGCCTCTTTCCTCCTTCCTTCCTTCCTTCCTTCCTTCCTTCCTTCCTTCCTTCCTTCCTTCCTTCCTTCCTTCCTTCCTTCCTCGCTCTCTTTTTGGTGCTGGGCATTTCAAGGACTTCACACATGCTCGGCAAGTGCTCTGCCGCAAAGCTAAACCCCAAGTCCCTTATTGACCATCTTAAACTCAAACAGACCTCTTGACCTTCCACCTCTACCCGCCACCACCACCAAACCTAACCCATCTCTCCCCACATCTTCTCCATTTCAGTAGCTATCACACATTTCTTCCTGTGGCTGTGGTCAAAATTTTGAGTCATATTTAATTCATCTATTTTTTTTGTACTTTCTATTTCATATTAATTCTACTTTCAAAATTCATGCTAACACAGGACCGCTTCGCAGCATCAGTGCTGCCTAACCAAGCCGCCACCCCTGCTCTCCTAGATTCCCACTAACGTTCTCCTGAGCTCTCTTGCATTTCTACAGCCTGTTTCCTTTACAATATCAGACTGAACTTGTAAATGTAAATTGACTCAGAACTGTTCAGGGGTCCCCATCACATCTAGATTAAACCCAAAATTGCTCTGAAGTCCGTAAAGATCCTCAGGACCGGCTCCTTTCAGGCTGATGCTCTCCACTGTCCCTCACCTGCTCAGGTGCAGGACTTGCCTTCTCCTTCCTCCCTAGACAAGCTCATCCCCACAGCCCCAAGGCCTGAGCATTTGCTGTTTTTAATCTCTGCTAGATGCGCTTTCCCAGATATTCCAAAGTCTTGCTCCCGAATCTATTGAGACAGTCAAGACCATCCTAAGACATTCTGTAACATTTCTCTGCTCTGTTTTTCTTGTGTCACCAACCACTTTAGGAAACCATCCTACATTTTATTTTGTCATTGTCTCCCTCCCGGCATAGCGTTAATTCTTGACACCACAGACTCTTGGTCATATTCCCTACTGTAAACCTGGTGCCATGCACAATGACTGGCATACAGTAAACCCTCAAAATTATTTTTTAAAAGACCCCAAGTTTAATAAAAATGTGCAGTACAACTTAAAGGAAACTTGGATTTGTCTTACAAGGATTCAATAAAAATGTACATACCAAATAATATAAAGCAAAAACACAAAACCTCTAATTTTTAATGATATTTTAGAATGCACTAATGCATCAAAGATTTGTATGAAATTTGTATGAAATTAAAATTAAGGCATTGAAAGACTACTCATTGTGTGGATTAATACCTAAAATATGTTTCGCTCCCCCTGCTTGAGAAACTAATTATTCAAATAAGAATTTAACCTAAAACAATAGGCATCACAGACTAAACGTAATAGTGATAATATTTATTGGATACTAAGTAACTTTCAGGCTCTATTCTAAGCACTTTGTGGGTATCAACTCATTTAATCTTCACAAAAACTCTGCCTGGCAGGTACTATTATTATCTTATTTAGTAGAAAAAGAAACCAAAACACAGAGAGGAGAAACATTTTTCCTAGAGTCACAAAGCTTGTAAGAATAAACTAAAGATCTAAATCTCTGCCTTCTAGTTATAAAGCCTGCATTATCTCCCAAGTTTTTTCCTTCTTGACCTTTATGACACCATAGTGGGGTGAAATCCTTGGGCTAGAAGAGAATCAGGAGAAATGTCTATCCATTCTCTGGACCTAAGCTTCTTCTGATCTCAAGTTGGTAAAACAAGGGACTCCAAGCCTTAGCCATGAGACCCTTACCCCCTTGCCTGAGTGTGTTGTGGTCCTGAGACAGCGAGTCCTGACTGGATCATCAAGACTTTTGACAGGAGGAGGTGGAAATGGGAATAAGAAGTTCTAAGAGGGATGTTAAGTAATTGAGAGCAAAGCCTTAATGGAGAACAAAATTGACCAAATTACCTTCTTAGATGGTGCATGTATGACTATGTAAAAAGGAATCCCACTATTATGTATAATTGTAATGCACCAATTAGAATAAATAGATTTTTAAAAATAAAGGTTATAATGCACTAATTTAAATAACTGTAAGTAAACAGAAAAAAAAAACATTAGAGGAAAGGGAAGCAGGGGAGGAGGGGAGGGAGAGGGGAAGTACTGAGGACTGAATTGGAGCAAATTATATTCCATGCTTGTAGAAGTATGTCAAAATGAACCCCAATATTATGCATAACTATCATGCACGACAAAAAAATTAAGAAACAACAA
This sequence comes from Ictidomys tridecemlineatus, assembly GCF_052094955.1. Taxonomy (NCBI): domain Eukaryota; kingdom Metazoa; phylum Chordata; class Mammalia; order Rodentia; family Sciuridae; genus Ictidomys; species Ictidomys tridecemlineatus. Next base: position 124,748,724 of record NC_135487.1, on the reverse strand, counting down.
AGTTACCATTTCCGAATGACAGATGACAAAAGTTACTGGAAATTATGATCAGAGGGAAAAGAAGTGCTCAGGGGTGGGTGTTCTGTGGGTGACATGGAATGTTGGTAAAGGAACAGAGAGAAGGAAAGACGGAAGGAAGGGGAGGGAGATGAATGAGGGAAGTGAAAGAAGGAGGAGGCCGTGACAAGGAGGGAGGGTCTACTGCTGGAAAGTCCTAGGGGAGTCACACTTGTCTGCCTGGAGGACTTCCTGCCTGTGCTGATGTCTCCTGAATTTTCTTGCAGCTCTGCTCTGCGAACCTGACGGTGAGTTGCACTTCCTTTACTTCCTCACAGTCTGTCCCTCGGCTCAGATCAGGAGACCTGTGGATGGCCCTCTGAGCAGCCCCTACCTGTCCAAGAGGCATCTGGTGACAGCTGCTGAGGTGTCCGGACATCAGTGGCTGCCCTGAGCCCAGGCTGCTGAGCCGTGTCTGCCCAGCTGGGTGATGGGGTCTCGCCTGGCCTTCTCCTTCCTTTCTGGGCAGTCTCAGCACAGGGATGAAGATGCTATTTGCACAAGAGAGGCAGAGGGTGCCAAAGGCTGACAGAGTCTCTGTCCTCCCTGCCCCAGGGGCTTCAAGTCCCCTGGGGACTCTGCCATGGGTGATGGAGGAAATGCTGCAATCACAGAGCCATGGAGAACAACACTGAAGTCTGTCCCCAGGCCACGTGCAACAAAGATTTTCTGTGCCTCCTGCCTATTTTTAGCTCCCCTCTGCAGCCACAATTGTTGCCCCAGTTCAGTTTCCTCTCTCCGACTGGTTTATGCAAACATACTTCATGGCTCTGATCCTGATTCAGAGTCTTGCCTTTCTCAGAAGAGGGGAGTAGGAAAGTCTTCTGCCTTGAGAAATCTCACTAAAGCAGCTTCCAATATAATATATGCTAGAACCGCTCTCGTGTGCGTAAGATACTAACCTAAGGGTTAAGAGAGGACGTTATGCTACCTCCAGGGATCAGGGATTCCTGTGACCAGAGAGATCGGAATCACCTTGGCCCTCTGAGTTCCTTCCCTAATATTTGTCCAAGTCCAGCTCCTGCTTGGTGTTAATGTCACACGAGCTTTGTTCTTGGTCTCTCCTTTACCCTTAAACTCAGGTGCCAAATTCTAGCCTAAGCAAAAATCCATAGTTACATCAAGGACAAAGAAGCAAAATTCCCAGGTATCTCCAGGTAATCTCTGCTGCCTGGGATTTAATGGCATTAAGCTTGACCTGCAAGTCTGAGCTCCAGGCTCTTGTAGTCATCCCTGTGTGGCTTCCAGCTCCACCTGCTCCCCTGCCCTGGACAGAAGCTTGAGTGGACTCTGGGTGCCCAAATGCCTGTTTTATTCCTTTCTCTATTCAGCTCCAAAAGCTGTAATGCTCCTCTGTTTTCTGGGGACCAGCTTTCTGAGGACAAAAAGAACAGGGTATTCCATGCCCCAGGTCAGAGGGAACATTCTGGTAACCACAGATGGAACTGAGGTTTAAAAAGACCCCGGGGAAAAGCCTTGTGGGCAGAATTGGAAATGATAGACTTTAGTCTAGGAACCATCTCTCAGTGATCCAGAGTACTCGTCGCCGGCATCTGGTGAGGGGAGGAAGAGGTTTCTTTCAGAAAAAAAAAAAAATTAAATCTCCCACATGTCAGAGGCTCTAAGAGTTGGACAAACACGTACCCAAAGATTTGTGAGATTTGTAGGCTGCTGAAACTGGGAGTGCTAAGGGAAGAGGGGAGAGTAGAATGGACCTTCGCCATCTTTATTTACCCAGAACAAAAGCCCTAAAGGATCCACCCCTGAGGCCTAAGGCATGGACTAAATTCTCTTCTCCTGTGGCTGCAGCAGAGGTCTGTGTTGAAGTCCCAGATCAGGGGAACAGGGCTGTGTGGATGTCCACAGGGCACTTCCCAGCAATGGGGCTAGCGACATAGGGAAGGACGTGGTCGACACAGAGGGGTTTGAGTTCCTCGGTGCTGTCCCCACCCTGACTGATTCCTCAGGTCCACATTCTGCCTTAGAAACAGCCTGTGTCTGAGCTGGGAGGGGAAAGAGAACAGAAGAGAATAACGACCAGGTGATAGACCATGGTCCACAGAAATGTATTCGCTTTTATTAAAAATCACAGCTTCCCCGTCTCCAATGCCAGCTGCAGCGACTGTCTTCAATGTTCCTGCCCTGGCTTCCAGAAAGGGCTTCTTAGTTCCTGGGTAGAAACTTCAAGAATTAGAAGATCCGAGTCACAGTGCTGCCTTCTGGAAGTGGCTGCTGTGGCCCGTGGCAGGATGTGTGAGGGTGCACGGCGTGGGTCTGTGGCCAGGGGAAGCCCATGGGCCACTTGAGGGAACAGAGGGGTATTGTGTGGCTGGGGACGGAATGCCTCTCACCGGGAACTGTGAGCCCCCGGCCCTGCACTCTATCTGTTGAATTATTCTCTCCAGAGCTGTTTCTACATCTCGTGCTGACAGCCAGGCCTGCCAACCCCATAGAGGGCAGCTCACTGACCCTGACCTGTGAGACCCGGCTTCAGCCGCCACCTGTCCAACCCCAGTTCAGCTTCTTCAGAGGTGGCCACAACCTGGGATCAGAATGGAGCAGCTCCCCAAAGCTCCAGATCCCCACGGTGTGGAAGGAAGACTCGGGGAACTACTGGTGTACCATGACGACAGCGGGGAATAGGCCCCCCAAACAGAGCTGGAGTTCCGCCATACAGGTGCAGAGTGAGTATCTAAGGACCGTGCTTCCAGAGTCCACTGGGGAGAGGACGGCAGATGACCTCTCCTGTCCCTGGGATGGTAGAGGTGGAGGGAGGCTTCAGCTATCCTCGTATCCCTCTCTCTCCAGGGTCAGCTTGACCAGGTGGCAAGAGAAGGCTTGGCAGAAGTGTGTGAATAGAGTATTGGAGAAGGCTTGTGTGTGTGTGTGGGGGGGGGGTTGATTTTGAAAGAATACAAAAAGAAAATTTTATTATTATGAACCATGTCATACCATATCAGATTGACACTTCTGTGACATGATCTCCTGCAAAAACCCAATATTGAGTCAGGTGCCAGGGTGCACGCCTGTAATCCCAGTGACTTGGGAGGCTAAGTCAGAAGCATTGAAAGTTTGAGGTTAGCAAGACCCTGACTCAAAATAAGAATTAAAAAGGGCTGGAGGTATAGCTCAGTGGTAGAGCACCCCTGGGTTCAATCCCCAGTACAGAGTTGGAGGTGTGGCCGGAGTATGATATTCATATCTATTACCTCCAGAACATTAGGTAGTTCCAGACTTCTAAAAACTCAACACTAGTGAAACTAAACCTTCTGCTATCTCCACCCCAGCAATAACCATTGAACAGCTTGTACACAGCAGGTGCCAATTTAGTGCTTCACATATATGTTTAATTGAAGCGTCACACCTGCAGGAGATAACTATCATGGCATCCCCATTTACAGATGAGAAATTAAGTCTTATAAAAGTAATTTGATCAAGCATGCACCACAAGCAAGAGTTGGAACCAGTATCCACACCCAAGCAGATTGACTCACAATTTGGACTTATAATCACTATATTACTGTGTCTTAAAAAAAAAAAGAAAGCTTGAGACTCAGGGGAATGGAAGTCACATTGTCCTAGGCAAGGAGGCGATGCCACATTTTCCCATGGTGATATTATCGTATCTTTCTAACCCTATCATCACCACCAAACTAGAAGTGATTCCAAATCAGTAGAGCCTCCCCTCCAGTCAGACTTTATGCATCATGACTTTGCCTTCAGCTTTGCCTTGAAGACCCCCATACCTACTCCCTGGGCTCCAAACACTCCCTGCTCGGGGTTCTCCCACATGATCTGGTGTTTGTGCAGGAATCCCTGTCTCCGACTTGAGCTTGGAGACTCAGCCTCCAGGGGGACGGGTGATGAAGGGAGACAAACTGGTCCTCATCTGCTCGGTGGCTGAGGGCACAGGAAACATCACCTTCGCCTGGTACAAAGGGCATTTGGGCTTAAACCTGGAAACCAAGACCCAGCGTTCACGGACAGCAAACTTGGAGGTCGCACCAGTGATGGAGAGTGATTCCGGCCAGTACTACTGCGCAGCTGACAACGGCGACAGCCCCAGCCTCAGCGGACTGGTGGACATCGCTGTCAGGAGTGAGTTCCATGTGGTGGCAACGGGCCTCTCCTGGGGTGCTGGGGTGCCTGCAGCGTGGCCGGCTCGGCTCCGTGTTCCCCTGGGGTGCCTTGGGGAAGTTCCATGGGGGGAGTCCCTGGGGACAGGCAGGGATTATAGCTCTACTGCACCAGTGGAGACGCGTCTCTGACAGTCCACTGTCCCTGTCAGTTCCAGTGTCCCGCCCTGTGCTCACCCTCAGGGCTCCCAGGGCCCAGGCTGAGGTGGGGGACGTGGTGGAGCTTCACTGCGAGGCCCTGAGGGGCTCTCCCCCGATCCTGTACCAGTTTTACCTGGAGGACGTCACCCTGGGGAACAGCTCAGCGCCCTCTGGGGGAGGGGCATCCTTCAACCTCTCCCTGACTGCAGAACATTCTGGAAACTACTCCTGCGAGGCTGACAATGGCCAGGGTGCCCAGCGCAGTGAGGCGGTGACTCTCAATTTCACAGGTATAGCTTCGGCGGTGGGGTTGTCTCCATCAGCCTCTTCCCCAGCACCCCAGGAGAGGCCCACTGACACCCCAGTGCCTCTGCTGCTCTACTCAGGGCGAGGGTCCTGTGGGAGGAGCTGGAGGTTGGGTGCCTCTCTTCTTCCTTCAATGTGAACAGCCGCAGGTCCCTAAATAAATAAGTACATCCGTCCTGGGAGAGCAGCCGTTGAGCAGAGCCCGTACCAAGAGGTCTGTCCCCAAACCCAATTCCTTCCCTACAGCAGCTCACCCCAGGTCTCCCCCTCAGTGCCTGCCAAACCCAGAAGCGAACATCTTACTCCAGGGGTCGTTGAGGGGCTGCTCGGCAGCGTTGGTGTCATCACCGCAGTCCTGTTACTTTGCTACTGGCTCAGGAGAAAAATAGGTTAGTATTTATAGAGGTGGGTATTTTGTGACCTCAGATTTCACTGAAATAGGCTGGGAGGGTAACATGTAAACTGCAAAGGATAAATATATGCTTTTAGCCACCCTACTACGGATCTTAAAAAGCATAATATTTTTAGTAAAATTCGTTTTCTCCCTATATGTCATCGATTGAGGTTCAGCTGATGTCATATTCTTCTGTGATTCAATTTTTTATAGAGAAGCATAATACTTTAATTCATCAGCCCCTGGAAGAGAAAAGTGCTTAACAACTCCAGCTAGCCTGCTCCTCTCCTAGCTCTAAAGTCAGTGCAGAGGGTCTTATTTATCTTTTGGGTTTGCCAAAAGCTACTCCCTACTCCCCCAAAAGCTCATTCACATATCCACATGTTCTAATCATTGCTGGAAACTTCACTCTTGAGTGGAAATGCCATTTTCTCCAAGACGCTTCAGCGGGTCACACGGCCTCCCACAGTTCTCTTCTGTTATGAATTCCGGGTGACTCAGCCTCCCACTCTATCACCAATGGCAGTTACGTATTCCTTGGTGTATTGAGCTCCAGGCTCTTGCTCTCCCCTGAGCGAGTAGGAGATGGAGCAGGAGAGGACAATGTGAGATTTTCATTTAAATTCTAGACTTTTCCAGCATCTTTGGGCACCTCAACTATAACATGGCTGTGGCAACACCTGCCCGTGAGGATTTGGGGCAGGATAAGATTCCCATCCTCACATCATAGACATGAGAGTTCAGAGACCTGGGCTCCACTCCTAGCTCCAGTATTTTTTGCTTTGGGGTAGCTCATTTATATTCTGGACCTGAGTCTCCTCATTTGTGAAAGGAAGGCTCTGCAAATAATTCCCAGATGTCCTCTGGGCACAGGTTGGCATCCACAGTGGGCATTCTGGCAGGAGGTGCATCCCTGTGTACCAGGGCTATAAGGGAGCCGAGAAGGAGGTTCCTCCATTGACAGGTTCACTGATCTGTTTGACTTTCAGGAAGATGCTCAACCAGGGACCCACACAGGTAAGACCTCTGCTTTCTCTGCAGGTGCTACTAATGCAGGAAAACAAGAAAAATTTTAACTCTGAATTGTCCTATTTTAGGGGGAGCTGTTTTCCTATCTTCTCATACCTAAAAATCACACCTGAGTTCAATGTACTTTGATTTTCTACTTCTGGTCTTTTTAAGTTTCATATGATAACTAATTGATCATTTTTTTCTATGTCTATCCCTTTCAATACAACTTCACAATAAGAAAGTTACATTGCTTTGACCAGGACTGTCCATTTGTTCAAGTGGTCAGTGTCTCAGCCAGTGTCTAAGGGTCTGTTGGCTGCAGAGACCATGAACATATGGAAAGATCTTGAGAGTCCTAAAGTATTTCAGGGTAGGTGAGGTATACACACATTTCTGTAATGTTAGACAGGAATAAACAGACTGAAAAATTATTGATGACATTCTGTAGAAGTTTAGAGGAAGAAAACATTTTCAAATACTTCCTCCTAGGGCTACCAGTGTTTATTTGATATATTTTATACTGTTATTGTTTATGCCAACAATAAACAGATTTTTCTTTTCCAAATCAGAGTGGCCCTCTTTCAGGGGTACATCACATGGATGCCTGTTTAATTCTGCCTTTTCTTCAAGTTCCTTAGTGTGGTCAGCCACCTGTTTTCCTCTGGGGTGAATCATTCTTTCTCTATCCAGGATTTAGTGAGCTTTTATCACGTAAGTGACATCATTTCAGGTGTGGGCTGTCCCACAGTGACTCAGTCAGCTAAGACCTGTGGAATATGTGCACTAGGGCGACTGCAGTGTCCACACTTAGGGCCCGCGGCTTACATGGTACAGGTGTGCCTTCCAGTTCCCTGGGCTGATATTCTGTCCAGGACTCTTCCTTAAAGAGCTTCTCTCCTTGGCTGTTTTACGATCTCGGATAGATGGGTCTGGGACATCTGGAACGCTATTCCGGACAGCTCACGCGTGTTTCTGTGTTTGTAGGAGCTCTTCCAGTCCTGAACCCCAAGAACCCAACTATCTCAACTCACCTGACCCAGTGCAGCTACCGCCTGTATACGAAAATGGTAAAGTTTCTCAATGACCTGGGCCCAAGTAGGCATAGCATTTGAGTCAGATTTTCATCACTGTGACCAAAAGACCTGGCAAGGACAATTTTAGAGGAGAAAAATTTATTTGGTGATTGCAGTCCATAGACGGCCGGCTCCATGCCTTGGGGCTCAAGGTAGGCAGAAAAAACGTTATGGAAGAAGGTCGTGGTAGAAGAAAGCAGCTCAGGACATTACATCAGGAAGCAGAGCCAAAGTCCCCTCACCAGGGACAAAATATATACCCCAATGACATAGTCTCAATGACCCACCTCCTCCAGCCACACCTTTCTGCCTACAGCTACCACCAGTTAATACCCAGCAGAGGATTAATGCACTGGTTAGGGGAAGACTCATAACCCAGTCATTCCACCTCTAAACTTTCTTGCATTGTCTCACACGTGAGCTTTTGGGGGACACCTCATACTTAAGCCATAATAAATAATAAGCTAAGGAGCTGAGCCATGAGCTGACCTCTGCTGGCCAAACCTGATCCTGCTGTGTCTCAGCCTCCTCTACAAATAAATGATCCATCAGCCTCCAGGGCTGGGACAGGCGGTAGACACACAGAGTAGACCGAATGATAAGAAGAAGGGACTTTGTCATGATGTCGAAGCTATTTATTGTCCTGCTGCTACCTGGGCACAGCATGGCAGTTGGCGCTATAGAACTCTTTATGTGCTAAACTGGATAATTCACCTGCAAACTGTACTGGAAATTATTACTAATCAAACTGCTACAGCCTTTGGCCACACAACAGACCCAAATGTGAGTGCCTATCTATCAAGACCGCTTGGCATTAGATTACCCACTAGCTGAGGAAGGGGAAGTACGTGAAAAGTTTAACAGTTCAGACTGTCACATCCAAATAGATGACCATGGACAGACAGACAAAGACATAGCCAGCAATATCAGAAAACTGTTAAAGACATAGCCAGCAATACCAGAAAACTAGCACAAGTACCCATCCTAACCTGGAAAGGCATTAAAGATTGGAATCCAATCTCACTATTTGCAGGATGGTTTTCAGCCCTTGGTGGATTTAAAAGCTTAATTGGCATAGCAGGTCTTCTGCTGTTAACCTATTTATTACTTCCACGTTTGGCTTCCCTGTGCATGAAAACTATTGGGTCTACTATAAAAATAGCTGTTAAAAGAAAGGCAACAATGGAGATCATGACATTATATAAAGCTTTAAAGCCAAGAAGAAGATGATGATATTTGATTGAAATAAAAATCATCAAAGGGGGGAATGAAGCAATCCAAAGACCCCCCACACACACATCCGGAAGACCCTTGCCATAATTAAGCTTCTCCTCTTGTCAGATCATCAGGATGCCTGCAGAGGTTACTGTGGTGGGTATTTCCTCTTTCTTGTATATGCCAGGTTTGCACACAAAAGCTGTGATAGTCAAGTCAGCAAACTTGTTGTAAAAAACTATATTATCTCTGTTTTCTTGGTAAGAAAAAAAAATTGTGGAACCTGTGTCTGGTCTCGGGCATGGAACAGAGAGAACTTGTCCTGTGAATCTCCAAGGACCTCCTCCCGCCACCACTGGGTATAAAGCTCAAAGAATTTCCAAAATCTTTGCTCAGAGAAAGAATTCTTAGGAGAGAGTCACCTCTGAACCCTGAAGTCAACAAACCTGCTTCCTGAAAATTCCTCGGGTGTCCACTCTTCTGTCCTACTTCAATGGGTCCTTTCTTCTCTTGCAGTGAATGCCATGCGTGGGGACGATGTGTACACCCTGGTCTATCATGTCCAGCAGGAGCAGGAGTCGGGAGCAGGTGAGACTTGAGGCTGGGGATGAATTTGCCTCTGACCTTTGTCTTTCCTTCTCTTGGAACCAAGAAAATAATCAATTTTTTCTTTGGATACTAAGGTAGTCATACTAGATCGAAAAGCAAAATAATAATAATAATAGTAATGAAAATCAATCTAAGGGAAATACCCAGAAGAAGAAGCCTTTATTGGTGAGCATTTATTTAAAGACTTTAAATATAAGTGGAATCTCACAGCATGCACTTTTTTTTTCACAGCTGAACACACGAGGACACAGGTGGAGAATAAGGTGAGACGGGTTCCTATTGGTTTTTTCTCCATGCACATTCTCTGTTTCCCCTGAGGACAGTTCGAAGACTTCTTACATGATAACCAATTAGAGGGAAAAAAAAGTCATGATCTCTTATCTACCATCAGAATGGAGGAATTTCTGTACAAGGAAGGAAGTTTTGGAGTCTTACATGTACATTTGCTTTAGCAATAGGCATATGGGTGATTTGTAGTTCAATTGCTGCTATTTCAGCCCTGTAAACAAAAGACCTGACAAGAACAATTTCAGAGGAGGTAAAGTTTATTTGGGGCTCATGGTTTCAGAGGTCTCAGTCCATAAATGGGCTCTATTACCTGGACCAAAGTGAGGCAGAACTTCATGGCAGGGGAAAGCAGCTCACGACCTGGCCATCAGGAAGCAGAGGGAGAGCTCTGTTCATAAAATATATACTTTGAAGGTACCCCCCCACACACACCTACCTCCTCCAGCCACACCCTCCTGCCTACAGTTAAAATTAATCCATTCAAGTGGATTAATGCAGTGATTGGGTTAATGCTCTCATGACCCAATCATTGCATCTTCAAAATGAAATTGCATTATCTCACACATGAGCTTTGGAGGAACACCTCCTATCTAAACATACCGAATTTTTAAAAATTCTATTTATTTGAAAATATTTTTCCTAAAATACTGTTGGAATATATATATATATATATATATATATATATATATATATATATATATATATCACTTAGTGCTGTTAAGGTCAACAAAACAGTGTGTGGCAAACTAAATTAATATTGAACAAAACTAAGCTCATAGTGATTTGTGTTATGAGATATCAATAATTTGCAAAACTCAAACAATTCAAGATATATATTGATGATGCAAAATCACTTTCTGAAAATTGTAGGTATCCCAACTGCACAAAGAGTAGGTGCTTAGCATTTTCGTGCGGTGCACTCTGGCAGCCAGATATCTCAGGACAGAATTCAAGTCCTTGGGAAACTCTGGTGCTATGCTAAGTTTAGTTTTCAATTCTGAAATCTTTAAAAATGATAGCCCATGACAATGGCCCGTAAGGAGGAGGGAAGGCCTTATATGCTTGGATTAGTCTGCAGCTTGTCAGGAAGGAAGTCCTCTGTAAGCCTCCAGTAGGCAGCAGGCCATCTGAAAATGCTTATGGGTAGTCACCATCTTCTAAGAGGCTCTTATTTACATGCTGTTGGTGCACCATGTTGGGATGTATTCAGCTGACTGGGGAGGAGGGTTGGTAGACTTCTGGTTTTTATTGCAGAAAATATACATAACACAAAATTGCTGTTTGTATGTTCTCCTTGTCTGTTGTCCTCTGATCCTATCCATGTGACTTTGCGTTCAGGTCTCTGCAGACATCTATTCTAGGCTGAGGAAGGCAGACATTGCAGATGTGGACTATGACGACACTACGTAAGGTGGTGGAAGACTCTGCTCTTCAAAACCCATCCATGCCCCGAGCCTCAGACCAATAGGATCTTCACAGATTCTCAGGAGTCAGGTTTCCAATCTACCTCATCCACATGTTTTTTTTCTGTGAGAAAATTCCTTCATCGACTGTGAAGTGAAGTTGGCACAAGTCCTGAAGAAACCACCCAGGAGAACCAACATAGACCAAGGACAGGGAAGGATTTTGTTACCAGAAACTGACTCCTGTTTTTTTTTTTTTTTTTGGGGGGGGGTCGAATTGTGAATTTCTCTCTTTTTTTTTTTTGCAAGAGGAAACAGGGTGAAATAAAAGAAGTGAGCTATTGGAGAGGAGGACAAGTCACTGAAAGTGGACGCCAAGGTGAGCGATTTCGCATGACTGCTCTGCAGAGAGAGCTGGTCTGTCGATCTGTACAAGAGCACACAGTACCAAGCCTCCATAGCGCTGTCTGCCTCAACTGTCCTCTTTCCACCTAAAATATCGTATTCAGTGCATTTTGAAGCACCATTATCCAATTAGAATTAAAACATTTACATAAGAATTTATTGCATTTGCACTCAATTTTAATGACATAGTTTGCATAACAGGCCAATCTCAACACCTCCATACTAGTCTTTGTGTCACAGTCCTGAGTTCTATCTTTGTTGAAGCTTCTAGATGCTTTATGAACACAGTGCTACTTCTTCCATCTTCACACTCTTTGAAAACATGGTAATATACCTTGGAACCTGTCTTAATTTTTGAATCAAGCATGTGCTCACCCATAAATTTAACCAATATAGAGATATACAAAGTAAAACAATAAAATAAAATGAAACTTGCTCTATAAGCCAATACCACAAATGGCAAGTTTTGTTTTTGTTTCATTTTATTTTTGTCTGTGGTTCTGGGGATTGAATCCAGGGCCTTGTGCATGCTAGCCAAGTGCTCATGTCCAAGCCACATCTTCATGCCCACAAATAGCAAGATTTTTTTTTTTTTAAAGCTTATGTATGGGGCTGGGGATGTGGCTCAAGCGGTAGCGCGCTCGCCTGGCATGTGCGGCCCGGGTTCGATCTTCAGCACCACATACCAACAAAGATGTTGTGTCCGCCGAAAACTAAAAAAATAAATACTAAAAAATTCTCTCTTTCTCTCCCTCTCTCACTCTCTCTTAAAAAAAAAGAAAAAAGCTTATGTATTTTTCCAGTTACATACATATAGATACCTAAAAGCATGCCTATTTAATAAGCTATGAAATACTTCAAAATCTGTATATAGAGATCCTTATGCCATTTTAAAAGTCTGTATAGTATTCTGTTGTATAGCTAAGTCATAATGTACTTTGTTTTTTGTTGCAGAAAATATACATAACACAAAATTGATCATTTCAACAATTTTAAGTGTATAATTCAGCGGCATTAAGTATTATCATAACATCATTTAATTATTTTGCTTAGTGATGAATATTACAGTGGTTTCCAAAATTTTATATTATAAACACAAAGCTCAAATGTCTTTATATAAGCATCCTGATATACTCCTGCTAGATTATCTAAATTTGTAAATTTGGGATTACTGCATCTTAGATTATATGCATTAAATAAATATTTTTGTCTTCTTAAGTTTCTTCCAGTGAGGCTGCACCAATTTACATACCCACCAACAATGTATGAGAGAATCAATTTGTGGGGAAAGGTATCATTGTTAATTCAATTTATTTTTCAAAATTATTTATGTGGTTGGGGACTATTCCATAAATTCACTGTTAATTTATAGTTCTTCAAAGAGTTTTTTTTGTGTTTAGTCTTTGCCCATTTTTTATGCATTGTTTCTTCTTATAGCTGTTATAGGAACTATATATCAAAGCATGATTTATGTGCAGTGAAATGCACCTATCGCATGTGCATAATTTAATAGACACTCACATCTGAGACTTCCAAACCTCTATCATGATATGGAATTTTTTGTCCAGAAAGTTTCCTCATTCTCATAGCCAATTTCTTCTCCTCTCTAAAACAACGACTGAATTATGTGTCTTTGGTCCATTTCTCCGTTGTGTGTGGTGCAAATGTTTATGTCTCAATATTCATTTTATGTTTTGTTTATAAGGAATTTTAAAATATAGAAGGCTAGTTTTCCTACAGCTATTCTTCACAGAACTAGAAAAAATCAGTCCTTATGTTCATTTGGAAGAATAAGAGACCCAGCATAGCCAAAACAACCCTGAATAAGAAAAGTAATGCAGGAGACATCATAATACTTGATCTCAAATTATACCACTCAGCTATAGTAACAAAACAACATGGTATTGGCATCCAAGTAGACATGGAAGTCAATGGAATAGAATAGAAGACTCAGAGACAAAGCCACATAATTAAAATCATCTGATACTTCACAAAAGTGCCAAATACATATGTTGGAGAAACGATAGCTTTTTTTTTTCATTTTTTTAATTTGTTCTTTTTAGTTATTTATGACAGTAGAAAGTATTTTGACTTATTATACATACATGGAGTATAGCTTCCCATTCTTGTGGTGGTACATGATGTGGAGTCACACTGGTCATGTATTCACATAAGAACACAGAAAAGTTATGTCTGATTCATTTTATTGTCTTTCCTATTCCCATTCCCCTCCCTTCCCTTCATTCTCCTTTGTCTAATCCAGTGAACTTCTATTCTCCCCTCTCCCACCCTTTATTGTGTTTTAGAATCTTCATATCAGAGAGAACATTTGGTCTTGGGTTTTTTTGGGATTGGCTTATTTCACTTAGCATGATAGTTTCCAATTCCATTAATTTACCAGCAAAGGCCATAATTTCATTCTTCCCTATGATTGAGTAATATTCCATTGTGTATATATATTACGCTTCAAACAGCCTTTTTAACAAATGGTGCTGGGGAAACTGGGTAACTATATGTAGATGAATGGAACTACGTCCCTGTTTCTCACCCTGCACAGAGGGCAAATCAAAATGAATCAAAGACTTAGGAATTAGTCCATAAACCTTGCAACTGCTAGAAGAAACATAGGGTCAACACTCCACCATACAAGTACAGGCATTGACTTTCTCAACAAGATATCTAAAGCTTAAGAAATAAAACCAAGAATCGGTAAGTGGGGTGTCATCAAATTAAAAAAAAAACACTTTGCACAGGAGATAAAATGATTAAGAGAGTGAAGAGGGAGGGTACAGAATGGGAGAAAATCTTTGCCAGCCACTCCTCTGCCAGGGGGTTAGTATCAAGAATATATAAAGAACTCGAAAAACTCAATGCAAAACAAAACACAAAAGAATCGAATCAATAAGCGGACAAAGGAACTAAACAAAAGTTTCTCAAACAAAGAAACATAAATGGCCAACAAACAAATAAAAAAATGTTCAATATCTCTAGAAATCACAAATCAAAACTGCATTAAGATTCTGTCTCTCTCTAGTCAGAACGGCAATTATCAGGAAGATGAATAATAATAAGTGCTTGGTGAGAATGTGGGGAGGAAGGCATACTCATAAATGATTGGTGGGAGAGCAAATTAGTACAACCACTTTGCAAAGCAGTGTGGAGACTCCTCAAAAAACTAGGAATGGAACTACCATGTGACCCAGCTATCCCACTCCTTGGGATTTATCCAAAAGAACTAAAATTGGAATACTGCAGTGATACAGCCACAATTCACAATAGCCAAATTATGGAACCAACTCAGCTGCCTGTCAATAGATGAATGGACCAAGAAAATGTGGTATATAGACACAATGGAGCTTTACTCAGCCACACTATGCATAAATATAATGTTCTAATAAAAAGAATAATAAAAATCTGAGTTAGGAATTGAACCATATTTTTCAAATATATAAATTGTCCACTATTATTTACTAAATAGTGTGGGTTTTCCCCCTTTTATTTTTATGCTTCTTCATCTCATTCAAATTAGACACAAGCCTGTGTTGGGCTCGACTACATCAGGCCTTTCTACAACACACCCTCTTACATAAAGCCCATCCACACATTTGCCCCAGTTTCCTGAACATATCAGTGTGGTCCCAGCTCTGCACTTTCTCCCACGCTTTGAACCTTCCTCTTGATGTTCTTGCTCTTTTTTCATTTTCTGTATTGAGTTTCTGTTTCTGGCCTATGGAAATTTTTTATTTTTCTATTTTAGGACATTTTGTCTGTCGTTGCTTATATTTGGAATTAGGGAGGAGGGGGGAAAAATCAAAGAATGAACTTGGACCATGGTGTGAGTAGAACTTTGAACATCTTTGTGTGATCATCCCTTTACCTCAGCACTTAGCATTAACCCTAAGCATAGCTTTGTACATTTCGGTCTGTATGTGAGTTCCTTTTTCGTGAACTTGGAACATTCTAGTACTATTCCATAGGGCATATCATTTCCTTTGTCTAAGAAGTCCAAAAGTAGAATTTAAGATTTATAGCTTAGTTTTGTTCTCAACAGTTTTAATATTCTATGTCATGAGTTTCTGGCTTCTAAGTTACCTTTGAGAAATCTCTTAAATTAATTATTTCTTTGTAATCAATTGGTCTTTTCTCTCTGGTTGCTTTTAAGATTTTCTGTCATTGGTATTTATGCAGTTTCATGTGTCTAAACCTGAGTGTATGTTGCTTGAAGTTAGTAATTATTAAGTCTCGGGATACATTTCTTCATGTTTAGAAAATATTTGATTTTTATCTCTTGATTTTTCTGCTGTCCCAATACTGTTTTAATTCTCTCCTTCAAAAATTCATATTTCTCATTATATGCTCTTAACTCTTAATTAGTCTCCTGAGTTTTTCATTTTTTTTTATTTTCCTTGTTGCATCCTGGGCAATTTCTTCATCTCTATCTTGTAGTTCACTAATTCTCTTTATCTGTACATAGTTTATATTTGAACCTATTTCTTTCCTATTCCAGAATTCACATTTTTCTTGTGCGACATATTAATAGCTAACTGATTAAATCCACGGTCTGTAGAGAAGGACTATCTTGATCGTATTTTGCCTCCACCATTTACTGGCCCTGAAGATTCAGTCAAAGAAATCAATCCTTGTTCCGTGCTGGTGGTAGCAGCTGTGGCTACTCTGCGCCTGGGTCTGAGGACCTCCACCAGCCTGGGCAGGGATTAGACCCAAGGGAACTCTACCACTGAGCCACATCCCCAGCCCTTTTCACTTTTATTTTGAGGGTCTCACTAAGTTGCCCAGGCTGGTCTTCAACTTGTGATCCTCCTGCATGACTAAGACTACAGTCATACACACCACACCAGTCTTCTGCACCTATTTTTTTTCATTCATTCAACATAATTGATTTGAGGGTCTTCAAAAATGCATATCAGGCCATTGCTGCCTCTGATTCTGCTGGGGCTAGCCTGAGGTTGCATGAGGTACCCAAAGGACTTAAAATCAGTGTACTATAGTAACCTAGCCACATCAATGTTTATAGCAGCTCAATTCACTATAGCTAGACTGTGGAACCAATCTGGGTGCCCTCAATAGATGAATGGATAAATTAAATGTGGTATATACACTTAATGGAATATTACTCCGCTTTAAAGAAGAGTAAGATTATGATATTTGCCAGTAAATGGCTGGAGTTGGAGAAGATCATGCTAAGCGAAGTAAGGCAATCCCACAAAACCAAAGACCAAATGTTTTCTCTAATATGCAGATGCTAATTCACAATAAGGCAGATCTTATTCAACCTTTCTAAATGAAACTTTTACAGTTTGATCAGTATCTCCCCATTCCCATCCTGCCCCTAATGAGGCGGGAAAGTAGATCACCCATACATAGTCAGGATAAAGACCTCAGAGAAGGGAAAGAGGGAATGAGACCATGCCACCCTAGGAGGAGACATCAGACCTAGGGAATATCCTGTCATTGCCCTTGACAACTTCAACCACAGCACCTTCTCCTTGATAGAATATCTTGTTACTGTTCCTGACAGCTTCAACCACAGGAGCTCTTCCTTAACTACCCCACCATAGCGTTAGATTAGGCAGAGGGGAGTGATAGGAAAGATAGTAGAATGAAACTGACATTATTACTCTATGTGTATATGTGACTGCATGACCAATATGGTTCTGCAACATGCACACTCAGAAAAATGAGAAGTTGTATCCCTTCTATGTATGATATAGCAAGGTGCATAAATGCATTCTCCTGTCATGTATAACAATGGCTGGCAATAGCAATAGCAATGGCTGACCACCAAACCTACTTTACCTGACACTTGCCAAACCACAAAGTTGGACCCATTCTCTTAATTACATAAACAAAGGATTAAACTACACACTTCTGATTGGCTTATTAAACTCAGATATTGAAGAGCTTGACTGGTACCTGATAGTATCCCTCACCCCTAAGGTGGGCAATCAGATATGCTTTTAAAACCTCTAGACAACAGACACACATTGGCAGCCCTCTCTTGGGACCCTGCCCCTCTGGGAGCTCTGGCCTTCTTCCTACTGTACTCAGTGGTGTGGAAACAGTGCTGTTTTGATAATTAAGCAAAGTTACTTGTGCAAATACTTAAAATGGTGATTAGAACACATACAATACTCATTTTTTTAATTGTTCTAACAAATTCTGTCACTTTGCTCTCAATTGTGTGCCCATGGATTTCATTTTCAAAATTCATGAGACAAAGAGCCCTCTCATCCATACACCATGTTACGTTTATGGAAATACAGAAAATGGAGCCCTTGTTCCTACTCTCTGTGCTCTTGATTAGTGGACAAGCTACCTTTAAACACTGGGCACCTCTCAGCCAGTTGAAAGTGACTAGCATGGCTGTCAGTCTTAAGACTCAGGTGACAGGCTTGCTGGGCAGGAGAGGCTGATTTTCCTTTACCTCGGGGTTGGGAACATCAGTCCTGACTTGCTTCAGCTCCTTTCTACAGGAGAGAATCGGTGCATGGAACTGTGGAAGCCTTGAGATAATTGAAGGCTGCAGACTGGTGTGGCTCCCCCAGTGTTGCACACAGGTCTCATATCCTGAGTCTGACCTTGACAGCCCTCAGGGGTACCAAATAGCAACCACTATCTGTGTTTTGTTCTCCCACTGACTTGGCCTGATGGCGAAGAGTAGCCTTCCCTGATAGTGTTGGATCCTGAGATGAAGTCTTAGTCTGATTTAAGGTCTTTGGGGAAGAGGCTCCCCATTAATCTGCACAGCATGAGCCAAGGAGTATTTTTCCTTCTCTGCAAAAATGCTTCTTCCCACATATACCCTGGTGCTCAGGCTACTCCCCACAACCCTTTATGTCCTCCTGACCCTCAATTCTCTCACCTTCTATCAAGTGCCTAAATAAAGTCTCTAGGGATTTCCAGGTTTTCAAGTACTTTCTGGGACCCAACCCCCAAATCTTTCCCTGGTGATTGTCTCAAACAGGAACCCAGGGCTGGGGCTGTCGCTCAGCAGTAGAGTGCTCGCTTCTCACACGCAAGACCCTGGGTTTGATCCTCAGCACCGCATAAAAATAAATAAGTGAGATAAAGGCATTGTGTCCAACTACAACTAAAAAATAAATATTAAAAAGAAAAAAACAGGAACCCATTGTAAGAGATTACCAAGATAGAGCTCCCCTAGCTTCAAACTTAGACTGCCTTCCTTAGATATTCACAAGACACCCTTTATTCTGTATCCCCCTTAATTCTTCAGGAGAAAGACCAGAAGTTCTGTTGATACAGAACACTATCAGGCTTGCCTCTTTGTTCAAGTTGAGGAACACAACAAGAAGCCATGGTCCTATGAGTAAGAGGACCCCCAAGAGACAAAAGGAACATGTAGGGGAAATTTTAAAGGCACAACCAGCTGGCAAATGCCCTCCTTTAACTCAAATAATTATCAAAATAATTATCAAAAATAATAAGTTACTATCTTCCATTCTGAGTGAGGTCCAGTTCTCCCTCTGAAAGTTTTTTTTTGAACTGGTGGTGGGCTCAAGATACCCCAGAAATAAGCAGGTTTCAATTAGGAAATATCCAGTTCACCAGAGAGAGTTTCAGATTGACTCACACTGGTAAAAGTGGACAGTCCAATAGGCCACCATCTCTCTTCATGGTCGCCCAGGAGAAAGAACCCATTGCTATGCAGTAACTGCTACTGTACGTGGCTGGCTCCTGTGCAGGAGGAGAACCAGGGATGCTCTGGTTCACAGGAGACAGAGAACAGTGGGGTCGCTCCTGCCCTTCCCTCTGTCTCAGATATAGGAAACTGGGTCTCCACCCCTCCACAGTGTGTCAAACGGAATTGTGCTAAATTTGACACCCAAACCATGAGAAAGAAATGCCAAGGGTCTTTCTGCACCCAATCCTGGTCTGATTACCATCTGGGGGACAGAGAAGAGTGACCTCTGGAGGGAAACATGAACCATAACAGTCTCTTGCTGTTAGACTTGTTTTTACAAGAAAGGGAGGAAAAAAAAAAAAAAAAGGTCACAAGTGCACCTCCAGGGCCCAGCAATTGCTGATCTTTGAAAGACTGCACCCCAGGGATCTCCCTATGTATAAGCTTTCTGCCTCTCACTCTCAGAACGCAGGCTGTCCTTTTCCTTAGCTGCCTGTATGGTATTCATACACGTAAGCTGCATGAGCAAATTTTTATCAGACAAATGAGATAAATGTTAAGGACAAGTACTGGAGGGGTTTCAAGATGGAAGAGTAAAGATGGTCGCTCTCTTGGATGCTCTGTGGCCTGACCAAAAAAGTAGATAGGCAGCTTCTGGGCAAGGTGGGTGAAAAAAAAAAGGGGGGGGGAGACTTTATTGGAATCTAAAACTGAACATTTAAAGTAGATCAGGGACTCTGAGGTTGGATATAATAAATAAGGAAGAAATCCTCAGCACCACACCCACAATTTTAGGGGGCTCAAGGCAAGTCTGGGTGCAGAGAGCTTAGAGATCAAAGACAATGCCCAACTAAACTGAAAAGCATGCTACACAATATCCCTGTGCAGGAAAGAAGCCACATCTCCGGGGGACAGAGGAAGGCACAATTTTACAGCCACCGTGTGGGGACCAACGGCTGATTCCTGGGGAACCCGAGTTTGGCCTGAAATACAGGCCTGGCAAAACCACACTGCATGACCTACAGAATGTCTAAGTGACCAGGAGAGAATCCAACTTAGAGAGGTTTTCACAGGGGAATACTGGCTGTGAAGACCCACCTGGCTCTCCCCTCCTCCCCCAATCCCACTGCTTGCTGGCCTGGCTGGGACAGAGGTGCCTGGTCAGGATTTGACAAAGCCGGGGTGGGGAGATTGAGATTGGAGACTAAACCTGAGACCAGTAAAAGCGGGTCCACAGGTGGTGAAGTCGGCCAAGAACTGGCTCATCCACCACACGAGTGGAACTCAGGGGAGATCCTGGGGTGCAGTCTTTCAGAGATCGACAATTGCTGGGCCCTGGGGGTGCACTGATTAAAATCCCCAGATGATTTGCATTCATCAAAGAATCTGGAGCTGACCCTAAGCCTAAACCCTGCCACCAGAGCTCCCCCTACAGGATTACCTCTCTCACTCGGGCAACCCCACCCTGAATGGAGAGCAAGCATCACACTCCAGGGACCCCACCTAACAAAGGTGAGATGGGAAGCCAAGAATCTTTTGCATGCCAATGAAAATACTTCTTTAACTTTTTATTCAGACCTTCTTTTTTCTTTTTTTTTTCTCTGTTTAATTGTGATCTTAATGGTTCATGTACATTTATATATATTCATATTAGTTTTGTTTTGTATTTTTTATATTTATTTTTAATTAAAAAAAATTTTACTTTAGGTATTTTTTTCTCTCACTTCTCTGTTTACCTTGGATCTCTCTCTCTTTTCTTCTGCTAACAGCCAATGTGTATTGTTCTCTCTTTCCCTCTTTCTTTAATTTTTACTTCTATCTTTTCTTCTCCTCCCTCAAAATCATTACAATTTTTTAAATGAATTTATTTATTTTAATTAGATATGACAGCAGAATGCATTCTGATTCATTGCACATAACTGCAACACAACTTTTCATTTCTCTGGTTGTACAATACATAGTGGTGCACCATGTGTGCAGTCAAACATGTACCTGCGGTAATGATGCCCATCTCATTCCACCATCTTTCTTGCTCACATGCACCCTTCCCACAAATCATCACATCTTACGTCACTTCTATTTGCTCCCTGTCCACCATTCGAAGTTGTTAACCCTTTTGCAAACATACCGTTTTTATTGTAGGGAATAAATAAACATATCATTTCTGTTTATTGTGACAATTAATATTGATGATGTTGTAGCAGGAACTATTTGGTTTAGCGCTGTATATTTTTTGCATTTGTTGTTGTTATTATTTGTCTCCCCCTACACAGTGAGGTATTGGAAAACTTCAGGGACACTGTAAGTCCACAGGGTAGAAACTCTACTGTCTCAGACCCATACTGTAAATGGGCAGACACACAAACAACATGAAAAAGTAAGAGAACAAATCACGCCTAACCAATAAAGATACTTCAATAACAGAATCCATTGACATCACAGTGGAAGAAATGTCAGAGAAGGAGTTTAGAATGTACATGGTTAAAATAATCTGCAAGAAAAAGGATGATGTAAGGAGTGAAATCAGCAAGAAAATATGGGAAGTGAAAAATCACTCCAATAAAGAAGTAGAGATTCTGAAAAAAAATCAAACAGAAGAAATCAATAAACCAAATTAAAAATTAAATGGAAAGCATCACCAACAGACTGGACCACTTGGAAGATAAAACCTCAGGCAATGAAGACAAAATATATAATCTTGAAAATAAAATTGACCATGGAGAAAAGATGTTAAGAGACCATGAACAGAACTTCCAAGAAATATGGGATATCATGAAAAAAAAAACATAAGATTTATTGGGATAGATGAAAGCTTGGAGACACAAACCAAAAAAAAAATGCACAACTTTTTCAATGAAATAAAATCAGAAAAATTTCCAAAACTAAAGAAATAGAAAATCAAATACAGGAGGCTCAAGGGATCCCAAATATACAAAATTACAACAGATTCACACCAATGCACATTATTATAAAAATGCTTAACATGGAGAATAAGGATAGAATTTTAAAGGCTGCCTGTCGGAGGAAAACAACAAGTCATATTTAGAGGGAAGCGAATTTATTTCTCAGCTCATCTCTCAACCAGGAACCTCAAAGCTAGGAGGTCTAGGAATAATATATACCAAGCTCTGAAAGAAAATAGAAGCCAGCCAAGAATACTATAACCAGAAAAAGTAAGCTTCAGAATTGATGATGAAATAAAAACCTTCCAAGATAAACAAAAGTTAAAAGAATTCACAACTAGCAAGCAGTACTGCAAAACATATTCAGTAAAATATTTCATAAAGTATAAATGAAAAATAAAACAGAATACCAGGGGAACTACATCAGAAGAATAGTCAATTAAAGGAGGAAACTAATTCAAATTAAAAACTGGAAATTAATCAAATGACAGAGAATAAAAATTATTTCTCAGTAATAACATTGAATGTAAATAGCCTAAATTCATAGATCAAAAGTCCCAGATTGGCAGATTGGGTTAAAAAACAAAACCCAACAATATGCTGTCTCTAAGAGATTCATCTCATAGGCAAAGACATCCACAGACTGAAGGTATAAAACGGGGAAAAAATATATCATTCACATGGATCTTGTAAACAAGCAGAGGATTTTATCCTCATATCTGATAAAGGGGACTTCAAGCCAAAGTTACTCAGAAGAGACAAAGAAGGACATTTCACCCTACTTAGGAGAATCATACATCAACAAGACATAACAATTGTAAATATTTAGGTCCCAAACAGACATAAATATGCATCTATGTACAGCAAACAAGCTGGTCTCAATTTCAAGAATCAAATAGACCACAACTTTAATATGCCTATGTCACCACTGAATAGGTCCTCCAAACAAAAACTAAATAAAGAAGCTATAGAACTAAAAAATATAATCAATAATGCAGACTTAACAGACATATGTAGAACATTTCCTCCATTGATGACTGAATACACTTTCTTCTCAGCAGCACACAGATTGTTCTCTAAATTAGACCATATCTTAGGGTCACAAAGTAGCTCTTAGGAAATACAAAAAAAAAAAAAAAAAAGAAAATAGATATAACGCCTTGCATTCGATCAGATCATAATGGAAATGAAATTAGAAATCAATGATAAAATAAAAAATAGAGTATACTCTAACATGTGGAGACTAAATAATATGCTATTGAATGAACAATAAATAGAAGAAGAAATCAGAAATGAAATTTTGAAAAGATACATAGAGGGAAATGAGAATAACAACATATCAAAGTCTCTTGGACACTATTAAGGCAGTTCTAAGAGAAAAGTTCATTGCATTGAGCTCATTTATTAAAAGAATAGGAAGTTACCAAGTAAATAACCTAACACTGTATCTTGAAATCCTAAAAAAAAGAAAAAAAAGAGACAAATCAACACCAAAAGCAGTTGAAGACAAGAAATAGTTAAAAATCAGAGCCAAAATCAATGAAATTGAAACAAAAAATATCAAAAAAAATCAACAAAACAAAAATTGCTTCTGTGAAAAAGAAAATAAAATTGATAAACCCTTAGCCATGCTAACACAGAGAGAGAGAAAATTCAAATTACTAAAATTCATGATGAAAAAGGAAATATCACAATGGACACTAGTTGCCAAAGCAATCCTTAGCAAGAAAAATAAATCAGGAAACATCACAATATTATACCGTAAATTATACTACGGAGCCATAGTAACAAAAATGGCATGTTATCGGCATGAAAACAGACATGAAGACCAATGGTATAGATAAGAAGATACAGAAGTAAACCCTCATAAATTCAGTTATCTCACGCTGGACCAAAGTACCATAAACATAAATTGGAGGAAATAGAGCCTCTTTAACAAATGGTTCTAGGAAAACTGGAAACCCATATGTAGGAAAATGAAATGAAACCCCTCTCTCTCTCTCTCACCATGCACAAAACTCAAAGTGGGTCAAGGACCTCGGTGTAAGATCAGAGATGCTGCACTTAGTGGAAGAAATGTAGGCCCAACTCTCCTCCATGTTGGCTTAGGAACCAGCTTCCTCAGCAAGGCTCCTAAAATGCAAGAAGTAAAATCACGAATCAATGAACGGGATGGTATCAAACTAAAAAGCCTCTTCACAGCAGAGAAAAAAATCAAGATCATCAAGAAAAAGAGAGAAAATCTTTGCTATCTGCACCTCAGATAAAGTATTGAACTACAGGAGATATAAAGAACTCCAAAAACTTAAAACCAAAAAAAAAAAAAAAAGATATATATATATGGCTGGGATTGTGGCTTAGTGGAGAGCGCTTGCCTCGTATATGCAAGGCACTGGGTTCAATCCTCAGCACCACATAAAAATAAATAAATAAAGGTATTGTGTCCACCTACAAGTAAAACAAATTATAACAGCCCAATCAATAAATGGGCAAAGGAACTGAACAGGCACTTCACAGAAGACATATGAATTGTCAACAAGTATATGAAAAAGTGTTCTACATCTATAGCCATTATAGAAATGCAAATTAAAACCACACTGAGATTCCATCTCATTCCAGTCTGAATGGCAATTATTAAGAATACAAGTAACTAAATGTTGGTGAGGAGTGGGGAGAAAGGTTCACTCATATCTTGCTGGTGGGACTACAAATTGGTGCATCCACTCTGGAAAGCAGTGGAGATTCCTCAGAAAACTTGGAATGGAATTACCATTTGATCCAGTTATCCCACTCCTCAGTTTCTCCCACATCGATATTTATAGCAGGTCAACCTAGGTTCCCTTCAAAAGATAAATGGATAAAGAAAATGTGGCATATATACACAACGGAATATTACTCAGCCATAAAGTAGAATGAAATAATGGCATTTGCTGGTAAATGGATGGAACTGGAGACTATCATGCTAAGTGAAATAAGCCAATCACAAAGAAACAAAGGCCAAATGTTCTCTCTGATACGTGGATTTTAACACAATAAGAGCGAGGAAAGGCAGAATAGAACTCATTCATTTGATTAGACGAAGAGAATGAAGGAAAGGGATGTGAGATGGGAATTAGGAATGAATCAGACATAATTTCCCATGTTCATGTGTAAATATACAACCAGTGTACCTCCACATCAAGTCCAACCAAAAGAACGTAAAGTTATACTCCATTAGTAGGTATAATAGGTCAAAATACACTCTACTGTCATGTATATCTAAAGAGAACAAATAAAAAATAAATGAGATGGATTTATACATCAGATAATGTCTGTTTCTGATTATTAACACTGTTTCCTGAATGTATAAAAGGTTTAAGCTGGGAACATAGCTCAGTTGGCAGAGTGCTTGCCTTGCATGCACAAGGCCCTGGGCTCAAGCCCTAGCACCACCAAATAAATAAATAAATAGTTTAAGACTATTGTTTGATTTCTGCCAGTAATGTGTTCTCAAATAGGGAATATAATACATAACTAAGTAAAGGTTTGGGTAAATTACACAATGCATTTAAATATTATAAGAATTTTAGAATTTATAGATCTTCATAGAGGCTAAATAAATACCAAAAATACATTAGCACTGTGACAGAAATTATGGTTCTTATTCCAAAGATAGTATAAGAAGAAAATATGTTTTTGCTTTTGTAAATTACATTTTGTATTTTCCTTGCAAAATTTCATAACTGTTGCCTGTTCGAGTTTTGAGTAAGTACTAATTGTAACAGAACGACCTAAGTTGAGACCATAAGGAATCACCCCCAGGACAGATAAACACTGCACTGACTCCCAGCCCTGATACTAACGTGAAGCCACAAAAGGGCTAACTGTAAATTACAGATACTCAAGTTGAAGCCTATTACTGCCACTTCAAGAATGCAAATCTGGCCTGCTGCATGTTTAAAACCAGAACTTGCAGACCAAAGTCAAGGAAGTAAA
The DNA here is from genome assembly GCF_052094955.1 of Ictidomys tridecemlineatus. Taxonomy (NCBI): domain Eukaryota; kingdom Metazoa; phylum Chordata; class Mammalia; order Rodentia; family Sciuridae; genus Ictidomys; species Ictidomys tridecemlineatus. The sequence continues at coordinate 124,723,145 of NC_135487.1, read as the reverse complement.
AAAGTCCAGGAGAAAATAGCCAACATTTTGGCTTTTGCCCTTTTTCCCCCCGATGGATGGACTGAGGGCTGTTGTGCTTAATGATGTTGTGAACAAGGGAGCACAGATCTCTCTCTGACATAGCGATTTCATCTTCTTTGAGAATGGATTCAGTAGTGGGATTGCTGGATCATACAGTAGTAGTAGTTTGGGAAAAACCCTGAATTATTGTACACAATGGGTGTATTAACTTACATCACCACCAACGGTATACAGGGGTCCCCCCTTCCCACATCCTCTCCAACTCTTGTTGCATTTCACCTATTTGAAATGCAACCATTCTCACAGGTGTGAGCTCTGGGTGGTTCTAATCTCTGTTTCCCTGATTATTAATGATTTGAACATAAGCCCATTTCAAACCTATTGGCCATTTGTATGTGTTCTTTGGACAAATATCTATTCAGTGTCTTTGCCAATTTTTATTGAATTGTTTCTTTTATTGCTACTCAATTGAGTCCCTTATACAGTGGATATTAAGCGTTTATGAGATACATCATTTGGAAAGATTTTCTCCCATTCTGTAGGTTACCTTTTGACTCTGTTTATTGTTTTCTGGCCACGCAAATTTTTTTTTTTTTTAGTTTGAAGCAATCCTACTAGTCTATTTTTTGCTTTTGCTGCCTGTGATTTGGGAGTCATATCAAAAAAATTATTGCCAAAACCAATATTCCCCCTGCGTTTCCTCCAGCAGTTTTACAGTTTCTGATTTTTAATATTTGAGACTTTATTCTATTTTGAATTTTTTCTTCTTACCATGTGAGGTAAGCATTGAATTTGATTATTTTTCTTGTGAATGCTCATTTTTCTCTAAACCATTTATTGAAGAGACCATCTTTTTCTAATTATGTGTTCCTGGTACCTTTATAAATCATCAGTTAATTTTAAATTCACAAGATTATTTCTGGAATCTTTATTCTGTTCTATTGGTTCATATACCTGTTTTTAAGCTAATTCAATTATGTTTTAATTACTAGTACTATGGCTTAGTACTATGTTTTGAAATCAGGTAGGTTTATGTCTCCAATTTTGTTCTTTGCTCAAGAACAAATTCTGCCAAATCAATAGAATTTAATTCTAGCAGAATTGTTTTGCTATATTGCTTTGACTATTTGGGGTCTTTTGTGGATTTTAAAATTGAACTCAGGTGCACTTGACCACTGAGCCAAATCCCCAGCCCTATTTTGTATTTTATTTAGAGACAGGGTCTCACTGTGTAGCTTAGCACCTTGCTGCTGCTAAGGCTGGCTTTGAACTCATGATCCTCCTTGTCTCAGCCTCCTGAGCTGCTGGCTATTGGCAGTACTTCTGTGCTTCACACTTTTCATCAATTTAAAAAATTACAGGTGTGCGCCACTGTACCTGGCTATCATTGGAATTTTGATAGGGAAGGCATTGGATCTTAGGATCACTTTGGGTAGAGAGGACATTTTCAATATTTTAATTCTTCCAATTCATGATTATAGGATATCCTTCCATTTATTTGTGTCTGTATCAACTTGTTTCATCAATATTTTCAGTATACAGAATTTCAAATACTTGCTTATATTATTCCTAAGTATTTTATTTTATTATCCTTCATTATATGGGAGTGTTTTTATAGGGCTCCAGATGGATATAATTATAGCCATCTTGATTGCAACTGCCATCTTGCCCTCAGGTGACTCTGGCCCTCATTTCAAACCCTATAAGATAAACTTGTTAAGATGCCTGTTAATTGATGGTTGACCTGTTAATAGTGTTTCAGAAATCCCAGGTACATTCCAGTTGGTCACAGGCTGTTTGTCTAACTTAGCATACAAACCCCTTCCTCCTGTCTTGCTGCTGTTAAATACACATCCATCTCTTTGTCCCTAATAAATTGCATTTTGTGCTATTCTAGATTCATCCATTTTTTTTATTTGGTCTCTTAATAACTTCTGCTTTTGGTGACCTCTGCTTATACATTGGACTCTCTTGAAAGACTTCTTGAAAAGAAATCTTTAAAGATTTCTTTTTCAGATAGTTCATTGTTAATATACGGAAATTATGTATGTTGAATTGTAAGCTGCAACTTTATTGAATTCTCTCATTGTTTCTAATGTGCCCCCCACCTTTTTTGGTGGAGTCTTTACAGTTTTCTACACTGAGGTCATGTCATTTGTTTATGAGAGAAGTCAATTTTTCTTTTTCCTTTGCCATTAGGATGTTTTTGATTTCTTTTTCTTGCTTAATTGCTCTGGCTGGGACCCCTAGGTTGAGAAAAATGATAAAAGTGGGCATCTTTGCCTTGTTCTTGATTTTTAGAGAAAAATCTTTCAACATTTTTACCATTGAGTATGATGTTAGCGCAAGCTTATGATGTATAGCCTACCTAATATTCAGGTATATTCCCTCTATCATAATTTGTTGAGAGTTTATTTCTTTTTTAAAAAAATGGTAGAATGAATATTTTATTGGCAGTAGGATATATAGTTTCTGAACTTCATACTTTTCATAAATTTAAAAAAAATACAAGTTTTGAACAACTGATGGATGGTTATATTGTTCAGAAATCATAGACAAATCCATTAATGGTGGCATCAAGCTTTTCCTTATTAGCTCCAGAAAACTCACCTACCTTTTGACACTTTTAATAAATTGGAAAGTGGGCATGCATTTGACTTTATGCACCTCAGTAATATTCTGACAGTTGTCTACAACTACTTTAAGGAACAACAAGTTGGAATACTATTCAGAGAGGGAATGAAAGAGACCCTTGATCATTTTGCAAGGGCCACATCACATAGCTGAAAAGTCAACTACTACCACATCACATAGCTGAAAAGTCAACTATTACTACAAGCTTGTCTCCTGCAGACTCCAAGCTTTACTGAAAAGCTTCCTGGTTGCTGATCTGCTTCACCATTTTGGCTGTTGGGAGTCTAATGAGTGACTGTTGCATCTGATGGAAACGGATCCAAGGCACCAAGGGACAGAGTTGGGAGGGGAGCTTGCAGCCTGCCTTATTTTTATCTTTTTTTCCTTTTTAAAAAATTTGAACATTAAGCCTCTGTTTGCATCACTAATAAATAATTGACTTCCCCAAAAAGGTTAAAAAAATCATGCATTAAAACTGTACATAATAGTGAGATTGAAAGTTTTTATTTTTTGTCATAAAAGATGATGAAAATGCTTTTCTGCATCTATTGTGTGGTCAAATGGTCTTTGTCCTTCATTTTGTTAATGTGATCCATCAATCTATTACTTTGCTTATTTGAACTATCCTTGCATTCCAAAGATAAATCCCACCTGCTCATGGCAAATGATGCTCTCACTGGGATGTTGAATTTCAGTCGCTAGCATTTTGTTGAGAATTTTCGGATCTGTACTTATCAGGGATTTTGGACTGTAATTTCCCTTCCTTGTAGTGTACTGATCTGACTTTGGTGTCAGGGTAATGCTGACTTTGTATAGTTAATATATAAAAATTCTCCCCTCTTCAATATTTTGGAAGAATTTGAAAAGGACTGATATCAATTCTTCTTTAAATGTTCGGTAGAATTCAGCCCTGAAGCCATCAGGTCCTGAACTTTTCTTTGATGGAAGATTTTAAAATTATTACTAAGTCAGTCTCCTGACTTATGATTGGTCTGTTCAGAGTTTCATCATAATTCCATCTTGAAAGGTGGTGTATTTGTAGGAGTCTATTCATTTCCTGAAAGTTATCTAACTTGTTGGTATGTAATTGTTTAGTCTCATAATTCTTTGTATTTTTGTGGTATGTGTTATAATGTCTCCTTTTTCTGATTTTACTTATTCAAGTCTTTTCTCATTTTTAAAAGTTTGTCCAGCTAAAAATTGGCTTTTTTTTTTTTCTGGTCAACCAGTTTTGGGGTCTCTGTTTCTTTGGGTCAGTTACTGAAAACCATTGTGTTCTTTGGGTGGTGTTTTGTTTGCTTGCTTTTTCCTGATTCTTCTTGCCTTTCTCTGTGGCGTGCTCACTGATGGAACCCTCAACTCTTCCAGACTTTATGGACTGGTTTCAGTGGTGAGTGTGAGGGCACCGGCTGGGTGGCATCAGTAGTTCTGGCTCCAATGAGGACACGCATGCTAACCTCCATGCATTTTCTCAGCTGAGATTGATGCAGAGCAAAGATTACAGGTGTAGCCAATAATGTGGAGTCTTCAAAGGCACCGAGCACTCTGGATCTTCAGTAGTGGAGGTTTCTGTGTTCCTTCCAATATCCTTTCCCCCCACCTGGTTAATCATGGCGGAGAGGAGCCCTCTTGAGTTTCAGATCCAGCTTGAGTGGCGCCAGAGACCATGCATCAGACACGGCATGGATGTGTGTGGAGGGACGTGCAGAGGGGAAGCCAAGAAGAAAAAGCCAAGCTTGCTTCCTAACCACTCATTCTTCATGGTAACTAATTCATGTCCATGAGAGTAAGAAACAAACTCCACTGAGAACGGCCTTCACCTTCTGAACAACCCAACTGCCTGTTAAATGCCTCACTACCTCTCAGCCCTAATGTGCTGGGGACACACATTAACATGAGTTTTGGAAAGGACAAATTGTATCCAAATCACAGACTTTTCAATTTCTCTTTTTTCTTTCTTGCTTTAATTTAAAAAAAAAAATTTCAATTGCCTATTTATTTTGAAGGTGAAGGCTGACACTTCTTAGTCTGCCATCTTGCGGATGTTACTCTGTCCTGTGCTTCTGTGTCCTTCAAAAGCCATTTTGCATTTGTTTCTTCTAAGCCCTAGCGATACCGTCAGCTCAGGACCGAGTCTTATGGAGATTCCTTATTTGGGGCTTCCCAGCAACACTCCCAGCAACACTCCCAGCAACACACCCATGCACGTGACACAGTCCCGGGTTTTGCTATTGTGGGAGAAAATTTCTATTTCCCCCAGAGCTCATACAAATACAGATTTCTTGTTACCTGTCTAGGCTGGTGGGCGGCTTTCCTGCCCCCACCCACCACTCATTTGGAATCTAGACTTTATGCTGGTGGTTTAGTTTCAAGAGTCCGCCTTTTGAAAGCCCAAATTTTCATCCCTTAGTTCCACATAGACATATGTGTCTATGTAAATTACCTAGTATGGAGTTTCCTCTCTCATACCTCCTTCCGGGGGGTGGGGGGCTCTAATGCCATTTTAAATATTTAACTTTTAATTTTTACTTCCCGTTTTGTCTGTAATGGGGGAATTTCGTTCCTTCTTGCATGTTTAGGTGTGCACTTCAAGTTAGATGCTATTTATTCATCACTCACAAGCATTTAAAGTGGGAGGATTTGCAGGATTTTTAGTCTACCACAGTTTCCCAGAACCAATATACTCCACTTCTTGTTTTCCCAGTGGGGATGTGGCTTTATTTTTATTTTGACTTTTTTTCCCATCTTTTAATGAGACTTTGAAAGTAAGGAGATTTGAATATCAGTCCTTATTTATCCAGCTTGGATCACAGAATAGTTATTGTAATGGAAAATAGACATTTATATTTAACATAATAATAAATTCTAAAAATATTCCTGCCTGAAAACAGAGGCTTTCTGAAAATATTGGTAACCTTTGATATTATCTGTATTCATAGGATTCTATGGTTCTATGATTGTCTTTCTCTCTCTCTCTCTCTCTCTTTTTTTTTAACTTTTTTTTGTTGTCAATGCACCTTTATTTTGCTTATTTATATGTGGTGCTGAGGATTGAAACCAGTGCCTCACACCTGCTAGGCAAGTGCTCTACCACTGAGCCACAACCCAATCCCCAATTGCCTTTCTCTTGTAACCAGCAGTAATCTCTTGCAGTATTGTGACCATCAATTCAAAAACCATATTTTAAAACTTCTTACTTTTAGTCTCCAATGTATCTGATGCCACATGAAAGGGAAGTTTTAATTAATTAGAAATTATTGGAAGGAAACTCTAACTTTGGTTACACGTGGATGTTGAAATTGTTAGAAGGGAGCTCTAGAACGGACCCTTCCTTTGCTCTCTCCTTGCTGGGCTCTGGGTTCCTTGCCCAATGGGGCAATCTATAATTTTGCCACGTACATTATTAGGCATCGTCCTCTTGAATGGGTCTGTAGTAGGTGGCTTCTTTCCCGGAGGGTGGAGTTTTCCTGTAAGTCATAGACAAAGCTGCCACCATGCTACTCAGGCAGCAGCAGGCTGAGTTTGAGCATCATGGTGACAGAGAGGAGGAAAGAAGCTAAAGGTGAGACAAATACCTGAGAAAGAGGTCAGAGAGCGCTCCGCAGAATTTATATAACAAGACTGCAATTCACGTGGCAGCAGTCTAGAATGTCTTCTCAGGGGAATCTCAGGAATTAAGAACAATTGGTGGGGGGCAGTGGGGGGGGACCTCTATCAAGAAAAGAAGATCAGGCCTCTCTTTAAAAAATAACACAGTGAATTCGTAACTCAGTAAAATCAAGGTGCAGGCATCCGGGCGTGTGCCTGAACTCTGGCTTTCCTCTCACACCCCACATCCCATCAGCCACCAAGTCCTACCAATTTTGATTCTCTGGCATTTCTTGTAATTGTCCTCCCCATGTATCAGTGGTCACCCAACGACTCTATTTCTCTCTAGTTGTTTCTCTCCAGTCCACAGCACACCCAGTTGTTAAAATCCAAAATAATTTTGCTGTCATCATGGTTAAAAGGTTCCTATTAGTCTCAGAATAGTCAGGAGTTCATGGAACTTCTTACCTACATCTCCCCTCCAGGGAGAACTAAATTGAGAATAAAGTCGGATTGGAACCAAACTATCAGCCTTACTAGACCAGGCTAGGCTGGATCATGGGCTTTGGATCTGAGCCAAATGGAGGGTTTCTACTTTTCTCAATAGACTTTGGGGCTCATTTGTAAGACAGCTGTGGCCAACCCGAAAGCAGGGGAAACAGGCTTCGCTGACGGCTCCTTGACATTCCACATGGGAAGTGAGTATGGAAGATTGCTCTCTGCTTGGGGACAAAGAAGAGGGAGCAAGAAACTGTGAGCTGGTGTCTTCATCCCAACCCATGAATCAGATGGGCCTCTTCTCTCATGCCAAAGAGAAAGCAGTCGGGACGGGGGAGCACTGGTAAGAGGACACCCAACACTCTTGACTGTCCTTTCCTGGGAAATGCAGTGGGTGCCTCCTCCACCCTGCGGGAATATGAGGGTTCTCACCAAATTTCCAGCATGTTTGCAAGGTGTGCCCTCATTTGTCCCCTGCCCACCTTTGGGATCTGTCTCCTTGTACGGATGCATCTGCCAGTCTCCAGTAACCGTGGTTCCCTGAGAAGCCCACATGTGTCCCTGTCACTCTTCTTGCTTTCCTGCTCTCCAAGGCTGGAGGGTCCCCCTCCTCCCAAGTCTTAATGGTTTGATTAAAACCTACCCATCCCTCAATATCCACTTCTTCTTTAATGCAATTTAATTTTTAATGTCAATTTCTTTTGAAAGCCTTTATTTCTCCACTCCTTAACCTCCACCGTGTCCATTCACATCCTGTATAGAGTCCCCCATGGGGTATGACACATGAATGTGTCATCTATCAATGTTAGTCTTCTATGGCTAAGTGGGATTCTTAGAAGGTTGGGGACCATAATGTCTTTTTATCTGTGTGCATGTGGTGCATTAGCAGAGTGCCCAGAAAGTAGAGAGCGTTGAAGAGAACTTTATAAAACAGATGAATGTGTGAATGGAGGCCGCAGTCAGTGACGTCATGCTTCCTCTCTTGGAAGTCATACCTCTGTGAACTGGGAAGGAGTTTTAACAGAACACGTTAGAAGATTAAGCAGAAAACCTCAGGGGAAACCGATATTGAAAGCCAAAAATACACTCTGGATCTTGTTTCTTGACTTCTTTGACCACAATACAACTGATACTTACCTGCTTGCCAGGAAGACACCCACAGGAAACTCTTGTGGGTGCCTCTTCAAGGGCTGGTACAGTCAATGACCCATGGACTGCAGTTACCCTTAGTCATCAGCCTCTGTTTCTTCTGTAAAACCCACACAGGTATCATTAAAACAGAAAGTAGAGAAGCTGCAACTGAATTTTCTTTGATCCCCTAGAGGTCCCCCCCAACCTGCTGTCCCCATGGAGTGCCACCCACCTGCCGGAGGCATCTTCTCCCACAGAGGGAGGGCTGCTTCCTGTGGCAGATGCTGCTGTAATGTCTTCCAAGAATCATGATATCTTCCTGCCCCTGCCTCTCCTCAGACTCCAAAACCGGATTCCCCTTTATTCTCCACCCAAGGAGTAGCAATGCCTTTTTGAACCAGCGTATCTTCTACACTATTGAAGGAACTGACACTCTTCATAAAGTAATTCATAAAAATTCATATAAACCTATAAAAGACACAGAAACTCTGTATAACTCCAGCCAATACAGAAATCATTACCTGAAAGCACAAGTTTATTCTTGCCATTCTCTAATTTCTTGGAGCAAATATGCAAATGCAAGGTTTTTTTTTGAACTAGATCTCTGGGGCATGTCCTTCTTCCTCTCTGCCAGAGAGGGGATGATTGACAGCTTCCAGCCCTTCTTACGCAGTTCAAATTCCCTATCATGTATTTGGTCTGTTCCGGGTCTCCACTGCAGCTCTACAAATTAATGAATGACACTGTAAAGGATCTTCTAGGTAGAAGGGACTCAGTCTGCTTAAATAACATTTAGAAAGTGTCTATGGAGATAATATCTAGATTTCTTCTGGCGAATTCTGCTCTAGGAGTTCTCCAAACAACAGTATCACCTTTATTGTACTTCCAGAAGTATACATTTATTTATAACTTTGGGCATGACATTCTTAGGTCAAGTCTCATTCAACAAAGACACAAAATGTTGTTGCAGGCAATTAAAATTACTGTGACCACTACAACCACGACAACTATGATAATCAGGATTATGACTGCTCTATTGCCATTTATGCAGCACTTATACTATGGTAAATGATTTATATACAATATGACATTTAATTCTGCCACAGTGGCCCTCAAACCCCAAGTTCAACTACAGGTATCTAGGGTTCCCTGAAGTTAACTGCACCATTTTTCAACTTTAACTGAATCTGTCCTAGTAATCAACCTCTTCAGTTGGGAAATGTGATTTATTTGGCCCTGACGTATAGTTCCTGAAGATGCTATTTGTTTCTGTCTCAACCCTAATGTGCCCCAACTTGGCATTGTTATTTTGTATCCTATTCAAGACATTGAACATGGTTCACAGAGAAGACTGTTTCTGGGCCCCTGTATTCTTCTGTAGGCTACCCACGGTGGAATCTCTGAGTTAAGGATCTGCCTAGTGGATCTAAGGGGATTTTTTTCATTTATCTAATGCTGATTCCCTGGATATCTGTGACTCCAATCTGTCGGTAGATAAATATCCTTGGATAAGAAGTATTGTTTTCTCTCACTTTAGCCAATTTCTCCATAAAAAATGTCATTTCTACCACTTACAACCTTAATCATCAAGTTGCTTTTCCCCCCAAGGAACTGTCAAGTTTCTAGTCTCTGGTTGTGGTTCTAAGTTTGCATCCAACTTTGGGTGTGTTTTCAAGCTATTTCTATACACCTATAAATGTCTACTAGCTGTCTTCCAGTTGGCAATACTCAGAGGGCTTGCTGTCACCCTTGTTTCTTACCATCTCACTACAATAGCCTTGGTCTCTGACTCATTGGTCTCTTCTCTACCTGCAACACTCCTTTTAGACCCAACCGTGAATTCTACCTCATACCACTTTGTAATGCCTGAGGAAATATAAATTCTCCACTGAAGAGGCCACATTGTTATGGATGGCATATCAGAATGAGTAAAGGACATCATAGTTTGAATAATCTGTTAAGATGTCTATGAAAATATAGGTACTTACCACCGACTCTCCACCGCCTTCCGCGTGCTCCTTCCTATATTCTCTCCTCAGTTCACTTCCCGTCAGAATGCCTTCCTGGCTGGTGAGATTGAGAGGAATGACAGACCTAGAAGCCTGAAGCCATCCAGGAGGCACAGCCTAATGAGAAAAGTGACAGCTCTGTCCCCAGGGAGAGAAGAACCTGTTCTCTTCCAAACTCTGATCGCCCATTCACCTGTGCAGAATGGCGTTGTTTGGCACACTTTGAGGGGAGAAAGACCACAAAACCCATAGCTTACTTTTCAAAAAAAATACACAAATAGCAGACTTTTTTTTAAGAATACTAGAAATCACTAATAAACAAAGTTAGAAAAATAAACATCACTTTAAATTCCATTATTCAGATATACTTACACCGACTCTTTGGTGCTTATTGTACAAGATACCTTTCCTTAGGGTGGGGTTGAGTGGTGTACAGTAACTGAATTGCACTCTGCAGCCACTTTTCCTTAAGAATATATCCTAAGCACCTGACCTTTTTAATTTTTTATTAGTTCATTACATTTATTCATAATGGTGGGATTCGCTATTGAAAGGAAAGTGACCACAACACTCAGAGCAACCAAGGGATCTTTATTGCAGCAGTGCAACCGAGAAGAAAAGAGAGAAAGAGAAGAGAGAGAGAGAGAGAGAGAGAGAGAGAGAGAGAGAGAGAGAGAGAGAGAGAGAGAGAGGGCAAGAGAGAGACAGAGAAAGCAAGAGAGAGAGCAAGAGAGAGAAGGGCCCAGCAGGAGGGAGTTTTTATAGCCCAAATCTAATGGGGTCTCTGGGTCTGCAAGCTGCCTTGTTGGCACAAGGGGGGTTACGTGTTCGGCCTTGAGGGGGGTGGTTGAGTGTTCAGTCTTGAGCGGGGGCTTGGGCATTTGGGCTTGAAGCAAATAGTTGATAAAGAACCAGACAGAGGGTTTGAGTGGCCAGGTCCCCCTGCAGCTAGCTTTGTTTGGCATGCCCTGCAGACAGCTTACTCAGCCTGTCCTGCACCTAACAGCTATGCCATGTTTATACACGCACAGAACATGATTTGCTCAATCTACTTCCTAGTGCCTCCCTTTCCCTCCCCTCCCCCCACCCTCCACCATTGGCATCTCTCCCCGGATCTCCCCTTCATCATCATCATTATGCAAAGCATCTTATCTTGCTGTGAGATATTCTTCCACAGAATCATTTTAATTACCGCTTAGCATTCCACATGACTTTCACACACACTTGTCTTTTAATCTGCCCTTCTAGGGGTCTTCTTAGTATTTTCTCTTTTACTATCATGAGCAAGGCCATGATAAACATATAAATATCATGGAAACATCAGCATTTCCCAAAGTGAAACTGTATTAACAGTGGGTAATAAAAGGTGAAGTGTTCACTCAGGTGTGGTGAGGCTTATGACCTAGTGACTTGGGAGGCTGAGGCAGAGGAAGCCAGCCTGGGAAAATTAGCAAGATCATGTCTTTAAATAAAATAAAATAAAAAGGGTCTCAGTGTGTAGCTCAGAGTTAGAACATTCCTAGTAGCAAAAAAAAAAAAAAAAGTTAGGACTTCACCTGAACCGATGACATTGAGTTTATGACTACTTCCCTATTGGTCAGTCCCTCCCTATAATCTTGTGATTTAATTCATGCTGCATACATTCCCAAACATCAACTTGCATCTGTCTGGACACAGATGCTGAGCAGGCGGTCATACAGTAGACTCCCCCTCGTTCATGGAGGATGTGTCCAAGGACCCCCGTGGAGGCGTGCAGCCCTCATGGTTCCAAACCCTCTCATGGTTCTAGGTTTTTCCCTGTATCTACATACCTATGAAAAAGTCACATGTACAAATCAGGCATAGTAATAAATCAACATCGATGACTGAAAGTAGAATAATTATTACAATACCCTGTAACTAAATGGCCAGCACCGCTACTCGTACTTCAGAGCCATCGTTAGTTAAAACAAAGGTGACTTTAACACAAGTGTTATGAAGCCATGACAACCAATTTGACAGACTAGAGGCTAGGAAGTGACTAGGGGTGGGTAATATATTCTGGACCAAGGATGGATTCATGTTTTCAGTGAGGTTTCATCATGCTCCTCAGAGCAGCAAAACAATTTAAAACTTATTAATTATTTACTCCTGGGATTTTTTTTTTAATTTAAGGAACGTGGAGAAGCAATATATCTTGCTAATATATCAGTGTTTGAGAGCCAGACCTTAGAGCTAGACTGCCCAGGCTGGAGTCTTGGTTCTGTTTCTACGAGAAATGGTCAACTTACTGCTGCTGCCGCCTGAGAGCTGTGTTCCTTGGAGAGCCACATGTTCCTTCTTAACCCCCAAAGCAATCCTCTGAAGAGGGAGGCCCTCGGGGGATGATTCCATTGTGAGGCTGGAACTCTCATGAATCGGATTAGCGCCCTTGTAAAAGAGGCTTGAGGGGGCTGTTTCCCCCTTCCACCATGCAAGGATATACTGAAGTATCATTCATGAGGACAGACCCTCACCAGACACCAAATCTGCTGGTGCCTTGGTCTTGGACTTACCAGCCTCCTAAACTGCGAGTAATATTCTGTTGCTTATGGATTACGCAGTCTGACATCGTCATTACAGCCGTTCAGATGGACTAAGTCACTTGCCTTTCCTCGTGCTCAGGGGATGGTGCTGACTGCAGAAGCTCGCTGAAGGTCTGAAGTAACCGTGAGCGTCAGGACTCAGAACTGGGTCCCCCTCAGAGAGAGCCTTGTGGAATCAGTAGCTGTTATCATTAGTGTCAACAAGTGAACTTGCTCCGGCATTGAAAGGATCACTCTAATTCTCTCTTCTTTTTTCTTTTTTTGGCACTGGGGATTGAGCTCACGGGCACTCAACCGCCAAGCCACCACCCCAGCCCTATTTTGTATTTTATTCAAAGATAGGGTCTCACTGAGTTGCTCAGCACCTCACTTTTTCTGAGTCTGACTCTGAGCTCACCATCCTCCTGCCTCAGCCTCCCGAGCCATGGGATTACAGGCGTGCACCACTGTGCCCGGCCTCTAATTCTCTGAATGCCACAGGATGAAAGATAATGGCCATTCATTGCTGGGCTCTCTTACTTCCTTTTTTGGCTAATTATACAAAACCTATTCTGAAAGGCACGTCTCATCCTGTGTTTATAGGCCCCAGATGGTGGCTGAGAGATTGCTTCTCAAACAGCTGGATCAAACGCTCATGCTGCTGTGGACATTGCTGGTCTTCTCTGGTAAGTTCAATAATTTGAATTAGGACAGAGGTAGAAGCAGGAGGAGATTTCCAGCTTCCAAATAGGTCTGAGGCTTATGAGAGCCCAGAAAACAGTGGGATAATCGAGTCTCTGTTTCCAGCTTTGACTTCAGAAGCAGATGCAAATCCGGGGCTATAGAACACGAAATGGCATAACATTCTCACCCTCAACATCCAGGGCAGGCTGCCTTGTCATTTTTTGATCATAAGTATGTGCTTTAATATCTTGGAGCTCATCGAGGAATATGATACATTCTTAAGTAAAATGTTCATGATCTCAGACCTTAATACTCACACTAAATAAATGTTTGACCTTGGAATCAAAGGGCTCTAACATAGAAAGTACGGTCTGAGGAAAGGTATTGATTTAGACTGAGTTCAACTCTCCTGTCTCTCCCCATGTATACATTTCCTGATGAACACTTCGTGAATGTGACTGCATTGGCATGTGGCGATGTGGTGCTTGAAAAACTTGGATATGAGGGAGGGTCCTGGGGTGGGGGAAGAAGAATGAAATAAAGAAGAGAATCACTAAACACTCAATGTCCATTGGACTTGTTCCTAGCAATGCCTCTGGTCATGGGACGAGTTTGCAACTTGACTTGTTTGTTGTTGTTGTTTATTTGCTACTGGGGATCGAATGCAGGGTCCCATCCATGCTAGACAAGGGCCCCACCGCTGAGCCATACCCACAGCTCACACCTTGACTTGTGATCAAGGCTAATTGTGTGTTTGAGGAAGACTGGATTCCTGGTTGTGAGGGAGCAGGAGAAGAGAGAAAGGGGGAAGATGGAAAGAAGATTTTTGAGCAACCTATGAGAGTGATCTTAATTTCTAAATTGTGTTTAGAAATGTTCTGTGCTAACCTCTGGCTTTTGCTCCCATTACAGTGCCATTCAGCAAACGGGGAGGTGAGTACCCTCTTTTATTGTTCCCCACCTAGGGCACATTAGTCACTGGCCACCACAGGGTTGGGCAAAAAGGACTGTGGAGACGTCCAGATGTTACTACTCCCCTGGGCTGACACACTCTGTGATGATTCACTCTCTGCTCCCACACGGCCAACCCTCCCAGGTGGGTGATCACAACACACCCCTTAAGAATCCAGGTGCAGGGAGAGAGGTGACATCCCAAAGAGGATCTACAGGCTGGCTGCAGAAGAGACTGCATCCAGAACTATCTACAGCTCCTCAGTGTTGTCTGGCTGAGCGCCGAATGTGCTCACAGCTCTGAGGAGGGTTATTCCTAGAGAAAAGCTGAGGGCTGAACACTTCTGGGTGGGCAGACCCAGCCTGCGCCAACAGTCTTGTCTAGTGCTGGGTCAGGAGGCAGCAAACTTTTTCCATAAGAGTCCAGAGAGTGAATAGCTTAGGGCTCTCTGGCCGCTGGCCTAACTCCTGGACCCTCTTCCTCCCGACAGAAAAGCTGATGGGGATCATATGTAAGTGACAGGGGGCCATGCCTAAGTTCCAATGACACTTTATCTACCAAAACAGGGACATCCACGACTCACAGTCCATTGCCGACCCCTGCTCTAGACTCGTTATTTAGTTTAGTTTTTTTTAAACACATAGTGCTTTTCTAAAGCTGTGTGACTAATTCCATCTTGATCCTTTTGATATAAATCTGTGTTTAATAAAGAGAGTAGGCAAGGAAAACATTTTATTCTATAACATACAGAATACTAAATCTAAAGAGAGAGAGAGTTGTTCTCTTGCCTCTCCAGTGACAGGATCCAGTGGAAGGGGCTCTCTGGGCGCCTGGAAACTGTTGTGGGATAAGCAGATCTCCGCTTTCACCCTAAATGGAATAGGAGTGTCCAGGGACACCTTCAGAGTCCTGGCCGGGCCTTCATCATCAAGTCTCGTCTCCTGCATTCATTTTGTCCCACGTAAGGCCCCCCTGTGCCGTGTCGGTCACTCTACTTCCCTTCCCACCTGTCTGGGCGGTCATGTGCAGAAGTCTCAGCGCTGAGCTGGTTTCTGACAACAGGTGGGAATCCTGCTATTACTCAGTCTCAGGGTGGCATGGAGCAGGCCGCCTGCAGTGACTCACCCTCAGCCTCTCACAGAAGAGGGCAACAGCCACTTGACTTCCTGTTCCTTCCCCGTTCTCAGAAAACGGGATGCTCTTCAGAGCACTCAGAGCCCTCCCTTAAAAAAAAAAACAAAAAAAAAAAAAACAGGGAGGACCTTATTCAGCCTGTTTAGTGAAAAGAGTAGAAGTCACACAGCCCGAGAGGCCAGATTCAAATCATGGCTTGTTGAGAATGCATCCCTGCAAAGGGACAAAGATGGCAATCTGCATAGCAGCCGAAAATGACTCTCTCCACCCAGACCCTCAAGGTGGCCCCCTCTGCCCGCTTCCTCCTTTGGGCTCTCCCCCACCCACCCACCATAACCTGCAGGCACCACCTGGGAACTTCTCCCTCGCATGCAAACCTCTGAGAAATGTCATTTGCCTTTTGCTTTTGCTGCTGTTCGGGTGAAAAGACTTTTTTTCACAGAAATTCTTGTAAAAAACAAAAATCAAAAAGCCTCTAAATAGCTTGGCCCTAGTTATACTTTAGTGGTCCCGTTTGTATGTTCTGCTTAAGGGTTTCTCTGTTCACAGCCTGAGCTCCCCCTGCCCCTTGCTGTTGTTAGCCCAATGCGATTCTCCCTTATCCTCCAGCAGGATTCCTGTGGATGCTCTTGCCCTCAGGATGACCGTGCTGGGTCTTTATCAATCCTGTTACCGCGATGGAAGAATCCATTCTTGGGCTGGGGATGTGGCTCAAGCGGTAGCGCGCTCGCCTGGCATGCGTGCAGCCCAGGTTCGATCCTCAGCACCACATACCAACAAAGATGTTGTGTCCGCCGAGAACTGAAAAATAAATATTAAAAAATTCTCTCTCTCTCTCCTACTCTCTCTTAAAAAAAAATGTCATAAAAAAAAAAAGAATCCATTCTTCTCTTGCAAAAGAAAGGCTTGCAAAAGAGGCACGGTGAAGGGTTTATTTAGCAAAATGAAAGCGGGAGTGTCTGCCCCTAGAGAGAAGGCAAAGCCCACAGCTTCTGGGTGTGGACGTTTATGGCCTGCTGAGGTTCCTCCCCGCTCTATGAATTATTCATTTGGGGGAAGTTCCAGCCATTACCCTCCTTAAGGTCAGTTTCACCCTGTTGGCAATCACCCCAGTGGCCTGCACCTATTTCCTCCAGATTGACAGGGAGCTGTCTGACTGCAAGGAGGTGCTCCCTGGGCAATGTAGTGGCCAGTTGTGAGCTGCCCCGGGGCGCGCAGCCTGCATCTCCTTTCCCACACCTCCCCTGCTCCTGTCCATCTAGTAGTCTAACCCTCCTCGTTGCTAGAGGGTTTGGAACCCCCTGAGGAGGAACAGTCAGCATTAGGGCTTCCTCACGCTGCCCTTCCAGGGCCTCTGATCCATCTCTGTCCACCAGAGCCACTGTACCCAGAATGGACCACACGAGAGCCAAGGAGAGTCGGTCACACTTCTGCTGAGGCTTCCTAATGGCCAGGTGGTGGGCATCTGAGTAGTCCCAGCAACCCTGGGAGCAAGTGGACACAGACTCCAACACAACACAAAAGCTGGGCTCCAGCTCAATCCACTCCCTACAATGCCACTCCTAAGAGGCTAGACTCACCACCGTCCCCCTCAGGCTCCCCGTGCACACCCCATCTTGCAGACTTGAAACCCACTGTTTTGGTTGCTTTTGAAGCGCAGCCATGATATCCTCTTATTCTTCCTCGGTCATCATGGTCATCATTAGCCTCGGCAACAAACCCCTGCCCCTCAACTACCCTCATCGTTAACCGAGGGGTCCGGAGAGGCAAGCTCCGTTCTAGGCTTATTTCACAGAATCCTTAAAACAGCCCGATGAGAGGCCAATATTCTTCATTGTTCAAACGGAGGCAGAGGAAGCTAAAGTGCTCTGTCCAGACCATTCAGCAGACCTGGATTCAAAGCAGTGTGACCCGAAACTTAGCCACTGGGTCAGACATTTCTGACAACTAAAATCGCAGTCACTCTTGACAGTGAAGCACGCTCGCTGCCCCTCACGTCCATGCGTCCCAGCTGTGTGCCCTCTCCCCAGCGGGCTCACCCTGCTGTGCCCACTTACTGGGCGAATGGCGTGTCTTTACAACCTCTAGTCCCTTCTGCTCTCTGCCCTGTGGCTAACTCTTGGGGCCTTCTGACCCATAAGGGGTTTGAGATAATGAATCAACTGACCCAAGGCTCGCTCCGCAGCAGGCCTCTACCTGCGAGGCTGCCCATTGTACCATTTGTCACCAGGATCCTTAACCAATGACTCAGAATGTTTCTTCCTCCCAACAACTTTCTTTCCCTAGGAATTTTTTTTTTCCAGTTTCTGAAGGAAGCGTATACTAGTGGTTTAAAAGAACGATGGATGTTTGAGGTGATGGATATGCTAACTACCCCCATTCAATCATTGCATAGCAGTAGTCCATAAATAAATCCAATTAAACCCACTTAAAAAAAAAAAGTTGGTCTTCTAATGCCCAACGGGTCATGATGATTTTGCTGGAGCATCCACTAATAAAGCACAAGCTTTCTCAAAGATTATAATCCCCAATTCCACAAGCCTCCTGTGGCCTGCTGGCTGGGATTCTGCAGTGGTACTCTACGAGCCAACACCGCTCCTTCCTTCTGCACACCCAGAGACAGGCAGGCACGGTACAATCCAAGAGTGCTAAGGGGATTTTCCATTTGCGATGCCTTAGTGATCTACCTGAAGGCCAACGTTCTCACCTATAATCCTAAAATGTAGTGGAAGTGTCACTAACACAGAACATAGTCTGGTACCGCAAATAAGTGAACTGACAGGAGGTAAGAACCTGTTTGTGGGGAGGGGTACCAGGGATTGAACTCAGAGCACTCAATGACTGAGCCACATTCCCAGCTCTGTTTTTTTTTGTTTTTTATTTAGAGACAGGGTCTCACTGAGTTGCTTAGCGCCTCACCTTTCCCGAGGCTGGCTTTGAACTTGTGGATTTGTGAGCTGGTCTCAGCCTCCCAATCCACTGGGATGACAGGCATGGGCCACCACACCTCACTGGAGGTAAAAACTTTGAGATTCAATTAAGCATGAGATTGGAGCCCTTGGAAATAGGATAAATTTCTTTTTTCTTTTTTTAGATGTTTTAATTTGTTCTAATTAGTTATACATGGCAGTAGAATGCATTTTGATACATCACACATAAATGGAGTAGAATTTCGCATTCCTCTGGTTGTACATGATGTAGAATCACACCAGTCATGTAATCACATTTGTACATAGGGTGATAATGTCCGATTCATTCTACTCTCCTTCCTTACCCTCATACCACCTCCCCTCCCTTCACTCCCTTCTACCTAATCTTAAGTACCTCTGTTTTTCCCTAGCCACCTCTCCGCATTGTGAATTAGCATCTGCGTATCAGAGAAAACATTCAGCCTTTGAGTTTGGGGGGTTGGCTTATTTTTCTTAGAATGGTATTCTCCAGTTCCATCCATTTACCTGCAAATGTCATAATTCCATTCTTCTTTAAGGCTGAGTAATATTCCATTGTGTATATAAACCACATTGTCTTTATTCATCTAAGCTGGTTCCTTTTAAGATGAATCTAGAAAGCCAGTGAGTTATTTTTGCCCTATGTGAGGATACAATGAGAAGTCAGCAAGTTACAGCCTGAAAGATGCACCTGACTTCAGACTTCCAACCTCCAGATGTGAGGGACGTAAATTCTCATTGTTGAAAAGCCACTCGGTTTGTGGTGTTTAGTTACAACAGCCTGAACTAAGATTCTCCTGTTAGGATTTGGATCTGGAGTATCCCCCCAAAGCTTGTGTTTTGAAAGTATGATCCCCAATGCGACATGGTTCAAGGGTGGGGCTTTTAGGCAATGACTTGGGCTCTGGCCTCATCAGTGGATTAATCCAGCAAGTGGATTAATCTTTTGATAGCTAACATGAACTGAGCGGCTTTCCTCTATGCCATATCACCATGATGTTCTACCTCACCTGGGGCCCGGGACAATGGAGTCCGTCAGCCATGTACTGAGACCTCTGTAATCTTGAACCAAATAACTTTTCTGCCTCTAAAAGTCGTTCATACCAGGTATTTTGATCACAGTGTCGAAAAGCTGACTAGCACACCCCCTAAAGAAAAATGGTATGCAACGCTTAGTAATGAAGGTCTGACTTTGCACTTTCCTCTTGTCTAAAGATGTAGCGGCTCTGCCTGACACTTCACCGCCCAAGAGCAAGGTGGGACATGGGGGTTCCCTTCAGGAATGGTAAATAGAGTTTCCCTCCTTCCTTTGCAGATGGGCTGACCCTCCAGGTGCCCTCTCCTGTCTTTGAAGGAGACAGTATTGTTCTGACGTGCGGGGAAGTAAACAACAGAAAAAAACAGATAAGTTTCTATAAGGACGGGAAGAAGTTCTCCTCTTCTGATGAACTCTCAAGCTTCCCTATACAAAGTGCGCTTTTGAGTGACAGTGGCATTTATTTCTGTACCTCTGCTTCTAAGATCTTTCTGAGATGGGAAACGTCTTCAGAAAAAGTGAAGATCACAGTTCAAGGTAAAAACCTTCACTCTTGTGTGCGATGGGCTGGGCAGGAGGCTGGGGACAGAGCAGAAAGGGTATCTGGCAGGAGGAAGCTGCCCAAGTGAGGGCCCCATGTGCACTGACATAGCGCTGGCTATTTGAGCACGCAGAGGAGACACGGAGGGGAAGGTGTCTGGTCCTGAATCACCTGTTTCCTGCGGCCACTTCTCACCCAGAACTTTTCAGCGGGAACCTGAATCTCACTGCTCTTGGGACTATTGTTTTCCTTCTCTCTAGAGCTGTTCCCGCGTCCTGTGCTGACAGCGAGCTCCTCTGAGCCCACGGAGGGAAGTCCAGTGACCCTGACCTGTCAGACTCAGCTCCCTCCAGAGAGGTCACATGTCCAGCTCCAGTTCTGCTTCTTCAGAGACGGTCAGGTTCTGGGGTCAGGCTGGAGCAGCTCCCCAGAGCTCCGGATTCCCACCCTGGGGACAGAGGACTCAGGGTCCTACTGGTGCCAGGCAGAAACAGTGAGTCACAGGATCAGAAAACAGAGCCTTCGATCCCAGATTCACGTGCGGAGTAAGTATCAGCAAGGTTGAGCCCAGGGGGGAAAGAGATGAGCACTGGAACTTGGATTTATAGTCTTTTGCTTCTCTGTGCAACGCCTGTCCTGGTGGAACGCAGGAACCCCGATAGAGACATTCCAAGTTGCACTTGACATCGGTCTTCTAAGAATCAGGAATAGACTAAGCTTCTTATCACTTTTCTCTTCTTTATTAGCAAAGAGCAGTGGTCTGGGCACTTTAAAAAGCAAGACACCTGCTCTTCATTGGCTTTTCCAATGTCCACATGCTGGGTCACAAATCTGAAGGCTATGTGATACTACAAAGGGCTCAATGAAGCCTCAGAGAAAGCAGAGATCCAAGTGAACGGAAGTGGTCAGTGGAGAGGTTGTGATTTCAGCCTTGAAACCAAGAGTAATAGAAGAATTTTTGTTGTGATTTTATTAGAGGAAAAAAAATGCTTTTTGCAAGGGGAGGGGGGGACTGATGATACCAGTGTCCCTCTTCATTTTGTGTAAAGGGCCACTGTCTGCGAAGTGACTCATCCAGAAAAAATTTCAAGCTTCCCATCTCATGAAATGGATAATTCATCACAAAAATCTGTAATCACTGCTACACCAATGATATTAGCCAAGAACAATGTTCTTCAAGGATATTTCTCATGGAATCCCTATCTCTGTAGGAAGGCTTATCATGGAGTACAGATGCAATCCCCATGTTCCCACGCCTTGCATTGGGGAGTGGAATCAGCCTATCAGCTGTTCTCAGAGACTCCTGAAGTCAGGGTCTCTCACATGTCATTTTATGCCCATCTAGGAGTCCCCATTTCCAAAGTGAGCTTGGAGACCCAGGCCCCTGGGGGACAAGTGACAGAAGGAGGGAAGCTGGTCCTGCTCTGCTCCGTGGCTGAGGGCACAGGAAACAGCACATTCTCCTGGCACAGAGAGGCCACAGGAACCCGTCTAGGAAAGAAGACCCAGGGTTCCTTGTCAGCAGAGCTGGAGATCCCAGCTGTGAAGGAGAGCGACGGCGGAAAATATCTCTGTCGAGCTGACAACGGTCATGATGCTGTCCAGAGCCAGGTGCTGAACATTCTTGTGAGAAGTGAGTTGTGTTCTCATTCATCTCTGCTGGACGTGCTAAAGCTAAGTCCATGGTACCCAGGTAGCATGAGGAAATCCCAGGTGGTCTCAGGGATCAGTGTTGCGAAGACAATTTGAAGGTGGATTAGCCAGGTAAACTAAGTGGACATTTTTCTTGGCATGGAAGGATTGGTCTAAAATAAACAAATAAATAAATGAGAACCACAAATCACCGTATCTCTAGACAGTATCACAGAACCCATATTCTTCCAAATCTCTAGATACAATTGACCCTTGAACAATATGGGTTTGACCTGCACATTTCTGCTCATACACGAATCTGGGTTTGGTTTGGTTTTGTTTCTTTAGATTTACAGCAATTTGAGGAAAAATAAAATCCACAAACTAACCATCAACCATGTAGCCTAGAAATATTTCAAAAAAAATTTTAAGTTAGGCATGCCATGAAGGCCTAAAATATATGTAAATAATAATCTGTTTTATTATTTATTATCATAAAGTACAGACAAAATCTTATTAAAAAGCTAAAGTTTGTCAAGTCTTGCACAATGCAGGCCGGACACAGTACCATTTGCAGTGGAGAGAAACGACAACAAATGTCAGGGTGCGGCATGATAGTAAACTTGTGTAAGATCAACTGTGGAGCCTCCTCTAGTGCTGTAGTAACTTCAGAGTCACCTGCTGTGGGGCCATTGCGGTGAGATCAAGTATTGCAAGTGTGCACTCAAGCACCCTGTAATTAATGCCAGTCACCTGGTGAGCATCCATCTCTCCAGGAAATTGTGATTTCTCATGGCTCTGGACTATTTTTCACCGTATCAGATAATATAACATACAAAACGTGTGTTCATCGGTGGTCCGTTGGTAAGGTTTCCAGCCAACAGGAGACGACCCGTGGATGAGGTTTAGGGGAGTCCAGAGTGATGTGTGGATTTTGATGGCGCAGGGGTTGGCACACGAACCGCCACCTTGTTCAAGGGCAACTGCACCTTGTGGAGGAGAGTGTCTCTGTTTGGTGAGGTCAGATGTGAGAATGATAAACAGGACCCCAGGCCTGCTGCAGCCCTCGGTGGGTGTGGGGTTCTGCTGCCCTTCACAGATCCTCTGACCATCTTCTTGTGCCTCTCAGTTCCAGTGTCCCGCCCTGTGCTCACCCTCAGGGCTCCCAGGGCCCAGGCTGAGGTGGGGGACGTGGTGGAGCTTCACTGCGAGGCCCTGGGGGGCTCTCCCCCGATCCTGTACCAGTTTTACCTGGAGGACGTCACCCTGGGGAACAGCTCGGCACCTTCTGGGGGAGGAGCATCCTTCAACCTCTCCCTGACTGCAGAACATTCTGGAAACTACTCCTGCGAGGCCGACAATGGCCAGGGTGCCCAGCGCAGCGAGGCCCTGTTACTCCTCATCTCAGGTGGGCTTGTGGCCCCTAGACACTTGACGTATTATGATCCATGACTGCCCCCCCTGTCCTTATTGGTAAACACTGGGATTTCAGAAGACAGGAGGGTGACGTCTGTGGTGTGTGGAGAGGGGGAAGGGGAGTCTCCGTGTCTAAAATCTGATTTTCTTCTCCCAACCACAAGAGTACAGTCTACACTTAAATGGTCTTTTACCTGATTTTGTATCTACCTGTTTTTTTTTTTAATTATTGTATTGGTTCGTTTTAGTTAGACATGACGGTAAAATCCATTTTGACATAGTTATTCAAGCATGGGATCTATCTTATTCTAATTCAGATCTCAGTACCTCCCTTTCCCTCCCCTCTATTGATCTTTCCGCCCTTTACCCATAGTTACCTTTTTAATTAATTTCCTGTGTATGTAAATGATGGTGAGTTTCACGAATGTAAAGGGGAAACTTGGGTCCGAGTCATCCCTCCGTCTGTCTTTTCCCTGTTCTCTCCCCTTCCCCTCATTCCCCTCTGTCTAATCCACTGAACTTCCATTTGCCACCTACCATTCCCACCCAGCATTGCGGGCTCCAGGGCCCAAGGTTTGACCTTCTGAAGCTGAAGCCCTGGTTTCTTCCCTCAGGACCTGATGGATATAGAAAAAGCCACGTCACAGCCAAAGTCCTTGGGGAACTCTTGGGGTCCTTGGCTCCACCGGTGTGGCTCTGCTGTGTTATTGCTGGTCCCACAAGGCACCAGGTGGGTGTCTATGATTTCTTTTTGTTTTCCCTTTCTTGCTATCACCTTTTCCATCAATAATATAGACTGGATTTACAGAAAGAGAAGAAAAAAAGACAAAGAGGGAAAGGAAAGGAAAACTTTCTAAAAGCCAACAATTTCTTCCCGTCCTCCACAACTCTGCAAGGTCCCCTGCAGAGGGCAACACTGCCCCCACACTACAGATTTTACAATGTGCCACTATTTCCAATTGTGGTCATTGGAGATAGAAATGTGGACACATTTCTCCACGCTTGAGTTTTAACTTAAAAGTCAGAGCATTGAATACAACTCCATAATTTTGAATAGACATAGTTTATACACAATAGGATAAGATAGACGTAAGGTAGATCTAAAGCAACTAAAACAATTTGGTGTGATCGTTTCTCTCTGATTGATCCATTTCTTACTAGTTACTCTGCTCTCACAAGAGCAGTGACTTCTTTTTGAATTCCTGGATCCATTATTTGAGTCATAAGGAGACAACGTCGCCCATGGCCTGGGGTTGATGATGGCTTTGGGTTGGGATCCCAGCTGAGACTGTCAACTAGAGCACACGCAGATGACCTCTCTCTGTGGATTTCCTCAGAGCACAATAACTTCAAAGCAGTCATGTCAGCCTAGACTCCAGAGTGAGTGGGAATGATCTGCCACCATGTTATGGTGGGCTAGTGCCCCACAAATTTGGCCTAGATGTAAGACAGCAGGACACAGAACCCACCTCTAATGGGGGAAATAGCGAAGAATCTGCAGCCATGATTTTAAAATTTCTGCACACACCCCCACATATCCCAACCCATGACTGGAATCCACTCTCCTAACCCCAAATGACTATAAAAAACATAAACCTTCGGCTGCCCTCAAAAACCTGCAAATGTTTTATGAAAAAAGTAATTCTCCCTGAGACTATCCTCCCCAAGTCTTATCTCAGTATTTCTTTATTATTTTATTGCTTTGTTTGTTTGTTTGTTTATTTATTTATGTATTTATTTATTTATTTATTTTCATGATACTAGGAATTGAACCCAGGGGTGCTCTACCACTAAGCTACACCCCCCACCCAGTTCTTCTAATTTTTATTTTTGTTTTAATTTTGAGACAGGATCTCACTAAATTGCTCAGGTTGGGCAATAGTGAGAGGTCATATGCATGTGCTCTAGTTGACAATCTCAGCCTGTGTCCCAACCTATGGCCAGCATGCTTCTGCCTCAGCCTCCAGAGTAGCTGGGATTACAGGCATGCCCCCCTGCACCATGCTGATATTCATGCACTCTATCAGATACAGGATAAGCACACCAGAATCTCTATGCAAACTTTTAAGCTTGTGCAAAGCACTTCCTTAGACTTATCTATTAACACCAATTAAAAGGAATTTGGGGAATTCATCAGTTAATTTTTTTTTCCAAGTAGTAAATATTTCAGCCAGTATTTTCAAGTCCAGTGGAAGTTCTATTTTTAAACAGACAACCCAAGATGAAGGAATTATGATACTACACCAGCTTCTCTGTTCCTCTCCACTGCTCTGCTCCCCATATAATTTTCTCAGGCCCTAACGCCTTTCTAGACCTTCTTTTCTTATCACTACTTTGCTTTGGGGGAGATGAAATGGTCTTCCAGGACTTTCTACATGGGCAGAGGTTAACAAGTCCTTCTCTGTTTCCTCATCCACAAAATAAGAAAATAGAATCACCTAACTTAACTTCAACTGGTCCAGACTACAAAAGAGGGTGTTTGTTCTTTTCCATGGTGACAGCATGGAGTGTCTGTATGAGTCTGCTTGGGCTGCTATAACAACAGCAAAAAGCATGGATTAGGTGGCTTAATTTTCTCCCAGATCTGGAGGCTGGTAAGTCCATGGTTAGGATGTAACAAAGCAGGTTTCACTTGGAGTCCTCTTCTCTTAGCTGATAGGCAGCTTGTAGGTAGCTGTCATTTGCTGTGTGCTAACATGACTGCTTAGAGGAATGTGCTGGGAAAGACCCCACATTCTCTCGTGTCTCATATAAGGACATCCATCCTATTGCATAAAGGCCCCACCCTGTGGCTTCATTTAAACACAGTCACTTAAATTTAATTAAAGACTCTATCTCCAAATGTGGCCATATTGGGCTTTAGGGTTCAACAGGTGAATTTGGGGAGAACTCAAACATTCAGTCTGTAGCAATGCCCAACATAGGGTTATGAGAACACCTTTCAAGCCTTCTATTGTCCCATTGACCAAAGTAAGTCACATGGAAGTGCCCAAATGCAAATGGAAAAAATAGTCTCTACCTCTTTACTGGGGAATGACAAAGTCACTTTGCAAATCATTGCATACAGAAAGATGGGAACAGACTGGGGGACATTACTGTACTGATGTAGCATGCGGACACTGGGCTGCACTTCCAGTCATAATTCTTTTTTCCCAGTGCGTTTGAGTGTACATGTGCATACCCACATGCAGCTATCTACTTATAAAACTAGGGTGACTGTTTCAGGAGGTTTCAATCTCAAGCACAAGTGGTCACGATTTGGATCCTTAGATATCTGAAATTAACATCCTGTTTCATGGTGAGATTGAGTTAACTTAAATCACCTACTTTTATTTTTTTAATTTTCAAGTAGACAAACCCAGTTGGAACTACATGTATCCATTGGGACATAATAAAAGAAAGCCAAGGTCTTGACTGTTTGCCCCCCCGAGGGTCCTTGGGCCACTATATAAATTAGCCATATTCAAATCATTAATTTTTGAGCTCTGCATAGCATTACAACACATGGACAGGAGTTTGGCTATAGCGAAAACAATGTCTTGTTTTATTTTTGTTAATCTCCTCTCTCCTAAAATGAACCACTCCTATGCTGTCCTCATAGTGGTGCAATTTTCATTTTTTTCTTTAAATCTGTAAATAAATTAGGTAACAAATCCACAGGGCAAAACATTCAAAAGATATCAAAGTAGCTGGGTGTGGTGTCTCATGCCTTTGATCCCAGTAACTCAGGAGGCTAAGGCAGGAGGATCCCCAGTTCAAGGCCAGCACGGGCAATTTAGAGACACTTTGTCTCAAAATAGTAAGTAAAGAAGAGCTGGGGTGTGGCTCAGTCAGTCTCTGGGTTCAATTCCCAGTATCACAAAGAAAAAAAAAAAAACAACCCATACCAAAATATACAGTGAAAAGTGATCATTTCTCTCACTCACTTTCCTGGGTCTCTCAGTTCCTTTTCTACCAGCAATTTCTTGTATATTAGCAACATCTTATGTAACATACCATCTGCTATGTATAACTTAGCATATTTACGGATATGATTTGGGAATGTTGCATATTAAATACACACATAATGACTCTTTATTTGTTTGTTTATTTACTTATTTTTTGAGATGGGATCTTGCTATGTTGCCAGGTTGGCCTTGAATTACTGGGTTCAAGTGATCCTCCTGCCTGAGCCTCCAGAGTAGTTGGGACTACAGGCAAGTGTTAACCACACGCAGCTTCACAACATCTTGTTAACGACTGTGAAGTGTTTTACTTAAGCATTCATCATAATTATTTTAATGGCCTTTTAATGATGGCTGTTTAGGTCACCTCAAGTCATTTTCCATTATGCACAATGCTACATGTGTCAATAGATCCCTAAGAATAATTCTCTATAACATAAACTGACAATGGGCTGATTAAAAGAGAAAAGGTATGCAAGTTTATTATGTGCACCAGGGTTTCAGAAGAATGAAAAGTGAATAAATACACGAAAAAACAGTGAGATGTAAGAGCTTGTGTAGCCTCTTTATATGGGAGGAGGGAGCAAGGATACAGGCCACTTAGGGAGAGTTAAGTGGTTTTTAGGAAAGATGAATGGGTCCTGTTATATTCTGAGTGCATCTCCCAAAAGTTCATATGCTAGAATTTTTTATATGTTAATCCCCAAAGTCATAAGTTAGTGATATTTAATAGTGAAATAAGAGAGGCAGGGCCATTGGGAGATAAATAGGGTTAAATGAACTCATGATTGTGGGGATTCCCATGACTGCATTAGTGACTTGGTAAAAAGAGGAAGCTAGAGACCCAAGCTAGCATGCATGCTTGCTTGGTCTTACCATGTGATGACCCCTTTCATGTTACCATGGAGCAAGAAGACTCTTAACAGGAGCTGGCACTAAGCTCCTGAACTGCCCAGCCTCTAGAACTATGAGCTAAATAAATAAACCTTTTGTTTTTTTAATAAACCATCCCGTATTTTGCTAAAGCTACAGAAAACAGACTAAGACAGGCCCTTATAAGAATAGATGATAGATGATGTGTCCTGCTGATTTCTAGTCTTGCTCTCTTCTGATAAGAGTTTATTTTTCCTGGTTTATGAAACTCCTGGGACTGATGACTGGGGTGTTCCCTTTGGAGAATCAAGGGAGTTTGGAGAAAGTTCCTCTCTGCATCCGCTGTTCACCAGGTGCTTTCTGATTGAAGCCGTTGGTATGCTAAAGAAGCACATTTTCTAGGGGCATTTCCCCAGATCCTTCAACACCTTCCTAACCTGATGTCTCTAGTGAAGCATTATTCATAGTGGTTACGCCAAATCACACTCCCGAGAGTGTACTTTACTTACTCATCATTCTCACAAATGCTTAGGAGTCATATTGACAGGAAGATAGGTTTACTCCAAAGCACCTTTCAGGAAGTCAGAGGAGAACTTTCTCTCTCATAACTCTATTTTGGGGGTCTCAGGGGCTCAGAAAACTTTTATAAGCAAAGTGGGACAAAAGACAGGGGATAGGCACATGCAGATGTAGTTAACCAGAATCTGTCATTCGAAAACTCCCTGCTCTCTGTCCTTGGCATGAGGCAGTTTCTGTTCTCAGCATGAGGAAATGCAGGTGACAGAAAAAAGTTATAGGAAGTTGCCCTTATTTTCAGAGGAAGTTTGTTTCATAAGGAGATGTAGGTCCTTATTTCATGATCGACTAGCTATTCAATGTGAGTTTTTGATTTTTGTCTCCTTGTTAATTGAGAAACATTGCTGCCTTATAGTTTTGTTGTTGTGTTTTTGGTACTAAAGATTGAACCTAGGACACTTTTTACCATTGAGCAACATCCCTGTGCCTTATAGTTTTTATTCGGATCTCTCTTTTTAGTGAGCTTTCTGCGCATGCCATTTTACCCCTTTGAATTTTTTTTAATATTCTTTTTTATTACAGTATATTGTTATTATTGTTTTAATCTCTTTTTTATTCCAGTTTTTATTAGTGCATTATGAATATACATGATAGTTGTGTTACCCTTGGGATACCCAGTTGAAGTTCAGGTTCTTGATGTCCTGAACAAAGAACTGAGCTAGACACACAGAAGTAACAGAGTACAGATTCATTTAAAGTGAAGATAGCACTCCAGTAGGTAGAATGGAGGGGGCCAAATGCAAGAGAGAAGCTCAAGGCCCCAATGTCTGGAAATCAGGGTCTTATATCCAGGCACAGGGTGTCCTCTTCCCTGTACAGAGCTGATTGAAGACCTTACCCCATTTCTCCCACTGATTGTCTTATGAGATCTGATTAGAAAATTTTCCAATTTCCCCCCATTGATTACTTTAGAAAACCTAATTAGAATACTGCCCACTTGACTTCCTTCCCTCGGTCATTTCAAGATTTGAACCTGTGGCAAGAGTTGTCATGGTGATGTCCTCAGTGGCAAGAGTTGTCATGGTGATGTCCTCAGTGGCAGGAGTTGTCATGGCAATGGGTTTTATGATAAACAGGATCAGGACTTCTGTCTGGTCCTTCACCAGCTTCTTTTTAATACTCTGCCTCTGCCGTCTTGGTGTCCCTGAACCCAACAGTAGGGTTCATCTTGACATCATACATGCATGGAATATAATTTGTTCCATGTCAGTCCCCAGTACCTCCTTCCTCTGCCCCTTCTCCCCGCCCCTGGTTTCCCCTTCTCTACTCCCAGGCTTTTCCCTGCATCTATTTATGGTTTTTATGAATTTGTTCTTTATAGTAATACAGATGGAATTCACTGTGGCCCTTTTACATAAGCACCCTGCATAATTTGATCAACCTCATTTCACTGGGCTTCCCTTTACCACCCCTACGCTACCCTCCCCCTCCTTCAATCTTTCTTCTCCATTCCTCTGATTCCCTTCCATTTTCATGGTGTCCCCCCCCACCCCCACCCACAACCTGCTTTTATTTTGCTCTAGCTTCCACACATGGGAAAACATTTGCCCTTTGACTTCTGAGACTGTCTTACTGCACTTAACATGATGTTCTCCAGTTCCATCCATTTCATTCTTCTTTATGGCTGACAAAAACTCCATTGTGTATATAGACCACGTGTCTTTATCTATCCATCATCTAACAGACATCTGGACTAGTTCCATAACTTGCCTATTGTGAATTATGCTGCTATAAACATTGATGTACCTGCATCTCTATAGTATGCAGATTGTAATTCTTTGGAATGGGATAGGTGGGTAATACAGTGGTTCCATTCTTAGTTTTTGAGGAATCTCCATACTGCTTTCTAGAGTATGAAATAATTTGCAGTTCCACCAACACTGTATGAGTGTATTTCCCCCCTACATCCTTGCCAGTATTTATTTTTTTTTTTGTATTTTCTATGATTGCCATTCTGACTACAGTGAGGTGAAATATCAATGTGACTTTGATTTACATTTCCCAGATTGCTGGGAACACTGAACATTTTTTCATGTATTTGTTGTCCATATGCATTTCTTCTTTTAAGAAATGTCTGTTTAGTTCTTTTGCTCATTTCCTGATTGGGCTGGTTTAGGAGTATTAAGTTTTATGAGTTCTTTATATATTCTGCATATTAACCCCCTAATCAGGAGTAACTGGCAAAGATTTTCTCCCATTCTGTAGTCTCTCTCTTCATGCTCTTTATCATTTCCTTTGCTGTGCAGAGGCTTTTTAATTTAATTTGATGCTATTTCATGTATTAATTACTGTTGTTTTTTTTTCTTGAGCTTTTCAGGTCTTTTAAGGAAGTAAGTGCCTACACCAATATGTTGGAGTGTCTATGTTTTCTTCTTCCAGTTGCAAAGTTTCTGGTCTAATTCCTAGGTCTTTGGTCTATGTTGAGTTGATTTTAGTGCAGGATGAGAGAGAGGGATCTCATTTCACTATTTTACATATGGCTTTTTAATGGATCACACTTCACTATTTTAAATATGGCCCATTGTTGTTTGTTAAAATGGCTGTCTTTCTCCAACATATTTTTCGGCACCTTTGTAAAGTATCACATGACTGTGTCTATGTGGGTTTGTCTCTGCTTCTTCTGTTCTGTTCCATTGGTCTTCACGCCTGTATTGGCGTGAAAACACCAATTACATGGTGTTTTGTTACTATAGCTCTGTAGTATAGTTTGAGGTCTGGTATTGTGATGCCTCCTGCATCTTCTTGCTAAGGATTGCTTTGGCTACTCTGGGTCTCTTATTCCGCCAAGTGAATTTTAGGATTTTATTCCTAGTTGTAAAGTATGTCATTGGTACTTTGATGGGGATTGCATTGACTCTTTTTAATGCTTTTGGTAATATGGCCATTTTGACACTATTAATTCTGCCTATCCAAGAACACGGGAGATCTTTCTATCTTCTAAGATTTTCTTGAATTTTCTTTCTTCAGTATTCTATAGTCTTTATTGTAGAGGTCTCTCACCTTCTTGGTTAGATTTATTCCCAAGTATTATATTTTATTTTATTTTTTTTTAAGGTTTTTGTGAACAGGACAGTTTTCCTGATTTCTTTCTCAGCAAATTCATTACTGGAGTATAGGAAAGCAAATGATTTATGCATGTTGATCCGACATAGTGATACCTTACTGAATTTGATTATCAGCTCTAGAAGTTTTCCAGTGGAGTTTATTGGGTCTTCTAGATATAGGATCAAGTCATACGTGAACAGAGATAATTCGACTTTTTCTTTTCCTATTTGTATTCCTTTCATTCCTTCTCTTGCCTGATTACTCTGGCTACAGTTTCAAGAACTATGTTGAAGAGTAGACATCTTTGCCTTGTTCCTGATTTGAGAAAAAATGTTTTTAGTTATTATCCATCCAACATGATGTTGGCTTTGAGTTTGTCCTATGTAGTCTTTATAATGTTGGGGTAATTTCCTTTTATCTCTAACTTCTCCAGTGTTTTTAATATGTACAGGTATTGGATATCATCAAATGCTTTTTTCTCATCTATGGAGATGATAATGTGCCTCTTGTTCTTAACTCTATTCATGTGGTGAGTTACATTTATTAATTTAATGTATCTGACCAATCTCACATTCCTGGGATTAAACCCACTCAATCATGGTGTGCTATTTTCTTGATGTGTTTTTGAATGCAGTTTTTCTAATATTTTAATAAATACCTTTGCATCTATTTTTCACCAGGGACATTGTCCTATAGTTTTCTTGGTGTGTCTTTGGTTTTCATATCAGTGTGATACCGGCTTCATAGATTAGATTGAGGAGTATCCCTTCCCTTTCTATTTCATGGAATAATTTAAGGAAGATTGGCATTATTTCTTCTTTGTTTGGTGGGATTTGGTGAGAATCCATCTGGTCCAGGGCTTTTCTCAGTTGGAAGTCTTTCAATTGCTGCTTCAATCTCCTTGCTTGATATTGGTTTGTTTACATTTTTATATTCCACGGGTGAATTTGGGTAGATCATAGAAATTTATCAATGTTTCTTAGGTTTTCTGTTTATTGAAGTATAAACTTTCAAAATAGTTTCTCATGATCCTCTGAATTTCAGATGTATCTGTGGTGATATCTCCCTTTTCATCTCCAACTTTGTTGATTTGGGTCTTCTCTCCCTTTTTTGATTAGTTTGGCTAAGGGTGTATCAATCTTGCTTATCATATCAAAGAGCCAACTCTGTTGCTTTGATCCTTTGTATTGCATTTGTTCTCAATTTTATTAATTTTGTCTCTAATATTAACTATTTCCTGCCCTCTACTGATTTTTTGAACTCATTTGTTCTTCTTTTATTAGGGCTTAGAAATGTAATATTAAATTATTTATTTGAGATTTTTTTTTTACATACATGACAATAGTGGAATGCATTACATTCATAATTATCCATTCACAGCACGATTTTTTGTAGCTCTGTATATAAAATATGTTCATGCCAAATTATGCTATTATATATGAACTGTCTTTTTTTGCATTACAATTCTTAATACACCTTTATACCACAATTTATCATATCTCTGTATATAAAGTATGTTGACACCAAATTCACATCTTCATACATGTATTTTGTATAATGATGACCATCACCTTCCACCATCCTTGGTTTTTTTTAGTTGTTGTTTTTTTAATATAGGCCCTCAATTCTATAATCTTTCCTCTTAGAACTGCTGTCATACTATTCCAGAGGTCTTGGTATGTTGTTTCTCTGTTCTCATTTGTTTCTAGGAATTTCTTTTATTTCTCCTTTGATTTTGTCTATGACTCACTCCTCTTTTAAAAGTATATTATTTAATCTCCAGGTATTAAATGATTTGTTTTTATCTTGTTAATGATTTCTAGTTTCATACCATAATGGTCTAATAAAATGCAAGAAATTATCTCAATTTTTTTTTTGGTAACTGCTAAAACTTGCTTTTTGTCCTAAAATGTGGTCAATTTTAGGGATGGTGAGATTCACTGTGGTATACATGCTCTTTGTCTATTTAGGAAGGTTTTTTTTTTTTTTGTTTTGTTTTGTTTTTTGGTAACTGCTAAGACTTGCTTTTTGTCCTAAAATGTGGTCTATTTAGTTTCAGGCTCAACTGAGAGGAAAGTGAATTTAGTTATTGATGGGTAGAATATTCTATAGATGTTTGTTAGGTCCATTTTATTAATAGCATTGTTTGGTTCTGAAGAATCTTGGTTTACATCTGGATGACCATCTATTGGTAAGAGAGATGTTTTGAAATCAGCCAGAAATATTAAATTATGGTCTATTTGATTCTTTACATTTAGTAGGTTTTTTTTAAATGTGAGTAGATGCATCGAGGCCATTTTTATTTATTTATGATGTTTTATCCAGACTTTATTCTCCTTTCATTAACTATTCTTCTAGTGAGGTTCAGCCATATGCTGGCTTTGATATTTACCTTTCATTTCTTCTATATAAAATATTTCACTTGGTATACTTTGTAGTGCAGGTTTAGTGGTTACGACTGCTTTTAGTTTCTGTTTGTCTTGAAAATTTTTTACTTCTGCTTTGATTCTGAAGGGTGATTCTTCTGGATATGGTAATCTTGATTGAAAATTGTTATCTTTTAATGCTTTATATATTTTATTCCAAACCCTCTTGCCTTTTAGGTTCTGGGTTGAAAAATCAGTACAAATTATAATCGGCTTAACTCTAAAGGTGACTTCTTCTTTTTCTCTTCTGGCTTTCAGAACTCTATCCTTGGTCTGCAGAGCAGGCATTTCAGTTATAATGTGTCTTAGAGAGAGTCCTTTTTGATCTTGTTTATTTGGAGTTCTAATTTTCTGTTGCATTTGGTTTTCCACTCATTCCTGAGGTTTGGATTTTTTTTATTATTCATTGAAAAGATTGTGTGTTTTTATTTTAATTTTGTTCCTTCATGGATGCTAATGATTCTTAGATTTGGTCTCTCAATGTTATCACAGATTTCTTGAATATTCTGATCTCAACATTTTTTTCTCTATCATTGACTCCACTTTCAAAGTTACATATTTTGCCTTCAAGGTTTGAGAATCTGTCTTCAAAGTGGTCTAGTCTATTAGTGATTTTTTTCAACTGAATTTTTAATTTTCAGGATTTGTGTTTGGTCCTTTTTCAGCATCTCTATTTCTTTGTTGAAATGTTCTTTCACTTTCTGTATGTTCTATCTTAGTTCCTTCCTTAGATCTTATTTAGTTCATTGAACATTTTAATTATCAACTTTCTAAATTCTTTTTCTGGTGTTTCCTCTATTCTGAGGTGTCCGTGGGATCAGTGATGTCGTGAGGTACTTGGGATAGCTTGCTCTCTTCATTTTTCATATTGTTAGTATTTATGCCCATCTCCTGGGATAATTCTTTCTTCTACTTTTATGGGAGGGATTTTTTAGTGAGTTGTTTTTTCTTTACTGTGTGTCCTGGGTTGGCTAAAGGTCAGTATTTTCACTCATTTTGAACTTGCTACTATGTTCTGTCTCTAACATCACATTGAGAGGAGATACTGGTCCCCAGGAATTATAGCCACTTCAGAGCGATGCCTTCTACTAATATATTTTAAAAAAATACTAATAATGTTCTTCTGCAACCCACTAAACTATTGTTCTTGGTCAGTTTTTTTTTTTGGGGGGGGGAAGTACTAGGGATTGAACTCAGGGACACTCAACCACTGAGCCACATGCCCAGCCCTATTTTATATTTTATTTAGAGACAGGGTCTCACTGAGTTGCTTAGCACCTTGCTTTTGCTGAGGCTGGCTTTGAACTCATGATCCTCCTGCCTCAGCCTCTGGAGCCACTGGGATTACAGGCATGCACCACTGCGCCTGGTCTTGGTCAGGTTTTTGAAGTAGGTTTTTTCCTTTGTGTTTACCATTTGTTTATTCTCATCTCTGATCCAAAGGAGTCAAACTTGTTAGGGGAGTCTCTATGTAGTTTCACTGCAGGGTTTCACTTTCCCCCTTTGTAGGAGTCTCAGACCTTATTCCGATGGTGCAAATTCCAAACAGCAGAGCAAATGGGACGTGCCTCTCCCCTCTACTTTGCCGTCTTGCCAACTCTTGAAAACATTATTCATTTCCTGGTTTTTATGATGCCCATGGTTTCTCCTGAGGATCTTCCAGCCCAAGCAGAGTAGAGAGACTCGGGCTTCCTGAGCCCAAGAAGGGCAGCCTAGACATGGATCCAAAGAACCTGACTTATTTTATTCCTAGTATTCTGTGGTTTCTCCTAGTAAATATATCAGCCTTTCCTTATGTAATAGTAAAAAGGCTTTGGAGTGCTTTTGACTGACTTTCACAGTGGTATTTTTGTTAGACAAAAGAAATGGGTTTAGGTAGTCTAGTTTCTCAATCTCTCTTGTGTGCATTTGGGATTTTGTAACATGGTTTAGCATTCTCCATTTTTAGATGTTAAACAAAAGTCTCCTATTTTTTTGCAAAATTGTTTTGGATTCATATTTATTATCTGTCCAGAAATATTTTTAAGTATGTACTAGGGTCAGAATATAACCTACTTTTTTTTTTCCAGATAGCTACATAGTTGGGTTTTTTTTAATTTATTTTTTATTTAGAGACAGGGTCTCACAAAACCGCTTATGGCCTCACATTTAGTGTAAATTGCTAAGGCTGGCCTTGAACTCATAATCCTCCTGCCTCAGCCTCCTGAGTTGTTGGGATCATAGTCATGTGCCACCACACCTGCCTTTATGGATTTGCTTTTATACCATTTATTTCATAATACATTCCCTCAGTGAAGTGAGACCTTTATAACATACCATGATGTTATGATATAAGAAGGATGTATTTGGTCTTCGTTCCTGGTTTCTACCCTAGAGCTTCCTTTTTATTTTATTTTTAAAAATTTTGTGGTACTGAAAACTGAACCCAGGGCTTCATGGGTGTTAGCCAAGCATTCCACTACTGAACTACACCTGCAGCCCTTCACAAGAGCTTCTGAAATACTAGGGTTTGCCTGAATGATGGGAGCATTTTTTGTTTATTTACTCTTCTTTCTCTCTCTCTTTTCACCTTTTATTAATTATTTTTAATGATATATAACATTGGGGTTCATTTTGACATAATTTTAAAGGCACAGAATATAATTTGCTCTAATTTAGTCCCAAGTATTTCCCCTTTCCCATCCTCCTTCCTCCTCCTGTTCCTGTCCTCCTACTCTAATGACCTTTCTGCTATTTGATTTTAGTTTTTTGTCTGTCTTTTGCTTTGTCTTTTAGTTAGTGTCTTGTGAATGTGAGTGATGGTGAGATTCACTGGGTATACATGCTCTTTGTCCTTGGTTCCCTAAGAGCTCTGGAATTCCCTGAGGAATAATAATAAGAGGGTCCTTGGCTGAATGGGAGATGGCTGCTAGGAAGATCATTCAGCCCCACCCTGGCCACTGGGGAAGGAACAGGAGGTAGAAATGGAGTTAATCACCAATGGCTAATGAATTTCATCAATTATACATCCATTTTCTTTGACCATCAACTTTAGAAAACTTCCAGTTGTCAATTTTTTCTCTGTCTCTTTGAGATAAATCTTCTCCCTGCCTCTTGCCACTTGTATCACCTAGGAATGTCTATCTCAAGGATTTGAGAACCATCCATTTGAAATTTAAGCCAGAAAGATATGGCCTCTATGGCAGTACTGTAAACTTCTTAGAATTACTTTAATTTGATCTAACCATTTTGCTTTATAATTCTAAAATTCTGCTTTTATCTTTTTTAGTTACTGTCTTCTGTTTTCTCTATCCTCATTATTTTGAAAAAAACTCATATTTAATATCCTGAGATTTATATTCTTTTTTTTTTTCTTTTAAGAAAAAGCTGGGTGCAGATGGCATATACCTGTAATCCCAGCAATTTAGGAGTCTGAAGCAGGAGGATTGTGAGTTTGCAGATGGCCTCAGCCACTTAGACCCTGTCTCAAAATAAAAAATCAGGAGGGTTGGTAATACAGCTCAGTGATAGAGTGCCCCTGGTTTTATCCTCAGTACTAAAAATAAAAGTTATGAACACATCTAGACTTTTCCTAGTTTTGTTATGAATTACTGGTTTTGTAACAATCAGAGAATATTTATGATATATCTACTTTGGGGAATATTTTTAAATCTCTTTTGTGAAACAGCAGATCATCAGTTTCTGTTCTGAATGCTTAGATAGTAGGCTGAAGTCCACTTTAAAAATAATGTCTTCAAGAAAGAGTTGCTAGAAACATACACTAATTTCGTAGATGATTTAAAATGTCAAGCCTGATGATTGAATAATAGTTTTGTTTGGTAAACAACGGTAGTGATTTTTTTTTATTTCCCTAAATAACAGACAAACTAATTATGAAGTTTCTCTTTCTTTTAAGCCACGGGAACTCCCCATCCGTGTGGCCATCTGTACGGAGCTATTAGTCTGAGGTCCAGAAAATAGCTCCTCTGAGCACACACCTGGTACATCTATGCTCATAGGCCATGTTTCTTGTTTTGCGTCTCTCTGCAAAGATGAATGGTGCAAGGTATAGACTAATGGATCTTCTGAATGTCAATATCAAGCTTAACCCCAAGACCACTGCTGTAGGCTGAGGGTTGCAAATATTAAAACATTTAAAAATTAAGAATGGCCACGTAGAATCTAAAATGGAAGAATAGCAAAGTAAAACTAGATCCATTGACAATTAAAATATATCTTAGAATAATTTAAAATAGTATTGTACAGGTGTGTGCATGGACAAAGAGACAATGGAACACCATAGAAAATTCATCCAGTGATGGATTTATGCAGGAAGCTCCATAGGAAATGGCATTTCAAGTCTGGGTAGGGGGTGGGGGTGGCAGATGAATTATTCAAATAATAATTAACAGTGTTGGAATAAGGAAGCAATCTTTTGGATGAAATACAGTTGGTTCATTCTTCTATATCTTATGTCTTACTAGCTAATTATACACAGATAAGTATGTCAAAGCTTTAAGAGAAAAAGCTTCTGTTCTGAAATGAATGTTCTTTTTTTCTGGTTTTCAGGAGAAAGTTCTGCCATTAGTGCACCCAGGTGAGAACTTCCCAGTCAAAATTGCAACTCTGCAGTGCTCCCTGGATCGCAATTTGGAATACCTATGAGTTCTCTGTTTGTAATAGAGACCAAGGCTATTGGATCACGTGGTGTCTTCCTTTTAATACTCTTGTCTCTTAATACTTTATTACATTTATGCTATCAGAGCTCTGTCTTAGGGTGATCCACATGACTCCAGGTGTTGAGTTATTTAGGATTAAATATATTTTAATTAATGTACTAACAGATATTAATGATTATCGAGTACCTATATGTATGAGTAAGTTATCATTAGATATTTAGAGGGTAAAAATATCATTATTAACTATGATTATGATTATTATCATTTGGAAGTATTGGGGATTGAATCCAGAGCCCTGAGCAACAGACAAACTAATTATAAAGTTTCTATTCCCTTGAAGCCAGAGGATCTCCTATACCCATCCATGTGCCATCTACATGGAGTTATTAGTCAGAAGTCCAGGAAATAGCTCCTCTAATCCATGCCTGATAGGCAGGTGCTCTACCACTGAGCTATATCCCCAGCCCCTAGAGGGATGAAAATATGCATAGACTAGAGTCCTATGTCCTCAAGGGATATAATATCTTATAGGAGATGTAAGATATGCACAGAGAACAAGGAAGACAAAGATAAAGTAATGAGAAAGATGCTGGTTAAGTTCTGTGAGAGTTTATAAGAGAAAAAAAATAGATCTAGGGAGAAAAAAAATATGAGGAAGAGAAAATCGTAGCCAAGTCAGAGCCAACAGTCTGTGTCATGGGCCATTCGGTCACCTGACAGGGGTGACCTGCACCTGGCTTCTACTCACGCTCTCCCCAGCCTCTTCC
This sequence comes from Ictidomys tridecemlineatus, assembly GCF_052094955.1. NCBI lineage: Eukaryota > Metazoa > Chordata > Mammalia > Rodentia > Sciuridae > Ictidomys > Ictidomys tridecemlineatus. Next base: position 124,684,089 of record NC_135487.1, on the reverse strand, counting down.
CTCTCTGTGCTCTCTCTCCCCAGGGACTACCACGTAGACAGTTCACTTTCTCACAGAGGTGCCGCCAGCCCGAATCCTCAAGGGTTCACCCACCCCGGCCCACTCCCGGACACGGAGGATCTGCAGCCGGAGTATGTCAATGGTGAGTCCCCACCAGGAGGGGATCTAGGGCTGGGACAGGGAGGGAAGCAGAAGAGACAACCTGGCGGTCTTGCCTCTCCAACCTCGGGAGGCCCAGTCACTCCAAGAAACCAATGAGTCCCTCAGAGCCACGTGGGGGGTGTGGCCGTGGAGCAGGAGACTGGGAAGGTGTGGCTGATGCTTGAACTTAACTGTGAACCTCAGGGAACGTTTGTCTTCTTCCTGCAGTGAGCCCCGGAGGAGATGAGGGTGTGGTTTATTCCCAGATCTACAGCAGCCAGCAGCCAGAAGGCTCAGGTAAGAAACTTTAGAGTGATTCCTGTCTGGTGGATGTTCCTTGGAAATGTGCATTTTGTGCACAACAGGCTGCAAGATATCACTTACCCTTGGAATGAATCAGGAAGGATCAGGAGGTACCTGGAGGCAGGCTCTTGTGAATAAACTGAACTAAAGAAAAAAAAAAGCAGAAGATCTAATAATTCTTCATTTGAATAGGACTAGACAGTTAAGGAGTATCCAGGATATAAGGAAGAGAGAGGAGTTAGAATTTCTAAAGCTATCATATCCAAAGTCCAGGAAGAATTCCCTTGGTTGGAATGGGTCATTGCGAACCCTTTTTTTTTTTTTAAGTTTTCTGTTTTAATCGGTGTATATTATAATCACACATAATAGTGGGACTGAAAATGCCATATGCATACATGCACATAACATAATTTGTTTAATCTCATGCCTCATTATTTTCCCTTCCCCTTCCCTCCTTCTTCCCCATCTGTTGATCTGCTCTATTCATCTCCTATTTTTAATATTATCATCATTATTATTTACCATTATTTAAGTGAGGTATCTTAATCACACACAAAGGCGGGACTTCTTGTGGCCTATTCATGTGTAGACACAACATGATTTGGGTAGTTTGTCCACAGTACCTCCCAGGCTGGTAAATGGGTGGAGATGGAGAACATCATGCAAAGTGAAATAAGCTGTGCCTCTCTTTAAGTGCCTGAAGACTTGGGATGACTCCACGAATCACCTGATCTAGACAATTGTCACTTGGACACATAGCTTTGCAGGAACCAAGAGGACAGTTCTGTGGCAGTGCAGAGTGAGAACTTCCAGCTGTGGCCCTGAACCTGCCCTTTCTTCTGTGCTCTTAGCTTCTGACAGAGCCAGTGGCTGTTGGTAGCTTGGTTAATTTCCTGACCTGTGGTCACTCAACCTTTGTCCTCTGAACCTGTGAAGCTAGGTCCTCTGTTAGTGTGAATTAAAGTAGTGCCACTGTTGTTTCCTTCTGGGACCAGCCCAGCAGAACAGATGAAGTACAGTAGGGTCTACCGGGTGTTCATCTTCCAAGCTCTTGAGGTGTGGATCTGAATTAAGGAGAAGGAGGAGATTCAGTCCTACTATACACTTTGAAAGAAGGTGGAAAGAGACAGACAGCAGTGAGCAGACCCTGCAGCCAGACTCCAACTGCTGGGTGACTGGGATCTGTCATCCCTGAATGTGCATTAAGTATCCTTCTCTATGGTAAGGTGAACCCTCCATGGTGGATTATCTAAAAACACATAGAGGAATGACAGAAAAATGAGCTCTGGAAGGATATTGTAATGGTCAGAGAAGCCAAAAAAATAAAAAATAAAATAAAATAAATCATGAGGATAATAGCTCACAGGAAGTTGCATCAGAGAGAGGGAGAGCTTTGTTAGTAAGTGTTGGTGGGGACATGGGGCTTGCAGTCTTATAGGAGCTCAGAGTGAGCAAATTTAATGGATGGATTTTACGGAACAGGAAGGGTTGGACTTCCATCCATGAAACGTAGCAGTTCTCTGCCCCGCCGCACACAGTCTGGGCGTAGGATATAAGCAGAGACCCAAGTATTCAGTACCATTTTTTTTGGCCTCCACAGCAAACATCAGGACGTCTCTGGAGAACAAGGTGAGCTAGAGCCTTTGGCAGTCCCTGCGTCTCGACTTTCTTCGCCTGATTCCTTCTCTTATGCTGGTATGTCCCACTGTTTTGTGTCTCTCCCAGGATTTCCGAGTCATCTACTCCTCTGTGAAGAAGGCATAAAGCTTGGCAGAATCAAGAGCAGATGGCTGCAAAGATAGCGCCTCACTATGGATTTGATCAGCCCCTATGCAAATGCTCAAGGCTGACCCCCTGTCTCAGCAAGAATGTGCCCCAGGGACTCTAGGCCAGCCACCTCGCGTCATGATTTTTATTCCCATCAACTTCCCTCCCCAATATTTTATCTTATTCATTAAATATTTCTTGAACTGCCACTACATCCCAGGTACTGCGAAGTCAATGATCTTTAGATCTCAAATCATCAACGTGAAAAGACTTGAACATGAGAGGCAAGGCCTCTCCTTCTCCTCCTTTGAAGTGAGAACAATAGAACCATCTAGGGGCTTCTTTTTCCTTCCCAAACTAGGACTTGGTCACCTTTTGCCTCCCCAGAGACCTCACTTACAAATGGAATTGTCTCTTGTTTTTGTGAGAACTTGATGGGGGACTCTGGGAGGAAACGGCAGCCTGGGGTACTTGCCACCGTGTCCAGGTTCTGGAAGGTTCGATTTTACATCAGTTTAAACAAACTAACAGGGGGGCTTACCATGTTTTGAAGTGTTCAGTGTTGTGCATCGATTCCCACAGTGTGGGCAGTAGGAGCACAGCGCTGGAGTCCTGCGGTGTGGCCCCAGTCCCATTCCCTTCCAGTCGGGCAAACTACTTGAACAAACTACTGAACCTTCTTGGGCCTGGCTTCCTCGATTTTGGATAAGTATGACCCACAGGGTTACCGTGAGGATTATGCAAACATCCATTCATTGCTTGACACCGTTTCTGCCCTATAGGTCACACTGCTGAAGTTCCTCATGTTCATGTCAGATACACAAAATGATCACTCTGCCTTCAAGTACAGTCCTAAAGCTTCCAGCTTAATTAAGAAATCGAAGTAATGAGGAACTCAAATCTAATGACTGTCAAGGGCAACTAGCAAGTTTTCACCACTTTGCTTTTTAAATGAATGTTTTATATAATTTCATGCCCTTATTTCTGTCACGGTAAAATAAGCTGCTTGGTAAGAAGAAATTTACTTGTGTTCTTGCTCATACCGTTCATCCACGGTGTAGTTGGCAGGAGTAGCACAGTGAGCACAGATGACAGGTCCGAATGCAGAGTGACAATCTGTTCCAGGGAGGACAAGTTACTTCTCTTTATATAATTCCTTCTCCTGGCAAATGCAGTTCACCAACTGGAAGGATGTAGGTGGCTGTGGGCTTGGAGTTGGTATTTAAACAACTGAAAATAATTCAGAATGTATGAAGTACATAAAGTTTGTTAGAAAAAATAATCCAGAGTGATTATGACTGTTACTATTTAATTTTTTATTGAAATGATTATAGATTATCCAGAAATTGCAACACAGTGAACCAAGAGACCTGTGTACCCTCAACCCAGCACCTGTGTCAGGTAACATCTTGAGTAAATCAATGTCGGTGTCATCCACAAAATGTCTTCAGATTTCACACATTCCACAAACACTCACTGTGCATGCATGTGTGTGTGTGTGTGTGTGTGTGTGTGTGTGTGTGTGTTTCAATACAGTTTTATCCACAGTGTAGCTTTGTATAACAGTCTCCACGGTGATCAGGATTTAGAGGATTGCTTTCACAGAGAGCTCTCTGTGGCCACATGGTCTTGTCTCCACTCCCAATCTTTAACGTCAACCACTAACCTGTTCTTCATGATTACAACTATGGTATTTCAAAGAGGTCATTTAAATGGAATCTTAAAATATACAGGTTTTCGGATTGAGTTTTTTCACTCAGCACGTGTTTTGAGAGCCATCTTCATGTCATTCAATAATTTGATTGTTGCTATTGCTGAGTAGTATTCCACGGCACAGATCAGTCATTCATCTACTGGAGGACATTGAGGTCGGCTCCAGGTTTTGACTATTACCGATCAAACCTCTATGATCATTTATCAACAGGTTCTTACTGAGCACGAGTTTTCATTTCTCTGGGATAAATGCTTCAGAGTGATTTCTAGGTCTTAATGGCATGTGCATGTTTAATTTGAAAAGAAAATGCCAGAATGGCTACTCTTTTTCATTTCCCAGCAGTGAAGGAGTGATCTGTTCTTTCTGTATCCTTGCAGCATCTGGTCTCATTGCTATTTTTCACCACAGCCATTCTGATAGCTGTACAGTGATATCCAATTGTTGTTTTAATTTGCATTTCCCTCAGGACTAATGTTGACCTTTATATATTTTTATTACCTGTTTTTCACAGGTAGATCCTCATTGAGAAAAATATCATTCAGGTTTTTGTCCATTTCCTAATTGAATTGTTTGCTTTTGCTGTTGGATTTTGAAAGCTTTTTATATGCTCTGGATAAGTCTTTTGTTGGATATTGGATGCAAATACTTTCTCCCAAGTCTATACCTTGTCTTTCCATTTTCATAATAGGTCTTTCACAGACCAAGAAAACTATTTTTAATTTTAAAGAGGTCATATTTATCGGGAGGCAGAGGCAAAAGGATCATGAGTTCAAAGCCAACCTCAACAAGTTAGCAAGGTGCTAAGCAACTCAGTGAGACCCTGTCTCTAATAAAATAAAAAATAAGGCTGGGGATGTGGCTCAGTGGTCAAGAGCTCCTGAGTTCAATTCCTGGTACCCCTCCCTCCAAAAAAGAGGTCAAATTTAGTGATTTTTTTCTTGTATGATTCTTTTCTTTCTTTGTGTTTTATATCAAGTCTTAGACTCTTTACCTATTCTCAACCCACATAGGTTTTCTCATGTTTTTTTTTCCCAAATTTTTATATTTTTACATACTACATTTAAGTATGTGACCCATTTTTATATTAGATATGAGGCTTAGGTTGAGGTGTATTTTCTTCACCTCTGGATGTCTCATTGCTTGAGTATCATTCATTGAAAAGGTTATCCTTCCACCTTTCAAGACTTTGTCAAAAATCACTTGGGCAAATATGTCTATTTCTGGGTTCTACATTCTTTTCTACGGACTTGTATTTTTTTTTTTTTTTTTTTTTTGGTACTGGGGATCGAACCCAGGGCCTTGTGCATGCAGGGCAAGCACTCTACCAACTGAGCTATGTCCCCAGCCCCAAATTCTATCTTTATTACTGTAGCTACCTAGTACTTTTAGCTTTCAGTGCTGGGGATCAAACTTACATGCTAGGCAAGCACTTTACTACTGAGCTACATACTCAGTCTTGTAATTCTCTTTAATATCCAGAAGAGCAATTCTTCCAATTCTCTCTTCCAATTTCATTATCAATTATTTTTAACAAATGCTAATGAGAAGAGTAGCAGCTGTAATAAAATAACATGTTTTCATCTCTAACATGTGCAATTAGCATGATAATGGCAGGAATATGTAGACCAAATATCATGACAGAATCATAGTAAAGAATATAGTCGAGAAGGAAAAAAAGAAGGGGGCATCTGTATAAGTTTAAAAAAAATGGCAAAGAAATTATCAAGAGCAGAGAGGTCTCCCCTTCCAGATTATTATTCTAATTATTATTTTTATCCTTGGGTTGAATTTTCTTTTTTTTCATATCACAATTAAAATGACTGAAGAAACACAAAATTAGGGGAAATATGTGTATTGGCACATGCTAGACATAAAATAGAAATTACTTCAAAATATTATGCAGGTGAAAGGGGACAAATAATAGAAATACCTACAAGTATGCCTTCAGGAGCCGCAAATGGATTATGGGTCTATGAACTGCCCAGAGACAGAGGTGACGCCCCTCTGGAGAGCTCTCAGCACCAAGGGCCCAGCGGAGATTGCCCAGTTGCCAAGGGGAATTCCTTGCTAGCTAAGGAATTTTATCAGTTTACAACCTTGGATTCCAACACCTGCTGCCCAGTAGAGAGTCATGGGCACACGCTGATAAGCCCAAACTGGGCTGTTTTAGCCCCAACTTCAGTTTGGTTTATCTTGAAGATCCTTTCTCACAGTAAATCCTTTAGATGTCTACACTATATAGTAATCGTGTGGCGCTTGCTTGTGGTCAGTCTTCCTCCACCAGAAGTCGGCTGAAGCACCGAGCCCCCAACTTTTTCTCTACTCTTGTGTCTGTTTATCTTTTCTTAATCTCCTCATTGCCTGGTTTGGGAAACAGTAAAAAAATGAGAATGAAATGAGGAACGTCTCTGGTATTGAAGTCTGAGCATCGGGGACTCAAGGTGAGCATGTTTCATGGGGCTGTCACGAGGTGGGTTAGTATAACCTGAACAGTTAACCCTGGGGAATTAGCAGGTATCAGGATACAAATTTAAGGTGAAAAATACTAAATGTGAACTTTAAAAAAAGAGACAAGAGGGGGCTGGGGTTGTGACTCACTGGTAGAGCACTCATTTAGAATGGGTGAAGCACTGGGTTCCATCCTCTGCACCACATAAAAATAAATAAAGTAAAAGTATTCTGTCCAACTACAACTAAAAATAAATAATAAATAATTTTTAAAAAATAGAGACAAGAGGCCTCGAATCAATTGACCTAGACAATCACCCAATCTGTTCTTCCTAGACAATCAGGCATGAATCAATGGTTCAGAAAATCTGAAAAGAACTTCCAAGCCGGACCTGGTGCCACCTTGTAGTGATGAACTATTATTCACTATTGTTTATGTCCAACCCTTCCTGAGGAAGAGGGCACACTCCCATTATTAATAGCTGCTTTGAGGGGGAACATATTAAAGTGTGCGTGGGAACCTGGGTAACTTGCTGTATCTCTGTTCAGGAGTGCTTACCCCAAACTCACCCTTCTCCCTTAAGAATCACTCACTCATCTACCTATTTTGGGTTTGCCAGAAACCAGAGGAAATTGTAGACGTTCACAAATCCCAGGTCTGACCCAGTGACCTCTCTGATCTCATGTGGGGACTCTCTGATGATGTCATTTGACCAATCAACTCTCCTCTAATTGCTTAACAGCCACACATATAACCTGCTTCTGCTGAAATCTCAGAGGACTATCACCTGGACCCTTGGGAGCTGAGTAGAGCTACAAGAACCTATGTGGAGTGTGTGTGTGTGTGTGTGTGTGTGTGTATTCACTATAGAAAAACTAGAAATAAGTCAGAGAGAAATAAAAATCACGAATTGTCATCACTAAGATGATTGTTACTTTCTATGCATGTGCTCACACATACATAAATATATGCTATTTAAAATATAACATTTTCTATTTTAATATTATTGTTATGTTTTCATACCATTCAATATTGTAGTAAGATATTTGTGTGGTATGTTTGGATATATAGTAACTTATAAATGACTGATTTGAGGGCTGATTTGACAAACAGTTTTGCAGCGAACCTCCTTGTCTCTAAGTCAAAATTTTGGGTAGCATCAATAGTTTAGGTAAATGAAACCTGTCATTCTTGATTGTTTTTGTTTGTTTGTTTGTTTTGTTTTGTTTTTTGACAGTACTGAGGATTGAGGCCAGGGCCAATAGCATGCTTTCCACCACTGAGCTACATTCCCAGCCCTTTTCTATGCAAAGTCAGACAATAATTTGGCAACATTTTTCATGAGATATCCAGGGTCTATTGATATCTACTATCAAGATAAAGAACAGAAACAATCTGATTTCCAGAGAGAGAGAGAGAGAGAGAGAGAGAGAGAGAGAAAGGATTTCTGTTTTCTCAACAAACTATGCAAGCAAATAGAAACCAGGAAGGGGGAAGTCTTTCCTTTCTTGCTTTCTATTTAGTCAAATGTTCCAAAGAGTGGAACATCCCTGCCCCCTGTTACTTTTTGGCTAACCCTGTCAGGTCAATTGCTGGCACAGTCCCCTCTCAATGGCTGAATAAGGAGGATTCAAGGTACTGGGTCTTTCTGTTGGTGTTCATGTTGGACAGCCTGGAGCAAGATCTAGGGCATCGACAGGATGGGGACCCAGCATCTGGAGATCTTTGGAACTTTCTTAGAGCCTACCTCTGGTCAAAGCCTAGCAGGGAGGCCGAGTCTCACTTTTAGTCTCTAGTCCTCCATTTGGGAACTGAGAAAATGAAAAGACCTAGATTTCCAAGAAAATATAAAAGTGATACATTTCAATTTATAAAAGTGTCTTTGCAGTGAATTTCATTCTGATCTCATAGGTAATTTTAAAAATGATGTAATTGGGATTTTTTTCAATATCAAACTCCAGTATTGAAAATGACAAAATAAAAATCAACACTAGATAAAGGACCAAAATTCACCATAGGTTCTGAGACCTCTTGATAAGATTTTATTTCCTAATAGTAGACAAGAGAAGCTGAGAAATTTGGTAAGGAATTGTGATTCTTTTTCTGTGCTCAGACATTCGGTTAATTTTAGAATGAAGAAATGGATTCTTAAGCCAAAACTGACCTGAAGTTGGGAAGAGAGAACTTGCACTTCCTGCTGTTATGGTAAGACTGCAATAAATCACCGAGTCAATCTTAAAGCAGGAGACAGAACCATCTTTATTCACCAGCTGGTGGGTCTGTATTCACCAGCTGGTGGGCCAAGGGGCAGGCTGCAAGTCTACACCCTCTGGGGGTTGAGTACACCTTTTATACCATAAGGAAAGCATGTCGGTACGTTAATCATAAGTGGCTGTTGCTAGGATTCAAGACCATAATCAAACATCATGAGATCTAAAATCATAAGCAGAAGGGGAAGTGAGTCAAAATGAGCCTAATTGAATATAAGTTAAAGAACGATTACTAACGCCTAGACAATCATTCTCTGATAGGGTGCATTGGTCCAAGAAAAAAAAAACAATTTTACATTGTATAAGAACTGCCATTTTTTGTTACGGAACATGCTAAGCAACTGCTCATGGGTACAGAGGCGGGGTATCCCATGGGAGAAGCATTTCTTACATGGCATGGAGTCTCTGGGTAAAATGCAGTCTGTTTGGTCACTGCCCACATAGCCTGGGCCATAACATACCCAGTACCTGAGAGAGAGAGACCCTTCTCTACATTCTATCCCTGGCTCTGGGTCTTAGGCATATCAGGTCCCTGAAGCTGTGGAAATAGCAGGGAGAAGAATGAAATCTGGAGATGCTGAACATCTTGGAAAGGGGATCAGCTATTAAAGGAAAGTCAGGAAGCATAGTGTCAGTATCTGCATGATGCAGGTGTCACAGGTAAGAAGAGAAAACTTGTGGAAGAGGAAGAAAGGATTTTACAAAATCAGAGAAAGATGAAAGATTTCACATGGAAAGCTATCAAGATAAAAATCATTTGCTAAGCTAAATAGGAAAAAAAAATCCTAAACATTAAAGGATAATTTAGGAATATCAGAACCAAGGGATAACTCTAAAATAGTCAAGAGAATAAAGGCATTATCTACAGATCACAGGAATAAGAAAGACCTCAGACTTCTTAACAATAACATTCAGTTTAAGAAGCAATGCAAATAATATTTTCAAAGTGTTCAAGGAAATGAGTCAAACCTATTTTGTATCTATCTAGACTCTCATTTAATTCTTAGGGTGAATAAAGATATAATCTGATAGAACAGGTTTCACACATAAACACACACATACACACATACACACAACACATAGAGGAGGTCTCCAGTGAGAAAAAAAAAATACACACACACACACACACACACACACACACACACACACACACAGAGGAATAGTCCACCAGACACAGAAAATGAGTTTCCGTATGCAGACTAGTAGGACTTCACTTGAATGAACAATGACAAAGTACATAGGATGAACACAATGAAATAAATAAAATTCTATCACTTAAACTCGAGAGTATGGTAACATGATTGAAGGGTTGGGAGGGAATCCATTAGAAGAAACAAATGCGCATCGTTATTCATTTTAGTAAGTTAGTAATTTCCACCCAAAATGAGAATAGAATGGGCAACTCTCGGAGCAGCCTAAGAAAACTCAACCTTGACCCCTGTGGTAGCGACACTGAGCTGGCCACCACCTTCTCTGAGCAGAAGGTGCCTCCCACCTACACAATCTTGAAAATCTGCGGGGGATGTCCCTCCCAAAGGCTCTGGGTCTGGCCTAACAAAAGCAGATTTGAAAATGAAAGCTGAGCCCAGAATGGAATTCACAAGCTCCGTCTCACCTGAGGTTACCAAAGTGCCAGATGGTCTGGAGATCAAGTACAGATGGACCAAATAATGTCCCTGTGGTCTCCATAGATAAGAGGACCACTGAGAACACACTGGGCCCTGACGTGACCAGGAAGACCAGTTTGCACGTGGCCTGAGGCGGCTCTGTGTTTCATCCTTGCCACTTCACACTGGGGCGCAGGGAGGAGGCTAAAATCAATACACAGGACCAGTGGGTGCTGACCGGCCGGTCAGCCATGTGGATCTTGACACCTCCCCTCTTCCGTCCAGGGTGATCTGAGGCTAAGTGAGGAAGGCTGGTTGTCTGGCTACCAGATGAATTTTGAGACAATTAAGTCCCAAGCGACCCAGAACAACTTTGTAGTTGGCTGGAAGACTGGCGAACTCTAGTTTTAGACTAAATGAAGGACAGGACAGAGTTTGGAGACTCCATCTACCAGAAATGAACAAGAAGTTAGAGACAACTGTCCATCTTCTGGACAGCAGGAGAGAGCTACACTCACTTTGGAACATCGGCCAAAAGTCAGATGGATCGATCCCCACGTCCATTTCTTAGCTAACGTGAGTAACCTCCAACGGATAGATTTGGGATACACTCAGACTCAAGAAAGCCAGGTATCAAACCAAATACGTCAGGTCTACTGACTGAATGTCAATGTCGGTGGCTACTTGGTCTACGACTGGAATCTTAAGCATAAATGAACACTGTATAATCACTTAAACTCTGTTGCAGCATAGTTACCTTCATGATTTAGTGTTTCTTTTAATGTTAAAAGCCTAGAATGCTTTAAGTATCACTCAACATCTTGAGAAACCTCCCAGTTAAAGACGATTCAACTTTCAAAAGTACAAAAATGAACCCTGTTCCACCTGTAAACTTGGGGAGCATTGGTGGTCCCTCCAGAGATGTCAAGTTTCTATTTTATCTAGAAATAGCTGCAGGTGGTAATATGTAGTGACTTTGTAAATCCATATTGAGTAAATGAATAAAACTGTGACTTCTGTAGATCTGAACCTTAGCTTTGTGCCTTAATTGAAGAGCGGGCGGCTCATTGCTTCTCTGTGTGTAAAACTCTCCTGAAAGGGATGAGAAAAGTCCTCAAGATCTATTTCAACTCCAAACGCGGAATTCATCCCTCCACCAAAAGTAGTCTGCAGGGCACGGAGACTAATTTGTTGGTGCCATTTTGCAGGCAAGACAGTGTGTGTAATGAAGCAAATAATGAAGGAATTAATTCCCTCTGATGTGGCTGTCTTTTGTCCTTGCTCCAAAGTAAGAAAGAGCCACCAGGAGCTCCAGCCACAAGCTGAGAAATGTCCCCTACCGCTGTAATAATGCAGTGACAATGCTCCAGATCTAAATTGGACTTGTGCTGAATTCTCATCATTCGATTTCTTTTTTAGCAGTATAATGGGCTCATTTTAGAGGCGTCCACCTTGTGTGAAATTAGCTCTCTTCCTTCAAATGGTGTAAATCGTTAACATTTAAAATAGAACTTGAATAAAATATTGAGAACCTCAAAAAAAAAAACCAGAAAATTCAGCTTCCAGAATGAAAAACAGTGGGCAAGGGGAAAGAAAAACAAAAAGAAAATACGAGTAGACAGAAATGAAAAAGTAAAATAATAGAAACTAGGTCCCAATATCACAGTAATAACAATAATTTTAAGAGGGCTAAACTTAATCAAAAGGTATGGTCCCAGATCATATTTTTTAAAAAATTCAATATGTGCTTATAAATATATTTATAATACAGTACAAAATAAAACACAATATTATACCATTGCAATTCGATCTCATTCAATTCAAACCAATGCTATTTGAATTACATTGAAAGTAAAACTATTTCGGTCTCTGATTTTACCATTAAAGTGAATTTTATGTTGATAAAATTCTCCTTCTCCTAAAATTCAAATAAGTCTCATGTTTTTTCTTCCCACTCCTAGGTGCTAGGTAATTGCATATTTAATGCTCCAATTATAAACTAGAGTGTTAAGCACAAGGTACTTAGTCAAAATTCAGTCTGTCCCCCTTTTCTTTGCATTAAATTGATCCCCCTCCTCAGTCTATGTCTGTGTCACGCTGGAAGTCTGAGAGTGTGGACTGGCACAGGAGCAGGCCAGGCAGGAGAGGATCAGGCTTCACTCATCTGAACACATGTCAAAGTCCTGAGATGCCTGTAGCAAATGTCCAGACCCGGGCAAAGAGGCTTTCACCCCCAACCCGCCCTCCCACTGTGGAAAGTAAGGAGGAGAACCCAGCACATCAGGTGGCCCACAGAAGCATATTCCCCAGTCTCCTCCGACTCTCCCCGTCCCCTTACATTCCTCAACCACATAAGGAGTTCAAGAGCCATGGAACAGATTCTCAGAATTTACTTTAAAAGTCACCTATGACTACTTGCCAACTAGTGATGGAATTTTACAGCTATTGAATCCTGATGCCTCGTCAAAGCTTTTAATAATCTGCTGACAAGGATCTGAAAATGTACTGTCTTTGGAAGTACACACGGAACATTCAAATGAATAAATCATAAATTCAATAAAAAGCCAACATTGTGTTTTCAAACCTTTATGCAATAAAATTCAAAACAGATTTAAGCCAAGAGTGAAAACCGCATAGTGTCTCGAGAAGAAACAAGAACTTACTCAAAATAGCCCTGTAGTTAAAGAGGAAATCATAAAGAGTATTATAAAATCACCAGGCTGGTAATGCAAATATAATGTGCAAGATACAGAACCCATCAGGGCAATTCTTGGAGAGAGTTTTATTGCATTCATTAACTTTTATTTATTGAATTAATAAAAAAATGATTAAAGTCAAGAGACCTACCATTCAATTTAAAAAGCCTAGAAAAAGCAACAATAATATTCTCCCACCAAAATGGAAGCAAAAAAAAAATGCAAAAATAGTAAAAGGATGAAAAAAAAAGAGAATCATCCAAACCAGTAGCTCTTCCTCTAAAAAAAAAAAAAAAAAGGAGATAAACAACATCTAGCAAAACTTATTAAGAAGAAAATGCAGAAAAACAAAATACAGACTATTAAAGGGTAACTACCTAACAAAAGATATAAAGAGTAATCTCGTATTAATAAATTTGTGAGTTTTACAAGTGACTATACGAGGAGGTACCCTGAAGAGATTCTGATTTCCAGACACACTCTTCTCCCTTCCCTTCACACGCTAGCCGCCTTATGTCTACCTTGAACAACTAGTCAGTCATTCTTGTCAACGCAGCAAAACTGTTTGTTTCTTTGGTTTTTTGGTCTGTTGGTCCATTGACATGAAGAGCCCCAAACTGCCAGGCTACAATTCAGTTCCCAGATCACTGAAATCATTGAGTGGAAGCATTTTCTAAGACCTCTAAGCAAAGTATAAACCCATAGGAATGATAAGAAAATGTGTTGCCACGACACGGTTTCCAGGTGATGGGTAAGTAATACAAGCTGACATTTGGTAGAAACTATCCCCCCATCCCCTTAGTTCTGTCATTGCAAAATAAGCTGCTAGATGAGAAGAAATTTTCTGTGTTCTTACTCACACAGTACATTGATGGTGTACTTGGCCCAGATGGTAAGTCCATATCCAGAACAACAATCTGTTGCAAGGGAAGACGAGCTACTTCTCTTCCGTTATTTGTAGTTGATTTGCTACCAGCTAACTAGCAGGAAATCTCCCTAGTCTCTACTCCCTCGAACCCAGTAGATTATTGTATTAGCTCATCTTGCATTTCTACAATGAAATACTGGAGGCAGGATAACTTTATAAAGAAAAGAAGTTAATTTAACTCACAGTTCTAGGAGATCAAAGTCCAAGGTCAGCCAGCTCTGTGGTTTTGGCTTCTGATGAGGGTCTAATGGTAGATGGCCTCTTCTCATGGTGGATGGCAAGGGTGGAAACAAGTGATCACATCCTCAAACTGGAAGCCAGAGGAAGACCCATACTTCCTTACACTCTTCCAGTGGGCCTCAGAGATCTCCCACCTCTTAGAGATCCCACCTCCTGGGCTGGGGATGTAGCTCAGCTGGTAGAGTGCTTGCCTCACATGCACAAGGCCCTGGGTTCTATCCCCAGAACTGCCAAAGCGGGAGAAAAGAAAGAAAAGAAAAATCCCACTCCTCCTTCCATGGCTGCTTCAAGGTACTGGCCGCGTGGGCTCTTATTGGAGCTCTGGCATATTTTCCTCTCAGCCCACTTGCAGCTCTCTTAGGCTATGACAGAATCCAGCTCCTTGCAGTGACAGGACTAAGAGAGCCACTTTCTTGCTCACTATCTGACAAGGGATCCCCTCAGCTCCTTAAGGCCACTACACTTGTTCCTGCACGGCTTCTTCAATCTTCAAACCAGCAATGGTACACGAAGCTCTTATTTTTCTAGTTTCTCTTACTTCTGCTACAAATTGAGAAACCCAGTTTTAAAAGAGTTTTGACATAATTAGAATAAATCCACTTAATCCAGGTATTCAAAGTTTGGAAGCCTGATAAACCCGCCCCTTTTTTTGGTTACAGACCTCAAAGGACTCTACTGCAGATATAAGAGGGAATTTACAGTAGCGCTCACATAAATGGACCTAGAAAGTGATAGCTTTATGAACTTAGATTAATGTGGTCTCAGACTACTAGTGACTCCAGAATCCTGGCAAAAGGAAAGCAAATACGCTTGGGAAAAGATAAGATGTAATATTCAGCAAAATGAAGATAGGCACACAAGAAAGAAGACACCATGAATAACAATCAGAAGAAATGACAATGGACAAGTGAAATCTTTGGTTGATCAAGAAAGAAAGAAAGGGAGGGAGGGAAGATATGAATAACCCATATCTGGAATAAAAAGCAGGATGATTATATATTTTGAAATTATTACAGATAAAATCAGAGGTTAATAAATAATTTAATGCAGAAAAGGTAAAAAGTAGAGGATTGGAGAAATTCCTAGAAAAATTAAACTTCTTTTTTCTTTTGGAAGGAAATTTTTTAAAATTCTGAATTTTGAAACACTGAAATGAACTGAAGAAATACAATCCCCTAAATAGGGGTATAATTGTTAAAGAAATTATTGAGACAATAATGAAAAACCTTCCACAAAGAATACTGATGGCCCCAATAGTGATACTGGTAAGTTTTGTCAAATAATTTGAAAGAAGTCATGCCAAGCCTACACAAACACTTGGAAGTATTTGGAAAAAGTAGAAAGTTTCACAAGTCATTTTATAAAGGCAGGATAATTTTTATATCAAAACCAAATCAGAACACCATGGGAAAAAAATCATAGACTGATCTCACTAACAAATAGAAGGGGACTTCTTTTCTCTGGGGGGAAAAAAAAGAAAAGAGATATTTATGGAAAGAAAAAAATCCTGCAATTAGCATTATAGTTGATGGGAAAATGTTGAAAAAGTGCCATCAGGGGCTGGGGCTGTGGCCCAGTGGTAGAGCACTTGCCTGACATGTGTGAGGCACTGGGTTTGATTCTCAGCACCACATACAAATAAATAAAATAAAGATCCATCAACAACTAAAAAATATTTAAAAAAAAGAAAGAAAAGAAAAAGTGCCATTAACATTCTTAAGAATATTGCCTAATATATGATATAACAAAGTACATAAGTGCATTCTACTGTCATGTATAACTAATTAAAACAATTTTTTTTTTAAAATAATATTGCCCAAGATTATTTTTGTTGCAAAAAGGAAGAAATTTAAAAAATCAGGATTAGTATTACTTGTAAATGATGGGATTACATATACATAGCAAATCCAAAAGAATATGTAGATAAATTATTGAAATCAACACAAAAGTTTAGAAGGATTACTTAAAAAAATATGAAAATCAAAGGATATCTTTATCACATCAGCAAAAATAAAATGAACACAAAATATCATATGCAACAGTACAAAAATTATCCAAGAATAAATTCTAGTGCATTATTACACCAAGGGACAATTACATATTTATAAAATGCAATAAGTATATTGTATTATATAAATGAAAAGAGCTATAAAAGCAGATTTTAAATGTTTGAGATGATGAGTAACCCACATACCCGGGAGACGGTCGATTGAGAAATGAGAGACGGAGATCAGGCAGAGATACACATGAGACAGTTTATTTGTCAGAGCTGACAAACAAAGGCCATATCTCCATAGATGGAGAGAGGCAGGACAGGCTTGCATCTGGGGGTGTTTACAGGCCAGGCTCAGGGATCAGAGCTGGGCGGTCCTAATGATTGCAGGTTTACTGGTATGTGGCAGTGGTGACCCTTTCCCAGAAAGGTCCTTGGGTGGGAAAATGGCAGCTGTCACTTAAAATGGCCACCCAGATACTAAGCAAGGACCTTACACAAATATACCCCACTTCACCCCATACTAAATAGGTAGTATTATTATCTATTAATTAAAACTAGATTAATTTTTAAAAAGGTACCTAAGAACAAAGGTAAAGAGACATTTAAGACATCTACCAAGCAACTATAAAAGCATTAGAAAAAAAATTAAACAAGAAAATAAAATTTAAAGATAAGAAACATTATTTAGTGTTTGGAGTTTTCAATATAATAATCATCTTAATATTCCCCACATTGATCTATTGATTTGATGAAATCTCAGTCTTAATCTTAACACATTTAAATTTTTTATATTTTTTATGGAATCTTAGAAGTTGATTTAAAAAAATCACATGATACCCAATTAACAAGTCGAATATTATGTCTTATGAATGATTTTTAAAAATAAAGTTTTAAAAAAGCTCAAACCAAAGAAAATTGCTATACAGCTATAAAAGCAAAAGGCAAAGAGTAGCAAGACATTTTTTTGACAAAAAGAGAACAAAGTGGGAATGCTTTATCATATTAAGAGGTATTTTGAAGTTACAACAAGTGGGAAAGTGGGTGGGGGTGTAGTTCAAGGGGTAGATGTCCGGCCTTTCGGGCCCTAGGTCCAATCCCCAGCACTGATATAGGCAAGAGGCACATGGGAGGGTGGGAACATGAGGTTAAAGGGGTAATTTTACAAACTGGTCCACTGTGCCGATCCCACATGCTTTCTCCAAAAAAGCAACTCACCTGCCTCCCTGCCGAAATGAAGTCAACAGGACATGTTCCACCCCTCGGCAGCCACTTGTTCTGCAGGAAAAACGCAGGCCTGAAGCCTCCACTCTGCCAGGTTACCCTGAAGAAGGGAACTTTTGTGACCCTCACGCCGACCAGATCCCAGAACCCAGGGAGGTAAGGATGATTTTCCCTGACCATAAAATCTCTAAGGGTCTCATCCAATGAGAACACATTGCAGGGGCCAAAGTGAGGCAGAATTGCCTTGGGCTTTGCTGTGCGCGCTGGGGACTTGTAAGTCTGATTCAATTCTACTATCAGGAAAAAGTCTGCTGGCAGTTTGCTGGCAGCTGGCAGTTTGCTGGGGCCCCCTCGGCTGTGGCTCTCAACACTTGAGGGTTTCCCATTTGCCTCGTTTCCTGTCCTTTCTCACGAACTTTTCTCTTCTTTGCTAAGTCTCGTGTCTTGCCTAGAACCCTCTCAAGGAAGAGCATGACAGTCCGGGTCAGGGCCCTCACAACTGTGCTCAGGCTCTGTGGGCAGGTCTCCTCGGCATCCGCACTGAAGAAAGGAAAAGCAAGATACGGGCACAAAGACACAAGGATAGACTCATCAGCTAATGCCACCGTAAAGAGAATCCAGACACTCATGGCACCATGCACAGATCCAGGCTTGCGTGTACCTGTCATGAAGGACACAGGAGTGGGGAACACGTGAGCTTGCTGTAATTGATTCTGCGACCATTAGGTATGCAGATGGAGGGGGAAAAAAAAACATTTTAAATCTTTTCCCTACTTCATACTCAAACAACAATAAAACCTATTCCAAGAGAACTAAAAATTAAATATTAAAAGCCGAACAGACTTTTAGATGACAACTTAATACGGGATCATCAAAATTCAGAGACAATGTCTTAAACAAGATCGCAAAAATAAAGGAAAAGATTGACAAGTTTGACTGCGTTAAAATTCAGAACTTCTGTTTATCCAAAGGCAGGAGAAAGAAAGTGAAAAGGCTGTGTAGAGAAGGAGAAGATATTTATATTACATTAACTCATCCAAGAGTTTGTACCCAGAACTGCAAGTCACAAAGAGCTACAGACCCACAGAAAAAAAGCTAGACAGATAGCTCAATAGAGAGGACCAAGCAAGCACTCCACCCAAGAGCAATTCCACCTGTAAAACTGTGGCCGATCTCACTAAAAACAAGAAGAACACAAAATAAAATGAGAGTGAGATACCACTGAATAGGTATGACCGTCAGAGAGTAGGATATAATAAGTAGGCAGCGAGGGAGATGAGCCCATAGGCACGGCTCTGTGGAAACATTCCAACCACCAAAACCCTTTGACCCAGAGGACTGGAAAAGGGGGAGGCAGGCCTGACCGGAGTGGGAGCTACAGAGAGTTCCAGACTCAACAGCCGAAAGAACACACCCCTCAGAAGGTCACAGCATGACCAAGAACAAGTCACCTTCCAGATGCCTAATTCTCATAAAAGTTAGGCAGCTCTACCAGCCAGGTAGATGAAGGCAGGTAGGGAGAACAGGCAGGCAGAGCGGGAGATGGAGAGGGTGGATAAGGAGGGCAGATGTCAGGACCACCGTTTGACATGTTTGACAAGTGTCCACCATTTGATGTGCTCCAGCCTGAAAAGTCTTAACTGGACTTCTCCAAAAATTGTCACCATGGCTGATTTTAGGACTGTCAGCAAAAGAGTCTCTGTAGATAAACTTCCCATTTTCGTGTTTACTGATTTTAGGACTGTCAGCCAAAGAGTCTCTGCAAAAGAGTTCAATGTAGATAAACTTCCCATTTTCTGTTTACTTGGCCACTGGCCGGGAAGATACCAGCACTCCAGGTGCTGGACACCCCCTTACTAGTTTTTCACAAACGTATCCAGTAGAGTACTTTGAAGAAATGTGCAAACAAGGCCTGTGGCCTTGAGCTGGGCTTCACAGAGATGTCTACATTTTTAAGATAAGTTACAAATGGGCTCCATGGTAACAGCTGGCAGAGAGAGGAAAGAAAGGGGAGAAGAAGCTCTCCCCTTCTCAGGTGTTGTCCTTGAAGAGTTAACTTGCCCAGAACAGTGAGAGAAAGAGATGCTTTTATGTGAACTTCTACAGACTGGGAAATTCTGAGCCCCTCTCCTTACATGCTGGGTATAAAACTCTGAAACTCCCTGAACTCGGGGCTCAGGGGATTGATTGATTACAGCAGAAGCTGTGCCCCCTGAACCTGGCTGCAGCCAAATAGAACTGTTTCCTGCTATCTTCGGTGCCTTGCCTTGTCCCTACAACAAGCCATCAAATAACAATATCTGTTTCTCCAAAGGGACCAAGAACTCCATTCTTACAAAAAAAGACAACTGTGCATTTCAGCCTGAGCACACACAACAATTAAAATCTCAAGGACAGGTTATAAGGGAGTTAGCCAACTTCCCCTGTGCACCCTTACTCTCCATGGGGAGCCTCCTTACACCTCTAAACCCTAACCTCTGTCTTTAATGAATTCCTGCTGGCTTACTTCAGCTTTCAGGGTGTTCATTCTTCCCCTCAGGGGAACGGGTTCTGGATCCTGATTTCTACCAACAGCCAAAGCCCCTAAGCCCAGCAGCTCCTCAGCAACCCTCTCCCTGCCCTGTCTTGGTGGGAGTCTGGTTTCTTTTCTTGCCTGAGCAAGCCTTACTCTTTCACACTCACTCGCCATCGTCTGTGGATTTCATTCTTTGAGTTTGCAAGACAGGAGCCTGGAAAGGGATCCCTGGTGGCAGGCACTGCTTTCTGTGGAGCTGAAAAAGCTGTCATGCAAACAGGCCCTGCCAGCCAGGATCGGAACAGCCCAACATCCCGTGTCACCACCACTCAACAGGGGGAATGGCTTTAATTGATGTGGAGCAACATGAACTCAGCTCAATATAAATGAGGTCAACCTCTTGGGAAAGCATATAGGCACCGTCTACTGAAGTGGACGTGCATATATATTGTCCTTATAATCATCTATTCAATTTCGGTATGAATGTGTGCTTATGTATAAAATGTTCACAATATCTCTATCACTGCAATACGCAGAAAACATGAGTCCATTCAAGTGGCCATAATCGAGGAATGTATGAATAGCAGAGTGACACATTCACACAGTGCAACTTCATACAGCAATAGAAATGACAAGCTGGAATATGTGCATGGATAAATGTCATGAACATAATACTGAGCGAAAGAAGCAAAACAGAAAAGAGAGTGAATTGCATTGGTATAAAATCTAGAAACAGGCAAAATTAAAATACTGTTTAAAGATGGGTAACAAAGTGAAACCAGTCTTGAACATCAGGATCCAGTCCTGGTTCCCCTGGTGTTGAAGATTAAACACTGGAGAAACGCCCAGGCAAAAGCAAACAGTTTTATTTAGAAACAGAACGGGATGGGGAGGGGAAGACAGCCAGGCTCCTCCAGAGAGGAGGGGGTCCAGAGCTGGTGCCTGCAGAAGTGGGGGTGTCTGTCTTGTCCTTTATTGATTTTAGGTTTCCTTTCTTTTTCTGCGTGACCGAAAGGGCAGGAAGAGACCCATGAGGGGGTGATTGCTTTGTAAGGGTCTGGTGGAGTGTTGGAGAAAGAGACCACAAGAGACCAGCCTCATGCAATAAGCAGGGGGAAGTTTTATTGAAACAGCACGCTGGGGCTCAAGGCTCACTCAGGAAGGGAGAGCATCCCAGAGCCCAGAGTAGAGGTCAAGCAGAGCTTAAGTACACTTTTTGGAGAGGGTGGGGGGCTTTGCATACATCAGAACAAATCATACATGATTCTGGGCAGGGGTGATTGGTCACTCCTGAGCGGGGTACACATTTAAACTGATTGGTTTTGTGGCCTGGATGCTTGCGTACTGAGCTATTTGGAGCCCTTAGCTAATAAACAACCAGGGAATCAATGGAAATATTTACTGGGCAGTTCAGGTATTGTCCTAACAGCTACAGAGATTACAGGTTCCTTGGGTAGCAGAGGAATTTAACAATACCTGGTCTATTATTATTTTTTTTTAGCCCAAGCCTTTCAATTTAGAAATTTTACAATGTCCAGTCTTTTACACTTTAACTCAGACTCTTGCAGCTTAGAATCAGCTTATAAATTTTACCTTTACAGCTTGTGTTGTAAAATGTGACCCTTCCCCTCCCCCCAGAGGTTGTTAGCAACCAGGTGATGGGGAAGTACTATCTATCATTTCCCTTTTGGTGATAGTTAGCTGCTTTCCATAATTAGCTCCCTGGTCTCAAAAGTGAAGCCATGTTACCATTTTACCAGGTAAAACACAGTAAGGGAGGGCATTGTGATAGAGAAAGTGTAGGCAAGGCTTCCAAGGTCCTGCTAATACCTCATTCCTCTATCTTAGTAATGATTACATGGGGGTTTGTTTTACAATAATTTGTTAAGCTGGACACTTTTGTTCTAGGCATAAGGTAGGTGTGTGTGTGTGTGTGTGTGTGTGTGTGTGTGTGTGTGTATGATATTTAGCAACACAAATTATTCTTTAAAAAGAATGGGGATGTGGCTCAAGCGGTAGCGCGCTCGCCTGGCATGCTACAGCCCGGGTTCGATCCTCAGCACCACATACAAATAAAGATGCTGTGTCCACCGAAAACTAAAAAATAAATATTAAAATTCCCTCTCTCTCTCTCTCTCTCTCTCTCTCCTCTCTCTCTTAAAAAAAAAGAATAGGTCAAAAGTGAAAGGTGGGACTAGGGTTACAACAATAAAAAGACAAGTAGAAGGGGGGAGTTGGGTGTAATTCTATGAGACAGCATAACAGGACTGCTTGTCACTCTTACTGGAATTTAAGTTCATCCACTAGAATGTTATTATCTGCTTTGTGAATCAAGGAGGGAGGGAAATGTACAAAGAAAAAAGAGGAAGAGAGAATGGGAAGTCGTCAGGAGGCCAATTTGAGTGAGTGGGTGGGGGGGTTGGAGACTGCCCCCTGAGGGACTGAAGTGCCTTCGGAGCCCCCCCCAACAATTTAACAGTCCCCGCCCCAACCTGTTGCTAAGGTAACCCTTCTCAGGAATTGCCCCTCCTACGTTGAATTGTAAAGGTTGTTAATCAGTTTGTCCTGGGCTGCTCCATCCTGCCCCACCCCCTTCACTCAGCCCACCTGTGTCCCACCTTTTGGCCATCCCACTGAGCTTTTCCCGTAATCAAGAAGGAGAGAGATAAGGGGAAGGGGGCCGAGAACAAAGGAAGCCTAGGACACATGAAAAAGGCAGAACCCCTCGCTTCTTGGGATACCAGCTATGGCCCCCTTCTCCCTCCTGGGAGAGGCCTATGTTACCCCTTTTGAAATAAACCCTACTTCATGTGCTTGCCTCAGAGTGCTTCTCTAATGTTCAAACTTCAACATGTGGGGAAGCAGGACTCGTCACCAAAAATTGTTGTTCTCGGTATTAAATGATTAAACTGTATTGATTATTAAACTTTAAATTGTATTATTACAAATCATTGGATTGATTATTAAACTTGCAAATATTGTTAGGAGGAGAAGATGGGGTTAAAATGTCTTGTGTTATTGAAACTGGAGTTTGGAGATGAGACTCAATTTCACGCTTTGCCAATTTCCTTCTGGGTTCTTGTCTTGCAAATTTGAAAAATAAAATCCACCGACAATAATGGAAAGGAAGAGTGAATGATATAGGATTTATTTAAGTAAGAAAAGATAGAACTCCCCCCCATGTGGGAGGAGGCCAGATGGCAGAAACACCCACCCTAGTGCCCTAGCTTAGGGGCTTGTATGGTTCTGGACAGAGCTGAGAGTGTTATGCTCGAATTCGGGACCCCCCAAAGACAACCAGAGACCAAGATCCATGTAAACAGCAAAGAGGTGTTTATTGCGAGCTAGCTTGGTCCTCCGTGTGCACACAGCAACTGGTGATGCTGAGAGGCCCCGAGCCCAGGGTTTGCAGCAGTTTTATACACTCTTTACATACATCATAGCATCTCTTAGCAAGTCATCACACACCATGGGAAAATCATAAAACAACTCTAAAACATGATTAGCACATTCACTGGTGGGAACAAGTTGGGTAGGGGTGATTGGTTAGTACAAGAGGGGGATTCATTTGAATGATTGGTTTAAGCCAAGAGGGGTGTTCCTGCTGAACTATAGGGTTTCCCAACACCATAAACTACTGGGAGGGTCATCTGGCATCCCAGGTATTTCCCTGTCTCATGCTGATTGGTGGCTGCTAGCGGATTGCTGAGTCAGGGACACCTGGTGCAGCAGATCTCATTTGTAGATAAACAACCTTGCAGGATGACAGTGTGCCTGGGAGTGCTCTGTGGGTCTTTCCAAGGACAAAGGTCATGTCCCTTCCTTGGACAGGCTTTGCTCTGAGGTAGAGGCTGGTTTTTCAAGAGTGGAAGCTGAGGGGCTGCCCTAAACCCATGACCTTACCTTACCGGCATCAAGCATGGAGACTGTCCCCTCCCCTGGCCTGTCTAGCACTGAAAGGGAAGTGACCACAACACTCAGAGCAACCAAGAGATCTTTATTGCAGCAGTGCAACAGAGGAGAAAAGAGAGAAAGAGAGAGAGAGCAAGAGAGAGCAAAAGAGAGACAGAGAAAGCAAGAGAGATAGCAAGAGAGAGAAGGGCCCCACAGGCGGGAGTTTTTATAGCCAAATTCTAATGGGGTCTCTGGGTCTGCAAGCTGCCTTGTTGGCACAAGGAGGGTTAAGTGTTCAGTCTTGAGCGGGGGCTTGGGCATTTGGGCTTGAAGCAAATAGTTGATAAAGAACCAGACAGAGGGTTTGAGTGGCCAGGTCACCCTGCAGCTACCTTTGTTTGGCATGCCCTGCAGACAGCTTACTCAGCCTGTCCTGCACCTAACAGGCATCGGCTAACCAAATCTGTGTATGTATGCCTTTTCCCCCATCTTATCCCCTCTGCAGGCCAACTAACCCTACATATGCATATCTTCTGACTTTTTTGTCTATAAATTGTAAGTAGTTCTGTGGGTCAGGCCAGAGAAGTAATCTAATTGATAAAACTATGTCAAGTTCATTTTCCTTTTTCTACTTCTGCCTATTTCTTATGCAGGTGGGTGGCTGAATCCAGCCAGCTGAGATCCAGGCAGAGCTCCTAGGCTCGGTTGCCAAAAACCCAGAAATCATAACTGACATTCATGTTCGGGGACGGCTCTGCTCCTGTGGGCATCCTCATGGGACTTCTGATGGGCAGTGATGTAGAATTTTCTAAGAAAATTCAGAGGAAAAAAAAATGTTAATTATATGACATCAATGTCATTCGAAAAATTCCAAACCCATTAAAACTTTAAATCAAATTATTTTAAGAGATCAAAAGAAATCATAGTACCTACAGGCCCCTGATTTCTTTTTCTTTCTTTCTTTTCTTTTTTTTTTATATTGGGGATTGAATTCAGGACATTTTATCACTGTGCTACATCCTCAATCCTTTTTATTTTTTATTTTGTGATCAGATTTCACTAAATTGCTGGCCTCATCCTCCTGTTTCAGCCTCCCCAGTATCCAAGATAACAGGTGTGCAACAGCCACCATTGTTTCTGGGGAAACAGACCAGTGGGGGGGGGGGCCAGGGAACCAGACCAATGGAGAGAAGGAGAACCCCGATCTTTATTTTACATCAGGAACTCATAGGAGAATCTGAGTCCGGATCCACTTTCTCACGACATTTTTTTCTTTTAAAAAAAAAAAGATTTCTGATCTACCGGACTAAAGGCCTGAGGTGGGGGCGACTCTAACATAAAGCATGTTTACAGAAACAGGTAAGAAGAAATGGCTCTTTTTTACTGGCAGCGATTTAACAGCTGGTTTCAAAAGGGAGTAGACAGCCTCCTAGAGACAGTTACTTACAATCCAAAAGGTAGGGACCCAAGGTTAGTGAGGTTTCCTGAAGAAAGTCTCTGGAAGGGGAGGAGAACTGACCCTCTCCCCAGGCATTTGTTGGAGACGATGTTCTTTGAATTTCATTTTGCAGCTGAGTCTGACTTTGCTGTTTCACCACCACCCTCAGCCTGGCTCCTGGTTTCTTATTCTGGTTCATTTCGGCTAAGAAGGGCTCCGCACCTGAATGGAGCTAAGGTTGTTTCTGCAGTCACTATTTCCATAACAGAGATCCATGCACCTATTAAGAAAAGTCATCAAATTCTTGGTTTAACTTCAGAAAAATGCCAGTCATTTGATGCCTGTCTACCGAACTTTTTTTTTTTTTTTGTAGCAGGGATTGAACCCCGGGGCCCTTAACCACCAGCCACATCCCCAGCCCCTACTCAGAGCCTTTTGAACTTAAATACAACCGTGAGACATCTCCCATTTCAAGCTTGATATTGACAATAAGGGTTCACCACAGGGAACTGGGTGGCCACCACTTCTTTGTGCCCTTCTTTTCCGCTGCATCTATTCAGAACCTCTTTGTTTTCACTTCCTCTTTGAGTGAAGTGCTTCTGACACCTGGAGTTTGAGCTCTGTGGACAATCTCTGAAATATCAGAGTGTCTGTATCCTTGGGCAAGCAGAGGGGCCATGGGTTGGTCTGGATCGCATTGTTCTCATTAGCCAGCCTCCAGGGGGATAGCTTCACCTTGCCCCACTCTAGTTTCAGTTAGGAAATATATCTCAGCCCATTCCTGCAATGAAAATGCAGGGTGAGTTTCTGAAAACTCCCAGTGAGGCCTGATCCTTCCCAGTGCAGAAACATGCGCTCCCTTTTGAATTCCTTGGGTGGATCAGCCACATTCCTGTGCAGCATGAGCAGGACTGCATGCCCATCTAAAGCAACGACACGACCTTAAGGCTCTCTGTGATTCTTTAACTATCTTCTACCCTTGAACCCAGAAAACACCTCAGGAATTCAAGAGTGCTTCCTCTAGTGTGCTCCTGGGACCTGAAGGCGGGGTGAATTGGGGGAGACTGATAATAGGGATCCTTTCAGGGCTTGGCCCGGTAACAGGGTCCACTTTATGCTTTGACTATAGAGCCCTTGCTGCTCTGCCACTGTGACTTAAATGGACCAGTTTCTTTCTCTTCCTCTCTCCCTGCTCCTCAGTAATGTCTTCCCCTCCCCAATCTCAGGAGAAACCTTTCTTTCCCAGCCTAAGCGGTTATCCGACCTTAAGCACACATCCACCATCTCCACTAAGTAATTTAAACTTTGGGGAAGGCACCAGAAGAGCTCAGAAATGACCACCTCCCAACTTAACCAGTGAATGGCAGCCCCGACCGACCGAGAACCTGTGGAATGCAGCTTTTGAATCTGTTTAAAGGCCCCAGTTCTTGCTGAGGGGCACAATCAAAGCCTCTTTCCTTTTTTTTTTTCAAAACTGTGTTCTGGTTCTTGGATTCAGACCCAAGGACCACGCTTTTGGTCCTAGTAATTTTTGACAATATCTTTATTGGAGTTTTGTACCACACAACGATTCTTACAGATAAAAACATTACCATAGTCATCAGAGAGACAGGCTGAAATTGGGGCCCCTCTGAAACTGAAAGCAACTTCCTCTTGCCCCAAGTAAAGGACAGGGTGGGGGGTGAGGAGGGTGGGGGATGTGCTGTCCCCACCCTGTCTGGAGGAAGCCTAGGAAGCCCAGAGGAGACTGTCCCTTGGCCAGGCCCATGCAGGCTAACTATATCTGCATAGGTACATTTCCTGTCTTTTATGCTATTTTTGCTACCTTTTCTTTTTGAAAGTCTTCTCACTCAGAGCCTCTCACAGATAGAAATTTGAAACAAAAGTGTCTTCTGTTTTCCCTCAAAGCTGGCTTTGAGTAAACTCGATTTTCCTACCAATTTGAATCTGAATATCGGCAAGGTAGCTTGGACTCTCCCCTTGGGTGGTAACTGAAGGGAAAGTGAGGAAAGAGAGACAGGAAGACGCAGACCAGCTGACAAATAAAGGCCATCTCTCTGCAGGAGAGAGGGGCAGCGCAGGCTTGAGTTCCAGGACTTCTAATGGGGGAGGCTCCAGAACCAGAGCTGGGCGGGCCCTAATGTGGGCGGTTAAGAGTGGGGTTGGCAGGAGGGAGTGGGGAGCCTTTCTCAGAAAGGCCCTTGGGTGGGAAAGTGAAAGTTTTTCCTTAAAATGGCGGCTGTCACTGAAGATGGCTGTCCAGAGGCTAAGCAAGGACCTTATAGTAACAGTGCCACTCAGTCACACTAGTACCTACCAAAGATATCGAGATTTCGACTTTTGCTAAAAAAGACTATCTACTTTGGCTGCCACTGCCTAGGAAAAGTGACTCAGGCTACCATGGGCCCCCAAATTTCTGCTGTTGTAAGGCAACCGTTGAAGCCATTCGTGTGCAGAGTGCCCAGAGGTAAAGCTTGCTCCACCTGCCCCTGCTTACAGAGGCCTTCACAGCTTTCTAGAAATCCCTTACTGTTGCCGACCACTAGGCCTTAGTGATAGGAAACGGATGTGAGCAGTGTGAACACAAGGTTAAGGGGACAATTCTAGAGGCTGTCCTGACCTCCACGTGTTCTCTTTTACAAAGCAATTTACCCCCAGCCCTGTCTGGCTTAGGTCAGCAGGATATGCTGCACTCTGCAGCGCACAGCCTGTTATCTGCAGGAGAATCGCAGGCCCCAAAGGCTCCTCTGTGCCCATAAGGGGAACACTAGTTACACTAAAGAGGGGGGCTTCTCTGGCATTGACACAGACTAGATTCCACAGCTCAGGGGAATAGGATAATTAGAAGCAAAGTTCCACAACCATGAGATCTGTAAGAACAAGTTCCAATTAGAACCAGAGCTTGGACCGAGTGACCCAGAGTTGCCTTAGATCTTTACCATGCATGGAGGACCTGGAGTCGAAAGCAATCCTGCAGTCAGTCAGAAGTCGACAAGTGGACCCGGGTGGGATTCTCTGGAAACTTCCCTGGGACCCTCAACTGGAGGGCAGGAGGGGTACACTGTCCTGCTCTTTGAGAGACACCGGTGATGAGAATCGGGGCCAAGTCCCATTCGCCCAGCTGTGAAGACGGAGCACCCAAGAGACACTGAGGCAAGAGCCAAAAGTTTTGTTTAAAGGATAGAAGAGAGAGAGAGAGAGAGAGAGAGAGAGAGAGAGAGAGAGAGAGAGAGAGAGAGACTCCTCCACAGAGAGAGAAGAAGGAGTCCAAGTTGGAAGTTGGTGCCTGAGGAAGTGAGGGTGTCCTGCCCCTTTTATGGATTTTAGATTTCCTTTGTTCTCACGCCCCTCTTCTCCTCTGATCTTGCCTTCCTGACCAGTGACCAAAAGGTGAAGTGATCCAAGAGCAAAAATGAATTGGTGTGGGAGTCCGGGCAGGAAGGGAGAAGCTTAGGGGGCATTTATTAACAACTCCTACAACTCCCCAAGGGAGAATTAATCCCCTGGAGGCAGGTAACCTTAGCAACAGGCTGGAGGAGGGGGAAGGGCTCTGGAGGTATTAGCATTTCATTTCCTTTCCTTTCCCACCAGCCCATTTTCCTTACCCGACCCAATCAGACCCAATCATTGGTTACCTACACTGACTGGCCTTTTGCACCCCCCACCCCCACCCCAAGGGATCCACTTTCTCTGCTTTCCTATCCTTTTTTTTTTTTTTTTTTCCTTTTTGCTACCAGGGACTGAACTCAGGGGCACTCAACCACTGAGCCACATCCCCAGCCCTATTTTGTATTTTATTTAGAGATAGGTTCTCACTGAGTTGCTTAGCGCCTTGCTTTTGCTGAGGCTGGCTTTGAACTTGTGATCCTCCTGTCTCAGCCTCCTGAGCTGCTGGGATAACAGATATGTGCCCCAGGATCCTTTTTAACAAACTTACACCTGCTACTCTGAGCCACACATCTAAAATCTTTCTTTCATGATTGCAAGAACCAGTAACAGAGAACCTGTATTCATTCAGTGGCTGCCTTGACTCTGCAGGGGGTCCTTGCTCTGTAACATTGCCAAGGAGATTTAACAAACCAGATCCAGTTGCTCAGCCAAAACAAAAACAAGCAGATTTGGTACTATGTACACATGGAGACTTGGTACTATGTACACATGGAAGAAAACCAGTGTCCCTCCAGCACACATCATTCACTAAGTCTATTCAAAAACATTAAAAGTCATTCTATTCGGTTACAGTTATCAGATTCAACAAGTAAAAATATGGGACTTACAGTTACATTTGGATTTCAGATAAATAATAATTAATATTGTATTATAGTAAAATTATTATTTTTGATTTGAAATTCAAATTTAACAGGGCACCCTGTGTTTTATTTGGCAATCCTATATAAAGTGTCAGGCAGTGTTCTGGGAACTGGTATTAGAATGTGACCACTACATGGTCCCTGTGTTAGGAGACAGATAGATTAGGAGGGTGTGAACACAAGGTTAAGAGAGTAATTCTATAAAATGAGACCAATGTGTTGACCCCCACATGCTTTCTTTTCCAAGAAGCAATTTACCTGTAGCCCTGCCTGGCCTAAATGCACAAGGTACATTACATTCCTCCCTCAGCAAACTACCTGTTATCTTCAGGAGAAATGCGGGCCCAAGATAATGTCAATGGGAGGAACCCAGGAGACTTTTGTGACCAGATCCTGAAACTCTAGAGAGATAAGAATAACAACAAAATCTGTAAGAATATGTGGTTAAGAATCAAATTTGAGGGCTAGGGATGCGGCTCAAGCGGTAGCGCGCTCGCCTGGCATGCGTGCGGCCCGGGTTCGATCCTCAACACCACATACCAACAAAGATGTTGTGTCCGCCGAGAACTAAAAAATAAATATTAAAAATTCTGTCTCTCTCTCTCTCCTCTCTCACTCTATCTTAAAAAAAAAAAAAGAATCAAATTAGAACAGGTCAGCATTAGCCAAGGTAACCTACAGTTGCCATGGCAGTGGGTACTTAAAAGTCTGATGTCATCTTGCTGTTCAGTCAAGAGTGAAGAGGTGGCTCTGGGCAGGACTCTCCGGAAACTTCTCTGAGATCCTCAGTCAAACTGGACACAGTAGAGGTACACTGTCCCTCTCCTCTCCGAGATGACCCACTCTCTCCCTTTTCCTATCCCTCAGTAAACTCATGTCTGTTACTCTGAGGCACAGGTCTGAAATCTTTCTGACTTTGTTATGAGAATTGGGGTTTGAAGGGAAGGTCTTCCTGATGCTTCAGTTTCTTGGAAGGCCCCAGCTCCGTAACACCTGCCTTACTGAAAGAAGGATAGACCTCGGGTGGAAATAAGATTCAAAAAGCTGCTTTCTGAGCACCTCTTTCCAACCACAAGAAATGACTATTAATAGAAATGATCAACATCCTCACCTTGGACCATGGGATTCATTTGCATTCGTTTATGGTGTAGAATTAGTCAGACAGACTACATCTCAAAGTTATCCACATTCAACTCTGCCTTCCTTCTGTTTTATTAGCTAAATGAATTAATCTGTTTTTATTTTTGCTTTTCCCTTTTTGTATCGGTGCATGATGGTTGTACGTAACGGTGGGATTTGTTGTTACAGATTCCTGTGTGCACACGAGATATAGAACAATATAATTCACGGAGCCTTCATTTGCTTGATGGCTGCGTAGGCTGTAGAGAAATCAAAAGCGAGCCCGAGCTCTTTCTTTCCCTCAGAGTGTGGGTAGAAGGAGTTCAGGGACATGGAGATGATGGAGACAGGGTACAGAAGTCACTGGAGGATGAGACAAGGAGATGAGTCCTGAACCTGTTTACAAGAAACTTCATCACTATGACAACCGACTTATCACCATGAGGACTCTCTCCACAGGTTCAGATGACCGAGGGGGTGGGAGGGGGATAAGGAGGGCAGTGTTCTAATTCGGTTTTCTAAAGTAACCAATGGGGGCCAGGAATTGGAAAATATTCTAATCAGGTATTATAAGACTACCAATGGGAGAAAATGGGGTAAGGTCTTCAATCGGGTCAGTATAGGGAAGAGAACACCCCACAGTTCAGGATACTAGATCCTAATTTCCAGACACTGGGGCCTTGAGTCCCTCTCTTTCCTCAGCCCACTCTCTCTACCTTACTGAGTGCTACTTCCACCTTCAAGTTCAATAAATCTGAACTTTATCTGTTACTTCTGTGTGTCTTGCTCAGTTCTTGGTTGGAGACACTAAAGACCTGGACTTTGACTGAATATCCCAATCGAAACTAAAGTACAAAAGTATTTTCACTACTCAAGGACACTACAGGCCCTCCACCATGATGAGCTCTGTAGTGAAGGAAATCAATGCGATTGATGAACGGGAGAGGAAAACCCAGTCCAAATTCAGGAGCTCAGAGGTGCATCCACACTGCAGAATTAGCAGTCTACAATGATCCTGTGCTACAAATGAACTGGGTACAATTTTAGGAAATAGCGCGATCATTTCAATAAATAAATGCAATCAATACGTATCCAGAATATTGGAGATATCTTCAATCAAGAGGGAGTAAGGAAATCACTTAAACACATTGATCTTTTTCAATGGCCATCCTGCTGTTTCTTGTTGGTCAGCTATTCAGTCATTCAGCCGTACTGATGGACAGATTGGGACAAATTTCTACGAGTGTTCTAATGAGGCACTGAGACCCAAACCAGACTCACTTCTAGCCCCAGTGATCCAGCAGGCTAATGACAGAAATAGACATTCCACATCACATAATGATAAGTTCTATGGGGGTCACCCTGAGAGCTTGGTCCTTGTCCCCAGTGCTAATCTGATTAACAAGGACAAGGCTTTAAAAAAAAAAAAAGGACAAAGAAGTCTAATTGCTTTGCTGGCAAAGGAGAAAGACAATAGACAAACTGAAGTCTCACAGCTGTCACCCAGACTGCTATAGGGGGAGCAGAGGGCTTTGAAAAGGGGACTGCAGAGCTGTTTCCAGATATTAGCAGTAGTTGTAATTAATGTTTATCCTTAAGAGCTGTTTCTCATTTCCTATGTCCAGAGAATCTGTCCAGGTGAGCAGTACACAGAAGGACAGATGGCCCCTCTTAGGATAGAAAGAATGTTCATCTCGTTTTCCCCTCAGTCAGGGAGGGGAAGAGAGGGGGCGGGGAGGGGAAATGTCTGTTCTATAATGAGCTGCTGGTTGTGGAGCAGCAGGTTAATACCCAGCGTAAAGGGGGCCCTTGTTACATGAAAGGGACCCTGTTACAGGAGAGGGGGTGAGGACCCTTGTTACATGAAAGGGACCCTGTTACAGGAGAGGGGGTGGGGAAGTGCTACTTGGTTCAGAGAGAGAACCTCTTCACAGCTCTTTACAATACATGCTCCCGGTGGGCCTCATCTGCTCTGAGATCATCTTCCACTTATAATGCAGAGGTCTCCTTGAGCGGTCCCGACTTTGTCCATGCAGTGACATTGCTGCGAAAGTCATCTCCCTGTCTGCACCGTACATTCCAACAGGGGTGAGGTCATCCTCCAGGGGGCAGATACTGGTTCTTGGGAAGGTGAAGGAAACAAAAACCTTACTTTTTTTTTTTTTTTTTTTTAATGTATGAAACTCACCTATACATATAGCACATAAAAAGATGCACACATATCTGTGGGTATTAACATTTCATGGAGGAGGAGGGCAGCTGGTAAAAAAAAAAAAAAACACTGGGGCTGTGGCTCAGTGGTAAAGCTCTTGCCTAGCATGCATGAAGCACTGGGTTCGATCCCCAGCACCACAGGAAAATAATAAATAAATGTATGTCCATCTGCAACCAAAAAAAGGAAAAAAAAAAAGGCTGGTCTTGAGTTCCTGATGGCCCATTTCAGCAGTCCCTAAAAAACACCAAAAGATCCCAACTTTCCTAAGAACTGTGAACTAGGAGAGGCACAAGGGATGCTGTAGTGGATAAGACAAACATCGGGCCCTTAAATGTTAGTAGGGGCCGGGCACAGTGGCTCACCCCTGCAATCCCAGTGCCACCGAAGGCTGAGGCAGAAGGGTCACAGTTCAAAGCCAGCCTCGGCAATTTAGCAAGGCCTTAAGCAACTCAGCGAGACCCTGTCTCTAAATAAAATGCAAAGAAAAAGGGCTGGGGATGTGGTCCAGTGGTTAAGTGCCCCTGAGTTCTATCCCTGGCACCAAAAAAAAAAAAAAAAAAAGGTTAGATGGGGGAGACACAAATGCAAAGCAAGAACATGGAGAAAACATTCGCCAGTTGTGACTTAAAAAGACATTACAAATAAAAAGCGGGACCTCTTTGAGTACAAAGGGAAGGATAGCCTTTCTCAGAAGGGCCTTGCCTTTACAAACAGGGGTTCCTGTTTGTACGCTTGCTCATTTACATCTTGATTTGCACAGTTCTGGGCCCTCCTTAGCTAACCTGTGTAATTCCACTATTTTCCCACTCAGAAGCTCCATGCCAACTTATGTGACAGTGAACAAGTCTTTTGCAACTGCTCTGATACCTTGACTTTGCAGGACTCTTTTGGGATGCCCTTAACCTAAGAAGGGCCTTAGCCTGAGTAACTCCATTTTGAAATAAAACCCCAGTGCCACGGCTGGGGTAGTGGCTCAGCCGTAGAGTGTTCACCTAGCACGTTTGAGGCCCTGGGTTCGATCCTCAGCACCACATATAAAATAAAGGTATTGTGTCCAACTACAACTAAAAAATAAATATTAAAAAAAAAAAAAACTACAGTCCCCAGCAGGCATGCCTACAGAGCCCTCCCATATGGTCACCAGGCACAGCCTGATAAAATAAATCACTTTCCACAACCCTGATACAGCTCAGAGTGAAGTCTCTGTCATTGGCCTTCGCCCTGATAAAAGCCAAAGGCGAGAGATCGGGGCGCAAACCACCAGACCAGCTGATAGGGATTGGAAGGGTGGTCAGAAGCCCCCAAATTTAGCATAAATGATGCGGCAAATGAATAGACATTCAGCCAGCCAGCACTGATGCCCACATGCCGGAGAGCCTGCCCGGAGAGCCTGATGAGGACCTGGACCGACATCCCAGCTCTTCTCATCGTCTGCCTGATCCTCTGCACCATCCTCACGGCTCTCAAACTCTACAGCCCCATCTTGACCCTGGTGAGCAAGGCAACGTCTCCTTAAGACCCTCTCCTCAGCCAGCCGCCGGCTCCACCCCAGGAAAAGCCTCCATCGGTTCCTGACCTGATCACTGGGGTCTGAGTGAGTGTGCACCGCTGGACTTAAGGCCTAAGAGCCTCTAGTTCTGGCCCTGGAGCTCAGCTGCAGAGGGAATGTCTGTCATGAGGCTAAGAGTGTTTGCAGTGCTTAGAATTAACTTAACAATCGTTTGCTTTGAATTGATCATGTCTCTTGCAGTGCCCAGAATTAAGGATCGTCATTTTCTTGATTAAGAACCTAAAGAGTGAAATTGTGTTGAGCGATCTGAGTGAATAAAGCATTGAAAGGGGCAGAAGCGCGTGGACATTCTTTAGTTCTCCCCTCGATTGCCTACGTGACACTTTGCCCATCGTGACCGGCTCTCACCACCAAGCGCATCAGAACACTGAGCCGGTCAAGCACGTCCGTGCTTGATCTATGTTAGGCACCTCACGTGGACCTAGAGGATGTATGAATTTGAAGAAATGCTGGGGGGTGAGGGGAAGTTGTTTCCATTTGAGAAATGACAAGTTATTTGAATATAAACAAATGTATGGCTTGGCATTTTCAGAGAGCCCAGGCACAGCTTTGGAAATATATATAAAAATATTTTTTGTTTTTCTGAGAGGTCTGAACAGTTGGAAGGTGGCCCTCAACATATGAAAGCACACAGCTACCAGGGCTGAGAAACAGACATCTCTTAGGAGGACTGTCATGTCCGTGTTTGAAAACCCAGGGGTGAGACGGGACACCAAGTTCTTCTACTTCCCCTTTTCTAATTTCTACCTATCTTATCTGAATATGACCTCCCATTTTCCCTTGTAGATGGGAAATAAGCCTGCCTTTTGGTGAGACAGACATGCCCTGCCTGCAGCCAGGCCTGGTTCCCATGTTTCTGTGGCTGTTGCTGCTGATCCTAGGTGAGTAGAGGGACTGGGATAGGACAGTGGCTTCAGTTCCTACGGTCAGACAAGGGAGCCTCTGTCTCTTCTTTTACATTGGGGTTCATAATCACATAGCAAGAAAAGACAGAGAAGGCCCATGTTCCCAAAACAGCCATAAAACTCCAAATACAGCCATCCCAGGAAGCCAAGGATTGGCCCTTGGTTTTGTATCATTGCTGGCTTTTTTCTTTTTTTTTTTTAATCCTATAGGAGATTTGGGCTTAAATTTCTGCCAATCCACAGCT
Organism: Ictidomys tridecemlineatus; assembly: GCF_052094955.1. Classification (NCBI taxonomy): domain Eukaryota; kingdom Metazoa; phylum Chordata; class Mammalia; order Rodentia; family Sciuridae; genus Ictidomys; species Ictidomys tridecemlineatus. Next base: position 124,648,546 of record NC_135487.1, on the reverse strand, counting down.
CTAAATTCCTTCCTTGAACAGCTCCCAACGAAATAATTTTTCAGACAAGCAGTAGCTTCCCAAATCTAGGGGAGTCAGGCAAGGTCTACTGAGAAACAAGACCTCCTTCTCCCCTGTTTTTAAGCCAAAATTTAGCCAGAGTTTTAAAAAGTAGAAGGAATAAGAGGAGGCCCAAGAAAGTGAGGGGAGGATAAGCCATTTCTCCAAGTGGTTCCTGCATGGGCACTGTGAGTTCCCCTGGGAGAAGAAAGGAAGGGAATGGAGCAAGAAGTTGTCACGCAGGCGGGTGCAGAGACGAGCCAGGCCTGTGGACGGGCACTGCATTTGTAAAGTCAATCGTAGACTGAATGTTTTCCTGATTGTTTAGGAACTTTGGGTAGTAAACAATGGGTGCCAAGAATTGGGAGGAAAGAAGCCATTGTGCGGTTAGGTTGTCAGGAAAGTTCTCCTAAAGCATCTGATTGAAAAGATTTGAGAAACATCCTTCTATGCTAATAACCTTTGCTTCTGGATTCCCTCACAGCTCCCGGAGGAGAACAATCACGTAAGTTTCCCCTACTTTCTGTTCCTCCCAAGTTCTGATCACTCATCCCCTCAGCCAGAATGTTGGGGCTATTCGCCCAACACTTGCAAATGAGGTCATTGGGGAGATGCCAACATCAGTTGCTGTGCTGGGGTCACACCTGTTACCATGTTGGGCAAATAGCCCCCAGCTTCTCAGTTTCTAGCTCATCCCACATTACCAGGACACCCCGGTGCAGAGAGGGAGCAAGCATGAGCAGAAGGAAGGGTAGATGCAGCAAGCAACTGTTCAGAGACTCTCGGGCCTCATCTCCTCCACCCCCGAAGTCATTTCCTCTGTGTGTCCAAGTTAGTGCTGCTACCAAAGGAAACAGGAATCGCTTCTATTCACAGAGGGTAATGACACAATAAAACCCTTCTATATTTCCAAAAGAAGCTCATGCCTCAGCTTCCGGTCCATCAGTGAGCTGCAATCCTAAACACAAGCCTGATTTCCCAAGCAGCCCGACCTTCTTACTTCAAATTCTTTATATGCCTTTGTTATTGATTGTGTCCAACTTAGATGGAGAGTAGAGAAGAGTTGCCTTCCCTGTAGATTCTCCAACTAAGCAAAGTTTAAAAATAACAAAAGTAAAGAAAGAATCTTGTTTATTACATGTTTCAAGTCAAGCCCAAAGTGATTTTTTTTTTTTGAGTCTAGAAACGGCTTTTGAACAGCCCAGGTTCACCTTCATCTTGAAAAGAATGAATAGAACAAAAATATCTCAGAGCCTACCTTCTGGACTTAGCAGTCTTTGTACAATGAGAAATCTTTTTTTTTTTTTTGTACTGGGAATTGAATCCAGGGGTGCTTTACCACTGAGTTACATCCCCAGACCTTTTTCCTTTGAGACAGGGTTTCCCTATGTTGCCCAGTCTGGCTTTCAACTGGCAACCCTCCTGCCTCAGCTTCCCAAGTTGCTGGGATTACAAAAATGTGCCACCACACCTGGCACTAATCATGTCTTCTAGACTGTTCTGAGCCGCTGCCAAGACCCCCATCTCCTACGATATCCCCTTGCCCGTGTGCAGGGTAGGCAAAGGATGAGGAAGAACAGGTTCTCTCCCAGGCATTTTTCAAAGCTGTCTCTGTTCCATTTCTAACCCCAGTCCCAGGAAAATCCCCAGCTGCAAGGCTGGCCCCTCCCATGTCCTCCGCCCACCCCTCACTAACCTGCCTTTGTCCATTTCCCATTTAGAAGTACCACCCAAAGCTGTACTTCTGCTCCATCCTCCATGGTCCACAGTCTTCGAGGGACAAACGATGATTCTCACATGCGTGAATCACCATTTGCAATTCCAGGAAGGCGCATCTTGGTATCGGAACAATAAATTGATTGACAAAACATCTGGAAGGATCCTAATCAAAACATCTGGTTCTTACCAATGCAAGACCCAAGGATCCTCCCAGATTGACCCTGTACATGTGGAATTTTCATCTGGTGAGAAAAAGGAGGAGTTTCTAAAATCGAACCACTGGGCAGAATATCTGCGAGCTGGGTTAACACGGGGAACCCAGAAGGCACTGTGACAGGCGTGGGCACGTGTGATGGGCTGGCCCCAGTGGGGAGAGCAGAAGCACAGCAGCAGCAAAGTGTGGTGCTGTCCACTTCCTTATTCAGAGAAGTGTCTGCACCCCAGGGGCCACCAGGCAAAAAGGAGGCCAGGTCTGATGGAATTCCTCTTTTAAAGATGGGATTTCTCAAGAAATTAGTCCCCTCTTCCAGAACAAGGAAGAATCTAGTATGGAGCGTGTGGAAAAATTGGTGGAGGACATTTGCAGGTGTGTACAGGGCTGTAGCTCTTTTCTCATGGGGAGAACGGAGAGCAATGAAAGAAATGAGAGGGAAGAATTGAGTATGTCCTCCGCTCTTTGCAGACTGGCTGATCCTCCAGGTGCCATACCCGGTCTTTGAAGGAGATGATATAGATCTGAGATGCCTAGGGTGGGAAGAGGAGAAAATACATAAAAAGATTTACTACAAAGATGGAAAACAACTTCCTGATGGTGATAACTCAGACTTCATCAGATTACATTCAGTCCGCCAAGACAAGAGCAAATATCATTGTGCTGTTTCTAAGGAATTTTCTTGGGATTCTTTTTGGAAAGAAACTTCAAAATCCCTAAGAATCCAAGTTCAAGGTAATGGTTGAACGCCTGTGGGTTTAGGTTTTGGCAGTGAAGCTGTGAGGATCAAGGGAGGGTGTTTATCAGTGGGGATTTCATGAAAAAAATCTCCTTGGGCCATGGGAGGAAGACGGTCCCCACTTCGGGGTGCTGACAGCACAGGTAGATCTGTGCCCCGTTCCCTAAGGATTGTGTTCCTTTTCTCTAGAGCTCTTTCCACGTCCTGTGCTGAAAGCCAGTCCCTCCCAGCCCATTGAGGGAGGCCCATGGACTCTGACCTGTGAGACGCAGCTTGCTTTTCAGAGGTCACAGGTCCAGCTCCAATTCTGCTTCTTCAGAGATGGCCATACCCTGGGGTCAGGCTGCAGCAGCTCCCCAGAGCTCCAGATCCCCACCATGGGGAGCGAAGACTCGGGGCTCTACCGGTGTAAGGCAGAGGCAGCAACTCCCAGAATCACGAAAATGAGCCGGGTGTCCCGTGTGCTTGTGCAGAGTAAGTGTTACAGGGGCTGCTTGCTCTTCCAGAGCTGGGGAGAGGAGAACAGTTCAGGACACCCCCTGCCCCTAGGGTGGTTGATGTCGAGAGAGGCTCCAGCGATTATGGTATCTTTCTCTCTTTGGACTCAGTATTGGACCAACTTCCCTAGGACCCTCTTTTCCATCTAAGCCAGGCAATAGTAATTATCGATCAGTTACTGGGTGCCCAAACCGGACAACTAGAAGCACCATTGACCAAATGCTGTCTGAGAAGGTCCCGATAGTGTTTTCATAGTAGACTTAACCTCACACCAAAATCATCAGAAAAGGGGAAGATGACTATCGACTGGAATAGTCAGAGAAGAATGTGGGGGCATGGAAGAGAGACTGGAGAACCCTTAAAGGATGGGGAAAGAGTTTGGATTCTGAGAAAAGTCACTTCAGTACTCTTTTTCTGTTTATAAAATGTGATTGCAAACAACACCGGGTTTAAGATCATGGGCCTGGTGCCTGCATTTCCCAAGGATAGGACCTGTTGTGGGAGTGGGAAGGGGTACTGATCTCTTTATAAAATTAATTTCTTCTTTCCGACTTTGGACCCATTGCATCTACGACTACTGGCCTATTCCTGACGGCTCCAGACTTTTCCTTGACTCTGAAGTGCTTGCCATCAAAACCCTCCTGTGTTACCTTGTGTCTCCCCAGGAATCCCTGTATCTGATGTGAATCTAGAGATCCAGCCCCCAGGGGGGCAGCTGATTGAAGGAGAAAATCTGGTCCTTATCGGGCACAGGGAATATCACATTCTCCTGGCACAAAGAGGGAACAAGTCTGGGCAGAAAAACCCAGCGTTCCCTGTTGGCAGAGCTGCGAGTGCCTGCCGTGCAGAAGCGTGACACTGGGAGGTACTACTGTGCGGCTGACAACAACCACGTCCCCATCCTCAGCAAGCGGATCACCGTCACCGTGAGAAGTGAGCTCCTGATTCCTCCCTACCACCCTTGTTTTGCAAGCCAGAGTTGAAGTTCTCCATCAGCCCTGAAGTTTTGGAAGCAGGCAAATGAACAGAGGCGAAGATCCAAAAAAACTACCCCTGCCGCTACAAACGTGGCAAAATGAGCGGAAGATGCTTTGCTCCATGGGGAGAGGACTTTGGGATGATGGGGACAGAATTCTCCAGGGCTACTTTTCTGGGTTTTAGGACAATGCTTCTGATCCTTAGATTAGGAAAGTGCAGGCAGTGGGGAACAGAAGTGATCAAGGGATATATCTATTTCTAAGCTCTTCTGACAGCCCTTCTGTCTCCCTCAGGTCTTGTGTCCCGCCCTGTGCTCACCCTCAGGGCTCCCAGTGCCCAGGCTGTGGTGGGGGATGTGGTGGAGCTTCATTGCGAGGCCCTGAGGGGCTCTCCCCCAATCCTGTACCAGTTTTACCTGGAGGACGTCACCCTGGGGAACAGCTCGGCGCCCTCTGGGGGAGGGGCATCCTTCAACCTCTCTCTGACTGCAGAACATTCTGGAAACTACTCGTGCGAGGCCGACAATGGCCTGGGGGCCCAGCGCAGTCATGGAGTGAGTCTCCACGTCCTAGGTAAGCAGGTTGTACACACAGTAGTCCAGACACATTAGAACTCTGCTGGACTTCTTGCCGGCATGGATTCTTTCCTGTGATTACACATTCCTTTGTTTTCCTCTGTAAGAGGCTACAGTTCCCATATTCCCCACTCCAGAGGAAGTTCAAAGACTCTAAAATAACAGATACACAGTTCAAAGACTCCAAAATAACAGATACACGAGCTGCAGCGATTACTGGCAAGGAAACATCATTCCCTGCCCTGATCATGATTTTCTTCCTGCCTGCATGCACCTTTTATTTTATTTTTTTAAAGGTGGTGGTGCTGGGATTTGAACCCAGGGCCTTGTGCATGTGAGGCTAGCCACAGCAGAAGCCATCTTTCTTGCAGCCAGTGTTGGCTCATATTTCAGGTCTAATCATTGCCATTCAATGAATGGTCCCACATCCACACTCCCTCCCCTTGAGTCAGTCTGTAACACAAAGCAGAGCTTAAGATCCTTCCCAAGCGTCTCTTGCCAGTGAAACACACAGCTTCAATCTAAAGCACTGCACACAAAGAGAACTATCTCATTTAAGTTTCTTCACCACTTAGCAGAACCAGCAATCTTCTCGTTCCTATTCCACACGAATGGTTTTTCTATTCTCATTTGCTGTCCTATCTCTAGAGTTCTCAATGAATGTGGAATTATTGTTGCTAGTGCTGTATCTGGATATTTTTGGGCCAGTCTGGATCAATTAGTTCGGTAGCCAATGATTGGGCGACTATTGAATGTCATGCAAAGTTTCAGCAACTGGAAATACAACACAGGAAAGATAAATCCCTGTTCTTATGGAACTTAAATTCTATTGGGGTCATCTGATATATGACAATGATAGACGAATGGATGAAGGGATAGAGGGATGGATGGATGGATAGATGGACGGATGGATGGATAGATGGACGGATGGATGATAGAGGGAGGGATGTTACACAGTGCTGAATAGTAACTTGGAAAATGAAGTCAGGTAATTGGGTGGAGAATAATGAGGTCCTAAATTAGATAGATATGGAACCATGTCTTGATCTTAGAGCTAAGATTCAGCAATAGGAATATCCTAGAAGTAGGATTTTAGTTATATCTGTTAATAATGATAGCTTGCATTCATGGATCACTTTACATACATGATTCTTATTATAATAGTTTGAGATATAATTTATTATTAGCTCCTTTTTAGAAATGAATAAACAGACTTAGAGAAGTTAAAGTTTTTAAAAATCAAGATTACAGCCAGGCATGCCTATAATAATACCTGACACTCCAGAGGCTGAGGCAGGAGGATTGCAAATTGGAGGCCAGCCTTTGTAACTTAGGAAGGCCCTGAGCAACTTCTCAAGATCCTGTCTCAAAATAAAAAATAAAAAGGGCTGGGAATGTAGCTCAGTGGTAAAACGCCCCTGGACTAGATCCTCAGTACCTAAATAAATAAATAAGTAAAGTAAAAGTCAAGATTAAAGAGTTAACAAAGAGCAGAATCAGGATTCAAACCTATGTTTTTCTGAATCCAGGTTTGTGTTCCTACTATGAACTATGCAGAATACTCTTTTATTACAGTTTCTTGTACACACGCTTATATAAAACTGCCAATGAACTATTTTCCTCTCTCAGTTCCAGTGTCCCACCCTGTCCTCACATTCAGGACTCCCAGGGCCCAGGCTGTGGTGGGGGACGTGGTGGGGCTTCACTGCGAGGCCCTGGGGGGCTCTCCCCCGATCCTGTACCAGTTTTATCACGAGGACGTCATCCTGGGGAACATCTTGGCGTCCTCTGGAGGAGGAGCATCCTTCAACTTCTCCCTGACTGCAGAACATTCTGGAAACTACTCCTGTGCAGCTAACAATGGCCTGGGGGCCCAGCACAGTGAGGTGGTGGCACTCAGCATCACAGGTGAGTTAGTGGCACCTGAACTAGAGGCCATAGCAGTAGGCAGTAAAACATTCCTCCAGTGGATGGTACAAATTCTATCAATGGCCAAGTTTCTGAACACGCCCACCAAGGTGTGGAGCAGCTTGAGATTGATGCTGATTTCATGTGGGAAGGGGAAAGGGAATAAATTTTAACCTTAGATGCTGGTGACCACCTTTAACATGTCATTGTTTTGAAAATCACAAATTATACTAAAGATAATTTGAATGGAGAAATCAGAAACTGGAAAATTACCTGCCCTGATAGATCTTAGCTCCACTTGCATGTTTTTTTGTCTAGATCCAAAACTTTTGCCCTTGAAACTCAAGTATATATCTTGGCTCTCAGGGAATTCCAGGAGAAGAATTGTTCTTATGACCACAGGAGTCACTGGGGGATTGCTCCTCATCCTTGTCTTTGCTGCTACTTGGCTGTATCGCATCAAGAGCCAAAAGAAACCAGGTAGGTGTCTCTGTCTTAGCCCTTAAGGCTGTGACTTTGGCCATTGCTATATTGATTTGGAGTTGGGTAGTGCATCCTGTAAAGGCCAATTATTCCTCCTAAGTACTAGTCCCTCAGTTTTACAGGCAATAGTAACAAAAAAGGTAGCATAAAGTTTTCAATGGGATTTTTTTTTTACCTCTTGTGTTTAATTTGAGATGAATTATGTATCAGAGCTTTGCTTTCAATTAAAATTTGGAAAATTAAGCACTTTACTGTTCTACCTGCATTCCAAAGCCTACTGAAAACAAAAGGGCCCCCAAACCCCTCCACCATTTGTAACAAAAAGCAGGTGATCGTCAAAAGTGCAAATCATAAGCCAAGATATATTTGAATAGCAGTCAACTATAATGAAATTTGGATAAAACTAAGAGAGAACAACTGAGAGGAGATTAAAAATCCAATTGCTGATTGTTGGTTGTACATAGATACACAATTGCCTTTTGCATGTTAATCGTATACTCTGCAACCTCACTAAACTCCTTACTTAGTTCTAATATCTGTTTTGTAGGTTTCATAAAATTGTCTATCTAGGTGGCATGCTGTCTGCTAATAAAGACAGTATCACTTTTTTCCAGTCTTAACCTTTTATTTTTCTTTCTTGATTGCACTGTCTAAAACCTTTTATATAATGTTGAATAGAACTGGTCAGAGCAGACATCTCTGTCTTGTTCCTGACCTTAGGTAAAAAGTATTCAGTTTCTCACAATTAAGTATTTTACCAACTGCCGGATTTTTATAGACTCACTTTATCTGGCTAAGCAAGTCCCTACTAATTCCTAATTTGTTTAGAATTTTTACTGGCACAGATATTTGTCAAATGCTTTTTCTGCATTGATTAAAATAATCAGGTGATTTTCTGTTTTCAGTCTATTAATAAGGTTAACTTTGAGTGTTCGAGCCATATTATATTTCTGGGGTCTTTATCATGATGGTTGGATTTGATTTGCTAAAATTTTATTAAGAATGCTTGTACCTGTGTGTAAGAGGGAGTTGGTTGATATCTTTCTCTTCTCTTGCCTTTATAGGATTTGCTGTCAAAATTGTAGCCACCTAGCTAACCCTTTCAATATCCTCCATTCTTCTTTGTGTGTTCACATTTCCATCTCGTATCATTTTTGATCTGCCAAAAGGGATTCTTCTAACATTTCTTACAGTAAGTGTGCTGTCATTACTAAATTCATTTATGTTCTTACTGATTTTCTGTATACTATCAATTGTTGAGATAGGGAATTGAAATCTTCAACTGCAAGTGTGAATTTATTCATTTCTTCCTGCAGTTGTATCTAGTTCTGCTTTGAGGATTTGATGCTCTTTATGAGCTGTGTGAATATTTAGAATCGTTATGTGTTTTTGATGAATTGAAAAAATTTATCCTTACAAAATGACCCTCTTTACCAAACCTCCCGGATAGTATCACTTACTTTGAAATAGTTCTTGTTTGATACTAATGTAATAATGAACTATGATTAATACAATTATAAATGTTAGCATGTTAACAAATATAATCACTGCTAACATGGTATTTCTTTCCCTGTCCTTTTGATTTATCTGTGTCCTATACTTTAGTATATCTTTTTTAAATAATTAAAATGTGATTAATTCCTTTTTTTTCCTTTCATCCAATATGAGAGTCTCCACCTTTTATGAAAGGTGTTTAGACCATCTGTAAGTGAGATTTTATTTTATTTTAATTGTCATATAATACTTATACTTATTTATGGATATAATATTATAAGTCAATACATGTACATGATATGTATTGATCAAATTAGGATAACTAGCATTTTCATCTCCTCAAATATAACAATTTTTATGTCTGGGGAATTTTCAAGTACTTCTGTAGTTATTTCTAGAAGCATAATAAATTGTTGTAGGCCATAGTTACCCCACAGTGTTACACAATATTCTAATGAATCCCCCATCTAATCTCTGTCTAACCTCCCTCCCCACTACCTAGAAGAGGGCATTAGAATCTCACTGTTGAAGTGGATAATGTTCAAAAAGCAGACTATTCGGTCACCACGACACCAGGAAGGAGGAGTGTACTGACTATTTTATGTGATCCATATGAACAGAAGGCCAGGGGGTGTTCTGTCCACCAGGTCTAGAAGAATTGCTGTTGTTTTGTTTTGCTTGTGGTGCTGAGAATCGAACCCAGGACTTCATGCATGCCAAGCAAGTGCTCAGCCCTTCATTGGCTTCCTGAAGAAGTGTATTAAATAGCAGACTCACCGAGAAGTGGTGACAGTTCACCAGGAAGAGGGTCTCTGTCTTTCTTTTCCCAAAAATCTTGACTCCTGAATCCTCCACCCCATGGCAAAATTCCCTGTCCCGTTATTGACCATTTATCTCAGGAAGGAGCTCAAACTTTCCACATATTTCTAGAAGTGAAGAGTTCTACTTCTTGCCTGAATAATTCCTACAAATTATCAAAAGAGGTAAAAATGTGTCAATTCTATATTCAAACTACTTGGGTTAAAATTTTAGTAATGTCAATTGCTAACTTTTGTTTTTTTTTGTAGTTATAGATGGACAGCATGCGTTTATTTTATTTTTTTATTTTTATGTGGTGCTGAGGATTGAACCCAGTGCCTAATAACGTGCTAGGCAAGCACTTTGACACTGAGCCACAACCCCAGCCCATAACTTGCTAGCTTCTTGATATTAGGAAAGTCACTTAAACTCTCCAAACCCCAGTGTTTTTCGTCTATGTAGTGGTCATAATAACAGTAGCTACCTTTGACAGTGTAGGCAAACTGCTTAGTAGAGTTCCTGGCCCACATGTCCTCAGGGAAGACATGGTAGATAGCCACCTCTTTACATCTCAGTTTTCTTTTTACAGCGAGGAGATAGACTGACTTCTAGATCCATCCTTACAGACAAACTGCCCAGGGAAGACACTGGCTGTGGGTGGACGTGGGTTCTCATTGTCCTGAGGACAGAGACACAGGCCTAGGTCATGATCACACACTTCCAGCCTAACTCAGGAGGCCTGGCACCCAGGGACTGGGCTTGAAGGCATCATTCAGTTATTTATCAAAGGAATCGGGGCTCGGGGTATAGCTGAGTTGGTAGAGTGTTTGCCTCACATGCACGAGGCCCTGGGTTCAATCTCTAGCCACCAAAAAAAAAAAAAAAAGGAATCAAGACTGGTGTGCTTACTCTGTGCCGTGACTGGTGTGCTCTAAAACCAGTGAGACAGATAGACTCAGATATTTAAAAAGGCAAATGACAGGGATGTGAAACTGGGAACAAGTCCACACTGGGGCACGCCAGAAATTTTTCAGAATTTCAGTGATGAAAAACTGCCTTATTATAACTAAAAAGAAAAATATTTTTTAAAACTGCCTTACTTTTAAGGCTGATAGAGTAGGCTTCAACATTAAACTCACATGCAATCAGTCACCTATTAGAAAATTGTCAATTTGTCATTTTTTTTTTCAGTCCTCGAGGTATATACTTTAATTTGTTCCATGGTTTAACCAACCTTTATTGAATATTTTCAACTGTTAGGTATGGCTCTGTGAATGCAAAAAAAAAAAAGACTCAAGTGGATAATGTTCAAAAAGCAGACTACAGGAAAGATTAAGGGAAAACCAAGACACAGATCAGGATAGTACACGTAATAATTAGTTCTTACAATATTACCCACTTCTATGTGCCTGGATCTAGGTAGAGTTGATGCAAAGCTCTGATGCAAAGGAGGAAAGATAAATTGAAATTATCCAGGTGAAAGAGACGGAAAGAAAAGGGACGGAGAAACTGCCGAGTGCCCAAGTGACGTGCGGTTCAGCGTTTCTGCAGAGGATCTGCAGGGGTCACAGTTAGAGAAAAGCAGGGTAGAGCATACCGTGAGAGTCGCAGTTTGGTGTCAGGTTAAGCTGCAGTCACAGTGAACAAGTGGGTGTGGAGGAAGACCTGGGCCCCGAGTTAAATATCGCTTCGTCTCACTTCTGCTTCCTGGCCACAGCTATTTAGAATTTCTTTTCGCATGGCTGCTACGGATTGAAAAATGATTCATAACGAGTGTGATTCTGGGCAGATGTCCTCCGAGACCCCGCCTTCCCTATGTGTCCCATGACATGGGGGCATACAAGGTTATTCCCCAAGCTTGGCCATGTCTGAGATCTCACAGAGAATCTGACTTGGAGGAAGGAGTGTTCTGTCGCAGCCCACTGTCCACACAGCTCTCTCACCCTCAGTGTTCCTTTGTTCCTTTTGTAGGGAGACTTCCGGCCACGGGGACACCTAGGTAAGGTCTCGGATTCTTGTGCTGCTTGGGTTCATTTGCATAATCTGTTTATAACTAGGATGATGTACATTTTTAAAGTTTTGAATGGACTTCCTACCAACCTTGTAACCTTCTTACAAAATTAAAAAAAAAAAAAAAAAAAAAAAAAACCAGTCCCACTCCTCTTTGGGGACAATACTGTGTCAGCTGACATGCTGAATGCAGGCTGTTGTCTGGGTTTATTTATCGACCTCCGAGCTACAGTACAGAACTGACCGCTGACGTCTTAATGACGTCACCCTGCATGGGGCCACCGTTCATCCACTCCCTGTTTCTCTCATTCCTTCACTCATTTAGGAAGTGACACTAAACGCCAGCGTTAAATTAACAGCGCACAAGGAGGTGATGTTCAGAAAAGAGCCCACTTTTCTGAGGAAACTTCATAATATCTTACAGGGAAAGTGGAGTCTTACCACACGAGGTAGAGAATTTTAAAAAAAGACAAAGGTCAAGTTACATGGGAATGCAGAAGACCCTGCGTATCAACGTTTAAACATTAATATCTTTAAAAATAAGCTTAACAATTAGACAAATATAAGTTTTATCCTCCCAAAGGGACCTGAAGACTGAGTGGCTTCTGCCCTTGGACTTGGCCTCAGCTAGCTTCCCCTGGGGTCCATCTTGACCACATTTTTCCCAATATTTTCTTGAAAGAGTCCGTAATATATATATATATTTACGTAAATCCTGCCAGGCTTCCAGGATACCAATTTCTCTGAGACTCTGTGTAACTCACAAACATTCTTCATCCATTATCTCTTCTTGTCCCAGTTACAGTCCCAGTGAACATCAGGAGACTTCTGGGTTTGGGCCCTCCAGCCTAGATGCCCAGGAGCTCCCCTACTCTGAGCAATTAGCCCAACTGGAGCTGCAGCCAGTGTATAGCAATGGTAAGGACTTCTTAAGGGACACAGGGTTCTAGGGAAGTACCAGTACACAGGAAGGACTGAGCAACGACTCAGGGCCCTTTCATAGCCAATTTAAATATGACATGCCTAACATTGTAGGGATTAAAAGGCAGCTATAAATTTGGTGGCTGTAAAGGAGTATTGGTCTGATTTTCCTTACTATGATGAAACACCTGAGACTGGGTACTTCATAAGAAAAAAAGTTTTATCTAGCTCACATTTCTGGAGGTTCCAGAGCATGGCACTGGCATTGGCTCTGGCGAGGATGCATGGCAGATGGCATCACAATTTCAGGAGTGCACATAAGCAGGGAGATCGTGTGGCAAATAGGAATCCAGAGTGACGGGAGGTGCCCATAAAGACCTTTCCCTAGACCCCACCTCTTAGAGGTTCCACTACCTCCTCATGTCACAACGCAGGGGACCACTCTTCTGATAGATGAACCTCTGGAGAACAAACCAAATCCCAAACTAAACCACAGCAGGAGACTCTCAGAGGGGGGCCATGTAACGTCTTCTGTTTTCTCACAGTGAATCCTGAAGAAGGAAACCTGATTTATTCTCAGATCAGGAGCATCCCGAACACAAACGGAATTTCAGGTGAGATACCTTTCAGACAAGAAGAGGCGAGGTGGTAGGTGGCAGTGTTCTCAGATCCAGCCAAGGGTCTTTGATCAAAGAGTCGTCTCAAATGTGAGCTTAACATGGGAGACATGGCCTGCTTCTCCTGGGCCCAGTGTCTCTTCTCTGTCCTTGCCCACGTTTCAGGACGTGACTCTCATCATCTCTTCCCACGATCACTCTTTGTGGCAACAGCAGAGTTCAATAGGCATTTCTGGAAACCTGTTGCGTTGGTTTCGATGTCCGTTTCTCCTTTTCGAACTCATGGGCTCCTTGGTCATATGGACTGAGCTTCTGTCATCTCTGCCTCCTTGTAATGTACCTAATGTTTAATAAGAAGCCACTTTTCAATGAATGCTTGTTGTCTGAATAAATAAACAAGAGAGACACAAACAACTCTTTGGAAGGACAGAGGAACGCACAGTGAATTTTCTTAATGCTCCACTGCAAATCTTTGGCTTCCTGGGGAACTGCTGTGTGGTTCAGACGGCCGCTCTCTCCTCGAGCCTTCTCCAAATTCCCTGTGCAAAGAGAAGTGAGTGCTGTGGGCCCCTTCCTCCCAGATGGTCAATACGGCCACAGAGGTGCCTTGTTTTTTTAGTGTGCATATATCTTGTGTGTGGAGGGGAAAGAGTGCTTTTTTTCTGTGAGGACTTAGAAAAAGTCAGCAGAGAAAACAGTCAAGAGATGAGCAGGAGAGGTGGAGTGGACTGGGAATGCACTGTGAATAGGCTGTAAATTTGAAATGTAGAACTTAAAACTTTTCTTTGCTATCCCAATCCAACAGCCAATTCACCGCGGACGCCTAGGAACAGTAAGGTGAGATGCATTTCCTGGCCCTCTCTCTTCTCTGCTCTTCCTCATCTGTATTTAGGTGCTTAAAATTTGTGGGTTTTCCACCAGGAACCTGTGGTCGTTTATTCAGAATTGAAGAAGGCACACCCGGAGGACTCTGCAGGACCGGCCAGCCGAAGAGGCAGTGACCACGAGGACATTACAGAAAACTATGAGAATGTCTCATGGGCTCCAGCAGCCTCGGAGCACTAGCCCCTCACCCAGAGTGGCCCTCAGAGAGCCCAGGGAACAGCCGTGTGCCATGGACTAGAGGAGGAGGACCGCCTAGCCAGGGTCACAAAGGCTTTACCTATAGAATTGCAGTAAATACACAGAAATCATTCTAAGGCTTAAGCATATAACTTCTGTTTTGCAGAAGAGGTCCCTAAAGGTTAAATAGGCCCAGAGAGGCTGTCCAAGGTCATATGCAAACAAAAGCAGGATCCAAATGCAGATGTGATGGGCTCTGAAATCTGAGCTCTCAACTACTGCCCTACCTTGTTTTCTCATGAGGAGGATGATAAGAGAATTCAGAAGGATCATACATGATACAGAAGGTGAATTACATGCTATTCACCAAACAGGTGGCTTAAGCATGTATAAGTGATATTCAGAATGGACCGTAAGCCTGTAATCCGTCCCACCACAGAGTATTCGGCTTCTGTTCTCTCATTGTCTTGGTTTTGCATTGTTCATGGGTCTTTTTTCTCTTCTCTCAGTGATCACTCTGTGTGCATTTTGCATCAAAATGTTATTTTTTCCTTCTGTCAGTATCTGAATGTTATTGGCAAAGTTTTCAGTCACCCTGGTTGACAGTGGTTAATGTACTGAATTCGTTGATCTCCTGTCACAGGATCCATCATGAGGCCGTCCTGTAGCAGCTCAGTTGTGCCACTTAACTGCAACACTTACAGTTTGAAGCTACTGAAGCAGCAGTGCCAACCCCAGAATCTCAGGAAATCCAATGATTCACAGAACTAGAGGGCAACCTTCAGGAATTCTTTTTTTTTTTAATTGTTCTTTTTAGATATACAGGACAGTAGGGCGTATTTTGACATATTCCATTGTTTATAGATACCACATCTTCTTTATCCATTCATCTGTTGAAGGGCACCTTGGTTGGTTCCATAGCTTTGCTATTGTGAGTTGAGCTGCTTTAAACCATTGATGTGGCCCCTTCAGTGCAGTATGCTGACTTTAAGTACTTTGGGTATAAACCAAGATGTGAAATAACGGGTCAAATGGTGGTTCCATTCCAAGTTTCTGAGGAGTCTCCATTACTGCTTTCCATTCACTCAGGAGTCCTGGTTACCTGAGCTGACAGTGGAGCAGAAGTTGCCAAACATTAACTTGTAAGCTCAGAGCAGAACTTCTCATCTGTCCCCCAGTTGGCTGAGAAACATTGTCTTTCATGGACTCGGAATAAAACAACAACATGCTGTTGTGCTTAAGTTTCAGGAGAATGGACAAAATCACTTAAAATTTCTTCAGAGGCAGAAAAGGAGTAACTGAAATGGTTAGCCTTGATTACCTGGCATTACACTTCTTACAGCTGTCAAAACAATAGGCCTTAAGAAGAAGAATCTAGTGAATTCCCTAATGCATGTGAATGGATCAATTTACCAACATCATGGATTCTGCACCACCCACTGTGCGTCACTTTATGTAAAAAACACAAGAGCACTTTGAAAACCTTGAAATAGTTCAAGCATAAAAGTCCACAGTGTAGTTCAGATTTATGCCTGGGGTGTCTATAACGTAGACAATAGAAAGAAAAACATGCAATCTAATTTGAAGCTTTTAATTTTAGCCTAATGAATTCAACCAGCAACTGAAGAAAAAAATCCATTTTTTTTTCTTGTTGAAGAAATGTGTATTTTTTATTATGAGAGAAGGGCTTATATATTTTGTTTTCATATTATTAGGGGCAAAACACAATCCAGGACAGGGGCCGGGCCTGTAAGGGGGATCAAATAATCCAAGTGGAATCTGTGTGTGCTTGAGTTTTCTCCTAAGGCCTTTCTACTGGGGGCTCCAGGAAGGATACATTGTTTGGTTTGAGGGGGAAAAGACATGTCACTAGGCGCTTGTTGTAGGAAACCTATGATAAAAGGAGAAAAATTCTCCCATTGACTTTTGAGAGATAAAAGGTCTAGGGGAGGAAGTTAGGACAGAGGCAGTGTGCTACTGACATTCTCCAGGGGAATGTGTTGGTGGTGCAGGTAGCACCAAGGACAGCAGCCTTTGGAAAGGAGAGAGTTGGGGACAGGAGGTGGGGGAGCTACTGTGCACAGAATGGTTCTGGGCATAATGGGGAACGTCCCTAACAGAAGACTTTATTCAGATCCCCCAAACCAGGGAAATAGTGGTACCTGTACGTAGTCAGGGGGAGTCTAAGGAGTGTTAGTGGAGAGTCCCTAGAGGAAGCTGTTTCCAGCTAGTCAACAAGGTGACATTAGAGATTTTGGTATCAGGGGCATTATTAATTTCTTTCTTTGCATTCTATTTATTTTGTTTATAAGTTTATTGAATAACAATTTATGCAAAATAAATTACATGTATTTAAAGTGTACACTTAGATGAGTTTTGACAGATGAAATCACACGGACGTAATCAAGATCCCAAACACTTCTATCACCTTCACAGCCCCTCCCCCTTGAGCAAAGATTGTTCACTTTCACCTCCATCCCATTCAATTACTGCCATGCTTTCTTCCGTCATTATAGATTATATTTTCTAAAAATATATATAAATGGAATCACATGGGATAGACTCTTTGGTGCCTGGCTTCTCTCACGAAGCAAAAAGATTGTGAGGTTCATTCATGTTGTTTCATTATTTATTTTTAATTCCTGAGTAATATTCCATTGTATAGACATATTTGACGATGTATTTACCTGTTGATGGACGTTTGGGTGATTTCACTTGTCATTGTTAAAAATAAAGCTTGATATATATAAATCGTTTTGTGAACATGTTTTCACTGCCCTTTGGCAGATCCTGTGGAGTATAACTGCTGGGTCACATAGTAGATTCATGTTTAACTTTCAAGGCTGCATGTTGTTTTCCTAAATGGCTGCACAATTATACATTCCCATGAATGGTGCATAGGCTCAGTTATTCCACATCTCTGTCAATACTTGAAATTTTCAGTCTTTAAATTCAGTCATTCTAAGGAGTATGGAATGCAGTATAAGGTGGCGTTATGCTTTGTCTTCTCTTTTCCCGGATGTTGAGCATCTCCCAAGTCCTTACTGACTTTCTGTAGATCTTTTGTGATTTTTCTGTTAAAACCTTTCATTACTTCTTTTTTGGTAGTATTTTTTTTTATTATTTGAGTTGGGTGAAATCTTTATATATTCTGGTCTGATTTACGTATTTATGTATAGCTTGATTTTTATTCACCTAATGGTGTCTTTTGATGAGCAGATGTGTTCAGTTTTGATGTCATCAAATTTATGAATCTTGTCTTTTATGAGTTATGCTTTGTGTCTCCAATGTGAGAAAATTTGTTAAGCTCCAAATCAAAAGACTCTTTCTAGAAATTTTTCATTGTCACTTTTACATTTAGGTCTAAGATCTCTATATAGTGAATATTTTTGTGTGTATGTGTTGTGTGCAATGCAAGGAAAATTATTCATATTTTTTCTTAGAAGTTTCCACCACTTGCCTTGGTAGGTGTTCATAGCTTTTTTTGTGTGTGTGTGAGGTTTGAGGGAATAGCAAATGCACATTTTTAAAATTTATAATGCATTATATAATTTTATCAGATCCATGCTTGTCAAATATTTTCTCTCAGTTTATAACTTTCAAAGTTCTAAATTTAATTAAATTTTCCATTTTTTCACTTATAGTTCATATTTTGTATATCCTGTTTAAGAAATACTTATCTGCCCAAATGCTATAAATATTTTCTTCGGGGCTAGGATTGTGGCTCAGCGGTAGAGCACTCGCCTAGCACGGGCGGGACCCGGGTTCGATCCTCATCATCACATAAAAATAAAGGTATTGTGTTGTGTCCATCTACACCTAAAAAATAAATATTAAAAAATATTTTCTTCTAGAAATTTAATATTTTTATCTCTTGTGTTTATATGTGACACATTTCAAGATATTTTTTGTATGCAGCTTGAGATCAAGGTTGATATTAATTTTTTTCCTATTCAGATATCCATGGTTACAGGAGTCTACTTGAAGAGCATACCTTTTCCCTTTGAATTATCTTGCCATCTTTGGCAAAAACCTATTGATAATATAGGTGTGAGCCTACTTCTAGACTATTTTGCTTTATTTATTTTATCTTGGAGTAGATCATAAGGCTCTCTCCTTAAGCCAAAACACACAATTTCTTGATTACAGTTCCTACATGTGAAGCTTGAAATCACTTGGTATAAATCACCGATTTTGTTCTTTTGTTTTTCCCAAAATGATTTTGGGTAATCTGGGTCTCTTGCCTTTCCATATACATTTTTACATTGACTTGTCAATTTATTAAAAAAATTTTTTTGATTAGCATTACACTGAATTTCTACATCAATTTGGGGAGAATTTCCATCTTAACAAGACTGAAGCTTTCAATCCATGAATTTCACATGACCTTTCCATTTCATTAGGTCTTATTTAATTCTCTTTCACATATCTTTCATTAAATTTATTTCTAATGATTTTATGTTGTTTGGTATTATAAGTGCAGATTTTAGTTCATTTTTTAATTGCTTATTGTTAGTGTAATTTGATAACTTCTCTAAATTTTTTGAGAGAATTTGCATAGGATTGATATCTTTCTTGAATATTTGATAAAATAAATATTTGATAAAATAAACCAATGAAGCTGTTTGAACTTAATTTTTTTCTTTGTGAAAAAAAAATTTGATATGATGGTGTGAGGGGGAAGAGAAAAAAAGAGAGAGAAATGTGTTACAGTAGATTGGGTAGAGAGAGGTGAGAGGAGGGGAGGGGAGGGGAGGGGGGATAGGAAGGGCAGCAGAATACAACAGACACTAAGATTGCTGTATGTATAACCAATGTGATCCTGCAATCTGTACACGTGGAAAAATAAGAATTCATACCTCATTTGAATCAAATGTATGATATGTCAAGATCATTGTATTGTCTTGAGCAACTAATAAAAAAATTTTTGATAATGCAAGCTCTTAATAGATATACTACTACAAGTGGAGCATCCCTAATCTGAAATCTGAAACGCCCCCCCCAAATCTAAAACTTTTTGAGCTCCCACAAGTGGAAAATTTCATATCTTGATCTCATGCCACAAGTAATAGTCACGAAGAAGGCACACCAAAAATATTGCACACAACACTTCAACAACTGAACCCAGGGATACCACAGGGGAGGAAATGTCAGAGGAAGAATTTAGAAAGTTCATAGTTAAAATGTTTAACAAGTTAAAAGAGGGTGTAAGGAATGAACTTAGAGAAAAAATGCAGGAAAGATCATTTCAATGAAGAGAAAGAGATTCTGAGAAGGAATCAAGTAGAAATTCTGGGAATGAAAGAGCCAATAAATCAAATACAAAATTTAATGGAAAGCATTATCAATGGATTAGACTACCTTGAAGACAGATTCCCAGGCCTAGAAGACAAGATATATAATGTTGAAAACAAAGTCAATAAGAAAGAAAAGATGTTAAGAGACCATGACCAGAATATTCAAGATATCTAAGATAATATTCAGAGACCGAATTTAAACACTATTAAATGGGTCAGAACAAAGCTTTGAAATACAAACTAAAGGAATGCCCAATCTTTTCAATGGTATAATATCAGAAAAATTTTCCAAATTTTAGGAATGAGATGAAAATTCAAATATAAAAGCATATAAAACTCCAAATAGGCAAGTTCAAAAGAAATCCTCTCCAAGACACATTATAAAGAAAATACCTAACATACAGAATAAGAATAAAATTTTAATATCTGCACGTTTAGAGGCAAATCAATTCAGATTTCAACTGATATCTTAACCCAGACCTTCAAAGCCAGGAGGGCTTAGAATAATATGTGCCATACCAACCAATATTAAATGGGTGCCAACCAATATTACTGTGCCCATCTAAATTATCCTTCAGAATTTAGAATGAAATAAAACATTCCATGATAAGCAGAAATTAAAAGAATTAAAAAAAAAAACTAAGCCTACAATGTGAAACATACTCAATGGAATATTTCAGGCAGAAAGACTCCATTTACAATTTCTTATAGTTTTTTGGCAATGAGTCTCTAAGGGTTTTGTTTTGTTTATAGTTTTCTGCATTTGTATTTGGTGTTTTGTTTTGGGGTACTAAGGATTGAATTCAAGGGCACTCGACTACTGAGGCACATCCCCAGCCATGTTTTTGTATTTTATTTAGAGACAGGGTCTCACTGAGTTGCTTAGTGTCTCGCTTTGGCCAAGGCTGGCTTTGAACTTGCAATCCTCCTGCCTCAGCCTCCCGAGCTGCTGGGATTACAGGCTGCACCAGCACACCAGGCTGGATGATACTATTCTATGTTTGAAGATTTTGTTGCTGCCATTATTATTATTATTATTATTATTATTATTAGGTACTGGGGATTAAATTCAGGGTGTTTAACCACTGAGCCACATTCCCAGCCCTCTATTGTATTTTACAGGGTCTCCCTGAGTGGTTTAGGGCCTAGCTAAAGTGCTAAGGCTGGCTTTGAACTTGGGATCCTACTGTCTCAGCCCCCCCCCCCCCCAAACAGCTGAGATTACAGGTGTTCAGCCACTGAGCCCAGCTGAAGCTGTTGTTTTTGCTGTGTATAGAAAACTGGTTTGAAATTTTTTTCTTTCAATGCTTTAAAATGTTGTTCCACTATCTTATTGTGCCAATGTTTTCCAAGAGAAGTTTGTGTTATTCAAATCATTGCTCTAAAAATAATACAGCATTTTAATCTACTTTTAAGATTTTGTATTTAGCTTTCAGCAGTCTGATTATTATTGTCTTGGCTTGGTGGTGTTTGAATTTATCTTCTTTGGAGTTCATTAACCTTTTCAAATTGGCAAATGGATGTTTTCCACAAAATTTGAGAATAGTTCAATTGTAATGTCTTAAATTTATTGGTTTTTTAAAAAAATTATACATGACAGCAGAAGCCACTTTGATATAATTATATAAGGATATAATATATCCTTTTCCTATTCCCCTTCCCTATTTTATGTCTCTATTGCCTCCTGCTTCAATTCCAATATGTATATGTTATACTTTTTTATATTGTCCCACATATCCCTAAGTTTCTGTCAATTTTTTTGACTTTCTTTCAGATCAAATAATTTTTTTTAGGGGTGGTGCTGGGCCTTGTGCCTGTGAGGCAAGTACTCTACCAACTGAGCTACATCCCCAGCCCTCAGATCAAATAATTTTTATCAATACATTTGCAATTTCACTGGTTCTTTCCTCTGACCTACCCATTCTGTTGTACACCCTATTTGATTATTTTTTAAAATAACAACTATATTTGTAAAATCTGTTTCTCTAAAATTTGTGTATCTCTACCAAGATTTTCTGCCTTTTCATTCATTCTCTGTGTGTTTTCTTTCACCCCATTGAGTGGCTGTTATTAAATTCTTGTCAAATCATTTTGACCTCAGAGGCATTTGACGTGGTTGTTACAAGTCATCTTTGTCCTAGAAAATCGATCACATTTTCCGTGTTCCTTCTACCTTGTATAATTTTTTATTACATCTTGGATGTTACAAACGTTAGGTTGTGTGGCTTCTGGGTTCTGTTACCTTCATCAGAAGAATGTTGGTGTTGTGTGGCCAGCATTTAATCCAGTTAGACTCTGTCTTTCCTTCTGTTGGTAGTAGCTCAAAGCTTAATTCTGTTCTTTTCATTCTTTGCCGTATTAGGGCTCTGAGACTGTCCTGCACCTGCACGTGGAGTCAGCCTGGACTTCAGCACTGTTCATACAGAGAATTATGGGGCTTCCTCCGCTTCTCCCTTTTCCAGAGTCCTACCCTCACCTCCCAGTATCTGCAGTTGACAATCCTCCTTTCCTTCGTTCCTCCAGCTAGAAAGACGGTGGGATTTCTAGCAAAGTGTTACTCACCTTCATTGTGCTTCTTCATGCTACAACCTGCACGCAGGTGAAACCCACTAGAAACCGTAAAACTCGTCTGTGTGCCAGTCACTTCTCCAAAATTCAATTCCTCTCCACAGTCTGGCTGCTCTTTTTAGTTCTGCAGAATCCCCAGTGTTTTCTGTTTATCCAATTAATAATTGTTACCAGCTGTTGGGCTTATCTGTAGTTATTTGACAAATATCATATCAGAAATGGGATTCCAGTTTGAATATAAATAAATATATTTCTACTCTCTGGATAATAAAGTGGTGATTCAGGATATATATTTACATACCCACTTGGACTTCATCTGTGTTAAATACTTGTTCATTTAATGTGTCTGGACATGTTTCATGCTTTTAAAATCATTTTCTAAAACATAAACAATAGTTGTATAATACTATATCATATAGATGTACCCCAATTTACCATTCTCCTTCTTTTGTATATTTTATTTTCTATTTTTATAAAAAGTTTAAGATGAAATCTTTGCATCTCTTCACTTCCTCACAATAAAATTTTATTGAGAAACAAATTACAAGGAATTTTAAAGATTCTTTTTTTCTTCCTTTCCTTTTAAAAAAAATTTATTTATTCTAATTTGCTATACATGATAGCAGAATGCATTTCAATTCATAGTACACATAAAGAGCCCGATTTTTCATTTCTCTGGTTGTTTAAATACCTTTAATCCAGAAAACTTTTACACTATGTAGTCCCAAAAATATTTTTGAAAGTTCCAACATTGTGTGGTTTTTCTTAATTTTACAAAAATGTTGACAGAAATTAAATTTAATTGCTTAAATTTTAATTTATTTGGAGGTTAGTAAAGTTTAAGATAATTATATGCATTTAAGGCAATGTACTTTATTAAATCAATAGTTCAGCATAAGAATTTTTCACATTTCAAATAAGTGAAATATTCTTTTCCTAAAGAGTTACACGGGTTCTTTATGAACTTAGGACATTAATCCTTTATCTGTTAGGCACTGTGTCTTATTTTCCATTTTGCTGATGGTATCTTAACATGCCAAAGTTATCCAGTAGATCACAAATTGTGTTCATGTACTAAGACAGCTCTCCTAGCTCTCCTCTCTTAGTTAAGGGACACATGGACGTGAACCAAGACTTCTCTAAACATGAAACGAAGTCTCCATCTGTATCTGAGAGGAGGAGAGGATATCCCCATCGAGTATCATGGAAGACAAGTCACTTGTCAGTTGTGCTCTCAAAAGCAGAGTATTCTGATGGCCA
Source organism: Ictidomys tridecemlineatus (assembly GCF_052094955.1). NCBI lineage: Eukaryota > Metazoa > Chordata > Mammalia > Rodentia > Sciuridae > Ictidomys > Ictidomys tridecemlineatus. Next base: position 124,625,370 of record NC_135487.1, on the reverse strand, counting down.
GAACAGCCTGATATTAGGTGTTGGAGAGAATGGATTAAAGTAGGGATTGCTAATAGCAAAGGACCATTTCAGAATCACAGACTAAGTTTTAAGAAAACCAGAAACCTTGGCTGCTTCAGCCTAGAGACAGCTTCATTTTTCCAAAAGTGAGTATAATGGACTATAGATTAAAACACCCAGGATTTTCTTAATGTACTGTACACTTAGAGGAGAAAACCTCTTGATCTACATGGTCAAAGCAGTGCCTTGCTGATTAAGAAAGAGACAGGCACATGGAGACATAACTGACAATGCTGGACCCCCTTTCAGGTCCCCGCGGGTCTCCACTTCCTGTCCCGACTGTCCTTTTTTTGTCGGTGAAATACTATTCGCACAGTATTTTTTTTTTCTCTTGACAAATGTAACTTCTTCACTCTCCCGTCCTTGGACTGAAGGAAGTTGAATGGGCCTCCCTGTGCAAACTGCTCTTGACGTGAAAATGTCCCCTCTTCCCTGTCAGTGGGCAATGAACAGGATCCTTCTTCAGCAACTCTCATTCCCCAGTCTACCAGGAGGACAGGGCTGCTTTACATGTGGTAAGAAGAGTCAAAAGGGACCCAGGGAAGTAGTCACCAAAAGACTCTTTAGTTTTTTGCTTTTCTCTCTCTCTCTCTCTCTCTCTCTCTCTCTCTCTCTCTCTCTCTCTCTCTCTTTCTCTCTCTCTTTTCTTTACAGTTCCAAGCAGAGGAAACAAGTCTGACTCCCTCTGCAACCTCCGCCAGGACCCGGCTCTCTCTGGTGGGCACAGGGGAGGCTTGTGAGCGTGCTCTGCATCTCTCCTCCGACAGGTGCAAGAGTGTGGTCCCCATGGCCTCGGACCACGGAAGCTCTGTGGCTACACTCATCTCCCTCCTGGTCCCCTGTTTGTCATTCTGTGTGATCAGAGCTTGTCCTAATAAGGTAGTTGATCTGATGAGGGATGCCCATGAGCGACAGACTTTCTAGGTGGCTGCTGATGGAACAATGTCTGAGCCATAAATCTCTTCAAGGTACAGCAGTTGACCAACTCCAGTGACATGGTCCCTGAAAACAAATCTACTCAAGAAATTCATGTTCCTTGTTTAGAAAAAAATTAATATCGTGCTCATCATCTGTGAAGCCCTGTCACTCAGCTTCAGATTCAAGTTGACCGGGTCCCTCAACTATTTCTTCGTGGACACTCCACTGCCCCTCAGTACCTGATGGAAAGAAAGCCCCCCCACGCCCCACCCCCAGTGCTAATTCTTTTCATGCAGGTTTAAATCTCCTGAAAGTGAGAATTGCTCTTATCCATTACATAACTATCTATTTTCTGGTAGCAGGGGACATGGGCCAATATCTGTGACCTTAAGTAGAAATAAGAATTGATCATGAAGGAAAAGGGGGTGGCTTTTAGAATACCTGGGCAGAAAGGTGAGAAGCAGAAGGTGGAGTGTTGTTGTGAATCTTGGGACTACTCTGCCCTTGCATCCAGACTCCTCTGCCTGCCATCTGTGCCCTTGGACAACCTTCTCAACCTCCCTATGCCCCGGCTTCTTTATTTGTAAGATGACAATAATGATAACTACCTCATAAGACTGTTGTGAAGACTGAGTGCATTAACACAAATAAAGGGTGTGGAACTGCACATGGGATTTCCCTACCCCTCGAACCACTGTTGCTGCTGTCTCATTCTGTGTGACCAAGTGTCTTGATTTCTTTTTTTCCTTTTTTTTTTTTTTTTGCCTTTGCTTAAGGGGAGATTTTGTTTTGTTTTGAGTGCCAGGGCACCAGGCGAGGGAACTCAGGAGCACTCAGCCACTGAGCCACACCCCCAGCCCTATTTTGTATTTATTTAGAGACAGGGTCTCACTGTCTTAGTGCCTTGCTGTTGCTAAGGCTGGCTTTGAACTCGTAATCCTCCTGCCTCAGCCTCCTGAGCTGCTGGGATTACAGGCGTGGGCCACTGTACCCAGCTACATGACTCAATCTCTATTTTATTTTTAAGCACAGAACTTTCCACTTTCTGAGATTACCTTGTTGATTTACTTGTTTGTAGAATCCGTCTTCTCCACTGGCTTATGACCGACTCCCTTCAGCACCTTTGTTATGGTTTGGGTATGAGGTGACCCGCAAAGCTCCTGTTAATGCAGAGATATTCAGAGGTAAGAGCATTAGATCATGGGAGCTATAACCTAATGAGTCCACCCTAGTGTGAATGGACTAACTGGGTGGTAACTGTCAGCAAGTAGAGGTGAGGAAGAGCTGGCTCACCAGGAGTTCCTGAAGGGTCCGTCTTCCCTCTGCTCCTCCTCACCGCTCTCCTCTCTGCTTCTCCACCATGCTCTTCTGCCATGATGTTCTGACCGCCCAGGCCCAGAGCAAGGGACTCAGATGGCCATGGACAGAACCTATGAGACCATGAACCAAGGTAAACATTCTCTCCTCTAAGTTGTTCTTAACAGGTGTCTCGGGCACAGTGATGCAAAGCTGACCAACACCACTTCCTTTCAAGAACCATCTAACCTGGGGTGGTGATGCTCTTGCAATCTGCTTCCATTTCTTGCCAGTATATCATACAAAACCATCAGAAAGCAAGCCCCAGGGCTGGGGTCGTGGCTCAGCAGCAGAGCACTCGCCCAGCACGTGCAAGGCCCTGGGTTCGACCCTTAGCACCACATAAAAATAAGTGAATTTTTTTAGTTGTGTCAAACTACAACTAAAAAATAAATATATATATAAAAAAGAAGCAAGCCCTAGTTTTCCTTCTTTAGTTAACGAGTTATGTGAATATTGTTTAGCCATAAAGAAGAATGAAATAGTGTCATTTTCAGGGAAAAGGATGGAACAGGAGATCATCATGTTAAGCAAAATAAGCCAGATGAAAAACGAGCATTGCATGTTTTCTCTCATATGTGAATTTAGAAATTTTTTAAAAAAGTGGGGGGACTGTTAGGTAAAGAGAAGGCCAGAGGGAAGGGAGGAGAAACAGGGAAATATGCAGGTATGAAATTGTCACAGTACATCTCCTTATTTTGTACAATTAATGTACACTAATAATCATAATTTTTTAAAAAAGAAATTCTACATGAGGCTATAGGTGCGGACTGAGAGAGGAAGGCCATGCAGCCTATACATACATACATATCTATTTCCTTTTGAAGAACTGCCACTCTTCATGCACAACCTTGTGGCTAGGTAACCCTCACTCAGGATAAGCCATACAAGTTGCACGGTCACTTGATATTCCACGGCCAAGCATTAAATTTCTAGTAAGATAGTGTCGAACTAGATACTATTTCTCAAAAGAATGTTTATTTCCAGAAAATAGAAGAGTTTGTTCTGAAACTCTAGGAGTCTGAGCTCTAATCCTCCTCCGTTCCTCCTTTCAACAGGCGTTGATGTGACACTTCAGGTGACACCATATCTGCCACATCATAAATCTCAAGTGATAAGCTGCTTCCGTGGCAATCTAGAACACTGCAGAGCTCTCCCTTGCCCCAGGCCTCAGTCAAAACTGAATCAAATGGGTAAGAGAGCAGTACACTTCAGTGAGGAACATGTTGCCTCCAAAAAGACCTTCCGAGTATTGTACCTCTTCTTTAGCAATAAAGGGGCACAAAGGCACAGCAATTTTCTTTAATTTTGGAGATGTCTTGACATAGGAATATGATCTCACTTGTGGGAATTTATGAGGAGGAAATGAGATACTAAGTTCAACCCATGACATTAAGTAAGTGCTTAATAGATATTAATTGTGATGATGTTTATTATTGTTACTATATCTGAAATTTAAGCATGACTACATAAAAAAAAGGACTTTCAGACCTTCAAAATCTCCCTTCCTCCCGCTCGCTCCTGACTATAATTAGCAAAGTCAGAGAAGAACAGACCTAACCTCCAATTTACAGATAACTGCATCCATATCTCTTCATAAAAGGCAGTCTTCAAATTCAAGAAGCCAGCTCATACCTGTGCAAACAGCTCTTAGGTGCCTGCATCGTTTTAAATGTAGCAATCTGTTCCAGTGAAGCCCTAGACTGCTTTATGGTTTCTACAAGAATCCGACAGGAAATATCCTCAGTCCATACCTGCTGCATCCATGCGTGTGAATGTGGGGCCGGCTGTGAGGGAAAGGAAGGGGGAGTAGTGATTTTCAGGAAGGAATACAGGCTTTGGGGTTCCTAGGACTGAACTCTTCCTGATTCGAGAAAGAACAGACAGGGCTCTTGGGTTTCTTTGAGTTAGTCCCTCTGTTATGGTGTGGATCTAGAAGGTTCTCCAAAAGGCTCATATGTTGAGGGCATAACCCCCAATGCAGCAAGGCTCAGAGGTAGGATTTGGGGATTAGAACTCCAACCTTATTGGTGGATTAATCCATTGGTTGAATGAACTACTGAGCAGGTAGGGTGTCGCTGTGGAGAATGGATCATTGGGGGGCATGGCATGGCCTTGGGGACTGTCTGTCCCTGGCCCCTTCTCTCTCTCGCTCGCTCGCTCTTGCTCTCTCGCTTTCTCTGACTCCTGACTGCCATGAGCCGAGCAGCTCTCCTTAAGAGATAAACCCAAATTTGGAGAAGGGAATGAAGATCTCAAGTTCAGAGGGCAAAGGCAGTAGTGGAAGGATCTGGAATGAGAATAAAGAAAAGAAAGCGAGGCTTTAGGTCAAGGAGGGATGTGATCATCTGCTCCTGAATAGATAGAACTCTTCAGTATCCTCCTGACCCTGTTTCTAAAGACCCACCTGCGTCCCAGAAAGTTCTAGAATGAGTTGACTGTGGACTGCACTACTGGGAAGGGTGTTGTACATCCAGCAGTATGCCTAAGCAGAGGTCCCACCCAGGGGCACTTATTCCCAAGGAAGCTCCCCTGATACTGACTGGGATCAGTGTCATTTACAGGCTTCGGGAATGGAACACTCATTTACTGTCGAACTGACACAGGACGCACCCTGGGATACTCATGAGACCTATGGGATCACTGAGACCCACTAGGTAGACAAGGAGCTAAGTGCATATACTCTGAAAGTGAATTAGGATAATTTAGTGCATGCTGAGTTTGAGACCGGTGGGCATATCTTTTCATCTTTTTATTACTTATATGTACCAGTCACCATTTTAAACATTTCAAATATTAACTCAATTAATAGTGATGAAAAGGTTAAAATATCTGCTCAAGGGGAAAGAGTAAGTGTGTTTGCAAGGTAGGGGCAAAGTAGAAACTATAGAGAACGGACAATGGCAGATAAGAAATACTCTGCCAAAATGCATGGTGTTAAGGTTTTGGATGCTAAAGAGACTGCAGAGGGCATGCTGTTCTCTAGAAGTCTTTCTTCAGTCAGTAGGTGAGCATCGAAAGAGAGCAGAAATCAAGTAAACTTTGGACAACACTCTACAACCAGTGAAGTGAAACTCAACTAAATAGATCAGCACGCGAGACACAGGAAATACTCAATAGATAACTAATAAACGTGTGAGTGGATGATGTCCTTCAGACACAAAAGCCGAGACTTGAACTGTTAACAGAATAGTAAATCTTGAAGTCCCAGGTTAGCCATAATATTGCCCTGTATTTAAGCAGATCTGAAAATATTTCCTATCCTTCGGATCCATAATACAGGAAGTGGCAATTAGCAAATACCAAAACCTTGATTTCTCTTTTAAAAAATGTCTGGCAATGTCCATCGGTCCCACAGAGGACAGCTTCTGTCCTCAGACTTGAATCGGACAATGGCATGTTTAATGTTTAAAATGTTTAAAATGGTGACTGGTACAAAAGAACCTTGCTTGGAGTCTCCTGGAGCAGAACACCATGCCACTGTATTTTTGGGGGGTGGGGGTGCTGGTTCTAGGTGAGCAGGTGCCAGGGAGCAGGACCTGGATTGGGTGGACCCTCTGCCTTCCCCAGAGCACGAGTCTCACTCAGATGCTCCTGAAAGCTTCCCTCCTCTGAATCTTGCCCTCAGGGCATCTTTAGGCTTGGGGAGGGGGGGACTGGGCAAGCTTTCCTTAGATGATGAGCTCCTAACCTCTTAAATAAAAAAATTAGCAGCACATAAGAGTAAAAATAATAATGATAATAGAAATACTAACATTTATCGAAGGCTCAATAGCAATGACGAGCGAATCATGTTCATCTCTATGCTAACTACCACCAAGTAAGATTCATACTAGAATTGAAGAATATATGGAGATCTACTGTTATTCTATAAAATCGCACATCAAAATGCTGGATAAAAGAAATCATACGATGTCAACAGGTGCCAAAGATATTGGAATAGTTATTAAAAAATCAGTATCTAGGGGCTGGGGTTGTGGCTCAGTGCAAAGTATTTGCCTTGCATGTATGAGGCCCTGGGTTTGATCCTTAGCACCACATAAAAATAAATAAATAAAGCTATTGTGTCCATCTAGAACTAAAAAAAAAAATTTAAATAAAAAAATCAGTATCTATTCCTAAAGAAATCATCTCATAATTTGAAAGAATATTTACTTAACATGATAAAGAATATGCATTCTAGGGCTGCGGTTGTGGCTCAGTGGTAGAGCGCTTGCCTAGTGTGTGCGAGGTGCTGGGTTCGATCCTCAACACCACATAAAAATAAATACATAAAAATAAAGATATCGGGTCCAACTACAACATATATATACATATATATATGTATATATATATATATATATATATACACATACACACACACACAGCTATAAAAGAATATGCTTTCTAAATTGATATCTAGTGTTACACATAAAAGGATAGAATTTAAAAATGCTGTCTAAAATGGAGGGAGCTAGGACCAAAATGTTTACAATTATCATATTCAATAGCTTTTAAATCCCAGCAGACACACTAGAGTGGGAATAAAAATAAAAGGCATGCCTAGTGGAGACTAAGATTTTAAAAATCGTTATTCATTCTTTATTCATCTCACCACACTTCTGTAACACTTGCTTGTTTGCTCTTATCGCCATGAACCACCTGCTCTTGATCATGTCATCTATGTGGAAGAGTTAAAAACACATGAATTATGCCAGATGTGGTGGCACATCCCTGTAATCCTGTGACTCAGGAGGCTGAGACAGGAGGATCACAAGTTCAAGACCAACCTCAGCAACTTAGTGAGACCCTGGCTCAAAAGTTAAAAATTAAAAGGGCTAGGGCTGTAGCCAGCAGTAAAGTGTCCCTGTATTTGATCCCCAGTACCTCCAAAATCTGAAAAACAACCAAAGAAAGCACAAATACACATTAATTAGAAATATTCAAGATAAATTAAAAAAAAAACAATGAAATCCTTGAATATTATCCATCTCCAGTTTTAGATTATAATAAAGAAATTCCATCCAAAATAGCAATAAAAGTAAAAAGCAGTGGAAATGTTATAAAAATGTTGGTTCATTTCAAGTACATTTGTACCTTCTGTAGAATTTTGAACTACCTGCAGAGTTTTCCTTAGAACTCAATAAAATATTCAAAAGTCTATCTGGAAAAGAACATGGGTGAGAATGTCAAGGGATAGATTATTTTAAAAGAGCAATGATGAAAATCTACTTCCATATAAATATACATCCATGGAAAATAATCTAAACCCAGAAATAATAATATGAATAATATAAATCTAGAAATAAATCTAATTATATATTCCTTAATGCATGATAAAGAAACATCACCAAACATATATTTTCAGGCTGTACTACAAATTTAAAAATAAACTTTGGATGATTATAAGATAAGTAAATTCTTTTTTAATTTTCTAAAACCTGATGGAAAATTAAGGCTATTTTAAAATAGATTATCTTCATAAACATTGATGTTGTAGAAAAATCAGAGATTCTATAATATAAAAACTAAAAAGTTATGTATTAAAATAACAGAACTAAAGTAGAAACTAATTTTGTGTTGGAAAAAAATTTACAGCAAATAAATCAAAGAGTTGAGATAGAATATAAATAATTCATATAAACTGGTAAGAACAACTTGAAAGTGTTACTGAGTAAATGGGTAAAGAGCATGATTATATAATACAAAAACACTCCCGCCAGCTGCTGCTGAGCTGACAATGAGCTTCACACGAACCATTTTTTATCCCCCAAACCTATCAAAGCATCTAGCACATACCTTACAGTCAATAAATATTTCTCATATGAATGAATGAATCCATTCAAGAAATAGGAATGGAGGTGCAATCTACAGTCATTAAATTTACAGCATCAGCAACCACTCCAAAAGGCTAAGTGCTATTTAACCAGTGTAGGGAGATTGGCGGAGACTGGCAGATTGCAACATTGCTGCTGGCAGTGCAAACGGTAAAGCTAATTTGGAAAGCCAGTGGGCATGTATTTTGACACAGTAATCTCTGTACCAAGAATCTAAAATAAGTGTGGAGAAAAAGATATACATAAGGATGTTCATTATAGTTATTATGATAATACCGAGGAAATAAAAGCAGAATCCTGTATCTTAATACTCATTAAAATGAGATTAGGACAAATAAAAATTTTTTAAAAAACTAGGTTATAGGGGGAGATATGGTTGAGTGGCAGGGTACTTGCCTAGTGTGTGTGAGGACTTGGGTTCAATCCCCAGCACTGCAAAAAATAAACATAATCTAGGTTAAAAATCATACATATACAAATAGCAAAACAGTTCATGAAACAAGATGAGCTACTAAATTGAGACTGTTTTACTTTTTAAATGTAACTAATATTTAATGTACAAAAAAAATGGTCTCAAACTTCATCATATTAGGTTTAACATTTGGACTCTATGCCGGTAATATCCAGGCTGCACAAATGGTCTTTTCTTAAACAGTCAAAGAGCAGTTGCGTATTCTCTTCAGTGCTCTTGAAACCCCCTGTTTCCCTCTGCCGTCATTCCATCACACTGGATTATAACTGGTTTCTTACTTTGAATTTCCTTTGTTAGAATGTAAGATTCTTGAGGGTAGGGACAGTGGCTCAGTCTTCTTGGTAACTATGATATTCACACCCAGGATGGCACAGTAAGTATTCTTCGATCTATCTGTTAAAGAATGAAAAAATATGAAAATTGTCTCCACTGAGTGCTCTTGCAAAGTTGCTGTACCCCAGGTAAGATTTTGGTGAGACCGGACATCTGTCAAACCCTCCTTTGGACAGTAAAGCCAACCAGCAGTGAGGGAAGACCACCTGCCAAGAAAGGCGAAGGACTAGACTTCATTCTCCATTGTCTTCCTATCTTTGTGCTATTCCACTTCAGTGCTGGGGACCAAGAGAGGGAAATCTGAGGAGCCTAGCAGTCCTGCTGATGGGCTGGGGAAGTATCCGTCAGCTGTCCCCTGCTTCTGGGTGAAGGATAAACCTAGAAAGGAGAAAGATGTAACGGTCACTGGGGAAGCCATGAACCGGTGAGTTTTGTGGGGAAAATGGGTTTAAGATATCATCCACTGTGGAGAGGATATCAAGCGAGATATCTGTGCAAGGTTTCATCAAGCAGGGGAAAATCAGGGAGAGAATTAAGTGTCCTCCGTTACACACCTGCTGGTTCTCCAAGTCCCCCTTCCTAACTCTGAAGAAGACAGAGCGATTCTGAGATGCCAGGCAAGAGAGAAAGAGAAAATGAATGAACTACTATTTCAAGAAAGGGAGAAAGGATGTTCTTCATAAGAAACTCAAGTTTCTTCCTACCAATAGCATCCTCAAGCAACGTAGTGGCCTCCCAACCGTGACCTGTGTGTGTGCACTGCTTCTTGGGCAGGTTTCTGTATGGATCAGAACTTCAGATCTACACAGATCCAAGTTCAAGGCAATGGCTACCCGCTAGGTGACCACATTAGATGCAAACAAAGCCTGTAGAGGGTTGGACGACAGAGTGCCCATCAAGGTGTCTGACTGTCCAGTTGGGCCACATCCATGGCACATTGCTTTATTTCTAAATGACCTTCTTGCTGATGCTGACTGCACCAGGCTTTCTTCAAGGAATTCTGAGCCTCAGTGTCTAGGGATTGTCTCTTCTTTCTTCTCTCTTGAGCTGTTTCCACCTCCAGTCCTGCTGCCAGCACTCAGGTCTACCACGGGGAGCCCAACGTGACCCTGAACATGAGATTTGGTTTTTCTCTCTAGGTCAGCTCTCCAGTTCCAATTCTACTTCTTCGGCGATTCTTGAGCCCTGGGATCAAGCTGAAATAACTCCCTGGTGCTCCTGGTCACCACCATACCGGGTGAAGACTCAGGGTCCCGCGGGTGTGAGGCTGAGCAACTTCCATGTCTGGAAACATATAAGAGAGCCTGAATCCTTGTGCAGAAGGAGTTTGATGTGAGAAGACATTGAGACTAGAAAGAGAAGAATAGAGCAGGGCTAACATTTGGATGTTAGTTCTTTCTTTGCCTGGAAGGTGAGAACAGAGATTTATTCCAAAGATTACTAAGTTTAATTAGGAATAAACATCTTTGTTTATTTTTAGGAATACACATTGCAGTGGGAATACACACAATGTAGTTTACTATGAGCACATTCAAGAAAGTTGAAATGGGGGGATCTTTTAAAGGTAAAATGGGGACTGTTACATAAATTGTTTTGAGATAATAGTCCTTGGCTATAAGGATCAATAACAAGGGTAATGTGCATGTAATGAAAAGGCCTTTGATAGTTAGATGTCCTTGCAGAAGTAATTTCTGTGTGAGATTGAAGTGGCCTTTGTGCAGGGCTAGGGTTCTAGGGGAGTCTTCTGTGATCACTGTTACCTCATATGTGTATGAATAAGATCTTCTCCTTTATAACCTCCCAGCTTTAGTTGGTTAGTTAGCATTTGGCATAAGCAACTCCATTTTTATTTTGACAACTCTCACACCCTCATGAGTCTCATGTAAATAAATACACTAAACATAATAATGTGGTGTAAGTAGTTTCTAACTGGAATCGGAAAACTAGTTGTGAAGAGCAAACAGTTGAGACCACACTCCACATCCACAGTGGCCTTTTATATGCATCTGCTTATGCTATAATCATGGAATGACATGTGCTGTACTACATCAACATAGCTTGATGACATGAAGGATTACTCAAAGCCATTAGGTTTCTGGTTAAAGGGTTTCCCTTCCTGATTCTGCACCCTCTGCTTCCCATTCCTGGAAAGAAAAAATTCTTTTGTCGTCGTTGTTGTTTGCTTTTTTGGACTAGGGATCAAACCCAAGGGCACTTTATGTCTCCAGTCCTTTTTATTTCTCATTGTGAGACAGGGTCTTGCTAAGCTGCCTACTCTAGCTCTGAACTTGATTTCTTCCTCCTGCTTCAGCCTCCCGAGTCACTGGGATCACAGGTGTGGGCCACTGCACCAAGCAGGATAAGTTGATTCTTAATACAGCTTCTTGATTAACTTTCAACTTGACATCAACTTAAAAGAAAAAAAAATGAGCATTTGACTTTCTTAGGCAATGTGGGCCTGAATATTTTTCTTTCTTTGCCTCCACACTCCCTCCAGCAGAGTTTGTCTCTGTGCTTTGAACTTAGCGATCCTGACATACTGTCACTGGTCAGCTCCAAACCAATAAGACATGAAAACAAGATGAGGGGCTGAGAACAGCTAGTTATGGGTGCAGCGTTAGGAAAGACACCACAGAGTCTTGAAGATACCATGAGGTCTGTGGTGTGTACTTAGGGATAGATTTTTTCCCTCTCTGTTTTCACAAGAGTCAAGATGTGGCAGAACAAAAAGAAAACAGGATTTGGCCAAGCAAAAATTCCAACTGTTGCTTACTAGTTGTTTGATCTTAGAAGCTTGTTGTCTCTCTGAACGTCAGTTGTCTTATCTGTAAATTGGGAATAATTGCTCCTCTCTCATCAGGATTGAAAGATTGCATGAGACCCTTCAAAACATGTCTGTTGCAAAAGCAGTAAATGATAAATGGTACCTGTAATATCCAATCATTATAATCATTATTATGGAAAATATTGTTCCTTATAGAATTTCTAAATTCCATAAGAATTTAGAGATTGCTAATGACTTTAACCATGTTGCTGCCACCACATTTTTTTCCATACTGAATCTCCAAACACAGAAACACAGGTGGGGTCCTCATATGCACTCATAGTCCTAATCAGGGGCGCAGACTCTGCAGATCTTCAGATATTCAGGATATTTTAGTTGGGTTTCTTGGGTCTAGCAACAGAAACCAATTCTGGCTGTCTTTTTAAAAGGGGGATAATTTACTGGAAGGACCTCAAGGACTCAGAAAATTGGAAGAATAATAGGCTTTAAAAATGAATAGAACCCAGAAGGAGTTGACAGCCCAGGCCGCAGGAACCCTGCAAATGTCATGCTGCAGAAAGTTGGTCTCCACATCATGCAGATCCATGCACCACAGAGGCTCCACACCTTGATGTCACCAGCTCAAGCTGCAAAGTCCTGGGATAAAAACCTAACTGGCTAGGCCAAGGTTCCATGCCCAGGCTTTGATGGCATTTGGGTGGGGAGTGGAGGAATCTCACATGCTACACTATTTTCCACGAGCAAGGTGATACTGCCTGAAAACAAATAGAAGTGCTAATTGGAGGGCTGTTTTGTTCCCAAGACATGGAGTAAGTAAATGACAAGAATCTGCTAAAGACAGTGACCTGGGCATCTAATTCTCTAAGTAAATCTGTAGTTTTAATTATATTCTTCTTCTGTCCCTGGGCATCTTAATGAAAGTGCTAAGCTATGGCTAGTTTCAGTTCCCAGTCTTTTTTTTTTTTTTTAAATCCACAATAACCTACTCATTCCATGATGTGGAGATGATGATACAAAAGAGGTTACTACAAAAAGCAGCTTGGGAGTCTGAGGCAGGAGGATCCCAAATTCAAGGCCAGCCTTAGGAATTTAGTGAGGCCCTCAGCAACTTAGCAAGATTCTGTATCAAAATAAAATAATCAATAACACGAAGACAGAACCTACAGAATGGGAGAAAATCTTTACCACACACACCTCAGAGCACTAATCTCCAGGATATATAAAGAACTCAAAAAACTTAACACCAAAACAAACAAACAAACAGACAAACAAAAACCCAATCAATAATGGGGTAAGGAACTGAACAGACATTTCAAAGAAGAAGAAATACAATCGATCAACAAATATATGAAAAAATGTTCAACATCTCTAGCAATTAGAAAAATGCAAATCCAAAACTACTCTGAGATTTCATCTGACTTTAGTCAGAATGGCAATCATCAAGAAGACAAGAGCAGTAAGTGTCAACTAGGATATGGGGGGAAAGGTTCACTCATATATTGCTGGTGGGACTGCAAATTGGTGCAACCACACTGAAAAGTCTGGAGATTCTTTAGAAAACTTGGAATGGAAGCACCCTTTGACCCAGCTATCCCACACTTCGGTTTATACCCAAATGACTTAAAATCAGCATACTATATTGATATAGCCATGTCAATATTTATAGTAGCTCAAGTCACAATAGTTAAACTACGGAACCAACCTAGATGCCCTTCAACAGATGAATGGATAAGGAAAACGTGGTACATATACACAATGGAATATTATTCAGCCTTAATGAAGAATGAAATTATGGCATTTGCAAGTAAACGGATAGAGCTGGAGAATATCATGTTAAGCAAAATAAGTCAACCCCGCCCCCAAACAAAAGGCTGAATGTTTTCTCTGATAAGCAGATGCTGATCCATAATGGGGGTGGTTAGGGAAGAATGTAGGAACTTTGGATTGGGCGGAGGGAAGTAAGGGAAGGAGAGGGGGTGAGGGGGTGGGAAGGATGATGAGATGAGATGGACATTATTACCCTATATACATATATGATTACAAGATCCATGTGACTCTGCCTCACGTACAGCCAGAGGAATGAGAAGTTGTGCTTCATTTGTGTAAAATGTATCGAAATGCATTCTGCTGTCATGTATAATTAGCAGGAGATTGCTAATGACTTTAACCATGTTGCTGACACCACTATTCTAAAAAATAGAATAAAATAAGTAAATAAGTAGAATACAGAAAGTGCTGGGGATATAGCTCAGTGGGGAAGTGCCCAAGTCTTCAGTACCAAAAAAGGGGAGGGGGTCCAAAACGTTAGGGTCCGGTGGCAAAGAGCTTCTCTATTCAAGAGGGAGAATAGCTCCTCATGCTGGGCTGAGGGAGCTTTGGAGAGAGCGCTCTTTTGAAAATCTCCTTCAGAACACCTCTGCCTCTGGCCTTTCTGCCATCTGTCTTCTCCTTTTCTTCCCTGACGTATTCCACAAATCCTGAAGCTGGCCCAAAGGTGAGACATGGAAGGGTCTTGTCCTTCCCTACCTGTGCCCCTATTAAGGATCCTATTCTATCATTTATTCAAGCATTCATTCAACTTGTCTGCGTTTGGACCACTTTGCTTATTACTCTGTATCGACTCTGGGGAAAATATTAAGTTCCTACTACACACGTTTTCACAAATGACCACATTGCTGGCTCATATGATAATGCATACATTATTTACAAGTTAAAAGTGAAGAGGTTTAATATAAAAATACATACTTTGAAGTTCTCTTAAAAATTGGAAAAATCAGGTAATAGCTGATCTTCAGAACATGTGCTATTATCAGCTATTGATAGCAATACTTGGAAGCCGAATCACAGCTGCTACCTTTAAGTGGAGCACACGTTCTCCAATTGGCCATAGTCTCTGCCACTCCCTATTGCCTCCCAACACTGAAGACAAGTGACAATTACCGCTTATTCTCACAAATGTCCAAGTGTTTGACTTTCAATAGATTGAAGAAGACAAGAGCTTTTTTTATCTGTACCTGTGAGAGAATAAAACAAAACAGAAAAACTTGTGGTTTCATGAAAAGAAGGGAAAAGATTGTTTCTTTGTGAAAGCAGAAAAAAAATGTTCATATATATATATATATATATATATATATATATATATATGAAGCAATTATTGTTAAAGAATTATGACTAGAGAAAATGACTGTTGAAGAGCTTCATGAACTAAAAAATGAAGAACTAAACTTTGAACTGGGTTTCTATAACGTGTTTATATATTAAATATAGCTATGATAAAGTGGATTTATGTATTAAGTAAAAAAAATTCCACAGAAGGTAAATCTATAATCTATGTCTGTTTTTAAATTTTTAGTGTTTATTTATGACACAAAGATTATGCTTTAATATATGTATGCATTTTGAAGTGGCTAAAGCAAGCTAGTTAACATGGGCATTATCTCATATATTTAACTTTTTTAAGGTGAGAACCCTCAGAACCTATTCTCCTAATGAAAAAAACACAGTAAATCCCTCCATTGTGTACATCCATAAGAATGGAGTCCTAAATAGAAAAAAGATATATTCCATACTTGTATAAATATATCAGAATGGACTCTGTTATTATATATGACTAAAAAGAATGGATAAATGAAAAACAAATTTTCAAGTATACAATGTATCATTACTAACAGTAGTCACCACGATGAACTGTAAATCTCCAGAATTCATTTATCCTTTTGTGAAATTGTGAAGCCTTTGAGCAACATCTTCCACCCTCTCCACCCCAGACTGGTACCATCTTCCCACTCTCTTCTCCGATGAGCTTGAATGTTTAGAGTCCATATATGGGTGAGACCGTGCAGGATCTGTCTTTCTGTGCCTGGCTTGTTTCACTTAACATAATGTCCTCCAGGTTTATCCAGGTTGTCACAAATGACAGGATTTCCTTATTTTTTCAATAAAAGGCCAAATACTTCTCCATCGTGTGTTTATACTACATTTCCTTTACCTGTCTCTCCATGGACAGACAGACAGATTGATTCCACAGCTTGGCTGTTGTAAATGATGCTGAAATGAACATGAGAGGGCAGATCTCCCTTCAACAGGCTTACTTCACGTCCCTTGGCCACACACCCAGGAGGGAGACTGCTGGGTCACAGGGTCATTCTATTTTAAATTTTTCTTAAAAATCTGCACATGTGTTTCTACCATGACTTTACTAAAGAATGTCTATTAGCAGAATTATGATTACAGGAGGGAATCAACCATTGGCTGATACTCGGGAGATTGAAAATATGACTATAGAACTAAAAGGCTAAGTGTGTGAAAATTTTAAAGTAATTCATTTCATTTTTCTATTACAATTTATTAGAATATAAATATAAACAATAATGCTTAGGTTAACTATGTTTATCTCAATATCATTAACACTCAAGACGGGACTGAATACTTTGCTCCTGGTGACCATAGCATATTAAGGTAAGTCTTTCCCGTTAATAACTGTGTGTAACCACACCAAAACTTAGTGGCTTTAAACAACAGCCATTTGTTTATCTCATGATTCAGCCATTTGGCAATGTGGGTGGGGCTCAGCTGGACAGTTAACTGGACTCTCTTGGACTCACTCATGCATTTATGTTGTCAGCTCACAGGTTCGGGCCATCTTGCTTGTGATGGCTTCCTTTGGATTGGCGGAGGTGACTGGGTCCTCTCTCCAAGATCTTTCACCCTTCAGCCTGCCAACCCAGCTTCATTCACACAGTAGTCAGTGTCTTCCGAATAGTGAAAGGGAGGCATGCGAGCTCTCCTGAGCACCACATTCAGAACTTTCACCACATTGCTTCTGCCACTTCTATTGGCGAAAGCAAGACTGGAGGAAAACTGTTCCGTTCCCGCTCTTCTTACCCCAATTGTGTGGGTTTCTACACCAAGCAAGCTTCTAGTTCTCCACAGAAACAAACCGGGTGTCCTACAATTTAATCTACCTAGAGTTAATGCAGAGCCCCGAGATTAAGTGTTCTGTCCAGTGAGAATGCTCCGCACATCAGATGCTACTCACCTATATTAGTTGTCCAGAGTACCCACACTTCTGTCCAACATGGCTACAAATCAGCTTTTCATCGCTGTGACCAACAGATATTATAGGAGGAGGGAAAATGTTTGTTGGGTCACAGTTTCAGAAGTTCAGTTCCTGGTCAGCTGACTTTGTAGCTCTGGGCCTGAGGTGGGCAGACATTCTTGGCAGAGGGGTGTGGTGGAGGGAAGTAGTTCAGGACATGGTACCAAGGAAGCCAAGAAAGAGCTCTGCTCGCCAACCAATGGCATACCTCCCTGTGACCCACCTCCTCCGGCCACCCCCCACTTCGCTACAGTCACCATCCAGTTAATCCTTGTAAGTGCATCAATCCACTGATTAGGTTGCGACTCTCATAATCTAATCTCTTCATATCTAAACGCTCTTGCATTATCTCACACATGAGCCCTTGGGGAATCCTGCATATTCAAACCATGTCAGATTTCCACAAGCCCCTCAGAAGAATTGTTAATTTGCTAAAATGGCTCACAGAACTCAGTCAGGGAAGCACTTAATTTACCTTCACCAGCTTATTATAAAGCATATGATAAAGAATACAGATGGAGAGCCAGATGAAGAGGCACCTAGGGTGAGGTCTGGAAGAAGTCAGAGCACAGGAGCTTCTGTCCCCGTGGAGTGGAGATGGGCCACCCTCCCATCACCAAGGTAGTGGCTCTCTGAACCCTGTACCAAGGGGGTTTATGGAGCCTCACCACATCACGTGGTCTACTATTAACTTCATTTCCACTCCCTCTTCCTTTCCTGGACTAGTAGGTTGGGTAAGCTTGGGAAGGTAGAATTGAAAATTTAGGCTTTGATTTATGACTCAAGGCTTCTAACTAGATCCTTTCCAGATACCATCCAAGAACCCATCAAGAGCCACCTTCCTAGAACAAAAGGTGGTCCTAGTGTCTAGGAAATTTCAAAAGATTTAAGAGTTTGGTGTTGTGAGCTGTAGCTAAAGAACAAATATTAGAATAAAAGATATTCCTAGCTCCCCTGTCATTCAGGAAATTATGAGTTTCATAAGCTGTGTACCAGATACCAAAGTATATTTATCATGTCACAAAAACACAAGGTCAAACCATGTTTAAGAACTATAAAAATGGATTCAACTTTTTGGGAGAAGCTGCAAAATTACACTGTAAGCATATGGATACGGGGAGGGAAATAACTTATGGCAGAATCTAGATGTACCCCTACCATGATCTGTATTATCATTGAACATGTTAGGAAGTTTAAATTCAAGATGGCAGTGTTTTGCCATGACAGAGGATTTAAATCCATCGTCACATCATCCAAAGCCATCACTCTGTGCTAACACTTTAGATATAGAATAAATATATCTCAAACTCAGTAATAAAAAGGGGGCATGAGCTAGATAAGTTCTCGATGTTAGAGCCACAGAGAGATCAACACTTTATGTGATGAGTAAGACGTAGAATATGGTGATCAGCCACACAGGGAGTTTAGGAGGTACTATGTCACTATGGCTATCATTTGAGGTTAGTTCGCTTTTTATGGCTGTGATACCTGCACAAAACAACTTAGAGGAGGAAAGATTTATTTTGGCTCCTGGTTAATGGGTGTCAGCCCATGATGCATTGCTTTGACTCTGAGGTGAGGCAGAGCATCATGGTGAAAGGGCACAGTGGAAATATGCTTTCAGCTCTCAGCAGCCAGAAAGCAAAGAGAGAGCAGGGAAGGGCCAGAAAGATGACCAACCCTTCTAGGGCCCGCCCCCAGTGAGTTTTTCTCTCAACTCGTTTCCACCTGCCAGGAGTCCATTCAACCATCAATCAATGAATCCACCGAGGAGCCCAAAGCCCTCATGATCCAGTCGCTACCCAAAAGCCCCCCCTCAGAGCACATGAGACATTCCAGATCCAAGCCACAAGAAGTGCCTTCCACAGGTCCAGGTTTGGAGGACTGGGGATAGAGCTCAGCACCCGCTCAGCATGGGAGAGGCTCTGGATTTGATCTGCAGTATCAATCAATCAACCAATCACAAAGGTATATATAAGGGTTGGTCTCCAGGGTGGAGATATTGGCAAGTGCCGTACTGGGAGGCAGGTCTCTCCAAGTGGGAGGTCCTTAGGTCACTAAGGAAGTACCCTTGGAAGACAGTTTTCATGGGACACATTGGTAGTTCTCATGAGAGGACTGATATAAAAGCCCAAGTTTGGCTCTGCCTTTCCTCTCTCAGTTCCGGGCTTAAGGTGTAACCTTTCGTTCTGACACAGCTGTCCCTGTTGTTGTCCTCTGCCGCCCTGACCACAAGCAAGCCAGTGAGGTGCTGTGCCTTTGAACCTCTAAAAACTGTGAGATAAACAAATCTTTCCTTTACAAGTTGGTTGCCTCGTGTATTACTTTGTAGTACAGGTGGCTTACTTGCAGCACGGTGAATTAAAAGGAAATAAATGGTTTATGTCATCCACTGAGCAATCTTCTTACCAAAGACCAAATAGTGGGACTTTTAGCGGACAGTGCCTCCCCTTTCGGCACGTTGACTACTTCTGAGATAAGCATTTGTAATTACCCCAAATTAGGATCCTCTTCATTGAAATCAGTTTCCAGAAATAAAAGGAAAGGATTGAACTACGTCTCCCAAATTGTGGAATCGAAAAGTGAGTTCAGAAAGGAAAGATCTGAAAATAAACCAGTAGGGTTGAATTTGCTTTTTTTTAAAATTTTTATCAATTAATATTGATAGTGAGCCTGAAGAGTCACAAATAGAAATAATTGAGGAGTAAGGCAACACTGAGGAACAATGTGGCAATGGAGGACTGCCAGGATTCTACAAAGAAGAAGTCCTCCCCAATATAAAAACGATTGTGCACAGTTCCTTCCCACGGTCAGAAGTGCCTACATTTGCAAATAATTGTTTGCCTTTAGAAAACAATAAAACTAAATATGGCAACCGTTTGAAGAACACAAAGCTGAATCCTACGTTGCAAATACAATATGAAATGTAAGTTCTCACTCACACTAATTTTTGGTGCAGAAGAGGCGATGTCAGGTTTCCAGTTCCTGACTAAAAAAAATAATGACTACTGAAGGAAAAAACTTTATGTCTGCATGACAATCTGTACTTTTCAAGTTTGGATTGAAAATATAGTCTCTAATACATTCTCATATTGTTACAAGTAAAAAATAATTGAATTTCATTGCATTCTGGAAGTTGATTATTCTAACATGTCATTCCCTTCTCTCTACATTGCTGATCCGGCTCCCACAGGCTTTGAATTTGCAAAGCCTATTTGAAATAGACTAAGTCGGATTAAAACAAATGCCAGGGGCACCAATCTATGAAAAGCAATCAAACCAGAATAAATCGGGAAAATGTGAACTCACTCCACTCCCATAAAGTAAAGAGGACCCTCCAGTGTAATTTTTTAAAATAGGCCTTTCTAAAACGGGCTTTTTGTTAAATATCTTTTTTTTTTTTGTGGTGTGCAGTTCAAGCTGAAAATGGGTTGTCACAGACAGCATTCAGACGTCATTTAATGCACAGTTTAATGTTGTGTCCTGGTGAATTGGTGATTTTACTTTAGTCTCTAAAATTGTAAGTTCTTTTATATTCGGTTTTCAACAAATTACCTGATTTGGTAAATCATAAAAGCTAATGAAGGTTATAGTTTTAAATGTTCTATTTTGGCGATCCTTTTTCAAAACTTATCTTTTAGCCAACGGAAGTGAAGTAGTAAGAAAGTCAGTTGCCCCATTAAATAAAAGTTCATGGAAAATCAGCACCACCTCTTTGCTTTCCTGTAAGTGTTATGTGCCTCCCTAACTTTTGAAAGGGGCCAGGGTGAGAGTAAAAATGGATGTGTACACGAATGTGTGTGACAGTATATATGGCTATAACTTCATAGTTCTATTAGAAAATACAGAGTGCTCCTCATTTGCTTCTAGATCCATCATCCTTCCTTACAAGAAGGCCAAGGGTCATTTATATGGAGACATGTGGGATGATGGTAATGGGGATGGTGACTGCCTTCCTCCTTCAGCCACGCTGACTCCCAGTTCAAGAATGACATGCCTTCAGGTTGAATGCCTCTTCCACTAGGAAGGCTCTCCTGATTCCCCATCCCAAGTCAATTTCCCTCTCATCAGAGCACTTTCACTCTGTGTCTCATTCCCTATCCACAGTCTGTCTCCCCCACTAGAATAAAAAGCTTGTTGAGTCCAGATTTCTACTCTGCTCCCGCACCTGGCACTCTAGCTGGAATACACTTTTATAAACAACGTTATCGGTCAAGATATTCCTGTGGCAAAACTCAGATTCTAGGACCTTAAGTGGAAATTCACAGTCTCGTTATCTAAGAAGAGCAAGATGGGGCTTAATTTCCTTTTCAGTTCATCTCTTACTCAGATCACAGGTCGTGGCTTCCCCTGGGAGAGATGAGTCAGGATATTTTCATGCATGTTGGAGGTTAGAGTTGTCTTGTGACTAAGAAATTCATCATGTGTCTAGACAGCCAGCTGAAGGGGTGGGGCCAGCAGAGGCAGTAGGGTCAGGGGAGGGCATTTCTGACCAAACGGAATGTTCTCCATCTCGGGGTGTTTCAGGTACATCCTTGGATGATGCGAACCTCGGGAGGACTTCGGTCTTGCCTGGTTTCTGGTATCAGAGAGGATCCACCTGTGTTCTATCTCCTGGAAAGACAGAGCCAGAAAGTTTTGGAAATGTGACAGCTGCAGCTGGAGAAACTCCCCCTACCAGGATGCGAGTAACAGCAAACTCCTCACACCAAGACATCAGAGCAAAGCTTCAATCCTCCTGTCAAATACTGACTTTCACTTTCTGGGTTCTCTTGCACTGGGCAACATGGTATTTTAAGAAAGATCGCTCCACTTCTGTTTTTCACTTCATTAAGCAACTAGCTCTACTCGGAGAACCACTCCTGAACTTGCTTCTGGGAGCGCACAGTGTGGATACACGCTGAACTCCTGAACTCGCTTCTGGGAGCGCACAGTGTGGATACACGCTGCTTTGACCCTCTGGGCTGACCGGGCGTGTCTCCTGAGATCTGCTCCTTGTCCAGCTGCTGGGGCAGGACTCCATGCTGCTGTGGGTGTCCCTGCTGGTCCTCGGTGAGTAATGAACAGGTGCCCGACCTGAGCCTCATCCCAAGCAAAGGGTCCCCCCTCCTGGCTAGTGAAAACTGCAGAAAATGAACAAAAGGGAAGGTGTTGATTTAATGCTATGAGGGAAATAAACAGAAATTGATTTCCAGAGATGTGATCTTCATCCACTTTGGCTTTTAGTTGCCTGTGGGAAATCCCTCCCAATTTTTGTTTTCAAATGAAAACAAAACAAACAAACAAACAAAATAACTAGATTTGGTTACCCCCTTCCCATGCAGCTCATGAAAACCCAGAGAAAAATACAATCTGAGATTCTAAGGACCATATATATTCTAATTGTGAGCTGGGGCAATTGATGCTTTGCTGAGAATAGCTATTTCCTTCTCTGTATCCTGCAATCAAACCATGAGAAAAGAAAAAAAAAAATAAAATGGTTTCCCTTGGACTGCCCCGACCCACGCCCCTGCTTCTGTGTTATTTGACAATATTTGTCCATGTGAGACACTGAATTCCTAGTAGTTCACACTTGGGAATTTAAAAAGTCAGTCTTGTGTATTTGTTAAGTGTGTTTGTCTTGCTCCAACTTGGATCCCCCGACTCTAACTTGGGGAAGATTTATTATTAGTGTGATATGCACCTCATGGGATCAGCAAATAAAGAATGGATGGATGGTGTCAGCGCAGCCCAGAGCGGAGCACCTCAGAGAGTAGAGAGGCCTGGAGATCACAGCCTCCACCCTCAAGAGCTGACACTGATTAGAGCATCAAAGTTCCAATGCAAGAACCTTTGACCTGCCAATATCAGAGAAGTGTTACACACTGGGTCACGGCATGATGGGTGATGATGACAATTGCTTCTTGCTAACCCCTATGTCTTGGACACCCTTCTAGGAATACCCCCATATTATTAATCTATCCAATTTTTTAACGACCTGTAGCTTGGAACTATTATAACTCACATTTACAAATGAGGAAACGAAGGCACAGAAACTGTGGTCTCAATACTAAGATTCATGCAGCTAGAATTAGTGGTGGTGTCAGGATTCAAACCCATCATCTGACTTCGGAGACTATGCATTTAACCGTCACCCCATACTGTATGTTCAGTTCGGAGCTTCAATAAGCTACGATTGTCAGCGTCCTGAGTCAAAAGAAGAGAGAGCTTGCTTCAGCCTCTAGACACCTGATAAGGCTTCATGGAGGAGGGAAGGTTCATTTGGACCCTAATGCATGGATGTGACTTGACTTAACTTGGTACTGAAGGAGAAGAATACTCCAGGAGTCAAGATCAGCAGTAGCCCCATACTTAAAAAAAAAAATTGACAGCAGCCATTAATTGAGGACTTACTAATTCAATTCATTACAATAACACCAGGAAGTCACTTCTATGGTTCTCATTTTTCAAAAGAGGAAACTGAGATGTGGAAGTTTATGTGGTTTGCCCAGGGTTTACATGGCTAAAATGGAAACCAGGTTGTCTGAGTCCATAACGTGAGATTTTGGCCACCATGTTTCGTGGAACTGCATGTGTTTCTCTTCCTCTTGTTTTGTAATAGAATGTGGCCTGCGGGTTCTCAGGGAGACATGGTTGGGAACACCCTGCCTTTATTGATACCTGGCTTTTTACTCTCTTGCAGCTCCAGTCCATGGACAATTTGGTAAGTCCCCCGTTTCTTTTCTCTTTCACATCTGCAGATACTCTAATAACTAGCCTCTAACTCTCGTAAGAAAGACCACCTTATCTCCTTCCTTTCTTCTCTGAGCACTGCAGGGACATAAAAATACCAGTTGTTGTGGTGATTCTGATGCTAAGCATTAGACTATTCGGAAGTACCTTTCTCCATCCAAACCTGCCACGTGTTGGATGAATGTGGAGGGTTGGGGCACGTGTCACTGGAGTTCACAGGAGGTGGGGGCATCCCCTCACCTGATGTGGGATTCTGGCCAAGGCTGATGTTGGAATGCATAGGATTTTGAGAGGGAAAGATTTTTAAAAGCCATTATTACAAAGTGGGAGGCTGGAGCTCCAACTCTGTCCCTACCCATGTGTAACTAACTTTCTGTGGACACATTTTTCTAGTAATAGCTCAAATTATGATAACTCTGACCTCCCATCCATCTGCTATTCAGCAGAAAGCCAAGTCTGTCTGTCTTTCTGTCCTTTCTCTCTCTTTCTTTTATGCTGGGGATTGAATCCAGAGGTTTATGAATGCTAGACAAATGCTGTACCACTGAACTACAATCTAGTCCTTTCCAATATATATATATATATATATATATATATATATATATATATATATAGAGAGAGAGAGAGAGAGAGAGAGGGTCTAAGTTGCTGAGGCTGGCTTTGATCTGGAAATCCTCCTGCCTCAGCCTCCCAAGTCACTGGGGTTACAGGTGTGCACCACCGCACCCTGATAGAAAGTCCAGTTTTTATAGGCAACTATCTCACAAATGTTTGGCAGCCACCGTGGGATTCCTTCAAGTGTTCCAAGCACATCCTGGGAATTGCTGGTGGTTGTCCTGCTTGAGCCAGAAGGAGCCACAGCCCCCCGGGTATACACTGTCTCTGTGGCTCTCCCTCATGATGTCATGGACACCAACCATTTCCCAGTCAGAGGGAGACAGGATTTTAACTCAGCAAGACCTTGCTAATGGATCTAGGATGAGGAAATAAACCAGAAGGTCTTACGTCAGCCCCTGAGTGTGGTTGATCTCAGGACCCAGTGCCAAACCTCACAAAGGCCCTGACGAGGGACATCCTCCTGGTCACCGGGCCACGGCACACCAGACGGGCAGTTTACCTGAACCAAAGAAGAATCCAGTTGAACCCATCAAAAGAGAGAAGGTCTTCCTTCCTTCCAGGAAAGGACCTGCTGCCCAAGTCCCTGTTCCCTTGCCCCAAGCTTCCTAGGCACATGACAGGTGTCCCCTAGAAATAGAACATTTCTATTCCCTTCAGGAGAAACACAACACATTCCCATTGAGCACACAGGGCACTCTGCCCAAATATTTAAGAGAAAACATTTTATCTTTTTTTCTATCCGTGCATAATAGTGGAATTCATTGTGGTGCATTTTACATGCATTTTACATAATTTGATCAATTTTATTCCCTGGTACTTTCCCTTCAGAGAATTTTTTTTTTTTGGTACCAGGACATGAACCTTGGGATACTTAACCACTGAGCTACATTCCCAGCCCTTTTATTTTATTTTATTATTTTGAAATAGGGCCTCACTAAGTTGCTGAGGCTGGTTTTGAACTCTCTCTCTTCCTGCCTCAGCCTCGTGGGATTACAGGAGCATGCCCCTGTGCCTGGCTGAGAAACTTTTTTTTTTCAAAGTCTGCAAAAATTCTTGAATGTTTCACATTACCAAACAGAAACATTTAACCTCTTCATCTAAAACATGCATTCAAGTGACCTTACAGGTTATTTCCCCCCTAAACACAAGAAAGGCCTTTTTGTTACATTTGGATATCATTAAAAGACATATTTGGGATGTTCTTCTAGGGAAAAAAAAATTAATAATGCTTAATATCTCCAGCTTTAAAATAGCAATTGCTTATAAGCCCTTAACTCTAGACACTTCCCCCTTATCTGAGCATGAAAAGGTAACAAGACGAAAATCCATGTAAAGTGATTCCACTGCAAATTGGATAGTAATTAGCGGCACCTCAAATTGAGATTTTTATTTTTGAAAAACAAAATAATCGCACTATAATTTGTTTTATTTTCTATTTCACAGAAGTTAGACTATCACAGGCCCTGTGTAGATTGAAGCCTGGACCTAGTATTGGGTTTTCAAATGTGGCATCGAGGCCGCACAGGATGGAGGCAGCACAGGAGGGACTGAGGCTGTCAGAGGATCCCCACCTGCCTCCCTTCCTTCAGCGTAAAGGCAGACTTTCCCCGGATCCCACAGTCCCTGCTGTCCCTTAGTTTTATTCCTCTGACAGCTTTTCCCCAGACCTGGATGGAGTAGCGAGGAAAGCCAACTGCTTCACTTTTCCAAGCCCACGGTGGGGGGGCGCCAGCAGTCTAGAGGGGGCACGGGACCCACCTCCAGGAACCATACCACTGCTTTCCTTGTGATGCATTTCTCCTTTTTCATTGTTAACAGATCTTGCTTTTCACCTCTGTGTTTGTCGCCAGCCATAGAACAGCGGTTCCACATGACTTTTCCAACTTCATGAAATACTGCATCTTAGGCACAATCTGCAATAGCCATCCATTTTCACTTTATACCCATTGAAAGATTAGCTTACCAAGCCACTCATCTTTAAGCAAGCCAGAGAAGAGCATTGCATCCGGAGGGATGTTTCTAATAATGGATAATTTTGTTGTTAGCTTCACCACCTCAAAACTACAGGACTCAGAAAATAAACATTCAGGTTCAAAAAAAACCAGGAAGCCTCAGTAATGATTTCTTGTCAGGGAATTAGCATTAAAAAAATAAAATCTCCCAACCCAGAAATCTTCTCTATAAATGGTAATAGATAAAGGAAAACACTTTATTATGGAAGAAGTGTTAAGCCAGAATGGAATGCACCTCATAGGAAAACCACTAAAAGAGCAAAGACAGAAAGGAATTCCGTTCCTCTATTTAGTCAAGCAGATAATCCAAACATACGTGTTTTCAACATAAATAATAATTGGTTTTCCAATAAAATAACCTGACACGTAGTTTATCTTAACTATGGTAATTGGGAGGACCACCTGTGTTAGTGGATTGGCTTTTATCATAGGAGAAACAAACTTCTCACATTTTTATAACAACAGGTAGTTTTGCATGTTGGCGTCGGGGGAGCCCAGCAAAGTTAGACTCAGCCTCCTACAGAAACCGGGAGACAGAGGAGCGTCTTTCCATATGCCCATCTCCCCCAAACCAAAAAGATAGCATGTCAAGTTCATGACCCCGCTGTGCCAGGGCAGCGGGCAGGTTGTGAAAAGGCCAAAGAAGATGTCCAGAGATGGCTGTGAGACTTATGATCAGTGACAGTTCAGGAGGCTGAGGCAGCAGCATTGCAAGTTTGAGGCCGGCCTCCAGAAGTAGTGAGATCCCATCTCAAAGTAAAAAAATGAAAAGGGCTGTGGATTAATTCAGTGGTAAATCACCCTGGGTTTAATCACCAGTACCAGGGGTTGGGGCGGGGATAAGTGACTGCTCCAAGAAGAGTTCAGTGGTGACAGGCTGAACAGGCAGCCCCTCCGTCAAGCACGCGCCTCCTCCGTCCCTCCCTCTTGCTGTTTTGTCCAGTGGTGCCTGGCTCGGGAGTGATCTGTATTCTTTCCACGGGGCTCTCAGTTCCACAACTGTCCCTACGCAGAGGGAGGTTTTATACATCAGGTTGCAGCAGCAGTGACATAAGCGGCTTTGGTTTGCTTGCATGAGCAGCATATCAAGGAGCAACTTTCCCAGCATATACGGAAGAAAGGAGCTTCTGACAGATGGCACTAAACTTCCCTGGTTCCCAGCGTGCTAAAGAGAAAGCCAGGTCCTCTAAGATCCTAGGTATCTGCACTTTGCAGCCCAAGGGTGTTAGTGCTGCCTTGGCTTGGCTGAGCTTTTGGAAAAAGAAGGGGGCATCTGGGGATGATGTTTTACTATCCCCCACCTTTTTTTTTTTTTTTTTAAGGATAACACATGGCACCCAGGACTTTCCTGGGTTTGGAGACTGGCCAGACTCTTGTTTAGCCATTATAACATTTATAAACACTTAAAAGGGACAGAAAAAGAAATTCTGAAAGAAAACAGAAATCTCTTCCCTTATTTTCCACAGGAAGCTAATGCTAATGCTTTTTTTTTTTTAAACTTGTTTTTGCCCTGGATTCTCCAGCTCTGTCCACTCATGTTTCAAAGATCTCAGGGTCCAGTTTCATGCAAGGTCAATATTTTCTCGCCCTGAGAGTGTCTTTGAGGTTTAGAGTGTTGGGAGCACCTGTTTCCCTGCAGTCTTACCCTTTGTAGCTGTCTAGACATACTTCACACCTCAGACAGCAGCCTGCTCCCCTCTCCCACTCCTGCTTCTCATTGATATTATTACTTGAGTCCTAGGCCAGAGGCCTGACTCGGGAGACCCCCAAAATTAGGTCCAACCACTCACCCTAAAAACAAATAGAAAAGGAAATGATAGAAAGCATGAAAGGAATTTTAATCAGTGTAGCTCTGCTGGGAAGAGAAGTGGTCCATCCCTTTAGCCCCATCTTCAATAGACTGACAATGACTTTAAGGTTTTTAAAGAGGAGAATGAGAGGCTGGGGCTGTAGCTCAGTGGCAGAGCATGTACCTAGTACCTGTGAGGCACTGAGTTCGATCCTCAGCATCACATAAAGTAAAGGCACCTAGTTCCCCTCTCTTTAAAAAAGAAGAAGAAGAAAAGAACAAAGGCACCGGTGGGCGTTTGCATAACTAGAAAGTTTGCAAAGATACCAAAGCAGGTGATCCTGATCAGGAGAGGTCTGTCTCCATATTATCTCATTATTTCAAGATTGGTCAGGTCTGACCATGTCAGGTTTTAAAAAAAAAAAAAATTAATGTTGCCTGGCAGGTAGCTTCAACTCATCACAAGATGTTTACTGGATCAGATCCGATTCTGGGAATCAAAGGTGACTTGGAGCAATGGGAATAGATGTGAAATGGAGGTGGGAATGCCAAGTCTTTAATCTTGCTCTTAGCCACCCATCAAAAATTTGCAGGCAGAAGTGAAGAGTTAAGTCCTTGTTAGAATATGAGTAAAAATACGATTTGGACTTTTTAAATACCAGCATAATTAATCTCCAAATTTTTGTATTTCTTCCATCTTTAAGTCCAGTCCCAATATAGGCTCATGCCACATGTAAGGGAGGGAAAAACAATTATTTTTGCTTCGTCTCATCTTAGGCTCACTAGCTGGGGCTGATGAATCAAACTGGTAAAAGATTAAGAGGAGAAAAAGTAAGCTTTAATTACACATGTACACATGGAAGATCACAAAGTCAAATGTGGCTCAAGGAAGCAGGCAGATATTCGAGGTTTACATATCATCTTAGGCTAAACAACGTTGAGGGGTTTGAGGATTCTGGAGAGGGAGAAGCGAGTTATGGGTGGTGACAAGGAAAAGCGTGTTAACAAGGGTTGTTTAGTATGCTTTGTTGTGCAGATCTAAGCCAATATCTTCTCTACTGAGAAGGTCCGACAGAAGGAGATGCCTTTATCAAAGCAAATTTTCTTTAGGAAAAGAAAATATATGGCCTATTTTTAGATTTTTCCTTTTTTTCTGGTAGTTCCCAATGGTCTTTTGGTTCAAAATAATTCATATACGAAAGAAACATATTTGGGGATGACATGTGCTGGTACCCTTCACACACACACACACACACACACACACACACACACACACACACACACACTCATCTTAGAGAGGAACTGTAACATGCAGTTCCCTGGAGGAAGGAATACATGCTGGAGAAATGCAATGCTCAGTTATGTCCCTGAGGATCGGCTTCACCTGAGAAGGCTAGAGGATTTGTAAACCTCCCATCATTGATCAGTCATGAATGGATCCCGCTGGGGTTGCCCTCTGAAAGGTCAGTCTGCTCCTGGAAACCCCGGAGCAGCCACGGCACCTGGCAGTAAGGCGAGCCCAACTGTAGAACCTGCAATTTGGGGAAGCAGTAGCTCTCCCCAGGACCCAGGGGATTCTTCAAATCCAGGTCCTCCTGTCATCCCCACAGGAACCTCGGTGGCAGCGATTGCAGGGACCACCACCTCAGACTCATTTCTCTTCTTCTCAGCAGCTGCACCCAGACCTGTGATTTCCCTTCAACCTCCATGGACCACAGTCTTTCAAGGAGAGACAGTGAATCTGACTTGCAATAGGTTTCATTTCCATGCACCAGAGAAAACAGAATGGTACGGGAAATATGGACACACAACACGAAGAGAAACCCCAGGAGATACCCTGCAAGTCCGTGAATCGGGAACTTACAGATGCAAGGTCCAGGGCTCACTTCTAAGTGACCCTGTATCCTTGACCTTTTCTACAGGTGAGAGAGAAGGTGAACTGGTTAAGATCGTAGCTCTCTGCAGTTTTTAAGCACTGGGGTCCTTCCTTCCTCTCTCTCCCTTAGCCTTAGCTGCTTACAGTTTTACACTCTTCCTCGTTGTCTGCAAATGTTTTTCACTTGAAATTCGAGTTGAAATGCTTCATATTAATCAGCATACATTCTCACACATTTACATTGTCCAGGAAATTTGTTTGTTTAGTCAATACGAAGAGGAAGCTGTCTGAGATGCTACCCTGTGGAACTTCACAGCCTCACAGGGGAGAAATCACACACACGGACATGCTGAGCATGAAGGAGAAAGTCAGAGATTTCAAACCTCTGGCCTTTCATCCCTGCCTGTCCTGGTATCTGTCCCTTCTTCCTTTCTATTTTTTCATCTCCAATTTGCAAAATGCCCATATCCCTTCCCGTGCAATTCTACCTCATTTACACATAATGTTCTGGATCCCCTTCACAGACGTGGCTCTCTAGGAGGAGGTATTCAGGATCTAAGATGGAATTGATACAGCTAACCTCAAGTCACAGCCTGCACAGCAGGAAAATTTCCACAGAGGACCACATTCACAATCAATCGAACCTAACCTTGTGTCTCTGAAAATAGTTCTTCTCTCTAGCATCCCCCAATGCACTGCCATGATTCCTTGCATATTTCTCCAAAGGCTTCCTCTTTGATAGCACCTGCTAGGAGATTTAGTGAGCAGACTGGTGTTGATTTTTGCTCTATTGTATGATGACAGAGATTTTGATCACACCTTCTTTGGTTTTTCTTCTCCATATTAAAGTCCTTACATTTTGAATCTGTCCTTAAATGATTGAATACATGTGTTTAGAATTTGTTTAGGAGTTGTATCTGAAGAATGCCTCACTGAGTTGGGAGGAAATGAATAGACTTTGGTCAGGAGATTAACTTCTGATGGGGGCAGAAAGAAAACAATAAAGCCTTTGTAATTGAAGGGGCAGGGGGAAAGGAGGTAGTGTCCTGAATGATGGTATCTTATCTCTGTGTTGTTTCCAGGCTCCTTAATCCTACAGGCTCCTTATTCTGTGTTTGAAGGAGACATATTGGTTCTGAGATGCCAGCAAAGGGGAAAAGAGAAGCTGACCTCCGTGAAATACACTTGGAATGGAAAAGTCCTTCTGGTTTCTAACAAAAGCTTGGATCTTTTTATCCCAAGAGCAAGTTTAAATAACAGTGGCTTTTATCAATGCATTGGATTTAGGAACAAAAAATCGGCAGATACGTCAGCTACCAAATATATTGGAATTAAAGGTAAATCCTTCATTTCCTATAGATTCATTTAGTAATGTCAGGGTGGAGAAACTGGGCAGGAGGGATTTATAGGGGAATATTGGAACCCTGAATACTGGAGACTTATGAGTCCCTCCCAGAGGCAGAGAAAGTGGAGTGATTGGACTTGAATTGTCCTAGGAAAGAAAAACATAATCGAGAGCTTGATACATTTAATCTTGTATGTCTGAAGTTTCCGGGGACAGAGAATCCAAGCCTGTTCCTCCCAGAGTGCTAAATACCCTCCTGCTCAGAACTTGATTTTCCTTTTCTCTCTAGAACTATTTCCACGTCCGAACCTGAAGGTCACAGCCCTTCAGCCTACAGAAGGGAACTCTGTAAACCTGAGCTGTGAAACGCATCTTCCTCCAGAGAGACTGGACACCCCTCTTCATTTCATCTTCTTCAGAGATGACAGGATCGTCCTGTCAAGTTGGAGCAACTTCTCAGGGCTCCAGATCCCCACCATCTGGAGAGAAGACTCGGGAAGGTATAGATGTGGGGCTGCAACTGTGACCAGCAGCATCCAGAAGCTCAGCTCCCCCCGGGAGATCCTGGTACAGAGTAAGTAGGCAGGGCCAGGGGGCTGGGTGGGACTGAGGCATCTTTCCCACATCTCTGGGCTCCTTCTGGCCCGTGGGTATAGGGACTATCCAAAAGAGATTCGTTTTGTCATTCTGATAGGGGCTCAGGCTTAAAGTAAGAATCGAGGAACTATATAATAAAAGAAATAGGGGATTTCATTTCTACCTTCATTTCCCTAACAACTTAGTCTTCCTTTCAAAC
The DNA here is from genome assembly GCF_052094955.1 of Ictidomys tridecemlineatus. NCBI lineage: Eukaryota > Metazoa > Chordata > Mammalia > Rodentia > Sciuridae > Ictidomys > Ictidomys tridecemlineatus. The sequence continues at coordinate 124,593,364 of NC_135487.1, read as the reverse complement.
TCTTTCATGTTGGAGTGATAGAGCTGATGCATGGAGTTCAATTCAAGATCTGGGGTTAAAAAACAAGAAAACGAGGTTCCCTGTTATTGAGTTGGCAGATCCAGCATGCCAGAACCCAGGGCAAACTATTTAGAAGACAAATACCCACCTCTTCCTAATCAATAGCAAAAAAACAATATACTGTCTGTGAGGTGTGCTGCAGAGGTGAGGGAGACATGCATACAAAGGGAAATACACTAAATACCATCTTGTCTATGTTTACAGGTGATTGGAATTGGACTTGTATTTCTTTAGAAGAGTTAGTAAAGACAGAATGCAAAAAAGGGCCAGGATTTGTTGTTGTTGTTGTTGTTGTTGTTGTTGTTCTTTTGTTTGTTTCTAAGGCAGGGTCTTGCTAAGTTTCCCAGGCTGGCTAGAACTTGCAATCCTCCTGCCTCAGCCTCCTGAGTTTCTGGGATTACAGGCATGTGCCACTGTACCCAGAAATGAGAGGGCCAGTTTCATTAAACATTGCCTTCTCAAAGAAATTTTCTTCTTAAGGGACCAAAAACTTGTATGTCCCTTACATGGTGGCCTATTTTTTCCCCTGATATTAAATAAAAATAGTCAATCAGCCCAAAAAGAAAAATATCATCTTGTCTTAGGTATCAACCCAGGACTTCAGGAATCAGGTGTGGTCCAGCTGAGTCCCATAACAACCACTATTTCTATTACCTATCTCTCGAAACAATTCAGACCACCAGCTAGGTCAGACAGAGCTCAAATGCTTCTCCAGGAGTGGTCGATTTTTCTCTCCTGGGGCTTTGTGTGTTAGGCCGGAAGGGTTAGCACATTTAGTGATGTTCTAGATTCAAAATCCATAGTCCATTGATCACAGCACTAGTATCCGCTAACGGAGGACACCTTAAGTCGCGTGAAAAGTGACTCTATCTGAAACCAGTCCTGCCTTCCCCACACCTGGCCCTCAGCTGCTGCTCCTGTTCCCGCAGGGGTCCCTGTGTCTCAGGTCTCCTTGGAGACTCAGCCCCCAGGAGGCCAGGCAATTGAGGGGGAGATGCTGGTCCTTGTCTGCTCCGTGGCTGAAGGCACAGGGGTCACCACATTCTCCTGGCACAGAGAGGACACATCGGAGACTCTAGGGAGGAAGACGCAGCATTCCCAGAGAGCAGAGCTGGAGATCCCAGTCGTCCCAGGGAGCCACAGCGGGGGATTCTACTGCACAGCCGACAACAGCTACGGCCCTGTGCAGAGCCAGGTGGTGAACGTCACCGTGAGGGGTGAGTCTTAACCACCACTGATCCTGTGTATTCTGAGGGTATTTTTTCAAATCAGGAGTGGGCCTCACCAATGTTAACTTTCTGACTCATCTTTTTCCGACTTCTTTTTCCATCCTCCCCATGACCGACAATCTCTTTCCATCAGAATGTTAACAAACCAATCGGGTCAGTGGAAAGTAATACGGTGAGGTAAAGCTGGCCGGAAGCCATCTTTGCCTCTTGGAGCTGATTTTGTGTGTCTCTTCTCTGATCCTCTGTGCGCTGATCTCAACGAGTAGCCTTACCTCACTGGCAGCGTTGTAGCTCTGTCACCTAAGTGTCACCTATACTTCTCCTTTCAGTAAATGATTCATTGCACATTTGATCCGTGTCCTCGAGGGGACAGAACCAAAGGCATAAGGCAGCCCTCTGCTTGGTACCGCAGGCCTGAGGGATTCCCAGCTTCACAATTACATGCAGAAAACGCCTAAGTCTGGTGAGCAGATCCAGAGCCAGCCTTGTCCCCTAGGCAGACGAGCCTTGCTTTGGGATCCTCCAGGCCTAGTTCATGTCGTCTTGTGTGCCCAAGAAGCCACAATGGGCCAAGCCGTGTTCTCAGTCAACACTGGGCACTGAGGATGTGGTTTCTCCTGGGCTTCAGCTCCTCTCCCACCCGGGCTCAGTGCCTCCCTAGGCTTTCAATAAACCGTCCATCCATCGAGAAGCTACTGGAAAACTAGATTTCCTTGCTTTCTTTTCCAGTAAAACTCCTCAAAAGGAGTTCTCTCTACTGGCTCTCCTCACTTCTTCCATTTCTCTCAAACCCTCCGCTCTCAGGCTTGGCTCACTCCACTGAGTTACTCTTGTAAAGGTGACCAATGACCTCTAATGACCTCCATAATGCCGAGGCCGGGCGACGCTCGGTTTCCATTTTACTTGATCTTCCTCCAGCTCTTGTCTCAAATGATCCCACCTTCTTGAAATACTGTCCTTAACTTCTGGGGCACAGCTCTTAGCTTTTTATCGGACACTCCTTGTAGGTTGCTTTTCAGAGTCTCATCATATTTCCGACTTGTCCATTCTGGAGACTCCTCCTGGGGCTCTGTTCTCAGACACTCTGTGCCCAGACTCTCCATCATCTCACCCAGTCTCATGACTTTAAATGCACTTGTGACTTCCAGGTACTGAGGACTCCCAGACTCAGCCTATAGCTAGACCTTCAGTCTGACCTCAAGATCCATCTACCCAAGGACTTAAACCATGCACTTCACAGTTCCAATTGGCATCTCAAACTTAACTTGAAAGCCAAAAACTTACCCCTGAAACCAAACTCTTGATTTTCACCTGAAACAGGTTTCTGCTTAGAGCATCCTCCTGCGACACATGAAGCTTCCTCTCCTAGTTTCTCAGGTCAAAAATCCAGACCTCATGCTTGACTCTTTTTTTTATTTCACCCTCCATGTAATCCACCTGCACGTTTTAACAGCTTTACCTTCAAAATATAGCAAACGCTTACTACTTCTGTGGTCACCACCAGGGCCAGGCCACTAGCCTGGATTCTTGCAATAACATTCTAATTGCTCTTCCACTTCAGTCACTGCTCTCCAGTCTAATTCTGTCTACAGCATCAGGAGGAGAACTTAAATCAGATCACATTACTCTTCTGTTCAAAATCCTCCTCTGGCTTCCCATCTCTTTCAGGATGACAGCCAACATATCCCAAAGACTCACCAGGCCCTCCATGATCTATCCTTCCTGTCATTTTGAGCTCATCTCCCATTACTCTCCTGTCTCCTTCACTCTGGCCACCCTGACCCTCTGTTACTTCCTCAGATTTTCCAGGAACATTCCCCGCTCAGGCCTTGCACAAAGCTCTTCCTTGATATCCTCGGCTGGCTCCCTCATTTGTTCCAGGGCCCTGGTCTTCTCAAGGAGTCCTTCCCCCACCATCCTTTACAACAGGGAGCCCTTCACCGCAGCACTCCCTCCTCCAGTCCCTCTTGAGTCTCCCCCGACACGCTCATCACCAACTATCATGCGCTTCATTGCTGTCCTCTCCCCTCCTCTGGCCTTAGCCTCAGGACAGCAGATCCATGTTCCGACCACTACAGTATCCCAGATGCCGGAAACAGAGCCGGGTAACTCAGCCATTCCATCAATGCTTGCTGAATGAGTGAATTTCTCACCCATCCTCTCTGTGGATTGTACTAAGAGTCCGAGAAAATAAAGACATGACCATCTGCATTCTACCGACCGGGAAGGCGGAGCTCAGAGAGGTCTTGTCGTGTGCACAGTCACAGGGTTTAGACATGGCAGCCCAGATTTGAACCTCTGCTGTCAGAGAGACGACAGCAACGTCAACGTTCTCCCGAGGCCACGCTGTGGAGTTCCTACACTGTCAGCCATGCTCCATAAGCAGTCAGCTCTGACAGGCAGAGCCGTGAACCTGAGCAGTTTAGACAGAGGCTGCGGGAAAGGGTGGCTGTGCTAATGGCCCAGCTGCTGCTCAGTTTTCTCTGTAGCTCCCTTGAGGCAAGTCCTGAGATGAAGCAGGGGTCCTCCCAGGTAGGGGACGGACGTCTTCCCAGAACAGAAGGAGCTGCATCTCCGTCTTAGAACAGCTTCAGGACCTGAAACACCGGGTGTGATTCCTGGCAGACAAGGACCAAGACGGAGTAGGTGGCATTTCAAGAATCAGCTTGGGAGAAGGGAAGAGAGGTCAGGAAAACTGAAAGCCACCAGATCACACTCGAAAGACTCCCAGGTACCCTGGAATCCAGAGTGGCTCTGAAGGCAGGAGGTGCCACTTGTCCAGGAAGCCACCTGTCCTGAAAAGTTTGCCCGGGGAGCTGAGGTTGTGATCCCTGTGGAGGGTAGACGTCAATCCATTGGCGACTGACACTCAAGTGTAAAATTACTCTTCTTGCTTGGGGGGTTAAGGTAATGGGATGGATTAGGCTTCTCTGCTCCAGGGAGTGAGCTGGTGGCTTCACACAGGTAATTTCATTTTCCTCTCTCACTTCCCTGCATGTGTGGGCTTGGCTACTTTTTCATATACGAGGGAAACATCATCTCCGAGAGTTAGACAGACGGCAAGGATGCAGTTGATGTTCGATGGAGTGAGATTTCCTTCTAAATTTGTGGACTTAATGCCAAAATCTCTGTGCTCAGAAATGGGCAAATTTATAACAAAACATTAATTCTGCAGTAGGCTTAAGGTAGGCTGGGGCAGCTCAGGTCACCATAATAAAATTCCTTCGACTGAGGCTGGAGTTGTAGCTCAGTGAAGCTTTTCTACTAAGTGTCTGTGTGGTAAGTAGCCTAACATGCATGAGGCCCTGGGTTCAGATCTTACTACTCAACATCTCGTCATACGTGACTTAAACCACAGAAAGTTATTTTCTCACTGGTTTAGAGGCTGGAAGTATGAAATGAGGGCATTGACAGGGTTGGGTTCTGGTGAGGGTTCTATTGCTGATTTGCAGATGGCTGTCTTCTTGCTGCGTCCTCACGGTGGCAAAGAAAGAGGGAGGGAGGGAGGGAGAGAAGAGCAAGTTTTCTAATGTCTCTTCTTAGAAAGGTATTAATTCATCATGAGGCTCCCCACCCACATGACTTCATTGAAGTTAACTACCTTCCAAAGGCCCATGTTCAAATATGGCCACCTTGGGGTTAGAGCTTCAACCTATGAACTTTGAGGGGACATACTGCAAGGATTGAGGTTGGCTGCTGTGGTGCTGCAGGGGAGCAGGCTTATCCTGTGGGGTTAAGAGCTCATACTGAGGTAGACATAGCTCTTGCATGGTAGGCACTGTTTGTTCAAAGCACTCAACAATATTAACTCGCTTAATCCACCAATAACAGTAAATAGATGTTAGGGTCCCCATTTTTTCAAAGGAGAAAACAGAAGTCCAGGAAGATTAAATTATATTCCCTGGCCACACAGTTATTAAATGGAAAAGCTGGAATCCTAACCCAATAATCTGGTTTTAGAATCCTGGGCCTTTCTAAGATAAATTTCAACTACATCCTCAAGAGTAGCCATTTCTTCTAGGAAACTGGGTTACCAGAAAGGAGGGATAATTTGCTTTCTATCCATTAAATCTTAAATCCTAGGCCTGAGTATGGTTGAAATTCTGATTTTGCTCAAGTAGATGCCCCGGCAGGCAAATGAGGAAAGATTCTTTCTTCCACTCTCCAGCCATCTTTAGCGGTCGGGATGAGGAGGCTGGGCTGGCTGCCCCCTGAACCCTGCTTGTAGGCGGAACCACTCATGGGTCCAATGGCAGGTTTGTTAGATTGGTCAGGATGGAAAAATAGAGACAGAAATTTCCCTCGCTGGCCGCCAGCCACTGATTTTGTTCTGAGAATCATAAATGAAATAATTGGAAATTACCATTAGCATTGCCATTGTTGTGACATCAGGGTGTCCTCTGTTTGAACCTGAGACACTTGTCTGTGTCTGAAGTTGACTTCCCTGGGGACCTAGAATCTGTGTGAAAAGCCCCACCCACTCCTGTCCTTCCATCCTGCATTAGTTCTGTGGCCTTTATAAATTTGTTTACTGTCTGTCTCCCTCACTAGACCACAGCTCCAAGAAGGTGGGACCTTTTCTATCATTTTTTCACTGCTGTATCTTCGAGGTTTAGATCAGTGCCTGGCATGTGCTCGGCACGTTCTTGGGTGAGTGGAAAAGCTGAGTGGAAATCTCTCTCGCTGTGGATGACAGGGTAGGAGAGTGGGCCCTAAGGAAAAATCAGAAACGTCCAACAACTCACTTTGTTGCATATGAAAATATGAAAAAATTCCATATTTTCTGTGTTACTCCACCCTGGACCACACAGGGTGAATCTTTCTGGCCTTACCCTGGCCCATAATTTCTCTCCCCCACCCCACTTTTAGACCCATAATTTCTCATCCCTCTTCCCCTCCCAGACAAGTTAAGGAAAGTTTCCAGGATGGGAATGCGTGGTGATTCCAAACCCTAAGCCTCTCCTGCCCCGGCCCACACAGCCTCTCTCCCCTTAGTGATTCCCAGCAACAGGAATGTCCTCATCGCTGGAGGAGCCGCTGGGGGACTGCTCAGCTTTCTTTTCCTGCTTGGGGCCCTGCTGTTTTTCCACTGGCACAGGACAAAATCAGGTTTGTGTCCTCCTCTTGCCTTTGCCAGGGTCCCTGCCCTGTTCTTGCGTCAGACACCCCAGCTTTGGTCAGCCTCAGTAACCACTAAGCCACTCTGCAGGTCTCCTCCTTACAGCGCAGTTCCCCAGTCAGACCAGTGTGTGAGGGCTGCTTAGACCTAGTCTAGTTCACTAAGTCTCAAGTGGAAGGAAGGAAAAAGAGAGAATCTTTAATGAATAAAGTTTCAAAAACTACCTTAACGGCTCTGGGGGGCAGTTTCTTTGGTTCATACAGGTCAACCAACTAGATCATTCAGCCCCACCCAAATCTATAAATGGATCTTCGAACTAAACTGAAAGGCTCTGGAGAAATGATTGTGAAGGTTTCCCGGGCCTTATTGGCTTGAACCTGCCCTGGCCTTGCTCTCCATGGGTCAGCCTCCCCTACTTTGGGAGAAGGTCTCTCCCAGGCACTGTCGACCATGTGCTCCCAAAGCCTTCTTGCTCAAGACCAGGTCAAACTAGTTTCAGATGACAGAAAACATGGTGTAAACGACAGGTGCAGAGCCGGGCACAGTGGGGTACACCTGTAGTCCAAGTGACTCAGGAGGCTGAGGCAGGAGGATTACATATTCAAGGCCAGCCTTAGCAATTTAGCGAGGTCCTAGCACTTAGTGAAACCCTGTCCTAAAATAAAAAATAAATAAAGAGCTGGGGATGTGGCTCAGTGGTAAAGCCTCCTGGGTTCAATCCCCAGTACCAAAAAAAAAAAAAATAAAAAAAATAACAGTGAGGCTTTCAGTTCTAGAAAATTACCCACACCCTACAACTCTTTCTCTTAATTCATTCAATTCAATTGAGCCCTCCAGATCCTTGGGAGCCCTTCCACATACCATGTATTGAGCTGGAGGGGGGGCACTTTGGACCTCTGATGAGTCTCCTTAATATGCTTGAGGCAGAGCCTGAGGTTCCTCTGGACACAGCCACAGATGTTCCTTGAAGTCTACCCTCAGCACTTCTCTGCGAGGGTGATGATTTGGTTACATTTAATATTTCTTGAGTTACAGTAACACAGCCTTGAACCCTAATAAAGTCTCATATAATGTGACCCAGGGATGTGTAGCACTGGCCCCAGCAAGTTCCGTCCTTTTATGCTCTGTTCCCATCCCTTTTCAAAGTATATTAATGAGAACCAGGACTTGGCTGGTGTTTAAATGGTGCCTCCTACACACCTCCCCCCTCCCCCCACCCCCCACATCTCCCTCTCCCCCACCTCCTCCCCTCACACCTCCCCCCCACTTCCCCACCCCCACCTCCCCTCCCACTCCCCCCCCACTCCCCCCCACACTTCCCCCACTCCCCCCCCCACTTCCCCCCCTCCCCCCTCCCCACCTCAGTAGCTCCTGAATGTGAAGTCTTTGAGAAAGAGCTCCCTCTGCTGACATGAATGTGCCTTTGCTTTCTTTTGCAGGAGGTGGTTTCTGGACAGCTGAAACCAGGTGAGACCTCAGCTTCTGCAAGTGCCTTTTTTGCTTCCAAGGTACACAATATGCAAAACTGTGTGGTTGCAAAATTAGGTCAAGATATTTTTCTTAGATCTTGTGGCTAAATGCTTCCATTTGCATGTTCCTTGAGTCAGTCAAAAATGAGCTTCCTAAAGCCATTCTGTCAGCTAAAAGTTATTATTATAGATTTTATGTATATTTGGATTGGTTTCTTATTTGAAATTGGCACATTCATTTAAACGGATGATACCAAAGGTTATAGATTTTCTTGGGTGGGTACAAAATACTTCTGTACCAATAGCTCCAGAGTTAGAGCATACGTTATTAAATATATGTCCAAGGGTTAGATTCTAGATTTTTTATAAATGTTCTAGATTTTCTGGAGGTATATGCTTTTATTGATCTTATTTTTCTCCCAGACATACAAAGGTATTAATTAGACCGTGTTCTTCATTTCAGTTTGGGAAATATGGTCCTCTTCTGTCAGTATCTCAGTCTTAGGTTGCACCCAGGAACTGGAGTGAGGATCGTGTCTAATTCCTTCTTAAATTTCCCAACATAACAATGTGAAGGCATTTGGCCACTGCTTCCTGAGGAGAAGACGGGTTCTTATCCATCCTGTCTATGAGACAGTGATTGTCACTGTGATGTCAAAGACTTTGGTCTTGTCCCAAGGTAGCCTTCCATACTAAAGTTCCCCAGTTTCTTTCAAAACAACAATTTAACTTAATATGGACCCACTGAAGCTTCAGTTAAACTCTTCAGGGTTCCCAGTTCCCTACAGACTGCTGAATTCCCTCCAACCCACTTTATCCACCACCTCTGCCTAAACATCTCACCCTCAGGCATGTTGGAATGCTCCAAGGATTATCATGGATTTCTGTCCCATAGGAGTCCTCACACCCCCGGCCTGGGACAGTCCTTTCATTACATCTGCTCTGCCCAGGTGGAACCACACGTCTCCTGTGACAATGGTGAGGTTTCCCCTATAAGAAGCTGCTCCTAAGACTCCACCAGGGAAAGATAAATAGCTTTGAGTCCCCTGGGAAATGCCACTCATCTCCCTACAGTACTCTGGAGTCAGATATTCCTAAAGAATAATCACTTCATTGTGTGCCTAAAGCGAGTGGAGGGAATGCTTGGGAAGAGGCCTCTGCAGAACATAACAGGCAGAGACAGACTGGTAATATTGTCTTTTCTTTCCAATGCACCCCAAAGAAGGAGGTTTGGTATATGCTGAGATCCAGACTACTGACCCAGGAGAAGAAGGAGAAGGTATGTTTTTAAACGATTACAGCTACAAACTATACTCATTCATTCAGCAAATATTTATGGAGTATCTCCCGTGTGCTAGGTGCTATTATAAGTGTGGAGAGTCGCTCAGCAAACAATTCCCCACAGTATGGAGCTTAGATTCTAAAGACGGAAGACAGACATGAAAAAATATATACTATAGCTGAGGCTGTGGCTCAGTGGCAGAGCACTTGCCTAGCATCTGTGAGGTACTGAGTTCAATTCTCAGCACCACATAAAAATGAATAAATAAAACAAAGATCCATGGACAACTGAAAAAAATATTTTAAAAAATACATACTATATCTTTGCTGATGATCAGAACAAAACTTCAGCATCCTTCTGATAAATATTGTGATCTTGATGGTTTGTGTACTAAGGTGGCCTATAGGTCTGAATGAATGAATATTTGCAACATACGTACTACTACAATAGGCACTGCATTGAGAACATTTAAATATAAAGTATTGGATACAAATTTACAATGGAGTTATGTCCCAATAAGCCTGTCATAAATGGAGAATATTTTAAGTTGAAAGTCTATTTAATATTACTCTACCAAACCTCAAGTTTAACAATCATTCTATGGTGCACCATAAAGTACCCATTGTTTACCCTCCTGATTTTGTCGCTGGATGGGAGCTGTGGCTTCCTGTTACTGACCAGCCTCACAAGATAGTATCATGGGTGAAACTGTCTTGGCTCAGTGGAAGAGTGTTTGCCCAGCATGGATAAGGCTATGGGTTCAATTCCCAGTGCTGACAAGAGAGTATCATACCACCCAGCACTAGCCCAGGAAAAGGTAAAAATTTTAAATCTGAAGAATGGTTTCTCCTACGGTTTGTGCACAATTGTAAGGTCAAATGATTGTAAGTAGGACTCTCTCTCTCTCTCTCTCTCTCTCTCTCTCTCTCTCCCTCTCTCCCCCTCCCTCCCTCCCCATAGATGATGACAGATAGAAGGCAATTTTTTATAGGATGCTGAAAATGTGAATTTTACCATTTAATATTCCTTAATTTACTATTGAACTTGGAATTTTGTTCTGGACAAAGTTAAGTTACTTGGTACCAACTGGATCCTTTCAAGGCTTGTTTTCTTTTTAAATTTGTTTTAATTAGTTACACATGACAGTAGAATGATCTTGACATATCATACATTTGACTCAGACAGGGTATAATTTCTCATTTTTCTGAGTGCGCAGGTTGCAGAATCACATTGGTCATGCGGTCTCAAGGCTTGCTTTTAAGCTTCATTATGGCAGGTCCTGAACAATCTTTAGAGGAAGGCTAATCTATCCCTAATACCAAGCAACATTTCTGAGGATTCTATACCAGTTGCCCCATCTATCACGAGATCTGCACGAGCATCTGGGGTTATTTTGTCCGTTCCTTTCTGATGGTTCTTACCTGGCCCAAGATAGTTTCCTCTCTCATATGTGGTATTAATATTCAGCCAAAGACTTGAGGCTACATACCTGTCTGGAGATCTCTGGAGCTTTTGATCTGCCTTGCTGCTTGCTGTCTCTCTAGTACTCTGTCCTAGAAATTCTAGCGACTAAGTTTATCAGGACTGTTGGTCTCTGTCACTTGAAGTCAGAGAGAGCAGACCAGTCTCTATTAGGGCTCTCCAACCTGTGCTGCAGGGTAGAAACTGCCCCCAAGTGGCAAGACTGTGAAACTGCAAGGCTCCGCTGTCTACTGGCTTTCTTTTCTGGCTCTGGGTCCTGGACTGCCTGTTGTCAAATGCCTGATAAACATTGCATTATCTGTTTGTTTGTGTTCTGGTGGTTGAAAATGGAAAGGTGAATCCAGTCCTATTAGTCCCTTTTGGCCAGAATGAGCAGTCCTTCTTCATTTCCTTGAATCTCATTCAGATCCCATTTCAAGACCCTCAAATGAGTGGAGACCTGCTGTTGGACATTACTGTGGTCAGCTGTAACCTGTAGTCCACTTTGGGTTTGTTTTTTGGTATTCACTATTTATTTTCCAAATCAGGGAAATCACTTTTCAGTTTCTAAGAGGAATCTCTGAAGGCTCCTTCACCACGCTGGGGGCTTATAAAGTGTCATTTCCCCATTCCCTAAACACACACACACACACACACACACACACACACACACACGCTTCTGGGTAGAAACTCATTGCACAGAAACTAATATCTCCTTCTAAAGAAATCTGTTCAACAATTTTTTTAAAAAAATCTCTCTCCATATTTCGTTAATTTGGTTGATTAACCCAGACTCTTAGAGTCAAAGAAACAAACTATTATTTTTTAATAAACCTAAATATGGTATCTCATCTAGTATCTTTGTGCCTTGTGGGAATTTCTCTCTCTCTTTTTTTTCTTAAGAGAGAGTAGAGAGAGAGAGAGAATTTTTTTTTAATATTCATTTTTTAGTTCTCGGCAGACACAACATCTTTGTTTGTATGTGGTGCTGAGGATTGAACCCCGGCCGCACGCATGCCAGGCAAGTGCGCTACCGCTTGAGCCACATCCCCAGCCCCGCCTTGTGGGAATTTCATTCATAATCTAACACTGAACCTGTTTTGCAAATGAAGTGGTGGTTAATTCCTTTCCCAAGGTCACAAAGCCTGTGAAACACAAAGATAAGACAAAGTCTTCTGTCTTGATTAAATATTTGCTGCTTGTATAACCGATTCCTGCTTGACCAATAATGTATCACCTGATCATCTGCTTTGTCTCTTTGCTCCCTGAGCCAGCCATTGGCCAGGACCCTCTGAATAGTAGAATCAGAACCACTATCAGTTTGTTTGGGTTGGTTGAGTGCATCTGTCTTATACAGTTTCCTCAATCATCTTTCCACTCTATCCTTAACATATTGGCCCAAACACCATTTTTATTAATGGATTGGTTATATTTCAGGCACTTGATGTATTAATCAGCTGTAGAAAACCCTTTTTACTTGTTCCTTCAGATTTTCATAAAGGCCCTGAGATCATAAGCAAAGCTCTTTCCATTTGCAGGAGGAAAGTGTGCATCACTTTTATCACTTCACTAACAATGTCTGTAATTCCATAAGTGTATGGGTAAGAACACGGTGAAACAGAAACTTCAGGTGCCCCAAGCTATATCTCCTTTTCAGGTTCTAGTTTTCCATAAAATTATTATGGTGCTTTAACAATTTACCTTTTTACCCGAGACTCTTAAATACCAATATTCGTGATCCAAGAAATCACATCTGCTAAACTTTCTTTCTCTGTGACTCCACCTCTAAAAAAACATATAGCAATAAAATCAAGAACTAGAACATGCTAATGTGAGAGTTTTCCTCACCGGGCAACACATATGGAGAGTTTTATGAGAACTTGCCAAACCATCCAGGACAGTGTGGTGGATGTACTCTAAATTAAAAGTACAACGAATTAAACAAGGAGAAAAATATTCTCTCAACATCTGGTAGAAGAAGAAGTGAAGTTTCTTCATGTGATGAGAGAGAGTTTTACAGATCAATGAAGCTTGAGAAAAACTTGCAGAGGGCTTAGCTGAGAAATGGTAAATTAAAAAAAGAAATGGTAAAATACCTAATGCTATGCATAGCTAATAGGATGTGAGCCAATAAGAAAAGAAAGAAAGAAAAAGAAAGGTAAAATAGAAAATCAAAAGATATGTTGGGGTGGGGAAGACACGACATTGATGGGGAGGGCCCAGTGACCCCCGGATTTAGGAAATACGTTGGCAGACTGGGTTCTAAGGGAATTCTTATGGTTCCCTTGTCCTCCACAGGTAACACCCCCTGGATGCCTCCAGAGGACAAGGTGAGCCTCATTTCCCTCTGTCACCACCACCTCCAGCCCTTTCCTTCTCACCCTTTCAAGTTCCTCCGCTGTCTTCTTTCCGTCCCAGCATGCCTTGATAGTCTACTCTGAGGTGAAGACACAGCTGCCAGTTAACTCAGTTGGAAAAGTCGGTTCCAATGATGAAGATGCAGAAGGATATTATGAAAATGTTGTACTCATGTGACTTGACCCTATCCAAAGCCCCAGGCCCAGTGCAATCCTCCAGGCCCTCGGAGCAAGCAACAGATGCAGCTTTCCGACACTTACACCACATGCACTCACCCCCAAGAGGCCTCATTGTCCACCCTGATGTAATGATGGGATGCCCTCTGGCAGCCTTTGCTAAAATGACTGGTTCTTGTCCAGATCTAGAAGAAGACTCTGTACACTTGCTCTGGGTCTGACCTAATGTGTTTCCAGAATCTGATTTAGGGAAGGAGAATAAGGAGAGAGAGAGAGAGAGAGAGAGAGAGAGAGAGAGAGAGAGAGAGAGAGAGAATGCTCTTGAAAAATAGAAACATACATTTTAGTGAATTAGGACTTGTACAAAGATAGAAAAGACTGAGCAATGTGGTTCTCCTTTTAATGCCTTTGTGATTCCTTCAGCAGAGAACCCTTGACATCCTTTGGTGTAGCTGTGAGCAGTTGCACTACAGGGATCTGAACAGCCCCTCCCCACCTGCCTGCAGTTTGCCCTGTCAGGTTCAGTTGAAGATGAAAAGATCCACTTCAAATGGTTTATGGAGAAAGGATTTTTTTCCCCAAGATTTTAAACACTTACAAAATCTTCAGGAGAGCTAGAGAAGCAGGCTCTAGGCTAAACTTCCCAAAGCAAAAGGGATTTATGTTACTATCATTTGCAACACAACCTTATAACATTAGAGAGAAAAAGATATAATAGAAAATTAAAAAGCAACTTTGCAAACCTAAATTTGAATTTGAAATATCAATATGAATTCATGATAAACTCCGCATTTTTTTTAAAAAAATGTGCACTTCTAGGTTTATCCACTGAAAAGACACAATCATCAGTTGAACAGCGATAAGCACCCCTTGCCAAGGTTATAGTCTCTAAACACCCTTTCCTCCTCAAGTGAAAATAGGGCTGCCTTTCTTGTAGGAGTTTTGTCTTTGAGTTATCAAATAGTTACTCAGAGAATAATTCTTCCAAAAATTAAGAAAACAATGAAAGAAAAAGGAAATCACTATTTCTCGTGGATGTTTCATGCTGCCCCTACTGGTTAACATGAAAGAGAAAAACCACAGCCAAACAACAAGTGGCTTCTGGTGGAAAAATACAGTATAGTACCACCTACGAAGTACCGATGTCCCAAATATCAAAACTGAATCCCAGGGTTGGGGATGTAGCTCAGTTGGTAGAGGGCTGGCCTCTCATGTCTCATGCACAAGGACCTGGGTTCAATCCCCAGCACCAAAACAAACAAACAAACAAAAAAACAAAACAAAACTGAATCCCATCAAGTCTTTAGACTTAATTACTAGTTTATAGGAAATACATGAAACAAAGGAACAGGTTAGAATAGCATCAGGGGATTGCAACCAACAAAATGCAAACTGTGGGAAAATTCTACAGGATCAATGACTTGGTTTCCTCACTAATAATGGGAAGGAAGGGAGGGAGGGTGGGAAGGAAGAAGAAAAGAGAGAACGTGAAAAAAAGAAGAGCAAGATAAAGAGAAAAGGGAGAAAGTCATAAATTAAATGGGACTCGAGACCTATCAACCAGAAAGAATGAGCAGGCCCCGTTTGGAACCTGATTCAAACAAATCCAGGGAAGAAAGGGGAAAAAAAACACCTTATGAAATACTAAGAGAAAATTGGATGCTAATGCTAAGAAATTCATGTGTTTTGGATAGAAGTGATAGTATGGTTATGTTCTTATAAAAACAAAAGGCACTCGTTTTTAGAGCTTATGTTGAAGTACTGAGTGCAAGGTGTTAGCATAAGTTCAATGCACATTAAAGAAGTGGACTAAAAGACAGATTTGACTTGAAGGAATCGATGGGGGAGGGTGGGGAGAAGAGGGCAGGGGTAGAGGATCGGTCATGCGTGCCCCATCTCTGAAGCTGAGTGATGGGTGTCTTGTGTGGGGGAGAAAGTGGGGTTTATACTATTATTATTCCTGCTTAGACTATTTGATTCTTTTTGTGTTTTTAATTTTCCACAATAAAATGTTAAAATCTCTATGACCAGAAAGCCACCTCCTTTGTCACTCCCTGATTTGATCCCTGACTGAGGCATCCCTCACTTCTACTGCAAGAGTGAAGGTCTCCTCTCTTTGTTCCTTTCCTCCCCCAGGGTTTATTGACTCATCCCTCATCCCCACAGTCCTCCGGAGACTCCTTGCATGAGGCCACAGGGCTGCATGGTGACTCCAGCTGATCCTGGCATATCTAAACCAGGATAGATATTTTTCCCTCTGCCAACTGATCACGGGAAATTTACCACCAAGCCATGGTTGTGGGGTTAGAGAGCAGCACAATATGAGCCAGTCACTGTTTATTCAATTTACTGTTGCTTTTGGGTCATGTCAGAACCCTGCCCATTATGTCCACGTAAGGAAGGAATGATCTTGAACATGTGTGACTTTTTGGTTTTTGGATAAGAAACTTCCAGTTTGAAATGAGCAGGTCAGCTCTCTAGTGAATCATGGTGAAGCATTCAGTGATCATGACAACCCAATTCTAGCCAATAGCTTTCTCTTTTTTTTTTGAACAAAATAAAGACAGTTATTTTAAGAGGGCACAGTTTTGCTTCAAAACTATAGGGTCTCCTCTCAAAGCTTGCTGCAGACTTTGCACAACATCCTGAATAGCCACTGCACTCCTGGGTCTTTTCCATATGCTAGATTATAAAAGCCCAGAACAGAGGTGGCAGCACAGTAGCCTAGATAAGCTAAAGACCTCTTGTTTGCTCAA
This sequence comes from Ictidomys tridecemlineatus, assembly GCF_052094955.1. Lineage (NCBI taxonomy): Eukaryota > Metazoa > Chordata > Mammalia > Rodentia > Sciuridae > Ictidomys > Ictidomys tridecemlineatus. The sequence continues at coordinate 124,577,454 of NC_135487.1, read as the reverse complement.
GGGCCCAATCAGAGACAGTAGTTTTATTCAATTGTTGAGACTGAACAGGGCAAGGCAACCAAATGTTACCCAGAGACCTTTCAAATTAGGGTTTCTTTCTTGATAAAATGGCAACAACAACTTAATTTTCTTTGAAAGCACTTTTCCAACCAGTGGTAGAGAGCCAACTACATAGTAAAACCAAAGAGAAAAGGGGTTAAATAGACTTAGAAATAAAAAATAATTTGCTAACTTATAGCAGCAAAAATCTGGATATTTTGCTAAGAATAAGATACCAAGGATGGAAGAATAGAACCCTGTTTGAGGTTAAATAAATCAATAGACTTGGAAAAGATTCTGAATGCTAGTACTGGTTCAAGCATCTAGGAGAAACCTTAATTAGTTGCTTTCTTGGTGGATCAAAACCTGTACTCAATGGTGGCCTGAGATGAATTCAGCTGAGATACTAATTCCTTGGCCTAAGGTAGAGGAAAGATTCAAAGATGTATAGAGATGAGATTATTGAAGTGAACCCATCACCTAGGACCCATTCACGTACACCCTATGTTCGCTAAGAGTACATTACTTTCCACACAACCCTGAAACATACTTTGGTGATGAAAAAAAAAAATCAAATACTAGCCTCTTTGAAAAGCAAAACAGAAACAGGTCAGAAATAAAATTAAAGATGCTGCTACTAAAGTGGACTAGGGGGCCCACGGCATAGCTACCATAATAGGAAACAAGGCCCAGATAGCAATCAGAACACTGGACTGACTAGGACGTCGGATGACGGGATCAACAGGGGCCAGCAGGTCTTATCTGTATAAATGGAAACCAACTCAAAGCCCGGCTCCAATCTTCAAAGTCATGACCACCCCACTTTTGTGCCAATTAGTATGAGTCACGGCCCAGAGCAGACAATGGAATCCAGTCTAGCTGACTGAGGAGGAAAAAGACTTAATGCAGGACATTGAGGAAAGGGCTGGAGGGTGGGGTCCTAGGCTGAATGAGCCTCAAGGAAAACTCCCAGGAGCAAACTGCCAAACTGGGCTGGCAAGAGAGCAGACACCGTCACCAGCTGACTCAAGATCCACAGAGCCTCTGCTGCCACTAGGAACGTCCCCAGATCAAGAAGCTGCTGCCGCTGCTGCAGCTCAGCACCTCAAGATTAGAGACGGACCAAGGAATGAGCTCAGAGGAATCAAAACACCCACATCTATCACCCAGCTTCCAGAAGACCCACTGGGTCCAAACACCATATTCAAAGCGGCTCTCAGTCTTGTAGATGGTCTCTTTAGTGGAAGAGAGGAGACATGCAGGAACCTGGATGTACCCTTCCAGTCCCCGTTGAATAAGAAGCCACTCTAGAAAGAGGCTGGGTTGGTCTTTAGAAAGCCATTCTTCAGTTGTAATTCACAATGATTCTTTTAGAATGGAGTGACTAACAAAAAATGCAGACCGAGGGAAACTATCAAGATAGAACATTGAAGGTCCTGGGGAATAAGATTGATTGAATTATGCATCCATGTGGCATAACGAATCCCACTGTTATGTATAACTATAAGACATCGATAAAAATTTTTAGAAGTACAAGATGGTCTTTTATTTTTTCTATTATTTTTAGTTAACACACGATAATTGTACATTAAATACATGGATAAAATGTGTAATATGATTCAATCAACGTGATTGTCATATCTATCACCCCTCCCCCCCAAAATTCATCATTTCTGTTGGACATTCATCATTAATGTTGGACACATTAAAAATCCTCCCTGCTAATTGTTGTCAGCCACAGCTACCCTGCTGGGCTGTTGGACATTGCAAGTTATTCCACCTGACCCACGGTTCCCTATACTCACAGTTTCAGTTAGCTTTTTGTAGCTCTGACCAAGATATCTGACAAGAACAATTTAGAGGAGGGAAAGATTTTTGGAGTTCGTGGTTTCAGAGGTCTCTGTCCACAGATGGCCACTCCATATCTCTAGACCTGAGGTGAGGCTGAACATCATGGCGGAAGGATATGGCCCAGAAAAGCAGCCCAAGACATGGCAACCAAGGAGCAGAGAGTGCAGTGCCTTCCACTTACCAGGGACAAAATATAAACCCCAGAGGCACACACCCCTACCTGTCTACAAATACCACCCAGTTAATCCACATCCGTGGATTAATCCACTGATTAGTTTAAGGCCCTTGCAACCCACTCATTTCACCTCTGAAAAATTCCTGCATTGTCTCACGCATGAGCTCTGGGAGGATCCCTCATATCTAAACCATAGCATTCTGCTCCTGGCCCCCCCAAACTTATGCCCACCTCACAATGCAAAGTACATTAGTCCATTTCCAAGAGTCTCCGGAGTCTTAACAGTTCCAGCATTGCCCCAAAGTCCAAGATCTCATCAGAGACTCAAGGAAAACTCTTAGCTACAAAAGTAAAGATTAAAAGCAATTTGCATATATCTAATATTTAATGGCACAGAGTAAACGTTTCCATTTCAAAAAGGAGAAAGAGGGGTATAGAAGGAAGAGATGGGATCAGAATAAGACTGAAGTCCAGTTGGGCAAACAAGTCCTGTGGATTCATGGCCAGCATCTAGGGCACATGGCATTATGATGCTCCTTCCAAAGACCTTGTGTACCCACTAACAATCCTCTCCCTAACCCTCACCCTTCCCAGCCTCTGATAAACACTATTCTGCCCTCTGCTTCTAGGACATCACTATTTTAGCTTCCACATAGGAAAATATACAGCATTTTTCTTTCTGTGCCTTGACATATTTCATTTAAAATCATGTCCTCCAAGCTCACCCATGTTGCTACAAACCACAGGATTCTCTCCTTTATATGGGTAAATAGTATCCCAGTATATATACAGGCCATATTTTCTTTATCCATTCACCTGTTTTGTATAAGTTATTGTTTTACAATCTTTATTGGTACATGATTGTGAGATTCATTGATATGCACACCTCCACATAACATAATTTGATTAATTTCACTCCCCAGTATCTCCCCTAGCTATCCCCTCCTGTCTCCTGCAATGACTTTCCTCTGCCTTCTGATCTCCCTTAGATTTTTATGAGATCCCCTTGTTCCCTTCTTCTGACTCCCACAGATGAGAGAAAACATATAACTCTTCACTTCTCAGAGTCTTGCTTATTTCATTTAACATGAACCTCTCAACGAGCAGGAGTTTTTTGAGTCAAGGTATTCCAAGTCTGTAACATGTTGCATGTTCGCTTTAAGCTCTTAGACAAGTTACAGGTTAATTTTCTGGGTTCCATTTCCTGCTCTGCAAAATGAAGGTCATGTCTGCCTCATGGAGTTCTTGGGGGAACATGCCCCATTCAGTCTTTCGCACTTACTGTTCCTTTTCTATGAGGTCTTCTATGACCTCCTGCTTAGTTAGCAACCTGCCCAACTCCCATCAATACCTCTCATCCATATTCATATTTCTCCAAGGACATTTCAACTTCTGATATTCCATTTTTTTCTTCTTTATCTGATTTCTCCACCAACAATTGGTGCTCTAAAAGGAAAGGGACTTTGATCTGTTTTGTTCCCTGATGTATTCCCAGTGCATCTTCTCAGAAACCAACACGCAGCGAGCACTTAGGTAACATTTGTGAATTATGAGGATTATATAAAGCAAGAAATGCAAGTGCCTGATAGGGAACTTCTCTCATATAAGCACTCAATACGTGTGAATTGATAGTATTACTATTATCGCACTCACATTTTGTAACTCAACAAATATTTATTGAGCACTTAGTAGGCATCAAACACAAAGATTGGTCAGAAAAAGTGTCTCTTCTTAAGAAGTTTCCAAAGTAATGTACTGAAAGAGATAGATATATTTTAAAAAAACTTTCACATAACATAGAAGTAATATTAGTGTGTACTTAGCCTGTGATTTAGGGAAAATAACATTAATAGTTATAACTGATGACCTCAGACATCTCAGGAGCTCTCTAAAACAAAATACCAACCTTTGCATCCAGGCTGAAGGGGATGGTTCTGCTCCATACCATCATCCTGGAACCCAGGGTCCTTGCATCTCACAGAGCCACTCTGTTCAGGGTTCCAAATTCTCTGCAAAAGGAAAGAGTGTGTGGACTTTACAGGTCAGCCCTGAAAATGGTATGCATTCCTTCCTCCCACATTCCCTCTGCCAGGACTTAGCCACAATTCCCTGCCTAATGAAGATACAGGTATGATCAGCACCCTAGTTAGTCGTTGCCACATTCAGCCAAGGGAAATACTCAAGGACATTTTCCTGGGGGAGGCAGCAGACACAGAAATCACTGACGTGTGGAGACAGGAAAATATGAGTTCAAAGCTAGGTCACAGTTAGTAGCTCTACAATCTTGGTTAGTGGCTATGTGACCTTGCTGAAGTTACTCAAATTCTGACCTACTTTCTAGCTCAGAAAAAAAATGGAAAGAACGATAGAAATTTAATTGATGTGAACTCAGAGAAACACATGAAATTTTAAGAACAGTGCCTGGAACATAGTATTTAATAAATGTGTGAAATAGATAATGCATCAAGGCATAAAAGAGCAAAATGTGTTCAGGACAGTGCAGTTGAGTAGCAGAGTTGCATAATATACTGCTGCACTCAGGACCTTGGCTTGTAACTACCCAGGGCCACTGGAGTTTTAAAGTCAATCAACATTCAGACTAGCCCTTCAGACAGGCCCTCCTGGTGGCTGTGTAAAAGATAATTGTAAGCGGGGAAGACCTGCTGGTGACAGGGAGAGATCACTATCATCAGGTTAGCTGAAGGGGACCAGAGCCAGAGACTTGTTAGAAAGGTCGGGTGCAAAACTTGTTTTGTGGGAAACTCAGGATAAGCAGTTGGTTGATTGGAGGTGAAAGAGGGGGTTTAGAATGACTCCCTGGACTAGGTCTTGAGTGACCAGGGAAATGAGAAAACACAAAGAGACAAGCAGAATCCAAACCCATGGGCCACCCTGCCCTTGCGTTTGGTTCAGATTGTCCCAATCAGCTCCCACAACAATTTTGAGATGCCCTTCAGCTTTCTTTCACCCGGCACGTTACTTTGTGGCCTCATTTTTGGTTTTTTTTTTTTTTTTGGTGCTTTGTACATAATATTATACATAATAGTGGGGTTTATTATGCTGTATTTGTACATGCACCTACTGTCGTTTGATCTATTTCATTCCCCCTTTCTATTTCCCTCTCCTCCTTTCTTCCTTGATTCACTTTCTTTACTGATCCCTTTCTATTAGTTTTTTTTTTTTTTTGTACCAACCCAGGGGTACTAAACCACTGAGCCACATCCCCAGCTCTTTTTATTTTTATTATTATTTTTTTAAATTTAGAAGCAAGGTCTCACTAAATTGCTTAGGGCCTCCTTAAGTTGCTGAGGCTGGCTTTAAACTTGCAATCCTTCCGCCTCAGCCTCCCGAGTCGCTGGGATTAGTAGAATGCACTCACTCTGCACCCAAACTATTATTATAATTTTAATGGGTGCCTTATAATCACATACAAAAGCAAGATTCGTTTCGATGTACTCGTACCCAGATGTAACGTATCTTGGGAGATTTTTGTTCCGCAGTACTTCCCCGTTTCCACCCTCAACCTTCCTCTAGATCCCTTTGCTCGGTTATCTCACTTCTGTTTTTGTGAGATCCCCTTTTATTGAATTCCTTTTCTCTCTCTAGCTTTCACATGAGAAATTTTTAAAGACTTTCGGATGCTTCTGACAATTCCTTGCCTTTTACTCTTGAGCCAAGTTAGAAAGTTTCCCTGTATAATTTCTATGATCCTTTTAGTTCCTAGGTTTCAGGGTCCCCTTTTATCACGACCTTCCTCTGTACCCAGACACTCCATCCCAACTCTTGCTGGTCCTGTTTAATAAAATCTCTAAACTCAAGTATGAACTTGAGGTAAGATATAAAAACAGCCCCCACCCAAACGTCGGTTCAAGAGCCACAGAAAGAGGAACCCCAAGATAAATATATCTTTCATGTTTATGCAAACGTGTGTTGGGTCATCGGACTTCCCAGAGGCATGGAAAAATAATACCGCAAACATTTACATAAGCTGGAGGGTTTAGTGGAAAGCCTCAAACCCACGGGCTTCTATTACTTTCTGGTTTAAAAATCAGGATTTTCATTAGAAAAGGAGATTGGCTCACCTGCACAGGGTCCTCCTTTCAAGAAGCCACAATTCCTCCCAGGAAGCTGCCCAGGGACTACAGAAAAGATAACAAAATTAGATGCAAAACTGGTTATGTAATTTTTGGGGCCTGGTGTGAAATTAAAATGCAAACTCCCTCGTTTAAAAGGCAAGAAAATAAATGTACCATTGAAGGCACTAAAATATAACAGGGCCTGGTGGTACATGCCTGTAATAACAGCTACTTGAACCCAAGTTTGAGGTCAACTTAGTGAAACCCTATCTCAAAATAAAAAAAATAGAAAGGGTGAAGAATGCAGCTTTGGGGTAAGAGGCTCTAGCTCCAGTACTATACACTCACAAAAGTAATAAAATATGAAGCTTTTTCCTTTTCTTTCTTAGACCCTCCCTTGACTTGTCATAATCCTTTTATTTCCTATCTAATGTCATCCTATGAAAAGAAAAAATAAAATTATAAGTCATCAGCATGAATGTTCCTTCAGTGCCAATTTTACCTGCCAATATAAGAGCTTTTAATTAATATGTAGATGTGTTAGTCAGCTTTGTGTTAGTGGTGTTAGATGTGTTAGTTGCTTTACCAAAACCTGACAAGAACAATTTAGAGGAAGAAAAGTTTATTTTGGCTCATGGTTTCAGAGACCCATGGTGGAAGGGCATGGTGGAGGGGCATTGCCCCATTCATGCCTGGCCAGGAAGCAGGGGGCGGGGAGCCACAGTGAAGATGTACCTTTCCAGGTCATGCCCCAGTGACATACCTCCTCCAGCCCTGCCCCCAGTGAGCTGCCTACAGGTAACCACCCAGTTAGTCCACTCCAACTAGAAGGGACTGATTAGTTTACAGCTCTCATAATCCAGTCCTGTCACCTCTGAATATTCCTGCATCAACACCGGAGCTTTGGGAGGGCACCTCGTACACAGACCAAAGCAGTGGAATCACCAAAATTAGTTCTTATTTTATACTTTGTACAGACAAAATGCATTTTGTTCTTATCAGAAAGGTAGAAATGCTGCAGATTTTAAAAAATACTCAACTGTTTATATTCCATTTCTTTAAGATGTTAAGAAACATTTTTCTTTTTAAATTATATTTCCTATTCCCCCTACCAGACTTTTTAAAAATACTTTTTTTGTTGTAGTTGTAGACAAATAGAATGTCTTTATTTTATTTGTTAATTTTTAGGTGGTGCTGAGGATCAAACCCACTGCCTCACGCATGCTAGGCAAGCGCTCTGCCACTGAGCTACAGCTATGAGCACTTTCTGCCTTGAGTTTTCTGATGAGTAAGAACTGAAAGGCAAAGCCACTCCAGCTTGCCCTGTTTTCCTTCTGTGTTATTTTCATCATAAGCAATTAACCAATGCAGAGAGGCAACATAAAAAGGGACAGGAAATTGACCTTTCGTTGTTTTCTAGAATACCATGTCCTTCTTGCTCTGTGGTGAGCTAGTTCTAGTTCCAATGGAAAGTGCGACTTCCCCGGGCTGTCAATCATCCACATTCCACGAAGAATAGTTCTGAGGCTCCTTGAACTCCCATGCAAGCTGGGTCCACCTGGGATTCTGTGGCCACAGAGTATCGCTCATGTCATTTGCAAACTGGCAGCAGGGGAGGCAGACAGGCATACTGCAGGCACCTCCTCAGCACACGCCCAGCCTGGTCCCCGCAGATTTCATTTACAAAACACAAGTTTTCGAAGTTAAAACTATTAGTAATTTCAAGATGGCAGCAGCAGAGTATTAAACCAAGCTTGGGGTCCTCCTGAGCATGGGGTCCTATGGGACATGCCATATCCCATGAAACTAGCTATAGTTAGACATTTTCATCAAGTCATGAAAGGCTGGTCAGAAGCCTCTCCAACAGAGAACTGCTCTGGAATCCAACAGGCTCTACACAGCATTATCTACCCTCAAGCAAACAAGTTTCTCTACAAATTCTATAACTAACTGAACCTACATTGGAATATTTAAGTATGCTAGTTCTGGGTTTGGAAGGCTAACTGGACCCCCCAAAACCCAGACTAGAAACAGTTTTGACTAAACAGTTATGTGAATGAGAACAGCTAAAAGCAGTGTTGGCAGGCTGACAAACTTCATAACTGCCTCTCAGGCAGCTCTTTGGGGTATATTTTATGCACATATTATTTAATCCTCTAGGCAAGTATAATGCCAATTTTATAAATGAGGAAACTGGGGCTCAAAATCTTGCAAAATTTGCTTGGAGTCATTCGAATGATAAGCAACAGAGCTAAGACTATTTCATATCTGAATAATTCAAGTATCCAAGTTATTCCTATACAACAAGCTTCCTCACTGGTTTGTTCAAAGAATCAGAGTCTGATTTTAAAAGGCTGAGTTGCAAAAGTACTACAAAAAGAAGGGCTTAGAGATTTTAGGTGAGATCCACCTTGGCAGATCCAGCATGTATTCTAAGAGGAGGGGAAATCTGCCTGAGAAACCTAATGATAGGTGCCTGTGTCAATTTTTTTTTTCTAAGTACAACCAGGTAGCCAAATTATCTTTTTGTTTGTTGGTTTCAGTGCTAGGGATCGAACCCAGGGCCTTGAACATGCTAGGCAAGTGCTCTACAACTGAGCTACATGCCCAGTCCAGGTAGCTAAATTAATAAGGAATACAAACAGAGTGATGGGTGATATCCAGGAATTGGCTTAGGTGGGAGAATGGGTACAGATCAGAGAAGTAGCAAAGAATTTGAAGGCTGGAGACTTATGGGCCCTGGAGACCCATGCAATTAAGCAAGAATAGAGTACACAAAAAGCAGGTCCAGTATTCAGAGATAAAAGTTAAGGGTCAGATTACTCTGACGTAATATCCATCTGGATGCTGTTAGGGAAACAGTAGCCAGAATGCAAAGTGACCCAAAAGCATAGTTAGCTTGCCTGGAAAGAGCAGCTGCTGATGGTGGATATCAGACATTTTCTTTCTTCCTTTTCTCTGTTATCCTTATTTATGAACCTTCGATTGCGGTGGGCAGTACCCTAAAGACAATTCCACTAGTCTTTAATAAATCTTGTTGTACTGCTCAAGAAGATTCAAGCTACGACATACACATCAACAAAGCACCGAGGCTTGCTCCGACATGAACAGACTAAGGAACATTTCACCAAGTGAAAGAAGACAGACCCAAGAGAATCATATACTGTACCAATCCGTTTCTATGCTCATAATAGGCAAATCTACAGAGAAAGAAAGTAAATTATTAGTAACTAATTTCCTGGATCTGTGGGTGGGGGTTGAAAGTGATTGCAAATGGGTACTAGGTTCTTTTTGGGGTAGAGAAAAATGTTCTAAAATTAAATTATTGTAGGCTGGGGGATAACTCTGTGGTATAGCATTTTCATAGCATTGCATATGGCCTTGGGTTCAATCCCCAGCACCATAAAAACATAAAAATGAAAAATAAAATAAAAGTGAATTGAAATTGGTTTGCGTTGATAAAAACAAGGAGCTGTATTTTAATTAATTAATTAATTAATTTTTGCAGTGCTGGACATCAAACCCAGAGCATCATGCACACATGCTAGGCTAGTGCTTCACTGATGAGCTGCATTCCTATCCTCAAACAAGTGATTTTTCTCATTAAAAATTATACCTCAATAGAGCTGTTAAATATATATTCATTCACTCAGTTATCTTTTAACAAAAGCATCCATCACCACCAGGTAAAGGCAACTTGGTATAAAGGTTAGAGAGGAAAACGTAAATAGATCTTTGAAAGGGCAACAGATTTTGTGTCACCTACATTCAGGTTCCAAACAGGCAAGGAAAACATTACCAGTTTTGATTTGCAAGGAGGGTAGGTATGTGGCACCCATTTTAAAATGAAGAAAATCACTGCAGTAATTTGTCCAAGGTCACCCAACTGGTTGGTGGCAGAACCTGGTGACGGAGCCTGTGTTCCTTTGCCCCTCTGTCATGATAGTACATTGTCTGTAAGATTTTTCCTCCAGAAAATGATGCAAAATCGTTTAAGAAATAATGCCTTTTCTTTGTTCTGATTTGGTTTTGCTGCCAGGATTTTCTCTTCTGTATCGACTCTCTCTCCCTCACTGTATTATATGACACTTGTCTCCTAGCCACTATGCCAGAGCATCTTCTTTGTCAACATTTAAAATTCTCCTCATCACTCAAAGAGCTCCTAAGAGGTTCTGGCCCTTGTCCAAATTGATGAACAGAATTCTAAGAGATATCCCAGCCCCACCCAATGATTATGAGATTTCTATGGCTAATTTCCTACCTCTTTCTTTAAATATGCCCTCCAGACATCTTTGAGTATTATCTGTATGTTTTGTAAATAGTTCAGTGTTCATTTTTAAACTTCAGAACACTGAGTTTCCATTTCCTGTCACCAAAATAGCCCTTAACAATTGCTCTTGAGAGGTAACTCTTCAGCCATGAAAACTGTCCCCGCTTCAGCCGGCTTTAAGACTTGCATTGCATCTGAGTTCCTGTTCAAATGCCTGTGACTGTTGTATCTTTTTATTGAATTTGTTAAGGCTCGGGCAGATCTGGATTCTGGTCTTGGCTTTGCCATTATAGTCCACAAGTCTTTGTCTTACAAAGCCAGAAACTGAGAGCTGAGGTAAATAAAAATCATACAGATATAGATTTGAATAACATGATTAACAAACTTGAGCTGAAGAAAAAGACTTTAAGAAAAAAATCATTATTAAGAATAAGAATATATTATACATTTATAAGCTATGGATAGCAATATCCGCCTGAAAGAACACTGCCTGGGTTATTTTGCTATTTAACTTTTTTAGTGTGGAGGCAAAGATTTCAAAAGGTAATCTTTACAAAATATCCAATGTGGTTACAGTAATCATCCAATCAACGTACCTATTATTGGACTAAGAATCTTTCAGTTCAGAATAAATGCATATCTACCACATTTTATTTTTCTGAAACCAACCACAAACGACAAAAAAAGAAAAATGAAACTTTATCTTCAATGAAACTTTTTAAAAGCCACATCCCCAACCTACTTACTCTGAAGAACCAGAGGGAAATTCAAACGAAACCAAGAGAAGAATGAAGTTGACAGTGTGTTATTTATTTAGCTTCAGGATAGAAGAATTTAACACACATTCAGTGTGGTCACTTATTAACTAGGTTGACTTTATAACTCTAGTATTCTTCTGGCTCTAAAATTCTAAGATAATTGCAAAGATACTTAAGCAGTCCTGGAGCACATAAAAAAATAAAACTAGAAGGATTCTTCCTTAATAAAAGTCAGATTCATTTTGAATGAAGAATATTAAAATGATTTCCAGGAAGGCTGGGAAATGTATGATAGTTTAGAATTGTTCTGATAGTATGTTTGAGGAAAGGACAGTTTGTGTAATGTTAATAATAATCAACCCCCAAAATTGAGTGAATCAACACATAAAAGCTGACTTTAATCTCAGTTTCATGTCCAATGTGCCTCAGCAGCAGACCCAGGCAGCGAGAGGCTTCACCCTTTTATGAGTCCACTCTCTGAAACACACACGCTGTGGTCCAGTAGCCAGGGAAGGGCTGATGAACATTTCCTACCTGTTCTTGTATATTTCAGCCTGGAATCAGGATGTACCACTTTCACCCACAGTTTATTGGACACACAAATCATGTGGTTCTCTATTATTAGGGAGCTGGGAAATGGTGAGACTACGGCTATTCCACGAGCAGTAAATGCCTCTGCCATATAGTACCAGGCGATGAATAATCATCAGGAGAAATAAAACGTCATAAAAATTGTTAATGCACTCAAATTAAAACATGCATGCATAAAAACCAGGAACCATAAAAGGCATACAAAAAATTGAGAGCTGAGGTAAACTAAATCCATAAGGATATAGATTTGAAAAACATGATTAACAAACTTGAAGAAAAAGACTTTAAGAGAAAAATCATTATAGAGAATAAGTTCATTGGAGGGTAGGGGTACTAGGGATTGAACCCAGGGGAATTTAACCACTGAGCCTCATCCCCAGCCTTTTTCGTATTTTATTTAGAGACGGGGTCTTGCTGAGTTGCTTACAGCCTCACTAAATTGCTGAGGCTGGCTTTGAACTCAATCCTTCTACCTTGGCCTTCCAAGCCATTTGGATTACAGGCATGTACCACTGCTTCTGGCTGGGTTATTTCTTAATGATAAAAAGGACCTTCTTAAGAAAGATAGAACAAACCCATCCCCATTAGCTCTTGCTGCCTAAAAAAAACCACACAAAAGCCAGGTGACTCAAAGCAATGGTTCTATAATTGGTCATGCTCAGCCAGGCACCTGGCTTATCTGGGGGTCATGAATGTGGCTATGTTCATCAGGGAATATAACGGGGTGTAGGAGAATCCAAAATAGCTTAAGTCACATGGTCAGTGCCTTATCTGAGTTGGCTGCACCAGCTGGGGCTGGCTGGGACTCTCCGTCTTGGCAATTAGATTTCTTACATGATAATCTGGGGTTCCAAGAAAACACAAAGGCTCTGCCAAGCTTCTAAAGAATTTGGTTTGAAATTTGCCCAGCTTCATTTCTGCCACATCCCATTGGTCAAGCGAATCATAAGCCCAGCTAGATCTAAGGGCGATGGATACAGCCTTCCTTCTTGATGGGGGAAACAATATGACAGGAGTTGTTACTAGTCATCTTAGGAGACAGTGCATTCTCTGGCCACAAACGTTTACATTCTCTTCTGTAAAAACAATGGACTTATCACCTCTAGAGATACCCAGACTCATTCAATCCAACATCGGTTTCAGATTTAAAGGAGAGCATCCAACCATCTAAATAAAGCCCAAATGTAGATGAGATTCCTCCAAGGTGACTCCTGGGCAAAAACACAGAGACTTTTAATAATGATGAGTCACACTGTCACACTCACACTGAGGTAACAATTCTAAATGAGAATGCATCTCATAAAATAACTTCAAAAATACAAAAACAAAAAAAAATTTGACAGAAAAAAATGAACAAACAAAAAAATCCAGAATTATGATGGAAAGCGATAACATAATTCCTTTGGTAATTGATAGAAAATCATAAAGAAATATTAAGAGTATAGAATATTTGAACAATTCAGAATAGAATATAGAACACTCTAAATGACAAAGGACATACTGCAGCAACACTTGCATAATGCAAATTCTTTTTTAAAGAAAATGTAGAATATTTGTAAAACTTTTCAGACACTAATCTATAAAGCAAATTTCAACAAATTTCAAAGACAGATTGAACTACAGAGAGATTGAACTAGAGATCAATGATAAAAGAAAAAGAAATCACTAAGTGTTAGGAAGTGAAACAATACATTTCAAAATAATCTATGGGTCAAAAAAGAAATCCTAATAAAATATTTAATCATTTTGAACAAAATCATCACAGAAATATGACATATCAAAACCTGCATATTGTAGCTAAACCCACATTTAGGTTAAAAAATATATAGCATAAATATATATATATATATAAAGAAAGAAAAAACTATAAAAATCAAATAGCTAAATATCCCTGTAATAAGTTTTTTAAAGACAAATTAAATCCAAAATGGTAGAATGGAGAAGAAGATAGAAAAGAGCAGAAATTATTGAAAAAGAAAAATAAACCTACAGCATAAAAAAAGTCTGTAAGACCAACAATTCTTTGAAAAGGCTAGTCCCCCTGATAAATCCCTTCAAAGACTGATCAAGAATAATAATTTTTAAAAAAGAGGTAAGAAAAAGCACAGTTATCAATATTAGGAATGAAAAAGGGAATGTCACTACAGATCTCAGAACTATTAAAAAATAACATGAAGACATTATAAATAATGTCATTATGTTTGGAAATGTAATTGCACACATTCCTGGAAATATATAACCTATGTAAACTAGCACAAACAGAAAGTATCTGAATAAACCTGTTTGGATTTCAAAGTCAAATCTGTCATTAAACACACATTCACACACACAAACATTCCCCAGAGAAAATTCAGGCCCAATCAGCTTTACCACTAAAACCTTCAAATGGGTAAGGAAAAAAATAACAATAATCTTAACACAAATTCTTTAGGACAATAGAGAATGGAGGAACTTGTTTTATGAACTTGTTTAATTTTGATATTAAAATTTGTCAAGAAAGAAAAAGTATAGGTCCACCTTTCTCATGATGAACACAAATACTAAAATCCAAAACCAAATTAAAAGTCAAATCCAGTAATTCGTAAAAAAAGAACAACTCGTCATGGCCCAGTTGAATGCAGAGATGATTTTACATACATCATCGTCAATGTGATTGACCATAAAAAAAAGAAAAACACGATCATTTCAATAAATGCAAAATAGGTATTTACTGTGACTCAATGTCCATCATATAGGAAAAACGAAAAATTCTTAACAAACTAAAAATGGAAGTAAACTTACTTAATCTAATGAAGACTTTCTACCAAAATCACCTAAAAAAATATACAATTTAATGGTGAAATATTGAGAACTTTCCCTGTGTGACTGGAAGGACACCTGTTATCACCACTTCATTCAGGATTATGTTGAATATTCTAGCCAGTGTAGTAATTTAGAGGAAAAATTATTAAATACTAAAAAGTTATATATATATATATATATATATATATATATATATATATATATATATTCTAGATGATAATCTACAAAAATATCTTCATGGTCTTAGAGTAGACAAAATCAGAAGGGATTATACAAATATCTAACCATAAAGGAAAAGATTGATGAATTAGACTCCATCAAAGTTTAGAATGATCATTAATCAGAAGGATCTATCAATGAGCAAGAATAAAAGCCCAGACCGAAGAAAGACATTTGCAATATCCAACAAAGGATCCATATCTAGAGTTTAAAAGAACTATAAAACATAAAGACCAAAAATAGGTCGATATTTGAGCAAACATTTCACATAGAGAACAGATATCTAAATCACCAGGGACATGAAAATTAAAATTTTATTAAGATGAATCCAACAAAATTGCTAAAATTCACACGATGGCAATACTTGCATTAGCGAGGACTAGAGCATTGAGAACGCTCGTGTTGCTTGGTGGAGTGTGAATTGGCACAATCGCTTTGGAAAATAGCATGGCCACATTTTCTAACCTGGATACTCTCTAGGCATGCCTGATGAGCCAGTAATTCCACTTCCAGGTATTTACCCCATAGAAATCCATGCACATGTACTGAAATCTATAGAAGAATATTCACAGCTGTTCTATTTGTTTTAGCTCCAAATGCAGGCAGAGACTCTGTTCCCCTTGAGGGTCCCCTACTGAACTGAGATGGATTCAGTCTCTGTTTACCCTGAATGTTTTCCTCAGGGCACAGTAGTTCTAAATGTGACATCATATGCCAAAGGCAATGTGCATTAGTAGATACAAAGTTAAATGTCCCTTTAGGAGGACCAAGGTGTGAGTCCAGAGAGAAAAGGTGGGGAAAAAATATTTCAAAGAGAGAAACTGACATTCCTTATGGCAGCTAATGTCTTAGGGGCCTGGTTGACCTGTGCACCAGCACAGAAACCTGACTTTTAAAAAATTATAGAAGCAATTCATATACATGATGCATATAAAACAGGATAGATACACACAATGAAGTGGCTCTTTCCCACCAATAATACATCAAATATAACCATTTATTAGTGCTTTCCATGAAAAGGTATATTTATACTTACAAAAATACATTTATACACGTGTTCAATTTTTTCCATCTATAACAAAGAAATAATACTGCAAATGCCAATCAGCACCTCATGTTTTGTCCTCTCCCATTAATCAGAGTGGTCTAATCTTAGCATGTAGAGGTTTGCCTCATTTGGGGGAGAGGTGTTAACCAGGGACTGAACTCAGGACACTTAACCACTGAGCCACATCCCTGCCCTATTTTGTATTTTTTTTAAAATTTTAAGTTACATGTTTATTTCCAAATTTTCACAGATTAATAGATTGCATTTTCTTAGAAGACAATTTACAGGAGTTTGCAGCTCTGATTTCTTATTAAAAAAAAAAGAGAGAGTAATGATTAGGATTTGATGATTAGGATTTGTAGATATGAATGATCATGAAAACATGTCTTCCTGGAAACCAAACATACACAGATATTCCCACCCATCCAGCAACAGTGTCTTGATGATGAGCTAAATAAAGACATAACATCTTAGGTCACACCCAGATGCAGGATAAGGCTCAAAGCTGCAGGCAGCAAAATATTCTCAGAAAGGCAAGATGCAGGCATCACGGACTGCTGTCCCTCACAGATGCCCAGTGTGCGTTGCTGGCTCCTCATAGGAGTGCACAGCAACATGAAGCCAGCAGCTCACTCTGGGAGGAAGGGCCTCTCCTTTCTCAGTGACTCAAACAATGCATTACATAAAAGACAAGGTTCGAAAGAAACATTTGCTCCAAGGCACTGAGGGTGTGAAGTTTTTTTTAGAAAATACATAAAAAAGAACAGACTAAAAAAAGAAGTTAATTATCAATGGAAGAATCTATCATTACTGTGACTAGTGAAATAATTGCCTCAGATAGATTATAATTGAAATGCACATTGAACAGACTGCACAGAGAGGGATTGCCTGACCAAAGCGCATCCCCATGGCTCTCAGGGCTGGTTAGAGCACACTCACAAAACTTCTTCCTGAAGCCAGAGAAGCTGTGCATCGTTTGTATTTGTAATATCCTTCTCCAGTCTTCTTGCCCAGCTTCTTCTCTGCTACCAGCTTATTTAGTGATGTGCTGGGCAGAAACAGTGGGTTCTTGGCATCCATTTCATGCCACCCATTCAGAATGAACTTTGTAGTATCCAGTCCAACATAATCAAGAAGCTCAAATGGACCCATAGGGTATCCAGCTCCCGACTTCACTGCAGTGTCAATGTCTTCCTTGGATGCATCTCCTCGTTTATGCATCCTGATCGCTTCTATAAGCTATGGCACCAGGAGATGGTTCACAATAAACCCAGGAGTGTCCTTGCAAGAAACAGCATGTTTTCCCAAGGCTTTGCTAAAGTTCACCAGAGATTCAAATGTCTTCTGGCTTGTCATTGGTGTTTTAATGACCTCTACGAGTTTCATCAGGGGCACTGGGTTGAAGAAATGAAGGCTGGCAAATCGGTCTTGTCTGGTGGTGGCATTGGCTATGCTTGTGATCTGCAAAGAGGAAGTGTTGCTGGCAAAAATTGTATGCTCAGCAGCAAACTTGTCCAGCCTTTGGAAGAGCTCGTTCTTCACCTTCAGGTTCTCCACGATGGCCTCCACCACCAGGTCTGTGCTGTGGGCGACAGATGCTGCATCTGTGCAGGTTGATATGCTGCTCAGGGTCTTTTCCACAAACTCGTCACCAGCCTTAGGATTTTCTGCAAACTTCTTCTTGGACATTTTCCTAAGGTTTTCCTCAATACTTTTTTGGATTTTGCCAGGATGTCCTCTGTTTGGTCCACCAACACTACTGTGTGGCCACTTGCTGCAGCAACCTGGGCTATGCCGGCACCCATCAGCCCACTGCCGATGACCGTCACATGCTTGACAATAATTTTCTTCGCCAAGGCCGAAGCGCTGGACGAAGAAGACAAGGAGCGCAGGAACTGCCTGGTTATGAAAGCCATGTTGCAGGGACGGCTCTATTTTGTTATTATTTTACTTAGAGACAGGGTCTCACTGAGTTGCTTAGCTTCTCACTTTTGCTGAGGCTGGCTTTGAACTTGAGATCCTCCTGCCTCAGCCTCCCAAGCTGCTGGGATTATAGAGGTGAGCCACCACACCAGCTAGGTTTGCCTCATTCTTAATAGTTTGTCATTGTATAGATGGATTGGAATATTATTAAACATCCCCATGCTTCCTTCCAGTGTGCAGGTAATAATGAATGATGTTACAATAAACATTTTTTTATAGAACTATCTTCACATACTTTCCTTAAGGTAATTTCCCAACAAGAGAAATATGGGGTCAATGGCATGTGGTTTTTTTTAAGAACCCTAATCTTTATTTTCTCCATTTGATCAGAGGACAGGAAATCCTGATTGGTAGTTAACCATGGGTACTCCCACTTCCTTGTTTCTAATTTACTAATGCATTTTGCTCTTTTCAAAAAAGCATGTTCTCAGATGTGCTACTTGAGGCCGATGTGAACAGTGTGCTGACTGTAAGATCAAGACCAAACCTGCTTTTATGAGAAGACTTGTCTTTGGGTCTCAGGTCTTGGTGGTTCCGGTCTTCATGCTGCTGTGGGTGACGCTACTGGTCCTGGGTGAGTAGATGACTCAACATGAGCCTGGGTTGGGGTCTGGGGAGCTCCTCTCTCCACCTGGCCCTGGCCCTTTCTTAGGGCCCAGCACCTGCTCAGTCTTTCCCACATAAAGATACTGTATTTTAATGTTTTACTGTACAGCTCAGGGTTTCCTCTAGTGAATTCAAAGACAGTGGTCATGGATGGAAAAAAAATTCCTTCAATCTTACAAAGAAGAAGCCCATAGCGCTCTATGAAGGTTTCACTTACATTTCTCTTTAACAGACACTTCATGAAGCCTTAGAAAGATATGTTGTGTCTGCTTGTTCTTAGTGTTTGATTCTGGGAACAATCTACCCTCTTTCTGCAAAGGAGATGCATTTGTTCCTTGTATGACAAGGTCAGATCGTGGTGCTAGGCATGAGAGGGCAAGTCACAGCAGTGATTGACAGATTAAGAACACAATAGGGACAGGGGTAGACAAAACTTCAGACACATGACATTCTCATTGTGCGTGTGCATAAGTCTCTGTGAAGTCATAGCTACGAAGTGGCTAGTTTTTGGGTTTTTTTTTTGCCAAGGTTTAAAGGTCAGAATTAAATGTTTATAAATTTGTTTGGCAAAACTAAATTTCAGTTATTGTCTATGGATAGCACTATCCCAGGTACTGGGGAATGATGAGAGGACATGGGAGGTACCATTTCTGAGCTCAGGAAGCTCAGCTTTAGACGGGCTCCCAGCGTAACCAGTGTGCAAGAGAAAGCTCTGGAACAGGATCCCAGTGAAATCATTGTGGAGGCAGAGTTTCCAACTGATGGTGCAGGCAGATAATAAACTACACAACAAATGCTGATAAAGACTTCATGAGACTCAGAGGGACAGCAGGACGAGGAGGCGGAGGCAGGAGGGACAGAGTGGATATGATGGAGGAAAAGAGGACCCTACAGCCAGAAGGTGCTTGGGATGCTGGAATGTTCCAGAGACAGAAGCACTTCCTGGTGTGGCACCACACGGAGGGATAGGACAGGAGAATGGCGAGGGGCATGCACTTTGGGTTCAAAAGGCCATACTGTCGCCTATTAGCTGCTAAGCTTTCTGGCCTGTAAAATCTTGAATAATCAAGAGAAAGGTCCCTTACTGGATAAGCAATCTGGCAACATTAAACATCAGCACTCTCGCCCTGCCTTCTAAGGTGCTGCACAACTTGTCCCATCAAAGGGTACTCTCTGTCAGAGTGCTCCATCTAAGTGTCCAATTCTAACCTTGTCACAATCCTCCTTGAAAACTTTCCATAGCTCCCCGTGGCTTCTATCATAAAAATGGACCTGCCTTCTCAGGCCCTGCATTCCTTTTTCATCTCATTTTCCCCGTGGGTCCTTCCAGACACCACCACCCCCGTCCCTCCCCAACTACCCCGAAACTCCTGGACCAGTGTCACTCTTCACTCCTGTGCCCTTCCTGTTTTGATTACTCTTCCCACCATCTGTTGCCACACACAAACACTAACCCTCCCCTGGCTGATTCTCATTCATAGTTTTCTCCTCCTCCAGGCGCTTCCATGTCCACTCACCCTCTTCAACACACACACACACACACACACACACACACACACATACACACACAACGTTTTGCTCAACGTTTTGCTAGAAGATACCATTTTTATTTGCTCTTATTAGTTATGCATGAGAGTAGAATGTTATTTTGACATATTATGCATATATGGAGTATAACTTCTCATTCTTCTGGTTGTGCGTGACTTAGAATTACATCGGTTGTGAAATCATATACGCACATAGGAAAGTGATACCCGGTTGATTCATTGTCCTGTCTTTCCTATTCCGACCCCCTCCCTTCCCTTCATTCCCCCTTGCCTAGTCCAAAGTATTTCTATTCTTCCCTACCCTCCTCCCTTCATGTGCACCCTCATATCACAGGGAACACCTGGCCTTTGGTTTGGGGGATTGGCTTACGTCACTAGCGTGATAGTCTCAGATACCGTTTTTAAATTTATGTTAGACGTCTAAGCACTATGTTGTATGTGAAGACGTTTGAAAGATAACAATATTTTAGACATAATTTTCTTTTAATGGAAGAAATAATAAATGGATTGGGGAAAGGTATTATCCTTGAAAAACTGAAGAATCCATGCTCTGTGCTCATCTCTGGCTCTTTATTTTTATTGTTTATTTATTTATTTACTTACTTATGTGTTTATTCATTTATTGCAGCTCCTGTCAGTGAACAACTTGGTGAGTTCTCTCTTTTGCTCCTCAGTGTGTCTGGATAAGCGTGTCTCTCTAACATAAAACATTTGCCTAAAAACCCCTCCTATTTTCCATTTCTTTGCCAAGGCCGGCAAAGATGTGAAAATGACACCCGGTCTCTTGGCATTGCGCAAGGGTTAGCATATCTTCATGGCCACCCTCTGCCCCTCCCGGGGTGAAGTGTTAGATCCAGTCACTGACCTCGGCTGGGCCCTGAATTTATTCCTACTAGAGCTGGACCCCACTTATCCACGAGGCACTCCTTCCACTCCATGGTCAACGTGCAGGGCTGGGGATAGGCTCTTCTCTAGTCAGCAAGCCAGGAGAGATCCTCTGAAAACATCCCACTGTGAGATGCCAGCAGGAACACCCTAACCTCCACAGCTCTGGAAGTCAGTCCTCCAGGAAATGTGTGGGGACCAGGCCAGGGCTGAAGACAGACCGCCTGTATCAACGTTTACTCTAGTTGTGACTCATCACTCTTGGGGCCAGGGGGTGTCTTGGCTATCTGAGAATCCATGAATAGCAAGAACTCCCCACGTTTCCTCTCCTCCTCCCAAATCAGCTGCTTCAACTGCACCCTAGGTCATCTCTGGATTCCAATAGATAATTTATCCATTTCTTGTCCTTCCATAATTAGCTATGCTGGGGTTTTCTGGACATTTGAGTTATCATTTATAAAACGAAGCTGTTAGGTAACTTGATCTCTTAAGCTTTTCTCGGTAGCAAAAAACCCTCGATAGAATTATCTATTCTTTTAAGGAAAAGTGCCAAATTGTGATTTTAACAATGCCTGTGTAAGCTCTGCCTGTAATCAGATAGGGAACGGGAATTAGCTGAGTTTTGAACTTAAGATTAAGACAAATGAAATTATCTACATAAAACTCATTCAGCCCATCGGGCAGTGACTCCAAGTAGCATATCCAAAGGATGTAATTGTCACATAACAGCTAAAGGCTAAAGACGACACAAACACTACAATTTCTTCAAAGTGAATTAATGTCTCTAAACCTGTGGGGTGGTGTGTGTGTGTGTGTGTGTGTGTGTGTGTGTGTGTGTGTGTGTATGTGTGTGCGCACACATGCACACACACATTCAGGAATGTGATGACAGGGGTGAGGGTCATTTTCCCATGACCCACTTCCACCACAGGTAACTAACCACAGACAGCGCAGTGAATCCTCTTGAATTCACATTGTTCTTTGCTACTCTCTCTTCCTCCTCAGTAACTCCATCCAAATCCATAATTTCCCTTGAATTTCCATGGACTGTTTTATTCCAAGGAGAGAGCATAGATCTGACCTGCAAAGGATCTAGTTCCCACTCCCCATGGACAACAAAATGGTACTTTGAGGAAAAAGAATTAAGAAGAACCCCAAAAAGCACCCTAAGGGTTCGTGAATCTGGAGACTACAGATGCCAGGCTGATGACTTGCCTGTGAGCGACCCTGTGCACTTGGAATTCTCTACAGGTGAGACAGAAGTGAAAGAAATAAAAACCTTAGAAATTATTTCAGACCATTTTCTCTCAGGCTGCTGACACTATTCACTTGGGTCGGCTCTTGAATGGACATTTTTGATCCACATTATAGTAAAACAAGGAGGGTGTTCACAGGCTCTGTGTGTAACCAGACAGGGAACAGAATTAGCTTCTTAAGTTTGAACCTAAAAATTAAGAAAATTGATACTATCCAGATAAAATTCATGTAGCCCAATGGGCCGAGACTCCGAGTAGTGTATCCAGAAGGATATCATTGCCACATAACAGCTAAAGGTTATGGATGACCCTGACACTACCATTTCTTCAGAGTGAATTAAGGTCTTCACACCCAGGCAGGGTGTGGAAAGGGGGTGTTGTAGTTTCATGGTTTTGTGGGAGGGTTGTTTGTTTGGGGTATGAGGGAATGGAATCCAGGGCCCTCTACTATTGAGCCACATCCCCATCCCTTTTTTTATTTTTAATTTGGAGACAGTGTCTTGCTGAATTGCTCTGGCTAGCCTTGAACTTGCATTCCCCCTGCCTTGGTCTCTTGATTCACTGAGATTACAGACATACACCACCATGCCCAGCTAACCCTGTGGTTTTCAAAATTTGACCTCAGTCAGAAAGCCTGGGAAGGTTTTGGGTCTGGGGTTTTTTTTGCTGTTGTTTTTCTTTGTTTTCGTAGGGAGTCGGTACTGAGAATTGAATTCAGGGGCATTAGACCACTGAGCCACATCCTCAGCTCTATTTTGTATTTTATTTAGAGACAGGGCCTCACTGAGTGGCTTAGCACCTCACCATTGCTAGGACTGCTTTGAACCCTCAGTCCTCCTGCCTCAGCCTCCAGAGCCACTGGGATTACAGGCATGCACCACGATGCTGGGGTCTGGGAAGGTCTTTAATCATACTCAGGCCCTACCTTATATTTACTGAATAAATATGTGTAGACTTGCAGGGCACAGGGGCCCATGCCTGCAATCACAGCTACTTGGAAGAATGAGGCAGGAAGGTCATAAATTCAAGGCCAGTCTGGGAAACTTAGCAAGATCCTGTCTCAAAATAAAATTTAAAAGTGCTGAGGATGTTGCTCAGTGGTAGAGGGCTTATCTAGAATGTACAGGGGTCTGGGTTTATTCCTCAGTATTTCAAAAGAAACAACTTATGGGAGTGCAGTCTAAGAATTAGTATGTTTTATAAGCTGCTCAGGTGAAAGGAAATTTGGGTTGAAATTCGCTTGAACAGTTCCTATACACTAAGGTGTGTAGTTTTAAGCCATATTACTTACTTGAAATAACAAGTGGCATAATGATTTGTCACATTTATAGCTATAGATGAAGAATTTCCTGTTTGTCCTAAGACCACCTGTTATAAAGTTGAAGTCATATCATCCCAGTTACAATGTCCTTTAATTTAGTGAAAAAGGAAACAGTGTAGTAACATAACAATTTCCCTCTTAAACATTTACCTATTAAAGGGATCATAAATATACATCCCCCAAAATGAAAGACCCTAAGTGACCAAGAGACGAAGATTCATTAAATGAATTACAATGCTGCCCCTAAAAGAAAACTGTCACCCATTGAAAATCAAGCTCAGTAATGAGGGAAAATATTCTGACATAGTAAATAAAGGGCAATTTATCAAATATATAAATATTATTTCAATTCGATAAAGGAGAAAAAAAATACACAGAGACGCTCACATATTTGAATACGGAAGAAAAACAATTGGAAGCATCTCTGGGCAGCGAGATGGTAGATACTTTTTACTTACATTTCTACTTTCCAGCTTTTCTCAATTGCATATGTTCGTTTTAAAATCCAGGGGGGAAGTGATAAGTATTTTAAGAATCCTTGGAATAATAATGAAAAGAAAGAGGAAACAGTGGGATGAACCAAATAACTGGTCTTATTTTTCCTCCAGCTCCACTGATCCTCCAGGGTCCACCTTATGTGTTCGAAGGAGACTCCGTGCTTCTAAGGTGTCGGACACAAGCAAAAATGGAACTGAATACTGTAGCATTTTTTAAGAACGGTGAACGCCTGATATTACCTAATAATAGTTCTGATCTGCACATTGATGATGCTGATCTGGCGCACAATGGTCACTATCACTGTGGTGGCTATATGCACACGTGCTGTACAGCTTCTTCCAATAGAGTCAGCATCCAAGTCCGAAGTAAGGCTTTCATTGTTTTGTGAGTGGGCTGGTGAGAAGGAGGGCACCTGAGGTTGCAGAGGTAGACTAGGAAGAAGAGGGTGGGCTGGGGTGCCCGTGAGAGAAAGTGCGACTGTGCTGTTTGTGCTGATGGACGGCAGAACTCAGAAGTGCTGGTGCCACAGAGGCACTTTTCCCTCCGGTGCCTTTCCAAGCCTCACTCTTCTGGGGACTGCTGTGATCTTTCTTTCTAGTGCTGTTTCCACGTCCCGAGCTGAGCAGCAGCTCCTCTGAGCCCACGGAGGGAAGTCCAGTGACCCTGACCTGTCAGACTCAGCTCCCTCCAGAGAGGTCACATGTCCAGCTCTGGTTCTGCTTCTTCAGAGACGGTCAGGTTCTGGGGTCAGGCTGGAGCAGCTCCCCAGAGCTCCGGATTCCCGCCCTGGGGACAGAGGACTCAGGGTCCTACTGGTGCCAGGCAAAGAGAGTGAATTCCCACGTTCTGAAAGAGAGTTGGAAGATCTCCATCCCTGTGAGGGGTGAGTCTCAGTGGGTCCTGGGATGGACAGGGGACGGGACTGGGAGAGTTGTGTGCAATCGCACATCAGTTTGGTTCGTGTGGAACGTGCTTCTTCCACGTGTGAGAATGGGAGCTGTGTGACAGAAGAGACCTCAACTCTTGTGGACATCTTAGAAGAGTTTAGAGGAAAAAAAAAGTCCAGGAAGAGAGACAGGGCTCAGTTTTCTTTCACTGCCTTTAGATACGACTCTTTTCTTCTCTGAAAGCTCTCTTCCCTGATGCCCTGTGTTTCCTGCTCGGTCTATAGTCATGAGCGATGGCTGGGCTGCCTGGACTCTGCTCAGCCAATGGACAGACTTGGAACACTAGGTGCCTGGAGCAGAGTGCGGAAAGACAGGGAAACCCAAGGACAAAAGGTTGAGGAATAAACGGTTCCAATTTCATGTCCCTGGGAATGGTGGTGTGCCATTTTCATTTTTCCCAAGTTTCTAAAATTGTAGACATTTTCAAGCATGACTCTCATCCAATGGCCAAATGGTTCCCTTTATGAAATTTGGTCTGTCTCATGGAAAATATATTTAAGCATTAGGAAGGGACACGTGGCCTGTGGTGCCCAATTTCCTGAGTGAGCTGGGAAGGAAAGTGATAGCATTTCCCGTAAATTCATCCCTGTTCCTAAGAAAAACAAAAGTTCAATGATACTTTCTTCTAAACTGACTAAAACCTATTAATCTTGCAGTTCCAGGAAGCAGAATTTTTTAGGGTCACTAGCTTAAGGACAAACAGTCCAGCAAAGGTGGAGAGGGGATTTATGGTCCAATAGTTAAAATGCAATAATTTCTGACAAAGTTTTCCCCCAACCTCAGGTTCTTCTCCCCCTCGGTTTAATGATCTTCCTTTGTTCTTAAAGCCCTGAGGATAACTCAAAAAGCACTGCCCTGAGCCAACATCACGACTGAAAGCCCATCACAGATGAGCCTCCTAGACGGGACCGTCCTGGCCCCCAGTCCTTTGACCTCCTGTGTCACGTGCTAGACAGGTTAAGAAGGGTGTGCTCAAGGGCAAGCCTACTAAGCACGTCAACAGTGTTCCTTTCCAATTAGCTGTTGCTGTCACTGAATCCCCAGGACAGTCTCCTTTGATGCCAAGTCTCCCTGCCCCCTGCACACCCTGGTCATTTTACTCAGCTGTTTGGGCAGCAGATATCACCTCTGGGATGACTGATCATGTTCTATCAAGGTGTGGGTGGGCATGAGAGCAGGATAGAAGACAGGGCTAACTCTATTCCTAGGCTGGACTCTCCACAAGAACATTAGGAAGTAGAGGACCTCCCTAGCCAAGCAGGGACCACAGCCTCTCCAACCGTCTCCCTGTTCCCAAGGACAAGGTAACTCCACTCCAGGCTAACCTCATATAGAGAATCAGCGGATTCTGCCATTTCCAGCCTGTGACTCCTCTGTCCACGAGCACCCCACTGCCACGAGGCTCACGTCTATACATTTTTTTAATTTACTTAGGAATTACTGTCAAGGTCCAAATTCGCACTGACCCAGCCTTAGGACCAGTGTTTGAAGGGCAGAAGTTGACGCTCATCTGCTCAGTAGACAGGCTCTCGGGGCCCATCACGTTCTCCTGGTATAAAGTCAAGCTGGGGAAGGAAACGAAGATTCACACATCCTCAGAAGCGGAATTCAAGATCTCCATGGTGACAGACAGAGACGCTGGGGACTATTACTGTAACGTCAACAGTAGTCACAAAAGTTTTACCAGCAGGCCGGTGACCATCAAGCCACGGAAAGGCGAGTGCTGCTGAGTGTCATCCAAGGAATGGATTACCAACTGCACACAGGGGTCCTCTGTGCAGACCACAGGCAGTCGGGTGGGAGTGGACATTGGCATCCAATGCTCTGAGAAGCCTTCCAGGAGTTAGTCAGAGTCTAGCAGGAAAGAGCTCAGGACAGAAGGGGCTGCGGGCCGTGGGAGGTTTTGGAAACTCTCAGACATAGAGATTAAAGAAAACGTTCAGTGGTGAGGAATATGTCTGCGCCCTTCATATTCACCAATCCCTTTGCAGTTTAAGTAACGTTCAGTGCCTCTTAAGAATGAAAAAGCAGAACAATTAGGATGTTAGAGTCAGGACTGATCTAGGGCCACATCTCTGGACCAGGCCCTTGACTTACGGATCTTCAGGGACCCTCCCTGCACACATGTAAACAGAGATGGTCAGAGAATGGCCACGGGCAAAGCCCTGAGCCCTACCCTAATGAAGTGCCCCCAAGGACATCATCTCCTCTGCAAAAGGGGGACAGGTCACCTGTCAAGGGGGGCAGGAGGGAAGAGGCAGGGGTCTGAAGGAGAAGGAATAGATGGGAGCAGACCAGATGGAGGATGGGGAGGGATGGGGAGAGAAGCCTGGGAGGTTGCTGGACCACCCTGAGGGCCAGGAGAGACTAGAGTCTGGCCGTTTGCTCTGGCCACAGATGGCAATTACAGGGAAGAGGCAGAAGTGACGGTTGACTCATTTTCTCTCCCTCAGCCGCTGTGTCTCGGCCTGTCTTCACCCTCAGTCCTCCTAACAACCGAGTTCGTGAGGGAACCCGGGTGACACTTCACTGTGAAGTCCAGAGAGGTTCTCCCCCGATCCTGTTCAAGTTCTATCATGAGTCTGTCTCCCTGGGCAGCAGCTCAACCCCCTCTACAGGAAGAGCATCCTTGGGCATCTCTCTGACCACAAAGCATTCTGGGAACTACTACTGCACTGCTGATAATGGATATGGTCCCCAGCGCAGTGCGGCTGTGAGCCTGTCGGTCGTCAGTAAGTCGTGGTTTCCTCCATTCACCCCCACCCTCTCTCTAACCCCTCCACAAATGTGCTCCCACTTCCCAGTGTCCTGTGCTTTTTCCTTGGGAAAAGCCGATGTACTCTCCACTCCCCTCTCCAAACCAGCCATCCCCCCTGCTGCCTGGGCAGCCTGGGTGACATCACACCTTTAGATGTCACACAGCTTTCTCTCTCCTGGCCCCTCACCAGGAAGAACCCCCAATTCTCCCTTTCTCTCTACTTGTCCTGTGGATCCTCCGGGAGGAAAATCAGACAGTTGCTCTAAAATCAGTTTCCAGAGCCCAGAGGTATCGCTTGTTAGTTTACTATCAGACATTTGTTCAATCAGTGTATCAAGCAGCATAAGATATAGACGGGATCCCTGTTATCCAAAATGTCCCTCTTGTTGGAGCATTTTTAAGAGTTGATTAGGCAGTGGTATGGGGAGGCAGAGTCAAGGGAGGGGCTGGACACAGGTCAGGAGACAGCGTAACCTTGGTTTTTTTGGTCTAATGACCTGAAGGCTCTTGAAGGTAGTTCTCCTATAATTCAAATGGACTCTATTAAGACTTGAATGTCAGTTTTGGGCCATCCACATGACAAAATTCCAGGCCCCATTTTTAGGGAGACAGTGTGATTTTGGGACTGTACTGATAGCAGAGAGTCCACTTTTGGTGAAGTCTGGAATCAGCCTCGATTTGACCTCCTCTAATACAACAGACCCATTCTGGAAGAGAAGGCAGAACCCAGTCCCTCTCACAATAGATATGCAAGTTATGAAAGGAAGGACCAGGGAACCCTGCAGAGAGATCTCACATGGCAGAGATAAAGAGTCTGTGTCCCTAACATTCAGAGACCAGGAAACTGGAGACAGGGATACCATTATCAAAGGTGTTTAGAGACATTCGAAGTGCTCTGTGGTGGCCCATGTACCTCATATTGCCTGTGGGTGCGTTGCACTGACATCTAAGGATACATCAGGCTGCGCCACGTGGACCCATCTTGGGGTCTAATAGCAGATGCAGATGAGTCCTAGGACAAACGTCAACCTGAGGGACAGAAATACCTGGAGGTGGCAGAAGCAAACCTGCAAGGCCCACCAATCTGACTTGGGAGATGAGAGGCATTTTCTTAGGAGAACTAAGGCAACTTGAAAACCCCTTCTGTGTGAGTTGAGACCCTAAGATGAAAGAGAACATTTCAGGAAAAGACAGGGAGGGCGGGAGGAGAAGTGAGAGGCTGGGTTCCAGGCAAAGGCATGTGCTAAAGAACCAATACTCGGGGGGCCAGTAGGAGGTCAGACCCACTGGCCGCAGGATGGAGTGAAGACTGGGAGCGAGGATGAGGAAGGGAGGGCGGCTGGGCCTGCCTGGCCCTCCACACTAGGAAAGCCTGTGGGCTTTATGCAAAAGGGTAACCTGGGATGCAGGAGGAGTTTTAGTGCTGGGGAAAATCACCGCAGCTGTAGGATGAAGAATGGATGGTAGAACAGCCAGATTGGGGACCAACGGGGAGCAGATGTAAGAACCCAAGAAGAGAAGGTACTGTTGAGCAGAATCCCCAGGCCGGTCTCAGCTGAGGAGAAAGGACACCAAAAGGGTCCCAGCTGAGGGACGAGATGCTAGGAGAGGGTTCACACAGACACTAAACCAAGATCCTGCTTTAAGCAAAAGATAGTGGGCCAATTCAGAGGAGGCCAAGCTGGAAGTGATGGAAGACAAGAATCCAGCCTCAGGCTCTGCATTTAGCCACAGAGTCCTATTTGGTAGAACAGAGGCTATAACCGGAGTACCAGGGTTTGACTGTTGCCTCACCACTTATTACCTGTATGACAACCTTGTTGAGCCTCAGTTTCCTCATCTGTAAAATAGGAACAGCTACAGTGCTTACCTCAGGGAATGGTTTTGATGGTTAATGTCTTCACACATGTAAATATCTACATATTACACATGACAAGAGACACATATATGCCAGACCTATAGTTAAAAGAACTCTACTGTCATAATAGCAAGTATCTTTTGTTATTATGAATAGCATCATTATTGTTATATTCATAAACAGGAAACCTCAACTTTAGTAGATTTGGCATAAACACCAGTGGTAATAAGCAAGAAATGAGTTTGAGGTACAGCAGAGAGCCAGTAAATGTAGGTCATCTCTTCTAGAAGCCTGTCCACAGGAAAGAGGAGAGAGAAAACACTAAGCGCAAGCAAGGTTGCTATTATATTGTTTTGTTGCTTTTCTAACATGAAGAGGGTCCAACAAGATCAAACAACTCCAAATGAGGTTTGGAGAAAGCCAATGCAGGCAGAGAATTTATATCCAGGATAGAGACAGGTGTGCACAGGGTCAAGAAACAGGAGAACCCACCTTGGGCAGTCAGAATCAAAATGGAGTCACTTTCGTCAAGTCCTAGGCAAAACAAACTAAGCCAGGAAGTTATGAGGAGGGGGAACTCATGCATGCACGCCTGATAACAACAACTATTCATAAAATGACTCCAGAACCACAGCCTTGCATAAAGATCATCGTACCCTTGCACAAAAAAAATATTTTTGTATAAGCATTTGCCCAACAACTATTTTATATTGGACAGACACCACCCTTATTATTCATTTGTATAGTCAAGGGTTACTGTTTCAGAACCACCTTATGTAATTCTCCTCCTTTCACCCCTAAAAACTCCCCTTTGCCTCAGCCTCCTTGGATAGGTTCCTAGTTTTCATGCCTGTGTATCCCCTTGCTGTGCTCTGCTGGTCTCCCATACACTTCATCTCTAGAGAATCTCTCTCTGTTATTTGGATTGACCCAAGGAATAACTCTTCCAAGGTCACAGAGCAGAGGGGAGGAGCCAAGAGCTGATGGGGGTAAGGATGGGGGTCTGGTGGCAGCAAGATAAGCGACTTCTTCCCCAAGGGCTTCATCTCTGCAAAAGGGGGGCAGGTCACCTGTCAAGGGGGGCAGGAGGGAAGAGGCAGGGGTCTGAAGGAGAAGGAATAGACGGGAGCAGACCAGATGGAGGATGGGGAGAGATGGGAGGGAAGCCTGGGAGGTTGCTGGACCACCCTGAGGGCCAGGAGAGACTAGAGTCTGGCCGTTTGCTCTGGCCACAGATGGCAATTACAGGGAAGAGGCAGAAGTGACGGTTGACTCATTTTCTCTCCCTCAGCTGCTGTGTCTCGGCCTGTCCTCACCCTCAGCCCTGCTGAGAACTGGCTCCTGGAAGGAACCCGGGTGACACTTCACTGTGAAGTCCAGAGAGGTTCTCCCCCGATCCTGTACAAGTTCTATCATGAGTCTGTCTCCCTGGGCAGCAGCTCAACCCCCTCTACAGGAAGAGCATCCTTGGGCATCTCTCTGACCACAAAGCATTCTGGGAACTACTACTGCACTGCTGATAATGGATTCGGCCCCCAGCACAGTGCGGCTGTGAGGCTCTCCGTCTTGGGTAAGCCCTGAGTTCCTGCTAAGCCCATCCCCGGTCAGAGCCCTCTCTCTCAGGCCCCTTCACAAGTCTGCGGGAACCTTCCTGCTTCCTGTCACAGTCAGCCTAACACCCTTCTCCACTCTCAGCAAACCCAGGCCTCAGAGCTTATCCATCCCTGGCTCAACCTGACCCTATGATAGCTCAGAGACCCCCCAGCTTCTACCCAACACATTTCTTTTTGCAAATCATCACTTTCTGCCCTCCGTCTTCTGAGCCAATTTTTCTTCACTTGATGCACAGATGTTTCACCTGTTTCTCCCTAACACTCGTAGTTCAGCTGCAAGCACCGCCATGCGGGCAAATATTGGGCCACACCATAATTTCTCCAAAGAAGTCTCAAGCAGTTACAGCTCTCACAGTAGGTCTGCAGAGGACTGGATGTGAAAGGAAAGAATATGACGATTCCAAAACCAGAGCCCCCAGCCTTAATGCATCCACTAACCCATTATAATGTTTTATTATGTCCTCACACTTAGCAATATCTAAATCCTCTCTACTTCCTGTTCCTTGTCTGTCTCCCTCAATGTCAACGGGATATAAGCTCTAAGAGTATAGGACCTCATGGTATAGGTCTTCCCTACCGCCCTGAGCCTAACAGTGTGTGACACTGGGCATTTGGAACTTTTCTATTCTTGTGCAAGAATAGAATAGTGTTTATCAGAGGCTGGGAAGTGGTCGGGGGAGAAGATGGTTAATAAGGGTGCACTTGAAAAGGGGGGATATTTCTAATGTTCTATAGCACATTGGGAGGGTACCTATGATTGACAACAACTAACTGTCTACTTCAAAATAATTAGCAGAGAAGATTTTGACGTTCCCAACACAAAGAAATAATGAATGTTTGAGGTAATGGATTAACTAATAATCCTGACCGTATACATGTATCAAAATAGCACACTATGCCCCAAATATAGATATGATTACTATGTCAATTAAAATTTTAAAAATTATAAGGAGAAAAGAAGATGACATAGTACTTTTATGAAGAAGAATTGCTACAGAAAACAGGAAAAAAACTCTCAAATTCTTCTAGATAGTCTCAATACAATTAGAGAAAATATGGACTCAAAAAAAGTTCAAAAATAAATTAAAGAGGTCAAAGAAGAGATGATAAGACGATAAAATAATAAGAAGAGATAAGAAAACCATTCAGCAGAACTTGGGAGAAACAAAGAAAATTACAAAGATGTTTTAGAAATAAAATCCAATGTAAGGCAATAAGAATAGAAGAGATACCCCTAAAAAATGTTAATTGAATGAAGAATCATTATGAGAAAACAATACAGAATGCAAAACAGAAAAAGAGGCAAAAATATAATATGGAAAGCAGACAATAGATACCCCATGTTTGGATAATTAAATGCTTCTAGTGGAAAAACATTTTTAAAAATAAATAACAGATTTCAAAAACAGATTAGAAAACCACACTGAAGAGAAAAACAAAACTCAAAGATGTAATTTGAAAATTTCCTAAAATGAAGAAAACATTAGCATGTACATAAGACTATCTTCAATTAAGTTTTTGAACTTCAGAATTAAAGTGTGTGTGTGTGCACACGAGCGCGTGTGTGTGAAAGAAAGAGAGAGAAGAGAAGCAGAGGGGAAAGGAAGCGGGTGGAGTGAGAGAGAGGGTTTTTGGAAAAAATGAGCAGTCATCTCAGAAAGAAAAATATCCAGTTGGTCCTTGACTTTGCACAGTAGTGGATGCCAACGAGAGAAGTGTGGTGTCCAGACTTGGACCTCGAGGAGAGGCATGAGAACGGAGAATTTTATATCAAATTGAAAAGTCACTGTCAAAAAATGCAGAAACTCAGGGAATTTAGTGCCCTTTAGCCATTCTTGAAAAAAAAATTACTTCTTGAGAAAATCCAGCCCTTCAAGATATGACTCAACATAAAGGACATATAATGAGGGAAACGTGATATGAAAATACAGACTGAACCTAGTAGATCAGGGTTTCCCAACCCTGGCTGCACATGAGAATCACCTGGGAACTTGGCAAAAATCCTCTCATTAAGCTCCTCTCCAAAAATATTAAATCCAGAATTTCTCAAGTAAGACTTGAGAAACAATATTTTTTAACACATATTCAGGTGAGAATATTGTACCACAAGGTTGAAAAACCACATATTTCGATGCAGAAACAGTGGCCAACCAATTGTGAAAACTGTGGTTATGAATAGAAAACCAGGGTTGGGGCTGTAACTCGGTGGTAGAGCGCTCGCCTAGCACGTGTGAGGCACTGGGCAAAACTCAGCACCACATAAAAATAAATAAATAAGATAAAGGTATTGTGTTCATCTACAACTAAAAAATCCGTTAAAAGAAAGAAAACCATTACAAACACTGAAAATTTAAAAAATATATGTGTAATGAAGAAAAATCATCTGGTCAGAAGCAGGAGAGGAAGTAAAATAACAATTATTTTCTTGTGATCACTATTATTTCATAATGAGCAATAAAAAAGAATTTGACTTGACAATTTTTTTAAATTAATGTTGCTTCCAAACAAATAATCATCTAAGACGACGAACACACCAATTGCCCTGATCTGATCATTCCACATTGTATACAATATCAAAATGTCACACTGTACCCATAAATATGCACAATTACTGTATGTCAGTAATTAAAATGGAAAACGTTTTATAAAATTAATAACAAATTTCAAAGTTTCCACTTTATAAATCATTTCTGAGTATTTTTAGAAATTCATTAATGGGTTAGTAAAGTTACATGGAAAACCAACTGGCAGCCTGTAGAGTCACACAGGAGAGAATGAGTGAATTATTCAAGGGAAGTGACTAGAAAAAGAGAATAAATAATAAATATAAACCTAACTGAAAAAGGTATGAGGAAACAGATACTTATTTTCCCCTAGTGCAGGTGTTAATTGGTCCAACGTTTTAAAGAGTAATTTATCATTATTTAAACTGTTCATATACCTCCTCCAAGAAATTCTACTTCTAAGAATTTATCCTAATGCATGCACAAATATATAATGATATATCTACAGGATCATTTAATGCAGTACTACACAAATATTTTTAAATTATGACCTAAACATTCATTCAGAAAGAATTGCTTAAGTATATTATAGTAAATAAACACAATGGAATATTCCAAGGTTTGTAAAGTAGGTAATATCTGTACAAAATTTTACATACATAAGAGTTGCACTTTATTGTATATAAAGAAATATACTTTGAGGCTGGGGTTACAGCTCAGCGGTAGTGTACTTGCCTTGCACTTGTGAGGTACTAGGTTTGATTCTCAGCACCACATAAAAATAAATAAATAAAATAAGTAAAGATATTGTGTCCACCTTTAAAAAAATTCTTAAAAAAATATATACATATATATAAACTTTGTTCTTTTAAGTGAATGGTGCAGATCATTCATAAATACCACAGAAAGAGGCTCAGGGTAGGTTGCTAAGGCAGAAAGCAGGTTGCGGAAGAGTGTGTATTGTGATCCGCTGCCTGTGGTTTTCACTGTATTTATGTGTTGATGTAAGTATATTTGTACATAGAAACGGCTTAGAAAGTTATTAACACATATGCAACTGAGGAAATCTCTGAAAAATAAAAATAAGATAAATGATAGAATGTTTCTTATTTATTTTATATAATTCTGTAAATTTAACATTATTTTAATGGGGAACTGTTTGAAATTTTTTTAAGAAGACACTAACGTCAGCTAACATGTTTTCTCTCCTCAGTTCCATTGTCCCGTCCTGTCCTCACCCTCAAGAATCCCAGCGTCCAGCCTGTGGTGGGGGACGTGATGGAGCTTCATTGCAAGGCCCTGGGAGGCTCCCTCCCCATCACATACACGTTTTATCATGAGGATGTCACCCTGGGGAGCAGAAAGGCCCATTATAGAGGAGGAGCATCCCTCAGTCTCTCTGTGACTCCAGAACATTCTGGAAACTACTTCTGTGAAGCCAGAAATAGTGCTCAGACACAACGCAGTGACACAATGACACTCACTGTCAAAAGTAAGTTGGCCTTTCCCACTAACAGCAGCAGAAGGGACAGACCATTGCCCCACCAGCCCCAGTAGGCGAGACTGGAGCTCAGTTTCCACAGAAGCACCCCCTGGGGGCTGTCATGGCAGGCCTGCTGCCTCACTGCCACATGGAGAGCAGGTGTGCCTGGATTCCAGAGGTGGAGGAGCCTGCACCTTCCTTTCCGAGCTGTACCTTTTTTTCCCAGCTGTATTTTCCCTTCTCCACCTGTACTTCCCTTTCTCTAGCTGTACTTTCCTTACTCGAGCTGTTCTTTCCTTTTTCTAGTTGAAGAATTATTTCTGAAGTTGTACTATACTTGCTATAGGTGTTCTTCCCTTTCTCGAGCTGTACTTTCCTTTCTCTCACTGTACTTTCCTTTCTCTAGCTGTACTTTCCTTTCTCTATTGGTACTTTACTTTCTCCAGCTATACTTTTCTTAATCTAGCTGTACTTTCTCTTATAGCAGTGCTCTGCAGCCATTGTTATGAAAATCCACAAATTTCTCCCTAGCTTCTCCTGCACCTCTGCCAGAGCAACCTGGGTCCCATCCGAGACCCCTACTCTTGCTTTTTTACATGCCCCTTTCCATTGAGCAATATCACCAAGTCCCACTCTCATGAGCTGAGCATCTGGTCACATCTCACTGATCCACCTCCACCCATTGCTTCACCATCGCTAAATCTGAGAAAAGACTCAGCTACCGGGCTGTATCACAAAGATCACTAAAGACATCCATGTACTTAGATCCCTTAAACATTTCCATTCCACCATCATTTTATGACTCTAAGAATCACATGTCTATGTCCATGATCAACACCATGGCCTATCCTTTTCCCACATCCATCGTCCACCCCACATAAACACAGGTGTCCAACCCTAAAAGACCATTTGAAGCACTTACTACTCACCATGCCCTCCTGTCCTTCCAGCAACTCCTTCTGTCACTACTGTCCTCAGACCTCAACAGAACTCCCAGTTCAATCACTCTCCTTCTCCCTCCCTCATCCATCTGCCAAGAACACCTCTGACTCCTACCATCAAATTGAGTGTTTGTCTATCTCTCCACCCAGTCAGTAACTACGCCCCCTTTCCCCCAGGTATGGAGCAGGGGACTCTTCTCCCGGTGTCAGTGAACATTTCCATTTGATCTCTACATTCCATCCTCTCATGCATCCTCAGAACCTTCAGGAAACCAACTATCCCTTTCTCACTCATGACTCTCAGCATCCCTCCTCATAGGCTCCTTCCGTGGGCATTTGACTTGCTCCATTTCTCTCACAGCTAGAAACACCATTGCTTGATCCTGCTCCATCCACTGCTCATCACACTTGCTCCACCCAAATCCACAAGGCAGAAACTGAGGGGTGTTCCTTGAATCCTCTCTATCTCTATTGCCACCACCCTAGTCAGAGCCTTCGTCATTCAGTGACTTTTAACTACCCCTCAGTTTCACTTCTGCCCCCACTACAGTCCTTTGTGCCAAACAAGGTCAGAATTCTGATACCATTGCTTAGTGAAGAAGGATCAAAATCCTCAGCATGGCGTGGGAAGCCCTGCCTGGCTCTCCAGCCTTCCCTCAGTGCTACCCCACCTATGCCCACCTTCTTGCCAGCCCAGGACCTTTGCACATACTGTCTACCAGCCTCATGTCCTCTTTCCTCCCTCTTCCCATGGTTAAATTCTAATGCCATGAGAAGCTTCCCCTGACTCATCTGTGCTAGATCCAGTCCCAGTATTCAACCTTTCTTAGCACCTGATCTTTGGTGTCAATTATCAATGCTTTGACTCTAAATTTCTGTTTTGTTCAGTTTCTGCCTACCATTTCCCCTGCATTGGAAGCTCTGAGAGCAGGGTCTGTGTCTTTCTTACCATTGAATATCCATTAGATACAGCCATTGTGGAACTTATGGATATCCTGTATTCAGTAAGTTGTGATTGATTAATTAAATATAAAAATGAGCAAATACACTGAAATGCTCATCCTTTTGTGAGTCCTGTTTCTAATGTAGCTCATACTCAAATCCATCCCTGGTTATATATGCAACAGCTCTCTCCTCTCCTTCACTTTCTGTTGAGCTGGTTTCTCCTCCCCCCTTCATCCTTTGACTTATCAGATGCACAGGTTTCAATTTCATCCCTTCAGACTCCTCAAATATGCTTGGGTTTGTACATCTCAGTGCTCCAAACCACAGGTAAGAACTGCACACATGTCAGTGTTTCCTGAGGTCTGAAGAAGGTTCTCAGAATGTGTAAAGGATGAGCTCTCATTTGTGTCTCCAGGTCATTAAAAAACAAGAAAATCACTGTCCTGTTTGAAATGTCTTTAGTGTGGAAGAATATATTCAATCAGAAAGGCTAATGGCTGTTTTTCCTCCCCCAGTTCCAGTGTCCCGTCCTGTCCTCACACGCAGGGCTCCCATGTCACAGCCTGTGGTGGGGGACGTGATGGAGCTTCACTGCGAGGCCCTGGGAGGCTCCCTCCCCATCACATACACATTTTATCATGAGGATGTCACCCTGGGGAGCAGAGAGGCCCATTATAGAGGAGGAGCATCCCTCAGTCTCTCTGTGACTCCAGAACATTCTGGAAACTACTTCTGTGAAGCCACCAACAGTGCTCAGACACAACGCAGTGACACAATGACACTCACTGTCAAAAGTAAGTTGGCTTTTCCCACTAACAGCAGCAGAAGGGACAGACCATTGCCCCACCAGCCCCTGTAGGCGAGACTGGAGCTCAGTTTCCACAGAAGCACCCCCTGGGGGCTGTCATGGCAGGCCTGCTGCCTCACAGCCACATGGAGAGCAGGTGTGCCTGGATTCCACAGGTGGAGGAGATCGCCTTCCTTTCTCACTGTACCTTCCTTTGTCTAATTGTTCTTTCCTTTCTCCTACTGTTCTTTCCTTTCTCTAGCTCTACTATCCTTTCTCCAGCTGTACTTTACTTTCTCTAGCTGTACTTCCATTCTCTAGCTGTACTTTCCTTTCTCTCACTGTACTTTCCTTTCTCTAGCTGTACTTTCCTTTCTCCAGCTGGACCTTCCTTTCTCTAGCTGTACTTTCCTTTCTCTCACTGTACTTTCCTTTCTCTAGCTGTACTTTCCTTTCTCCAGCTGTATCTTTCTTTCTCTAGCTGTACTTTCCTTTCTCCAGCTGTACTTTCCTTTCTCCAGCTGTACTTTCCTGTCTCTAGCTGTACTTTCCTTTCTCTAGCTGTACTTTCCTTTCTCCAGCTGTACCTTCCTTTCTCTAGCTGTACTTTTCTTACTAGCAATGCTCTGCAGCCATTGTTATGAAACCTCACATATTTCTCCCTAGCTTCTCAAGTTTTCTGCCAGAAAAACTTCGGCTCCTATCCAAGACCCCTGCTAGAAAATTTCCCAACTTTCTCACTCTTGCTTTTTTACATGCCCTTTTCCATTCAGCAATATCACCAAGTCCCACTGTCATGAGCTGAGCATCTGGTCACATCTCACTAATCCACCTCCACCCATTGCTTCACCATCGCCAAATTTGAGAAAAGACTCAGCTACCAGGTTGTATCACAAAGATCACCAAAGACCTCCATGTATTTTGATCCCTTGGCCCTCATTCCATGACTCTAATGACCACATGTCTATGTCTATGTCCGTGACCAACACCATGGCCTATCCTTTTCCCACGTCCATCATCCACCCTACATAAACACAGGCATCCAACCCTAAAAGACCATTTCAAGCACTAACTACTCACCATGACCTCCTGCCCTTCCAGCAACTCCTTCTGTCACTTCTGTCCTCAGACCTCAACAGAACTCCCAGTTCAATCACTCTCCTTCTCCCTCCCTCATCCATCTGACAAGAAAACCTCTGACTCCTACCATCAAATTGAGTGTTTGTCTATCTCTCCACCCAGTCAGTAACTATGCCCCCTTTCCCCCAGGTGTGGAGCAGGGGACTCTTCTCCTGGTGTCAGTGAACATTTTCATTTGATCTCTACATTCCATCCTCTCATGCATCCTCAGAACCTTCAGGAAACCAACTATCCCTTTCTCACTTACGACTCTCAGCATCCCTCCTCATAGGCTCCTTCCGTGGGTATTTGACTTGCTCCATTTCTCTCACAGCTAGAAACACCATTGCTTGATCCTGCTCCATCCACTGCTCACCACACTTGCTCCACCCAAATCCACAAGGCAGAAACTGAGGGGTGTTTCTTGAATCCTCTCTATCTCTATTGCCACCACCCTAGTCAGAGCCTTCGTCATTCAGTGACTTTTAACTACCCCTCAGTTTCACTTCTGCCCCCACTACAGTCCTTTGTGCCTAACAAGGTCAGAATTCTCATACCATTGCTTAGTGAAGAAGGATCAAAATCCTCAGCATGTTGTGGGAAGCCCTGCCTGGCTCTCCAGCCTTCCCTCAGTGCTACCCCACCTATGCCCACCTTCTTCCCAACCCAGGACCTTTGCACATACTGTCTACCTGCTTCATCTTTCCTCTTTCCTCTTTCCTCCCTCTTCCCATGGTTAATTTCTAATGCCATGAGAAGCTTCCCCTGACTCATCTGTGCTAGATCCAGTCCCAGTATTCAACCTTTCTTAGCACCTGATCTTTGGTGTCAATTATCAATGCTTTGACTCTAAATTTCTGTTTTGTTCAGTTTCTGCCTACCATTTCCCCTGCATTGAAAGCTCTGAGAGCAGGGTCTATGTCTTTCTCACCACTGAATATCCATTACATACAACCATTGTGGAACTTCTGGATACCTTGTATTCAGTAATTTGTGAATAATTAAATATAAAAATAAGCAAATACACTGCAATGCCCATCCTCTTGTGAGTCCTGTTTCTAGTGTAGCCCAGACTCAATTCCATGCCTGGTTATAAATGCAACAGCTCTCTCCTCTCCTTCACTTTCTGTTGAGCTGGTTTCTCCTTCCCCCCTTCATCCTTATCAGATGCACAGGTTTCAATTTCATCTGTTTTCAGATTCCTCACATATGCTTGGGTTTTTACATCTCAGTTCTCCAAACCACATGTGTGTGAGAACTGCACACATGTCAGTGTTTCCTGAGGTCTGAAGAAGGTCCTGAGAATGTGTAAAGGATGAGCTCTCATTTGTGTCTCAAGGTCATTAAAAAACAAGAAAATCACTGTCCTGTTTGAAATGTCTGTAGTGTGGAAGAATATATTCAATCAGAAAGAGCTGATGGCTGTTTTTCCTCCCCCAGTTCCAGTGTCCCGCCCTGTCCTCACCCTCAGGGCTCCCAGGGCCCAGGCTGTGGTGGGGGACGTGGTGGAGCTTCACTGCGAGGCCCTGAGCGGCTCTCCTCCGATCCTGTACAAGTTTTACCATGAGGACGTCACCCTGGGCAGCACAGTGGCCCCCTCTGGCGGAGGAGCCTCCTTCAACCTCTCCCTGATGGAGAAACATTCTGGAAACTACTCGTGTGAGGCTGAGAATGACCTGAGGATGCAGCACAGTGAACTGGTGACTGTCATTGTCACAGGTGAGCCAGCTGTGCCCACCAGCATCACAAGCCAGACCTGCGGGTGCCTTCCCTTCCAACCAAGGTGCAGCGCTCCCCGGGCTCCTGTCTGGTTGCCTTCGCAGCCTCTCCCCGCCTGCAGAGCCCCTTTGACATCTGAGCTCCCTCCTGAGGTGGTTTCGGGAAGCCCAAGGATTCTGAGGATGGGTTTCTCTGCTCCCCCAAATATCAGACCCTTCCTTGCCTGGGTTCTTCTCTCCTTGACTTCCAAGAAGCTTCTACTCCTGAGTTCACTTCATTCCCAGGAATAGAAGTTTTATCCATATTCCATATTAAAATCCTATGCTAACATCCGCACAGCCTCCCAGCCTTTGGGTCCTTAAAGGATGGGCACAGGTGACAGGGGCAGAGGAGGGGACAGCAGGGTGACATGGGATAAAAATCGCCCCCATCAATTAAATTTGTCTTTTCTAAGCTGTCCTCTCGCCCCTTGCCATTAAGTGTAATAACCAAAGGAAAAGTGCTTCTTTTGAGCTTTTAATCTGTTTGGCGATGACCTTTAAACCTTGTTTAGGGAGACTCAGGGTAAAGAAAAAGTCTCTTAGGGCTGTTACGATGAATGTTGCAGACTTGGCTTTAAAGATCAACTTCCTATATGACCTTCACCAAGCACCTTTCTAATACTGACCTCAGTGTCCTCATCCGTAAAGTGGGAAATCCGGCTAGATGGAAATCGTGTCATAATTTCCCTGTCCTAGATGGAAATTGTGCCATAATTTCCCATAATTTCCTGGACAGGGAATATAGAACATACAGACACAAAGTTTCCTAGAAGGATTCGTGCAAAAGGAGAAGAGGGTTGTCCCTACCTCCGGGATTCGTCCCAGGAACGGGAGACTATGCTATGGTGTACGATTACCCCTGAGTCAGGTAAAGCCAAACCTAGGTCTACACTCTTGGTCTTTCTTGGCTGAATCCCTAAGTATCTTGAGGAGTAGAGACAAAGTTAAAGAAACAGGATAATTTGGGACTGCTAGCTCAGGATCCAGTCTCTACTCGAGGTAGCCAGTGCAGTGATCTCCAAGTCCCCGGGAGGTGAGCTGATTTGAGGTGTGGTTTCTCCCATTCAGCCAGATCATTTGCTCCTGCTCTATGACCTCCTGTCCCAGTAGCACCTGCCTCAGACAGTTTTCCTCTGAACTGGGACTGTTGATCATCCTTCTCCCCTTGTTCCTATGATTCCCCGGCACAAACACCTGTTATTCTGCTGCTATTATCAACCTAGCTAAAGAGTTTCCTGAACATCCTGGATATACTGTGTGTGAGTTCCAGAGCTAGGACCCAAGTCACGGAGAACAGCAACCACCCAGAAGAGCAGATTGGGAGGCAGTTTCTCCTCTCTATGACGTGTGTCCTAGTTTCAAGATCCATATCATGAAATGTTATCTGAATGTTAAAAATCTAGTATTACCAAAGGACCAACGTTGTAAAGGTCTACTTCTTTCTTTCTTTCTTTCTTTAATTTATTTGTTCTTTCTAGATATACATGGCAATAGAGTGTATTTTGGCATATTAGACATACATAGAATTAGCATAACTTAGTCACATAGGTCTGGTTCATCCTACTGTCTTTTCCATTCCCATCTCGCCTCCCTTCCCTTCATTCCCCTTTGTCTGTCCAAGGAACTTCTCATCTTCCCCTTCCTTGTTGTGACTTAGCATCCATATATCAGAGAAAACATTCTTTTTTGGGGGGGAGGGGGGACCAGCTTATTTCACTTAGCATAATATTCTTCAGTTCCATCTATTTACCATATGCCATAATTTCATTCTTCTATATGACTGAGTAATATTCCATTGTGTATATATACCACTTGTTTTTTTAAACCATTCATCTGTTATAGGGAACCTAGGTTGGTCCCATAGCCTGGCTATTGTGAATTGAGCTTCTGTAAACATTGATGTGGCAGCATCACTAGAGTATGCTGACTTTCAGTCCTTTGGATATAAACCCAAGAGTGGGATAACTGGGTCAAATAGTGGTTCCATCCCATGTTTCCTAAGGAATCTTCATACTTTTTCCAGAGTGGTGGTACCAATTTGCAGTTCCAACAGCAATGTATAAGTGAACACAAAGGTCTCTTTCCAACTTCTCTTCTCCTAGATATAACTACCTGTTAACTGTTTCATGAGTATTTTCCATAAATATTCTATGAACATTGAGGCACAGAATTTGTTTACCCAAGTAGGATCATATTACACATATAGTTACCCAACTTCCATTTTTCACTTAAAAGTACACCCATGCATCTTAGCTATCTTTCATTATTGCATTACTTGGTCTACTGGGTCATTTCTGATATTTAGCTATTGTAGAAATTCGTATACAAACAATTTTGACCTACATTATGTCAGTATCCCTAAAGGAGATGGTCCTAGAAGTAGTTTTGCTGGGCCAAGCTTTCAAAGTGTTTTAAATTTGGTAGATATTTTCAAATTGTCAAAGAAGTGTCTTAAATTTGCTTTCTCACCTAGTCAATAACAAGGTGCCTGTTTACCTTGTAGGCATTATCCATCCATTTGGGCTGTGCTAATTGGGTGAGAAGGAAAAGGAATTATATTCAGGTTGTTTTAACTTGCATACATGTAATGTATTCATAATGAAGATAAAAGTCTTTTTATATTTACTGACTATTTGAAGTTTTCATCACTTTCTACATTTTCTATGGAATATTACTGTACATGAAAAGGTATTTATGCATCAAAGTCATTAACTATGGTTTGTTTTAATCCATTTTCAGAGTCTGAGCTCTGACTTTTTGCATTTGTTTATAACACTTTTCTTTTTCTTACAAATATGTTAGAAGTAGAAACTGCCATGGACATTTTGTTTTGTCTCAGTTCCAGTGTCCCGCCCTGTGCTCACCCTCAGGGCTCCCAGGGCCCAGGCTGAGGTGGGGGACATGGTGGAGCTTCACTGCGAGGCCCTGAGGGGCTCTCCCCCGATCCTGTACCAGTTTTACCTGGAGGACGTCACCCTGGGAAACAGCTCGGCACCCTCTGTGGGAGGGGCATCCTTCAACCTCTCCCTGACTGCAGAACATTCTGGAAACTACTCCTGCGAGGCCGACAATGGCCAGGGTGCCCAGCGCAGTGAGGTGGTGGCACTTTTCATCCCAGGTAAGTTTCTTACTCCCAGGGCACAGGTGTGAGCCAAAAATTTCCTCCAGGGACCCTCTGGTCATTCTCATGGGCTTTACCAAGAGAGTGCTTCCCACTTGTGGTGGGGGCAGGGACAAAGAGCATCATGGAATTCATGGTTTACCTGCTGGCTCTTCTCTCACTGGC
Source organism: Ictidomys tridecemlineatus (assembly GCF_052094955.1). Classification (NCBI taxonomy): domain Eukaryota; kingdom Metazoa; phylum Chordata; class Mammalia; order Rodentia; family Sciuridae; genus Ictidomys; species Ictidomys tridecemlineatus. The sequence goes on along the minus strand of NC_135487.1, from coordinate 124,533,528 downwards.
CACTGTCCATCCTGACCCTCAGCCCTGTCTCAATCATGGCAACGCCCTGCCTCACAAAGCCAGGAGCCATGTCCTGTGCCACACCAACACCCGCTTGGCCTCAGGGATTCTGGGCCTCTAGGCTCGTCCTGTCTCCCAGGCCAGGCACCAGCTTCAGGGCTCAGAGCAGCTGAAGGCCACAAGCCTCTGTCTTGGGCTCACGCATGGGGTCTCCTCGTCAGGGCTAACGGAGAGCCAAAGTGGTCCTGTGGCCCCAGGAGTCACTGGGGGGCTGCTGGGGACGGTGGTCCTGGCTGCTGGCGCTCTGCTCTTCTACCATTGGCTTTCGAGGAAAGCAGGTAAGAAGCTCCTGGCTCACCTCCGCCTGAGCCCATCCCTCCTCTGCCTTCCTTCAACCTCATGCCGACTGTGTGACCGTACCCCAGGCTTTCAAAACCTCCTCTCCTTCCACCCCACAATCCCTCTTCACCTTTCCCACTGGGTCCCCCAAAGCCCTCTTTACCAAATCTGAAACTGCTGAAAGAGCCGTGTTAGTGGAGCAAGCCTGGGTGACATGCAGCTTATCCAACCCCCCAAATTGCAACATTCCTCCCTGGGTATCTACAAAGACCCCTAAGCGATGGGAAGAGGAGGACATCAACTCTGAGAAACAGAAGTGAAAAACAGAAGCCAAATAGGAGTTGGTAACTTGTTGATTTTTTTTAAATGCACAGTATGTTTGTAGATGATAAAGTCTATTTTCCTGCCTTGCTGCTATTAAACTGCCTGCCATTTTTAAAGATCACTCTTTGAAAACTCCAAGTTAAAGGCCTACAGTTTGTGGACTCCTATTTCACATTATAACCATACTCCTTTGGAGGCCAGGGTCAGTTGTTTAGTAGTTTGGGCCCCAAATATCACCTCCCTTGGGAAGGATTCCGACTTTATTGGCAGCAATGCCTGGTGATTTCTATGTAAGTCTCCTGCGGCTGGGCCCCCTAAGAAGGTCCTCTTTTCCTAAATCAAATACCTCTGTGCTTTCTTTCACAGGGGGACGGACGGCCTCTGACCCCTCCAGGTAAGACCTGGGCTGTGTTTCCATGTAGTTAATGAAATTCCCATGGGGTATACAATGGAATTGAACCCGATTATCACCAAGAGCCCAGTTTCTGCTGTATGATGCTGAGATGGGTGGTACCCGCTTCACGTCGCCACTTCTGTTGGGATACCTCAAGGCAATTCCCAGGACCTTCCCATCCACCACTTCAACTGTAGAGGCCTTCTTCTCACATCAAGTATCCACTACTTTTTATTTCTCAGCTCACATCCTTATACAACCACCCCTAGCTCTTGGCTTGTTTGTCTGAGTGCCCACTGTGACCCCTGAGTCCATCCATGTCTTGAGATGACTTAGCTTAATTAACCTGGAAAGCTCTGGACTTGGCCAACATAACCAAGACCTGTTGTGATGACAGCCAAGAAGACAGAGCCGCATAACTTGGTCACCCAGTGAAGTCACTCTGCCAGCTGAAGAAGGGCCACTGTCTTGGATCCTTAAGGCTGACTTCAGTAGCCACACCGTGGCTCAACACTATCCCCGGGCAACCCCTGGTAGCAGTGGGAGTAGTATCTAAACCATCCAGAGTTCCTAAGACCTTTTCTGATTCTGATCTCTGTGAAAATAGAGGTTCTGGAGCCTGGTTTGAATTTTGGTTTTTCCCTTTTCTGGTCACATGGTCATGGTCAGTCACTTCACCTTGTAAAACCTCCATTATTTTTTTACCTGTAGAATGGAGATAAAATAGAACTAACTTTCTATTGTTCCAAGTACAGTGCCTGTTACATACCTGGTGGCCGTAAAGTCTAACACATAGTATGAATTCCTCATGATTCGTAGTCATGAATATGATTCCAGGTTTGTCTGCCCGTCTGGGGTAAAAACTCACTGAGAGGGATCACCATAGCCACTGTGTCAGGCCCCTGGGAAACACCAGTGTTCCTGTGTCTCACAGGCGCTCTTCAGACTCCAACCCCCAGGACCCCACCTACCACAATGTGCCAGGATGGATAGAGCTGCAGCCGGTGTACTTGAACGGTGAGGACCAGGGACAAGCCGTTGGGCTGGGCCACAGGGTCGGTGTGGGAAAGAGCTGGGACCGGAGGTGAGGGGCGACAGCCCACAGACCCAGAAGGTTTCGTCCTTTTGGACAATAAACAGGCTGGGGAGGAGGACAGGGCTCAGCTAAGAGGCAAGCTCCTTCCTGTCCTCTGACACATCAACTTCTCTCTAAGTAAATTCTAGAGGAGAAGACGTGGTTTACTCCCAAGTGTCCTGCCTCCAGAAGGAAAGCAGAAATTCAGGTAAGAGCAGAGGGAGCACCGGTTCTGGCCAGCCTTCAACGTCGACAGCCTACTGCTCCATCTCCTCCTCCCCAGAAGGACTGGGCCAGCCAGACACAGAGCCAGCTGCCCCCAGCCTAGTTCACTGGGGCTTCTCAACTTGTGCCTACACTGTTTGGGGTTAGCCCAAGCCCATCACATGGTACTACTTTCTCTGTCCTCAACTGATGGCCTCAGTACAGTCTAACTCAGCATAGAACCATCACCTTGGGATGTCACTGAACCCCTCTGTAAAGCTGTTTGTTTATAAAATGGAGCAGGACTATTATTCTCTGCTGTCGTATTTTGGGCTCCTATACAGAATAATATAGACTGGTTGGCTTACAAAATAATCATTTATTGTTCACAGTCCCCAACATGGTCAGGGTCCCCTCTTCCTCTTCCTGGTTTGCAAACAAGAGCTTTCTTGCTACATCCTCTCATGATAGAGAGATCATCTTTCTTGTGCCTCATTTTCTAAGGACGCCAATCCCATCATGGTAGATCTAAGATACATCTAAGATATATATGTGTGTGTGTGTATATATACAAATGATCTAACATATATATAAGATATAGATTGATGATTGATAGATTGGTCGGTAGACAGATCAAACCCTTAGAACAGGGCTATATAGGGGTGTAAATAAAAATTGTGTATGTATAGAAAGAGATCTTAGAGAGAGATACATATATATGATCTAAGATATATATTTATATCTAAGATCTCAGCTATATATTTCCTTAGGACTAGGATACAAATAAATATCTATAAATATATATTTATCATATGTATAAATATCTTAGATATCCCTTAGAACTGTACCTGTAGCATATATAGATATAGAAGGATATAACTGTAGTATACTTGCATATGATGGTTTGTTTTCTTTTTTTTCAATATTTATTTTTTTTAGTTGTAGTTGGATACAGTATCTTTAATTCCTTTTTATGTGGTGCTGAGGATCGACCCCAGTGCCTCACTCATGCTAGGAGAGCACTCTACCGCTGAGCCACAACCCCAGCCCTGAGTTTATTTCTTTAGAGCACTCAGAACTGTACCTGGCACACAGAAACTGCTCAGCACATGATAGATGATAGGAATTATCCATCTAAAACCAGGTGCACAGTATGTGCCTGTATCATATAGATGCATACATCTCTGCAATAAGCCCAGAGGCAGATGACATGCCGATTCCCATCATAGAGATGTGACAAGTGAGGCAGGAGAGGTTGAGTGACTAGCCCCAGACCACCGGGTGGCAAGGCAGACCCAGGGCTCCGTCCCAGGGAAACAGGACTCGGAATCTTCTCTCTAAAGCCTGCTTCAGACAATGCTCCATAATATGTGACATGACTCTAGGGTCAAGGGACTACCAAGGTCAAAGGTGAAGCCCTTCTTTTGAGAGCTTCTGGAAGCTCAGAGTGGGGAGCAAAGTGTGAGGTGGTGCTGAGGAGGGGGCTGGTCAGCGCTCCAAGGCTGAGGACAGAATGAGCAGTTGCTGGGCAGGAGAGGTCCTAGGGCGGAAAGGACTGGCCTTATAGCTCGGGGCACAGGGACAGCTCTGAGTGGGCCTCCACAGCTGAGCGCTCCCCTTCTTTCCACAGCGGCCTCTGCACACAGCCTCAGCCATCAGACGGTGAGTCTCCTGACCTGTGTTGCCTCGCCCGGGGGCCCAACAGCTCTGGGCCCCGCCTAAGTGTTCCTTCCTCCTAGGACTCCTCTGTCATCTACGCCAAGGTGAAGAAGGCACGCACCCCAGCCTCCGGGCCCCACCAGCTGGCCTCCCCAGCTCCTCACAGATGAGTCCACGCATCTCCCAAAGTGTTCTCCATGGGGAAGAAGGAGCATTGAAATGGGAAGATTGAAGCCACCCTAGGCCACATCCAGCAGCTTTTGTGTCAAATGCTCTGTCTGCACCAAGCCCAGAGCCCTGCTGGACTCCCACTTATTTCCTAGGTTACAGCGTTGCCCTCGTGGCTCCTTTTTTAATCTAGTGATAAGTTGCTCCCAACTCGGGGCCCATTGCATCTCCAGGCTTCCTTAGTGAGTGTCAGCTCGGGGGGAGGGGGATCCTGACAGTCCTCAATTCCAGCAGGGAGGTCCTGCCCGCGTGGGTACACTTCTCAATTGCTATCAGCCTCCTGGGACGACTGCAGGAGCCTGCCAGATGGGAAGCACACGCCCCTAGGATGATGGACGCCATATGGATGTCCTTCTAGTGGACTGCACTTTATGCTTTTCAACCTGTCTGAATCTCCAAGGTCACCTGACTTGAGACTAACTCCTCTCCTGCGCCTGTGCCAATATCTATTCATCCAAGTGAGTGGACTTTGCACTCCGGTTCCCAGGTCTTCCCCAACCTTCCAGGATGCCCAAGGACACTGCTAGAATGCATATTGGAATATATGCAAATTACCATTTGACTGAATAAGTGAAGAAGAAACTATGGGTAATCAAACTGGCATCTGATCCAGCTTCAGCATGCTCCCGAGAAAATTCAGGAGGTACTTCTGTTTCCTCTGAGCAAGAAATAAAAGAGAAGCAGCTGGGGTGAGGAATTTGGCTTATCAAGAAAGAGAATTTCTCAGACTTTAATGTGCCTCTGGAATACCTGAGGATCTTATGAAATTGCAGATCCTGGCTCCGTGAGGCTGGGTGGAGCCTGGGATTCTCTGTAACAAACTTCCAGTTGACACTGATGCCACAGGACCAGGAACCCTACTGAGAGCTGAGGTGCAGGAGGCCTGGCTGCCCTCCATGTAACTTGTACACAGTTCACACTGTTCCTGAAGCTGTCCTTCAGCCAGAGCACCGCCAGCTGCTGTGGCATACAGAAATTCCCTGCAGCATATTGGGTTTTATCAGCCACCCTGGGTGGGGGAAGGTGGCTGCCGCCATCTGTGTTTCCCCACACTTTCCCGTGAAGGGTGAATGAACACCCTATGTATCAACATGCCCTCCAGACCCTGCCCCTAGTTGAGAGGTGCTCTTCTCCATTTCCTAGCTCAGCCCTTCTGCAATTTCTTTTCCTGAAAGGCCTTTCCCATCATCTCCATCTACTGTAATTCTGCCCTTTCCCTAAGCCCCACCAGTATCCACCCACCATCTCTCCTTTGGGCACCTATGGCACTTTGACAGATTTGTAATTACCATTGTCAATGTGGGGAGAGAACTGAAAGTTGGTTAGGACAACCCTAATTTTGCAGCAAGAAATTGAGATCTGGGAGGAAACCAGATGATGATGACCACATAGCCAGGTAGTAGCAAAGCCCAAACTAAAGTAACCCAGGGCTCCCAACCCCCAAGACCACATTCTTTCCTTCACATCTCTCTTCTGTTGCAGAAACATGGGGCTGGGGGCATTTCTGGTTCTCCAACAACTTCGAGAGGCCATAAAAGCAAAGCCCAACTCCAGTTGATGTACACACAGAGCCCAGCATGGTGCCTGGCATACAGCTGGCTTTCAATAAATCATTGTCAAATTGAATGTTGGGTAAGTCTCCCAATGAATCTGCATCATCTCCACCAATTTATCCATATCTTTACTGATTAACTCTTATTCCAGGGGAATGCAATTCATGTCCTCAGACCTCAGAATGTTTGGGGATACCAATAAAATAATTTCTATGAGACCAACCTGTCAGTCTGGAGTGGACTTTTTAACTGTTTTTAACAAAACCAGCATTGCCTGCAGGTTGCCTGAAACTCAAGAAAAAAAAATAAATCAGATGAACCACAAATTTTTTTACTCTCTCCTTACTCCTTCCCTCCCCCTCCCTTCCTTTTTCTCCTTTCATCTCCTTCTTTTTAGCTGAAGACACACCTCTGTCCCAGTCACCCCAGCCAGGAGACACACAGCTGTCTCTGGCTCTCTACACTGAATTGGTCACCCAGTCCAATCCATTCTGCTGTCTGTCTTAGGTATCTCATAAATCGTGTTCCCTCGGCCCCTGCCCTGGTACTGGCTCTTGTCAACCATGAGGACTATTGCAGTCACCTGAGACTGGTGTCCCTACCTCCAGACTCTTCCACCCCCATTCATTCCCAGTAGGATCAGCAGGATGAACTGTCCAGCCTGTTGATCCCTCTGCTGGGATTCCCTTGTTTTCCAGAGAGCTCACTCTTTCCTGTGGGCACAAGGCTCTTTGCAGTTTAATTCCAACCCAAACTTCCAGCTTCATCTCCAATCCTTCCCCACCACCACAGGAACAGGCACCCCATGCTCCTGACACACACACACACACACACACACACACACACACACACACACACACCTGATTTCATGTGGCCATACCTTTCCACATCTGTTCCAGTAACTGTTCCCTCTTTGACTTATCTGTGGAAGTCACTTGTCCTGCAAAACCTAATTCCCCTCTCAGGGAAGCTTCACTTTTTCCCTCTGGGTCTCTATAACTTTTGCATCTATGTTTCTTATCATCCTTACAAGAGAGAGAGACAGACAGACGGATGGGCACAGGCACAGAGACAGAGAGACAGACAGAGAGAGACCCTCCCCAATTCTCACATCACCGCAGCCCACAGTACAGGACTTGGTCAGTCAGATGCTCAGCTCTTAGTGGACAAATGTATAGAATGGGACTTTGCTGTTTTCTCAGAATAACTCCCGTGGCCCCAAGGCTGAGGTCCGCAGTTGACAGTTACCCACCATGTTCTGAAGAGGAGCTTCTAGACACGCCCACGGGACCAACAGAGGGCACACCCGCCCTCGGCACTTCCAGATCCTCAGGCCTCCTCATCAGTGATGTGTGGGGTTCATTAAGGAGATAGTGACCCAGTGAGGGTGCTGGGCACCTGCCCTCCTGACCCAGCCAGGGAAGACAAGACTCCTGGATAACTGCTCAGAGAAATGAAGAGGGTCCTTCAGCACTCAGCTCAGGAGTCCACAGGCCCCTCCTGTGCCCCCGAGCCCTGCCCACTGAGCTTTCAGGAGATCTGGACACGAGTGCCCTGGAGTTTGGGTGTCTGAGGGAGAAGCATTTCTCACACTCCTGATGTCCCCACCCTGCCGTGGGGAGGGAGCCCATTGCACCACACCCCTGGTCCCTCTCTGCCTTACTCCCCCGATAAGGAACAGCTACTTAGCTCCCTGAAGAGGATGGAAAGAGAGTGTGGGCATGTGTGGACCGGCCAGTCTGTCTCCCCCTGTGTCATGGCCAAGGGCATCTCACGGGAGTTTGTGTTGTCCTCTGTCTTAAGTTCCAAAGGACCCACTTCTGGCTGCAGATGTAGCTCAGTGGTAGAGTGCTTGCCTAGCATAAGTGAGGCCCTGGGTCAGATCCCTGGACACCGTCCCCCCCCAAAAATGTTGAAAGAACCCACCTCCACAGATAGGTGCCTGCAAGGCTTCAAACCTTAAGAAACAGGGGAGACTTCAGAGGAGCAAATGCACAGGAAGGATAGAAGTTTCTGCTACGGCCATGGTGGATGCTTTATGCATCAGTGGTATTTACCTGGCATAGACCACTTGGGGTTTTTACCATGATTATTTGCAATAATTTATTTGGAACTGTCATCTGGAGCTGAATTTGATTTTGGCTACTGAAGGCCTCTAAGGCTCTGGCTGCACTGTTTTTTGGCAGGTCACTAAGACTTTGTCCTAGGGCTTTGGTGCTGAGAATGCACACACTGACCATTAAGCAATGCTGGGCAGGGGTGCTGGACTGCTCAGACTGGAGTCTGTAGCCACAGGTCTCACTAGTTCTGCTACTGTGTATTCAGGCTTCTGCATCTGCCAGGCAAGGATCCCAGTTTCTCTTGGCATGTGCAGCATGACCCAATGGCACTTTCCTCATGTATACCATGTGCCCCGACCTCCACTCTGGGCCACCTGCTGGAGGTTGATCTTGACAATGGGATAGTAGAGCCATTGGATGGATTTCTCTCCTTTACCACCACCAAGTGCACTGCTCAAAGATGCAAAAACTTGATATAGAAACATTCTGAGACCAGGCAATCAACTTGTGGCATAGCTGTGACCAAGTTGGGAAGACACACCTTTAGATGTGTTCTCCTTACTTCCTAGCCTCTCCCATTCTCTCATTCCTGCTCCCTAAGATTAGGCTCATCCATCATGTGGTTAACACATGAACTTCTGCTTCATGCTATTTTCTAGGGATCAGGAGCTAAAAAAGCAGCTTCGAGCCACAGAGTTACCGCCAGGCTGCAGTCACATGGAGCCCTGCAGTCACAACCAGGTATGCAGCCACAGAAAGTGGGAGAAGATGGAAAACGCCTTGGCAGAGCCAAGAGTCTTGAAAAGATGCCCACTTCTTAAACAGATGTTGCTTTCCTAAACAGTCAAGGCTGTTGCAAAGGTTCAACTATTTAAAAAAATTTTGTCATTAAAGTCTTTGACCTGTTGGAATTCAGAGCAGTAGTTCCTGCTTTCAATGTAATACAGATGAGTTCCATGTGTGCCACATGGTGTTCAAGCTTTCTGGTGCAAGGGCCTGTCCTGGATCAGCAGGGCCAACTCTGCCAACCCAACCCAAGCTGAGCCTTTCCAAAGGAGGCCACATCATGTCACAGGCCTGCGCCTTGTAGAGCATGAAGCAGAGACGATTGTCTTGATTGCAGAAATGTAGTTTGCCATAAAGGTGGAGCACGAGAAATTTTTTCCAAAAGGGCGGGGTTCTTAGGTCTAAATGAAAACCCAGAGAGGACAGTGTAAGGGCAGTTCAAGACTAAAAACATATCTGCTCACCATCTCTTCTAGAGATCTTGTCACCAAATAACTCACACCCAAAACAGTGCTGAGAAGACTTGCACCAGGCTCCAGAGAGGAAATTTAAAAATCCCTCATTAGGAAAGAAAGGTACCTCCTCTGTGGATTTTGACTCCCTGTCTCCAAAATGATAAGTGCACAGGGCAAAACAAACTTGCTGGAAGATTTCTACCACTCGGGTTAAAGTTATGGGGCACAGACTCCAGATCAATGTCCTTCTAATCAGACTAATGTTAAAAAGATCTTTTCCATTCACCCTTCCAGGGAATTAAAGACAAGATGGGTGACTTCCCTAGAGCACTCTCCCGGGTGTTTTGTTGACAAAAGAACGTGTTGTTTGCTCCTGAGAGCATTCCCATAAATGCCAGTTCCTTGGGTGGGGTCCGTGGCGTGTCCTGCAGCTCTGGTTACCTGGCACCAGGCGCTTCAAGAGATGAAGGGCAGGGATGGAAAGCGATCAAGCCAGAGAGCTCAGGCTCCTGGTCTTCTCAGGGCTGTCTGCTCCACACCCAGCCCCCTCCTGAGTCTCCCTGGCTGCTCTCATTCACACCTTCTCCACAGCCTGAATACCACATCCAGGGCTCTGAACCACAGTGCAAACCCCATAGAAAGTTCTGTGCACGGTTGGTTTTGTGGCTATTGAAGAGTGAGGGGGAGAGTTGGGAGAAATGAGAGAACAAGGCTGAGAGCAGGTGCCTCTCCCTCTTTCCATGTGCCCAGGGTGCCCTCTCCCAGTGAAGGAGCTGTCACCTGCCTGACCAAAAACAGGACACAGGACTGGGTGGGGGGAGGTGCTGAGAGAAGCCCAGTTGCATCCCCCCTGCAGGGTCAGGGATCCCAGGACTGAGACTCGGGCTTTGAGAGGCGGGATGGTCAGGCAGAGGCCAGCTACTTAATTCTCATGGCTCATGATCAGAGGAGAACTTGAGGCAGCACTCAGCCTGTGCTGGAATCCTCAGCCCCGGAGCACCCCAAAAGCCTGGAATCACAGGAAGTGAGAGTTGAAGAACACCCCTGGCGCAGCTTTAGTGCATGCTGGAGGGGGACATCTTTACACTTCCTGTTGCCCTCTTTGCACCCTGAAGTCTATCTGCATTAAGAAGATCCTGCTCCCTGGACTTATCATCAAAAGGCCTCTTCCAACAACTGGACCAGGGGAGCAATGGAGTATGGGGGAGAACCTCCTCTGTCCTCAGGGTCACTGCTGGCCTGTTCTCTGGTTGTGTGCTCAGTGTATACAGCTGAGCCCTTCACACCTTTGCCTTGGCCGACTTCCCCGTGAGCACTTCCCTGGCTACCTTATTTATAATTGCAGATGGCCAGCGGCCTCGGAGGGAGGATGCCCAGGGAAGAGGGCACAAGCCATAAGACAGGATCACACCTGACGTGTTTGAGGACAGACAGCAGAGAGCAACAGAGTGGAAGCAGACAGACCAGCCAGGAAACCACCATGAGATCCAAGCAAGAGATAATGATGGCTGAGATGAGATGAAAATGGTGATGGTGGTCAGCAATGGCGGGATACCAGCCATATTTTAACCGGACTTTCCTGGTGGATGAGATGACAAGTACATGAGAAAGAAAAGAGTCAACATGACTCCAAAATATTTAACCTGGGCCCCTAGAAGGATGGAAATTCTATCCTAATGTGCTAAACAGCCTGAGTGGAACAAATCCGGGAGAGAGGATCAGAGTTCATTTTCAACAAGTTCCACTGGAGAGGCACAGGGGACATGCAGGTGGAGCTGTCAAGCAGACAGTCCATCACTTAAGTCCGGGTCCAGGAGAAAGGCCTGGGGATGCATCTGTCAGTCACTGGCATAAAGACAGCATGAGATCATCAAGGGAGGCATGGTGGGTACAGTGGCCGAGGTAGCCTTTATGACCACTTCAGAAACATGCGTTGGTTGCCAATTCAACAGGATCAAAGGAGCACTCCAATTGACTCCTCTCAAAAGCCACCACAATATTATTTGATCATTTACTGGTCTCTGTCCTACAATACTGTATGCATTATCTCAATAGATCCCTGAAATTATCCCTGAGGGAGTGATATTATGCCCATGTTTCAGATGGCATGGTGCTAAGTTCAAACTTTTGTCAAAGATCAAGGGTGAAGTCAGGTTTCAAACTCAAGAGGTCAGCCTCTTTTTTAAAAATTTTTTTATAGCTTTATTTATTTATTTATCTTTATGTGGTGCTGAGGATCAAGCCTAGTGCCTCACCTGTGCTAGGCAAGCGCTCTACCACTGAGCTACAGCCCCAGCTCCAGGAGGCTGGCTCTTAGCCACACTGTTATACAGAGAGAGCATGCATTCTAGCGAATCTAAACTTTAGCAAAATAAAATAACATTCCTAAGAGGAAAATACACAAGACCCCTAAAAATGTGGGTGAAAAACCTTCCAAGGTGACAGCCACACAGCAGTCCTAGACAGCAAGTTGTCCCCAGAAAGTCAGGGGACTCTAAAGGTTGTGTTCAGGTGAACCACTGCTACTACAGGAACTATACAAACAGGCACTCAAAGTAAAGTTCCTAAGCCATTGCTGATCAATTCTAAGTGATCAGATGAAGATATATGAATTTTAATAGAGACTTTAATGAGAAGAAAAATATTAATTAGAGACCCTGGGAAAAACAAGACAGTGTAAGAAAGAGGTGGTTCAGATTGGATGCAAACTAAAGTATGAGGTAATTGTGAATAATTGATGGAGTGGAGAAAAGAGACCTTCATTCATAGAACATTCTCCTTCGAGTGCCCAAGGTTTAATTACACAGCATCTTATTTCCTTTTCTGTAGCCTAATCACAGTACTTGGTTCTTCAGTGAATCATGTTTACTTAATCATAATGTCTTAAATACCATTTAAGGGTTCAAATCAACCCCAAGCACAAAACACTTAATTACCATAAACATGCTCATATGAAAGTGATAATATGACTGACAGAAATCTTGAGGCAGAAAGTGGAAAGAAGTCTATATATAATAATTTCCTTGTTTTGTGTAGTGGAGAATCAATAGATCTTGTCTAACAATGGTAATCAAGAAGGAGATTTAATTACATTACTTTTAAATTTTTTATTAGTAATAGTGCATTATAGTTATATGTAATTGTAGCAGGCATTTTGACCTATTTATAAAAGCATAGAACATAATTTGCTCCCTTGTAATTCCCAGAAGTACATTACTTTTAAACATAAGTCTAACCACTAGGAAAACCTAGTAATATTACAACCAGGAAGGTAGAAAAGTTCTAAGTCATTTATCTTTCCCACATGTAGATAATAATACCATAAAAAGTGAATAAATTGAAAGTTTACCTACATTATCATGTTATAACTGTGCTAACGGCTGGATGATAAAAAGTGGAATTTTAAGGAGAGATATGGAGGAGAAACTTTACTTCTAGTGTATGTATTTATCTGCTGTTTGAATTTTTAAACATGAGCGTGTATACTTTATACACACACATGTGCCTACAGGATTTAGTATGTAGGTGAATCCATACAACTACAGCACTTAGAAAAACCCAAGCCCAGCAGGTGCTGGAGGCAGGAGGATCTCAGGTTCAAAGCCAGCCTCAGCCATTTAGCAAGACCCTAAACAATTCAGTGACATCCTGACTCAAAATAAAGAGCTCCGGGGATGTGGCTTAGTGGTTAAGCGCCCTGGGGTTCAATTTTGAATACAAAAACTAAAACCAAAAAACCTTCAAGTTAAAGCTGAAGTTCTAAGTAATGGCCACGAGATGTCACTGTCTCATCGTCCTGGGGCCAAGCGTGAGAGCAGAGCTGTCTCATCGGAGCCTTGACAATCTGGGAACAGGGGCTCCTGGGTGGCTTGCTGGCAGCAGGAGCTGGCTTTCTGCACACACCCAGACCTGTGTCATCTCGGGGTAAACAGCGGAAAGTGCAGGAGGCAGAAGCACATTCAGCTGGCCTCCGTGGCAAAACTGCCTGGGCAACACCAGATGGCATCACCAGGCGAGAAACTGCCTGATGGAGTCGGTAAGGGCAGGGAACAACCGGAAACCGAGGGTCCTAGAAAAGCCATTGCACGAAGCGAGACTCAGGAAGCTCAAGTTCTTTAGACCTATGCCTGCCCTGGTGATGGCGCCCGCCTGTCATCCCAGCGACTCCGGAGGCTGAAGCAGCCTTACTCAGTGGTAAGGCAGCCCTAGGTTCAAATTCCCATTACTACAGGAAAAAGAAAATTTAAAATGATCTACATTTAGCAGCTTTGTGACCTTGGGCAAGCTGCTTAGCCCAAGAGAGCTCAGTACCCTCCCCTGGAAGGTGAAATGTTAAGAGTAGCTTTCCTCGGTTTGACAGTTTCCTATAAAGTTAAGCACACACTTACTATACCAGCCAGCAACACCACCCAAGTTATTTACCCAAGTGAAAGGAAAACCCGGAATTATATAAAAACCTATATCTGTATGGTTTTAGCAGTTTTTTGTTTTTAGTAACCCAAAACTGGGAACAACCCAAATATCCCTTCACTGGGAAATGAATGAACAAAATGGGCAAATTCTATAAATGGAATCCTATTCAACAGTCCTATTCGGAAACACACAACATGAATAAATTTCAAGTGCATTATGCTACGTGAAAGAACTCATTCTCAAAATACTACAAACTGCATGATTCTGGGATTTTATTGGTCCATTATGATTATACATAATAGTAAGTTTCATTATGCCATATTTTTACATGTACATAGCATAATTTATCAATCTCATTCTCTAGTACCTTCCCTTTGTGTGGTTCCATTTTTATGATTTTTTTTACAAGACAAAACTGTAGGAACAGCCAGCCATACATCAGAGGCCACCAGAGACTATGGTGGGAGAAGAGATTCACAATCAAGGAACACAGAAGAATGCTTGGGGGTGAGGGATGTCCTGTACGCAGCCTGTTATATGAATGTGTATATTTGTCAGAGTTCACTGACCCTGTACTAAAAAGAATGCAAATTTGTAAATAGGGAGAGAGCTGCCTCTCAGCCAAGTTTATTACTGGCTGGGGGCCTATGCCCTTGCTGTGACCTTGGCTGCAACATTCCTTTCCTGGAGCTTTGCAAACTGATTTCTGGGTTATACTCAATTTTCTCCTCCGAGAGAGGTGGCTCAGAGAGAGAGAGAGAGAGAGAGAGAGAGAGAGAGAGAGAGAGAGAGAGACAGAGACAGAGAGACAGAGAGAGACAGAGAGAGAGAAGGGAGGGAGGGGGCCATGTTCCCTCACAGCCCCACAGCCACACACTGGCCAGCACTCCACTAGCTGTCCCTTTATTGTGCCTTTAGTTTCCTCATGGAACTGACACTGCATGCCTCACCCCATGAAGATTTGCTTCTTGTTTATCTGCTGTCGACCCACGCCAGGTGGGGCTGAGTCTGTCTCCTTCTCTGCACCGCCCACTCTTGGAGTAACACAGTCAGTTATCATAAAGTATTTTCTAGATGGTGAATGAATAAAATGCTTAGACCAATGCCAACACAAGAAAGGAACTCATTTAACCACAGTCACTGCTACTGCTGTCACTCTATGTCACCAGTACATGCATGTATCACTATGGTAGGAGTTATAGTTACAGTACATGCTTTGTTAAAATGACAAGGGGCACTGGGGTCTGAAGGGATCCAGGTTGATCTGAGTCCACCATCGTGCCCACCAGGGAACACAGGCACACATTTAAACCCTCTAAGACGCATAAAGTCACAACAGTCAAGCAGGCAACCACTTCCTCAGTAGGACTCAAAGCTTCCCCAAAACTCAGAAAATAATACCAAAAACTAATAAGTGGGACAACTTCTTCGGCACAGCAAAGGAAACTAGAGTGCAAAGAGAGAATCTACAGAATGGAAGGAAATCTTTGCCAGCTACTCTTCCAACAGGTGACTAATAGCCAGAATATACACAGAATTTGAAACAACTTAATAACAAAAAATAATAAGAATAATAACCCATTCAAATGAAGTAAGAAGACACTTCTCATAAGGAGACATTCAAATGGCCAATAAATACATGAAAAATGGTCCACATCCTTAGCAATCAGGAAAATGCAAATAAAAACTACACTGAGATTTTATCTCACCCCAGTTAGAATACCAGTTGTTGAGAATGCAAACACTAATAACGGTAGAGAAGCTGCAGAAGAAAAGGAACTCTTATATGCTGTTGTAGAAATATGAATTAGCACATCCACTGTGGAGATCAGTGTGGGGTTCCTCAAAAGACTAGGAATAGAATCACCATATATGGGTCCATCTGTGCTACTCCTTCATATTTATACAAAAGAATTAAAGTCATCATACTGCAGAGCAACATGCATATCCATGTTCATAGCAGCACAATCACCATAGCCAAGTTAGAGAACCAGCCAAGGTGTCCATCCACAGATAAATGTATTTAAAATGTGGTATATAAACACAACAGAGTTTTACTCCACCACAGGAAAGAACAAAATTATGTCATTTGCAGGAAAATGAATGGGACTGGGGAGCATCGTGTTAAGTAAAACAAGATTCAGAAAGTCAGGGGTCCTGTGCTTTCTCTCGTAAGTGGAAGGTAGGGAGAAAAAAAAGAGGGTAAAAAAGGATCTTCTGAAAACAGATGGTAAATTAATAGGGTAGAGGAAAGGTAGTAGGGGGAGGAGGAAGGGAGGGAAATGAAGGATTCTGCGGGCCAAAACTGATCAAAGGCGTGAAAACACCTTCTTTCTGCCTTGGGGTGCAAGAATCCTCCTCTCTTGTTGCCACCCAAGACATGCTCTGTCAGTAAGCCCCTAATTGCCCTTTTTTGCAATCCTGGATTTTCCCCATTGTCCTTTGGTCTTTCAGCACCATCCTACTCTGGTGGCCTGTTCTTGTACACCAGATTTTCCCAAAACAGAGGTGATGATGTCAGTGGACTTTTCTTCACCAACTGAAGGACCACACAGTTCGCAAAGGCTCAGCCAAAGATGGGTCATATTTTTCTAGTCAGCCAGGGCAAGAGAAGTTGCTATAAAAACCATCACGCTGTCCTGCGCAACTCCTACCTTCTCCCATGAAGAGAGACATTGCTTGGGTACTGGGAGTTCAGCCATGCCAAGAGGGGACAGGGTCCTAACGGGGCAATTAGATCTCCTGATTCTTTGCTCTCATCTCTTGCCCTGACTCCAGCCTCAGAGCCCCAGAGATCTTTCTGTCTATTCTCAACTTCTACACACCTCTCACCCACACACATGCGCACCACATATCAATGCATGGCAGGTAAGAGATCTAATCTCAAAAGGTAGAAAGAGCCTGCACCCATACCAAGTAACACCTCCAGTGTTGGATATTTTTTTAATGTTCTATTTTATCATCTGTGGCTCACGCTAAGGTCAAATGATTAAATGAAGTCATGTTCTGAGAAATAATGCAAAGGAAATGATTATAACTCTAAGGAGGCCTAAAAGAAAATACTGCCTCTTACCACAAATATTTTGAGGTAAAACAAGAACCTTATGGCTCATGTAATGAGATAACCGGCACCTTTTCAGCAGATAACCCACTGCATAATGATTACGAACACTGCATTTGCCAACCTGGCTTCTGGCCTATCTTCCTCTCATATTCCCTTTCCCAGCGTCTCCAGCTTTTCTTTCTCACTTAAAGTTCCCCTGCCCAAAATGTCCTCTCCCCATCCTTCTTCACTCTCCTCCCTCTTTTTTTTTTTTTTCTGTTTTTTAAACCAGAGATTGAACTCAGCAGTGCCTAACCATTGAGCCACATTGGACAGGTACCCCATGACCTGGTCATGACCTCTCACCCTGCCCCCACAGGCTCCTGTGGGGTAGCTAACCCTGGCCTAGCAGCCCATGACACCTTTTCACACATGCAAAAAATACACTTAGCAGCGATCGAGCCTCAGATTACATCTTGAATTCTCACAAGTGGGAAACCTGCCTATTTTTGTATCCCTAGTCTGTATCTGCAAAGCAAAGACCATGTGAAATCCTGAAAAGGGGCCGGGAATAGGCAGGCATAAGGAAACTGAGTCTGAAATCAGGATCAAGGGGAAAGGAAACTCAGTTAACATGGACAGTGAGAGCTGTAAAGAGCAAGAAAACTGAGCAGCTGGGCCCTGTGGGAGGGAAGAGAAGGAGTGAGTGAGGCTGGGCCTCCTCCCTGTGGGATGGTGGAGGGACCTCAGGATCAGCAGCAAGCGTGGCCCAGTGGCTCAGACCTGTGATCCCAGTGACCCAACAGGCAAGTTCAAGGCCAGCCATGACCCTGTCTTACAATTAAAAATTAAAAAAAAAAAAAGTCTAGTAATGTAGCTCAGGGGTAAAGCCTCCGTGTGTTCAATCCCAAATGCCAATAAGAGGATCTGCAGGGGCACTGGGAGCAGATTCATGAGGTCACTAGCCCTGACCAGCAGGAAAGAGTCCTCAGGATGGGCCCCCATCCAAGGCCCTTGAGAGTTAGTAGCCCTGTGTAGTGGGGTAGGAGTGGCACAGGCCACCAAGACGGGGACAGAGGCACAACACGTGCTGGACTCAAGTGATACAGGACTTAGGGCAGCAGGGAGGCCAGTGAGCCAGGTGGGGCCAAGAGGGCCCTGGAAGCAGGCCTCGTCATGCAGCATCCTCTAAAATGACAGATGGTACACGTCAGAGAGGACTCTCCATGTCAGGAAGTTGCTAAAGGAAAGGAAGAAAGCCTGAGAGACACACAATCATCATCCCAAAACTCGCCTGGTACTGACCCCCAACAGATGATGAGCCTTCTCAGAGGTTTCAGCTGCCCCAGGCCCTCCCCACCCCAACCCTCCTGCCTGCTCTCATCAGAAGCTATTTTGGAAAAAAAAGACAAACCGAGAATTGAAACCCCAAAACTTCAAAAATGGTCATACTGTCAGGTGGGCTTGATGCTGCAGCCCTCGGTACAGCTGGGTAAAGATGCACATCACAATTCTCCAAGGTCCCTTGTGGGGAGCACCTACCCTGTCATTGTGGAGATAATAACTATTTTCCAGAAGAAAATGTCAACTTTTTCATTATTGAGGACCTAAATATAAGACGCCTCTTGAATTCCCAGTTTGGCTATAAAAGGGTTTTTCAATTTACTTTCTGGAGTAACACCTGTGTCCTATCCCTTGTTTTGTTTAAAAAAGAAAAAGAGTGGCGGGGGGTGGGGGGTGGGAGGAGATAGAGAGAGGTGGGCAGGTGAGCAAAAGAAGGAAGGAAGGAAAGAAAGAAAAAATTTTCACTAAGTTGCCCACGCTGGCCTTGAACCTGCAATCCTCCTACGCCACAGAACTGGGGGGTGGGTAGTTTCCAATCTAAGTGACGAGTTCTTTCTAAACACACACATGCCACAAACTCAGGACAAATGAGAGAAATGCCCTCAGTCTGAAAGACAGACCTCAAGACCGAGGACATCCACAGAGCCACTAACAGGCTTGCGGCTTCTCTGTAGAGAATTTACTTCCTTCCTCCCCAACAACGAGGCCATCACTCCAGCCTGGCCAGCCACAAGTGACTGCAAAAGATCCCTTGGTAAAACCACAGGACGATGCCGGGTGAGGACTTCAGTGTCAGTGTCAATGTCTTGGAGAGCATCCGCTTGCCTGAGCACCCTGCCAAGCACTAGCTGTACCAGGCGGGACTGTGACCAACTCGCCCACACTGTGTAAGCAGGTCAGTGTTCAAAGGAAAAGAAGTATAAGAAGATTGAACAAGTGTCCCTCTTAAAGCCTAGAAGTTTCCAGAAAGCAAACTGCTGGGTAGGGCGAGACAGGAGGGGAGGCCCAATGGTCAGCATTTCTCAGCTTCGTTATCTCCCTGGTTTGGGGCTGAGATCTGTGAGCACGTGAAAACCTAGAACTCCCCCCACCACCAGCAGCTGAGAGATGTTCAACCTGGTGGGAGAAGGGCCTGTGGGAGAGGCATGCCCTTCAGAGAAGACGGGTGTTCAGTTTCTCCCAGCTAAGGAAGCAGTGGGGAGAGTAGGGGAGACCTTCCCTTTATTAACACACTTGTTCGGTCAGCCATGCTGACTGGACAGGCCAAGAAGGGAAGTGGTCACACCACGTAAGGTTCCCTTACAGCCATATCTTTACCACCAACCCATCACGTCCACACCTAAGTCAAGATCCCGTTACAGGAGAGGTCAATCGAAACTATACATGTGAAAAAAAAAGCTGTCTCACCGGTCATCCCTGGAAGTCATTCGCCACTAGGTAAACCACAAGCCCTGTTCACTGAAGGGTGGGTTTCCAAAAGTAGCTGGGAGTCTGTAGCTGTCCCCTGTCCCTGCATGATGCGGCCACCTCAAAATCTAAGCAGAGAAGGCCTCACTCATTCCAGAGGCCAAGAACCAGCCTCGATACCCTGGAGATTTGCTGAAAGCTACCTGAACATCTTTGAAAACCCACAAACTCACAAATAGGAAACCCGTGGGGCCGGCTTCCTCCTGGCCCCAGAACCACATTCATGAAGTCAGGTGTTTCCTGAGAATGTCCTCACACTGTAAGCCAACAGCCTTTATGTCTTTGACCACAGCGCAAAAAACAAGGTTCTCACCTGAGAGTCATTCTCTGAAAAGGTCATCACAGTATTCACAACACTCCCTCCTCTGACGATGATGTCTGGCCACCGCACACTTTTCCTACCCAAGTCTCGGGCCACACAGAGAGAGCTGTCTGTAGCATCAGGAGACAGCAAACACCTCTGCAATTACCTTTTGTCATTGTCTCCTTGCAACCAGGAAGGAAGAGGAGTGAGGCAGCTGCCACATGATTGGCCTTTGTTGGTTTCCCAAATTCCATAAATCCAAGCAGTCTTCATAATCCAACACATTGAGCACTTTCTACCATAAACTCCTTTCAAGAAATCCCAGTACAACCAGATGGGTGCTCTGGCCCAGCTCTCTTATCCGCAGGTGCTGCTGTAGCTCACACCTGTGAGGCTCCCCCATGTGCCAGCCCTGAGCCGGGCACCTCACTGCCATGTCCTATCTACCCATAAAAAGGAGTAGGTAAATCAGTATATTGATATTCCTGGCTTGTTTTTTTGCTTTAATTGGTGCATTACAGCTGTACATAATAGTTGGGTTCATTTTTGACATTATCACAAATACATGAAATTTAACTTACTCCATTTCAGTCCCCTGCCCCCCTCCCTTTCCCTACCCTCTTCTCTCTTCTTGCTCCCCTCCTTTTATTCTGAAGTCGTCCAGCTGGGCTTGGGAGGTCACTCAGTAGTAAAGCAGTCACCTAGCTCATGTTCGGCCTTGGGTTCAATTCAAGAAAGAAAGAAAAGGAGAGATTAAGACTCTGGGAACTTCAGTTACTTGTCCAAATTCACCTAGTGCAACCCAGGAGACTGAATGGGGTGGCTGTCTGCAGAGGCCATGTGTTAAAACTCTATTCTCACAACTTCTCCAGGTCGTAGTCACCAGAGGCAGCACAGCTTGTGCCGTTCCCCGGCTGCACAGAGTCCCATCGATCCTTCTAGAACATCAGACCTGCCTATATATAGGGTCTCCCCAATGAACCCAAAGGTCAAAATCCCTGAGGAAGTCTGCGGGCTCCATGGAGAAGGTCCCAATGTCACTTGATTCTGAGGAAACTCCTGTGGAGCCCAAGCAGTTCACGTATGGAGTCTCATACAGTCCACAGTCACATGTAGTCTATAGAGAGTCACGTAGAGTCTCCAACTGGTTGTTTGTAGGCAAGACACCAAATGTGGAGAGGATGGTCAGGTGTCCCAGCACAGTCCAGGGTGGGCAGCGCCTCCCACACACAGCACAGGTTCAAGACCTGGAACTTGGAGACCTTGCAGCCAGAGATCTGACCCTTAGGAAAGGCTTTGGAAGATTGCTGAGAAGAGCTATATATAAACCTTTTCCCCTGATCTCTTCCCAATTCTATAAATCCTGGAAGCTTGAGGCCCTGTATTCTTCATTTATAAGACCACCTCCTTCATTTAATGAGAATTCTTCTGTTCTCCTCTGTTTTCCAGATCTGTAGAAAACAGGACAGTTTCTTTGTTTTGTTTCTAATATTTCCTTTGACTTCAATTCCTTCCTATCTCGGGATCACCATGAATCAGTAGCAATGTTGTAATCGGCTGATCCAAATAAGAGCACAGTGACATAGAGACAGCGAAGACGCTTTTTGAAAAGTATTCTAGTTGGTTTTTTTAGCTATACATATGACAGTAGAGTTTATTTTCACATATTGTATGTACATGGAGTGTAACTTCCCATTCTGTGGTTGAACATGATGTGGGGTTGCACTGGTCATGTGTTCATATGTGAACACAGGAAAGTGATGTCCCATTCATTCTACGGTCTTTCCTGTCCCCATCCCTCTCCCTTTCCTTCATCCCCCTTTGTCTAATCCAGTGGACTTCTGTTCTTCCCTTCTTCCTGCTTATTGTGAGTCAACATCCGCATACCAGAGAGAACATTCAGCCTGTGGTTTGGGGGATTGGCTTATTTCACTTAGCATGATAGTCTCAGCTCCACTGAATGGACACTTTCAAGAAGGGGATGAAGTTGAGTGAGTCTGCGTCCAATATCCTGCTGTACAGAAGACTGGCCACTGGCTCTGGGGAAGCCTCCTCTTCCTTCTGCCTGCATGGAACCTCAGAATTCGTACTGAATTCTGAGCTCATGGAGTCACCAGGCTATCATGAGACCAGGAGGTCTGTTAGTCCATCCTCCCACTAAACCCGGAAGGCCTTTCCATAGCATCTGTGACCCTGGGCATTAGCTGCTATTTAAACACTTCTGATGGAAGGGAGTTCATTGCCCACAGGGCCTGGGGTCAAGAAATGTTTGAGAAACCAAAAAACAGAAGCAAAACCAAAGATGGATATTCTGGCCCCTTCAAGGACATTGTTGGCATTCTCTAATTGGTAGAAATGACTTCTTGAAAACTCTCTCGCTAAAAGTGGTCAGTTTTTTTCCACATCCTGTTCCCAGCACATGAAGACTAATTCCCTCCTCCACAGAATAGTTGAAGAGCCACAGGGTGGAACAGGTCAATATGGAGAATGTGGACATGGTGGCCCCTCATTTCAAGACCTCACCAGAAGACAGACACTTATCTAAGATTTTGTTTTGAGGGGCTGGGAATATAGCTCAGTGGAAGAGCACTTGCTTAGCATGCACAGTGCCCTGGGTCCAATCCCCAGGACCTGGGAAAAATTTTTTTTGAGGGCGGGTGTGGAGAGTGGCATCTTTCTGGTATTAGAATTGCCCTATCAAGAAGAAATGTCTTCCCATCTGTTCAAACCCATTTTTAAATTATTTTTTTTTCTTGTAATTTTTTATTGATTTTAAAAAAATGACAGCAGAATGCATTACAATTCTTATTACACATATATACTACAATTTTCATATCGCTGTTTGTATATAAAATATTTTGACACCCAATTCATGTCTTTATACATGTACTTTGGATAATAATGGTCATCACATTCCACCCTCATTTCTAATCCCATACCTCTCCTTCCCTCCCACTTCTCTGCTCTATCTAGAGTTCTTCTATTCCTCCCATGCTCCCTCTCCCTATCCCATTATGAATCAGCTTCCTTATATCAGAGAAAACATTTGACATTTGTTTTTTGGGATTGGCTAACTTCACTTAGCATTATCTTCTCAAACTCCATCCATTTACCTGCAAATGCTAGGATTTTTACTCTCTTATTGCTGAGTAATATTCCAGTGTGTATATATGCCACTTTTTTTATCCATTCATCTACTGAAGGGCATCTAGGTTGGTGCCACAGTTTAGCTATTGTAAATTGTCCTGCTATAAATATAAACATTGATGTGGCTATGTCCCCGTAGTATGCTGTTTTTAAGTCCTTTGGTTATAGACTGAGGAGAGGGATAGCTAGGTCAAATGGTGGTTCCATTCCCAATTTTCCAAGAAATCTCCATACACCTTTCCATATTGGTTGCACCAATTTGCAGTCCCACCAGCAGTGTATGAGTGTACCTTTTTCCCCACATCCTCACCAACACTTATTGCTGTCTGTCTTCATAATAGCTGCCATTCTGACTGGAGTGAGATGAAATCTTAGAGTGGTTTTGATTTGCATTTATCTATTTGCTAGCAATGATGAACATTTTTTCATATATTTGTTGATTGATTGCATATCAACTTCTGAGAAGTGTCTGTTCAGGTCCCTGGCCCATTTATTGATTGGGGTATTTGGTTTTTTGGTGCTTGGCTTTTTGAGTTTTTTATAATCCCTAGAGATTAGTGTTCTATCTGATGTGTGAACAGTAAAGATTTACTCCCAAGATGTAGGCTCTCTATTCACCTTACAGATTGTTTCTTTTGCTGAGAAGAAACTTTTTAGTTTTATTGATTCTTGATTTGAATTCTTGTGAGTCTTATTAAGGAAGTTGGGGTCTTATTCCTTGATCCATTTTGAGGTGAGTTTTATGCATGGTGAGAGATAGGGGTTTAATTTCATTTTGTTGCATATGGATTTCCAGTTTTCCCAGCACCATTTGTTGAAGAGGCTATCTTTTCTTCAATGCATGTTTTTGGCTCCTTTGTCTAATATAAGATAATTGTAATTTTACTAAGGTCGTGTTTTTCATGGAAATTCACCATGCAGTGGTATTGCAGTTCTGCATCTAGCCACTAGGTGGTGCTGACACTATGCGTAGCAGATGGTATTTGCCTAAGAGCTATGAGTTCCCTTTTAGATCACGCGCACACTTTGAATTTCAATTATGATTTAAGTTGCTTTATGATCACATTAGTCAAAGATATACAAACACAAAAATCTATATGCCTTATGCTTATCTCAAAACAATAAAATCAAAAGGCATAAAGTAGAGACAAAGTATTAAAAGTTGTTATAAACATTAATGTGAACAGTTATTCTGGGGCTAAATTAGTGATTTAGAATTTAGCAGGACTAATGTGCATTCAGATTTTTTGGCCCACTGGTTTAGGACTGAAATCTATTTACTAGATATACAACAGACTGACCTTTGAGTCATATCTTAAAATTCCTGTTTTAGCAATAATTTTTCAACTATCCCCCCATCCTTTTGATGAGCCAATAAACTGAAGAATTCAACCCCATAAATTCACTCTTATCACATTTTTCAAAACCACTTGCATTATTAATTTATTATAATGCTTATTATAATGTTGATTGCCTTTGAAATATTTCCCTAATGAGTCATATACAAGTACAAGCCATTACAGGAATTACATTATAGGTATCCTGTGCTCTTCAGCCAGTGAAAGCCAGTCAGATCCAGGGCTATCAGATCTGCTCCATTCTTCCTGCCCCTGCCCCCAGGTACAAACTGCACCAAGATGTGCAGCTACTTCAACCCTGCCCTGGAGGTCCTCCTCTCTCTCCTGAGGCCCCAACATAGCTGCATTCACCAGCTCTTGCATCAGAAAAGACTTACCCCAGACCCATGAGCTGCTGAGGCTTGATCTTATCTATGAGGCCAAATATTCAGGTTCCCCTCCCAGCTCAGCTCAACCCAGCTCAGCTCAGCTCAGCTCTGGACCCCAGGATGTAGGACCAGAAGGGGTCTTAAGCAAAGGAGCAACACATGCTGGGAATACAACTAGAAATTTGGATGTCCACTCCAGGGCTCCACCCATCCTTTGCTTCTGAAAATTAAAGTGTAGGAGTCCTGTCAACTCACCCATGCTACCACCAGGCCTTTCCTGTGGTGCTGCTGTACGTGACAAGAAGCACTAGGATGTGGTTAAGCATCCGTTGAGTTTTTTTTTTTTAAAGTATCCAGCCATAATCCCAATATTCCCTTCAATGTTCTGCAAGAGCAGTTGGAGGCATTGTGTGTCTCAAGAGCCAAGAATTGCTTAATCCCTAGTGAACTCGAATCTCAGGCTCACAACAGTCAGGATACCCTGCTCTGCCTTTTGTTCCAGTTAAACAGATCTTTGTAACCTCTTCAGAGCTCTTCATCCTCACCCAGGAATTCCTCCCAGGAGGTTTGAAGTGAGTGGTATTTTCCAGTCTGGGGTGTTCTCCAGTCTCTGCTCCTAGAAATAACAATAGCAGTGATAATGGTTCCCAGGATGCGTTGGGCTTTGCAGAACTAAAAATGCACACTGCCCCCCCCCCAAGTCAAAAGGGGCACTGCTGTCACTGGGGAACATGATCAGAGCAAAAAAACAGGGCATGGGCCTGAGGCGTAAAGGTTTCCAACAATCCAGAGGAAAACCAAATGACTACTCTGCCAGAATGCAGCTACCCACAGTCCAGTCTCTAAACTTGTCTCAGCATCTGAGTAGCTAAGCAGAAGATGCAAACAGAAAAGGGAAAATGTGGTTTTACTCATAATATGGGGAATATAGCTCACTTGGTAGAGTGCTTGCCTCACATGCACAAGGCCCTGGGTTCGATCCCCAGCACCACAAATACATAAATAAATATAAATGACAGAA
This sequence comes from Ictidomys tridecemlineatus, assembly GCF_052094955.1. Lineage (NCBI taxonomy): Eukaryota > Metazoa > Chordata > Mammalia > Rodentia > Sciuridae > Ictidomys > Ictidomys tridecemlineatus. The sequence continues at coordinate 124,507,986 of NC_135487.1, read as the reverse complement.
TTGATTGTCCCCATTTCAACATAAGAAGTAACAAAACAACATGAATCTAATACAGAGCTGTAGAAAAAATTTAAAAATTCTCTGAAAAGTGCAAGAAAATCCTTGTATACTTCAAAATGTTGAGTTGTTCTCCATGTAAATTAGAACTCAATTTAAAAAACAATCTGTCCCTGAATCCTGGCTCTTGTTCCCTCGTCCCTCAGAGCTTTTCACAGGTCACTCCTTCTGCCTGGACTGTCATGTCCATCACCTCCCGACTCCCAGCTGCTTCCTTCTAGATCTGGTCTCCAGCAATTGACTTGCTTTTGAGGCATTTATTATTTGCAGTTAAGGATCATGTTTCTTTACATGTGCTTCTCTCTTTAAAGGCATGTTCCATGAAAACGGTTGTCCTAGCTGAGCACAGGACAGAAACTGTTACCCCCCACCCAATCTTTAGATTTCACAAAACAGAGGGACTCCCTAAGAAGACCCTGGCATCCAGAGTCTGTTCCCATCAGAATCTATATTGTTCTGAACCACTGGGGTCTCTAGTCTGTCTCAGGAATTTGACAAATTCTGTTTGCCTTTGAAGGATATATTCTTTTCTACATCATTCAAAAACCACATGATCTAGATATATATACATTTCCTTCACTAAAAAAAAATTCCCTTGTATCCCTTTGTAATTAATCCCTTTCCCTTTGAATCCCCCTGAATTCAGGCAATATTGATCTGCTTTCTGACACTAGTGTTTTGCCTTTTGTAGAAATCCATACAAGTGAATCACGAAGTATGTATTTTTTTGACTTATGTATTCTCTGACTTTTTTTACTTAGCATAATTCCTTTGAGTCCTTCATGCTAATAAGTATATTGTCAGTTCATTCTCTTTTGTTGGCTGAGTACTATTCTGTTGCATGGATGTACCATCATAGGATCATTCTTTTACCAGTTCATAGGCATTTTGGAAACTGCAAAGAAAGACAGCTATGAATATGTATGTTTTTGTGTAGCCATGTTTTCTCAGGTCAGCATCTAGAATAGAAATTTAAATGAGTGATTATTCTAAGGGTTGTGCAAGTGCAGCCCTGGACTGAATGCCTCCTTAAATTTTGCACTCTGGGTAGTTCTCTTGCCTCACCTAAGCCCAGCCCTGGTTTTCATTTCTTTAGGAATGGGATTATTGAGTCAATATCTAAGATTGGGACTGCCAAATCGTGTGGCAAATGTAGGCTTAAAATTACAAGAAACTGTCAAACATCTTCCCAAAATAACTGTTTCATTTTACATTACCTCCAGCAGTGCACAAAAATTCCGGTTCCTCCAAATCCTCTCCCAACATTTGGTGTTTTCAGTCTCCTTATGTTAGTCATTCTGAGATGGTATAACGGTATGTCACTATGATTTTAATTTGGCATTTCTCTAATGATTAATGGGATTAAGCACTTTTTATGTGCTTCTTTGCAACTTGTCTTTTGACAAAATGATCAGTCGCTTGTTCATTTGTCTTTCTATAGCAGCTGTTTTTAAGTAGCAAAGTAGAATTTCAAAACAACTTTGAATATTTGTAAGTTAGGTCACAAAAAGAATGCAAAATGTTTTCAGTCTGTAAGACATTCATACAGCTAACGTCATGCATCAAATCTTACACAAATACAGAAGATTATTTTATGAATCAAAGTAGCCCAAACCTAATAACCAAAGCTCTCCTTGTGGACCTCTTTTCCTATTATGACGTCTTAATATTCCTTCTGACATCAATTCCCTTACAAAATGTAATGTACAAACTAAATTTTTAAACATTGTTAAAGAATGACTAAAACTCTGCAAACTGAGTTGTTGAATTTACAGAAAACTCTGGGAAGACAAGTGAAATGAAACACAGAGTAAGAGGATCAACTGAAAGAACAGGACTGTGGCTGCCTTAAGAAGTCAAACGGCTGAATATATGCGAAGCCACGTGGGAGACATTTTGCCATTTTTAACGAATCCTAATCAGGAAATACACATACTCCAGAAGAGTTTGAAAAGTACTGTGATGATATTGTAAACACAGCTGCGTGGGGAGACCAACTTGAGCTAAGAGCTCCGTCTCACATTTTACAAACACCAATAGAGATAATGCAGGCAGATTCTCCTGCTATTGTAGATGGCAAAGAATATTCCAAACAACCATTAATACTTGTGTATATGAGACATGCATATGGATTAGGAGAACAGTATAATTCTGTTGCACGGTGTGTGAACATAGTTACTAAAAATTGCAGCGAGTTTACAAAATGTTACACAATTATGTTTCAGCGCAGTGTGCCAATCGGGGTATTGCTACCAAGTGCTAAATTGTTCTAAATGCTACTGAAAACACAAGTACCTTAAATCAATTTTAAGAATAAGCGTACTGCCAGGCTTTTTAGAAATAGGTCAGAGATAAACTTCAACCAGTGTCCTCTTAGTGGTATTTTAAAACTTAAAAATTGATGTGGAGAATATCACTCATAGACCAAGGTGGTACCCTGTTTACTGATACATTCTTATCATTTTTATTTATATTGCATCCTGGACATTTTGTTCTGTTTAAGAATACATTTTTCAATGTTTAGAAATTTCATCCCACTACTAAAATTTTCCAAAGAAAATTCCAGTGTCATTTTTCTAGAAGTGAAATGACTCATTCTCTGTCATTGTAATAAAGTGGTATTGTGATGGCAAATTTAATCAATGCTTATAAAATGAACTTGATTGCAGTAACCTTAGTGTGGTTGATATTAGTGGGGTAAAGTTTTTATATAGCCTGTCAGTGCACCTAGGAAACTTGCTTTAATAATTAAGAATTTTTAAATATTTATTCAGATGGGACTCAGCTATTAAGTTTAAAGAAATGAGACAAAGTCAAAGGTAAATAGATAGTCACTATCAAACTTAAACCTCTAAAGATTAGAGATTTGTCTTTTATTTGAATATAACTTTAACAAGACATAACAGAGAAAAAAAAAAGTCCTGTCTGGTCTCTCTAACGTGTGGTTTACATAAAATCACCCAAATGTAAAATCCATTTTCATATATACTTTGTTCCTCTGGCAACCCCAGGTTCTAGGTCATGATGGAGCTGATCTGGCTCCCATTTCCTCTCTGACCTCAGAATTTCCTTCCCTCTTCCTGGGCTCACATCTGTTCCAATCACACTATCCTCCTCTTCCTGGAACATACCGGGTACGTCCCCACTGAGGGCCATCAGCCAGGTGGGATCCTCCACCTGAAAAGCTGTTCCCCGGATGTCTGCGTGGCCACTCATTCACCCCCTTTCTTCTCTTCAAGTTCTTCCCTTCTCCTCGGCGCCAGTTCTGATCCCCCAGCGTAAAACTGAAGCCCCCCAATTCTGGTCCTCCTACTGCATCCCCTGTTCCTTTCCAAGAGCCCTTGTCTCCTCAAATGCCACACCATTCCTTCTGCACTGTGGTCACTGTGAGGTGTCTTCATCACTGTAGAACGATGAGGACAGGGAGGTTGGTGGCTGCCTTTGTGGATGTGTCCCAGGACCTGGAGCACTGGAACACCTGCCCCTGGCTGGCACCCAGTCAGGAGTTCATTAACTGTGTGTGTGTGTGTGTGTGTGTGTGTGTGTGTGTGTGTGTGAACCACTGGCCAGGGTCTGGGCTGGGGGCAGGGAGCTTCACCCTAGGAGCTCATATTTCCCATGGAGATGTGGCTGAGCCCTTGGGACTGAAATAGGTCTCATTGAATGAGACCACATTATTAATCCGAAATCACAGGGGAAGAGAGTTGAAAAGGCAAGGGCTCTCAAGGGAGAGTAGGGCATAGCTCAGCTCCTGTCACCCACCATGTCAACAAACTGCCATCCAGTTTACCTACATGAGAAACTTCCAGCAAAATCCATAGATCATCAGTTCTGGGAGATACTTCTTAAAAAAGGAGGACGGGGCTCTGGAGACGGAAGCAGGGAGACAGCAAGTTCAAAGCCACCCTCAGCAATTTAGGGAGGCCCTAAGCAATTTAGTGAGACCCTGTCTCAAAATAAAACATAAAAAGGGCTGAGGATGTGGTTCAGGGTTAAGTACCCCTGGGTTCAGTCCCTGGTGCCAAAAGAAGAAAATGGAGGACAGGGGAAAGGTCAGATATATCTGGGAAACGCTTCAGACCAGATTCCTTCTGAGTTTCTCAGAGTCCCTCATGCAGCAGGACACCAGCTTGAATTCTGCTCTGGTGTTTCACAACACATGACCATGAGGCCCCATGTCCCTTTTCCCTTTTTACCCCTAAGCTCCACCGAGGTCCTGCTAAATTAGTGTTCTGAATCAGCACAGATTTGGGAAACGCTGACTTTGAAGATAAGGCTCAGCTCCTGGCTGTTCAAGGCCCTTCTGGTCTCTTCCAGTCCCTCCAGGATAGTTTCAGACCTGCCCAGTGTTTCCTCCATCCCCTGAAATTTCCTTCTGCTCAGTTTTCTTCACTCTGCACGCCTCGCGCCCCTTCCCCAACCTCCTTTCTGCTCCAGCTGAAGGCCCCCTCCCCAGCCCGGCCTGAGTGCAGGTCCTGGACTAGCTCCCTGTGTCTGCAGGTCCTGGACCAGCTCCCTGTGTCTGCAGGTCCTGGACCAGCTCCCCGCAGCAGGGGAGAAGTCAGCTCATTCTGCCTCTCCACCCTGCCCCTCCTGCTGCTCCAGCTGACCCAGGATGAAGGGAGCCCAGCAGAAAAGATGGGCACAGCCCTGTGGCTGCAGAGGGGGAAGGGATGCCAGCTGGTGGGATCCCAGGTTCCAGAAGCCGGGCCTGGCTGCCTCCTTCTCTTACCCCTGGCCCTCCTTGGTTTGTTGGGTTTTGTATTCTTTTTTATTTTGTTTTGTTTTATTGGTATGGGGGACTGAACCCAAGGATGCTTAACCACTGAGACACATCCCAGCCCTTTTTATATTTTATTTACAGACAAGGTCTCACTGAGTTGCTTAGGGCTTCGCTGAATTACTAAGGCTGACCTTGAATTTGCAATCCTCCTGCCTCAGCCTCCCTGGTCTCTGGGATTACAGGTGTGTGCTACCACATCCGGCCTTCCTGGATATCTTTGCATGCATCTTTCTGCTCCTTCAAAATGCTGAGGAGGCACCTTACTGATATGACTGGCTATCCAATGGTAGAAAGTAGAAAATGACAAACACCTGGGAAAATGTTCTAACTTACTAGCAGTCACTGAAATGCAAACTGAATGGTGAGATACAATATTGTGTATAATGTGTCTCAAGAACTGTAAAATATTCATACTGTGTGCCTAGTTACCCACATCTGTGATAAGTCCTGAGGAAGAAAACAAAAATCTTAGAAACACTTATGCTCAAAAGTTACCAACACAGCTGGTTGTGGTGGTATGCACCTGTAATCCCAACTACAAGAGAGGCTGAGGCAGAAGATCGAAAGTTCAAGTCCAACCTGGGCAATTTAAAGAAACCACATCTTGAAACATAAATAAATAAAAGTCCTCAACAGTATTTTTAAAGCATTTTTAATTGTGAAAATAACACAACAGAAAAATACTTTAAAATAAATGTACAGGCCAAAGGAATTATTATAAAGCAAAATCAACCAAAGTACCACATGACACAAGATGGAACAGCACCATCACTCTGAGAATCTGTGTCCCCAGCAAACAAGCACCTCCCCCTCCCCTCTGAGATAACCACTTCCTCGTTTTTCCCACAGTTTGACCCCTCAGCGTGGCATCCACAAGCATGAAGGTGTGGGTTTGTCAGAGTCTGGCACTCACACATGTGTGATTGGTGTGTGTTATTTATTATTTTTTGTGGGGCTGGGGATCGGACCCAGGGCCTTGAGCTTGCTGGGCTAGTGCTCTCCCACTGAGTGGCATCCCTGGTCCCAGATTGGTGTCCCTGTCTCTGGCTTCTTTCATTCAACATTACAGCAACCTGGTCCAGGGGTGCCGTGAACAGGTGCGTCTCTGTGGCTGAGGCAGGTGGGGCAGAGTGGCTGAGTCACAGGATTGCACTAGACACGAGTATAAGCCCCAGCACTGGGCGCAGCCGAGGCGGGCACTAGCTCAGGTCTCGTCTTTGCCCTCCCTCTGTGGGTGGACCCAGCTCCATTCCTGGGATTGGAGGATTCTCCCCACTCCCGTCCCAGCACCCACCAGCTTCCCTTCCTGCTCCCTGCGCTTCCTGCCACCAGCATGGGTGCCCTGGGCCCTGAGGACAGAGTGTAGGCATTTCAATGTCTCCTGTCCACAAGGTGGCCCTGCTCCTGGGAAGAGCCCTGAGCTGTCCCAGGCTGAGCCCCCTCCTCCACTGCCACCCACCCACCTCCCCAGCCTTCAAGAGGTCCTGGCTGTGAAGAGCAGTAAGTGGGTGTCTGTGACCTGCATTAAAATACCCAGCCGTCTTCAGTCAGCATTTCAGAGAAAAAGGAACACTCAAGGTTTTCTGAGCATTTTTTCAAAGAAGTTGAGGTGAGAGAATGAAATTTGGAAAGTGGAGCCAGGTGAGCTGTCCGGGGCCAGGAGGTGGACAGGGTTAGGCCTGGAGAAACAGCCTGGGTGAGTTAACCCCCTTCTCTTCTATGCTCTGTCCTTCTAAAAGTCACCTTTGTGTCCCCAGTCCTCAGTTGCAGTGTCTTGTGCCCTTTTGCAAGTGGGTCTTTTTGTAACAGTCACATTGTGTCCAAAGTCACAAGAATGGTCCTAAAAATTCTTAAGGGCTCAGGAACAGGCTTCAGTAGGGAAGCTTAGCAAGAGAGATGGACAGGAAGAGGAGAGGACGGTGATCAGGCCCTCATCACCCCTGGACAGGCAGGGCTGGACTGGCATGGTTCACTGAACACTCACAGCGTGTGCTGTGGACAGAGAAGGGACCCTCTGCCCAGGTCTTTCTCCTTCTTGTAGGACAAGGCTGGACGATGAGGGACCAGGCAGATCATTGGCCTCAAGTGTCCAGGTTGGGTGCCAGCAGTTTATGAGGCCTCTGGGAGAGGCAAATGCCCAGCACCAGGCACCTGGGGCCTTGGGGCACCTGTCAGTCTTCTGGCCCAGAGGATAGAGGTGATGGCCCCAGGGGAGCAAACTCTCCCAGGAGGAAGAAGGACTCCAGCACCAGTTGGACTGTGCTGGGGAACCAGACTGAGCTCCAGTGCCATCTGTGCCCAGTTCTGCTCCTGGCTCCCCGGGAGGCCTGGGAGATGGGGAGCCTGTTCACTGAGTTTTGGGTGAGTCTGTGGTCTCAGGTTTGAGAGAGACTCCACGGCCCTGGCCCATGGCCCCTGTCCAGACCTGAGCCTGGACTCGTGTCTTGGTCTCAGTGTGATGGAGCAGGGGTCAGGTGCTGGGGGGTCAGGCTGGGCTGGTGGGGCTCTGTAAGGCTCAGGCTGGGCAGAGGTGGGCCTCTGTGAGCAGCAGCTAGAAGACAGAGGAGCAGATGTTCTAAGCAGACGGAGCTCTGCGCATGGACTGTAGCCCGGAACCTCCTCAAAAGAGCTACCAGAGCCTGGGCCTTCCATCTGCAGTGAGCGCTGCTGCAGGAGTCCCCTGCCTGCCCAGGGCTGGTCCCCTCTCGGGAGCTTCTTCTCTAGAGGACACTCATCTCAGTCCTCTTCTTCCCCCCCACAGGTTTTCGGGGGCTGAATCGTCCCCACAGCCTGCATGAGTGTGTTTGGCCCCCACCACCTGAAGGGCCAGTGGGAAGCCTTGGCCTCAGGGTTTCGTTCCCTGGACAGGCCACGACCCTGCAGCCTGGCCTGGACCCCGAGTCCTTGAGGGGAGGGGGAAGGGGTTCGTCCTGGCTCTTCTGTCTTCATCGTGCTGACCTGGCCTGTGACCTGGGCCTCCGTCCCATCCTGCCCCTGCTGGCCTTCACCCTGGGCTGCTTGGCTGTAGCTCGGTGCCCTGCGGCCTGGGTTCTCTTCCCTCTTGCTCACCCTCCTCCTAGCTGAGTCTGCCCTGGGTGGACACTGCTGCTTCCATCAGGCCTTGCTGCCAAGCCCCGTCCCCTCAGCTCCTGGTGGGGAGGCCCGTCCCCCCAGCTCCCATCAGCCCTGTGGATGCTGAAGCAAACCTGGGAGGGCCTGTGGAGGGAGTTGATTGATCCCTCAGCATCTCTGCTTGCTTCTATCCCTTGTGCCGAGACCCCAGCCTTGTGTGACTCCCTGGGGTTGTGTGAAGATGGACCTGTGACGTGCCAGGCAGGCCACGGGCTCAGTGACTTCCTCTTTGTCCTTCCCATCAGATGGGCATGCAGCTGGCATTTTTTTAAAGCAAGAAGGAGCTCATATTTGCCCTTTTTCTCTTTATCAATTTCAAGGTCATTGTCCTGGCCAGCTTCCCACCTCCTCAGGACACTCGGGGTCAGAGGAGGCTCAGCCTCCTCCAGCCTCCTCTGCTACAGTGTCTGTCAGGGGCAGAGACCTGGCCTCAGGGCTCCCAGCTACACCCATCCCTTCCCTTCCCTGCAGCCCCCTCACCTCCTGGTGGTTCTGCTCCTGCCCTCTGCAGCCCCCTGCCTCCTCCTCCAGGACTCCCTCCTGCCTTATTTAGGTTTCACGGGGGCTGCTCTCCGGAGGCAATTGTCTCCTGTAGAGTAGCGCTCACACCAGGCACCCATGGGATTTCTGCTTCTGTCACTGTGCTGCACAGGCATCGGCAAGCAGTCTGGGCTCATGACAGTTTGGAGTTGGTGGCCCTGATGGAGGACGGTCAGGAAATCCCTACCGGCAGTTTGGTCTTCAGCCACGAGGTGGCGATAGTGGGCAGGAGCGGCCAGCGGGTGGCACCCCAGGAGCGCAGGATTCTCTTTCTCTGGCTCGCGGTGTGCTGCAGGGGATGATGAGAGTGGGTAAAGCCAGAGAACCTGGGAAGGATGGCAGGTGGATAACCGGGGCGGCAGGTAAGATGCACCCACAGTGATTGAGACCCAAGCCCCAGGGCAACAAGAGCCCAGAGGAGAAGCCTGGGCTGGGAACCTGGTATAGGCGATCTAAGTTCTTGATTAAAAAGAGAATTATTTGGGTCTGAAATTTGGATCCCCTGAGAAGTAATACAAGCCTAGGCGCAGAGCCACTGGGAAGTTGGGTGGAACAGTGGTACTTTCACCTTCTGGATGTGCCTCCACCTTCCTCATTGCTCTAAGGCTTATTTTTTTAAAAAAAGTTTTTTTCTCTCTCTTCTCCCTTCTCCCCTTCCTAACAAGATTGGGAGACAGTGTTACCTTTTCTTCCCCTAGTTAATTGCCCTTGAACACACCCACTACTGTAAGGAGATGCCTGCTGAAAAATTAAAAAGTGAATCCTAACACACCATCAGGGCACCCTGGGGTCCCCTACCAGAGCACACCTGGAATGTAACCCTTGAAGTTCCTTTAAAATCCTTCTGTTCCTTCTGATTTGGAGAGTGGCAGACTTTGGGACAGGAGTCCCCTGTGTCTCTCCTTTGCTAGCAAAGCAATAAACCTTCTTTTTCCTTTTTCTCAAAACTGTGTCCTCATTATTAAATTGGCATTGATTGGCATTGGGGACAGGGACCGAGCTTTCGGTTACATGGGGACACTTGAGGACTGAGTGTCCATGTTCTGAAACTGAAGCTGATGGTTCTCAGAGGAGAGAGGGAGAGCCTCCTCCCCTGCTGCCCTGCAGACAGATTCTAAGACGTGGAGGTGGATTGCCCAGGGGAGCTGAGATGGGAGACAGGCATCTTCCTGGGACCAGAGACAACATCTGTCCCTGGAGAGGATTTTCAGTCCCGGACTTCGTGGAGCCTGCTTTAAAGGACTGAGAAGTGGCCCAAGTCAACAGCAAGCCCATTCCCCCCAGCTATGTCTGTGTCTCCTTTCCCCCTCACATACTCAGCCTCCTGAGCTGGTTTCCTGTTCTGAAAAGTAGGGTGGTCACCCTGGGGCAGTGTGGAGACAGCCTGAGCTGCTGCAGGGCAGGGGATTAGACCCTGGAGGGCACTTCCTGCCTGGCTCTCACCTTTGACACTCACAGCTAAGCACCTGACTGCTGGGATTGGAAGCCTGGGTTCCTCCCCCTGCCCTGTGACCTCAGGCAAGTCACACAACCTCATTGTACCACTGACTGTTCATGAGCCAATGGCAGAGACTTCATCAAGCACTACGAGGAGTAAATAAAATAAAACAATATAGGACTCAGTGCCTAACAGGAATGTCCAACACATAGTGTCCATTTAAAACCTAATCCAACATTTATTATTTTACTTTTCAGAAAATTAGTGGCATCAGGAAAAAGGCTGCCATGTGCTCATGTACTCTCTTGGCAGAATACTCTGGTGGCAAAAATCGTGTAACACATGTGACTGAAATCCAAGCAGATGTTTTCAGAAAGAAATTGTCTCCTTACCTCTTTGTTTCCCATAGTCCCTGTCCTCTAGGGTGTCTTCAGTTATTTCTTACAATTAATAGTGGTTTGTCCCCAGGGTCCATGTATTGGAGACTTGGTCTTAAGGTGTGTTGAGGTGGTATCCACTGTGGGAGGTCCTTAGGACATTGGGGTGCTGCCCTCAGAAGGAAACACTGGCCTCCTGGAGCGAGATTTCCTCAGAGTGAGGTGCTTTACAGTCCCATGCCTGACCTGAGTGGCTCTCTCTGGCTTCCTGTGAGATGTGACCATGTGATCACTTGCTCCCACATGTGTTCCCATAATTTCCTCTGACAAGAGGTGCTCAGCTGAGAGGGGTCTCACCAGAACTGAGCCAGTGCCATGCCCTGCCCTTGAACTTCCCCAAACTGAGAGCTAAACAAACCTTTATAAAGATAGCCCCTCTCAGGTATTTTGTAACAGCAACAAATAGCTGACTACCGCAGTGAGTGGCCTTTTGGAATCCTGACCCAGCTTAAGGTGTGAGTCAAGTGCTCACTTGCCTGTGAGGTTTTCTCAGGCTCTTCCCTTGAGCCCTTCCTGATCTCACAGTTAGGTTTAACCAGTCATCTGATGTGAGTTCTGCACTCATTATCACCCCGCTGGGAGGTAACCTTCCTGTGCAGTCAACTCATATTTCCCTCACTTGTTACCTGAGGGGATAATGAGAGTTTCCCATTCCCCACCCCCTGAGCCTTTGAGTATTTGAGTTTGCTGAAATAAATTGGCAATAGATAGATTAACAATATAAAAAACAAATTTATTTATCTCCATAGAGCATCACATTAAGGGGAGGTACTCACCTTCCACCCTAATAACACACGAGATTCAGAAACTTAGCTACCCTTCCTCACAGCACAGAGAGAAATGGGGGATATAGGTGACTAAAAGGTAAGTAAAGGAATTTTAGGGGCGATGAATGGGCCCTGAAGAACATAAAGGATCTTGGACCAACTTCTCTGGAATCTGGAAATGCTTTCATTTTTCAATCTCTTCCTCTATAATATAAATTCGATGACATTCCTTGGTTAATATTTAAGTAAGAAGGCTGAAGATCATAACACCCACCGTTCCCCTTTGGTGGGTATAATGGCTTGATTTAAAAGTGTCCTCCAAAGAGCTTATGTGTTAGGTAACATACCAATGTTCAGAGGTGGAAAGATTGGATTATGAGAGCTACGACCTCATCAGTGGATTAATCCATTTCACTAATCCATTTCATGGATTGATGATATGAATGGACTACTGAGTGGTGTGGCTGGAGGAAGCAGTTCACTGGAGGGTGGTGCTGTCCTTGGGGATTCTTTCTTTTCCTCCCTGCTGTCCTACTGCCATAAGCTGACAGCTGTCCTGCACCACACCTTTCCACCACAATGTTCTGTGTCATCTCAGAGCCAGAGCTGCAGATTCAGATGACCGTGGACTCAAATCCCTGCAACTGTGAGCCCCAGGTAAGTTTTTCTCCTCTAAGTTGTTCTTGTCAGGTATTTTGGTCACAGCAATGAAAAGCTGAATGACACGGTGGCATTGTCTGTAAGTAGATAAAGAGAAGCCTCTTCCAGCATCTTCTGGTCCCCAAAGGTGTTTAATGTAATCAGTATGTTAGGATGCCATCGCTGGGGTGCCACATTCTGAATCACACAGTCCCCTGAGGGATCAGTCCATATTCGCTGAGTACTGACTGAGCTGGGATTGACCAAAAAGCCTCCTTGCTGGACTTGTTATGATTGTGACACCTCCATGTTTAATCATGACCCCTTCTGAGATCTGATAAAAGCTAGGAACCCCTTCCTACCAAACATTTGTACACCTAAACAGCAATTCAAAAACCATCTGAAAATGAGAGAGTTCTCTTAGAAGTAGGGTAGGCATTCAAAGCAGGAATAAAAAGTACTCAAAGGCAAAACCCCAGGTAATGATCAAGGTTGGCATCAACAGTAGTAAGTCCTGAGATAGTTTGTATCTTTGATGCAACGTGGTGGTACTTTACTTCTGTGGTCTTCTCCAACGTCCATAATAATCCCAATCTCTATTACCTAAATGAGGCAGTGCTTGTCAAATGGCTCCACTGTGCACTTGTCCTTCTTCCCTCTTCCCACACAGTACTCTTTGGAAGGACCTTGCAGGCAGCACACACTTAAGGAAAAGATGTTATGCTCCATCTCCTTAAGAATGGAAACTCTACTTACATATTTTTTAATTCTACTGCATGGAAAACTTTTCTCTTTTACTCCTCATTCATCTATTTAGTCATTAATTTATATTAATGTGAGTTCACTATTTTTTTTTTTAATTTTAGGATATGATCCAATACTACTTGCTTTCTTTGCTCAAGGGTAGGAATTGAGAGTGAAACCCAAGTCCATGAGCCTAATTCTTTGGCCTCAGTTTGGGGACATGAGTGGACCTGAAGGGCACAAAGGGATCAGAAAATTGTCATCAACATCATTAGATATGATAGTGGTTAAAATGAAAACCATTAAAAGATATGTCTTTTGTTCCTAGAAATAGGAAAAAGTTGATAATTACGGAAGGAATTTATTACAGGTGTTTTGGGGGAACATTAATGTCCCCCACAAAAGATCATATTGTGAAAGCTTGGTGCCTTGCAGCAAGGTTTGGAAGTGAAGCTTTTATGCAGTGATTACATGATGAGAGTTGTAACCTCATCAGTGGATTAATCCATTTGTTGGATTAATGATTTTAATGAACTGCTGGGTGATAATGATAGGGCAGTGGGAAGTGGAGGGAGGAAGGAGGACACTGGGGGTGTGGCCTGAACTCTATTTTGTCCCTGCTGCATTTTCTCTCTCCCTCTCCCCTTCCTGACTCCCTTCCTCTCCCTTCCCTGCTCCTTTTCTAATCGCCATGAACTAAGCCACCATCCTCCACCACACCCACTGCTGTGCTGTTCCGCCTCTCCTCTCAGATCCAGAGTGGCCAGTTACAGAATAGATCTCTAGAACCATGAGACCAAAGTACACTTTTCCTCCTTGTAGTTGTTCTTGAGGGTTGGATGGCTTTGACAATGGGTGGCAAGGTCCAGTGCAGGCTCTGAAGTCTGGGGGTGGAGAAGCAGTCCTTGCCTGATGGAGATGGTGACCTCTAGTGACAGTCATGCCAAGACAGGGCAGCTCTTCAGCCAGGCCCTAAGCAGGAGGGAGCGGCCTCCTCCTCAGCATGACACTGCTCTCATCTTTGATGGCTCCTTTGACTGGAGAGGCCCTTGGGAAATACCTATGCCCCAAACAACAGAGCATCTACCTGCATCAAACCAAACCTTGTCCATGTGAAGAGTCAAATAGACCACAACCCAATAATCCTGGATGACCTCAACATGCTCCTTCCATCACTAGAAAGATCATCCAGACAAAAACTAAATAAAGAAGCCACAGAATTAAAAAATACAATTAATAATTTAGACTTAACACATATATCTTCCATCAGTGACTGAATACATTTACTTCACAGCTGCACATGGAACATTTTCTAAAATAGACCATATTTTAGAACACAAAGAAACTCTTAGCAAATACAAAAATTATGGCGATAGTGTCCTGCATTTTATCAGATCATAATGGAATGATATTAAAATAAGTGATAAGACAAAAAATAGAAATGACTGTAAATAATTCACTACTGAATGATGAATTGATAGCAGATGAAAATAAAAAATACTTAGAGGTAAATGAGGATGATGATATAACATATCAAAATCTCTGGGACATTATGAAGGCAGTTGTAAGAGGAAAGTTCATAGTATTGAGCTCATACATTAAAAGAACAGAAAGATACCATATAAATAATCTAACATTACCTCTCAAGATCCTAGAAAAAGAAGAACAAATCAACATCAAAATCAGTGGTAGAGTGCTGCGCCCCTCCCCTGACTCAGGCAATGGCAAGGCCCTACTGAGGTGGATGGCGCAAGGCGTCCATCCTCTGGAGGAGCACAGTATGTTTCTGGGAATAGGCTGGTTTGTTTTTGTATTCCTTTAATAAGTATAGTTACGACTTCTCATATGACCATTAAGTATGAAGGAAAAAACATGATTTTCCCAGTTAATGCAACTACTTCTAAAGAATAGATCTGTTTGCTCTAAATGCAATGATTCAGCTGTGGAGCATAAATTGTTAATGTCTAATGAACAACTCCCTGTATTCCTGTCAAGGAAGTTTTTGAGAAATTAAATTAAAATCTAGAGAAGAAGAATTAATGTTAAGAAGACAGATTAGTGCTTAGTACTGGGCAACTTGTTCTTCTTCCTGTGCACAATGGTTTGTGCTCTTACTCTTGTTTGATTAAAATTAGTAGCCTCTTTTTTCAAGTTAACCACTTGTTGTAACCGTGGCACCAGTTCCAGTCAGTAAGTAAAGAAAGAATAGTCAAGGTATAGGCCAATAGTCTGGGACATTTCTAACTATTATTAAAAGTTAGCTAAGCAGAAACAGCTCAAAGCAAAACACAAACTGAAAGGAAAACGCTTGCTTATGCATAAGCCAAGATACATTCTTCTATTCTAAATGTAGCTATGTAATACTTTGTTTCTTTGAATAATGATTCCTGTTTTATAACCACAAAGTACTGTGAGCCTGCCAAAATGAAAAGTATATATGATTAACTTCACAAGTAAAGATGGGGATTCAGCACCTTCACTTTGGTGTCTGTGTTGTTTCTCCACCCTCTTTCGCCGACTCCTCACCATCCATTCGTCTCCTGAGACCCCGCTGTTGGAGCTGGACTCCGACAGTAGAGGAGCTGGAGTTGTGGCTCAGTGGTAGAGTGCTCACCTAGCACATACAAGGCTCTGGGATCAATCCTAGCATCATATAAAAATAAATAAATAATTTTTTAAAAACACTAATAATTTTTTTTAAATTTTCATCACTAGACAGAAAATAATTAAAATCACACCTGAAATTGATGAAATTGAAATTTTAAAAAACAATTCAAAAAAGTCAATGAATCAAAAATTGGTGTTTTTTTTAAAAAATAAACTCTTAGCCAAGCTAACCAAGAGAAAGAGAAATTCAAATTATTAAAATACATGATGAAAATGGAAATATCACCATAGACACTACTGAAGTACAGAGGATAATCAGAAACTATTTGGAAAATCTATACTCCAATAAGCTAGAAAGTCTTGAAGACATCGGTAAATTCCTAGAGTCATATGACCTATCCAGATTGAACCAGGAGGACATAGAAAATTTAAACAAATCAATTTCAAGTAATGTGATTGAAGAAGCCATTAAAAGCATACCAACAAAGAGAAGGCCAGGAATAAATGAGTTCTTAGCCAAGGTCGTCCAGACCTTTAAAGAAGAACTAATATCAATCTTCCTCAAATTATTCCATGAAACAGAAAAGGAAGAAACTCTTCAAACTTATTCTATGAAGTCAATATCACCCCAATACCAAAGCCAAACAAAGACACATCAAGGAAAGAAAATTTCAAACCAACATCCCTGATGAACACAGATGCAAAAATTCTAAATAAAATACTGGCAATTCACATACAAAAACACAATAAAAAGATAGTGCACCAAGACTAAGTGGGTTTCATCCCAGAAATGCAAGTTTGGTTCAATAGGCAGAAAACAATAAATGTAATTCACCACATAAATAGACTTAAAGACAAGAATCACATGATTATCTCAATAGATGCAGAAAAAGCATTTGACAAAATACAGCATCCATTCATAATTAAAACACTACAAGAAATAAGAATAAAAGGATCACATTTCAAATTGTGAAAGCTATATCAAATCCAAGGCCACATCATTCTAAGGGAGAAAACTTGAAAGCATTTCTTCAAAAAACAGAAACAAGACAGTTATACCCACTTTTACCATTTCTATT
Organism: Ictidomys tridecemlineatus; assembly: GCF_052094955.1. Lineage (NCBI taxonomy): Eukaryota > Metazoa > Chordata > Mammalia > Rodentia > Sciuridae > Ictidomys > Ictidomys tridecemlineatus. The sequence goes on along the minus strand of NC_135487.1, from coordinate 124,491,763 downwards.
CAACAAAATCCTCAAATCTCTGGCCAGAGCAATTGGGCAAAAGAAAGAAATTAAAGGGATACAAATAGGAAAAGAAAAGGTAAAACCATCTCTGTTTTCCAATACATGATTCTTTATTTAGAAGCTTCCCCACCAAAAAAAAAAAAAAAAACTCTACCAGAAAACTTCTAGACCTCATCAATGAATTCAACAAATAGCAGGATACCAAAGAAACGTTCATAAATCAATGGTGTTTCCACACTCCAATGACAAATCAGTTGAAAGAGAAATTAGGAAAACCAGCCCATCACAAGAGCCTCAAAAAAAAAAAAAAAAAAACCACTTGGGACTCAATCTAACAAAAGAGGTGAAAGATCTCTACAATGAAAACTACAGAACACTAAAGAAGGAAATTGAGAGGGTCCAAGATTGCGGGCTAGAGGGAGGCTGCGTTCTATGTCGCTCTGGGACCTGGGATTCAAGTAGTGGGAATACTGATTCTCTGTGAGTGATCACCCGAGGACCCCCGACAGCTGCTCCAGTGCAGGAATCATGGCTGCTGTGCTATGCAAGTCTCCAGGCCTCTGCATCAGGTCAGGACTTCCAGCCATTGGTCCATGCAGGTCCTCTGGGTGACTGAGTAGGATCATCAGCATTAGCAAATGCACAAGACTCTTGGCTGCCCACCCGCACAGGAATCCCAGCCACCGCTTTTATGCAGGACACCCAGCCACAGCTCACATGCAGGATCTCCTCCCACCACTCCTGTGTGGACGCCCCCATCTACCAACATGGGGCTCCTCCAGTTGCCTCCATCTTGGGGCACTGCAACCACTGCCACAGTCCCCTATACAGGGTAGCTTGCACCTGGGGACACTGCACTGGCTCTGGAGATAGCCGCCAGCCAAAATACTGCAGGCCAGAGAGCTGCATCTCTGAACCCACCAATCAATGCCACTTCCCAGCCCCACCTGACTGGACACCGCATCACTGAAAGCAGTCACCTCCATCTTGGGATACTTTCATCACTATATTTACTTGGGGGCAACTTCCAACTACGAACACCAGCTCGGGCTTAGAAGCAATACCATACCAAGGTACTGAAAGTCCCCAACTGCCCCCCTCCCTGGCAGCTGTTAACCTGGCACATTGCCTGTGGCTATGCCCAGTCCATGGCTCACAAAACCAGGTCACAAAGACGGGTCCTGAACAGCCCAATATAAAACAGCTCTCCATGAGAGGTGTGCAGCACCCAGCGCACAGCCTACAAGACCTCCAGAGAGAAAGGGAGGGGGTGAGTGAGATACAGTTTAGAGACTAAAGTAGAGACCAGGATTTGTGAGGCCTACAGGTGATATAAGGAGATAAGACCAGGCACCCACATCACAAGGGCAGGCCCCAAAGGAGATCCTTGGGGTGCAGTCTCCCATTGGGGACCAGCAGGTACTATACCTACCACCAAAAGATACACCCCCAAGACCAACCCTCACACCCTAATAACGTTCACCATCCTGAGGGTGGAGATACCAGCAAACAATAGAGAACCCCACCTGTCAGATGAGAAGGGAAGCAGGAAAGATACTGATCTCCAACAAAAACAATCCTCATATCTTCCTTTGAATTTTTTTTCCTCTCTTTCTCTTCTCCTGCTCTCATATCCCCAACCTTAGTGAAACCAAGTACTTTTTTACGAATTAGGCTATTGAGGACTGGGATGTCTGAATAGTATATTACAGTGGTGTTGTGTATTCTTTTATCTCCTATTATTACAGTTTTATTTCTCCTAATATTGATTTCTTTTTGTTTGTTACATTCTACTGTTTTCCCACTTACTTCCAAAAATCACTTTCTCTCTCTTTTCCTGCTACTAACCAACTTCTTTAAATTCTTCTTTCATGTTTTCCAAGATCTAATAACTCTATATCCCTACCTCTTACACCCTCAACATCGCATCCTACTCCTCACCCCAGTTCTCTTTCCACAATCAGAAACTGTACACATTTCACAAACCTACTGTACATATTGTAGATAATAATTGAACTCACCATTATTTGCATACTGTGACAAAATTATAAACATCTTATGAGCAGCTATTTGGGTTAAGGTTGTATATTGTTTGTATTGGCATCTGTTCACATTGTTCTCCCCATTAAAGGAGAGGTATTGGAAACCTGCAAAGACACTCTAAGCCTATAGGGTAAAAACTGTAAAGCCTTAGATCCACAGAGCTAGAAGGGAAGACACACAAACAACATGAAAAAACAAGGGAAGAAAATGCCCCCAACAAACCAATAATACTACATTATTAGAATCCATGGCCAGCACAGCAGAAGAAAGGACAGAGAAAGAGTTAAGGATGTACATAATTAAAATCTTCTGCAAATTAAAGGATAATAGAAGAGACCAAATACTGGCAGCAAAAGATCATTTTGATAAAGGGCTACATAAGCAAATACAGGAATCAAAAGATGACTTTAATAAGGAGATAAAGGGTCACAAAAAAACAGAAATTCTTGAAATGAAAGAAACAATAAACAATATTAAAAGCTCAATAGAAAGCATCACCAACAGATGAGATCACTTGGAAGACAGGACTTCAGACAATGAAGACGAAATATATAATCTTGAAAAGAATGTTGAGAGGCCCAGCAGCCTGCTGAGAGGCACAGCCACCCCCTCCCCCATGCCTGCAATGTAAGCGGAACTGTGACCACCGACAGAACAGGCCCAGTGGCCCATGGAGGGGCAGAGCTGCCGCCCGCGCCTGCAAGGTAGGCAGATCTGCGATCCACAGGCAGAACAGGCCCAGCGGCCTCCTGAGGGGCAGAGCTGCTTCCCGCGCCTGCAAAGTAGGTGGAAATGCGACCACCAACAGAAGAGGTCCAGCGGCCCGCAGAGGGGCAGAGCCACCGCCCACATCTGCAAGGTAGGCGCACCTGCTACCAACCAGCAGAACAGGCCCAGCGGCCTGCCGGTGTGGTAGGCATATTGCCCCAATTGGAGGAGGAGCAGAGCCGCCGCCCATGCCTGCGCAGGAGACTTTGCAACTACACAAGAGTAATACAAATATATAGGGGGAAAATTCAATAACACAACAGTTTCACCAAGCAGAAAGAAATGCAAATAGTATGAAGAGACAAGGAAAGAAAGGACCACAAGCAATGCAGGTCAACTCAACATTAGAAGAGGTAATATCTGCAGCAGATGGAATATCAGATAAAGAATTCAGGATATACATGCTTCAGATGATCTGGAATCTCAAGGAAGACATTAGACAGCAAAATCAGACAATGAAAGATCACTTCAACAATGAATTACATAAACAAATCCAGGAAGCAAATGATCAACTATACAGGGAAATAGAGGTTATATAAAACAAACAAACAGAAATTCTAGAAATGCAGGAAGCAATAAACCAACTTAAAAACTCAATTGAGAATACTACCAGCAGAGTAGAACACTTAGAAGATAGAACATCAGACAATGAAGACAAAGTATTTCAACTTAAAAAGAACATAGACAGCTCAGCAAGACTGTTAAGAAACCATGAGCAGAGCATCCAAGAAATATGGGATAACATAAAGAGACCAAACTTAAGAGTCATTGGGATACAGGAAGGTATAGAGATCCAAATCAAAGGAATGAGAAATCTATTCAATGAAATAATACGAGAAAACTTCCCAGACTTGAAGAATGAGACAGAATCCCAAATCCTAGAAGCCTACAGGATGCCAAATGTGCAAAATCATAAGAGATCCACATCTAGACACATTATAATGAGGATGTCCAACATACAGAATAAGGAGAGAATTTTAAAAGCTACAAGAGAAAGGAAGCAGATTACATTTAGGGGTAACCCAATCAGGATAACAGCTGATCTCTCAACACAGACTTTGAAAGCTAGAAGATCCTGGAATAACATATTTCAAACACTGAAAGAAAATGGGTTCCAACCAAGAATTGTATGTCCAGCAAAATTAAGCTTCAGGATGGAAGATGAAATTAAAACCTTCCACGATAAACAAAAGTTAAAAGAATTTGCAGCTAGAAAACCATCTCTCCAAAAAATCCTCGGCAAAACATTACAGGAAGAGGAAATGAATTACAGTAAAGGGGGTAGAGAGAGAAGAGGGGAAGGGAGGGGAGGGGAGGGGGGATAGTAGAGGATAGGAAAGGCAGCAGAATACAACAGTCAGGAGTATGGCAATATGTAAATCAATGGAAGTGTAACTGATGTGATTCTGCAATCTGTATACGGGGTAAATATGGGAGTTCATAACCCACTTGGATCAAAGTGTGAAATATGATATATCAAGAACTAGGTAATGTTTTGAACAAACAACAATAAAATACTCTAATGGGTTATACCAGCAAAAAAAAAAAAAAAGAAAGAAAAGAAAAGAAAAGAATGTTGACCACACAGTGAAGATGGTAAGAAACCATGAGCAGAACATTCAAGAATTGTGGGATGATACAAAAAGGCCAAATTTAAGAATTATTGGCATAGAGGAAGGCATAGAGTTATAAACCAAAGGAATAAACAATCTATTTAATAAAATAATATTAGAAAATTTTACAAAAATGAAGAATGATTTGGAAAACCAAATATAAGAGTCTTACAGGATGCCAAATGTACAAAATCACAACAGATTCACACCAAGGCACATTATAATGAAAATGCCTAACATACAGAATAAGGGGAGAATTTTAAAAGCCATATGAGAAAGGAATTAGATTACATATAGGGGGAAACCAATTAGGATCTCTCCAGTTTTTTCAACCCAGACCCTGAAAGCTAGAAGAACCTGGAAAAACATATACCAAGCTCTGAAGAAAATGGATGCCAACCAAGAATCTTATATCCAGCAAAATTAAGCTTTAGATTTGTTGATGAAATAAAACCTTTCATGATAAATAAAAGTTAATATAATTTCAACTAGAAAGCCTCCACTATAGAACATACTCAGCAAAATATTTCATGAGGAAGAAATGAAACACAACAATGAAATATTGTTCAAGAAATGAAAAACACAATCAGCAAAGGGAGGTATTACACTAAAGGAAATACCAATCAAAGAAGAAACCAAGTCAAGTTAAATACCAAAAATAAACAAATAAGACCAGGAATACAAGTCATGTCTCAATAATAATCCTGAATGTTAATGGTTTAAATTCACCAATCAAAATACATAGACTAACAAATTAACATCCATGATGAAAAATGAAATATCATGATGACACTACAGAAATTCAGAAGATAATTCGAAATTATTTTGAAAATTTGTAATCCAATAAAATAGATAATATCAAAGGCATTGACTAATTTCTAGAGTCATATTATTTTCCAAAACTGAATCAGGATGATGTACACAAGTTGAACAGATCAATTTCAATTAATTAAATAGAAGACACCATCAGAAGCCTACCAACCAAGAAAAGCCCAGGACCAGATGGATACACAGCTGGGTTCTACAACACCTTCAAAGAAGAACTAATACCAATGCTCCTCAAATTATTTCATGAAGTAAAAAAAAAGGAGCACTTCTAAACTCATTCTATGAGCACTGATTCTAAAACCAGGCAAGAGACATCAAAGAAAGAAAACTTCAGACCAATATCTCTAGTGAACATAGATGCAAAAATTCTCAGTAAAATTCTGGAAAATCGAATACAATACAATACTATTTAAAAAACAGTGCACCATGATAAAGTGTGGTTCATCCCAGGAATGCAAGGTTGGTTCAACATATGGAAATCAATAAATGTAATTCATCACATCAATAAACTTAAATATCAGAGTCATATGATTATCTAAATATATGTAGAAAAAGCAATATACAAAATACAGCACCTCTTCATGTTCAAAACACTAGAAAAATTAGGAATAACAGGAACATATCTCAACATTACAAGAGCTATCTATGCTAAGCCCCAGGCCAACATCATTCAAAAAGGAGAAAATTGAAAGCATTCCCTCTAAAAACTGGAACAAGACAGGGATGCCCTCTTTCACCACTTGTATTTAACATAGTTCTTTTTTTAATATTTATTTTTTAGATGTTGTTGGACATAATACCTTTATTTTATTTTTTTACATGGTGCTGAAGATCAAACCCAGGGCTTCACATGTGCTAGACGAGTGCTCTGCCACTGAGCCACAACCCCAGCCCAATTTAACATAGTTCTTGAAACTCTAGCCAGAGCAGTTAGACAGACAAAAGAAATTAAAGGGATACAGACAGGAAAAGAAGCGCTCAAATTATAACTATTTTCCAATGATAAGATTCTATACCTAGAAGATCCAAAAAATTCCACCAGAAAGCTTCTATAACTAATAAATGAATTCAGAAAAGTAGCAGGATATAAAATCAACACCCATAAATCAAAGGCATTCCTATACATCAGTGATGAATTCTCTGAAAGAAAAACTAGGAAAACTACTCCATTTACAATAGCCTCAAAAATATAAAATAGTTGAGAATCAACTTAATGAAAGAGGTGAAAACCTCTACAAAGAAAAGTACAGAATGCTAAAAAAAAAAAAAAAGAAATTAAAGAAGACCTTAGAAGATGTAAAGGTCTCCCTTGTTCTTGGATAGGCAGAATTAATATTGTCAAAGTGACCACACTTCCAAAAGAACTATACATATTTAATGCAATTCCAATTAAATCCCAATGACACTCCTCATAGAAATAGAAAAAGTGGTCATGAAATTCATCTGGAAAAATAAGAAACCCAGAATAGCTAAAGCAATCCTTAGCAAGAAGAGTGAAGCAGGTGGCATCACTATACTAGATGTTAATCTATACTACAGAGCAATAGTAACAAAAACAGCATAGTATTGGCACCAAAACAGACTTGTAGACCAATGGTTCAGAATAGGGAACACAGAGACAAACCCGCATAAATACAGTTATCTCATATTAGACAAAGGCACCAAAAACATGTATTGAAGAAAGATAGCCTCTTCAACAAATGGTGCTGAGAACACTGGAAAATGAAATTAAGCCTCTATCTCTCACCATGCACAAAACTCAAAATTAACTAGAGACTCTTTGCCTAATAAAAGAAAAAGTAGGCCCAAATCTTCATCATGTCAGATTAAGCCCCTACTTCCTTAATAAGACTCCTATAGTGTAAGAAATAAAATAAAATATCAATAAATGGGATGGATACAAACTAAAAAGCTTCTTCTCAGCAAAAGAAACAGTGAGGTGAACAGAGAATGGGAGCAAATTTTTACCATATGCACATCAGCTAGAGCACTAATCTCTAGGATATATTAAGAACTCAAAAATTGTAACACACACAACAAACAGAAAATCCAATCAATAAATAGGCCAAGGAACTGAACAGAAACTTCTCAGAAGATGATATACAATCACTCAACAAATATATGAAAAAATGTTCATCATCACCAGCAATTAGAGAAATACAAATTATATGGATATTATTGATTATCTAATAACTTTCATTTCAGTCTGCATGACTTCTTTAGCATTTGTTATAGGCAAGGGACTTACAGACAAATTCTCATTTTTTGTTTACCTGATATCTGTTAATTTCTCCTTTTTCTTCTCTCTCTCTCTCTCTCTCTCTCTCTCTCTCTCTCTCTCTCTCTCTCTCTCTCATGCAGGCTCTGGTCGTTCGTACAGTTATTCTGCAATTTCTTAGAGCGAGTGAGGTTGCCTCTGTGAACTCTGGTGGGCTTCCTAACACTGGCCTGTGGCTCTGCCCTCAGAGCAGGGAAGCTCCTCCTCTTGCTGGTTCCCCTTTCGGATGTTTCCTCCCCAGCTGAAGAGGCCGGCAGGCAGCCGGAATGGGACACAGCTCACAGGACCCCCACCTCTGCTGGACCACCAGGCTCCTGGGAGGCATTATCTTTCTCTGTGAGTAGCTGGGTTTCCTGGAAGGGATGACAATTTGGGGTGCTGGGACAGCTGGGACCCTTCAGTCCTGGGGGCTGTTAGGCTCTGATGCCTTTGGGAAACAAAAAGAGAAAGCCGCACTGTTATAATTCACCAGTGCAGTGTGGGTAGAGCCCAGGATGAACGGAAAGAGCAAAATGGCCCTTTTGTGGTGACAAACTGGGACCCTGGGCTTGGGCATCCCTGGCTGCATGAGGGACAATAGCCAGGGAGCTGAGGCCACCTGGGCTGCAGCAGCAGGGAGGGGCTGGAGCTGCCTGGGGAGGGGGATGGAGACAGACCAAGAGCCTGTTCCTGGGGCACAGGGTGAGGAGGCAGCACCCCAGCTGGGCCCCCAGGGTCCTCAGGGCCTCTGCAGCTCTTCTGTGGGGGCCCCAACCAGAACCCTGGGTGTCTGAGCTGGAGGAAGCTCCTCTGGTCTGCGCTCCTTCCCTCCACTCTGAAATGCCCCTGACCAGGAGACCTCAGGTGGAACCTTGCTTATCTCATCACTGTTCCTGGAAAACCCTGGAAAAACAGGAGGTGCTGTCAACTGAGGAAAGATTGAGCAAACTGAGCAGTATCTGGGGCTCCCGTGCATGGGATGTCATGGAGGCTAAGGAAACAGTGCCCCAGTGTTCTGGGAAGAATGTCCAGTTTCCATGAGGGAGATGCCTGGATTCTCCTCAGCAAGATCCAGGGAACCCAGCACCATGAAGTCCTTATTATATAAAAGACAAGCAGCCTCTACACACCCACATGTTTATGGGGACGTTGAGCATGTGGGAAAAAACAGTGGTAGCTCCCACAGGCTAAGGAGGGGAAATTGTGCAGAAAACATGCAGGGGAGAAAGAGAGGGTGGGAAGTAAAAGGAAGTGAAAAAATACTGACCTAATGACTGAGTCATGTGAGCCAAAACCATGTGACACTTATGACATCATGGACTGTGTGTTTGCTCTTATGAAGAAATAAAACAAAAACTAATGAGAAAACAAGAAGACCTAGTGAAGTGACTTTTGGTGAAGACTTTCAATCTGATTTTTTATCAATCCCAGCCACTAAGTGAACTTGCAGGAAATTACCTGGAGCTTGGTGGTTGAGGGAGCACTTGTGAAAGGAGACTTATTAACTGAACAACAAGCTGCCAGTGGTAGAGAACTGGTCCCTTTTAAATAGCTCAACTTTGGAACAGCAAAATGCACACTCTTCCCATTTCTACAGCGTTGTTTAACTGGGGATTGTTAAATGTGCAGCTCTCTTCTGAGGCAGTGGGGGTGGAAGATTTCAAAAGGAAGGAGAAGAACAGGAGGGAAGGACAAGGAAGAAGGGAGAAGGAAAGGGAGGACTTGACTTTCCCAATTATTGGATTTGCAGCCTGAGCCCAGACAAAGAGGGTGGTTCTCTCAAGGTCAACAGAAATGGGGAAGGTTGGAATTGGTCCCCCCACAGGCCTGACCTCTGTGCAGCTGAATGAAGCAAAGCAGCTTGCAAGGAGATGGTCAGAGGCTCTTCGTGGAAGGAGCGTCACCCCTAAATTGCTCTGCATCCTTTCTGGAAGCCTGAAGTTCCACAGTTGCATTTTTCTTTGGTTTCTGGATTGTCCCCTGTTCACTCAGCCTTGCTTGGGGGAGAGAGATGGAGGTGAAGGAGTGATGGTGAGGGTGGTGAAGAACTTGCCCATATCATGGTTCACATAGCAAGCCCTTTCCTGCCCATGGTTTGGAAGGGCAAGTGTGGAAGAGAAGTGGACACTGAGAACAGCTTGCTTCCTGGAATTTCCACACTGCAGTGGTGGCTCCCCCAAACTGACAGCAACAGCATTTAATGAATGCTGCCCCCCATCTGCTGGTAGGGAGATGGAGAAGTTTCCGGGTCACTATTGGCCCAAGAGAGACACGGAGACAGTGTAAAGGGCAGCAAGGATGGCAGTTTGGCAGTTTCGTGCATGAGTTGACAGGGAAATTCTCCTGGCATGGGAACATGGAGATAGGGATAGGACACACAGAGGAACCATATTCTATGCCCACGGTTGCATTTTTAATTTTGTAGTATGAAGTTCACACTCTACCTGGTAAAGTCCATGTGCTCCATGGCTCCTCTTTTCTTTGTTTAGGATGAGCATCTTCTGTAGGTCAGAGAGCTCCTGCTGCCTCCCCTCTCTGCCTCCCTTCTCTGTCTTGCTGATGTCACCCACCATTGGGACTTGGGGGCAGATCCTCCCACAGGCTGAGGCTGACCCTCCTCTGTATTGTGGTTCCCTCTTCTAGGAAGTGGAATCTGGCCAGGCTGGCTGTCCAACCGTGGATTAGACAGAAGTCTCAGCTGTGCTCGGCCAGTCCAAGTACTTTGTCCCCTGCTACCTGTTCCACTCCCCTGGGGACCCCCTGCTCTGTAACAGGAGGGGCCTCAACAGCTCACCTCTGAAGACCCTTCAGGGTGACCCAGGGCTTTCACTCACACAGGGCTTTCTGTGGCCACTGCAAGGCCTCTGCTCTTTCTCGTCCTGACCTGTCCCATCCTGTCACCTGACAGGGAGTCACAGCTGGGGAGCCTGTTTAGGGGTCCTTAAGAGAGGACACCCTGAGCTGTCCCTGTGGTCATTTCTTCAGCCCCCAAGGGAGGGAAGGAATCCTGCTCCTCAGCTCCTCCCCTGACCTGGTCTTCTCTGCCTCTGCTCCTGAGGGGGACCTCAGGGCTGGTGTCCTCAGATCTCCTGCCCAAGGACATCTCCCTGCTCACACCTGTGCAGATGTGGTCTGCAAACCTTGCCCAGGAGGCCATGTTGCAGCTGTGCCCTTTAGACCAGCTGATGAAAGCCTCTGCCAGCCCTTGAGGTTCCTGTTCAGCACAAAACACTAGCTTCCCTGAAGGACCCTCTTACAATGCTGGCAGGGGGACACAGACACTGTGGTGACCACAATGACCTCATCAAATCCCTGAGGATGGTCTGAAATACAGGCTGTCAGAGCACCCCATTGCACTGTTTCCCCATGGGATAGCAGGCTGTTTCTCTGGGCACTGCATTAAATAGAGCACTTAAATGTACTGACCACCACTATACTGACACCCAGCAAGCGCCTGCTGTCCATGCCCAGAGAAACCAACACTGCACCAGGTTTTGCAAGAAGAAAGAACTTCACAGTCACTCCCCTGACAAGGAGAGAGGAGGCTCACTCACTTCTGTCTCCCCAGGGAGCAGGAAGGGACTTAAGGCAGGGATGAGAAACAGAAGGCCAGCTGGCTGGTGTCGGGAGTCTTAGTGGCATGGTCCACACCAGGTGCCCTGGGCCTGGTGGAACCTCTGGGTACTTTGTAAGTGCACTGGTCTCTCTGACCCCATGCTCCCTCCTGCAGCTGTGGCTGCACCCTAGCTTCTAACCTGCCGCAGTCCGGCTGCAGCAAAATCCGGGGGGTGACGAACAACTTGTGTAGATTGATACAGCAGGAGTGGAAGCCATGTATTGTAGGACAGGAGCGGTATATATACATTCCACACAGTTTGTCTTAATTAGCATAAACTAGATACAGCAGTCAACCAATAAGAAATCTCCACACTTAATGGCTCGCTGGTGTTACTTCACAAACCACTCCCTCTGGCATTTTGCCAGGTGCCATCCAGACTTGTTTACAGACTCTAACACTAACCAGGTCCACAAGTCCCTGTTCTGGTTCCTCGGCTTCTCATCCTTGGAGACTTTTCGTTCTTCTCGGCTCTCTAGGTCTCAAGGCCCTAAAAAGCAACTTGCATAACAGTTTTTAGAAAAGGGGAAGCTGCAGTTTTATGTCCCAATGTCAACCAAAAATTACACATTTATACAAGTGTTTAACTCTGATTAGACTGGATGACCACAGTGCTAAATGATACTTCTATTCTGCTCATTAATTAATGAGGGGACCATAGGATGTCACAAACCATTCAGAGGGAGAATGAATGTCACCTCTCCAGACCACTGGGAAGGTTGAGAGGCATTTATGAATAGATGCCCAGGCTCACAGGGCTGAAGTGTCTCTGGGCACACGTCATTTCCAGTGCTTACCTTGGGAACGGGCACACTTTGCTTTCACTCGAATACTCCACAACTTGGGTTCTTGTTTTCAGTGTAACATGCAATACTTTTGTATTAAAGATCATCTCAAGATGTGGGTAGATGGGCAAGCAGAGTTAAGAATATAAAATTTAAAATCTTAGTTCAAGGTATGGGTAATGAGTCCTCCCCTCCACCTTCCCACCTTCACGCCTGGATGCACAAGGGTCCTGTGGTGCTTGGTAATGGTGACTGCATCACAGTGAATTTCCTTTTATTCTTGACTTTTATAAAGAGGAAAGCCCTGGCTGGACCTTGACACTTACAGGCACCAAGGAGATTGAAGCCACAGGATGTGTGACTCCTGCATCCCATCCCTGTACTCAGGAGGAGACCCTCGAGAGGGGCAGTTGGAGGGGAGGAAGGAAACCAGCCTGGAACTGGGAATGTGTGGTTCTGACCTGGGGTGCTGGGCCAGTAATGGCCATCAAGATAATGACAGCAGCAGCATGTGGGAGACCAACCTCACACATGACTGAGTCACACTCCCCAGCTGGGTGCTGAAGTGCTCAGTCACGGAAATGTGGCAGAGCTTTCCCCACCCTTCTTGGGTTCCAGGGTCGGTGTCTAGTGCATGGGTGTGTCTTGCTACAGCCCCATGGGTGAAGCTGTGCTCACCTGTTCCTTTGTAATACAACCCCTTGCCCTGTTTAGGATAGAATCTTCCATGGAAGTGCCTTGTGTGTCCCCTTCTCTTACTGTGCCCTTGGGTGTGGCCTACCCAGGTGTCAGTCAACCTGCTGGCAGTGGACATCATGAAGATAGACTCAGCCCCCTGCAACCTGACCCCTTGTCTCATTTGAATAGCTTCCCTCAATAAAAGGGGTCAGCGCGTGCTCTCGCTCTATATCTTCTTGTGGACCTTTAAGGTCAGAGGAGCCCTCACAGCGACCCCAATGAAAAAGGTATTTGTGTCGATTGTGTGGTTATTTTGTGTACCCAATTAGCCCAATTCAACTGGAGTAACCCCTGAGCCTTTTAGTCGCGAGAACTTAAACCACTGTAGCAAATGGGTACAGCACAGTTATTGAATACTGTGCCCAAAGCTCTCTCTGCTTAAATCCAAAGAAGAATTCAATGACATAAGCACCATCACTGCCATTTCATAGATGAGAAAGCTGAAGCCAGAGAGGTTAAGTAACTGTTCAATTATACACAACCAGACGATGGGGGACCTAGACTAACTCAGACTAGGTCCAACCTTGTAACCACTCTTTATATCATCCAGGGGTGGAAACTAGATGAAACAAACTAAATTGTGGGTTGATCAAAACCTAAACACAAATGTTGAAACCACAAAAAACCTTGAAGAAAACTAGAAAAAAAAATGAGAAGCATATTTTTAAGGGAGGGCTATCCTTTTAAGCAAGATATGAAACCAATGAATAGTATAAAAAATCTTTTGATACCTTTGAATTCATGAACTGACATTTTGGCTCCTGGGCAAAATAAACAGTAATAGAATTAATGAAATTTATCATGATCCCAATGATTTTCCACAGAAATAGAAAAAAAATCTAAAATTTGTTTGAAAGCATGAAGGACCCCAAATAACAAATGAAAAAGAACAAAACTAGATGTGTCTCACTCCCTGATTTCAAAATACAATGTTATTGTGATTAAAACAGCAGGGAACTGGCACAAAAAAGACACATTGACCAGTGGAAAAAGAAGAAATGCCATAAATAAACCCAGTGTTTACAGTCAGTTGATGTGATGTTTGACAAATGGGCTAAGAATATACAACGGGGAAAGGACAGTGTCTTCAGTAAATGCATATGGGAAGATGGGAGAGCTACATGCAGAGGAAGGAAATTCAATTCTAACTCACATCATATGCAAAATAAATGCAAAATGGATGAAAAGCTAAATTATAACATTTGGAACTATAAAACCTCTAGAAGAAAACATAGAAGTTCCATGAGCTTGGGTGGTAATTTCTTGAGGAAGATTCCCAAAGCACATACACCGAAAGCAAAACCTGACAGAATTGCATCAAATTAAAAACCTTCTGTACAGCAAGGGAAACAAGAAAGTGAAGAGACAGCCCATGTCTTGGGAGAGAATATTTGCAAACCACATGTCTGATATGGGGCCAATGGCCCTAATGTATAAAGATCTAAGTAACATAATAGCAAGGAAACAGGTAACTTGATTTAAAAATGGAGAAAAGATTTGAACGAGTATTGCTCAAGGAGACAAATGAATAGCCAACAGAGCTATAAAAAATCCTCAGCATCTCTAATTATCAGGGAAATGACAATTGAAGACAGATGAGGTATCGCTCCATCTGTTAGCATGGCTCACATTTAGCACATGCCAGACGATGTGCTGGGAGCTGTCAATCCCTGGCCTCCTGTAGTTCATACCCTGACTTCAAGTCAGGTAAGGAAACTGCAGTCTAGTCCAGCTAAGTCACCAGCCCAAGGTTACACTTCAGCAGAACTAAACTTGATCTGAGAAATGGGTCCAATTCACTGGACAAGGCTGCCTCCCTGGGTCAAGGAAGGTGCTGGATGGATTGGTTAAGAAGAAAATGTCTGTGTCACTTGTTCTCCTTGAGGAAATATCCGTGTTCTCTTTCCCAATGTCCTAGGTGCCTGCAGCACTTTAGCCAAGAGTTCTGGAGCTCATGGTTCTGGGATTAAAGGCTTTAGACCCCGCACTTATCTGAAGGCGATCCGGGGTGGTTCAGTCTTGTTGCACATGATCCAGGAGCCAGAGGATCCCAAGATAGAGGAGATCACCTGGGGCTTCGCCTCTGATTCAAACTCCACATTCATGCTGAGACTCCAGAATGGGAAGGAAGATCCACTGTGGTTCAGTCTTCAGGACAAGTACAAGCAGAGGGTCCAGGTGCCCAGGATGTCATCCCTGAGGATTAACAATTTGACCTCACAGGACTGTGGGCAGTACTGGGCCCAGGCCATGTTTCAGACAGGAAGAGAAATTAAAGCAGTTTTCCACCTCACTGTTTATGGTAAGTGACAGTGTCACCTAGTCCCATGGCCGGCCTCCTTCCTTGAGTCTAGGAGGCTCTGAGACCACATGCTGCAGGATTGTCCTCAGGCACCAACATGTCAGATATTCATCACAAACAGTAGAGCTGAGGTTTTAAACCAGGGAGAAAAATCACATCTGTGTTTTGGGAAACAAAATGGAAATTTGGCCATTTTTGCAGTAACATTTCCTCCTTTTTGTAAGACTAAATTTACTGCTTTTGTGTATTAGTTTTTCTTTGCTCTTTTAACAATGCATAATCGTACTTAAATCAACAAATCAACACATTGTGTATCCACAATATGCTGCAGGTCAGGTCAGACATGGTTGTCACTGGGCTAAAATCCAAGTGTGGGCAGGGCTGCATTTTGTTCTGCAGGATCTAGAGGGGATCCTTTCCTGCCTTTCCTACTCTCCAGAGCTGTCAGCCTCCCTGGACTTGTGGTCCCCTCCTCTGCCTAAACTAGAAAGGGAGGGGGCGTCTCTCTTGCATCCCTCATACCTGCTCTTTTCCTTCCTCTTGTTTTGGTTTTTGTCCTGTTTTCTTTTGCTTATTGTTTTGTTTTGTACCACGAATTGAAACCCAGAGTGCTTAACCACTGAATGTTGGAAAACCAATATTCCCAGCCCTTTTTTATTCCTTCATATTTTTAAGTCAAATTCTCACTAAATTGCTAAGACCATGCCAGGTTGCAGAGGCTGGTTTGATCTTCAGATTCTCCTGTCTCAGCCTCCTGAGCTGCTGGGATTTGGGGTGTAAACCACTATGCACAACTCTTTCTTACACATTTAAGGGTCTTGTGAGGACTCTGGGACTATCCAGATAATCCTATTTAAAGCCCAGCTCTTTTTTTCATAACTTAGCATATTCACACTTTCTGAGGATAAAGATGTGGAATCCACAGGTATCTAGTTCACTGTCCTCAATCTTTGCAGGGAGTAGCTAGTGAGAGGCCAGCCTCACTTCCACAGACCCCACAAATCCTGCTCTGCAAGCCTTGATAGGGTAGGAGAAGTGATGCTGCTGCATGTCCCAGGAGATCCCTTTTGCCAACTCTAGGGTCCCCACAGTCCCTCTCTGCCTAGGGCAGTCCCTCTGCAGAGAGTGGACTGCAGGTGCAGGTCCCGTGTGATTTCCAGACTGGCCTGTGGATCCGACCCTTCTCTCCCAGTTGGGAGCACACATTCAGGGTCACGTTCTAACTGCCTGCAGAGCTGTGCTCTCTGTTTCAGCCACGGCCTCTCCCACAGTGTCTCCTGTTTTGACCTGAGCTTTCTGGGTCCTCCCAGAGCTGGCCTGGTGTCCTGCCCCAGTCGGGCTGTGCAGTCCCAGGCACTGGCTCAACTGAACATAGGACACAGGACCCTGGCCCCAGACAAGCTCTTCTGTCCCACGCTTCCTCCCTTCAGAAAGACCCCTATCTTCTAGAAATAATGGTCCCTGGAAAGTGGGATTTAGCCATCATTTTCTCATGGGAAAAAAAAAGTTTACACTTGCTTCATCTAGTGAAATCACATGAGCTTAATAAAATGGCTACTTTCACTTGTCAACATGTAGCTCTGGGGAAATTGTGCTTTATTTGTAACATGCTCCTAGCTTCCTCCTAGGGCTCCTGCCTCTGGTCAGTGAGACACTGGAGGACAATGTGTGGCATGTGTGAGGCTCTCTCCTTTTGTCCCCTCCTTCCTCAGATCCTGTGCCCCTTGCCCAGATCCGGACCACGTCAGCGTCCATCACGCCCAGCTGGTGCAATGTCACTCTGGATTGTGGGGCCCGAGAGGCTGTAGAGGTCCTGAGTGTAACCTGGGAGGTCCAGGGCCCCCCCAGTGAGCTGGAGCAGAGAGGGGCCCCAGGACCCCCCAACCCCTGGACCCTGGCCCTGAGCCTGCCTCTGAGGCAGCCCAATGTCAGCCTCACCTGCGTCCTCAGCAACCCAGTGGACCAGAAACATGCCACCTTACAGCTCCTTGACCTCTGTAGCCCAGGTGAGTGCAGCTGCAGGAGGGAGGGGCACAGGGAGGGGCTCAGGTGGCTCTGGAGCCCGAGGGTCCCTGGCTTTTTTGCTGCTGTGTTTATGAAGAGCACTGCCTTCCCTTGGTCACTCCAATCCAGAAGTGTGGGGTGGCATCCAGCTCACGACTGTCTTTAAATATCCCTCATTTCCAGGCCCTTCCCCCTAGGCCAGGGGCAGCCTTCCAGGACCTGTCCCACCCCGTCACCATGCCCTATGTCCAGAGTCATCTTTGGAAAAATAGTTCAGTTTGTGGCCTTTTTCTGTGTCATCTCTGAGGTCGACCTCCACCTAGTCCCCATAGGATGTAGGGCTTAGAAGGTCCTGTGCCCCCGATAGTGGCCTCATCCACACAGGGACACAGCTGCTTGCTGACTTCCCTAACGTGTGAAGCCACTGCCGGCTCTGAAGGTGCAGCCTCTTTAAGGAGCTGCCCATGGCCATCCCCCCTGAGTGGAAAGATCCCTTTCTGGGTCTTAGTCCACCCTGAGTGGGACACCATGAGGGCAGGGGACACATCCTTCTCTCCTCTTAGCCCAGGTATCCAGCTCAGTTCTGGGCAGTTTGTGCCCAGTAGGTGTTTCACTGACCCCGAATGCCTGGGACCCGTGTGCACCCGTCCTCTCTCAGTCTTCCCCCAGGGGCTGCTGGAGGAGCCTGACTGGTCAGTGCAGTCCCCACCCCTGGTCATGTGCCCCCTCCACCCTGGAGTCTCAGAGGAAGTTCAACATGGCCCACCAAACCTCCTGGACTCACGGCTGCCTCCCGGGCCTCCCCACCTAGCCCTGCCTCCTGTGCTGTCCCTCCCCTGCGGGACGCTCCTGCCACACTGAGTATCTGTGAAACTCCTGCTGCTCCCCACACACAGGTGATTGCGCATGTCCCTGGGGGTCTCACTGGAGACCTTGGACATGGGTCAACCTCTACTGCAGTGAGATCCTTCACCTGGTGATTGAGAGCTTCTGTCTCTTCCTGGTGGTGACTTGTGCACAGACCCCACCTTGCTCATCCCCGTCTCCCCTGCTCCACGAAGGACCTGGGCCACTGCTTGAATGAGTGGACCTGCCACGCCCTCCCTCTGCGGCTTCTGCACCAGGCCCCTTCCAACTTTTCTCCATCCTCTCTCTGTCTCCCTTGTCACAGTGAACCTCATCTTCTCTCTGCCTTAACGTGTTTCACTCTCTCCTTGGGAGGGAAACAGACTCACATGGAGAGCACCCAGCTGTCCTCATGGGAGGCGTCCGAATGGGTTACGTGGCTGTGATTTTGATCCTTGCAGCTGGAATCTGCCTTTGGATGATCCATGAGAAGATGATGGAGAAGAGAAGAGGCAGGTAGTGTTTCTCCTCCTGGGCCCAGAAACCTCCCTCTCCCCTTGGCCCTGGGCTCTCTTCCTCCTACACTTTCCTGACAGTAGGAGGGCTTTGTCGAGAAGATGAGGAGGGTAAAGGTGACAGCCTTGGATTCCTGGCACTGGGTACAGGTAGAGGTTTCCCTGGAGAATCCGGCTGCAACCTGGAATGACTCAGGTCCAGGATTGCAGGAGGCCATGAGGTCGAGGACAATGATATCAACTAGGCACAGCTGGTGCAGCAGGAGTCTTGGCAGGACAAGGACAAAGTGAGAGCTGGCAGTGGTGACCAGCCTGGACACCCCTAGGTCACACCGCCCAGCCTAGGGCTCCCCCAAATCAGGCATACACTATTTCTGTTCCCACTGATCTTGACCTATTCATGTAACACCAACATGATTAACAAAGAAAGTCCATCACTGACAAACCTGTGCTGGTTTGTTAAGGAGATTTCATAGGCAGTTCACTGTACTGAGTGTTGTATCCAGGCCAGTACCTCGGGGGGAGGGGGGGCTCTCTCCCCTCCAAGGAACACTGTGTCCGAGGAACACTGTGCCTTGCTTTCCCAGGAATTGATGAACAACATCTGGAAGAGAAGGGGCCTTGCCCTTGGTGTCTACAGTGAGGTCCTTAACCGAGGACAGGCCATGAAGACGGTTTCATTGAAGGAAGCTGCAGAAGCCGGCACTTGGGAGAGACTGTGCTCTGCGCCTGACACACCCAGACGCCCACCTGCTCCAGGTTCAGTCCAGCTCCAGATGGCCCTGGAGAGTCCACGTCTTCCTGAGCACACATGGCCCTGTTCCTTCTTGTGACGCCTCCCCAAGCTGCCCCCACCCTCAGGACCCTCATGCCAGCCAAGAAAGGGCTCTTCCTCTGTGCTTGACCTGGCCCCTGGCCCCTCAGTTTGAGAAGCCTTCCCAAGGCAAACCCCCCTGACTGTGCAGGTGGCAATCCTCACCACCTCGGCTGTGTCACTGGTGTGTCCTGTGGGAACATCGGCACAGGTGGTGGGACAGTGAAGAGATATGGACCTTGACCAGAGGAGGAAATCAAGATGGGTTCTGCAGGCTGAACTGGGGGTCGGTGGGGGCAGCATGCATGATGGGATCCTAGGCTCCTTTGCAGACTTTGTGTAGGACTCCCTTGGGTGTCAGGCTGTGTGTCTCTGTGTGTGTTTCTGTGTGTGTCTGAGTGTGTGTCTGTGTGCATGGGGGAGGGGTAGGGGGTGTTGGGGAAGTGTCTAATACACAGGAGACACAGGGCCATAGCTCACCTGAACTTAGCTGTTGCCTATTGCAAACTCATCTCCATGTCAAGTGCAAAAAGGAATCCACATTCCTCAGGCCCTCCTCAGCCTGCTCTTCTCCTAGCTCTGACCCCAACACAGGGTTTGTCTTAGGAAATCTACACCAACACTCCCTGCCTTGGGGCGAGTGGGTGTGCAGTGCCCCCCCCACGCCCCTTAGTGAGGCTGCTGTGGGCTCTGATGTGCGAAGCTGTGGGAAGTTCTGAGCCAGCCCTCTCCAGGCCTCCTCCTGACCCTCACCCCCTGACGTTTTTCTGCCCCCAAGCCCAAAGTCAGCTCCTCTGTGCTCACACACATCTCTCTGCCTGCCTTCTCCCTGTTCCTGCCCCACACCCACCCCTACCTGCTGAAATCCTTCCATCTTCCCAAATCTCTCTTCTCAGCCTCCTGTTCTAAGGAGCCTGTCTGGACCCCAGAGTTTTGGACATAGGCTCTCTCGCATTTGGCCCCTTTCAACATTTGGAAATCATTCAGGCCCCTGCCACAGTCTGTCCTGGATGGGAGTCATTTCTTATCCCCTGGATTAAGCTAGGTCCCTCAGAAGGGACTGGGGGAGGCCAATGCCCAGGAGAACACATGCCTCTTGTCATGAAGAATCTTGACCCTTCTCCCCATTCGCTTGGGCCTTGAGCACACCACATCGAGTGGGGGTGTTCTTCATAAAGGGCCCTCAGCTACAGCCAGCAAGGAAATGAGGACCTGGGTTTTATAACAGCAAAGAACAGAATTACAGTAACAACCTAATGAGCAAGAAATGATTCTGCCTTAGAGTCTCCAGAAGGGAACACAACCTGGAGACATCCTGACTTTATTCCACCTCAGATCTTGACCTCCAGCACAGGGAGACAATAAGCTGGGTCCATGTCCAGACACTGAGGCTGTGGTGATTGACTGTGGCAGAAGGAACAGATGTCATTCATTTTATGGTTTCAGATACTTTGGGTCCTCCACAGTCTCCAGCCTGGAGTCTCCACTGGGCTCCATGCTGACAAATCTGACCCTTCACAGGGCACCTCCAGCCATAGCTGCCTCCTCCTCATGAAGACACCTGCTTCCCTCAGAGCAGCCCTCACACCCTGCTCTGACGGGATTTCTGCTTCTCTCCCACCACCCCTGGGCCACTCGGGGACAGTGAGTTTGCTTCTGTCTTTGTGCTCCAGAGCTGCTGGCACCCAGTAGGCACTCATTACAGGTGTGTTCCATGGAGGTGACCTGAGGGTGGAGGGCCTCCTGTCAGGAAACCCCACCTGCAGTTTGGCCCTCAGCCACGAGGTGGCGCTGCAGGCGGCTTTGAGTGACACTTGGGCAGAGGCTGCAGGTGATTCTGGAGGAGTGTGGAGTCTCTTGGTTTCCCTCCCAGAGCATCCACAGGGCAGGTAGATGTGAGAGCCAGAGAAACCCAGGGTAAGAGAATGACATCTGGAAAGGTAAGCCCAGGTGAGATGCCCCGGGATATCCCCAGAGGATATCTGCTGAAGGCGATCCCCCACTCACTGTCTTGACAGGGTTACAGTGAAAATAAGTCCTGACAAAGCCGCTCTCCCACTGTCTTGACAGGGTCACAGTGAGGATGAATGCTGGCAAAGCCGCGCTGGTTGGTGGGAAACCGAAATCATGAGACCCTTTTTATATAATTGGGACTCTTCATTTTCATGCTCATGTTCCTGACAGGAGGCATGAGTATGTTAAATGCCAAACAAATTAAATTTCAGATGGCTAGAACATAACAGGTAGTTCATGCCTTGGAGGCTGTTCTACTACCCCTCAGCATATCAAGGACAAAGTAGAAGGCTGTTCTTCTATCTCAGTACATTGAGGACAAGTCTGATAATGGACAACAATCATCCTCTGAAAGGTCACAAGAATTTTAGGCACCACATTGATTATATCAACTAGAACCCAAGCTCATATTTCCGGCCTCTTAGAAAACCTGATCATTATGTTTATTTTACAAAGCCCACCATATGTAGTCTCATTCTTGATTGAGGAAAGTTATATTATACATTTAGGAAAGTTAAAACATAGAAGGATATATTCTTCTCTTTTTATAAACTCTTTTTTACTTTATATAGGAATTTATGATGAGCATAGTTAATATTGGTGGAAAGTGGACTGATGTTTAGAACTTACTTTCTATTGAGAAAGATTATAAAGATATGAGAACTAGTGCACCTTGACTGAGAAACAAAGAAACTCTTTGAGAAAGCGGCTCAACCAGTTTTATGAGAATAAATTTAGGAATTAATTAAAGTAGCTTTATAAGATATATTTTTAGAATAATATTAGAAATACTATCCTATTTAGATTTTTGGATTTAGAAATTCTTAAGTTTTTAGTTGTATGGGTTTATGATGTATTTAAAGGGGGGATAGTAGGGGATAGGAAAGGTAGCAGAATACAACAGTTACTAATAGGGCATTAAGTAAAAATGTGGATGTGTAACAGATGTGATTCTGCAATCTGTATTTGGGGTAAAAATGGGAGTTCATAACCAACTTGAATCTAATGTATGAAACATGATATGTCAAGAGCTTTGTAATGTTTGGAACAACCAATAAAAAATTATTTATAAATTTTAGGATATTTTAACTATAAGATTTAAGGGGACTTTTTTAGATGGGAATTTTGGATTAGAAATAAAGTAAAGGTGTACTTTAAACTTCAAGATTAATGACAGATTAGGAGACTTACAGTCTGGTTACATAGTTTGGCATTAGTTAATAAGAAAATAGCATATCTTGGGGAAAATAGTAAATCTTGGGAAAATCTGAAAAATCTAAATTAGTGATGCATTTTATTAAAGATTTTGTACTTTTAATAATTAAATAACTAAAGGTCATATCCTGGAAAAATATAAATTTATGTTACATTTTTTGTACCCCTAATCATGGTTAAGGAAATGTCATGTCTTGGCAAAAGTTTTAAATTGTATAATCAATGACATATTCTGAATGTATAATTATGAGAAAAATTGCAATAAAAGATGACCCAGAGAAAGCTGCATTAGAGCTCTCTCTCTCTCTCTGGAGATTGCTCCAATGGAACGGCTCCTGTCTCATCTTTTGGCCGACATCACTCATCCTTCAGTATTCCCTGGACCCCACTAGGGCAGGACCCCAGCAGATATCCAATGTGTATAGATAATTCACAAATCAGAAAAGACCACCAGCTAACACACATTGGGGAACCTTCCATGTCCCTGAGGGGGTGGCAGATTCATAGCTGGGCTGGAAGTTCCACTGTGAGAATGTGTGACTCAGTGACTGGGAGCCTGGTCCCAGGGCGATATGTGCCCAGGTGAGAACTCAGGGGGTCCTGCAGGGGGAGGGTCAAGGCTTGGCTCCTTAAATTCCAGTCTCTGCTGGGGCTGAGAGAATTGCTTGGGTGGGATGGGGTTGGTTCCCACTGGGGATCCTTGAGAACCCAGTGTGTCTGCCCTTGGCTCTTGATCATCCAGGGAAGAGATTTCTGAACTGAGACTGCCTCAAGGAGAGGAGAGTCGGGGCGCTCCTTCCCCATCCCCCCTTGTGTTATAAACACTAAATGACCCAGGTGTGTGGCACGTGCCTGTAGTCTCCCCACTCAGGAGGCTGAGATGGGAGGATTTCCTGAGCCCAGGAGTTTGACACCAGTAACATAGTGAGATCTTATCTTTAAATAGACAGGGGCCAGGCATGGTGGTGAATGGTAATTCCAGCAGGTTGAGAGGCTGAGGCAGGAGGATTGCAAGTTGAAAGCCAGCTTCAAGCAATTTAGTGAGGCCCTAAGCAACTTAGTGAGATCCTGTCTCTAAATAAAATATTTTTAAAGGGCTGGGGGTCTGGTGTGGTGACACTGGCCTGTAATCCCAGCAGCTCTTGAGGCTGAGGCAGGAGAATCACGAGTTCAAAGTCAGCCTCTAAAAAGAACTCAGTGAGACCCTGTCTCTAAATAGAATACAAAATAGGTCTGGGCATGTGGCTCTGTGGTTCAGTGCCCCTGAGTTCAACCCCTGGTTCCAAAAAAGAAAAAAAAAAAACAAGAAAAACACACAAATAAGAAACAACCCGGAAGGGTTGGGGTGCTGGAGAGAGAGAAGTGAAATAAACCATGCCTCATGCCGGTCGGCTGTGGAGGGAGTTGGAAGAAGCTGCTCAGCGGACAGTCTGGGAAACCGTGATTTATAGAGCTAATGGGATCTGTCGCAGAAGAATGAAGACATTATACTTTTTATCCACCTCCACACCCAGCCTTCACATAGACCCAAACATGTGACATGAGAGATGTGAAGGTTGTCATCCTGGGTCAAGGTCCTTGTGATGGACCCAGTCAGGCTCATGGGCTCTGCTTTAGCGTCTAGAGACCTGTTCCACCTCCACGCAGTTTGGAAAATATTTATAAAGCGCTGTCCACAGACTTAGAAGGTTTTGTTCATCCGGGTCACGGAGGTTTATCAGGATGTCCTCCTGCTCAATGCTGAGCTCACTGTCTGGGCCCATCAAGCCCCTAAGTGGCGTAAGGCGGGGGCTGGAGAGTTCCTGGTGCAGTGTGGCCTTGGCTGAATCTGAAGGCCTGTCTTCCTGCTCTGGG
This sequence comes from Ictidomys tridecemlineatus, assembly GCF_052094955.1. Lineage (NCBI taxonomy): Eukaryota > Metazoa > Chordata > Mammalia > Rodentia > Sciuridae > Ictidomys > Ictidomys tridecemlineatus. Next base: position 124,467,549 of record NC_135487.1, on the reverse strand, counting down.
GATCTTCTGCTCAGAAGGGCCATGGACAGGAAGCGGCCTCCTGCACAGCAGACTGCCCATCCATCCCTGCTGTCTGTGGAGAGCGGGTTCTTTGGGTGTAGATGTTTTTCTAAAGCTAATGAGCTGCTGCAGAAATCTATTAAGAAGCCCATGACTGGAAGGAGCTGTGACCTTGACCAAGGGGGAGGGGTGTCCCTTCTTCTACAGGGGTGGTTTTGAGAAGCTGCTGTTGAAGTATTTGTCAGGTATGAAGTCACTGAAAATTTTTTTCTTTTTTGGGGGGGCAGGTACTGGGGATTGAACTCAGGGGTACTTGACCACTGAGCCACATCCCCAAATCTATTCTGTGTTTTATTTAGAGACAGGGTCTCACTGAGGTGCTTAGTGCCTTGCTTTTGCTGAGGCTGGCTTTGAACTCTGGATCCTCCTGCCTCAGCCTCCTGAGCTGCTAGGATTACAGGTGAGTGCCACCACACCTGGTGAAAATGTCCTTATTCTTAAGTGCCTGTATAAGGGGAGAGGACTTCCATAAAGCAGCAGAGAACCAGGCAGCCCAGCCAGGGACATCAGAGATAGACTCCAACCATTTCTTCCTTTGAACCCTCCAGGCACAGTGAGATGAAGACCCAAGGTGGCAAAGGTGGCAGGGCCTAAAATAAGCACACTTCTCATAAGACAGATGAGGTCCAATTCCGGGTTCTCCCAACCTAGGTGCCTTTCAACAGATGAATGGATAAAGAAACTGCGGTTTGTATACACGATGGAATATTATTCAGTCTTAAAGAAGAATGAAATCATGGCATTTGCAGGTAAGTGGGTGGAACTGGAGTCCACCATGCTAATTGGAATTAGCCAATCCTAAAGAACCAAAGGCTGAATGTTTTCTCTGATCTGTGGATGCTAATTCACAATGGGGGGGGGGGTGTAGTAGAGAGGTACTTTGGATTAGACAGAGGAGAGTAAAGGGAGGGGAGGGAGTATGGCGTAGGAAGGGCAGCAGAATGAATTGCACATTATCACCCTGTGCGCCTATGTTGATTTAATTCCACATCATGTAGAATCACATGGAGAATGAAAAGTTGTACTCCACTTATGTACCAGGTGTCAAAACTCATTCTACTGTCAAGAATAACTAATTAGAACAAATTTAAAAAAAAAATACTGGGTTCTCTCTGATCTCTTACCTCTGTGGTTCAGGAGGGAAGAGATGCACCTTTTTGGTGCTTTCTGTGAGCATTTTTAGCTGAAAGGTTAGACTTTAAATTACAGGGTCTTTGGTGGTTTGGCTTAGAAAAGGCCACTTCATCTCTGGGGGCCTTCAGGCCATTTCCTGGAGGAAGCTCTAGGACCTTTGGCAAGTTTCAAGGAATGTGGCCCCCAGGCTAAGGATCTGTTTCCTGATTGTGGGAGAAGATGGTTCTATTTTTTCTTTTTACGTGGAGATGGATTGCCAGATTCTTCTAATATGGATTGACATCACTTGGAATTTTTTTCCTGCAACATTGGAAAATTTCACATATTTGTAAAATATGCAGATACATATTTTTTTAAAGGAAAATCTCTACAGGTCTGGATTTCCATGGAGATTTGGTTTTTGCTTTTAGCTGGGTTAAAGAGTTAACCCTGCATAAGTTTGATAAGTTTGGTAGTAAAAGATTGTGGAAGTTCTTTGCAAAAAACAAAAAAAGAATTCACAATGTGAATCGTCAAGTACATTAAAGTACACATTGGTTTTGATTCTTTCAATGTAAATGTGTTACAGTGGCTGTAGACAGGAGCTAGCTGGAGGAACAGTGATGTCTATCAGGTGTTTCCTGTTCCTAGTTTTTTTTGTTTTTTTTTTTTTGTGAGGAGACTTAGGAAAATGCAGTTCTACAGGGAGTGTCGATGACTCTGGTCTAGTAGCAAAGCAGCCGGCATTTCTTTTCTTTTTCTTTCTTTCTTTCTTTCTTTTTTTTTTGTTCCAGGGGCACTTAACCACAGAACCACATCCCCACATCTCCACACCCCACAGTCCTTTTTATTTTTCATTTTAAGGCAGGGTCTCCTTAAGTTGCTGAGTCTGGCTTTGAATTTGGCAATCCTCCTGCCTCAGGCCCCCCACCCCCAGGGATGGGGGATAACAGGTATGTGCCCTCATGCCCTGCAGCAGCCAGCAATTTTGAAACTGAAGTTACAAATCCAGGTAAAGGATTCCAGTTTAAAGAGGAATATGTGTGAATATTTGTTGAGCATCCGCTAGTGACCTCACGGAGCATGTGTGCGGGCCTTGGTTACTAAACCACAAGCACGTGATCATAGGCAAGCTGACCAGTACGCTGTCCAGGCTCACTCAAAGAATTGTTGAAAAATTACTTGCAGACGTGGTTCAGCCTCGGGTGTTACCCAGTCTTTCCCAGGGCAGCTGCCTGTGGAACCAGCTCATCCATCTTCTAGCCTAAAAGGCACTGGACAACACAGAAGCCCTGCTGGTCAGAAGAGTCCAGCCCCAGGATCAGAGTTGTGAACAAGCTGCCCCGCAGACAGGTATTTTCAGTTGGGTCGGGAAGTTTCGGGGTGTGCCTGAACATGCAGGAATTATCCCAGCACCCAACATCCCAGGGTCTGGGCCCAACTATTCTCCTTGCTGCTGGGAGGAGAGCTCATTATGGGAAGAAAAACTCTTGGTTTGCAGGTCCAGCCAGGGTCTCCTCGAAAGGACAATCTATTAGAAATGTCTTTCATTATATGATGTTATAATATGATATGCAATAATATATTAATAGTTTTATAATTATAAAAATATAAAGTTATATAAAATGGACTAACCAAAAATTCAATGTAATGTCTTTTGTCATAGGCTTGGGATTCTATTTTTTAAAAAATATTAATTTCTTAATTGTAGTTGGACTCAATACCTTTATTTTATTTATTTATTTTTATGTGGTGCTGAGGACTGAACCCAGGGCCTTGCACATGTTAGGCGAGTGCTCTACCACTGAGCCACAGCACAGCCCTTGGGGTTCTATTTTTAATGTTATTCTTGACTTCACCAAGATTAACACAGTGAGTCTCTTATTAAATATTGTAAACATTTAGAGGTTTGCCTTGAAGTATGGAGATTTTGAGAATCTCCCTTTCAGGGATGAAGGGTCTTGGGGAAAAATAGGGGGAAATTAGGGAAGTAGGGGATATTAATATCCCCTATTGGAGGAGTAGCTGGCCAAGATTTTCTCCCATTCTGGAGACTCTCCCCTCATACTCTTGTTTCCTTGTCTATGCAGAAACTTTTTAGTTCAATGGCATCCCACTTACTGACTGTTGGTTTTGTTTCTTGTGCCTTAAGTGTTATTGAAGAAGTTGGTGCCGGCACATATATGTTTTATTTCCTTTCTTTTTTTGTGTGTGTGTGGGGGTTGCTGGGGATTGAACTCGGGGCCACTCGACCACTGAGCCACATTCCCAGCCCTATTTTGTGTTTTATTTAGAAACACAAAATAGGGCCAAAGGGGCCCCAGCAAACTTCCAGCTGCTGGCTGATGATCCAGCTGCCAGCAAACTTCCAGTTGCCGGCTGATGATTGGCTCACAGTGGCCCCAGCAACATCTAGCTGATTGGCTCCTCCCGTACGGGCCACCAAATGCCAAAGTCTGGCTTGGCACAAATCAGGAGCCACTTGTCAAAAAGAAACTAACTTTATTTTTAGAACTACAAACGCCAAACAAAACAGCTCCAGGGAAAAACCCTCAGAGCCCAACTGCCACCACCGGCTTCCACCAGCCTCTCTCCCCCACACCAGCCTCTCAACCTCCCACAATCCTCCTGCTCTTGAGGCCGATTGGCTGGGTTGCGTGGGCAGAGCCAAAGAAGTCACCCAATGAGCAGCTCCATGGAGGAGCCAATCAGCTAGATGTTGCTGGGGCCGCTGTGAGCCAATCATCAGCTGGCAGTCTGAAGGGCAGGGAAACAGCCCAATGAACATCACCGCAGAGGAGCCAATCAGCTAGATGTTGCTGGGGCCACTGTGAACCAATCATCAGCCGGCAACTGGAAGTTTGCTGGCAGCTGGATCATCAGCCGGCAGCTGGAAGTTTGCTGGGGCCCCTTTGGCTGTGGCTCTCAACACACAGGGTCTCACTGAGTTGCTTATGGCCGCGCTTTTGCTGAGGCTGGCTTTGAATTCAGGATCTTCCTGCCTCAGCCTCCTGCGCCTCTCAGCGTGCCAGGTGATCCTGTGTTTTCTTCAAGCAGTTGTAAGGGTTCTGGTCTAATTCCTAAGACTTTGAGCCATTTCAGTTTGAATGAGTGTGGAATGAATGGGGTGAAAGACAGGGGTGTGATTTCACTTTTCTACATATAGCTATCCAGTTCTCCCAGTGTTACCTGTTAAAAAGGCTGTCTTTGTCCAAAATATATTTTTGGTGCCTTTGTCAAATATCAGATGGCCATAGGTTTGTGGCTTTGTCTCTGTGGCTCTTCACATGTATTTTGGTGTAGAAAGGTCTCATTTATCAGAATGTGGGAAAGGGGGACTGGAGGGTCAAGAATGATGTGAAAGGCAGTAGATACTTCTTGATGTCTTTCTTCTTTAGGGTATTGGGGATTTACCCCAGGAGCACTTTACTGCTAAGCAACATCCCCCAACTCATTTTATTTTATTATTATTTTTTTAATGAGTCTCACCTGGTTATTCCTTTTGGGCAATTCTAGTGTAGCCACTAGGTGGCGAAACTGCCTGACTTTGGCTCAATCCCTGTCTGTCCCTGGGGGACTGGAAGGAGGGGAAGTAGTAGAATCATTTCACAGTTTGAGTTGTTATTTTTTCCTCTGTCTCATCTTTTGTTGTGAATGGCAAAGAAATGAATTTGAGAGGTAAACCATGTGTCTGGCGAGTCCACTGTGGAAATCGAGGTGACAGACACTGCACTTTGTCTTTGGGCCCAGTCCTGTGAGGAGTCTGGCCTGGGTCTTGAGGAGGCAGAGCACTGTTCTGTATTGTACTGTGCTTCTGCTTTTCCACCAGGCCAGGATTCCACTAACACCAAGGCCAGAGAAAGACACAACAAAACAGAAAATTGTAAGTCAGTAGCTCTGTAAAGAATATAATGTTCATATAGACAGAAAGAATGGGAGACAGGCTGAGAAGAAAACAGAATTGGGTGAGAGATCTCATAAAATCAACAGGAAAACCAGAGGCTTTGTATCCACAGTGGAGTGACCCAACGTCAGAACCTTTAAACATGGCTTCTGAGAGGAGAGAGAACAAGGAGAGGGCAGCAGGTGGGCAAGAGGCATCTCGGCTGGGGGAGCAGAGGGGCAACTGGATGAGGGGCTAATGGGGGGTCCTCACTTACCAATAGTTCCCCATCTGGTTTGACTGTAAGGCGATATTAGTAGTTAATAGAGGAGAGAAAAAGCTGTGCCACACAGTCATTCTCAGGAGAAAGGGAGGACTGACTCATATCAGAGGAAGTCCACTCCAGAGCAGACAGTTACCAGGGAAAGTGGGATCAGGAAAGTTGCAGTAAACCTTGTGAAGGTTGAGGTCAACCAGCTGGTCCCACTGCAACCTCGCCCACATACAGCACAGCAGTGCCAGATCCCACTGCTAATAATGGATTGTGCCTTCAGGTGGGAGAAGAGTTCACCTTCCTCCCCAAGTGCCATGGTACACAGGAAGGAACCCGGCACAGGCAGTAGAGGGTGAGGAGGGAGAGTGGACAGCATGAAAGCATCCAGGGGCACATCCTGGGCTGGACCAGGGAGAGGGTGAGAATTTCCACAAAATGGGGGAGAGCTGAGAACAAGCCATGGCTTAGGGATCTCATCTTCCTTAACCTCACCAATAAGTGCCAGGAACAGCTAATGCTTGATTCGCTCTGTTTTTCCACCAGGATTTTTGACAATAAAATAAAATCACTACATGTGAGGTGCTGAGTGATGGATCTGATTGATCAAGTGCTTGATCAACTTCCATGGGGTCAGCAGAGGAAGGAGCCCAGGGCAAGGCTAGGGTATGGATAGGACTATTGACTGAGACTGGGAACAGCAGTCAGTGAGAGCCTAGTGACAAGTGCAGCCCTGGCACGTGGGTGTGGGAGCCAGTGGAGATTCTGGTAGAGTGAAGCACAGGGGCTGAGGCCCAGCAGGGGCAGTGGGTGGAGATGTAGGGCTGGGCACTGGCACTTGACCATGATCATGGAAGCCAGGGGCACTAGGGCCCTAAGGTGAGGACTGAAATTAGATGATCAGGGGCCTGTGGCAATATCAGATCTGAAATTATGCTACAGGGCTGTATGAACACAAAGAGCATGGCATTGGCATCAAAACAGACACCAAGACCAATGGAACACCACAGAGGACACAGGGTCAAATCCATCTGCCTAGAGCTGTCGGACATTTGACAAGGTGCCCAAAGTATATCTTGGAGAAAAGACAGCCTTTTTAACAAATGGTGCTGGAAAATTGGTTAGCTTCATGTAGAAAATGAAACTAGACCCCTGTCCTCACCCTGCACAAAACTCAAACTTAAATGGCTCAAAGCCTTAGGAATGAGACTTGGAGTCTTTTACAACAGCTGGAAGAAAACATGGGGTCAATACTCCATCATAACCATGCTGGCTCAAGCTTTCCTAACAAGACCCCAAGGCACAAGATATAAAACCAGGAGTCAATAAGTGGAGGGCCATCAAACTAAAAAGTTTCTGCACAGCTAATGAAACAAGAGAAGAAAGATAGAGCCTACAGAAAGAGAGAAAATCTTGGCCAGCTGCTCCTCTGATAGGGAACTGGTACCCAGGATATGAAAAGAACTAAGAAATCTTGACACACACAAACAGACACACACACTCATACATTGCAATCAATTAATGGGCAAAAGAACCAGACAGAAACTTCTCAATCGAATAAATGCAAAGGGCTTGCAAATTACAAATAAATAAATAAATAAATAAATTCTCAACATCTTTGGCAATCAGGAAAATGCAAATCAAAATTACATCTCCAGTCACAATGATGTAAGAATATGAACAGTAATAAATGCTGGTGAGGATTTGGAGAAAAAGGTTCACTTGTACATTTTTGGTGGGACTGCAAACTAGTACAATCACTCTGGAAAGCAGTATGAAGGCTCCTCAAAAAACAAGCGATGGAACCACCATGTGACCCAGCTATACCACTCCTTGGTAGATCTCTCAAGAGATCTAAATTCAGCATACTATAGTGAGACAGCCACCTCAGTGTTTCTACCAGCACAGTTCACAACAGCTAAATGTTGTAATTAGCCCAGATGCCTGATGTTAGATGAGTGGATTAAGAAATTGTGGTGTATACATATGCTGGAATTCTAATCAGCCATAAAAAAGAATGAAATGATGGCATTTTGCTGGTAAATGGATGGAAATGGAGAATAGTATGCTAAGTGAAATAAGCCAACTCAGAAACTCAAAGGTCAAATGTGTTCTCTCATATGAGGAAGATAGACTAAAACCAAGGGAAGAGGGAGAGAAGAATAGGATAACATAAAGAGCCGATCAAATATGAATTAATAGATGAGCAAAAGGAAGTCGAGTAGGGCAGAAGAAGGAGAGTGGGAGAGGGGAGAGAGGGTGGGGGAGAAGGGAGGGTCATGAACTGAAATCCATTTCCATGCATGTGTGAGTTTGCTGGGATCAACTCAACTACAATGTATAACTCTAAAGCTCTAATAAAAAAGAAAAAGAAAAAAAATGTCAAGGCCTCTATAGACATCTTGTTCTCCAGGCTTTTGTTTTTATTCTCTCTCTCTCTCTCTCTCTCTCTATATATATATATATATATATATATATATATAACTAGCGATTGAATCCAGGGGCACTCTACTGCTGAAGTGCATCCCAACCTACTTTTTTATGGTTGGCCTTGAACTTACTAACCTCCTACCTCAGCTGCCTGAGTAGCTGGGATTACATGTGGTGGTCACCATGATCAGCCCTAGCTTTACAGAAGAGGGCTGACAACTGCTCTGGTGGCTTCAGAACTGAGAGGGGGTGATGTGAGGTGGCGCAAACAGCTTTGGAGTTTTCTTTTAGAAGTCAGGTAATATTGAAGTCTAGTTGGTGAAGAATGAGTTGTAAAATCATCTGGGTAAGGGTGTTTCTAAGAGAGAGAAACAAAAATCATGAGTACTGAACAAACATTGCAGTGTCTGGAACATGTCAATGAATATCATGAGGATGACAGAAGTCAATATTTTCTCACCCAGAGGTGTGAGGGCTGAGAAAATTTCCCCATAATAAGGCCAGAGTGAACCAGAACTTTATTTGGGAGTGTAAATCTTTAACATCTTCAGAGTTATCAGGAATGTAAACAAAACATTTATCTTTTAATGTTATAGATGTTCATGTCCATGAACTGTAGTTAAGTTACTTCATATCATCTGATCTTATAAAATCTTTCTACTGGTATGACCTCTGTGTCTACTAGAGATCCCTTTATTTATGTTATTTAGGGCTAGATAATCATGTTAGCAGATATTAATCCTACCTGTGTAGGAGGTTAGGAAGATCTGTAGGCCTTAAACTGACTAATACTTCTGACTTGGCCATTTCACTTGAGAGTTATTAGGCATTCCTTCTAAGAATCTCTCTTTGTAGGCTCCAGTCTACTTATTTTCTCTTTTTTTTTGGGGGGGGGGTGTGGCTAACATAAGTATATATCTTAAGTAAGGTACACTTAACTATTACTATTTACCTTTTAAATGTCCAGGAATGGCTGTGTTTTGGTTTTAACTATTTTTGCTTGATGTTTAAAATGAAGCAGGTCAAACTGTTGTTTCTATCTATTGTTAAGAGTAAGCTAAGCTTCCATGGAGTTACTCTTGGGGCAACTTGAGAGTAGCGTCTTAGTTCTGCTAGTGCCATTTGCGCTAGGATGGGTCCAGGTCTTGCTGACCATGTGGTTTAACTTGGAAACATCAGAGATGTCTCCCTTTTCCAATAATCCAATAACCCTCCTCTTCATGGCAAGTGCATCAATTGGCTTTCTGTTCTCTAGAGGTCTCCTTAATCTCCCTTATTGGGAGGTTATGTGGCCCAGAGTTGCAAAGCTCTTTAGAGAAGTTCCCTGTTCCCTGGATTCAGACTGACTGGGAGGGCAAGATCCAAATATTGATGGTTTTGGTTCTTTTAATTTAACTTTAATTTTTAAGTCTTGATCTTAAACATCTAAAAATGAGTCTCACCAGTCTTAAATTAACAGTACTGGGCTTTAACTTTAATTTGTCTATAACCTTACAGTCATTTACCCTTTTTATTACTTGAGGTCTGTACTATTCTATCCTGTAGGTAATGACTTATTACCTTAAAGTAACCTAGGTTCTGATCTAGAAGCAATACCTCTGCAAACCCTCAACAGGCAACAGTTAAACAGTTTATAAAGAAAATAGAAAATAAAGTTCACAAGAGTAAAAACATATTTAGTTTGCATAATAATTATTTTGAATTTTAGCTGAGTTATAGATTATATCCCCTGTTTGATATCCTAGTAATCTTAACAACAAAAATCAATCCTTTGAACACAACTTTAAATGAACTGAAGTCTGGCCTACTTTGGAGTCATTCAGGAATGTAGTATGGTGGGAGGCAGAGCCTCATCTCAGGTAAGGCAGGGCTCCTCACAAATTTTAGGTGAAGTGTTCTAGTTCTGAAGCTGATCTTTGTCTCTTTTTTTATATACCATTCTACAAGGTTTACAAATATTATTTCTTGAGCCCTTTCTGATGTTAGCTAACACAATATGATATAACATTTAGTGCATAAAGTAAGGAAAGGCTGAGAACTTTTAACCTTTTGTAGAAAAGTAGCAAAATGCTTTTGTGTTTTACAATATTAACCTTTACATAGATTAGGGTCTCATTAGTTTATAAACATTTAAATTGTACTCCAATGTAAATGGTAACATAAAATTTTATATATTATTAATAACAGGCTAGTTGTAGAGCATTAAGTGATATAAATAAATATCCAAGAAATTTGGTTGTTTTTTGTTTGTTTGTTGTTTTTTTCTTTTGTTTTGTTTTATTTCCTGTGTATGTGTGTGTGTGTGTGTGTGTGTGTGTGTGTGTGTGTGTGTGTGATGCTGAGGATTGAACCCAGGGCCTTGTGCAGATGAGCAATCACTTTACCAACTGAGCTATATTCTTGGCCCCAAATGTGGTATTCTTATAAGTCTAAAATTACCATACAACTTTAGTTTGGAGAAGACCAGGTTGATATAATGTTCTTTTAAAACTTCTTTTTAAAGACTTATGTACCTGGAAGATAGAAACACATTTAATATACAAAGCAGAGTAATAGCACCAAATTTAGCTCTTAAAGAAATAACATAATACAATATTTTAAAATAACAGTCCTTGTTTAACCACAGCTATATAATCCTTAATTCCTTCAAGATTATTTACTCAAAAATAACTTAGTAAACACAACATTATGGGTAAATTAGTGTATTAAGAAATATTTGTCCTTTTAACATATAGATTAAACCTTGTTTTATATTTGCACATTAACATTTGACCCTCAGGAAGAACCCCAAAGGGTCTTGACTGTTTATTTCACACATATAAGAGTTTTTAATTTCTCTTTTCCATCTGTTAACCCTCTTTTCTTAATATGAAACAATCTTTGTAAATTTTTTAATTTAGTCAAATTATTTTATTTTAATAAGAAATACTTTGTTATTTACAGTACACAGTTAATCACTTATTGTGTTTAAGAACAAAGCGATGTTAAGTTTCTTTATGAGATAAGCCACTGACTGTTGAGCTGGTCCTCTTCCTTGTGTGACCATACCTAGGTTTATTCCTTCTCTCTCAAGTGACAAACTGGTTAAATTTTGCTCCAAAACCTGTTCATTATTCAAAAGGCTTTTTTGGAAACATGCTGTTCAGATATTTCTAAGAGGTCTAAAGTAAGAGGTGAGAACAGAAAAGCTGGTGCTTGTATTCAAGGGGAAACTGACCTCTTGGTTCCCTACAGAGAAGGAGGAGAAGCATACCAGGGGCATTTGAGGCTATAAGTTCTGAAATATCTCAATATAAAAAAACACTGAGTACATCTGAGCACAAGAATAGTAATGGGAGATTTTAAACTGGCTTGTGAAGGTTAACTATGTGAACAGAGAGAACCTGGATGTTTTTCTTACTAAATACCTCATGTCTTTTAGTCCTATAATGAGAATTGCTATGTTTCTGGTTGGGCAAAGGAAGGGGAGCACCCAGGAGGGATTGGATGTTGGGGGTAAGAGGGAATCCTCCTGAGAGTCCTGCTGAGCTCACACATTAGAGGCAGCATATTGTGCATCCAACTTAGTTTTTGACTGTTAAGACTCCTTATTAATTATGTTATCTCTGACAAATCAACTTCCAACGGCAAGATTGTACAATAATTCTGAAAACCATTTAGAAAAACAAATTGTTACAGTAAAACACCATCTTTTTTAGACATTTACAACTATTGGTGATCCATTCAGCCAAGATCATTCCCAAGAAACAACCTATAAGACCAACACATATTGCCCATGTCTTAAAGGGCCAGAAAGAGATACAAAACAAAAACACAATGACAGAGAGGATCTCCAAAGTATGCCTGACACAGAGAAAATTTTAAAATGGATATACCAGATAGTGGAAAAGTCTCCTAAGTTCCTAACTCCCATTTAACCATGACACCTACACCAGTGGACCCAAGAGGTCCCCATGAGGGGACCAGATGCTCTCACAAAGGGGAACCAGAATTGTAGAATCAATGCCTCGACTTTACTGTATTGTTTCCTTTTTAAAGCCAAATAGAAGTCTTGGTATCTTACAGTAAAACAAAAATAAACTTTTGTGCCTTTGTGGTGAGATGGCTCCCAATCTTAACATGGAAGTAGGCTGGTTCATCAGCGCTCCATGAGCCTGATCTTTGTTTCTCTTCTATTTGGCTCTTGGTGGCAAACACACTGTTGTTCAGGATATTTTGTTGTTGCTTTTTGTCTTGTGGTGCTGGAGATTGAACCAGGGGCTCTCTGTGTCTGTGGATACAACATCTTATCTTATGGTAGGATTGCTGTCACATTGAAAATTAAAATGTGGTGTTCTGTAAAGTCCCTGGCACCTGTCAGAAGGAATATCTATTGACTGACTTTTGTGCCCATAGTTTACAGCCATTATCCTGCTGCTCTCTGAAGGATCCAATCCCCTAACTCTGCCCCCACCCCAAAATCTAAACAGTTCCAGAGGCTTGCAGAAGAGAGGGAAGAGCTTCTCTTTGCCCAAGCACCAATAGAGCTCACAAGCCATGAGGCCTCTCCTTCAAAGCTGAGTGCAAATATTGGTGGTTACCACTCTCCATTACAGTTTGGTGTTTTTTTGACTACAATTACTTCCTTAGGCAACTCACAGGTGCAGTTCTTGTAATATCAGAAAATAACTATGAGTTATAGATGGAGTAAGTGCAGAGGAAAGTCATGGAACTCAGGAGGGCTTAGCTCAGGCTTGGTTGTAAGAGGGAGATTGTGTGCTGGCCACAGGCTGGAATTGGGATCAGGGCTGTCTGGGAAGAGCTGTTCACTCAGTGGGTGTGGGCAGTTGTAGTTACCTGAGACAAGCTGGCTCTGCCTGCAGAAGGGGGCTTGCCAACAGATGTCAAAAACCAGATGTCCATCCAGTCTCCCATCATTCGTACATTTATTCTGCAATTTCTTAGAGCGAGTGAGGTTGCCTCTGGGAACTCTCATGGGCTTCCTAACACTGGCTGTAGCTCTACCCTCAGAGTAGGGAAGCTCCTCCTCTTGATGGATTCCCCTTTCTGATGTTTCCACTGCAGCTGAAGAGGCCAGCAGGAATCCGGGATGGGACACTGTTCACAAGACCCCCACCTCTGCTGGACCACCAGGCTCCTGGGAGTCATTATCCTGCTCTGTGAGTAGCTGGGTTTCCTGGAAGGGAGGGCAGTTGGGGTGCTGGGACAGCTGGGACCCTTCAGTCCTGGGGGGCTGTTAGGCTCTGATGCCTTTGGGAAACAAAGAGAAAGCCGCACTGTTATAATTCACCAGTGCAGTGTGGGCAGAGCCCAGGATGAACGGAAAGAGCAAAATGACTTTTTGTGGTGAGGACCTGGGACCCTGGGCTTGGGCATCCCTGGCTGCATGAGGGACCATAGCCAGGGAGCTGAGGCCACCTGGGCTGCAGCAGCAGGGAGGGGCTGGAGCTGCCTGGGGAGGACGATGGAGACAGACCAAGAGCCTGTTCCTGGGGCACAGGGGTGAGGAGGCAGCACCCCAGCCTGGGCTCCCAGGGACCTCAGGGCCTCTGCAGGTCTTCTGTCAGGGCCTCAACCAGAACCCTGGTGTCTGAGCTGGAGGAAGCTCCTCTGGTCTGTGCTCCTTCCTCCAAACCCTGAAATGCCCATGGCCCCGGAGACCTCAGCTGGAACCTTGCTTATCTCATCACTGTTCCTGGCAAAGCCCTGGAAAAACAGGAGGTGCTGTCAATTGGGGAAAGATTGAGCAAACTGAGCAGTATCTGGGGCTCCCGTGCATGGGATGTCATGGAGGCTAAGGAACAGTGCCCCAGTGTTCTGGGAAGAATGTCCAGTTTCCATGAGGGACATGCCTGGATTCTCCTCAGAAAGATCCAGGGAACCCAGCACCATGAAGTCTTTATTATATAAAAGGACAAACAGTGGGGTGGGGCTGGGGCTGGGGCTGGGGCTGGGGCTGGGGCTGGGGCTCAGCAGTAAACCACTTGCCTAGCATGTGTGAGGCACTGGGTTTGATCCTCAGCACCACATAAAAATGAAATAGAGGCTATTGTGTCCACCTACAACTAAAAAAAAAAAAAAAGGAAAAAACAAATATTTATTCAACACCCAAAAGAACAAGCTGCCTGTTAAACTGAGGGTGTCTATGGACCACGTGGCTATGGTTACATTGAACATGTGGAAGAAAACAATGGAGGGTAACACAGGTTTCAGGAGAGGGTAAAATTGTGTAGGAAAATATGCCAGGGGAGAGAGAATGGGAGGTTAAACAGGGGCTGAAAAATACATTCTGAAAAACAGAAACTGAAAAAATACACTGACGGTGACTGTGGGCCACATATCACATTTATGACATAATAGAATGTTTGTATGTAGAAGGAAACCAAAAGCTAACAAACATAACATGACCTACTGAATTGAATTTTGGTAACAGCTTTAAAAATGTTGATATTAGCTTTTTCTAATTGTACTTACTAGTGGAATTCATTGTAACATCATGTACATAACATGATTTGTTCCAGATAATTTCCCAGTACTTCCTCTTTTTGTTCTCCCTCCCCCCTTCCAACTTTCTCTACTATTCTGGACTCCTATTTTAATGTATGAATGTATTGCAATCATACATAAAAGTGGAATTCATTGTGGTATATTCATTCATACATACATATGGCATAGTTTAGTTCATTTTTCTTGTACTATTCTGTTGTGTTCCTTGACCAAACACTCAGGGTCACTCCAGTTGAACTGGGCTACATGAAATCACCACACAGAGATAGAGATATACCTTTTTCTTTGGTTCTCTGACCTTAGGGGTCCTGGGAGAGAGAGAGAGAGAGAGAGAGAGAGAGAGAGAGAGAGAGAGAGAGAGAGAGATAATGATGAACACATTTATTGGGAAGAAGCCATTCAAATGAGGCAAGAGGTCAGGCTTCAGGGGATGGAGTCTAGCTTCATGGTGTCTGCTGTCAGTAGGTTGACCAACATCTATGGAGGCCATGCTCATCTCATGACCTATGTGGGGATCATGGCAGAGCAAGCAAAAAGATCAGAGCAAGGCACACCAAAACAGAGGGGCAATGTCAGTTCAGTTCACTTTGTGTGCTCAGTGCCCACAGTTCACACACACACAGCCCATGGCTGGCTGGCCACATCTCCACACTCTCATCACTCAAGCTAAGGGGCACTTGGTTCCTATGTGTCAGCTCCCGATATATTTCCTCTTTCTTAATATTTTTAAAAAGGGCAATTGGGGAATTATATCTTCTGGACACTGGAATCTTGATCCGAGGTCATCATGATCCACTATTGAAACACAAAAAGAATTAGTAGAAAACATATTATCTCAATAACATAATCAACCTGGAAGTTCCAGGTTATTATTATTATTGTGCGAAACACTCATCAGGAGATTCTTTATCTTTTCCAAATTGCATGAGAAACATTGTGTTTGGCCATTGTAACATAAACATTTTTATTTACCATGGCATTTAAGTCTTTACAAACCATAATGCAGAGGGCTCATTCACAACATTGATGACAGTGGCTTCTAGAGCATTTTAATTTAGTTTCAATTCTTTCATTAACACTTATCTGAGTATGAAGGATCTTGGAAGTGATTTAAGCTTGCCTAGGTCTGGTTAATTGACATGCACTTGTTTCAAAGCCTGAACATTAACTACAGCATATTATAGCTCTGAAATATTAGCTGGCAATAACTTGTGATACAGTAAGATAAGTTGTATTCTTACAGGCTACAGGATATTCATTATCCTTTTTCTTAATTCTCACATTTAAGGAGTCTATTAGGTCTTTCAGTAATATAAATATTTTGAAGATAGAAGTCAAACATCAAAACATCCTTTTGGGTGCCATCTCACTGAGGGTGAGGGTATTATTACCAATAAACCTCCAGGGGTTATGGCATCCTTGCACAATCATGGTTGTCAACTCTGGGAGCCAGTCTAAAATATACCCAATATCTCTAGACATCTTATGTTGCACTGCCAAGACATTTGCATAATCTATCCTCTTAGCAAAGGTGTCAATTTCTACTGTAGAATGATTAGGGAAACAATATATTGGTGGATATTTTAATAAATAACTGGCCTGTATAGGAAAAATCTATTTTAATAATCTTTCTGACAATTGTCCAGATAGGTCAATATAGTCTTCATCTCTAAGGACCAGCATGATTGGCTGGTTTAAGTTACTTATATGTGGTCTTTTTCTCAAAAGATACTCCCAGACAGCCTGTTTACCATAGGATCAACATGTAGGTCTAACTGACCATTATAGTCAGTACAGCTAATCAAGGTTCATTGATGGACTTTCCAGTCCCCTGCAATGCACATTAAAATTGGACCTGAGAAATGGGTCCATAGAAGTTTGTTCATGGATTTTACTTACCTGACACGCTGGTGGAGCTGCATGGTTGTAAACTCTGCAGATGGGAGATTTATTTCCTGTGTCAGGTTTTTCAGTCAGTTTCATGATGACAAGTTTCAACTCTGTCTTTGAAAATCTGATTTAATGTACTGAATCATGTGCAGTAACAGTAAAGCTCTCAATATTACAATTAAGAAAACATTTTAAAATATTTGGTAAGATCTAATATGTGTCTGTAGGGTCCTGTTTTTCCCCTTTTCTTTATTTAAAAGATTGGTATAAATCATAATTTAATTAGTGGAAATTATAAGGAGCCCTCAATCTCTTCTTGAGAGAAGGTTTCATAATATCTCAGAATATTATCCTTTAAATAGCTGTCCCAATTGTCCTTTTAGAAAATATGATTAAGGTTACTTCCCTCTGTGGGGTGTAGTATATAAATCTCACCATATTTTTAATGGATAATAAGTCCAGTCAGATAATTTATATACTACCAATGAATTTCCAACAAGTTTTGCAACTTCCATTGTTTAAAACCCATGTACAACCTTAATTTGGAGAACATCAGTCCTAACAAAATATTCTGTCAAATCTCAGAACAATCCAACAAACAAAAGTTATATGCAAGAATCAGCAGTGTCTTTAATCATCAAATTTGGTCTCCAGACAGAATTGTCAAAATTGAGATCTAAGTCAGCAGTTTAATATATTTAGTGTTTAATTAAGGATGTGAATTTATTCACTAAAATTAATCTTTGCCTTAAACAGTAAGAATCATTGGGAAATAAAGACCTTCCTTTAAGGAAATAAACTTGATATTTTAATAGGTCTTTATCATGTCAAAATATGGACAAAATTTCAGCTCACATCACTACAGTAAAATCAGGGAAATAGCCTGAATTAGCCTTGAATTAATCAGCTAATTTTTTTATAGTCAGTACCGTATCTATATCACTTGTCTAGATACTAATATGAAGATTTTCCTATTTAGGAAAATTCTTTTATCATGGAAATCTAGAATATAAAGACCTTGTTTTACCAAAAGATGATTTCTTTTTTCTTCTGAGGACCTCCAATATGTGTTTCCTCTCTGTTGAAGCATCTTCTTTTCCCTTTAGAATTATTTCTGGTTATACTTTGGAATAATTTTTGAAAACTTTAGAATCTGAACAAATTATTGTACCTTGATATGAAATATCTCAATGAAACTATATTTAAAGTCCACGTATAATTCTGTAGACAGAATTATATTCGCTTGTTATATTATAAAATTTGTACAATAATTTGAAAGTTATAGATTACTTGATGGTTGTTTTATCTCTTGAAAGCAAATTTATCGAAAAATACATTCATTTCAAATATCTGTAACTAAAAGGCAGAGTATCAGATAAATGCATGTAAAATAAATATATAAATTATGTGTTTTCTATTGAAGAAAAACAACTAGATAAATATATTAATTAAACAATTAGACATATGTTAATTATTTTATGGATTAACTATAGGTTACTCAAATATCTAGAAAAATATATAATAAGAATAAGAGCATAACATACAATTGCATCAACTTTATATAACCATGTGGTTCCTAATTTTGGATCCATTTTGATTTATTCTTAACTAGGAGTGCACCCTTATTTGATGTCACGTGATGCAGCTAAAATAAGATCCTTGTATATATTGTATTCATTCTTTAAAAATTACATAGTTAGAATTGAAAACAATAAGGATTTTTTGGTAATTACAGATGTGGTCAGCAAACCTTGCCCAGGTGGCCATGTTGCAGCTGTACCCTTTAGACCAGCTGATCAAAGCCTCTGCCAGACCTTGAGGTTCCTGTTCAGCACAAAACACTAGCTTCCCTGAGGGACCCTCTTACAATGCTGGCAGGGGGACACAGACACTGTGGTGACCACAATGACCTCATCAAATCCCTGAGGATGGTCTGAAATACAGGCTGTCAGAGCACCCCATTGCACTGTTTCCCCATGGGATAGCAGGCTGTTTCTCTGGGTACTGCATTAAATAGAGCACTTAAATCTACTGAGCACCACTGTACTGACACCCAGCAAGTGCCTGCTGTCCATGCCCAGAGAAACCAACACGGCACCAGGTTTTGCAAGAAGAAAGAACTTCACAGTCATTCCGCTAACAAGGAGAGAGGAGGCACACTCACTTCTGTCTCCCCAGGGAGCAGGAAGGGACTTAAGGCAGGGATGAGAAACAGAAGGCCAGCTGGCTAGAATCTAGAATCTTGGTGGCATGGTCCACACCAGGTATCTTGGGCCTGGTGGAACCTCTGGGTTCTATGTAAGTGCCCTGGTCTCTCTGATCCCATGCTCCCTCCTCCAGCTGTGGCTGTACCCTGGCTTCTAACCCAGGTCCACAAGACCCACTTTTGGTTCCTCAGCTTCTTGTCTTGGAGACTTTTGTTTCTTCTTGGCTCTCTAGGTCTGAAGCTGCGTCCTGAAAAAGCAACTTGCAAACAGTTTTTAGAAACAAGGAAGTTGTGGTGTATGGCCCATTTTCACACCCAGAATTACATATTTAAATGTGTTAAACTCTGATTAGGCTGGACCACAGTGCTAAAGGATATTTCTATTTTACTCATTAATTAAAGAGGGGACCATAGGATGTCACAACCCCTTCCAAAGAAGAATGAAGGGCACCTCAGGCCAGTGGGAAGGTTGAGAAGCATTTATGAATAGATGTCCTGGCTCACAGGGCTGGAGTGTCTCTGGGCACACGTCATTTCCAGTGCTTACCTTGGGATGGGGCACAATTTGCTTTCATTTGAAAACTTCACAACTTGGATACTTGTTTTCAATGTAACATATGATACTTTTGTATTATAGAGCAACTCAAGAAGGGGAAGATGGGCAACCAGCGTTTATAATATGAAATTTAAAATCTTCATTCAAGCCTGGGACAACAAGTCCTTCCCTCCACCTTCCCACCTGACTCCTGGATGCACAGGGGTCCTGTGGGGCTTGGTAATGGTGCCTGTGTCACAGTGAATTTCCTTTTAAACTTGACTTTTATAAACAGGAAAGTCCTGGCTGGACATTTACACCTATAGGCACCAAGGAGATTGAAGCCACTGGATGTGTGACTCCTGCATCCCATTCCTGTACTCAGAAGGAGACCCCCAAGAGGGGCAGCTAGACAGGAGGAAGGGACACCAACCTGGAACTGGGAATGTGTGGTTCTGACCTGGGGGTGCTGGTCCAGTAATGCCCATCATGATAACAACAGCAGCGAATGGGAACAGCACAGTTATTGAATACTGTGCTCAAAGCTCTTTCTGCTTAAATCCAAAGAATTCAATGAAGTAAGCACCATCACTCCCATTTCACAGATGAGAAAACTGAAGCCAGAGAGGTTCAGTAACTGTTCAAGTTCACACAGCCAGAAGATGGGGGACCTAGATTAACTCTGACTTCACTGAGGTGAAGTCCAACCTTGTAACCACTCTTTTGTACCACCCAGCTCTGGGACCAGGCTGAAACCAACTTAACTTTGGTTGATTGAAACCTAACCATAAATGTTGAAACCACAATAAGAACTTGAAAAAAACTAGAAAAAATGAGAAACATACTTTTGAAGGGAGGGCTATCCTTTTAAGCAAGATATGAAACCAATAAATACTAAAAAAAACTTCTGACACCTTTGACTTCATGAAATAACATTTTGGCCCATGGGTAAAATTAAACTGTAATAGATTTAATGGAATTCTTACAAAATTCCAGTGAGATTTTTCACAGAAAAAAAATTCTCCAAAAAATTTGTATGGAATCAGAAAAGACCCCAAATAGCAAAAGCAAAAAGAATAAAACTGAATCTCACTCCCTGATTTGAAAATACAATGTTATTGTAATCAAAACAGCAGGGTTCTGGCACAAAAACAGACACCTTGACCAATGGAAAAAGAAGAAATTCCATAAATAAACCCAGTGTTTTCAGTCAGTTGATGTGATGTTTGACAAATGTGCTAAGAATACACAATGGGGAAAGGACAGTGTCTTCAGTAAATGCATATGGGAAGATGGGAGGAATAGAGGAACTTTAGACAGGGCACAGGGGAGGGAGGGGACATGGGGGTAGGAAAGATGGTGGAATGAGATGGACATCATTACCCTAAGAATATGGATGAAGACGCGAATGGTGTGACTCTACTTTGTGTACAACCAGAGCCATGAAAAATTGTGCTCTATATGTGTCATATGAATTGAATTGCATTCTGCTGCTATATATATAAAATATTAGAATAAAAAATTTTAAAAAAAGAAAAAAACAACTCAAAATGGATAAAAGCCTTAATCATAAGGTTTGCAGCTCTAACACCTCTAGAAGAAAGCATAAAGGAAAATTTTCATGAGCTTGTGTGGTAATATCTTGACGAGGACTCCCAAGCACAGACACCAAAAGAAAAAAATTGACCATATTGCATCAAATTAAAAACCTTCTGCACAGCAAGGGAAACCACAGAGTGAAGAGACCGCCCATGTCTTGGAGAGAATATCTGCAGAACACACGTCTGATATGGGGCCAATAGCCCTAATGTTTAAAGAACTAAGTAACTTGATAGAAGGAAACAGGTGACTTGATTTAAAGTTTTGAACAGATCCTTCTCAAAGAAGAGAAATGAATAGCCAATGGACCTATAAAAATGAATAGCCAACATCTCTGATCAACAGGGAAATGAGAATTTTAAACAGGGAGAGATCAGTCACATTGTTCCCATGGCTGTTATTCTGATGATGGATGTTCATAAGCACTGGCAAAGATAGGCAGAAAGTGAATCCTCAGATTCTGTTGGTGGGAAAGTAAATTAATGTCGCTATTTTGAAGAAATGGAAGGTCCTCCAAAACTAAAACCCAAACTCCTATATCATCCAGCTCCCCACTTCTGGGCCAAACATTGAAGCTGGTGTGTTCACTGAGACGCTGTTCCCAACAGCTAAGATGTGGGAGCAGCCCAAGTGCCCGCGAATGGATGGTTCCTTGGGAAAAGGAAATGTGGCGTTTGTACACTGGGGCATGTTACAGATACTCACAAGTGAGAGCTGTGACACAAGGAGAAATCTGCAAATTTGGGGTGTGTCCTGGGTGTGGCACACCCCGTGGAGCCTGGGCTTCTGAAAGGAGAAACTGTCCCTCCTCCAGGACAAGATGGTTGGGCTGCGCTTTCCCCTGGAGGTTAAACCTACCTGGTCTCCAGGAAGAAGAGAGGGTCTCCAGGTTCCCTGGGGCTGTGCCTGATGGCAGAGGAAGGGCTCATGGAGGCCGCTGTCCAGGGCCATGCAGGGGACAGCCACTAAGGAACACTGACGGGGACTCCAGGGGCTGCCCAAGAAAGTTCTCTCTTGGTGGCTCGAACGTGTGTTCACCAACTGCTCCACTTGCTCCTCCACATTTCCATCATCATCTGGTCTCAAAACGTGAAATACATTGGTCATCCTTGAGCTGCTGCAGGGAAAAACCAGGTGTGACTCTGTCCCCCTTCCCTGTGTGGGACCTTAGGAGGCTGAGAGGATGCGGTGGACTCAGCTCAGCTTTAAGGTGGCGGAGCCACACTCATGCGGAACCCCGCCCTCACTGTCTCTCAATGTCCTACGAATGAGACGTGAATTTCCCTGTCCCACGTCCCAGAGATTTATAACCGATTCCACAGCACGACCAACACTATCTTGAGTGACTCACCTTCTAGAAGAAGGGGAAGGGGACGCACCTTCAGGAATGTTCTAATCTGTGGGGCAACCTGCTGCCCCATGACTGGTTGCCCAAAAGCGACATCACGAGTTCTCCCTCATGGGTCTGGGGTCAGCACTGCTCGACAGCGGGGTCGTCTGGCCCAGGGTCTTGCAGAAACAGATCAAGGTGTTTTCTGGGGTGACACCATCTCGAGGTTCCACTGGGAAGCTTCTGCTTGGAGCTCATCACAGTGGGACTGTGGACAGGACGCAGTTCCCTGTGGCGGCTGCCTGGAAGCTCAGTTCCTCACTAGCTATTGGCCAGGGGCTGCCCTCAGGACCTTGCCACGTGGGTGTCTCCATGGGGCAGCTGTCAGTATGGCCGCTGGCCTCACCAGAGTGAGCAGGAGAGAGGCCGAGGACAGGGAGCAGGAGTGAGCCAGGAGGAACCTGTGCTCTGGTTGAAAATGGTTGAATTAAGTGACATCCCATCATTTTTTCTAGGTGCACACTCTTTGTGGGAGAGGGTTACACATAGGTGTGAACACCAGAGAGGGATCCTTGGGTGACATTTTAGGAGCCACCTCCTACACTTATGC
This sequence comes from Ictidomys tridecemlineatus, assembly GCF_052094955.1. Lineage (NCBI taxonomy): Eukaryota > Metazoa > Chordata > Mammalia > Rodentia > Sciuridae > Ictidomys > Ictidomys tridecemlineatus. Next base: position 124,445,115 of record NC_135487.1, on the reverse strand, counting down.
ACGTAGCATGTACCAGACAGTGAGCTAGGTGCTTTCAATTCACAGTCTCATTTAGTTCATGTCACCATGTCAAGACAGATAAGGAAATGAAGGTTAGTCCAGGGAAGTAACCCACCCAGAAATAACTTCAGCAGAACCAGGACTTGATCCTAGAATTGCTTCCAATTCACTATACAAGGCTGCCTCCCTGGGTCAAGGAAGGTTCTGGGTGAACTGGTTAAGAAGACAATTTCTGTTTAACTTGTTCTCCTTGAGGAAATATCCATGTTCTCTTTCCTAATGCCCTAGGTGCCGGCAGCACTTTAGCCAAGAGTTCTGGAGCTCATGGTTCTGGGATTAAAAGTTTCAGAACCCGCACTTATCTGAAGGCGATCCGGGGAGGTTCCGTCTTGTTGCAAGTGACCCAGGAGCAAGAGGATCCCAAGATAAAGGAGATCTCCTGGGGCATTGGCTCTGATCCAGACTCCACAATCATGCTGAGACTCCAGAATGGGAAGGAAGATCCACTGTGGTTCAGTCTCCAGGACAAGTACAAGCAGAGGGTCCAGGTGCCCAGTATGTCATCCCTGAGGATTAACAATTTGACCTCACAGGACAGTGGGCAGTACTGGGTCCAGATCATATTTCAGACGGGGAGAGAAATTAAAGCAGTTTTCCACCTCACTGTTTATGGTAAGTGACAGCCTCACCTAGTCCCAGGACCAGCCTCCTTCCTTGAGACTAGGAGGCTCTGAGACCACATGCTGCAGGATTCTCCTCAGGCACCTAAATGTCAGATATTCATCACAAACAGTAGAGCTGAGGTTTTATACCAGAGAGGAAAATCACATCTGTGTTTTGGGAGACAAAATGGGAATTTGGCCATTTTTGCAGTAACATTTCCTCCTCTTTGAAAGACTAAACTTACTAATTTTGTACATTAGTTTTCCTTTGCTCTTTTAACAATGCATAATCATGGTTTAAAACAACACAAATGTGTATCCACAACATGCTGCAGGTTGAGGTCAGACATGGTTGTCACTGGGCTAAAATCCAAATGTGGGCAGGCTGCATTTTGTTCTGCAGGATCTAGAGGGGATCCTTTCCTGCCTTTCCTACTCTCCAGAGCTGCCAGCCTCCCTGGACTTGTGTTCCCCTCCTCTGCCTAAACTAGAAAGGGAGGGGGGATCTCTCTTGCATCCCTCATACCTGCTCCTTTCCTTTCTTCTCCACCCTTACTTTTTATTTTTTGGTATCAATAATTGAACCCTGGGGTGCTTAACCACTGACTCATACTCCCAGCCTTTAAAAAATTTCCTACATTTCTGCGACAGTGTCCTGCTAAGTTGCTTAGCACCATGCCTGGTTGTTAAGGCTGGCTTTGATTTTTGGATCCTCCTGTCTCAGCCTCCTGAGCTGCTGCTGGGATTGGGGGAGTGCACCACCATGCCTGACACTTGCTTCCACATTTAAGGGTCTTTGTGGCGACTCTGGGATTATGCAGATAATCCTATTTAAAGCTCAGCTTTTTTTTTTCATAACTTAGCAGATTCACAGAATCCAAGGATAAAGATGTGGACATCAGTGGGGACACAATGTTCTACCACGTTTGGAATCCACATGTATGTAGTTCACTGTCTCCAATCCTTGCAGGGTATGGCCAGTGAGAAGCCAGCCTCACTTCCACAGACCCCACAAATCCTGCTCTGCAAGCCTTGATAGGGTAGAAGAAGTGATGCTACTCCATGTTCCAGAAGATCCATTTTGCCAACTCTAGGGTCCCCACAGTCCATCTCTGCCTAGGGCAGTCCCTCTGCAGAGAGTGGACTGCAGGTGCAGGTCCTGTGTGATTTCCAGACTGGCCTGTGGATCTGCCCCTTCTGCCCCAGTCGGGAGCACACATTCAGGGTCACGTTCTAACTGCCTGCAGAGCTGTGCTCTCTGTTGCAGCCACAGTATCTCCCACAGTGTCTCCTGTTTTGACCTGAGCTTTCTGGTCCTCCCAGAGCTGGCCTGGTGTCCTGCCCCAGTCGGGCTGTGCAGTCCCAGGCACTGTCTCAGCTCAAGGCCCAGGACACAGGACCCTGGCTCCAGACAAGCTCTTCTGTCCCACACCTCTCCCCTTCCAGAAGACCCCTATCTTCTAGAAATAATTGTCCCTAAAAACTGGGATTCAGCCATCATGTACTCATGGGAAAAAAAGTTTAGACTTGCTTCATCTAGTGAGATCACATGAGCTTAATAAAGTGGCTGCTATCACTTGTCAACATGTAGCTCTGGGGAAATTGTAACGTTCTCCCAGCTTCCTCCTAGGGCTCCTGCCTCTGGTCAGTGAGACACTGGAGGACAATGTGTGGCATGTGTGAGGCTCTCTCCTTTGTCCCCTCCTTCCTCAGATCCTGTGCCCCTTGCCCAGATCCGGACCACGTCAGCGTCCATCACGCCCAGCTGGTGCAATGTCACTCTGGAGTGTGGGGCCCGAGAGGCTGTAGAGGGCCTGAGTGTAACCTGGGAGGTCCAGGGCCCCCCCAGTGAGCTGGAGCAGAGAGGGGCCCCAGGACCCCCCAACCCCTGGACCCTGGCCCTGAGCCTGCCTCTGAGGCAGCCCAATGTCAGCCTCACCTGCGTCCTCAGCAACCCAGTGGACCAGAAAAATGCCACCTTACAACTCGTTGACCTCTGTAGCCCAGGTGAGTGCAGCTGCAGGAGGGAGGGGCACAGGGAGTGGTCAGGTGGCTCTGGAGCCCGAGGGTCCCTGGCTTTTTTGCTGCTGTGTTTATGAACAGTGGCAGCCTTCCAGGACCTGTCCCACCCCATCCCCATGCCCTGTGTCCAGGGTCATCTTTGGAAAACTGATCTGATTGTGGCCTTTGTCTGTGTCATCTCTGGGGTCAACCTCCACCTAGTCCCCATAGGATGTAGGGCTTAGAAGGTCCTGTGTCCCTGATGGTGGCCTCATCCACACAGGGACACAGCTGCTTGCTGACTTCCCTAACGTGTGAAGCCACTGCCGGCTCTGAAGGCGCAGCCTCTTTAAGGAGCTGCCCGTGGCCATCCCCCCTGAGAGGAAAGATCCCTTTCTGGTTCTGAGTCCTCCCTGAGTGGGACACCATGAGGGCAGGGGACACATCCTTCTCTCCTCTTAGCCCAGGTGTCAGGCTCAGCTCTGGGCAGTTTGCGCCCAGTAGGTGTTTCACTGACCCCGAATGCCTGGGACCCGTGTGCACCCGTCCTCTCTCAGTCTTCCTCCAGGGGCTGCTGGAGGAGCCTGACTGGTCAGTGCAGTCCCCACCCCTGGTCATGTGCCCCCTCCACCCTGGAGTCTCAGAGGAAGTTCAACATGGCCCACCAAACCTCCTGGACTCACGGCTGCCTCCCGGCCTCCCCACCTAGCCCTGCCTCCTGTGCTGTCCCTCCCCTGGGGGACGCTCCCGCCACACTGAGTATCTGTGAAACTCCTGCCACTCCCCACACACAGGTGACTGTGCATGTCCCTGGGGGTCTCACTGGAGACCTTGGACATGGGTCAACCTCTACTACAGTGAGATCCTTCACCTGGTGATTGAGAGCTTCTGTCTCTTCCTGGTGATGACTTGTGCACAGACCTCACCTTGCTCATCCCCATCTCCCCTGCTCCACGAAGGACCTGGGTCACTGCTTGAATGAGTGGACCTGCCACGCCCTCCCTCTGCGGCTTCTGCCCCAGGTCCCCCTGACACTTGCGCCTTCCCTACCTCCCCTGGCAATGGGTGTGTCAGCTGCTCTTCTGCAGTATCCTCTCTTAACTCTCTTGTTTTCTTAACTCTGGAAATGAACGCCCACAGCTGGCCACTGGAGAGGCGCCATAGGGGCCTTCCTGGCTGGGTTTTTCATCCTGGGAGTCGGAGGGTTCCTGTTCCTTTGGCACTTACGAGAGAAGAAGAAGAAGAAGAAGAAGATGGAGATGGAGAGAGGCAGGTTGCACTGACCTTTCTGGGTCCAGATGTCTCCCTCTCCCCTTGGATCCTGGGCTTCCTTCCTCCTGCATTTTAATGGCAGGAAGTGGCCTTGTAGAGGGGATGATGAGTGTAGCCACGATGGCCTTGGGTTCCTGGCTGTGTGTGTGAGTGTGTGAGTGTGTGTGTGTGTGAGAGAGAGAGAGAGTGTGTGTGTGTGTGTGTGTGTTAGTGTGTGAGAGTGTGTATGAGTGTAAGTTCATGTGTGTGAGTGTAAGTGCATGTCTGCTGAATGTAAGTGTGTGAGAGTGAGTGTGTGTGAGAGTGTAACTCTGAGTGTGTGTGAGTATATTAGAGTGTGTGAGAGAGTGAGTGTGTGTTTGTGAGGGTGTGTATCAGTATAAGTGCATGTGTGAGTTTAAGTGCATGTGTGAGTATGTGTGTGTAAAGTGGAAGTGTGTGTGAGTCTGCAGTTGTGAGTGTGTGGTTGTGAGTGTGTGTGACTGAGTGTGTGTGAGTGTGAGAGTGTAAGTATGAGTGTGTGTTAGTGTGTGTGTGAGTGTGTGAGTGTAAGTGCATGTGAGAGTGTGTGGTATGAGTGTAAGTGCATGTGTGTGACTATGTGTGAGTGTGAGTGCATGTTTTAGAATGAGTGTCTGTGAGTGTGAGTGTGTGTTACAGTGAATGTGTGTGAGTGTGTATTACAGTGTGTGTGTGAGAGTGAATGTGTGATTGTGAGTTTGTGTGTGAGTGTGTGTGAGTGTGAGAGTGCAAGTATAAGTGTGTGTGTTTTAGTGTGTTAGTGAGAGTGTGTGTAAGAGTGTGTGAATGTAAGTGCATGTGTGAGAGTGTGTGTGTTTATGAGTGTTAATGCACGTGTGAGTGTGAGAATAAGTGTGTGTGTGAGTGTGTGTGTGTAAGAGTGTGAGAGTTTGTGTTTGATTGTAGTGTGTGAGTGTGAGAGTATGTGTGAGTGTCTGAGAATGTTGTGAGAATATGAGTGTGTGTGAGTGTGTGTGTAAAAGTTGTGTGAGTGTAAGTGCATGTATGAGAGTGTGTGAGTGTGTAAGAGTGTGTATGAGTATAAGTGTATGTGTGGATGTGAGTGTGTTAGTGTAAGAGTGCGTGTGTGAGTGTGAGTGAATGTATGTGTTAGACTGTGTGTGAGAGTGTAAGTGTGAGTGTGAGAGTGTGTTGGAGTGTTTGAGTGTGAGTGGAAGTGTGTGTGTGTGTGTATGTGTGTGTGTGTGTGTGTAGGGTTGGAGGTTTCCCTGGCACAGAATCAAGCTCCAGTCTGTCATGACTCAGGTGTGGAATTGCCAGAGGACCCCAGGGCCAAGGACGCTGCAGTCTATGCACAGGTGATAAAACGGGATTCTCGGAAGGGCAAGCAGAAGGTGACAGCTGAGAGTGGTGACCAGCCAGGTCTTATGGCACCCAGGCCTGGGCTGCCTGCCCAAAGCCAGGTATCTGCTGTGCTATCTCCACTGTATTTTTTCTTTCCTTTTTACCTCTTTTTGTGATGAGAGTATTAAGAAAATTTATGGGTTGGTGTCATGATCAATTTGAATTGTTTACTTGATTGGATTAAGAGATGCTAAGGAGGGGCTGGCATTGTGGCTCAGCAGTAGAGCGCTCACTTAGCAAGTGCAAGGCACTGGGTTCCATCCTCAGTACCACATAAATAAATAAATAAATAAATAAATAAATAAATAAATAAATAAATAAATAAATAAAGGTATTATGTCCAACTATGACTAAAAGATATATATTTAGGAGAATAATAGAGAGAGATGCCAAGGAATAAGAGGATTATGAGTGTGTCAATGAGGGTGTATCTAGGAGTGATTGGCATGTGGGATAGCTAACTGAAATGAAGACCCTTCCTAAGTATGGGCAGCAGTGACCAATAGGAAGATGGCTTGGATGGAATAAAAGTTGGAAGAACAAAGAAGCAGCAGCAGATGAAGCTCACTCCTTCTTGAATGGGTTCTGGATTGCTACTGTGATAGGATATTGATTATTGCTTCTTCATTCTTCCCAAGTGGACTCTGACAGAGGTTCTCCAGAAGGCTTAGGTCTCAGACCAGGGTAGAACCATTGATCCCTCTGGTTCTGGGGCTTCAGCCTCTTGGACTGCAGCTACTGGTTCTCCCAGCTCTCCAGCCTGAGTCGGCCATTGTGAACTATCCAGCTCCTGGTCATAATAGACAACTTAATAGGCCCCTTTTTATAATTATACTTCCTGCTGATTCTGTTCCTCTAGAGAACCCTGACTAATCAGTTGGGGTGTAACTCAGTGGTTGAGTTTTTCCTAGTATGCACAAAGCCCTGGGTTCAATACTCAGTACTGCAAAAAAAAAAAATGAAATAAAATAAAATAGTTTGTATTTTCTTTGTTGGTGGCACAAGCCTGGAATCCCAGTGACTTGGGAGGCTGAGGCAGGATGATCACAAGTTGGAGGCTAGGCTTAGCAATTTAGTGAGGCCCTAAACAAAGTAGTGAGATCCTGTCTCAAAAAAATAAATAAAAAACTGGGGATGTGGCTCAGTGGTAAAGCACTTCTGCGCTTACCCCTAGTACCTCCCATCCCCCAGGGGTTTAATGTTTTTTTTTTTTTTTTTTAATTTCAGGACATAGTCTCACTAATTTGCTGAGGCTGGCCTAGAACCTTCAATCCTCTGCCTCAGCTTCCCAAGTCTTGGGACCACACATGTGTTCCACCATCCCTGGCTGAAGCTATTCATGTTAATGGGCGTCGATTGTCTTCTGGTCTCTCTGGGGCCACTCTGTCCTCAAGCTGTTCTGAGAAATCTCTTTCTTGTATTCTTAGGATATTGATGACAAACATCTGGAAGGAAAGGGCCCCTGCACTAGGGTTTACAGCGTGGTCCAGAGACCAGGCCAGGCCAGGCCATGAAGATGACTTATTTGGAGGAGGGAGGAGAACCCAGTACTAGGGAGACACCTGCACTCTGCACCTGACACCTGCGGATACCTGCTTCCTCTGACTTCAGTCCATCTCGAGATGCCGCTGGTCTGCATGAGCCTGACCTGGTGGCCATCTCTACCTCTGTGGGCACATGTGGCCCTGTCACTTCTCCTGCCACCTTCCCAGCTGCCCTGACGCTCAGAGCTCTCGTGCCATCCATCCAGGGTTCCTCCTCTGTCACTGTTGTGGCTTCTGACCCCTCCCTTTCAGAAGCCTTCCCAAAGAGAACCTTGCCCGACTCTGCAGCTGGCAGAGCCTCGCCACCTCTGCTGCGTCACTCTTGCCATTCTGAGACCCCAGGTCTTGGTGTGGACACCATGAACAGGTGCTGACTTGCCCCAGTGGAGGGGGTGAAGATGGGTCCTGCCGCTGAATTGGGGTTGATGGAGGCAGCGTGGCGAGTGGGAGCCCAACTTCCTTTCTAGGTTTTCCTTCCTTTCCTTGTGCAGGGTTTCTCTGGAGCTAAGTGTGTGTGTGTGTGTGTGTGTGTGTGTGTGTGTGTGTGTGTGTGTGTGTGTGTTGGGGGAATTTCTAGTGCACATTACACACCAGAGCTAGAGTGACCTTCCCGGATTCCTGTGCTAACCTGGACTTACGCCTCAAACTCCTGCAGACCCATCATCCCGTGGACTGAGAAGAGGAATCCATATTATTTCAGGTCCTTCTCAACTTTCTCTTTTCCTGAGGATGACCCTGGACTCCCCAGATTGAGGTTGCATTTCTTTTTTCCTTTTTAAATGGCATATTATAATTTTATATGACAGTGAGACTTGCTATGATACACTCATATGGGCAACAATAAAACAGCATAATTGAATCAATTTCATTCCCCCTTCCCTCCCCACTCCCCCTGACCCCCTTCTATTCTTCAGGTCTCCTTTCTATTTTTTAAAATTTGTTCTAATTAGTTATAGATGGCAGTGGAATGCATGTGGACACACTGCACACAAATGGAGCACAACTTCTCATTCCTCTGGCTCTACATGGCATAGAGTCACATCATCATACATGTATCTCTAGGGTCATACTTTCTGTCTCGCCCTACTGTCCTCCCCATTCCCTCAGTCCCAATGGGGTTGCATTTTTTAATATTTATTTTTTAGTAGTAAATTATTGCAATACTTTATTTTATTTCTTTATTTTTTGTAGGGCTGAGAATTGAACCCAGACCCTTGCACTTGCTAGATGACCGCTCTCCCACTGAGCCACAGCCCCAATGGAGTTGCCTTCTTAAGGAAACATTTCAGCTCTGCTCTTAGTTAACAGGGTGTGTCATGTTCCCTCCCTCCCTTTGGGGATAGCTGGGTGAAGCTGTGGGAAGATCTGATACAAGATATAAAAAGTATCAGGAGGACAGCCCTCTCCAGCCTCTGCTAGGGACCCTCAGCCTGCTGCAGCCCTGCTGGCCCCGAAATAAGGTCAGCCTCCTTTTTGTCTTTGAGAGTCAAACAGGTTTATTTTCAAGAGGTCCAGCATAATATTAAAAATAATATTCAAAACTATCAGTTTGGCCAAGTGCAGTGCTGCCCACCTGTCATCCCAGAGGCTTGGGGTGCTGAGACATGAGAAGCCTGGGTTCAAAGCCAGCCTCATGGAAAGCCAGGCACTTAGCAACTCAGGGAGACCCTGTCTCTAAGAAAAATGCAACCTAGGGCTGGGAGTGTGGCTTTTCTAAGCTTACTAATTCCATTTATGAAGGTTCTGCCCTTGGGACTAATCATCTCCCTCTGGCTCCAGCTCCTAATACCATCACCTCAGGAGTTAAGTTTCAACATATGAATTTTGTTGTGAATAGTGAGATCATAGCAGGGATCATATAGTGATTCTAATATACTGGTAAATTATAAAAATACCTTAAATAACACAGCCTGATAGAACACAAAATTGACAGAATTTCAAGGAGAAAAAAATAGATCCAGTTTCACACAGTAAAAGATTTTAGTCTGAATCTCAGTAATCATAAAATATAACAAATATCAGAACAATATTCTTAAAGTGTGTTAAAACAACACAATGGAGTAAATTGATTTAATAGATAAAACACCAAACACTTAACACTGCATTTTATTTTCAAATGTACCTGGAACATTTAGAAAAGTTAACTAGCACTACTACTAGGAGTCCATGAAGTGAATTTCAATGAATACTAAAGAGTCACTAACTTTCTTTTCCAACTATTATGCAAGTTGTATAAAAATTAATAAAAGATAATTGAATAAGTTCATATTTTTATAATAGAGAAGACAAAGGCAGTACAGATAAAAAGTGATTATACGATAAATAATGTAGGCTTGTTGATGCACCATTAATGTCTCTCTCCCTTTTTTTTGCAGGGGGAGGGGCATTGGGTTAAGTCCCCAGGGGCAATTTACCACTGAGCCATATCTCCAGTCCTATTTATTTTTATTTTGAGAGGGTCTCACAAGTTTCTTTGGGTCTCACTTAGTTGCTGAGGCTGGCCTTGAACCTGTGATCCTCCTGTTTTAGCCTTCTGAGTTACAGGCATTACAGATGTGTGTCACCATTCCTGGCTGATTAGTATCATTTGAAGCAACTGAATCAATTCACTCTAAAGCCATCAGACTCTACTTGGGTTTTGTCCTTTTTTTTTTTTTTTTGTACCAGGAATTGAACTCAGGGGCACTCCACTACTGAGCCACATCTCAGCCCTATTTTGTATTTTATTTTGAGACAGGGTCTCACTGAGCTTCTCAGTGCCTTGCAGTTGCTGAGGCCTGCTTTGAACTTGCAATCCTCCTGCCTCAGCCTCCTGAGATGCTGGAGTTACAGGTATGCACCACAGCTCCTGGCTGGTTCTTTTTTGGGCTAATGCATTCAAACATTTAATTAGATAATTTCCTAGAAAAATGTAACCTGAGACCCTGTGCCTAACAGAAGAAAATGTAGGCCCAACTCTCTATCATGTCAGCTTCCTCAACAAGACTATGAAAGTGCAAGAAGTAAAATCAAGAAACAATAAATGGATGGTATCAAACTACAAAGCTTCTTCCCAGCAAAAGAAGCAATCAATAACATGAAGGGAGAGCCTACAGAATGGGGAAAAAGTCTTTGCCACTCCCATCATATATAAAGAACTCAAAAAATTTAACACCTAAACCAGAAATAACCCAATCAATAAAATGCAAATTAAAGTACACTGAGATTCCATCTCACTCCAATCAGAATGATAATTATCAAGAATACAAGTTACAATAAATGTTAGTGAGGATATGGGGGAAAACATATGCTTATACATTGCACCACTGGAAGTGGGCATGACCTTCCTAGCCCTGTCTTTATCTGGTTTTCTTCTAGAAGCCTGCCACACTGAAATCTCTTGCTGTATTTCCTCTTAAATAAAGAATTTGGGCCTTTTTCATTGTGCATTTCCATTTTCTGCCAGGACTGTAAAAACCACCAAGCCCCAGCTTTTAAAACTATTTCCTACCTCTTATCTTTTGTTCCTTATTGATTATTTTTAGGCTTTTGAAGTTTCCCAGCACGTTCACACCTCCAAGCAGGAATTTTTGCTGCTGGGGTGTTGGTATCAATTCCTCTTTTGTATAATGTGGAATTTGGCAAGATAGAGAGGATGCATTTTCCTTCTCCAATGGGAAATGAAAGCAGAAGCAATTATTAGGTGTGTTATCTGGAAATAAATGTGTTTTTTTCCCCCCATGGAAAAGGTTGCAATAGTTTCAACTAATTTACCTGAGTCTAAAATGATTGAAATGCACACTTTGAAATTCCACTCTATGGTTCTCATCTTGGCCCCAGGTTCTCCTGGAGATCACTGGTGTCATGAGGTAAGAATCTAACTCCAGTTTCCCTGCAGGGAGCTGAGCAATGAGAGCCTGGAACTTCTCTTGCAGAGGAATAACTGGAGGAAGAGACACAGGATCAAAGGGCAGCACAGGGCAGGATGGTGGTTGTGTTCAACTCAGGCTGTTGGCTAAGGCAGAGCCTGAAAGTGACTCCACAGAGGAAAATCCTGGGTGGCCAATGCCAGACTCTGATGTATAGCAGTATCAACAACCCAGAATGTTCTCAGATCAGTGGGATTTTTCATAGGAACTTGTATCACGAGGGGGCAAAATTGCAGTCAAAGGGAGAAATAAAGAATGTCCACATGCTTCTGCATCTTTCTATGCTTTATTCACTCAAATTACTCAATACAACTCACTCTATAGGTTCTTAATCAAGAAAATGATGATCCTTAGTGCTAGGCACTGCAATAGACATAATCCATTCACAGCAAAAAATTCTAGATTAATAAATTCACAGCAAACAATTCTAGATTAATTCTAAGCACTGCAAAATACTCTTAATCATGACAGGCTAATGACAGACATTCCCTCTGCATTCTCAGTTCAGAAGTCTTAAACCTTAGGCTTTAAATCCAGCAGATGCACACTCAACTCAGACCATGGTAACCAGGTCTGGAACCTGGTGTGGAGTGGACCATTGATTGAGGAGGGTGTTGTAGGGAGGAGTTGCAGATCTCACCAAGGTCCAGACAAGGTGGTAGAGTTTGACAGAGGTGAGGATCATGCAGAGGATCAGGAGAGGTCCTCATCAGGCTCTCCAGCTCGAGGGCATCCTTGTTTCAGGGGGCTGAATCCCTGTTCATCAGCTTTATTATTTATACTAAATTTTGGGGGCTTTTTGACCCTCCATGCAATCCTTATCAGCTCCATGACATCATTTACCCTGGGGTCAGAAGCAACTGGTCTGGTGATCTCCACCCTGATCTTCTGGCTTTCCCTCTTATCAGGGGAGGACAGCCTGTGAGAAGCTTCACTCTATTTATCATGTGAGGGGAAGTGACTTGTCTGAAGCCACACTGGAGGGCTCTGAGGGTGTGCCTGGGGACTCTGCAGGTTTCAAACTGGAGTTTTTAAAATGGAGTTGCTGAGGCTCAGGCCGAAGGCCATCCTCACACTAGGACAGAACCAAGACAGGAGGCATGGATACAGGTTTGAACGGGTTAGGAAAGGAGGTGGGGGGACTGTGAGATAGTACAGTTGGAGACTTATGGAAGCCATGGGGGACTTCATTGTGCCAAACCCTGGAAAGGGGTCAGATCAACTTTAAACAAATTCTCAGAACAATTGGCAGACACATGAACTGGCTCATCCAGCAGCCATGACATCTCTGATACAGGGTGCCTTCCTATTGAAGCCAGAATTGGACAGGCAGTCAGCATAGATGGGTAAATCCAGTCAGGTGGGATCAAGGAGGCCAATTTTGAGTCCTGGGAAGTAGGAGACTGTCTCCTGAGGGACTGAAATGTTAATTCCTTCCTCTAGCCTTTCCAGCACCCTTATCAAAACCTGCTCCTGCTCCAACCTGTTGCCAAGGTAACCTGTCCCAGAATTGCCCCTCCCTACAGGGAATGTCCTTGGCTGCTCCATCCTGCCCTTCCCCCTTTAGCCCACTGTTTCCCTCCTTTTGGCCACCCCACCAAGCATTCCTGGACCTAGTCACATAAGCAGGAAAGAGAGAGATAAGGGGAAGAGGACAGGAGAACCAAGGAAGCCTAGGACATATAAAAATGGCAGAAGACCTCGCTTCTGTGGATACCAGGACACCAGCCATGGCCCCCTTCTCCTCTCGGGAGAAGTCTATGTTACCCTGAGAAACTGAGGTGACCCACAGAGTGTTCCTGGGCACATAGCCACCCTGCTGAGTCATTTGTCCGTGAATAACAGGAAAGGCCTGGGGAGCCAGATATCCCTGATTGCAGGGCCAGAGGTCCTTGACTCAGCAATGCACGTTCCTGGAAAGACCAGAGAATGCTTGAGGCCTAAGTTTTGACCTTAAAGACCCAAAGCAACAACCAATCAGCGTGAGACAAGGAAGATATCTGGAATGCAGGCGGCCCTCCCAGTAGTTTCCCTGATTGATAACGTGATTAGGACCCTGCAGTTTACCATATACACTCTTGAAACCCCTGCTGGCCTAAACCAATCAGTTCAAATGTATCCACCACTTGAACTCACCAATCACCCTTACCCTACTTGTTCCTGCCAAGGAATTGCTAATCAATGTTAAAAGTTGTTTGATTTTCCCACTGTGTGAAATGATTTGCTGTGTGATGTTGTGATGCATAGAGTATTCCCCATAACCTATAAAATCTCACTAAACAAAGGACTTGGACTCACTCCCTGGGACCACTGCGATGGAAATGGTGTGAGTCCAGGCTCAGGCTTGCAATAAAGACTCTTCTGTGATTACATTGGACTTGGCTCCTGGAGGTCTATTGGGGTTCGCGGATCTGGTATAACAACCCCTTTTTAAATAAACCCTGCTTTCTACGCTTGCCTTGGCGGGCTTCTCTCTAATGTTCAAGCTTCGACATGTGGGGAAGCAGGACTTGTCACTGATCACTAGCGGTATCACTATCCTGAGGTGGGTGAAAAACTCAAAATTACTTTTTGTTTGTTTGTTTGTTTGTTTGTTTTAGTACCTGGGACTAAACTCAGGGGCACTTACCTCCTGAGCCACATCCCCAGTACTTTTTTATTGGGGGGGGTATCAGGGATTGAACTTAGGGGTACTTGACCACTGAGCCACATCCCCAGGTCTGTTTTGTATTTTATTTAGAGACAGGATCTCAATGAGTTGCTTAGCGCCTCACTCTTCCTGAGGTTGGCTTTGAACTCACAATTCTCCTGTCTCAGCCACCCCAGCTGCTGGGTTTACAAGTGTGCTCCTCACCCCCTACCCTCACAAGAATATTTTCTCTTTTGTGATGCTGGGCATTGAACCCAAGGCTTTGTGCAAGGAAGACAAGCACTCTACCAATTGAGCTATACTCCCAGCCCCTAAAAATACATTTTTTAAGTAGGCTTTTTCCCATTTGAGTAATTACAAAGAATGCTGTCTCTGTTAATTGTTTTTTTGTTGTTGTTGTTGTTGTTTTTTGTTTGTTTGTTTGTTTGTGTGTGTGTGTGTGCGTGTGTGTGTGGTTCTGAGTATCACACCAAGGGCATTGTGCATGCAAGGCAAGCACTGTATCAACTGAGCTATAACCCCAGCCCTCTGCTAGATATTTGACTAATACAAGATGAAATAAAATAGTTGCTCACAAAAGCCTTTAAAGGAAAATTGAATATGGAATTCTCTAACTAAATGACTTTGAAGGATTTAATATTTGTATTTAATTGATTTCAAAATTGTGGGAGACCAACCTCACACATGACTGAGTCACACTCCCTGGCTGGGTGCTGAGGTGCTCAGTCACAAAAATGTGGCAGAGCTTTCCCCACCCTTCTTGGGTTCCAGGGTCAGTGCCTTGTGCTTGGGTGTGTCTTGCTACAGCCCCATGGATGGAGCTATGCTCACCTGTTCCTTTGTAATATAACCCCTTGCCCTGTTTAGGATAGAATCTTCCATGAAAGTGCCTTGTGTGTGTCCCCCTGCTCTTACTGTGCCCTTGGGTGTGGCCTACCCAGGTGTCAGTCAACCTGCTGACAGTGGACATCATGAGATAGACTCAGCCCCCTGAAATCTGGCCCCTTGCCTCATTTGAATAGCTTCTCCTCAATAAAAGGGGTCAGCTCATGTGTTCTCTCTCTCTCTCTCTCTCTCTCTCTCTCTCTCTCTCTCTCTCTCCTTTTGGACCTTTGAGGTCAGAGGAGCCCACACAGCAACCCCAAAGAAAAAGGTACTTGTGTCTCCTGTGTGGTTATTTCGGGCAGCCCAGTCAGCCCAGTTTAATTGGAGTGAACCTTTTAGTCCTGAGAACAGAAACCCAGCAATTGGTGCCCAATGTGGGGCCAAAGGTCTGAGTCTTTAAGCTGCTGTGACAAAAGCAACAAATGCTGGCTCTTAAGGGGACTCCAATTTAAATATTAGAAGTTTAGTGAAGTTGAAAGTTCTCTCCAGAAGTTAAGCATGCTTAGGATTGCAGAGTATTTTGGGCAGACTTGTAATAAGTAAGTAAATTAGAGAGAAGGAAAATCTGTGACGTTAAAATTTTTAATATTGGGGTATAATTTTTTAGATATGTTTAATATATTCTAGAGACTGTAAATAAATGTAAAGCGTTATTAAGATTATTAATGGGCTGTGTTGTTGAGTTGAGTCTTCTCCATGGAAAGAGCGCTTTTATGGATTTTTTTGAATTGTTTTTGTAAATCTTTGGAAAAGATTTGTTGGGCTTTATGTTCTAGAAGTATGTGCTGTGCTAGGAGAGTGAGCAAAAAGGAGAGAAAATGTTGTGATTTTTACCTGGCGAGAAGTAAGTTTCAATTTTCTATTGTTTTTGTGAATACTCAGAAAGTTTGTACTGACTCTTTGCTACATGATTGTCCTATGAATCAAAATGGCTATAACTCAGCCGCTGGGGACCAGAGACTTTAGCTGCTGCTTGCTGCTCGCTGTGGCCAGCAGTGCTTTGAACCCTTAAATGAACTTGACCTGAATGGCTAACTTAATATCTGATGGTAATGCTGGCGTCTGCTGCTAAAAAACTTTTGGAACACACACATGCCACAGAAAGAAGTAGGGTTCGGGATACACAAGCTGCAATGGCAGGTCGCAGAGACAGAGCAAGCTGCTACCACAGTAGGATCTTGGCCAGGCAAGGGAAATGCAGACAAAATCAAATGAAATGCAATCGGCTAGGAAAACTCTCCGGAAACTTTTGTCCCAGACAATAAGCAGCAGACTTCATATTGCTTGCTTAACTATGGTAACCATGCAGCCCCTGGCGGGAGGAGGGGGCTTCCTGGTTCCACCTCCCACACTTTTGTGGGCTTCCGATTGGTTCTTCCACAGTCACTCAGACAGGACTTCTGGTCCCACCTTCCAGCTGCTCACCTATACTTCCACTTTCAGATTGCTACTGGAGCTGCTCAGAGCGTTCATTCTTAAAAATGCCCACCTGTAAATGCTAACGAAAGATATCTTTTTCAGATAAAATTTAATTCCACAGGTTGCTACTTTGCAACCTTAAATTAAAGTCAGTTCTGAGTTAAATAACCTTACTTTCTCTATAGTTGTGTTACTAAATAATGTTCTATGGATGAAAGATATCAAACATGCTTTTTTGTATTTTACTTTTAATTTTGGAGGTTATGGGGATGCATTTGCTCACCACAGGAACAAAATCCAGCAATGTTCCTGTGATGACCAAAAAATCCTTATTCTCATTCCTGACTATAAGAAATAAGTATGTATACTTAAGTTTCTTATTTCAGTTACATCAAGTGACGTCATATAAAAGAGTGCACTCCTAAGTAAAAATAAATTGAAATGGATCCAAGTATTTTAAGACCACGTGGTTACATAAAGTTAATACAATTATAAGTTATGTCCTTAATCTTAATATATATTTTTCTAGATATTTAGATAACCTATAGTTGTTAATCTATAAAATAATTAGCACAGGTCTAATTGTTTGGTTAATATATATTTGTCTAATTGTTTTTCTTTAACAGAAAACCATAATTTATACATTTTATATGTACATTTATCAGATCCTCTGCCTTTCAGTTACAGATATTTGAGATAAATGTATTTACTATAAATTTGCTTTTAAGAAAAAATACAATCTTCAAGTAGTTTTAATTCTCAAGTTATTGTACGAACTTATAAGATGATAAACAAATATTATTCTGTCTGCAAAAGTATCTGAGGATTTTAACTATATTTTCATTGATATTTCTTATCAAAGTAGAATAATTTGTTTATAAATTCTAAGGCTTTCAAAAATTGTTCCAAAGTGTGATCAGAAGAAATTCTAGAAGATAAAGATGCTTCAACAGAGAGGAAGCACCCATTGGAGATCAAAAAAAAAAAAAATCATCTTTGGGTAAAACAAGGTTTTTATATTCTAAATTTTAATGATAAAAATATTTTTCTAAATAAAAAGATCTTTATATCATTATCTAACCAGATAACATAAAAAACTTAAGACAATTTAAAAAAAGATTTATATATAATGGACTGACTATAAAACTTTTAACTGATTAATTCAAAACTATTTCTGGCTATTTTCCTAATTTTACTATGCTAATATGAGTGAGCTAAGATTTTGCCCATATTTTGACATGATAAAAACCTATTAAAATGTTAAGTTTATTTCCTTAAATTTGTTTATTGCCTAATGATCCTCGCTGTTTAAGACAAAGATTAATTTTGGTAAAAAAATTCACATCCTTGATTAAACACTAAGTATATTAAACTGCTGACTTAGATTCCAATTTTGACAATGTCCTTTAAGACTAAATTTGATTGTTCTAAGACACAAAGACATTGTTGATTTTTACATATTTTGTTTGTTAGACAATTATATGAGATTTAAGACAATATTTTATTAGGACTAAATTTCTCTAAATTAAAAATTGTTTGTTAATTTTGAGCAATAAAAGATACAAACTTTAAAAATTCATTGATATTATATAAGTTCTCTGGCTGGACATATTATCTATAAAAAAAATATGGTGAGACTTATATACTACTCCCTACACTGGAAAATAACCTTAATCATATTTTTTAAAAAACAATTGAGATATCTATTTAAAGGATAATATTCTAAAATATAAAGATATTTGAGACCTTCTCAAAAAGAGTTTGAGAGTTCTTACTAAATTATTAGGATGGATCAACTTGACTATATAAAAAAATTATAATAATCAATAAAAAGGTAAATCTATTCTTATCATTTAAATACTTGTACTATAATATATAACTTAAACTAATACTATGACTTATGCCAAGCCTTTATTCAATTTTATTAAATAAAGAAAAGGGAGAAATATAGGACCCCAGAGAGAGGCAAACTAGGTTTTACAAAATATTTTTTAATTTTTTCTTAAATTGTAATATTGAGAGCCTTAATGCTACTGAACATGATTCAGTAAATTATTTTAGATTTCAAAGGAAAGTTTCAACTAGTCATCATGATGGTGACTGAGAAACCTGGCTCAGGAAGGTAAATTTCCAGCTACAGAGTCTATACCATGCAGCTTCATGAGCTTGTCAGATAAGTAAAAATTATGAAAAGACTTATATGGACCCATTTCCCAGGTCCACCTGTAATGTGTCTTGCAGTGTGGACTGGAAAGTCCACCCATGAAACTAGATTAATTGTCCTGACTGTAATGGTCAGTTATATATTGATTCTGTGGTAAACAGACTGTCTGGAAGTATCTTTTGAGAAAAAGACAGAGTTGAAATAATGGGTTGTTCTGCATCCGTATGGATGGTGGCTATGGACCAGATGTGAGTAACATCAACTAAGGGCCAGTTCTCTGTGAGGGATCATGTCCTGAGTCTTAGCACTGCCCTCCTCTTCATCTATCTGTGTCTCTCGGCTTTGTCACAATATTACTGTTTGTCTGTCTGTGGCCTTTCTCCTTCCTTCCTGAACACAGCCTCACCTGCCCAGTGCTGTGAGCCGGGCCCTCCATGGAGAAGAAACCTGAGTTTGTGGATCTTAAGGTAAATGCTGGTGTGGAGACCACAGGGGCATTATCTATCAAGGAGACAGGGAGCCCTCTTGGGGACAATGCCTTGCACACTCCACTTGTGCAAAGGCCTAATTCTTCAACCTCCTGAGAGAGGTCTCCTGCCCCATGGCGGCTTTGCTCCCCATGTCCAGCTCAGATGGGGACCCAAGTGACAGACAGAGACCTAGTCCACAGCGACTGCCCTCTCACCACAGCAGGAAACACTGCAGCCACTGGAAAGGGCCGTGTCTGGATGCTTCCTTTTTTCCTATGCTTTTCCCTTTTCCTTTCTTCTCTCATCAGGGTTCTCCTTTGGCAACAAATTTAATAAAAGGGGAGGAGATGTTGGAACAGCCTTCAGTTGCAACTAACAGCTGTGAGCATTTAGAGTTCCTCACAGTGGGGTTACATTAGGCAGAAGATGATTGGCTTATGGATGTTGTCTTGCTTATGTATGATTGACGGGCATGCCCCACTCGAGCCCTATAACAGTTGTGTGCATTTCAAAAATAAACTGAGCTACTGGACGTTGACTTGAGGTTTGTCACCAGCCATTTCTCACCATCTCCCGGAGTCTGTGTGTTGATTCCACATCTCTACCCCCCACGACTGAGATAGCTGAGGAAGTCAAGCAACTAATTGACCACACCAGTGACAGGAACGTATGTGAGACAGCAGAGGAGAAACCTAAGCCAGCCAATTATGCTGGACTTTAGTGACTAAGACTATGTTTACCTATATGGACAATTGTTGGAAAGATTTTTAAAATAGATTTTTCCAAGAGTATTTATGTTACTGACAGACCTAAAAAACTCCTTAAATGTGAGAATTAAGAAGAAAGATGAAAAATAACCTGTAGCCTGTAAGAATACAACTTATTGCATCATTAGTTATTGCCAGCTAATATTTCAGATCTATAATATGTTGAGGTTAATATTCGGGCTTTGAGACAGATGCATGTCAATTAACCAAACCTAGGCAAACTGCTGGTCTCATAATCCCTGAAGTGACTACTTTAAATGTTATTCCTTGATTATTCAATTGCAGTCTTTGTGGCTATGTCTTAAAACTTACAATGTATGGATTTTCTTAATGTTCGACTTAAATTATTCCAAAATCCTTCATGGTCAGATAAGTGCTGATGGAAGGATGAGAACTAAGTAATAATGCTCTAGAAGACAATGTAATAAATAATGTGAGTGAGCCCTCTGCTCTGTGGTTTATGGAGAGGCCTAAATGCCATGCCAATGAAAATGTCTGTTATTATGGCCAAACGCAATGCCTCCCAATAAATTTAGGAAAAGAGTTAAGAATATTCTGATGAGTGTTTGGTGAAATAATAATAATAACCTGGATCTTCCAAGTTGATTGTGTTATGAAGATGATATGTTTTCTACTAATTCTTTTTTTGTTTCAATAGTGGATCATGATGACCTTGGACCAAGAGTCAAGTGACTGAAAGATAGAATTTCCCAGTTGCATTTTTAAAATATATATTAAGAAAGGGGGAACATGTGGGAGACCAACCTTGCACGTGACTGAGTCACACTCCCTGGCTGGGTGCTGAGGTGCTCAGTCACAAAAATGTGGCAGAGCTTTCCCCACCCTTCTTGGGTTCCAGGGTCGGTGTCTCATGCATGGGTGTGTCTTGCTGCAGCCCCATGGGTGGAGCTATGCCCACCTGTTCCTTTGTAATATAACCCCTTGCCCTGTTTAGGATACAATCTTCCATGGAAGTGCCTTGTGTGTGTCCCCTTCTCTTACTGTGCCCTTGGGTGTGGCCTACCCAGGTGTCAGTCAACCTGCTGACAGTGGACATCATGAAGATAGACTCAGCCCCCTGAAACCTGACCCCTTGCCTCATATGAATAGTTTCTCCTCAACAAAAAGGGTCAGTGCATGCTCTCTCTCACTTGCAAGATCTCTCTCTCTCTCTCTCTCTCTCTCTCTCTCTCTCTCTCTCTCTCTCTCTCTCTTCTGGAGGACCTTTAAGATCAGAGAAGCCATTACAGCAACCCCAAAGAAAAAGATACTTGAATCTCTTGTGTGGTTATTTTGTGCAGCCCAGTCAACCCAGTTTAATTGGAGTGACCCCTAAACCTTTTAGACTTGAGAACTGAAACCTGGCAAAAAATTGTTTTGTCTGTCTTGTATAATAGATACTAATCTGAATCATCTAACAAATATTAATATTATATGGTGAGATGCTGGTAGTTCACAGCACAAAGCTCTAATGATCACCAAATCACCTAGAGTTACCTGGAACAAAGTGTGTATTGAAGGTAAGATGCAGACATATTGAATGACTCTTGTGATAGAAAAGTATAGGGAGGAAACATAAGGACTATAAGGTTTATGGCTGCCCTAGATGCTTCTAATTGTGCTGGAGATAAGCTCAATGTTAAAAATTCTCAGTTTAATGAGTGATCAGACAAGCAGAAGCTTTCTCTGTCTACTACAAAATAATCGCTCAGTTCGCACAGCCAAAAATCAGATAGAGTTAGATCCTGCAAGTTGCTAAATTTCAAAGTAGGTTGAATTCTCAGCCTTTTCAATTATCTTGTTTTAAAGAGCAGCACACTAATTGGGTAAGAACTGGATCCTGAGAACCAGGACCTCCCTTGCCAACCAAAGTGCTCCTACATCCATCTGAAAAAGGAATCCTGACTTCCCAGTTTGTAGTAACTTCATCTCCTGTGTGTTCTGGTGAAGTAAGACAGCAATTTCCCCTCATGCTTCCTCTCTCTTATCCTTCATCCCTCCAGGATAACTAGGTCCTCTGTGTCTCAGGGGCCAATTAGAATGTAAAACAATGGAGGAGAAGTTTCTCACACTTTAAAACTTGCAAGATTTTGTAAAGTCATATCGGCAAACATCAGGGAAATACTAGTGGGAATAGATTCTCAAGGTATCACAGCCTTGAGGGAGAAATGTAATAGGGTCTGGTCATATCCCATCCCATCGGACTGCAGATCTAAGTAGGGGATTACATGATGTTGGTTTGATGCAGTGACAAGGAAATTGCAGGTGCTCTAGATGCACTGCACAACACAGAAGTATCAGGAAATGGAAGATAGATCTCTTGGAACTCAGCGGACCTGTTGTGTTGGCACAGTTCTAGGAGTCAAATCATTTGGGGACCATCAGCACATTGCCTCAAAGACAGAAAAATTTTGTTTTACCTTAAATGCACAGTTTTGAACAAAGAGTCACCCACCAGGCCTTGTAGTCTTTTCTGCATTTGGAGGCACTATTCATCGCATCTGGGTGTACTGTGTCAGCACTGAGGTACACAGATGGCAATCAACTGTATTTATTTATTATTAAATTTGTTTCTTTATTTTATAGTAGGATGCGTTTTGACATATTGTACACAAATGGAGCACAACTTCTTATTCTGTAACAGTGGTACCTTCACCTTATGAATGTAGCCTTCATTGCTCTAAGGCTTATTTTTTTTAAATGTTTATTTTTTAGTTGTAGTTGGACACACTACCTTTATTTTATTTATTTTCATGTGGTGCTGAGGATTGAACTCAGGGTCTCACACATGCTATGCAAGCACTCTACCACGGAGCCACAACCCCAGCCCATAAAGCTTATATTTTTACAAAATGTTTTTTCTCTTCTCCCCTCTCCCATCCCTAACCAGATTAGGGAGACAGTGTTACCCTTTCTTTCCCTAGTTTAATGCCCTTGAACACACCCACTACAGGAAGGAGATGCCTGCTGAGGATCTGGGAAGTGAATATCTCCCAAATTAAAATGTGAATTCTCACATGCCATCAAGGCACCCTGGGATCCCCCTACCAGAGCACACCTGGAATGTAACCCTTGAAGTTCCTTTAACCCCCCTGTCCCTCCTGATCAAAAGAGACACACTGTGTCCTCATTATTAAATTGGCATTGATTGCCACTGGGGACAGGGACCAATTCCTCTGGCTGTCCATGGTGCAGAGTCACTCCAGTAGTGCAATCATACATGTATATAGGGTAATAATGTCTGCCTCATTCTACTGTCCTTCCCATCCCCACAGCCCCACCCCTCACCTCACTCCCCTCTACAGAAACCAAAGATCCTTCATTCTTCCCTATCCCTCCACCCTACTATGGATCATCATCGATTATCAGAGAAAACATTTGGCTTTTGGTTTTGGGGGGTTGGATTTCTAAGAACTGAGACCTCTGAAACTGTGAGCCCTCGAATAAACTTTTCCTCCTCTACAGTTGTTCTGGTTGGGTTTTTAAGACACAGCAGTGAATTAACTGACTAGATTTTCGATTTTACTCTCCAAGAGTTCCAACAGCTCCCCAAAGCACCACAGGCTGGGACCAATCCTTCAACACAGGGCCCTTGGGGGACATTCAAGATGCAAACTATAACAAATTCTTTAGTCATTAAACCATTTTGCTCCAATTGTAAGGGAGAAGAGTGCTGAAATCACAGAATGGTCCTGTAAGGGTCCGGCGGAGCGTCGGAGGGAAAGACCACACAAGAGACCAGCTTCATGCAATTGCAGGGGGAAGTTTTATTGGACCAGCATGCTGGGGCTCAAGGCTCACTCAGGAAGGGAGAGCAGCCCAGAGCCCAGAGCAGAGGTCAAGCAGAGCTTAAGTACACTTTTTGGAGAGGGTGGGGGGCTTTGCATACATCAGAACAAATCATCTTGAGGCACGGGAAAATTGAACAACAACCCTGAGCCATGATTAGTACATCCATTGGCGGGAACAGTCTGGGCAGAGGTGATTGGTCACCCCTGAGCGGGGTACACATTTAAACTGATTGGTTTTGTGGCCTGGATGCTTACGTCTGAGCTATTTTGGAGCCCTTAGCTAATAAACAACCAGGGAATCAATGGAAATATTCACTGGGCAGTTCAGGTATTGTTCTAACAGCTACAGAGATTACAGGTTCTGGGGGTAGCAGAGGAATTTTAACAATACCTGGCCTATTATTATTATTTTTAGCCCAAGCCTTTCAATTTAGAAACCTTACAATCCCCAGTCTTTTATACTTTAACTCAGACTCTTGCAGCTTAGAGTCAGCTTAGAAATTTTACCTTTACAGTCCCTGATTCTGAAGAGGGAGAACTCCTGGCATAAGATGAGGTCTAATCCAAATCCTTCCAGTTCTCATTAAACACTAGTTGTACTTTTCTGAACCAGAATCCCCAGTACTTTCTAATCATGAGGGGGATCCCTGCATGGATAAGTTGCATAGAGAGCCAGATTTCATCAGCTGTGTACCCCCACGGAGAGGGTGAGAGATGCAAAAGACTGTAAAGTTACAAATCAGTATATGTGCCCCAGGGAAGAGTTCAGTCCCCACCATTGGGAAAAGGAGGATGTGTGACATCACCTAGGACAGGCGGTCCCAGTGTCTTCCCCTTTCCCACCCCTGGGGAGAGAATTTGAGAGAATATGATAGAAGGTACAAATATGTCTCTGAGAAGATACAATGAGATGGAGAATGTATTTTTTTCACCTAAAATTTCCAAGGAAGCTGAGGAAGGCCGAGAAACATGAGAAAAATAGAGGATAAGCCATTGCTCCTTGGAGAGGCTGTTCTGTCCCTTGAGGGGACCTTGCAGGGTGGGGAGGGTCACTGGGAAGGAGAAGTTGGTTTTGAAGGGAGACAGTGAAAGGGTGATGACAATGGGAAGATGGGAGCGCTGGCTGGATGGTGCTTGCCCAGCATGCATGAGGCCCGGCATGATTCCCAGCAGAAAGGGAGAAAGGAAAGGGAGGGGAAGGGAAGGGAGGACTCTGCAAAGCTACGCAATCATTGGACAGGACTCCTCCTTGGACAACCTCCAGATGTTGGATAAAGCGTTTTGGTTATTGGTCATTTTGGTGGGTATTATATCCCGGGCTGTGCACACGCAAGTGCTCCACCACTGGGCGCACTGCCAGCCCATGGTGAAGCTATTAAGTGGATCATTTTGATGGATGGCCAATAGGCCTGAGACGCTGGGTGGAATTAAGGAATGGAGAAAGTGGGAAGTGGGTCATGAGAGATAGGGCTCAGAAATTACCAAAGACCAAGGATGCCTTTTGATCATCAGAGACTATCATAGGACATTTCTAATGAAGCTTAATGAAGTTGACCTGGGTGACATCGAGATGAACATTCCAAAAGATGCTGGATCTGATGATCTCTCTAGCTTTGGGGGGTTCAATGACATTAGCACTGTTAATCATTGGTGCATGGGGGATTTCTGTGTTCCATATAAGTTCAAAACGTCCCTCCCTATTCAGGCTCCATGCCTTTGTAACACCATGGGTGAGCCAAGTCCTCAGAGGGATCCAGCTGACATGACTCCTCTCTCTCACTGCTACTCCTCCCCAAAGTCCCCAGACAGAGCCCTTCAGTATGAGCCACGTCTGGGAAGCAAATCCTCAACTTCCCAGAACATCCTACACAACTGCTTCTCTGTCTCCTCCCCAGCCCGCGTGACTCTGGTCCACCAACGTCTCCCTTGGCCTTTCCTCTCTCCAGTTCAGAACCCTCCCTGGAGCCAGGTCTTGTCTTGGGGCATTTGGGATTGGGAGACAGGGAGGGAGTGCATGGGAAAGAAAGGAAGAGTCTTTTCCCTGGACAAAGCCTGATTTGTGAAATTGGACAAGTTAACTTCAAAAAATATGCTCAAGTTCACTAATCACCAGGGAAATATAAAGTGAAACCCAAAATGCCATTTAAAAAAATATATATCCAATTGTCCCCAGGTTGGTCATCGTGTTGACAAGGTTGTGGAAAAAAAATGGGAATTCTCCTAGACTTTGGGAGAGAATGTCGATATGCACAGCCATTTTGGTGTGCAATTCGACAGCATATCGATGTCACAAATGACCAAGGCCCTCTGATCTGGAAATTCTCCTTCCAGGGGTATAACTGAACAGAAGGTAGCCTGTGTGCACCTTTGAGGAGACATGTTCTCTGTGGATCCCTTCCCTTCCTAACTCTGTGTTTGGTTGAAGTGATGTGCCTGACCCACTAAAGCACATGCCACTGAATGGGGCTTAGGGAAAGTTCCCTCCCTCGCCCACTCTTTCCTTTTTCTAGTGTTTGGAACTTATACACGATAACTAGAGTTCCAGTTGTGATTGTGTGACCTGGAGAAGAAGTACCATATGCCAAGGAAGATGAAAATGTGAGGAGCCTGAGACTCTCATGCCCCAGAGAGCCCCCCTTCCCTCCTGACCTGCTTCCCTACAGCGTGGTTTTGGACACAAGAGAAAAGAAGCCAGTAATTGTTCAGTCACTGGGATTAGGTCTTTCTCACTAGTAGATGAAAGTATTTGTTTTCTTTTCCTTTTTTTTTTTTTTTTTTTTTGGTGGGACTGTATTTTTAGACTGGCAAATTACAATTATACATAAAAATGGGATTTATTGTTACATATTCATAAAAGCACATAATAGAATATAATTCCCTCAACCACCCCCACCTTCATTCCTCTTCTCCTTACTTCCCTCTACTCTATTGGTCTTTCAATTTTTTCATTTTTTTTGGGGTGGTGGTGGGTGTAACCAGGGATTGCACTCAGGGGCACCTGACCACTGAGCCACATCCTCAATTCTGTTTTCTATTTTATTAGAGACAGGGTCTCTCTGAGTTGCTTATCACCTCCCTAAATTGCTGAGGCTGGCTTTGAACTCACGGTCCTCCTGCCTCAGCCTCCCCAGTTGCTGGGATTACAGGTGTGGGCCACCATGTCCAGCAGTCCTTTAATTTTCAGGAGATGCTCCCTCCCCTACGTTTCCATTTATTTTTTCCTCTCAGCTTCCATATATGAGATCCTTGACTTTCTGAGTTAGCCAGGTTTATTTCTCGCTGATACAAATGTTTATTGTGACATTGCTTTAAATAGAGGAATGACATAAACAGTCTAAATGTCCCTGGCTTCTGGAATTTCCTTGAGTTTTTCAAGACCCTTCACATCTCAGTACAGAAAAATCCTTACATTGGTCCTCTTCCCCTTAAAGACACTTGGCCTGGCCACTCTTGAGCACATTCCTCTCAAGTTGCTGGAGACCCACATTTGTAAAGTGACTATTTCCAATATCCCAAAAAGAAGATCTACAGGAACTAAGAATCAAGCATCTAAAACCCTACATTTTATCAATAAAAGATAAATTTGCTCACTTATCATCTAACAGGAGAAAACTTCTTTCCATAGCATTGATAATTAGAGGAAAACTCGATCAAACTTTTTTTTTTAATTTAATTGCCAGGAACCACTATTAAGTTGGAAATAGGGTGTTTACTGTCAAAGTCATTAGAAGGCAGGCAGGGAAAAGGAAATAGAGTTTATTAGTGGTTTATAAACATCTTAGGGCTGTGAAAAACAGTTAAAAGATTTTAAGTAGGTCATCCTCCCATAGGTGCATTAGTTGATTTGTTTATTGGACAGTTGAAGGCATACAGTACCAAAATTAAAGTATTTGAAAATATGAGCTATCCCTATCCATGGCATAAACAATCTTTCATATCCTGCAATTCATGATGTCTTCCTACATCACTGGCTGATACCTGGGGCTCAGCGTGCAGTAGAGTAAGGAGGACTGTTATCTGTGGCAGAAGAAGTGCTGTATTTCATATGGTCTTGAACATTTTGAATTCTGGGTGGGTTTCTTGTCCAATTTAATTTCTGTTTTGCCTCATTCTATCCTGGTGAAGAACTTATCCTGGTGGGGAAAGAGTCAGCACTGTCTCTTGTTGGTTTGCATCGTGTTATTATATTCAGTCTCCGAATATCAGAAGGAGATCTTCTCAAAGGAGGCAGCCACTCTGTGTAGGTTCCTGCACATGGAGAATACGAACCACGCCCCCTAGAGGAAAATGTCTGAAATTGACATTCTTACCTTGGAACTGGAACCTTGCATTTTTCTTTTGAGATTGTTCACACACTCACACACTCATCCATCTCACAAAGCACACCAGGGTGGGTGGGAGGAAGAATCTGTGACGTATTAGGAAAGGGTGCTTTTCTATTTAAATAAAAATATAAATTGACACTCCCCCCTCATTTTCTTCTTTGACCACAACTATCTCATATAACCCGCTTTGGAGATATTTTACCTAGAAAGGTAACTTCTAAAAATTTTATTTAAAAATGCACAGAAAAAACATTTCCAGCAGACCTACACAAGAATACTTATGGTGGTTAGTTTTGTGAGGTGTGATAACAAGTGATTTTATTTATAATTTGC
This sequence comes from Ictidomys tridecemlineatus, assembly GCF_052094955.1. Lineage (NCBI taxonomy): Eukaryota > Metazoa > Chordata > Mammalia > Rodentia > Sciuridae > Ictidomys > Ictidomys tridecemlineatus. The sequence continues at coordinate 124,417,538 of NC_135487.1, read as the reverse complement.
TTGTTTTCCAAAATTTTCCCGAGTCAACATGAATTATTTTGGGGTCAAAAAAAATCCTTGTTTCTTCCAAGTATGCACTTCCTTTTGACTGGAATGGCAAGAGAAGGGTTGGTGGGGGAAAAGGAACCAACAGAGTGGGGGCTGGGGAGGGGGCGACACATGTCCCCTCTGTCCCTAGGAGGCCAGGGAAGGCTGTGAAGGCAGTGATGGACCCTCTGACAAGCCTCTTCTGGCTCCACACCCAGATCCTAATGCTTCAGTTCCTTCCTTCTGAAAGGGTAAAGTTTCTAAGCTGGAAAGCTTGAAAGTAAAAGATTAGGTATTATTAAGTTCCTCTGTTACACCCAGAACCTAGAATTCCTGAGATAGTTAAAACAACGCCCTACTGGCCATTTAGCCTAGGGCCCTGTGCAGTTCCTCCCAGGGCCCGAACCAATCAGTTTGAATGTGTAACCCGCTTAGGAATGACCAATCACCTCCGCCCGACCTGTTCCCGCCAATGAATGTGCCAATCACGTCTCAGGTCTCAGAGTTGTTGTTCAATTTTCCCGCGCCTCATGATGATTTGTTCCGATGTATGCAAAGCCCACCGCCCTCTTCAGAAAGTGTACTTAAGCTCTGCTTGACCTCAGCTCTGGGCTCTGGACTGCTCTCCCTTCTTGAGTGAGCACGGAGCCCCAGCACGCATTTGGTTTCTTGTTGCTTTAGCAAAAAAGAAGGGGGAAAAAATTTACAATTTACAATGCAAATTTACAATCACTTCCTTCCATCTCTGACCTACCAAGTCCTCTAGCCTACTTCATTCCTCTACTCCTAGACTGAGAGGTAGGATTGCCTCCCATGAACCAGCCTGACTCAGTGTCTCCTATCCTGCTCTGCCTTAAGGCTTTATCTCAAGCCTTAGGCTTTATGTCCAGTAGTTGCACACTCACTCAGACCACGGTGACAAGATCTAGAACCAAGGCAGGCTTTTCCTGGCATGGAGTGGATGACTGTTGAGGAGGGGGCCACAGGGAGGAGTTGCAGCTCTCACCAAGGTCCAGATGAGGTGGTAGAGTTTGAGAGCGGTGAGGATCATGCAGAGGATCAGGAACAGTGACAAGTGACGGGATGTCAAGTCCTCATCAGGCTCTCCAGCCCGAGTGCATCCTTGTTTTAACTGGCTGAATCCCTGTTCATCAGCTCTATCATTTATACTAAATTTGGGGGCTTCTAACCCCCCTTTTAATCCCTATCAGCTACCTCTGGATTTCTCAGTGACATCATTTGCCCTGGGGTCAGAAACACATGTTTGGTCTCCACCCTGATCCTCTCCCCTTTCCCTCTTATCAGTGGAGGACAGCCTGCCAGGGCTTCACTCTGTTATGAGGGTGGGGAAGTGACTTGTCTGAGGCCTTACTGGAGGGCTCTGTGCGTGTGCCTGAGGAAACTGCAGGTTGCAAACTGGGGTTTTTAAAATGGAGTTGCTGAGGCTCAGGCCTCAGGCCATCCTCACACAAAGGGACCTGGGACCTGAGGGCTGTAGTCATCCATAACTACAGTCCTTCATCTTCTTTACTAATTTGTTGCCATTGTAAGGCAGCCTAATGTAACTATGAGATGTTTCTGTTAGCTTCGTGGCTATCACAAAGCAGAAACCTATGGGAGATACATAAAAGCTAAACGGTGAGAAATGAAAGTATGCTAGGGAGTAAGTCACCTGATCAGAGAGGAAAACCGCAGAAGAGGAAGGAAGGAAAATCATTTACAAGAAAGCCCCCAAAAGGAGGAACAGAATGGCAGCCCTGGCCTACCAGTCATGACCTTGACTGTAAGTGGGTTAAATTCTCCAATGAAAAGGAATAGAGTGGCTGAGTAATCAAACAGGGGCCACTGGGTGATGATCACAGGAGGCTCAGGGAACCCTGAGGACACACGCAGTCTGAAAGTGAAGAAGGCAGAAGGTCCCCATGCGGAGGGAAACTGAGAGAGCTATCCTGTGATCCAAGTGACTTGGAAGGCTGAGGCAGGAGGATGGCAAATCCAGGGCCACACTGAGTGAATTAGGGAGACCCTCTCTCAAAATAAGATACAATTAAAACAAAATTCAACAACAACAGCTGGGGCTGTAGGTCAGCCTAGAGGACTTGCCTAGTATGTGAGGCCCTAGGTTCAATTTCAGGACTAAAAAATTTAAAAAATAATAATAATAAGTGGACGAATCCATGGCGGCCACTATGGCCCTCAGGGGCAGCCACAGAGCTGCAGGGAGAGCGCTGAGAGGGAAGGCAGCCAAGGCCACTACACCCTGCCCTCTGCGGGCACACTGCTATGGGTGACTCCAAGGGAGCACAGGACTGTGCCTGTGCCACAAGCAGACCAATGACCTTTCCCAGGGAAGGAAGTCAGGGCTGGATTAGGGAGGGGCGGAGCTGGAGGCCGGAGGGGCTGGGCATGGGGCCTCAGGGGACCAGGAGCTTCCATGTCCCCTGCCACCAGGCAGACTCATCCCAGCTTCCCCAGCCAGGGCAGTTTTCCTGGGAACTTCCCTGGAAACTCTACAGGACGTTTCGGAAGGAAGAGGTGACCTCTGGGTGACTTCCAGACTGTTGGGCTGCCTAGGAGTCTGAAGACGCACCCTCACTGTGAGTTGAGCACTGCTGGAATCAACCTGAGACTTGGCTCCCATACACACCTTGTAACAGGCCTCGGAGAGGGAATCCTCAGAACCCTTACCCACTTCCCATCATTCCAGCAGCTTCCAGAGTGTTCCAGAACGTCGTTTCTGTGCCAGCCTTCTCTCTCTTGTGTGAACTGTTTTATTAAACTTCCACCCTACTATAAGAACTCCAAGGGGGAAAAGTGAAAACACAAACAAGAATCAAGCTTTTTAAAGTGTGACAAAAGAGAAACAGTCACCATCTGGTCTCTATGTGTAAAGAAATACATACAATCCATTGATCCATATTGAACAGGACCATCATTCCGTGTATTGGTCACATTTTCGAGTAAGAAAAGGAGGTTATGCATATGGCTGTTAGAATCAGAATTTCTGGCTTTGAATCTACTGCCATCACTATCCTCCTGTGATGTTGGGCAAGTTAATCTCTTAATAGTCCCCAATTTAATCACTAATAAATGAGTATAATAATAATTTTTTAAAAAGTGAAAATTAGAAAAACAATAGAAAAGATCAACAAAACTAAGAGTTAACTTTTGGAAAATTGATGAAATTTTAGCTAGACTAGAAGACAGAGACAAATAAGCTCAGAATGAAAGAGGAGAAATTACATTTGTCACTGAGAGACTCAAAAAATCATAAAAGATCATTATGAACAATTATCTGATAACCTAGAAGAAATGGATTAATTCTAGTAGCATACAAAATACTGAAGCTGAATCACAAAGAGATAGAAAATTTGAATATAGCAAAAATGAATAAAGAAGATGAATCAATAATAAAAAAAAAGGTTTCCCATCCAAAAAAAGTTCAGGACCAGATGATTTCACTGGTAAGACTATGAAATGATAGAGAAGAGATAACACTATCTCAAACTCTTTCCAAAGATTGAAGAGGGGGAACACTTCCCAACCCAGTTTACGAGGCCAGGATTCCACTAATACCAAGGCCAGGGAAAGACACAGCAAAAAAGAAAATTGTAAGTCAGTATCTCTGTCAGGCATATCATACTCACATAGACAGTAAGAATGGGAGAGAAGAAAACTGAGGCTGAGAAGAAAACAGAATTGGGTGAGAGATCTCATAAAATCCACAGGAAAACCAGAGGCTTTGTATCCACAGTGGAGTGACCCAACATCAGAACCTTTTAACAAGGCTTCTGAGGGGACAGAGGACAAGGAGAGGGCAGCAGGTGGCCAAGAGGCATCTCAGCTGGGGGAGCCCAGGGGCCACTGGATGAGGGGCTAATGGGGGGTCCTCACTTACAATAGCTCCCCATCTGGTTTGACTGTAAGACGATATTAGTAGTTAATAGAGGAGAGAAAAAGCTGTGCCACACAGTCATTCTCAGGAGAAAGGGAGGACTGACTCATAGCAGAGGAAGTCGACTCCAGAGCAGACAGTGACCAGGGAAAGTGGGATCAGGAAGGTTGGAGGAAACTTGTGAAGGTGGAGGTCGACCAGCTGGTCCCACTGCAACCTCGCCCACACACAGCCCAGCAGTGCCAGGTCCCACTGCTAATAATGGATTGTGCCTTCAGGTGGGAGAAGAGTTCACCTTCCTCCCCAAGTGCCATGGTACACAGGAAGAACCCGGCACAGGCAGTAGAGGGTGAGGAGGGGGAGTGGACAGCATGAAACCATCCAGGGCACATCCTGGGCTGGGGCCAGGGAGAGGGTGAGGTGGGGGTCAGTTCCACAAAATGGGGGAGAGCTGAGAACAAGCCATGGCTTAGAGCTGTGCTTCCTTGACCTCACCACTAAGTGCCAGGAACAGCTGATGCTGCATTCACTCTGCCTTTCCACCAGGATTTATGACAATAAAATAAAATCACTGCATCTGAGGTGCTGAGTGATGGATCTGATTGATCAGGTGCTTGATCAACTGCCCTGGGGTCAGCAGAGGAAGGAGCCCAGGGCAAGGCCAGGGTCTGGATGGGACTATTGACTGAGACTGGGAACAGAAGTAGGTCAGAAGCCGAGGTGACAAGTGCAGCCCTGGCACGTGAGTGTGGGTACCAGCACAGGGGCTGAGGCCCAGCAGGGGCAGTGGGTGGAGATGCAGGGCTGGGCACTGGCAGGTGACAATGATTGTGGAAGCCATGGGCACAAGGGCCTTAAGGTGAGAACTGAAATGAGATGATGAGGGGCCTGTGGCAATACCAGATCTGAAATTATGCTACAGAGCTGTAGCAACACCAAAAGCATGGAATTGGCATCAAAACAGACACCAAGACCAATGGAACACCACAGAGGACACAGAGACAAATCCATGTGCCTAGGGCTGTCTGACATTTGACAAGGTGCCAAAAGTATATCTTGGAGAAAAGACAGCCTTTTTAACAAATGGTGCAGGAAAAATTGGATAGCTTTATGTAGAAAATGAAAGTAGACTCCTGTCCTCATCCTGCACAAAACTCAAACTGAAATGGCTCAAAGTCTCAGGAATGACACCAGAAACTTTGCGACTCCTGAAAGGAAACATGGAGTTGACGCTTCATCATAAACACGCTGGCTCCAGCTTTCCTCACAAGACCCCAAGGCACCAGATATAAAACCAGGAGTCAATAAGTGGGGGGCCATCAAACTAAAAATTTTCTGCACAGCTAATGAAACAAGAGAATAAAGACAGCCTACAGAATGGGAGAAAATCTTGGCCAGCTGTTCCTCTGATAGGGGACTAGTACCCAGGATATAAAAAGAACTAAAAAATCTTGAAACACACACACACACACACACACACACACACACACACACTGCAAACTAGTACAATCACTCTGGAAAGCAGTATGGATGTTCGTCAAAAACTAGCGATGGAACCACCATGTGACCCAGCTATCTCACTCCTTGGTGGATCTCCCAAAAGATCTAAACTCAGCACACTTTCACAATACAGCCACCTCAGTGTTTCTACCAGCACAGTTCACAACAGCTAAATTTTGGAATCAACCCAGATGCTGACATTAGATGAGTGGATTAAAGAAATTATTGTGTATACATATGCTGGAATTCTAATCATCCATAAAAAAGAATGAAATGATGGCATTTTGCTGGTAAATGGATGGGAATGGAGAACATCATGTTAAGTGAAATAAGCCAACTCAGAAACTCAAAGGTCAAATGTGTTCTCTCATATGAGGAAGCTAGACTAAGACCAAGGGAAGAGGGAGAGAAGAATAGGATAACACAAAGCACCAATCGAATATAAATTAAGAGATGAGGGAAAGGAAGTGGAGTAGGGCAGAGGAAGGAGAGTGGGAGAGGGGAGAGTGATGGGGGAGAAGGGAGGGTCATGAACTGAAATCAATTTCCATACTACTATGTGTAACTATAAAGCTCTAACAAAAAAGAAAAAGAAAAAAATGTCAAAGCCTCTATGGACATCTTGTTCTCCAGGCTTTTTTTTTCTTTTCTTTCTTTCTTTCTTTCTTTCTTTCTTTCTTTCTTTCTTTCTTTCTTTCTTTCTTTCTTTCTTTCTTTCTTTCTTTCTCTCTCTCTCTCTCTCTCTCTCTCTCTCTCTCTCTCTCTCTCTCTCTCTCTCTTTTTTTTCTGTATGTGGCACTAGTGATTGAATCCAGGGGCACCCTACTGCTGAAGTGCATCCCAACACACTTTTTTTCCAGGGTGGCCTTGAAATTGCCTGGCATCCTCCTACCTCAGCTGCCTGAGTAGCTGGGATTACATGTGTTGGTCACCATGATCAGCCCTAGCTTTTGTGTGTGTCTGTGTGTGGTGGTGGTGCTGGGGATTGAACCCAGAATCTTGTGCATGTGAGGCAAGCACTCTACCAACCGATTATATCTTTAGCTTTTCAAGGTCCTAATTGGTGTATTGTTCTTCTTCCCCATTCAGGACATTAAATGATAGTATGTAATTGGTGTTGATAAATTGTTGCATAACTCTGCACTGGGAGAGCTCCAATTTCTGTCATGTCAACTTCCTTGTTACTGAATTCAGATCCTGACATTTCATTGGGATTGAGGTTTGAAAAAGTCTTTCTTGTACCTCTCATGCTGTTGAGTGTCACCATAAGGATAGGCTGCTATTTTTCAAGACTTTGAAAAACACTATAGGGCTCCAGTTCTCACTGAGATTTGGGCACTTTCCTTTCATAAATGCTCCTTCTGTTACTGACAGCCACTGGCTCACTTCCACGGTTCTGAAAAGGTTCGCTAATGAGTAAAGAATTTTCTTTCTTTCTTTCTTTCTTTTTTTCTTATGAAGGAGAAAAGTTTTGAAGGTATTTGATATTTTCTACTCTTCATATTTTAACAGACATTGAATTATTCCTTATTTCCAAATTTTGGCTAAAATTGTCCAGAACTGCACACCCTGAATGAGCCATTGAAACTACCCCACCCTCTCTCTTGTTATGATCTGATGTTTTATATATTACTTATTTATTTATGATCTATTTTTATGTTCTATTTATTTTTAATGAAAAACAGCACACACACAAATGGACACACACACACATTTTGTTTTACCATCAATTAATAGGGATATAGAGGGAGAGGGAAGAGGACAGGGAGGACAGCGATGCCCAGCTGACTGTCCTCTGTACCCTGCTGTCTGCTGCCCTCCCAGCACAGCCCCAGGCTGCTGGATGCTCCCCTGCACCCCTTGCAGGCCTGGGCTGAGGCTCTTCTCTTTCCTGAAGGCAGGAAGGTCAGGGAAGGACCACAGTGCAGAGCTTCTCCTGCAAACTGGCCTCTGCCTGGCCCCTAGCCCTCCTCCTGCTCCAGGAAACAGCAACCCTGGGCCCCCCTAGGGTCTGAGAGTCCTGAGTGGACTTTCTCAGAACCCTCACTCCCTCCAGACCCTGGGGTGCATCATGGCTGGGCTCATTTTGACAGTTTCTGAGACCCTTGCCCCTTACTGAAATTATGACCTTGGACAAGATTTTTATCTCTTAGGGCATTCAGCATGCTCCTCTGTAAGGTGCCACTAATGCTCAGATAATACAGTTTTGAGGATGTACTTCAACATAGTATGTGAATTAGTTGAAGTAACTCATGTAAAGCCTCTGACATATAGTAGGTACTTAGTAAATACGTTCTTCTTGTAACCCAGCTCTCAGCTGGGTGCTGCCCTTAGACACTCAAATATGTAGATATGACCTTCCATCATGTCCCAAAGAAGTCCAGAGCCATCCTGTAATTTCTATCAATTCCTGGGTGTCCAGCTTTCAGGATTATCTCTTATATCTCTTTTTGTCCCCTGGCGTGTTGAACCACAATCCAAAGAAAACCCACCAACTCCAATTTCAATGAAATGAAAGCAAGTATGGCCAGGGGCTGCCTCCCCCAGGGCCAAGGTCAGCAAGCAGGTGGTGTGACTACAGGGAAGTCCTTATAACACACAAAACAGTTTCAAAAATGGGGGTGGCTTGGGAACTTGGAGATAACAGGGTTCTGATAAGCATAATAAAAGGGCAGATAGCAGGTTTATGATCAACAGCCTTTAACGTCTCAAGGTGGGGAGCAGACTCAGTCCAACATCAAAGTTAATGGGGAGCAGCTGGGATTTCCGGGAGGGTTGACATCTGGTCAAGGAGGGCTGGGCATGGGGAAGTTCAAAGCAAGGGCAGGAATTCCAAGCAACTGTTTAAAACATCCAATTATGGTCAGGCCAAATAGAAATCTTGGTATTTTACAGTAAAACAGAAATAAAATTTTGTGACTTTGTGATGAGATGGCTCCCAATCTTAACATGGAATTAGGCTGGTTCATCAGCGCTCCATGAGCCTGATCGTTGTTTCTCTTCTATTTGGCTCTTGGTGGCAAACACACTGTTGTGCAGGCTCCTTTGTTGTTGCTTTTTGTCTTGTGGTGCTGGGGATTGAACCCGGGCCCTCTGTGTTTTGGATACCACCTCATACCTTAGGGTAGGATGGCTGTCACATTGAAAATGTGAGATGTGGTGTTCTGAAAAGTCCCTGGCACCTGTCAGCTGGAATATCTATTGACTGACATTTGTGCCCTTAGTTTACAGCCATTATCCTGCTTCCTCTGTAGGATAGGCCCCCCTAGCCCTCCCCCCACCCTGCAATCTAAACAGTTCCAGAGGCCTGCAGAACAGAGGGAAGAGCTTGTCTTTGCCTGAGCACCAATAAGAGCTCAGAAGCCATTAGGCCTGTCCCTCAAAGCTTAGAACAAATATTTGGTGGTTACCACTCTCCATTACAATTTGGTGTTTTTTTTTTTTTTTGACCTCAGTTACTTCCTTAGGCAACTGACAGTTGAAGTTCTTGGAATATCAGACAATAAATGAGTTATAGAATGGGGAAAGTGCAGAGAAAAGCCATGGAACTCAGGATGGCTTAGCTCAGGCTTGTTTGTAAGAGGGGGACTTCTGTGCTGGCCACAGGCTGGCAGTGGGATTAGGGCTGTCTCACGGAGCTGTTCGCCCAGTGAGTGTGGGAAGGTGTAGTTACCTGAGACAAGCTGGCTCTGCCTGCAGGAGGGGCTTGCCAATAGATATCAGAGACCAGATGTCCATCCAGGCTCTGGTCCTTCGTACAGTTATTCTGCAATTTCTTAGAGCGAGTGAGGTTGCCTCTGGGAACTCTGGTGGGCTTCCTAACACTGGCCTGTGGCTCTGCCCTCAGAGCAGGGAAGCTCCTCCTCTTGCTGGTTCCCCTTTAAGATGTTTCCTCCCCAGCTGAAGAGGCCGGCAGGCAGCCAGAATGGGACACAGCTCACAGGACCCCCACCTCTGCTGGACCACCAGGCTCCTGGGAGGCATTAGCCTGCTCTGTGAGTAGCTGGGTTTCCTGGAAGGGAGGGCAGTTGGGGTGCTGGGACAGCTGGGACCCTTCAGTCCTGGGGGCTGTGAGGCTCTGATGCCTTTGGGAAACAAAAAGAGAAAGCCGCACTGTTATAATTCACCAGTGCAGTGTGGGCAGAGCCCAGGATGAACGGAAAGCGCAAAATGACTTTTTGTGGTGAGGACCTGGGACCCTTGGCCTGGGCAGCCCTGGCTGCATGAGGGACCATAGCCAGGGAGCTGAGGCCACCAGGGCTGCAGCAGCAGGGAGGGGTCGGAGCTGCCTGGGGAGGGGATGGAGACAGACCAAGAGCCTGTTCCTGGGGCACAGGGTGAGGAGGCAGCACCCCAGACTGGGTCCCCAGGGTCCTCAGGGCCTCTGCAGCTCTTCTGTGGAGGTCCCAACCAGAGCCCCGGTGTCTGAGCTGGAGGAAGCTCCTCTGGTCTGCACTCCTTCCCCCCACCCTGAAATGCCCCTGACCAGGAGACCTCAGCTGGAACCTTGCTTATCTCATCACTGTTCCTGGCAAAGCCCTGGAAAAACAGGAGGTGCCGTCAATTGAGGAAAAATTAAGCAAACTGAGTAGTATCTGGGGCACCTGTGCATGGGATGTCATGGAGGCTAAGGAAACAGTGCCCCAGTGTTCTGGGAAGAATGTCCAGTTTCCATGAGGGAGATGCCTGGATTCTCCTCAGCAAGATCCAGGGAACCCAGTATCATGAAGTCCTTATAATATAAAAGGACAAGCAGAGGGCTTGGGCTGGGGTTCAGTGGCAAAGTGCTTGCCTAGCACATGTGAGGCACAAGGTTTCATCCTCAGCACCACATAAAAATAAAATAGAGGTTATTGTGTCAACCTACAACTAAAAAACAAGAGAAAGAGAGAGAGAGAGAGAGAGAGAGAGAGAGAGAGAGAGAGAGAGAGAGCGAGCAAGAAACAAATATTTAAACAACAAACAAAAAGACAAGCTGCCTGTTAAACAGAGGGCGTCTACATACCACATGGCTGTGGATACACTGAACATGTGGAAGGAAACAATGGAGTGTAACACAGGTTTCAGGAGCAGGTAAAATTGTGCAGGTAAATATGCCAGAGGAGAGAGAATGGGAGGTTAAACAGACGGCTGAAAAATATATTCTGAAAAACAGAAACTGAAAAAATACACTGATGGTGACTATGGGCCACATATCACATTTATGACATAATAAGACTTAATGAAATTTATCACAACTCCAATGATTTTTCACAGAATTACAAAAAAAAAAAAACCTAAAATTTGTTTGCAATCATAAAGGGCCCCAAATAACAAATGAAAAAGAACAAAACTGGATGTGTTATTGTGATTAAAACAGTAGGGTACTGGCACAAAAACAGACACATTGACCAATGGAAAAAGAAAAAAATCCATCAATAAATCCAATGTTTACAGTCAGTTGATGTGATGTTTGACAAATATGCTAAGAATATAGAACAGGAAAAGAATAGTGTCTTCAGTAACTGCATATGGGAAAATGGGATAGCTACATGTAGAGAAATAAAATTTGATTCTAACTCACCTCATATACAAAAATCAACTCAAAATGGAAGAAATACTAAATCATAAGATTTGGAACTCTAAAGCCACTAGAAGAAAACAAAAGTTCCATGAGCTTGGGTGGTAACTTCTTGACTATGATTCTCAATGCACAGACACCAAAAGCAAAACCTGACAGAATTGCATCAAATTAAAAACCTTCTGCACAGCAAAGGAAACAAAAGAGTGAAGAGACAGCCCATGTCTTGGGAGAGAAAATTTGCAAACCAAACCTCTGATATGGGGCCAATAGCCCTAATGGAGAAAGAACTAGGTAACTTGATAGCAAGGGAACAGGTAACTTGATTTAAAAATGGGCAAAAGATTTGAACAAGTATTGCTCAAAGAGAGAAATGAATAGCCAACAGAGCAATAAAAAATCCTCAGCATCTCTAATTATCAGGGAAATGAGAATTGAAGACACATGAGATAACCCTCCCATCTGTTAGCATGGCTCGCATCTAGCACATGCCAGATGATGTGCTGGGAGCTTTGAATCCCTGGCCTCCTGTAGTTCATACCCTGACTTCAAGTCAGGTAAGAAAACTGCAGCCTAGTCCAGCTAAATCACCAGCCCAAGGTTACACTTCAGCAGAACCAGACATCATCTGAGGAATGGGTCCAATTCACTGGACAAGGCTGCCTCTCTAGGTCAAGGAAAGGGGCCGGATGGATTGGTTAAGAAGAAAATGTCTGTTCTCCTTGTTCTCCTTGAGGAAATATTCATGTTCTCTTTCCCAATGTCCTAGGTGCCTGCAGCACTTTAGCCAAGAGTTCTGGAGCTCATGGTTCTGGGATTAAAGGTTTTAGAACCGGCACTTATCTGAAGGCGATCCGGGGAGGTTCAGTCTTGTTGCAAGTGATACAGGAGCCAGAGGATCCCAAGATAGAGGAGATCTCCTGGGGCGTCATCACCTCTGATTCAAACTCCACATTCATGCTGAGGCTCCAGAATGGGAAGGAAGATCCACTGTGGTTCAGTCTCCAGGACAAGTACAAGCAGAGGGTCCAGATGCCCAGTATGTCATCCCTGAGGATTAACAATTTGACCTCACAGGACAGTGGGCAGTACTGGGCCCAGATCATGTCTCAGATGGGAAGAGAAATTAAAGCACTTTTCCACCTCACTGTTTATGGTAAGTGACACCCTCACCTAGTCCCAGGGCCGGCCTCCTTATTTGAGTCTGGGAGGCTCTGAGACCACATGCTGCAGGATTGTCCTCAGGCACCAACATGTCAGATATTCATCACAAACAGTAGAGCTGAGGTTTAATACCAGGGAGAAAAATCACATCTGTGTTTTGGAAGACAAAATGAGAATTTGGCCATTTTTTCAGTAACATTTCCTCCTCTTTGTAAGACTAAATTTACTGCTTGTGTATATTAGTTTTCCTTTGCTCTTTTAACAATGCATAATCATGGTTTAAAACAACACAAATGTGTACCCACAATATGCTGCAGGTCGAGGTCAGACATGGTTGTCACTGGGCTAAAATCCAAGTGTGGGCAGGGCTGCATTGTGTTCTGCAGGATCTAGAGGGGATCCTTTCCTGCCTTTCCTACTCTCCAGAGCTGCCAGCCTCCCTGGACTTGTGGTCCCCTCCTCTGCCTAAACTAGAAAGGGAGGGGGCGTCTCTCTTGCATCCTTCATACCTGCTCCTTTTTTTCCTTCTCCACTCTGCCTTTTTACTTTTTGGTATCAGGAATTGAACCCTGGGGTGCTTAACCACTTAGCAATACTCCCAACCTTTTAAAGATTTCCTATATTTTTGTGACACACTCCTGCTAAGTTGCTTAGGACCATGCCAGGTTGCTGAGGCTGGGTTTGATCTTCAGATACTCCTGTCTCAGCCTCCTGAGCTGCTGGGATTGGGGGTGTGCACCACCATGCCCATCTTCACTTTTAAGAGTCCTTGTGAGGACTCTGGGACTATCGGATAATCCTATTTAAATCTCAGCTCTTTTTTTCATAACTTAGCATATTCCCAGGTTCTGAGGATAAAGATGTGGATATCAATTGGGACTCAATTGTTGTACCATGTTTGGAATCCACGTGTACCTAGTTCACCATCCCCAGTCCTTGCAGGGAGTGGCCAGTGAGAGGCCACCTCACTTGCACAGACCCCACAAATCCTGCTCTGCAAGCCTTGATAGGGTAGGAGAAGTGATGCTGGTGCACGTCACAGGAGATCCATTTTGCCAACTCTAGGGTCCCCACAGTCCCTCTGCCTAGGGCAGTCCCTCTGCAGAGAGTGGACTGCAGGTGCAGGTCCTGTGTGATTTCCAGACTGGCCTGTGGATCTGACCCTTCTGCCCCAGTCGGGAGCACACATTCAGGGTCACGTTCTAACTGCCTGCAGAGCTGTGCTCTCTGTTGCAGTCATGGTATCTCCCACAGTGTCTCCTGTTTTGACCTGAGCTTTCTGGTCCTCCCAGAGCTGGCCTGGTGTCCTGCCCCAGTCGGGCTGTGCAGTCCCAAGCACTGTCTCAGCTGAAGACCCAGGACACAGGACCCTGGCCCCAGACAAGCTCTTCTGTCCCACGCCTCTCCCCTTCCAGAAGACCCCTATTTTCTAGAAATAATTGTCCCTAAAAACTGGGATTCAGCCATCATGTTCTCATGGGAAAAAAAAGTTTAGACTTGCTTCATCTAGTGAGATCACATGAGCTTAATAAAGTGGCTGCTGTCACTTGTCAACATGTAGCTCTGGGGAAATTGTACCATGCTCCCAGCTTCCTCCTAGGGCTCCTGCCTCTGGTCAGTGAGACACTGGAGGACAATGTGTGGCATGTGTGAGGCTCTCTCCTTTGTCCCCTCCTTCCTCAGATCCTGTGCCCCTTGCCCAGATCCGGACCACATCAGCGTCCATCACACACTGCTGGTGCAATGTCACTCTGGATTGTGGGGCCCGAGAGGCTGTAGAGGTCCTGAATGTAACCTGGGAGGTCCAGGGCCCCCCCAGTGAGCGGGAGCAGAGAGGGGCACCAGGACCCGCCAACCCCTGGACCCTGGCCCTGAGCCTGCCACTGAGGCAGCCCAATGTCAGCCTCACCTGTGTCCTCAGCAACCCAGTGGACCAGAAAAATGCCACCTTACAGCTCCTTGACCTCTGTAGCCCAGGTGAGTGCACCTGCAGGAGGGAGGGGCACAGGAAGGGGCTCAGGTGGCTCTGGAGCCTGAGCGTCCCTGGCTTTTTTGCTGCTGTGTTTATGAAGAGCACTGCCTTCCCTTGGTCACTCCAATCCAGAAGTGTGGGGTGGCATCCAGCTCACGACTGTCTTTAAATATCCCTCATTTCCAGGCCCTTCCCCCTGGGCCAGGGGCAGCCTTCCAGGACCTGTCCCACCCCATCCCCATGCCCTGTGTCCAGGGTCATCTTTGGAAAAACAGATCGGATTGTGGCCTTTGTCTGTGTCATCTCTGGGGTCGACCTCCACCTAGTCCCCATAGGATGTAGGGCTTAGGAGGTCCTGTGCCCCCGATAGTGGCCTCATCCACATAGGGACACAGCTGCTTGCTGACTTCCCTAACGTGTGAAGCCACTGCCGGCTCTGAAGGTGCAGCCTCTTTAAGGAGCTGCCCATGGCCATCCCCCCTGAGTGGAAAGATCCCTTTCTGGGTCTGAGTCCACCCTGAGTGGGACACCATGAGGGCAGGGGACACATCCTTCTCTCCTCTTAGCCCAGGTGTCCAGCTCAGTTCTGGGCAGTTTGCACCCAGTAGGTGTTTCACTGACCCCGAATCCCTGGGACCTGTGTGCACCCGTCCTCTCTCAGTCTTCCTCCAGGGGCTGCTGGAGGAGCCTGACTGGTCAGTGCAGTCACCACCCCTGGTCATGTGCCCCCTCCACCCTGGAGTCTCAGAGGAAGTTCAACATGGCCCACCAAACCTCCTGGACTCACGGCTGCCTCCCGGGCCTCCCCACCTAGCCCTGCCTCCTGTGCTGTCCCTCCCCTGCGGGACGCTCCCTCCACACTGAGTATCTGTGAAACTCCTGCCGCTCCCCACACACAGGTGACTGCGCATGTCCCTGGGGGTCTCACTGGAGACCTTGGACATGGGTCAACTTCTACTGCAGTGAGATCCTTCACCTGGTGATTGAGAGCTTCTGTCTCTTCCTGGTGATGACTTGTGCACAGACCCCACCTTGCTCATCCCCATCTCCCCTGCTCCACGAAGGACCTGGGCCACTGCTTGAATGAGTGGACCTGCCACGCCCTCCCTCTGCGGCTTCTGCACCAGGCCCCCCTGACACCTGCACTTTCTCCACCTCCCCTGGCAATGGGTGTATCAGCTTCTCTTCTGCTGTATCCTCTCTTAACTCTTGTTTTCTTAACTCTGTAAATGAGCGCCCACAGCTGGCCACTCGAGAGGCGCCATAGGGGCCTTCCTGGCTGGGTTTTTCATCCTGGGAGTCGGAGGGTTCCTGTTCCTTTGGCACTTACGAGAGAAGAAGAAGAAGAAGAAGATGGAGATGGAGATGGAGAGAGGCAGGTTGCACTTACCTTTCTGGGTCCAGATGTCTCTTCTCTCCCCTTGGATCCTGGGCTTCCTTCCTCCTGCATTTTAATGGCAGGAAGTGGCCTTATAGAAGGGATGAAGGGTTTAGCCACCATGGCCTTGGGTTCCTAGCTGTGTGTGTGAGTGTGTGAGAGAGGGTGTGACTGTGTGTGAGTGTGTGTGTTTTAGTGTTAATGTGTTTCAGTGTGTCTGTGAGTGAGAATGTGTGTGAGAGTGTGAAAAAGTGATTGTGAGTGAGAGTGTAAATGAGTGAGAGTATGAGTGTGTGTGTGCATGATTATAAGATTATGTGTGTGTGTGTGTGTGTGTGTGTGTGTGTGTGTGTGTGTGTAGGTTGGAGGTTTCCTGGCACAGAATCAAGCTCCAGTCTGTCATGACTCAGATGCAGGATTGCCAGAGGACCCCAGGGCCAAGGACAATGCAGTCTGTGCACAGCTGATGGCACAGGATTCTTGGAAGGGCAAGCAGAAGGAGAGAGCTGTGAGTGGCGACCAGCCAGGTCTCAGGGAACCCAGCCCTGGGCTGCCCTAAGCCAGGTATCTGCAGTCCTATCTTCACTGCATTTTTTTTCTTTCTTTTTACCTCTTTTTGTGTTGAGAGTATTAAGAAAATTTATGGGTTGGTGTCATGGTTAATTTGAATTGTTGACTTGATTGGATTAAGAGATGCCAAGGAGGGGCTGGGATTGTGGTTCAGCCGTAGAGTGCTCACTTAGCAAGTGTGCGGCACTGGGTTCCATCCTCAGTACCATATAAATAAATAAATAAAGGTATTTTGTCCAACTATGACTAAAAGATATATATTTAGGAGAAAAAAAGAGACAGATGCCAAGGAATTAGAGGATTATGGATGTGTCAATGAGGGTGTATCTAGGAGTGATTGGCATGTGGGATAGCCAACTGAAAGAAGACCCTTCCTAAGTGTGGGCAGCAGTGACCAATAGGGTGATGGCTTGGATGGAATAAAAGTTGGAAGAACAAAGAAGCAGCAGCAGATGAAGCACACTCCTTCTTGAATGGGTTCTTGATTGCTACTGCGATAGGATATCGGATTCTTGCTTCTTCATTCTTCCCAAGTGGACTCTCACAGAGATTCTCCAGAAGGCTTAGGTCTCAGACCAGGGTAGCACTGTGCATCCCTCTGGATCTGGGGCTTTAGCCTCTTGGACTGAAGCTACTGGTTCTCCCAGCTCTCCAGCCTGCAGACAGCCATTGTGGACTATCCAGCTCCTGGTTGTAAAAGACAACCTAATAGGTCCCTTTTTATAATTATACTTCCTGCTGATTCTGTTCCTCTAGAGAACCTTGACTAATACAGTTGGGGTGTAACTTAGCAGTTGAGTTTTTGCTGAGTACGCACAAGGCCCTGGGTTCAATACCCAGTACTGCAAAAAAGTAAAAATAAAATAAAATAATTTGTATTTTCTTTGTTGGTGGCACAAGCCTGGAATCCCAGTGACTTGGGAGGCTGAGGCAGGATGATCACAAGTTGGAGGCTAGCCTTAGAAATTTAGTGAGGCCCTAAACAAAGTAGTGAGATCCTGTCCCAAAAAAATAATAAAAAGCTGGAGATGTGGCTCAGTGGTAAAGCACTTCTGGGTTTACCCCTAGTACCTCCCATCCCCCAGGAGTTTAATGTTTTTTAATTTCAAGACATAGTCTCACTGATTTGCTGAGGCTGGCCTAGAACCTGCAATCCTCCTGCCTCAGCTTCCCAAGTCTTGGGACCACACATGTGCTCCCCCATCCCTGGCTTAAGCTATTCATGTTAATGGGCGTCGATTGTCTTCTGGTCTCTCTGGGGCCACTCTGACCATCAGCTGCTCTGAGAACCTTCTTTCTTGTATTCTCAGGATATTGATGAGAAACATCTGGAAGGAAAGGGGCCCTGCACCAATGTTTACAGCGTGGTCCAGAGACCAGGCCAGGCCATGAAGATGACTCTTTGGAGGAGGGAGGAGAACCCAGCACTAGGGAGACACCTGCACTCTGCACCTTATACCTGCAGATACCTGCTTCCTCTCACTTCATCCAGCTAGAGATGACGCTGGTCTCTACCTCTGTGGGCACATGTGGCCCTGTCACTTCTCCTGCCACCTTCCCAGCTGCCCTCACGCTCAGAGCTCTCGTGTTATCCAACCAGGGTTCTTCCTCTGTCACTGCTGTGGCTTCTGACCCCTCCCTTTCAGAAGCCTTCCCAAAGAGAACCTTGCCCGACTATGCAGCTGGCAGAGCCTCGCCACCTCTGCTGCGTCACTCTTGCCATTCTGCCACCCCAGGTCCAGGTGTGGGCACCGTGAAGAGGTGCTGACTTGCCCCAGCGGAGGGGGTGTAGATGGTCCTGCCGCTGAATTGGGGTTGATGGAGGCAGCGTGGCGAGTGGGAGCCCAACTTCCTTTCTAGGTTTTCCTTCCTTTCCTTGTGCAGGGTTTCTCTGGAGCTAAGTGTGTGTGTGTGTGTGTGTGTGTGTTGGGGGAGTTTCTTGTGCACATTACACACCAGGGCCAGAGTGGCCTTCCTGGATCCCTGTACTACCTGGACTTACGCCTCAAACTCCTGCAAACCCTTCATCCCGTGGACTGGGAAGAGGAATCCATGTTATTTCAGGTCCTTCTCAACTTTCTCTCTTCCTGAGGATGACCCTGGACTCCTCAGACTGGGGTTGCCTTTTTTTTTTTCTTTTTAAATGGCATATTATAATTTTGTATGACAGTGAGACTTGCTATGATATACTCATATGGGCAACAATAAAACAGCATAATTGAATCAATTTCATTCCCCTTTCCCTCCCCCTCCCCCTGATCCCCTTCTTCTATTCTACTGGTCTCCCTTCTATTTTTAAAAATTTGTTGTAATTAAGCTATAAATGGCAGCAGAATGCATGTTGACACACTGCACACAAATGGAGCACAACTTCTCATTCCTCTGGCTCTACATGGCATAGAGTCACATCATCATACATGTATCTCTAGGGTCATACCCTCTGTCTCACTCTACTGTCCTCCCCATCCCCTCAGTCCCAATGGGGTTGCATTTTTTAATATTTATTTTTTAGTTGTAGTTGGTTGCAATACCTTTGTTAAGGTCAGTAAACAAGTCAAAATAACACGTGGTATTTTGCCAGAGAAATGTTAGAGTTCGTAAACAAGTCTGGATGGTGCCTGGCAAAATGCCAGAGGGAGTGGTTTGAGAAGTAACAAAAGTGAGCCATTAAGTGTGGAGATTCCTTATTGGTTGACTGATGTATCTAGTTTATGCTAATTAAGATAAGCTGTGCAAAATGTATAAATAGCTCTGTTGTCCTAAAATAAACGGCTCTCTCTCCTGCTGTATCAACTTACACAAGTTATTCGTCATTCCCCCCCCCCCGCTATTCTTGTGGCATACCTTTATTTTATTTCTTTATTTTTTGTGGTGCTGAGAATCGAACCCAGGCCCTCGCACTTGGTAGTTAAGTGCTCTCCCTCTGAGCCTCAGCGCCAATGGGGTTGCCTTCTTAAGGAAACTGCTTCAGCTCTGCTCTTAGTTAACAGGGTGTGTCATGTTCCCTCCCTCCCTTTGGGGGCAGCTGGGTGAAGCTGTGGGAAGATCTGATACAAGACATAAAAAGTATCATGAGGACAGCCCTCTCCAGCCTCTGCTAGGGACCTTCAGCCTGCTGCAGCCCTGCTGGCCCCAAAATAAGGTCAGCCTCCTTTTTGTCTTTGAGAGTCAAACAGGTTTATTAGCAAGAGGTCCAGCATAATATTAAAAATCATATTCAAAACTATCAGTTTGGCCAAGTGCAGTGGTGCACACCTGTCATCCCAGAGGCTTGGGAGGCTGAGAATATAAGTAACAATAAATGTTGGTGAGGATGTGGGGGAAAAGGTACACCCATACAATGCTGGTAGGACTGCAAAATCATGCAACCACTCTGGAAAGCAGAGAGTCCTCAGAAAACTTGGAATGGAATCACCATTTGACCCAGTTATTCCACTCCTTGGCGTATACCCAGAGGGCTTAAAATCAGCATGCTATAATGACACAGCCACATTAATGTTTATAGCAGCTCAATTCACAATAGCTAAGCTATGGAACCAACCTGGGTTCTCTTCAACAATGAATGCATAAAGAAAATGTGGTATATACACAATAGAATAATACTCAGCCATAAAGAAGAATGAAATTATGGCATTTGCTGATATTTAATGGAACTGGAGACTGTCATGCTAAGTGAAATAAGCCATCCTCAAAACCAAATGCTGAATGTTGTCTCTGATATGTGGATGCTGACACACAATAAAGGGTCCAGGAAGAATAGAAGTTCATTGGATTAGACAAAGGGGAATGAAGGGAAGGGAAAATGATGGGAATAGGAAAGTGGAATGAGTTGGACATAACTTTGCTCCATTCATATTTGACTACCTGACCAGTGAAACTCCACATCAGGTACAGTAACAAGAGAGAGATCCTAGTTAGAAAAAGATATACTCATGTGTATTCAATATGTCAAGATACACTCTGCTGTCATGTATATCTAAAGAACAACAACCACAAAAAGAAGCAGTCTACCTGAACAGTCTCATGAATACATACAGAAACATAAAGTGGGGTTATGAAAGAAATCGCAACAAAAGTTACAAGTCTATTGTGGGGGAGGGGGAGAACAAAACCCAAGTAGACTCAATGGTTTTAGAGAGAATTGATTCATTTCCTTCAAGAGATATCTGTGGAGTGCCTATCTGCAAGAATAGAGAAAACATTCATCACATCTTTTCCTTTGTCTTCCTGCCAGGCAGGAAGAGGACCCTCCTTAGCTGTCCTGTAGGCAGGGCAGATCAGCCAACATGATGACATTCCTTAGCTCCTGGGCTGGGACAATTGAGAGCTGTGTGCTTCTCCCTGTTCACTGGCTCAAGCAAATGACCTCAGTGTGGCAGAGCCTCGTGATGGTAGATCCCTGAACCCTGAGTCACTGCCACTTTGTATTAATCATGAGATTAAGGAGAGCTGCTCACTTTGTATTAATCATGAGATTCAAGGGTTTTAAGAAATTTGTTCCAATTAGTTTTACATGACAGCAGCATGCCTTTTCACCCATTGTACATGAGGGAACATAATTTCTCATTCCTCTGGCTGTACACGGTGCTGAGTCACATCAATAGTGTGATGCTACATGTATATAGGGTAATAATGTCTGTTTCATTCTAGCTGACTTCCCATCCCCACCACCCCATCCCTCCCCTCAATC
This sequence comes from Ictidomys tridecemlineatus, assembly GCF_052094955.1. Taxonomy (NCBI): domain Eukaryota; kingdom Metazoa; phylum Chordata; class Mammalia; order Rodentia; family Sciuridae; genus Ictidomys; species Ictidomys tridecemlineatus. Next base: position 124,396,782 of record NC_135487.1, on the reverse strand, counting down.
CCCTCTGCACAATCCAAACTTCCCTCATTCTTGCTTCATTCTACCACCGCCCCCAGACCCTGGCCCCTGCCCCACTATGGATCAGCATCTGCTTATCAGAGAAAACATTTGGCCTTTGATTTGGGGGGATTGGCTTATTTCACTTAGCAAATTTCATCCATTTACCTGCAAATGCCACAATTTCATTCTTCTTTAAGGCTAAGTAATATTCCATTGTGGATATGTACCACATTTTCTTTATCCATTCATCTGTTGAAGGGCCTCAAGGTTGGTTCTATAGCTCAGGTATTGTGAATTGAGCTGCTATAGACATTGATGTGGCTGCATTACTGTAGTATGCTTTGGGTATAAATCAAAGAGTGGAATAGATGGGTCAAATAGTAAAGGACATTTTTTTTTTTTACAATAGGTAGTATTAACTATCCTGATGAATACACCTGGGACAGGTATTATTTTAGGGCTTCAGAATAAAGCAGACAGCAGGCAGTATTAAGCAGACAGTTCTTGCCCTCCTGGAACCTGTATTTTAGTTGAGGGAAGTGGGGGGAGGGGCAGACAGACTTTCGCAGAATGAAGAAATAATTACCCAAGAGAGGAAAGTCTGAGGTGTCATGGAAAGAACAAGTAGGGTGTCGTAAAGAGGATCAGATACTCTCGCCTCTGGCTCTGCCATCATTTGGGTCTGTTTCTCCCTATGTTCGAGGCTTGGCCCCAGAGTCTGTAGGAGGGGTGTGCTATTGAAGGGGATTGTCAGACCCTAACTGCTTTGCTCTTTCTCTAAAGTATTCTAAAATCATAACAGAATGGTAGGTGGTTTCTATGCATCATTAAGGGAAGAACATATAAACACAGATGAACTTTACCACTAATGTGAAAACTGGTAATTTCATATGGACGTCAAAATGTGAGGGGCAGAAAATGATGAAGAATTTTCACAACTTGTCTCCCAGAAAGCAATGAAAAAACCCACTAACTTCCTTAAGAACCATTTCAGAACTCTGCAAGTTTGTCATTGATTTGCAGCAACCTAAGAAGTTATTTATTCAGGAAGAACAGCTTACATTTGATAAGAACAGGGAGTGTTGGGTGTTTCAACCTGTCCTAGTCCCATTTCCCGTCCTCCAGGTCCTCTGTAGTTTGGAAAATAACAGGGTGTGGTCAGGTCCAATAGGCGCTTGAGGAGCCGATGGGACTGGGCTCTTTCAGAGGTTCATTTCCAGAGAGTTGCCATCCTTTGACCTCTCAGTGGTCCCCAGGAAGACCCCATGCACAGTGCTGTCTGGATTTGGTCTATAGGGGAGTAGCCCCACTGAGACAAGTCATTAACTTAGGGGACACTTGTTGAAAGCGATGACTAGTAGTTGTTGGTGGCTGTGGCTGTATACAGGAGAGGATAACAGTTGATGCTAATCATAATCAAAGAGCTTATAAGAAAAAGCTGGATAGGAGACCTGTGTACACAGGGACTCTGAAGAGCTCTGACGTATTCCTGGGAATCTAGATGCTCACACACATCGATAGAGCTAGACAGATTCCCAGTAAACAAGCCCACAGCAGCCACGGAGAGTGTTGGTTCCAGGTCTGTGGGTTACAGGATTGGCCCAAAGTGAGGTCCCGCCCTGTGCTTTTAGGAGTTAATACTTTTCCCTTGGAATGTCAGACCTGCAAGGAGTTTCTTTGATTGGCTGGAGGGCTTTGGACCACTGAACAGTCTAACAGTGTAATTTGGGATGGAGGCTGGCCCTACTAGATTATTTTAGGTGAGAGCTAGCCATGCCCCAAAGACCAACACTGTAATTTAGAGTGGAGACTTTAGTTCACATGGCATCAGGTGACCTCCAAGTGGTTGAAGACTGAGGTCAACCATGTGGGTAATTAATCATGCCTACATGATTTGATATGCTTCAGATACAAGTTGTCTCCTAAAAGCTCATGCATGACAATGTGAGAAATTTCAGAGGTCAACTAATTGTGTGATGAGGGTTTCGACCTAATCAGTGCATTAATCCCATGATAGGGTGGTAACTGTGGGCCCGTAGAAGGTGGCTGGAGGAGGTAGATTATTGGGGGTGTGACTTTGATTCTCTCTGTTTGCTCGAGTGATGTCCCCAGATGATTTCCTCTACCACACACTTCCGCCATGATGTTCTGCCTCACCTCAGGCCTGAAGGATGGGTCAGCTGTCTATGGACTGAAACCTTTGAAACTGGAGCCCTCAAATAAACTTTTCCTCCTTAAAGTTATTCTTATCAGGTTTTTGGTCACAGAGGTGAAAAATCGACTAAAACAATGATGGAGGCCAAATAATACCTTTGACCATGAAGACTCAGACTGGAAAACTGCCCACTCACTGTATCACACACCAGAGCAGGAAGGTAATGCTCTCCCATCTGATCCCATGACGAGAGGATGACTGGAAACTCTGGTACTTCCCTGGGCTCTTCCTGATGTGTGCTTCCTGGGCTCACTTTTAATCTGTGTCCTTTCCAAGGTTATAATAAACTATAACCTTGACTGTAGTAGCTTTCCATGACTTCTGTGAGCTCTACCCAGGAGTTCTCACATGCCTCGAAAATCACACACCTTGGACTGATCCAGCTGTATTCCATCTCTCTTTTGTATATTTTGAAAAAAATATTATTATCCTTGATATTATTATTAGCGGTGCTGGAGGCCAAATGCAGAGTCTCACTTGGTAGGCCAGTGCTCTGCTGCTGAGGTACAGCCTCAGCACCTTGCTGTCTTCCCTCTGGGCATAACATTCACGCTGTCTGACAAAATCATCAATCTCTCAGGTTATAAATTCAATATTTAGTGTCAACCAGTCTTTAAAACCATTCAGCAATCAGTTTTACACACAGTAAGGAAGAAAGATTAAAACTTTATTTGAAAAAAATATTTTTGTAGTTGTAGATAGACAGCATGCCTTTATTTTATTTGTTTATTCTTATGTGGTGCTGAGGATTGAACCCAGTGCCTCACACATGCTAGGGGAGCACTCTGACACTGAGCACCAGCCCCAGCCCCAAGGATGAAGCTTTGTTTTTGAGCAATTATTCATGAAGATGCCGAAGGAGAGATCCTTAAATGATCACATTTTTTTTTTCTCTGAGCTTTTCATCATTTTTTGGCATCTGGAACAGATTCCCCATCCTCACCCAGAGCAAGGCCAGGATGTGCCTCTTGATGTTTTTATGTGTTCCAGTCCCTCCCATCACACGCTATGGCAGGGTGCCGGTTTTCTTGTGGGAAGCCACGTATGAATTGTGGGTTTGTTTGAGCCACCACAAGACAGGGGGGTTGCTTTTCTGAGAACTCCTGACCTGCACCCACCAGTTGCAGATGGCTCAGATTCAGCAGACAGCCCTCCTTAGCTCACAGCCCTAGGGTCAAATTCAGCCTCCTCCGGAAGTGGGTGTAACCTCCCTAGCCCTGTCTTTATCTGATTTTCTTCTTGAAGCCTGCCACACTGAAATCTCTTGCTGTATTTCCCCTTAAATAAAGAATTTGCGCCTTTTTCATTGTGCATTTCCAGTTTCTGACAGGACTGAAAAACCCACCAAGCCCCAGCTTTTAAAACTATTTCCTACCTCTTGTCTTTTGTTTCTTATTGATTATTTTTAGGCTTTTAAAGTTTCCCAGCAGGTTCTCACTCCAAGCAGGAATCTGGGCTGCTGGGGTTTTGGTATCAGTTTCTTTTTTGTATAATGTGGAATTTGGCAAGATAGAGAGGATGGATTTTTCTTCTTCAACAGTAAATGAAAGCAGAATCAATTATTAGGTGAGTTATCTGGAAATAAATATGTCTTTTATTTCCCATGGGAGAGGTTGTGTAAGGGTCCGGCGGAGCGTCGGAGAAAGAGAACACACAAGAGACTGGCTCCATGCAATTTTCAAAAGGGAATTTATTGGGGATCCATTCCAGCACGCTGGGGCCCCGTGCTTACTCAAGAAGGGAGAGCAGCCCGGAGCCCAGAGCAGAGGTCAAGCAGAGCTTAAGTACACTTTCTGGAGAGGGCTGTGGGCTTTGCATACATCAGAACAAATCATCATGGGGCACGGGAAAATTGAACAACAACTCTGAGACATGATTAGCACATTCATTGGCGGGAACAGGTCGGGCGGTGGTGATTGGTCATTCCTAAGCGGGTTACACATTCAAACTGATTGGTTTGGGCCCTGTGACAAACTGCACAGGGCCCTAGGCTAAATGGCCAGTAGGGCATTGTCTTAACTATCTCAGGAATCTGGGTGTAGCAGAGGAACTTTGAGATGCCTGGGTCTTTTACATTTTAATTTTGCAGTTTAGAATCAGCTTAGAAATTTTACCCTTACATTCCCCACTCCTTTTTCTGGCTATTTTTAATCTTAAAAGTACTGAATCATAATTATTGGAGGGTCTCATTTTCCATTTCTGCCAGTGGAGCACATTGTTGTCTGATTACTATGAGTTGTCCTGCGTTTCCTAGAATCGATTTCAGCATGGCCTCCATTTTAGATTTCACTTGATATTAGACCCCGATTTATCTAACTACACTGACTACATAATTTTAAATCTGGCTTCATTTCCTCCCCTAATTTGGGAACTCCTTACTGCTGTGAGGAAGGGGGACAAAGAGAATCTTTCTGGCTTCTTCAGGCTGAAAACGGATGGAGTGGGGCAAGCAGTTTGGAGTCCCCTTTTAAAATATCGGGTCTATCGAGTGGTCCATGCTAAAAGTCTAATTGAGAAGTAATAGGCTGGAGGGCCTAATGATAGGTGGTCTATAAGAGAAACAAGAACTCATTAGAACTGGAACCAGATTGATGCAGCAATAAATGCCACAGCCCAGGAATATGCCAATGAGTATAAGGGCCTAGACAAAGACTAACAATGTTTTTCACCAGGAAATACCAAGAACCAGGAGCTAAGATATTGTTTCCACGACAAAGTTGCTGAGGGCATGGCTTCCATCTGAGCATGTAAATCTGCCGCAGTCTGGCTGGGCACAATTCAGGAGCCACTTGTCAAAAGAAACTAACTTTATTTTTAGAACTACAAACGCCAAGCAAAACAGCTCCTCAGGAAAAAAACCCCTCAGAGCCCAACTGCCACCACCGGCTTCCACAAGCCTCTCACCCACACCAACCTCACCACCTCCCACCGTCCTCCTGCTCTTGAGGCTGATTGGCTGGGTCGTGTGGGCAGAGCCAAAGAAGTCCCCCAATGAGCAGCTCCGTGGTCTGAAAGGGCAGGGAAACAGCCCAATGAGCAGCTCTGTGAAGGAGCCAATCAGCTAGATGTTGCTGGGGCCGCTGTCAGCCAATCATCAGCCAGCAGCTGGAAGTTTGCTGGCAGGTGGAAGTTTGCTGGGGCTCCTTTGGCTGTGGCTCTCAACATAAATCTTTAAGGATATTTGTCACATTGTCAGAAATGTCAGGGATGTAAACACAACAACTAACATTTAGGGTTACAGATGTCTTTTCCCTTAAGATATAGTCTAATAATTTAATGCCATCTGATCCTGCAAAATCCTTTACTAGTATGACCTCTATGTCTAATAGAGAAATCTTTAATTCTGTTACTTAGGGCTGGATAACCATACTAGCAAACATCAAGCCTACCTGCGTTGGTTAGAAATAAAGGCCTTAGACTAAAACTACTCTAAGCAGTCCCTTTGACAGTTATCAGGCATTTTTGTCTAAGAATCTCTTTTGTAACCTCCAGTTTACTTATTGTTGGAGGTTATATTTAACTATTATTATCATTTAAGATGTCCAGGAACAGCTGTGGTTTGGCTTTGCCTGTCTTTGCTAAGTGTTTAAGATGAAGCAAGTCAAACTGACGTCTGTTTCTACCTATTGTTAACAGTCAGCTGAGTTACCCTGGGAGTCCTCGGGAACTCCACAGCAGCTTTTCAGTCCTGCTAGTGCCATTTGCGTTAGGATGGGTCCAGGTCTTGCTCGACCATATGGCTTTCATCAGAAGCATCAGGGACGTTTCCCTTCTCTGATGACCCTCCTCTTCACAGCAAATGCACTGATTGGCCTTCTGCCCTCCACTGGTCTCATTAATCTCCCTGCTCAGGAAGTTATGCAGCCTGGAGTTGCAGAGCCCTTTGGAGAAGTCCCCTATTCCCTGACTCAGACTGACTCAGAGGGCAAGAGCCAAATTTTTAATTTTTACACTTAATCTTAAACATCTAGCAAATAAGTCAACAGCCTTATATTAAGGGTACTGAACTTTAATGTCTATCTCTCTATTCTGTAGGTGGCAACTCCCTATAACTCATTATCTTAAATTAAAATTAACCCAGGTTGTGAGTTCTTAAAGCAGTGCCTCTTTAAAACTAACTAGGATAAAAACATATTTGGTTTATGTAATAGCTACCTTGAATTCTGGCAGAGTTATACATTATAATCCCCTGTTTGAGGTCCTGGAAATCGTGACAAAAACCAACTTTTGGACACAACCTTAAATGCACTGAAATCTGGTCTATTTTTTTTATAGTCACTCCCACATGTAGTGAGATGGGACATAGAGCCTTATCTCAAGTAAGGTGGGGTTCTTCATAAATCTTAAGTACTGTTGATCTTTGCTTTTTAGACATCATTTTACAAAGCTTACATAAACTGTTGCTCAAGTTTACATGAACATTAGCTAACACAACATAATATCACATCTAAAACATGAATTAAAGGAAGGCTGGAAGCTTTTAACCTCTTGTAGGAAAGTAGCAAAGTACTTTTTGTGTTTTACAATAAAACCTTTACCCAGATTAGGCTCTCATTAACTTAAAAATACATTTAAATTGTGTCTCAGTGTAGAAAGCAACATAGAACTTTATATATCTTACTGATAACAAGTCTAGTTATAGAACACAAATGATATAATTAAATCTCCAACATGTTTTTTCTTTTTCTTTTTCTTTTTAAGTCTAAAATCGCCATACAACTTTAGAACACCAGCTTGATATAATGTTCTTTTGAAGCTTTTACCTTACAAACTTGTATACTTTGTATACCTGGAAGATATGAACACATTAGTAACATCACAATTACATTGATAATTTTATGCTAACCAAGTTTGGCTTTTAAAGAAATAACAGCACAATTCTCTAAAACAACAGCACTTGTTTAACCAGCTGTTTAATTTCTTAAAGATTACCTGTTCAAAAACTTACACTTATAACCAACTTACACAGACTTTCTTTATCACTTACTTAAACCCTCTTATTTACTTAAACTCTTATTGTAAGAGTTTTTAATTTCTCTTTTCCGTATGTTAATCCCCTTTTTTAAATATGAAACAATCCTTGTAAATGTTTTAATTTAGGCAAATTATTATATTTTAATAAAAAATATTTTGTTATTTACAGTACACAGTTAATCACATCTGTTTGCCATTTCATGAAAATGCAAGCAATATTTAAGAATATAGACTTATGTCTGTTGAGACTTTAAATTTTAGTAACCTTGTTCTCAGTGATGACAAAGAAACTTTACCCCCCCTTTTTTATTTACTAATTTATGAAAACATCAATAATATTACCCAATAGAATTTAAGAAGTTAAGAGTACTTGATGGTATATTTAACAGTTAGCATTTTAACCTTATAAATTAATCAGATGTCTAACAAATACATTTATGAGTAATTCCATGTCAAATCTACTTTACTCATTTTTACCAAGATATCAGGTAAATGTATTGAACAGTATCAGGCATTTCTTTCATGTTGAAGAAAAGTCTTAGAAACAATGGATATTGTTTATAGACATCAACAGTTTATTAGTTCTTTGACCACCTAGAGAGACTTGTGAGTTAAGTTTAATTCTAAAAACTTCTTTACTTTCATCTGTTTACTCAATTTAAATTGAAACTTTTAAAATTACATTAATTCAAGGTACTCGGATCCATTTTAATTCATGAGCATTTATTTTCCATTTGTCAATCTTGATATCAGGTACGTGACATATGGACCCACACACATATGGACAGACAACACAACACACAGTGTGCACACATATAAAAGTAAAGGCCTTGTAGCTTTTCACAGATGAATCTCCATTGCAATGTTGCACATGTTTAAATACTTCATAATTGAATAAAAATAGGATCAGGGAAAAAAATTAAACTAGGTGTATAGGACCAAAACGGTGAGCTCAAAAAATGTGAAATATAAAAAAAAAACAAACAAAAAAACAAGAGTTCTAGAAAAATGACATGTCTGGTAACTATTTTAGTCAAGTACCATACAATTTACTTTGGGATTTAGTCTAGTATGAGTTCAGGTAATAGAAGCTTTTATCTTTTTTTGTGGGGTGGGCAGGTCTCAGTCTCCAACTGAGCTTGCAGGCTTCTGCCATTTGCATTTCAGTGTAAGTCCTGCCTGAGGTCTACAAGGAGCTGGGAAAAACTGCTGGTTTGAGTAAAAACCTCATGCCTAAGACACTTGTTTTAACCATTTTAGTTGGTAATCAGTTAGGTTTAGATGAAAATTATCATACCGTAGTTCTTATTGTGTTTAAGAACAAAGCGATGTTAAGTTTCTTAATGAGATAAGCCACTGACTGTTGAGCTGGTCCTCTTCCTTGTGTGACCATACCTAGGGTTATTCCTTGTCTCTCAAGTGACAAACTGGTTAAATTTTGCTCCAAAACCTGTTCATTATTCAAGGGGAATAAACCTTTTGGAAACACGCTGTTCAGATATTTCTAAGAGGTCTAAAGTAAGAGGTGAGAACAGAAAAGCTGGTGCTTGTATTCAAGGGGAAACTGACCTCTTGGTTCCCTACAGAGAAGGAGGAGAAGCATACCAGGGGCATTTGAGGCTATAAGTTCTGAAATATCTCAATATAAAAATACACTGAGTACATCTGAGTACAGGAATAGTAATGGGGGATTTTAAACTGGCTTGTGAAGGTTAACTATGTCAACAGAGAGAGCCTGGATGTTTTTCTTACTAAATACCTCATGTCTTTTGGTCCTACAATGGGAATTGCTATGTTTCTGGTTGGGCAAAGGAAGGGGAGCACCCAGGAGGGATTGGATGTTGGGGGTAAGAGGGAATCCTCCTGAGAGTCCTGCTGAGCTCACACATTAGAGGCAGCATATTGTGCATCCAACTTAGTTTTTACTGTTCAGACTCCTTATTAATTATGTTATCTCTGACAAATCAACTTCCAATGGCAAGATTGTACAATACTTCAGAAAACCATTTGAAAAACAAATTGTTACACTAAAACACCATCTTTTTTAGATACATTTACAACTATTGGTGATCCATTCAGCCAAGATCATTCCCAAGAAACAACCTATAAGACCAACACATATTGCCCATGTCTTAAAGGGCCAGAAAGAGATACAAAGCAAAAACACAATGACAGAGAGGATCTCCAAAGTATGCCTGACATGAGCAACCGGAAGGAGATCACACGTCTAGATGGACACTCTGCCTCCAGATAGGCCCAGACATCATTAGGAATTCAGTGTTTTTGCTGAATGTTAGCCTGACTTTAAGCACAAGGAAATTATTAGAAAACTACAAAATGTAGACCATTGAAAAAGAGAGCTGACATATCTTCTTCAGTCAATGTCACCAGGAATAAGATAACAGAAAAGGCATTTGGGGTTAAAAAGATATTTTTAAAACACACTCATATATATATATATATGTAGGTATGTATACACACACACACATGCACACACACACACACACACACACACACACACATGCCCACACACACATGCCCATATACATATATTTATGTGTGTGTGTGTGTATATATACATTATATATATATATATATAATGTGTATATAAATAAATATGTAAGAGTGTGCTCTTCTCCTCCTCCTCTTTTTATATAAAAACTATATATAATTTATAAATACATAGTTATATAAATATAATTATATATAAAATATATATGTGTGTATATATACATACATACACATATGTAAATATATGTATATGGATACATATACTATTCTTATCACTTGTTCTAGGGACTGGTCTAGAAATGGGAAACAAAGCCAAAAGAAAAAAGAATGAAAGAAAGAAAATAAACTTTTTTATATACAATTTTTCTTTAAAAGAAAAAATGTCACTGAAAGACTGCTATGCTGTTTCACCCTCCATGTCCATGAGTGATGTTGGCCTTCAACGTATGGCTACAGCAACATAAAAAGAAATCTCTATCATACATGTATACACACCTACTCACATCCTAGGAACACTCTGAAGACACAAAACAGACTTCAGTACAATTGGTGTCTTGCCCACACCACTAAAAAACAAGGAGAGGGCTGCCATATGCAAGACTTTGCATAGGCTTGGTGTGGACACCAGTCTCTTTCTGAGCGAAGTCAGGTTAATAAAATGGGACAGCATACTTAATGGGGGACAGGAGGGCAGTACATTTTGGAGAACATGTTAACAAAGGAAGCAGATTATGATAAGCTACGAATGAGAGGGCCTTTGTGAAGTCACCAATATCCTTCCCCTCATGGACTCAAAGAGCTCAGACCTGATGGTGCAGTGCAAAGTCCAGCTGGCTTGGCTCAGAGGAGCTACCTGGTGAGGTGTGGGTCTGTGAAAGGTGCTTGCTGAACACCACTGACACTGTCCAGCAGGGCCCTGCTGCTCACTAGGGTGCTTCTAGGACTGCCAAGGAATGCCATGTTGGGACCATAAGACTCATGTGTAGCGGGCAACTGTTGTCCCCAAGCTGATCATCTGAGGAGAGCTGCTGAGGTGAGAACCATGCTGTGGCAGGTGTTGTGCCACAGAAGCTGTTAGGAAGCAGTGACACAAAGTTTACCATGCAATCTTAGGTGCTCTTTCCTTAATGCTGGACCTGGTAGTATTTGCCTATGGGTATTCCATCACTGTCAGGAAGTAATTTTGTCTTTCTGCCTACCCTAGTAGGACACATCTCTGATCACGTCTTCAGACCTGCACCAGCTTTGAAGGAAGAGGGCCCAGATGCTCCTTAGAAGATGGGGTTATTCAGATAGGGGGAGGAGGAAGGCCAAGGCTTCCTTATGCTTTAGAGACCTGTGGTGGCTTTGCTTCTTATGTAGTTCCTAGAAGGCAAGGCTCTCAAGACAGGAGCACACAGCAGGGCCCTTAAGGATTTCATGGGCAAGCAAGCAAAACAACCCTGTTCAGATAGAACTGTCAGATCTGATGATAGTGCCCAGAGGCCGGCAAGAGGGCAAAGCATGAGGAAGGTAGGAACAGGATGGGAGATGGTTAAGAGGATGAGCCAAGGGGATGCACTGGGTCTGGAGGAGATTCCAGGTTCCAGCTTAGAGGAGAAGTCTCCCTGTACCTCCAAATCTTTGCTATCCTAGCCACCATCCCACTGCATGCTGTGTGGTCATATCCTACCACTTCCTTTTCATTAGCCAGTTCATGCTACAAGTTATGTAGTCTGAAGGGAATTAAAGGCCTTTGTCATATCCTAGGAAAAGAAGGATGGATCATGAAAAACACACATGTAGAAACACCCTGTGGGGATTGGAGAGGAGATGTTGGGGGAAGTTCCCTGTTAAGTGTGTGTATCAGTTTTCTTAAGGAGAGGTCAAATTGACAGGGACCTCAGACATCATCTAAGTCTAGGTCCACCTTTTACAGATAAGGGGCATCAGCTCACAGAGACAAAGAGGCCAGCTAAAGGCATACAACCAGGTCGTGACAAGCCTGGAGTTACAGACCAGATATCAGGAAGAAAAGACGGTGGACTGCACACTGGAGGCAGCCGGTGGGAACTGGAGGCTTCTGGGTTAACTTGGCAGGCACAGGATGAGGCTGTACAGAGGCAATCTTGTAAGTGTTGTGCTAAAGTGGCTCAGGAAAGAAAGCAATCCTCAGAGAAGAACCAAAGGGAAGCAGAAAACAAGAGCCAGTTAAATCAAGGCCCCTGATCCTTGATCATGCTATAGAGGTCAAAGCTCTAAGGGTACAATTTAGGAACATTCCTAGGAGAATGCTCAGTTCCTCTGATGTTTATCATCTAAGTGTAATGGTTTAATTTCTGATTTTTAAAACAATCAGTTACATATCAAGTTTTTCTTCAAAGTATTTCTAGGGAATTATAAGCACAGTATTTAAGTAAATGTATACAATATCTGGTACACATATTTTAAAATTTTTTCCCTTAAAGTTCAGTGTTTTATTTGAATTATCAATTTTTTTCTTTTATGACAATGTGACCATATGGATCTTCCTTCATTTATTTCTTTTTGCCTTCACCTGTTACTGCCTTCCATCATTTCATCTCTCTCCCTATGTAAACCCCCATTTTCTGTCCACTTCTCACACTCTCCTGGGTCTTTTCAGTTTCTCCCTATGAGGTCATTTTTCTGTGCCCTGGCTTGTTGATCCCAGACACACTACCTGTGTTTCCGGTTTTTTTTTTTTTTTTTTTTTATATAGTTCCTGTCCTGAGATAAATGGAATTGCTTTTTCCAGTGAGTAGGGCAGGCCAGGAGCTCTTGGGGGTGGATTAGTTAATATAACCATTCCATAGTCATTTTCTCTCATTCTGAGATGAATTTTGAGAGTGCAGATGGAGAGAGTAAGATAGACCTGCGAGGAAAATGCTGCCCTCTACTGTGGGCAGAGTAGTGGGCTGGTTTCAATTTAAATTTGTGTTTTTTTTTTTTTTTTTTTTTACCAAAATCTACTTTTAATAAGTGAACAGACAACCAGCCCCTACCCTGCTTTACCTGCACAGCCACTGCTGGCCCAGCTGCCACCTCACAGCAGGCCATCACCAGCCAGTAGTACCCTTGCCATCCTCACAGCCCCCTGTGGAAGTCCCCATCTCCATGCCTGTAAAGGGATGCCACAGAGACCGACTGCTGCTTTCAGTGCCTTTAGTGGACTGGAAATCTCAGTAAACTTCTCTGAGCAGCAAGGAACAAGGACTTGTTCAGACATCTCAGAACTGGATGTAGAGGTTGGCAGTAGACACAATCGATAAATAGACAACTTCTCAAATAAAAAGGCTCCACATGAGCTCCCCTCAGGGAGATATTCACACACCTGACTGCAGAGCACACCTGCCGCTGGCCAACCGGAGGGCGGCAGGCAGCCTTTGGAGGGTCAAGCAAAGGAGACAGGAGCTGGAGACCTCGCTGCACGATGTCCCGATTTGAGGGCTGCGGGGATCAGCAGGGACCACAGCAGCTGCCATTAAAAACAGAGCACAAACGCACCCCCTGGTGCTCTTGGCATGCCCTGTGCATGCAAGGAGGTGAGAGAGGCTTGTGTTGTGGTCTAAATGCCTCTGAAAAAAGGTCAGTGATTCTGCAAGCTTCGTACCCCAGGAGACGAAACACTAACTACGGATCCCGATGGCATCCTCAGACCCCGGGCTGTACTGGGGTCACTTAAGTGTCTGCTTTTTCTTTGCCACTTGGGCTGCCACAGTGGTTATGGATGCAAGGGTGTCCAGGCTGACAGACATAGTCTTGGCTGGATCAGGCTGAACTGTTTCGGCCCGAGCTATATTTGTACAACTTGTAGCCTGTGATCCACAACCGCCCTCATTTGCCGCTGGCCCTGATTCCACCCCCAAGAGCGCTGGCCAGTGGCTGGTCTCTGGGGGACTTGGCAGTGCATGGCGGGAAGGTCTTATGTGGCCAGGATGGTCTTGGAGGTGGCTTGATAGGGCATCCAAGGGCCATGCGTGGGGATGGAGGCAGCGAGCTCTGGCCCTCTCTCGCCATGCATTAGGCGGGAGTCTGAGTCCTGGACGCTGGAGGAAGCACGGGGATGAGTGTGGGATGGAGGTGGTCGCTCTGGCGCTGCATTGGGCTGGGGACTGCAGCGATGGCTGCTGACCAGTTGCCATCCAGGGTCAGGACGGCCATAGGGTGACGTGGGAGTCCCGGAGGGGAGGCGGCTGCGGGCGGGGCGGGGTCTCCCGCGAGGATGGAACCTTGAGATGGGCGCCCACGAGCAGTAGACGTCACCAGCGGGCACTATGGAAACCGGAACCCTGTGGTCCTTGGTGATCAGTGAGCAGTTGGAGCAGGACGACGACGCTGCGGCAGCTGGGGACCAGAGCCATACTCGTGATACTCAGGATACTCACGGGTTAACCTGACTCTTCCTTCTGGGTTTTCGGGTCTTCACAATCCTCTTTCCCACTGCGATCGTTTTGTAAGTGTCATGACATTTCCTGAAATTTCATTCTGTTGAGTACCTAGGTAGAGAAACTAACAAGTGCTGTTCCCCTTTTACTTTTTCTTTTCCCACTTCTCCTCATCTAGGCCTTGGGTGATGACTACTTTGGGGAAGGGAGGGGGGCCTAAAGGGGCAGGGACACCCTCCTTGCCTTTCTTTCTGAGGGCCCCCACTGTTGCATCTCTATCCTGCCTCTTCTCTGTCCTTCCCTTATTACTGTCCCTTCTGTTTCCACTCACCATTTTTCACTCATGACCTTAGCACACAGAGTTAGGGTGTAAATTGGAATTGATAAGCTGGGAGATCCCAACTGCTACAAGGAGAGAATGTCCCTGTGAGTATGTGGCCAGGATGCCCCAAGACCTTGTGGGTGACAAAAATCTGGTGTTCCAAAGGTCGCCCCCCTTCTGTGGACACCAAGTGGACCAGGACTGTCCTTTTCTTTGAGTCAGACAGGTGCTGGTTTATTTCACTTTGTCACTGCTGTCCCTACCTTAGAGACCAAGGAGAGGGTTCCACACTGAGTCATTTGGATCTTTGACATCCACTGAGTTCTTTGGATCTTTTGGGGGAAGGGAGGAGTGTTAGGTGTTTGGTGAATATTCCAAGACCATTTCTAAACAGCAGGCAGCTTTTTGTACTATATCAGTTTTGTTCTTTTCCTCTTTGGTTCACTTCACCTCCTTATTGAGTTTGGGTGTAGGGGTCTCCCTCTTCATGAAAAAGAATTCAAAATTAGATGTGAAGATGAGTGTTCAGGATGAGTAAATAAATCACAGCACATTATACATGTATACATGTGTGTCTTTGAAATTAAATCCTCCCCATCCCAGTGTGTTCTTTAAGCAGTTTCCAGAAATGCCTACTTAGAAATGCTACCTTATTGTAAGAACTGTGCAAGGGAGGAGCAGTGACACTTAAGCCTCATTAGGTTGACAATACCTATAGCTCAGGTCTCATGATTTTGATAAAACCTTTCAGACTGAATTGGAAGAAAGCCCAATGTGCCCAGGTAGAAAAGTTTCACCCCCCCAAGTTGGCAGGATATTCAAGTTTGGCTGAGTTGAAAAATCACTGTTCAGTGAATGTAGAGTAACACCAGCCCACTCCACCCTCCTGAAAATAGAACAACCTCTCAATTATCATCGCCTTCTCCTCCCACCTGTAAAAGCCCTTGACCTAGGAATGTGGGCATTTACAACTGCTCTTGGTCCCAGGGGGTTAGTACTACCAGTGAACAAAGATGATTCTTAGAAGGGATTCTGGAAGGATTTTGATTCCTTTCTATCATAACTGATTCAGCATTCACTCTGAAAATTTAGCAGGATCTCACTTTATGCTAGACAGAGTCCCTGTAGAACATTTCCATTTAATGAGTGGCAGAATACAATAACCAAAAACTAGAGACCAAGGAATGATTATTTTCAATGGAGGGAATGAAGTGATATTTTTGTGTGAGCTTCAAAGTAAAGGGTAACTTTCATTAGCACAGAAGTGGGGAGGCTTTCTGCACAGAATTTCTGGTTATCTCTAATGTCTACCAGGATCTCACTGCTTTGACAGTGCAGCCATGTGCTCAGAGCCACTGAGGAATCTAAAAGAGAGCTCTGTAGGTGGCCAGAATGTGCAGGTGTCTCAAATCAAGTCAGAACCACTTGATTTGAGACAAGAAGTCACAGACAATAGCTCTGCTTTGAAGCTTTGAAGAGTAGTTGGTTTGCTGTTTCTTTTTAATTTCCCATTCACTTTCATCATGGTGATGAGCACCCACATAAAGATAATTCATGTGTGTAAAGAAACCAGGGGATTGATAAAGGTTGGGAGCAGATTTTGGTCTTTTCTGTGGAAAGTGGTATGTGTTTTATTAATTGTCTTTATTACTACGTGATGAGGAAATGAGCCACCTTGTTCGTAGAGCAGATATTGGGCAACAATGCCTCCCTTGATAAGAGTTTTATTTTTCTTGAAGAAAGTTTCAGGTTGTATTGCTGAGAAAGTTTTCAAATGTCACAGTCTTCCTTTTTATTTGATTTGTTGTGGTGTTCCATATTGAACCAGGGCTTCAGGCATGCTAGGCAAGCACTCTACCACTGAACTACACTCTAGCCCCATAGTCTTCCTTTGAAAGGAAGAAGTAGGAGCTAATTAACATGTTTATAGAAGTGATAGGGAAGGGTAAGTTCAGTTTCAACTTCAGGGTGTATGCAGACAGAACCTTCCATAATGTTACTTATAATATATTTCTCTAATATTCATTGAGTACCATCATGATGATACATTTGTGCTTAGCATGTTAGAATGAATGGCTGGCTTGCACAGGACATTCAGGGGACTCTAGGCTTGGTTGAGCCTTGCTGCAGAGAAATGAGAAGGAGAGTGATGGAGCTTATGGGGATGATCTTGAGATAGCCCAGAGTAGATCTGAAGGTAGACTACAAAAACCAAAACAAGTTTTTATTATGGGAAATTTCAAACATGCATGAAGTAGGCCAAACAGTATTTGAACTCTGTGTATACAACCTCAGTTTCAAAAATTATCAACACCTGAACAGTCTTTTATCTCTACTTGCATTATAATTAATAATCCTTAAAAGCAATTATACACAATACAACAACATGGCTGTGTTCCCAAAACATCCTTTATTTATAAAAATAGGCAGCTGCCCTTCATAACCCTGAATTCAAAGACGGATAGTGTTAGGTTGTATGTTTAGATGTGTGGTTCCTGTTCATTTTAGAGGTGACTGAAATAAGGGTTGAGGTTCATTATGGATATCTTTTATTTCAGCAGCATTTATTGAAAGTCCACAGAATTACTCTGGCATCTCTGTCAGAAATCGGTTGCCTGGGATCCAAGGTGGCAGAGTAGAGGAGATCCTGTTTCTGGCTGCTCTGTGCCTGAATCAGAGAAAGCTATCAGGTGGCTTCTCCTGCTCAGGCGGGGTCTTGCCTTGAGGGAACACAACATCTCAGTGCATGTGACAGGACTCCATCCAACAGATTTTCGCAGAATCCACCAGAGCTGCGAACACCAAGCAGAACTCAGAGCCTCCTTGTTCAGGTGAGAGTCCAAAGCCCACAGTTTGAGCACAGGCGTGACTCTCAAGGGGGGAGCAGAGACACCAACTCAGCACCTCATTGGGGTGGCAGAACTCCTGAGGACGCTCTGCTCCCACGCAGGTCCCCAGACCACATTCTAGGCAGAGCACGAGGACATCCCAGCTCCCACCACCTCACCAGACACCCCGACTGGGAAAAGGACTGTCTCCACCTTTCTCACCATCTTTGTTGGGTGTGGTTACCAGCCAGATCTGTGACTGCACAGGTACCTGGGTTCCAAATCCCCTCCCCCAGCTGTGATAACTCTGTATAGACACTATCAGCACAAAATCAGCTCTCAGTTGAACAAGAGCGCAGTGCCACCAGGACGCTGCCCACCTGGTGCGATCCTAAGGTGGAGGGCCTGAGGTCCCCCAGCTGAGACCTGATAAGCAAGAGAGGGGAGGGGGCTAACACCCAGGAGCAACTCAGAGAGACCAAGATTAGGGAAGCCCAGACAAGAGAGGGAGAGCTTCAGTCTTCTCACACTGGTTACCTACACCACCCTGAGGGCAGAGAACCAAGCTTGGAATAGACAATTCCACCTACTGAAAGTATGTTAGAAATGCAAAATAATAGCTTTTTGTAATATATAGAAAATTTCAAAGTCTAAAAATTATTCCAAGTACAATATCATGTGGTGTATGTTTTTGTCATTTTACCTTCTTACACACGAACATTTCTGCTGTTAGGACCCTGCTCCCTTGGAACATTTCAGCAATCACTAATGGCAAAAGCAGCTACCACCCATAAGTTCAGAAGATGGAAATTTCCTGGAAGATGTACATACTGTGAACGCATTGTCATATTTCGAGGTTTTAAATGCAAAGAGGTAAGATCTTTTTGGAATCACAATTTTTTTCTTTTGCTATATACTTTTTTGTTATGATTTTACTTATTTGGAGATGTGTGTGTCCACACACAAACACACATATGAATATGTTGTCAGGGTCTTGCACATGCCATATTTTTAGAGAGACAGAAAGAAGAAAGAGAGAAAGAGAGAGAGAGAGAGAGACAGAGAGAGAGAGAAATTTTAATATTTATTTTTCAGTTTTCTGTGGACACAACATCTTTTTTTTAATTTTATGTAGTGTTGAGGATCGAACCCATCACCCTGCGCACACCAGGCAAGCGCATTACCGCTTGAGCCACATCCCCAGCCCATCCACCCTTTCTTAAAATTGTGTTTTGAAATGGGTTCTTGCTAGATTGGTCTGGCCTTCAACTTGTGAAATTCCTGTTTCAACTCTCAAGTAGCTGGAATCATGGGCATATGCCATCACACCTGGCTTGCCAATACATTTTTAATAAAGTCCCACAGTTTATTTCTGTAGTTTTCTACTTTGTTTTGCTGCTAAATGCAATTCACAAACCACAAGTAGTACTTTTAAACTTATTTTTGTCGTTATTAGTCTGCCTATAATTTCCTAGTTGTGAATAATTTTAAGGTGAGTCAATAAGTTTTCAAATATCATTTTCTTGTAGTGTCTTATTGTCTGCCATAAAAAATGCATGGCAAACTTAACCATCGTTTGCGGACATCAGAAACTGCAGGGGAAAATGCATTTATTTGGAGAAGAATTGTCCTGTGTTGCCAAAAAGGAGCCAGATAGCATTCCTTTCATCATCAAAATGTGTACTTTAGAAATTGAAAAGACTGCCTTGTGTTTACAAGTATGTTGTTTACTCCTAAAACTCTAAAAACATAAATGCCTTTGTGATTTGTTTTAATGAAAAAGAGACTTTCAGAAAATCAGCACTCTCCATTTGTAATAACTAAATTTATTCACATTTATTTGGAAAAGGTTAATTTATTTAACTTCAACTTGTAATTTTTAAATACTAATAAAAATTGAAGTAGATACATCAACTCTGTCTACATGTCTGCATTTAGCCCTTTGTACTAAAGTAAAATATTGCATTCTGTTTTTCTTTTCTCTTCAAGGGAATTTACCGAGTCAGTGGCAGCAAGGCAAAAATCGCAATTCTGTGTCAAGCTCTGGAAACCGGAAGGCATTTAGTAGATCTGTCCCAATTTTCATCACATGACATCTGTGAAGTGTTAAAATATTACATTCAAAAGGTTAAAGTTTTATTCTAAACCTACCATCAAATGCAAACAGCAAAAATATTTTATATTTCATATTTTTCATTGGTATAGACTATGGCATCACCCCCCTCATTATTCTAAGATTTTATAATGATGTACTTTGATGTGGATATATTTCCATCCAGTATTCTGGCCACTCCATGAGCTCTGTCAGTTGTGAGCGCTTTAGTTCTTGGAACTTTTCTTGATTTTTATTGCCATTCTCCCACCCACCATCTGTCTTCGTAATTTGCACTTGAAGCTCCTGTTTGGAGATGTGTGTGTGTGCACATACACAAACACGTATATAAATATTTATAAATTTGTTATTTGCACACATGGGGATTAAAAATTCAGGGTCTTGCAATTGCTTGGCAAGCATACATGTTCTCCAATTCCCTTACCATTTCTTTATTGCTCTTTTTTTCTTCAAAAACTTTCTAAGACAGTTCCTTGTCCTTTTCTTCCTCAATAAGTAAATTATTCCATTTCTGAGATCATGTTTTAATATTCAAGAAGTCTGATTTTCTATTCTTTTGATAACATTTTTTAAATGATTATATGATGCTCTTTTATTGTGGATATTCATAGATTTTTCTCATTAAGGGTTCTTTTCTCTATTTGGCCTCTAACCTCTGTAGAAATACAATGTGACCCTCATATATAACATTAAATTTTCTATAGCAACATAAAAATTAAAAATAAAGTGAAGTGAATTTTAATATATCATTGAACATTTTGAATATCTAGTTTTTCAAATTATGAGGTATTTTGTTTATTTATTTATTTGCATTGCAGCTCTTCTTCTTTGAAATCTGGTGTCTATTTTTCATTTAGTGCACATCTCAATTTAGATCAGCTACATTTCCAGTGCTCTTTCTCCATATCTGACTAGTTGACAGCATATCGATAGCATCATTTTACACCTTCAATTTGTTCTTTTTCTACTCATTTTGATTTTTGTCTTTCATGGTGCCTAGATATATTAGAGTTTGGACTTGAAATCACTTTGGAAGCACTTGAACACATCAAGGCTTTTTTAAAACTTTGAACTTTACTATAAAGTGGTCTAGGTGGACTGTTTGGTATGTGCCTAGTTACATGTCTAGTTCCCTTTTCTGGGACTGGTGTGATCTTCTTGGGAAGGCATTTTTTTTAATTGTAGATGGACACGATACTTTTAATTAATTAATTTATTTTTATGTGGGGCTGAGGATCAATCCTAGTGCCTCACACATGCCAGATGAGTGCACTACCATGAGCCATAGCTCTTGTCCCCTAGGAAAGGTTTTGTTTTTTCCTTGCCTAGAGATACAGTACCAATACTGTGGGAGCCAGGGTTACTAAGACTGTAGGATCTGTGCTTTCAGTGTGTATATAGCCAACATATCCCCATTGGAAGACAGTTACCTCTCTGTTCCTTATGTTTGGCAATGCCTCGATTCAGAGAGCCTCTGTATCCCATTGCCCAGAGAAAAAATTTTTAGAGCTTTAGGAAGGAGATTGCCCTAGTACATAAAGTGGAGATAGGATTCTATAGAGAGCTAAGCTTTCTCAGCTGGCCCACCTGCAACCTAACCCAAGATCAGAGGACCTGGTAATGATTGTCCATGTCCCTTTAGGATTCTGAAAAACATGTTGAGTGACAAAGGGTCAGTTCTCTTGGAAATGCTGCATCAGGACTTATTCATCTGCTCTTCTACTTGTGAATTGTTGCTTTTTGTTTTCTCTATTTTCCTAGTCCTTATGAGCCTACTGTAGTTAAGTGGAATTGCAGGAGGGAAAGAAATTAAGTATACATTGCTTGATCTACAAAGTTAGCCCAGGAAACCATTGATAACCCTTTAATCACATTCTACAGACCCCTCAACTGAGAAATGAAGGTGGATACCTTTGAATGACTGGAAGTCTCATAATGTGTCATCCTTAATCTTGTTTAGTCAGTTAGGGAGAGGAGATGAATTGGGTCTAATACAATAAACTTGCATTCTGTTGAGGAATTTTGTATGTCTAAGACTTTCATTTGGAAAGTGTGCTCAATTCTTGCAATAGTGTTAGAGAGTAGCCTTTATCTGACTCATTGACCTAAAGCTCCAAGAGGTGAAGTGACTTGCTTCAGATCCCAGAGTGGTGAAGATAGAAACTGATCACAGGGTAACACCTTCACTCCCCACAGATATT
The DNA here is from genome assembly GCF_052094955.1 of Ictidomys tridecemlineatus. NCBI lineage: Eukaryota > Metazoa > Chordata > Mammalia > Rodentia > Sciuridae > Ictidomys > Ictidomys tridecemlineatus. The sequence goes on along the minus strand of NC_135487.1, from coordinate 124,375,233 downwards.
ATAGGACATCAGGTAGCTAACAGTTCACTGAATTTTCTATTGTAGATCAGTAGAAACATTGACATTCATTATGGCAGTGGATATTTGTTGTAAGAACTTCTTTTTTTGATCTATTCATGGCAAATCAGCCTGTTTTAAAGTTTCATGAGATGTTGACAGTATGTTTTTGTAGGTCATATTATCTTGTGCTAATCTTCATTCTTCCCAAGTAAAATCTATGCTCTTTAGCACTTTGATATTTTTACCCCTTACTCATAAAATCCATGGGTTTCTGATTCATTTTATAGATTTTGTTCACGATTCTATGTTTGTTCCAGTAAAACAGCTGAAGATTATGCTATTTGGTGGGCAGATGTGAATATAATGTGTTTAGGATAGAGATGAAGAGTTTTAAAATCCCATGATGAAGCTTAAAGCTTAAACTTCATTTAAAGTTTAGAATTTCACTCATTATCTATTAATTTGTTATTAACATAAATATAATTTATAGTCAAGATTTTTTTTTTTTTTTTTTTTTAGAGAGAGTGAGAGAGGGGGTAGAGAGAGAGAGAGAGAGAGAGAGAGAGAGAGAGAGAGAGAGAGACAGAGAGAGAATTTTTGAATATTTATTTTTTAGTTCTCAGCGGACACAACATCTTTGTTGGTATGTGGTGCTGAGGATCGAACCCGGGCCGCACGCATGCCAGGCAAGCGCGCTACCGCTTGAGCCACATCCCCAGCCCTATAGTCAAGATTTTGATTTGCTTTCTAAGTCACTACTCTACCAAACATATATTTTTTATTTTATGGGCAGGGATGAAGCTCAGTACTAGAGTGCTTGCATAGCATGCTTGAGGTCCTAGGTACAATCTCCAGTACTGAAAAAGATATCAATAAATACAGATTGACTTTAGATTTTGTTAATCTAAAGGGACATAAAATTAATTGAGTAACTCTCACTTATACTTGACTTTAACAAAGAAAACAGGCAGAAGATTTTTTCAAAATATTTATTTTTTGGTTGTAGCGGGATGCAATACCTTTATTTTATTTATTAATTTTTATGTGGTGCAGAGGATCAAACCCAGGTCCCCGCATGTGCTAGGCAAACACTCTACCTCTGAGCCACAACCTCAGCCCAAAGGTATTTTTAATATAATTTTCTTTCTTTAGCTACCAGAGCCATTGGTTTTATTCCAATGGTACCATGAATTTATGGAGCTTGCAAATATCATCCAACATTTTAACCAAGAGCAGGACACCAAAAGGGACAACTCTGAAGACAACACATCTCCAAATATGTGTATGGAAATCAACCAAATTATTCTCAAAACCAAGGACCTTCTAAGAAAATTGCCACCGTCCAATTTTAACACTCTACGTTACCTTATCATCCATCTTAAGAGGTAAGAATTTTTATACTATCTTAGCCATTTTTAATTGAACAGGGTAATACTATTCAGTACATTTATATTGTTGTGTTATGATTTTCAAAATGATTTTTAGGATGTTCTTATTATGTGTTGAGAGAGGGATACATTGATTATATGTTCATGCAGCAAACATGGTTCCCTCAGATGCTTCCTGTGTGCCAGGCTCTGGCTGGTGAAACTAGGATGGAAACATAGGTTTTCTGCTATTTGTGGGCTTATCCTCTTGGGGTACAGATCTGTATATAACCACAGTTCACCATCCTCCTTTTTCTGGTAGCTGTGCACAGCTTGTAGGTATGCAGAGGAAGTTTTGGGGATAGAGACAGAGCAGAAGAGGCAAATGCCCTTGAGTTCAACTTTAAGAACTGCGGGATGATTTGGTAGAGAATGTGCAGAAGAGCATACGAGGAGAGAGAAACAGACATTGAGACACAAGAAAGCATTTTGCATTTGAAAAATCTGATTTCATTAGGCTACAATATAGCAAGCAGTAGCAGGAACTGTGCTATCCTTCCTAGAGACTTGATAAAAAATCTTACGGACCTGGCAGATGAGTTGACCATGTAGTTTCTATACCCACTAAAGAACTTGGAATCAGGAATTTCACATATTCAGATTTGCCTGCTACACCTTTCTCACAGCAATTAAGATCTCCTTTTTTAATTTTTTTAAATTTATTTTCTGTGGCTGGAATTGTAGCTCAGCAGTAGAGCATGTGCAAGGTCCTGGGTTCGAACAGCAGCCCCACATACAAATAAATAAATTAAATAAAAATTTAAAACATTTTATTAGTTCAAATCAGTTATAAATGACAGCAGAATGCTTTTCAATCCATTGTACACAAATGGAGCGCAAATTTTCATTTCTCTGTACATGATGTAGAGTCATACCACATGTGCCATCATACATGAACTTAGGGTAATGATGTTCGTCTCATTCCACCATCATTCACAACCCATACCCCTCCTTTTCCTTCCCTCTCTTGAGCCCAATTAATGTTCCTCCACCACCAGAGACCCATTTATGAATCAATATTTATTTATCAGAGAGAATCTTGGCCTTTGATTTTGGGGGATTGACTTACTTCATGATATTCATGTACTCCTTCCATTTACCTGTAAATGCCATTATTTTATTCTCTTGTAAAGCTAATAGTCCATTGTGTATATATACCACAGTTTTTTTTTAAACTCTTCATATCTTGAAGGGCTTCAAATTATTCCATGAAATAGAAAAGGAGGAAGCTCTTCCAAACTCATTCTGTGAATCTAGTATCACCCTGATAACCAATCCAGCCAGAGACACATCAAGGAAAGAAAATTTGAGACCCATATCCCCGAAGAACATAGATGCAAAAATTCTCAATAAAATTCTGGCAAATCACATACAAAAACATATGAAAAAAAACAATGCTCCAGGATCAAGTTGTGTACTCCAGGGATGCAAGATGGGTTCGACAAACAGAAATCAATAAATTTAATTCATCACATCAATAAACTTAAAGAGAAGAATCCTATGATTACATCAATTGATGGAGAGAAAGCATTTGACAAAATACAGTACCTTTTCATGTTCAAAACATTAGAAAAACTAGGGGTAGTAGGAATATACCTCAACATAGTAAAAGCTCTCTCTGCTGAACCTAAGGCTAACATCATTCTAAATGAAGAAAAATTGGAAGTATTCCATCTAAAAATTGTTCAACATAATCCTTGCCACTTTAGCCAGAGCAATTAGATGAAAGAAATTCAAGGGAATACAAATAGGAAAAGAAGAACTCAAATTATCATTCTTTGCCAACAAAATAATTTTACACTTGGAGGATCCAAAAAACTCCACCAGAAAACTTAGAATAATAAATGAATTTGGCAAAGTAGAAGGATACAAAATTAATACCCATAAATCAAATGCATTTCTATACATCAGTGATGAATCCTCTGAAAAACAAATAGCAAAACTACCCCATTCACTATATATATAAAAAGCTGTGATATATTACCCATAGATGAATCTAGTATCATCCTGATAGCTAAACCAGGCAGAGACAGATTTCCTTAGATAGTCATAGAAATAACAAGCTGAGAGTGTTTGAAGTAAAACCAGAACATTGATAGTGGCAATGGAACAGAGAGATGTTCAGGAGAGAGAATCATTTAAGCTAGAAAACTAGCTGTGGGCAGCTGGGAGTGTGGCTAGTGAGAGAACACTTGCCTAGCACATGGGAGACACTGGGTTTGATACTCAGCACTGCATAAAAATAAATAAATAAAATAAAGGTATTGTGTCCATCTCTACGTAAAAATTATTTTTTTTAAAAAGAAAACTAACTGGCAGTGACAGAGAAATTGACAGTGATGTTTCTGATTCCAGTATAAGAAACGGGGAATATATCCCACATACAAAGATGGTTAAATTTTTAGAGGTGTTTTTCTTCCTTCTGCTACTGAGTTCAGTAGTTCCTTCGACTTACATGCATTTTATCCTAAAATAGTACTCTGAAACTCAGTTTGGTGTGTGGTAAGTATCATAATGAAACAAAGGATTCTTTCCCTAGATGCACCAACCTTGACCCTTGACAAACGTTTTGTAGTCTTCTATAGCCCGAGTTTTCTCCACCCTTCTCAAGTCATAGGAAACTACCATTAAGGACATCTATTAGGCAAATCTCATACACTTTATGTGTTCTTCCTTTCAGGGTCGTAGACCACTCCGAAGAAAACCTGATGAACTCAAAAAACTTGGGGGTGGTATTTGGACCCTGTGTGATGAGGCCCAGGCCTACAACCACTCCTGGTACCATCTCCTCCTCTATTGCTGCATATGCCAATCAGGCCCTGTTAGTAGAGTTTCTAATTACCAATGCACAGATGATCTTCGATGGGTCCTTAGAGCCACAAAATATTTCATCCAGTACTGATGTTGTTGCACCTTGTGTGGATAAAAGCCCTCCTTCCAAACAGGTAATATCAACAGAACATTCCACAAAGTCACAATATTTTTCTACAAAGCAAGTGAGTTTTGACCATTACAGAATTGGATTAAATATGTGATGTATATGTTAACAAGTTAATAGTCTTTGAACTGTTTGTTTTTGAGATGTGTTTTGCATTTAGTTTAAAATTTTTCTTGTATCAATAGGATATCCACACTGCAGATACTGAAATTAACAATTATGAATTGGCTACATCATTTGAGGAATCAGAATGCAAGCAAAATGCATTGGAAAAATGGGATGCATGTCTCATTGGTGAGTGGTCATGTACCATATATCTTTGCATATTTCAAACTTTGCCAAGAAGTCGTGATGAAAAACCAAGGTGAGGGTTGGACTTGTAGCTCAGTGGTAAAACGCTTGCCTTGGCATGTGTGAGGCCATGAGTTGGATCCTCAGTACCATATAAAACAAATAAATAAAGATAAAATATTGTGTCCATCTACAATACTCATCCTTTAAAAAAAAACAAGGTGTATTAATTTGAGGTAAGTTCAAACTTCAAGGTTTTATTAGTTAAGTTTTCTAGCCATGGAGAAAGTTTAATGAATGTCATTTAAATGAATATCATCCTTTGTTTCTTTCTTGTAAAAAGATATCTTGAAATTCATAAATTATTTTTGTTCTCTTTCTGAGATTTGTTTTCACCTTTACTTCTTTGTCATCAATTAAAGTCAAAACAGAAAAAAGCTGGACTCCTGAAACTCAAAAAAATAGACTCCTAAAGTTTTTTGATGTCCCTTTACCTGTGGCCTAACTTTAGCACATTAAGCACACATGTCTTCCATTTTCTCGGCTCCAGTCTTTTTGTTCACTGTTTATTGATTGCTTTATTTCAGTGAATGGTTTCTGGTAAGGGGGTTGAAAACCTTTCATTCATTACTGCTTTAGTAGATCTAAATCCGAATTTTTTAATATATAGCCATAAATGTTAAATTTGATATATAAAATTAATGAAATATCAATGAGTGTAGCCTGAGAAAGTCTGAAAACAAAGACAGTCCATTACCTCTCTGCAAAGAAAAGCACTGGACTCACTGATTCCATTTATATGATTTGATCTTATTAGCACTTCTGTGCTATGATCCTTGGCCTTCTTTAAGCCATAGCTAACAGTCTGAGGAAGGTAAATAATGCCAAGGGTCATGTCCCTAAATTATTGTTGATTCAGGGTTTGAACCTCATCCTCTCTCATTCATAAATGTAACCTTGTTTCGCTGTCCAATGAAATTGGATTCCCAGGTAGGTATAGTAATAACAATAAATAATTTTAAAATATTTGACATTTTCATTACATACCAGGTAATTCTGAGCCTTTTCTTTAGAAGATCATTAACACCACATGCCAACATATCTCCACATAGGAGTTGTCTTGACAGAAGAAGGCAAGTAGGGCTAGTGCACTAGGCTTGCCCAGGGCAGAAATGGAGCTGGAGCTGAGCCAGCACCCAGGCAGCTAGAAGTGGTGCTAGAAGTTCTGCAGGACTGTATTAGTGGATCAGCTGAAAGAGCATCCAAGTCCTCTCTGGTGTGTTGCCCTCAGTATGGACAGAATGTAGCTGGAAAGCAGATTAAGTGACAGGCAAAGTCCTTGGGATTCAGGACATGGCGTTTGTTGGTGTGCAGAATAGTGTTACTCTTCTAGAGTTACCATTGTCTGCCTGTTGAAATCAGGAAAGGCTTAACACAGAAAATATTCATTCATGGGTAGTATATTAAAACAAGTTACTACAGGAAGTGTTTTTTAAATTTTATTTTCTTTATGACTATTTGTTTTATTAAGATAAATCTTAAAAAGTAATGCTTTAATTAAAAATGTGCCTTTAATATTGTATGGATTTTTAATTCCTCTGCATAGATGACTGAGAAACTAATGTTGGAAAAAATATGTAAGACTCTGTTGTTTGAGAGAATGCCCATTCACAAATAACCACACTTCCTTATTAACCAAGCTTCTTGAAGTTAAAAACAATCTCTTCTTTTCCAGATCACAAAGAACTTGAATCATCATCACAAAAGATGGACAATATGTGTAAAACCATGAAACCACTTAGTCTGAAATCTGATGTGACAACAAATGATATACAGAGGCCTATGCCAAGCCCCAAGATCAGATGTTGCTGTTTGCCTGTAGATAGGTTCCATCTTGCAAGCTCCCCTAATGAGAAAAACAGCAGAAATGTGGGAATTGTCAATTCAGACAAGTTTGGCCAGAATCTTACCTTTGGAGGACTTAATAGAAAAGATACCCCTACTAGTTTGGGCTCCCAAATTAATGGTTTTGATCAGCAGATTCCACAAAAAACTCAGGGACAACAATGTGAACCAAAGAACTTAACTGGCACGAGTGCAGTGATTGTGCCAAGTGTACTCCAGGAAAAAGTGACAATGAGCATTAAGGTTAGTGGTGACCATTCCAACGGTGCCACACAGCCCAACACGCCAGCCAGTGCAGCAAGAGAGGCACCAGTGAGACTGTCCTCTCATTCTCACAGCCTTGCTCCTGCAAGAGCACCCAGAATACTGCAGCCCCATCTTGGGACAACATTTTACAAACCACCCACCCCGACCAGCAAAGTCAGGGGGACTGAGGAGAGACCAGCTTCACCTTCAGCAGCAGTGCCTCCTAGCACAGCTCTTCCTCCCCTGAGTCATGTGGAGAAATCTGTCCCAGAGGCAGACAGCACATCCGCTTATGCTTTGAAGCCAGCTGCTGAGCCTAAAGAGAACTCTGAGGAGATCGGCCTACCTGACCTGAATCCAATGTGCCAGGGACTCAGGCTCAAACAAATGCAAGAGTTACAAGACCTTGAATTTGTAATGCCACAGTTTGTGTAGTTGTCAAAATTCAGTTTTTCTTTTTCTTGTTTCATTTTTATGCATTTTGTTTATTTTATGATAGAATATTGTAACAGAACCTCTTTTGTATAGGATTGCCAAAGTGTATATTTTGCCTTTTGGCCTTGTATTGTCTTTGCTAGTCATATAGAATGGTAGTGTTTTAGTCATATAGAATGAGAGTGCTCACTGGTATTGTCTTTAAATTCTGTGTTTTTGAAGTTATGCATAAAATAAGTATTATAATTTTAAATTTAAAATAATTTTCTCTATAAAATGTTTCATGTAAATGCATCTTTAATGTATAATATTGTTCTCAACAAATAGGGGCAGTAGGGAAAAATGAGCTTTATTTTGGAGCAAACCTTGTGCTGATTCATAAAATGCTTCTGAATGCAAGTGCCTGAAAAATCTTGATTGGGTATGAATATATTTTTTTCCTACATAATGTTCTAGTGCATCTTTGAACACTTGTGTTGTTATAGTATGTATGGAAGCATTGGCAATTTACTTAACTTTGTTAATATTTACATAGTGGCGTAAAAGCTTGTGAATCTGTGTTTACTAGCATTCTACTTGTTAATTTTTACATATGGTAATTAACAAAATTGTAGAAAGAAAATGCAATTCAATACTAAAAAGTTTGAGACATTGGCAGAGACAACACAGACAGACAGAGTTGAGGCATCTTTAGCGTAAGAGACCTGTAACCTTTCTGCGCTCAGCTGTGGCCTGTTCCTGGATTGCCTGCGACTTCTGGCTTTCTGCTGAGGAGAGCAAGTGGGCAACAGCTAGGGCAAGATGAAGCTCTCTCTGGTGGCCGCAGTTCTGCTGCTGCTCTGTGCAGCACGGCTGAGGAGGAAGACAAGAAAAGGACATGGGTACCCTGGTCGGCCTCAACCTGGGGACCACTTACTCCTTCGTGGGGGTGTTCAAGAATGGCCACTGGAGATCATCTCCAAGAATCAGGGCAACCACATCAGGCCGTCTTATGTGGCCTTCACCCCTGAAGAAGAACGTCTGATCCACGATACAGTCAAGAAGCAGCTCACCTCCAATCCTGAGAACACGGTCTTCGATGCCCAGTGGCTCATTGGCAGTACTGGGAATGACCCTTCTGTGTAGCAAAAGATCAAGTTCTTGCCTTTCAAAGTGTTTGAAGAGAAACCTAAACCATACATTCAGGTTGATATTGGAGGTGGGCAAACTAAGACCTTTGCTCCAGAAGAAATTCTGCCATGATTTTCACTAAAATGAAAGAGAATGCAGAGGCTTATTTGGGAAAGAAGTTTACCCATGCAGTGGTACTATACCAGTCCATTTTAATGATGCCAGTGGCAAGCAACCAAAGATGCTGGAACTCTTGCTGGCCTGAATGTTATGAGGATCATCAATGAGCCTACAGCAGCTGCTATTGCTTATGGCCTGGATAACAGGGAGGTAGAGAAGAACATCCTGGTGTTTGATCTGGGTGGTGGAACCTTCTATGTGTCTCTTCTCCCCATTGACAATTTGATGTCTTCAAAGTCATGGCCACCAATAGAGATACTCATCGGGGTGGAGAAGACTTTGACCAGCGTGTTATGGAACATTTCATCGGGCTGTACAAAAAGAAGACTGGCAAATATGTTAGGAAAGAAAACAGAGCTGTGCAGAAACTCCAGCATGAAGTGGAAAAGGCCACGTGCGCCCTGTCTGCTCAACATTAAGCAAGAATGAAAATTGAGTCCTTCTATGAAGGAGAAGACTTTTCTGAAACCCTGACTTAGGCAAAATTTGAAGAGAAAACATGGACCTGTTCTGGTCTACCATGAAGCCTGTTCAGAAAGTACTGGAGGATTCTGACCTGAAGAAGTCTGATATTGATGAGATTGTTTTCTTGGTGGCTCTACTCAAATTCCAAAGATTCAACAACTTGTTAAGAGTTCTTCAATGGCAAGGATCCATCCTGTGGCATAAACCCAGAGGAGGCTGTTGCATATGGTGACACTGTCCAGGCTGGTGTACTCTCTGATGATCAAGATACAGGTGACCTAGTACTGCTTGATGTCTGCCCCTGACATTTGGTACTGATACTGTGGGAGGAGTCATGACCAAACTGATACCAAGAAACACTGTGGTACCCACCTAGAGTCTCAGATCTTTTCTATAGCTTCTCATAATCAACCTACTGTTCCAATCAAGGTCTATGAAGGTAAAGGACCCTGAAAAAAAGACCATCACCTTCTGGGTACATTTGATCTCACTGGAATTCCTCCTGTGGGGTCCCCCAGATTGAAGTCACTTTTGAGATACATGTGAATGTTATTCTTTGGGCGACAGCTGAAGATAAAGGTACAGAGAACAAAAATAAGATGACAATTACCAATGACCAAAATTGCCTGACACCTGAAGAAATTGAAAAGATGGTTAATGATGGTGAGAAGTTTGCTGAGGAAGACAAAAGACTCAAGGAGTGCATTGATACTAGGAATGAGCTGGAAAGCTATGCCTACTCTCTAAAGTATGAGATTGGAGATAAAGAAAAGTTGGGAAGCAAACTTTCCTCTGAAGATAAGGAGACCATGGAAAAAGCTGTAGAGGAAAAGATTGAATGGCTGGAAACCACCAAGAAGCTGACATTAAAGACTTCAAAACTAAAAAGAAAGAACTAGAAGAAATTGTTCAGCCAATTATCAGCAAACTCAATGAAAGTGGAGGCCCTCCCCCAACTGGTGAAGAGGATACAGCAGAAAGAGACGAGTTGAAGACACTGATCTGCTAGTGCTGTAATATTGTAAATCCTAGACTCAGAACTTTCCTTAGGAGAGAACTGAGAGAACTTAAGTCTCCAATGTAATTGGAATCTTCACCTCAAAGTGGAGTTGAAAATGCTATAGCCCGAGTGGCTGTTTACCGCTTTCCATTGGAAGTTGCTCACATGTTTTGGGGAAGAGAGAGAGAGGAGGAATTGGCTATCTTAAAAAACTGGATATAAAAATGTGGGTCAGGATGTGTGTTCACCTCATAAATGTTCTATTTAATGATTGGGTCATGCAAATCTGGTGTAGGAACTATTTTCTACCATAAGTTACACCAATAAGTGTTTGTTATTTAAAAAAAAATACTAAAAGTTTGGAACTGTCATAAAATAAAAATTTGTACAGATAAAGCTAAGGGATAAAACACTATCAGAAGCATTAAAACCATCTAAAGCCAAATAACTAAACTATATAATTTAAATTATAATATATTTATATATTATATACTACATATTATAGATTTACATATATCTATATGATATATTATAAGTTGTTAATATATAATTATACTATAATCCTTATGTTTATATATTATATAAATATAAATTATACTAATATAATAATTGAATTATTATCATATTAATATAGAAATTATATTATTATATAATTACATTACAATGAATGCAATATAATATAAATTAATATAAATCTAAATATATTATATGATATATAATAAATGTTATATATAATAAAATAATATTTATATATTAAGTTTATATATTATTTTATTATGTGTTTATAATACATATGTATTTCATATATTATATATAATTTATATTAAATAAAACAATATGAATCATAAACATTTTGATATGTAATATATATAATTTATATAATATTTATTTATCTATTTATATATTAATATATATAATTTATATATAAATATATAAGTATGTTATGTAAATATATTATATAAATTATATATAATATATTATCATTAATATATAATACGTTTATATATTAATATACATAAAATATGTATAATTTATATATTTTTATTTTATTATATATGATAAAATAAATGTATTATATATAATATAATATAAATTAGAATGTTATATAATTATATTGTTTTTAATTTGTATTATATATGTATTATATATTTATATAATATATTTATATAATATTATAATTTAAATTATATACATAAAATATATTTTATTTGACTTTAGATGATTTTAATACATTTGATAGTTTTTAACCTCTTAACTTTATCTGTATAAATTTTTATTTTATGACATTTTTAACCTTTTTTGTATTTTTTAAAATGGTCTTTAAAAACGCTTGCTTCAGATACTTTTAATTTCAATGCATTTTCTCTTGACATTATGAAGGTTTGGTTAAAACCATTCCTTTGGATGTATGCCTCTAATCCCAATAGTTTGGGAGGCTGAGACAGGTGTATCTCAAATAGAAAGCCAGCCTTAGCAATGGCAAATCTCTTAGCAACCATTTCTTTAAATAAAATTCAGAATAACACCGGGGATGCGGCTCAATAATTGAGTGTCCCTTAGTTCAATTTCCAGTACCCCCCAAAAAAAATCCTTTTGTATGAAATGTTTTGACTAATAAATCACGTTGCATACTTTCTCTACCTGGACTATAAACCAGTGAAAACGTATATGTCATTAGAATTGAGCAATAATTTATTTAAGTTCATTTTGAGAGTACAGTAAGTCACATTGTTTGCAATTTGAGAGATGTAGATGACTGAATGTGTTTCACTTATAAAATACCCAGTTTTTAGAAACTAGTCCATTCCTGTTATTTTCTGGGTTTCATCATCTTGCCTAAAATATGATGTAAAAGGGACAAAAATAAAATAGCCTTCTTTGGTATGTGTGAACTATATTGTGAGTCAATGTTTTTGTATGATCATATTATACTTGATAAAAATTATATGTACAGGTTTATACACACATTATTATATGTAAATTATTTCAAGTACAATAAGTTATTGTGGCTTCTCTGAAATTGTTGCCTCTTGGAGTATGATACTTTAAGATTATTAACTATTGACCCAGTGGTCAACACATGGGCTCATCACTTGACTATGATATGAAATGGGTTTTAGGGCATGTTGTCTTATAGTTCTCCATAACATTAAGGACTGAGTAGAAATGAGCAAATGGCCTTTTTAATGGTAAAGACATTTTGTAGCCTTCCTTATACAAAGTACAAAAATAAAATTGGTTTGAAAACTTAAAAATCAAATCAGATCTAACATTTATTGAGCTTTCTTTGTGTATTTACACTTTACCGAGTTGAAATTTCACAGCAACCTCTAATGGGTAAGTAAGCATTTTATAATTCCTGTGTTACACATGAGGAAACTGAGGCTTAGCTGAGTGACATGCTTTTAGTTTTCAGAGATGCAGCAAGCAGAATTGAATCTCAAATACAGAGTTGTGAAATTTTGATTAGTGCTTCTTTTTTTTGGGTACCAGAGAGCCACATCCACAACCCTATTTTGTTTTATATTTAGAGCACGGTCTCACTAAATTTTTTAGCACCTTGCTTTTGCTTTTGCTGAGGCTGCCTTTGAACTTGCAATTCTCCTGCCTCAGCCTCCCAATGGGATTACAGGCATGAGCCAATGTGCCTGGTTAGTTAGTGCTCTTAATGAATGTGATCACTAAATAATAGCAGGAAACACTGAACAATAGAAAATGCATCTTTCGATGTTTTTACTGTAAAATACACTTACAATTTGCCATTTAGACCATTTTGAAGTGTACACTTAAGTCACACTAAGTATATTCACATTGTCCAAGATGGTGTGTATTGCTGCGTCATTGGATGACAGAAAGCAGAAGCGGGGAAAGGGATGTGAATGACGTATGAAGCCTCTTATATAAGGGCATTCATTCTGTTAAAAAATATAGAGCCCCATGACCTAATCACATGTTTTGACTTCTAAATCACATTCCATACTTTTTCTACCTGTACTATCAACCAGTGAAAATCTATATATCATTAGAATTGAGAAATAATTTAAGTTGATTTTGAGAGTATAGTAAGTCTCATTGTCCCTTTTGCTGCTGTCACAATGGTGATTGTCACAACATGTACATTTGGGAAGAACATATTCAGACCATAGCAACGTTACACTGTAAAGAGAAATCCTTCTGGGGAAAGAATGTTGGTTTAAATCATGTGGAAAGTCCTTTCTAACTCTGAACCTAAGACTGTAGGATAAATAGACCTTGATTCTAGTTGGGCTGTTTCCAAATATGTGTCCATACACATGGCAGTGCACTGTGCTGATGCAGCTTGCATCCTGAGGTTTCAGCTACCAGCCAGGGATCACTGCACTGTGGCCCTGGATCCCATCTCTTTCTCGCTGCTAACATGAACTGATGTCACTATTGGATTGCAAGATTTAAGGACTGTTGTGTAGTTTGAAGCTTTAGGTGGTTGATATTTAATTATAATAATTAAACAAACATTTAATGACAATTTACTATATACCATCACTATGCTAGATAACAGAGAGAAGACAATCATTAAACACACTTAATGAGCTGGAATAAAGCTCACAGTTAAGTGCTTGCCTAACATGTGCAAGGCTCTGCCTTCAATTTCCAGTACTAAAAACAAACAAAAAACCTTTATTTGTGGAACTTACAAATAAATACTATCAAGAATTGGCAGCTAACTCTCAGTGGATTCTATTTTCACATTTGAAAAAGTCAGATTTGTTTAAATACCATGTTTTCAAGAAAAAAATAGCAGAATGTCCTGTAAATAAAGTCTGAGAATAGGAGTAAACTTTTAAATTGAAGCTAAAATTATGTAACTTGTATTATTTCAAAAATGTTATTTCCCATTTGTAAAATTCTTATCTTCCCCTTGGAACTGCAGAGTGAACCCTGGGGAGCTTAACCACTGAGTCACATTCAGAGATCTTATTTTTTTCAGATAGGATCTCACTAATTTTTTGAGACTGGCTTTGAGCTTATGATTCTCCCGCCTCACACTCCCAAGCCTCTGAGATTAAAGGCATGGACCTCCCATTCCTAAAATTGTAATTATCATATTTGTGCACCGAGCTTTCTTTCAGGAGCCTTTAATTGAAAACTCTCCTGAAGGCTGGGATGTGTTTCAGTGGTAGAGCACTTTCCTTGCATGCTAAGGCCCTGGGATTGAGCTCCAGTGCTAGAGAGAAGGAAGGAAGGAAGGAAGGAAGGAAGGAAGGAAGGAAGGAAGGAAGGAAGGAGGGAGGGAGGGAAGGAAGGAAGGAAGGAAGGAAGGAAGGAAGGAAGGAAGGAGGGAGGGAAGGATGGAAGGAAGGAAGGAGGGAAGGAAGGAAGGAAGGAAGGAGGGAAGAAGAGAAAGGGAGAAAGGCAAAGGGAAAAGTGAGGGAGAGAGGGAGGAAAAGGAATGGAAGGAAGGATCAAAGAAAGGAAGGCAGGTAAGCAAAAAGATCAGGAAAAAATTATAATGAACACCAATTAAAATGTCTTCTGCTAACCTACATATTAGTCATTCAATACAGGAACCAAAACCCTTGTATGACTATTTAAATTAATTAACATTCTACAAAATCAAATTTCAGTATCTCAGTACCACCACTTATTTCAAGAGCTTAGTAACCACATGGGCTGGTGGCTATCATACCTGACAGTGCAGTGCATATTCTGTACATTTCTGTCATGGCAGAAAGGTCTATTGGACACACTGATAAAAAGGAAGCATCACATCATGATACTGGTATTGTGGATGTGTTAAAGAATAGTCAATAAAATTAAACACCATACATGTTTAAAAAAAAAAACCACTTAGCAAATTGTGACCTACAAGAGGAATCCCGAAACCAAAATAAGGACCTTCTTAACAAGCCAGTCAAATCAGCAGCATCTCATTCATGATGTTGGCAAAATAACATCATTTGGAAAATAGCCTGTTTGCTGTGTATATACAAAAAAGCATCGTAATGAGTTTAAAAGTCCCAACTCTTGTATACAAATCTGGGTTGATTATCAATTGAATGTTACAAATAGAAAACCAACCAGGAAAACTAGTTCATCTAATGCATAATAACACAGCACTGAAATAACAGACTGGAAATTCTTCCATGAAACAAAGCCAAGTGAGGGGTGTGTTAACACAGTGAAAGTTCTTTCTTGACTAACTGCTCAACAGGGGTCAAAATAGACTTTTGATATTCATAAGGAACTTTCTAACTTTTTTTGACTGTGGTCTGCCTTTAGTGAATATACATATGTGAATATACTTTTTTAACTATATTTCACTCAATTTTTTCTAATATATTTTTGTTGTAAGAGTTCATAAACACTGATTTAAAAAATTACTTCTTGCTACTGCAGTTCTAGATACTAGTAGAGCTAAATTCCAATTAATATATGAAAATAGGGTACTATATGATATCTTTGATCTTAAATCTGGTATCAGTAATCATAAGGTCTAAAAACCCTGCACTGAAGTTTAGAAATTCTTATTTTTTACATGCTGGGCCTTATACAAAGTGCTTAATTCCATTTATTTTATTTACTTCTGTAACAACTCTGTGTTATGAAGTAGGTAGTATTAATCCTATAGCCTAACAGGCTGATCTTAGTTTAATAATATGCTCCAAATGAGTCATTCAGTCAGAATTTGAACCCAGCTAGCTTCCATTAATTTTACTATTGCAAGATCTAGAGCTCCTAATGAGGAATATTAAGAAAAGATGAGTTAAAATTTTTAGTTTTGACTGCTTATTACATACCAAGTAATTCTAAGCCTGTTCCTTAGTAGATCATTAAGACCACATGCCAACATATCTCCACACAGGAGTCAGTCTTGACAGAGGAAGGCAGGTAGGGCTAGTGCAGTGGACTTGCCCAGGGCAGAACTGCAGCAGGAGCTGAGCCAGCACCCAGGCAGCTGGCTGCAGAGCCTGCACTCTTCCTGGTGCTAGAAGTTCTGCAGGACTGTAAATATGTTCTGGTGTTTACCATCCAACCACAATGGCTCAGCTCCCTTCTGTCAATGTGGAGAAGGGCCCAGGAGAGCAAATCACATGAGCAGTGCCTGGGAGCCAGGGAAGAGAGGCCAGCAGCCTCAGGAGAAGAAGGAGGTAAAATGAGATGATGACCTGCAAATGATGCTGGTGTGCACCTGTCTGCAAACCACTGCCCAAGGATGTGGGAGAAGGACCAGGTGGCAGGGATGAGGACCATGGGCTATGAACAGGGCCATTGGAAAGCCATCAGACCACTGGAAAGGCACACAGTTCCACTATCTCAGGATATATAGTACACAATAAGAAATGTTGATCTTAACCAGGTGATGGGGAAGTGTACTGAGAATTTATTAGGTGAGTTACTGTTCTAAGCACTTTTCATCTCAACAAACTCAAAGGAACTCCTAGTTGATCTACATAAGATCATTCTATCATTGCAAGAAGAGTTTGTGGTGCTATTTAGTCCAGGGCCAGTGCAGATGGTGTGAACATTTTGGTCACGTGGGAAAATCCTCAGGGAGTTTAAATTAAAGACACAGACACCATTTTACCTTTAAACCAGCTCTGGGATGGCTCCTTGAACCCTCAGCCTCAAGCTCCCCAGGGGGGCAGTGAGGTTTTACTGAAAGAGAGAGAGAGAGAGAGAGAGAGAGAGAGAGAGAGAGAGAGAGAGAGAGAGAGAGAATGCTAGGGATAGGGCTTTTATTGGGGAACAAAAATTCTGGGGAAAATTTCATCCAATGAAGGTCAAGGGGGGCAATGGGGCAAGGTCAGGTGCAGTGACTGGATCTTTGGAGCAGTGATGAGACACGCCTCCACACAGAAAATCTCTCAAACCCAAAAAGGGTGGGGAGAGCTCTGCTACATTAAAAGTGTCTGAGCACCTCACACCTAGCCAGGGAGTAAATTCAGTCAGTTCAAGGATGGACTCCCACAGTGCTGCACTTCAAAGGGAAGGGAAACAATATATATAATGACTCCTCTTTAGGGAGCAGAGTGGCTCAGCAGCTCAGCAGCTTGGTGGTCTCCCAGTTCCAGGAAGGGAGAGGGGTCCAGAAAACTCACCTAGTTCCAGAACTTCAGGGTTCTGGGACATCACACCATTGTAGGGTCTAGGATTCTTATCCAGTTCCAGGACTAAAGAATCTTGGGAGGCCTGCCGCCCCCAGCAGCGCAGGCAGTCAAACTAAAGGTTGCTTGAGTGAATTTCCTAGGAAGCCAAAGAAAACACCCAGGACAGCTTCTCTGCCTCAAGCTCCCCCAATGGGAGAGCAAGGAATGTCACGAGGGGCTGGTGAGAGTGAGCATGTCCAAGAGTGGACTTTTACTGGGGAGATCCTCATTCTTCAGAAAATTCCATCCAAAAAAGGTCAAGAGGGGCAGGGTTACAAGGACAGGTAAGGTAATATGACCCCTGGGGTTATAGGAAGGCACGCCTAAGCATGAAGACACATTCTGCTACTTCCAGGATCAGGGCAGCCATGGAGGGCCACTTTGAATGTGGCCAGATCACTGGAAGTGACTGACAGAGCAGCAACCAATCAGGGAAGGAAAATGCAACAGCCCCCCACAGAGGCCTATCCAGTTCTAGGACTGGAAGGTCTAGGAAGCTCACACAGTTCCAGCATTGCAGGGTCCTGGCTCTTACCCAGGGTTGTAGGGTTTTCTGACCTGTAGGGTGAGGATGCAGCTCAGCCAATGCTCTGTTTTCTGAGCCCACGGCACTACATTCACCTCAGCCCTTGCAAGTCTGGCTGCTCAGCTAGGTCCCAGGAAGTGATGTGAAACTTCAGTCAGACATGGGTAATGACTGCTGTGGGCACTCAGATGCCTCTTCCAGGAGGCAGCCTACAGTCCCAGCCCAGGCCCTGAGGGGCAGGGTGCACCAGAGACTGGGAGCACTGATGTGTGTCTTCACTGCAGCCTGGCCCCATGGGCCAGGCTGTGACAGGGGCTGAGCTCAGGAGTGGCAGGCCACCAAGTGTGGGTGGCTTAGCAGTGCCTAAGTCTCAGGGAAGGTGGGGTGCCATGGCTGTTTGTCACCTGAGCAAGACACAATCCAGCAGTATTTCCAGTCCCCAGGTGCCATGGTCTCATAGCTGTACTGGCCACAGGAGTGGGGGACACGGTCACCTCCTTCTCTTCTGGAGCTCAGATGTATGGACTCCAGGCAGTGCCCTCGGGGGAGCTGAGGGGCATGAGAATACAAGAGTCCTAGTAGTGAGGATGGACGGTGTCCAAGGTTTGGGTGGGAGCCCTGGGGTCCTCTTGCTTGATTAGTCCACACAGGGAGGAGGCTCCCTTGTTCTGGGCTGCTCCTGGCTGTTGATGGCGTGTCCGACACTAAGTGTGTCCTCTACTCTGTGTGAACATCCAGGTTCCCATGCTCTATCTGGCTTCTGCTGATCCTTAGATGTGCTCTGAGCCTCTCTTCACTCACCCTCACCAAAACGCATTGCTTATTTGGGGAGTTGTCTTTGTGGGAGGAAGGATGGTAGGGCTTCTAGTCAGACTTCTTGCTAGCATCTCTCCTCCCTAGAAATGTTTTCTATAAATCAGAATAATCATACCCGGTGTCACCATGTTTAATCAAATTTGTATTGGAGATCCTCTCAGTAAAATATAATGAGAATAAAAGAAAGTAGAAGAATGGAATACTAAAATATAGAAAGCTTATACTTGCGTTATTTTCAAATGATGACGATTTTTTAAATATTTTTATTTATTTTTTATTTTTAGATGGACCCAATATCTTTATTTTATTTTTTTAATGTGGTGCTGAGCATCGAAACCAGTGCCTCCCACATGCCAGGCGAGCGCACTACCACTTCAGCCACATCCCCAGCCCAAACTATTTATATTTTGAAAAAAAAAATGTAATCTCCAGAAAGATTATTAGAAATACCTATAAAAATTGTCAAGGTTCCTGAATAAAAGCTTGAGGTACAAAAGTAAAAATAAAGTTTTATATTCCAGTGGCAAATGATTAGAAATTGTGATTGAACAGGATGTACTATTTACAATAGTATCAGAGACTGAAATTGCCTAAATAATAAAAAAAAAGACTTAAGACTTCTGTAGACAGATTATAAAATTTTATTAGGGGATGTTCAAAAGAACATAAATACATAAAGGCATATACTACATTTGTCAATATATGACTTAGATTAGGCCATTTTTAAAATTATTTTTAAGGTAGCCAGGTGTGGTGGTGCAAACATGTAATGCCAGCAGCTCAGAATGCAGAGACAGGAGGATCATGAGTTCAAAGCTAGCCCCAACCAAAGCAGGCACTAAACAATTCAGTGAGACGGTGTCTCTGAAACAAAATACAAAATAGGGCTGGGGATGTGGCTCCATGGTAGAGTGCCCCTAAATTCAATCCCCAGTACATCCTCCCCCTCAAAAAAAAAAAGTATTTTGAAGGCTAAAACACCATGACATCTAAAGAGGAACCTGGAGTGGGTCTGGCCTATCAATTAACTATTTAGCTATTATTATTATAAATTAAGCTATTGTCATTATAAAGTTATTCTGATTAAAATAGTATAATGCTGGTAGAAATTACATTAAGTACAAATATGTAGAAATTACATTAAGTATAAAATGTAGAAATTACATTAAGTTCAAAACTACTTTGATGTAATAGCAATCTCCTATCAATTAGACATTCCATGTTGCATGGAAAAGCAGAGGCTCACAAAACAACTCAGCATCCTAGAATCACAGAATTTTTGAAGAATTTTAAAATGTTCAGTAAAATGCAAGAGGAAATTCATTGCAAAATTACACACTAGGGTAGTGTGCAAGAAGAATGCAGAATGGAAGCAATATACAATCTAAATGTCTGAATGTTCTATTCCTCATGACATACCCACTCCCATGCACACATTAGGCTTTCTCAGTTCAGTGTAAGAGGTTAGTTGTGAGGACCAGACTGAAGGTAAGCAAGGCTTCTCAGCAGAGGGAGTTTTCCCAGAGCCATGCACTCTTGCTCTTTTGGGAGATGCAGGGGCAATGCTATTGGTCAAAGCCACAATTCTCTCTTTTTTAAATTTTTAATTTGTTTCAATTAGTTATACATGACAGTAGAATGCACTTATATACTTTGATATATCATATATATTGGGATATAATTTATCTTTTTCTGAGTGTACATATTGTAGAATCACATTGGTTATACAGTCACATATATATAAAGTATAATGTCTGTTTCATTCTACTATCTTTCTTATCCCCATATCCCCTGCCTTCCCCTCCTTTCACTTACCTCTACCTAAGGTAACACTATTTTTTTGCATTACAATTCTTAATACACATATATACCACAATTTTTGTATCTCTGTTTGTATATAAAGTATGTGGACACCCAATTCAAGTCTTCATACATCACATTTCACCATCCTTGCTAATCCCCTGCCCCCTCCCTTTCTCTCCCACCCCTCTACCCTATTTCTCCCATGCTCTGTCTCCCATCCCCACCATGAGTCAACCTTCTTATATCAGAGAAAACATTCAGTATTTGTTTTTTTGGGGGGAGGATTGACTGACTTCACTTAGAATTATCTTCTCCAGTGCCATCCATTTACATGCAAATTCCATGGTTTTGTTCTTTTAAATGCTGACTAAAATTCCATTTTGTATATATGCCACATTTTTTTATCCATTCATCCACTGAAGGACATCTAGGTTGGCTCCTGTCTATTTCATTCTACTATCTTTCCTATCCCCACATCCCTGCCTTCCCCTCCTTTAGCTATTGTGAATTGTGCTGCTATAAACATTGATGTGGCTGTGTTGTTGTAGTATGCTGTTTTTAAGTCCTTTGGATATAGTCTGAGGAGAGGAATAGCTGGGTCAAATGGTGGTTCCATACCTCCATTTTTATATTGGCTGCACCAATTTGCAGTCCCACCAGCAATGTATGAGTGTACCTTTTTCCCCACATCCTCACCAACACTAATTGTTGTTTGTCTTCATAATAACTGCCATTCTGACTGGAGTGAGATGATATCTTAGAGTGGTTTTGATTTGCATTTTTCTGATTGCTAGAGATGATGAGCATTTTTTCTTATATTTATTGATTGATTGTATATCCTCTCCTGAAAAGTGTCTGTTCAGGTCCTTAGCCCATTTGTTTGGGTTATTTGTTTTTCAGTGTTTAGCTTTTTGAGTTCTTTATGTACCCTAGAGAGTAGTGCACTATCTGATAAGTGAGGTGTAAAGATTTGCTCCCAGGATGTAGGCTCTCTGTTCACCTCACAGATTGTTTCTTTTGCTGAAAAGAAACTTTGTAGTTTGATTCCATCCCATTTATTGATTATTGGTATTAATTTTTTTACAGTAAGAGTCTTATTAAGGAAGTTGGGGCCTAATCCCACATGATGAAGATTAAGGCCTATTTTTTTCTTCTATTAGATGCAGAGTCTCTCACAACGCTCTTTAGAATACTGAGTAAGTGGTAATTATTTTACTTGGGTAGACTTTTCATAGGGTCAGAATAGATGTCATGAAAGAAAGAGAGCTGTCCATCGGTGGGGGACAGGTCTCTGTTTCATGGCTACTTAGTGTTGAGTGGGTTCTATAATCAGTGTTCTGATACTCCCACATTAAAAAAAATATGTCCAACATATATTCTTCCCAAGGAAAGCTCTATCACACAGGTTACTATTATTACCCTTCTATAAAAGTGGATGTCTTATGATCATATTTTTTCTTTTTACTCTGTAGTGGAAGGAAACATTCTCAACCGATGTAGCAAGAATCATCTATCAATAGAATAAAAACACAGTTTATCAACACATTCTTAAGAATCCCAGAAACAGAACTGTCCACATGAACAACTTGGATTCACAATGGAGATGGCATCATAGAGAAGTAGGAAAAGAGATAATTACTTAACAAATGGGACTGGAGAATTGGCATTCCACAAATAAAATACACACTTGCATTCCCACATCATTCCATATGCATGGTCAACTCTAGATATATTAACCATGTTAATATTTTAAAAGTAAATGTTAAAATGATTAGTGGAAAGTATTGCAGATAGCTTTTAAAACACATAAAAACACACGATCACATGAGAAAAGATTATTAATTTGAGCACATAAAATTAAAATCATCTTGGGTTAGGGCTGGAGCTCGGTGGTGGAGTGCTTGCCTACCATGTGCAAGGTGCTGGGTTTGATTCTCAGCACCACATAGAAGTAAATAAATAAAATAAAAGTATTGTTTCAAACTATAACTAAAAAATATTTTTTAAAAACATTAAAGACATCTGTATGTCCAAAGATGTCTTAAACAGGAAGACCAGGGTGCTGCGGGGGAAAAAGAGTGCCCAGCGAAGATGCTGCTGGACTTGTGGGAAGAGCCTAAGGAGCAGCTGGCCTTCCTGCAGAAGTGGTAGTGGAGCTTGAGTGGATCGGGGTGGAGTTCCTGAGGCCAGGGACCATGCCCAAGGTCTACGAGGGCGCCGCCAGGAAGCTCAACGTGAGCAGCAACACTGTCCAGCATGGTGTGGAAGGGTTGACCTACCTGCTCACCCAGAGCTCCAACTCATCATTTCTGAAGTGGATTTCCAAGACTCTGTTTTTCTTCTGGGATTCTCTGAAGAACTGTGCAAATTATTGCTTCAGCTTTACCTGGACAACAGAAAAGGGATCAGAACTATTCTGGGTGAATTGGCACCCAGCCTTCCCAGTTACCACAGCCTTGAGTGGCGACTACATGTACAACTTGCAAGCAGAAGTCTCAGGCAACAGATTCAGCCAGCAGTGACTATCAAACTACACCTAAATCAGAATGGAGACCACAACACCAAAGTTCTGCAGGCAGACTCAGCCACCCTACTGCATTTAGTTCAGCAACTGTAACAATCCTTGGAGGAGATGAAAACAAACCACTGTAGGAGAGTAGGTCACAACATCAAGTAGGACCAAGTGTTAAGGTCCTAATGCCTTTGACTCATTTGTGAATGGATGAAATTCAGGAATTACTTTTCAGAATTAATTTTTATTAATTGGTGTTGATAAATGCATCTAGATTCCATGAAATTACTTTTCCTTTTCCAGGATATTGAGGTCACGGTCAGAAGCTCAAGTCAGGTTCCTTTTCTGGTACTCAATGTGGTCAGCTTCTTGACAGATTGAAATGGAATTTTGTATTTTAAATGTGTAAATAGGATTGAATCAACTAGAAATAAATCTATACTGTTCATATCTTCTATATATATGAGTAATACCCTGGTTTTGGTACATTTTTGTCTGCTTAACTAGCATTTTCCTCCTTATTGATCAATTTTGAGAATAAAATTTACAGGTGATTCCTTTCCTATTCAGAGTATTTATAAATAGTACAATATTTCTGACTTTTAAAAGCATCTCATGATGTTACTAGCTACAGAATAATGTAAAGTGAGTATGAGTTTTTTAAATTATATGCCCATATTGTTATAAGAAGTTCATGCATTTTTCTTTGAATGTAAACATAAGTAGTTTTTACCATATTGCTGAAGTTTGACTTATGGTTCATTGACTTAAGACGTACTCAATTTTGTGTGACTGTTAATAATATTTTCAGAAGGATTAATTTTTCCCATATACCCAAAGCAACTAAGAGACACACTGTCATTTACATTTGTAAATAATGGATACAAGAATAATGTGATCATTGCTTGATTATCCAGGGGAAAAATGATGTCTTAAACTAAAAATGTTTAGAAATTTAAGAATATATTTTCAATATAACTGATAGAGTTTCAATTTAATTTACACACTTGAAAATTAAAAATATGTAAAGATAACCTACAAATTGGTAAGAAAAATATAATTAATCTAGTTAAAAATGACCAAAATATATGACCAGAAATTTTACAAAGGAATACAAATGTCTATCAAACACAGAAAAGGAATATAACATTATCAATAACAATAAATATAGACCTCATAATGAAATAGCTTCTGAAGGTTTTATTGCCAACAGCTAAGAGCCCCTGAGAAAGTGCCTGGACACCTCCAAGGAGACTAGACCCAGGGCATCTCACATGTGATCGACACTTGTAGCAACTGTTGCTGCTTCTAGGAAGAGAGCTGGGTGTGGTCCCTGGGCTGACCTCTCATATGCCCTGTGACCAGCAGCCACATTCCTAGCACATATACCACGGACAGTCCCACACAAGGGAGGCCTGTGCCTGAAGCTTGTAGCAATGAGGTTCAGAGCAGCAAAAACCTGGAGACCTCTCAAAAGTGCATAAGCAGGAGAGTGAGCAAGGCAACCAGGAACATCCACAGGCTGACTCCAGTCAAAACCAGTGAGCACAGTGGGTGAGTTTAAGGACCACCACTCTTTGATGGCTATTTTTATGTGTCCAGCTGGCAAAGTTATGGTCCCCAGTTGTTTGGTTAAGCATCAGTCTAGATGTGGAAAAATACTTCTTAGCTGTGATTAACATTGACTTTGAGTAACACAGGCCACACTTTATAGTGTAGGTGGACCTCATCTAATCAGTTGACTGCCTGAAGAGCAAGAACTGAGGTTCCTAAAGCAGAAAGGATTATTCTCAAGGCTGAAACATAGAAGACTCACCTGAGTTTTCAACCTGCTAACTTATGGAATTGACTGGAGATTGCAGCATCTACTTTTTCCTAAATTTCCAGCCTGCTGGCAAGTGCCATGGATGGTCTGCTCCCATAATATGAAACAACACATCAAAACTAATCTCTCTCCCATTCTCTCTCTCCTTATCTCTTCCTAGACTACACAGAATGCAGATACATTCAACAGAATATTTTTGTTAAATTAAAGGATCACTAAAATGTTATACATTTATATGCATTTGTACACACACACAAACACATACACATACACATATAATGTTAGGAATACTAACAGCTTCAATAAAACTTCAAAGAAAGTGAGAGAATAAGAACTCCTAAAGGTGAAAGGAGGCAGGGGAAAGCATATACTTCCATGACAGTTGTTACACTTAGAAAAAAAAGTAATTGTTACTACTTTTCAAGGTAGGTTTATGAGAAATAACTAAAAACTTAATAAAAGCAGGCCAGTATGGACAATGTAAGTGTGTTATCAATGTGAGTTATGGGCAATTGAATCTTTGGCATCTGATATCTTTTGAAACATGAGAAAATAATCAATGTTTCAATGATGTGCATGGATTTATGGGGGCAGTGGATGGAGGTCGAAGAGGAAACCAAAGCCACATGCTGAGGAGAGACACTTTCCCACACTTGTGCTCATTTTTCAGTCATCTGACCAGCGAACAGAACTGTGCAATCTTGGCTGTCCCTGGAGTCACCTGGGAAGTTCTTAGTGCCTGGATCTCGCCCCCAGACATCCACATTTCTTGGCCTTAGCATGAGTTTAGGAAAGGGCATATCTGAAGGCTCACCAAGGGGTTCTCAGTGCGGGACAGGATGCTCTCAAGCTGCAGGTGTCTGAGCTCTGATTTAAAGTTAGTTTCAAGCAAGTGAAAAACACAACCAGATCTGCTTTGTACAAAGAGTACAGGGCAGAGGGTAGAGGACAGATGATCAAGAAGACAGGCTGGCAGTCGCAAGGCAGTTGGACTCCCTTCTTGGTGGCTTTGGAGAAAGGTGAGGCATTTGGAAGCAAATGTGCTGACTGCGGTGTGTGGAGACCAAGAGGGGAAGATGCTCAGGGGTGTCTGGTGGGACCCAGCATTTCAAGTTCGTGATTAGGTAGGTAGTGATATGATGTGATTAGGAAGTAGTGATGGTGAGCAGATTGGAACCCCTGGCCCTTTGATGTGCCAGCTTTGCAGTGCCTGGGAACTCTTTGCTGCAGAAAAATAATTGTTAATCATTGGATGGCTTGAGAGAAGGTTAAAAGCAATGAGTGATTATGGGCATGGTGAAATATTCCTGTAATCCCATCTGCTCAGGAGGTTGAGGCAAAAGGATCCTGAGTTCAAAGCCAGCCTCAGAAAAGTGAGATGCTAAGCAACTCAGTGAGATCCTGTCTCTAAATAAAATACAAAAAAGGGCTGGGATGTGGCTCAGTGGTTCAGTGACCCTGAGTTCAATCTCTGGTACCCTTACTCCCCCCCCCAAATTTTTTTTAAATAAAAGCAATGAGTGATCTATGGGTTTCCTCCCAGAGGGCTGTTCAGGAAACTTTGCTTCTCGTTCTCTGGTTCCTTGTGCCATGTCAGTTGGTGGCACAGCTTCTCTAGCGCAGGATTGATAGTTACTATGAAACCCACAGACTTCTCATGAGTTGTTCCACGGGGCCAGTTGCACTCACCTCTGTCTTCAGGTTTCCAAAATGCTGGTGTAGTCCCATGAACATCTTCTTGGTTTTATTTTATCTGTTTTTAAACAAAAGCGAGGATCCATTGAATTGTCACCTAAAGTAATTAGCAAATAACATTTTCCCCCTTAGTTCACAGTGTCACAGCAAACCATCTAAAAGGTATTCATTAGCAGAGTCATTTTAATATTAATAAACCTAATGATGACTTAAAAGCAAATTAAACATTTAATCTTTCACTAATTCATGACATAGAAAGCCTAGTTATTATGGAGTGCGCTCGCTGTGGCTCGCTGGCTCCGGGGCCGCAGCGGCTCCTCTGCCGGGTCGCGCCGGACGACGGGCTTCGGGCGGCGGCTTGGGCGGCCTGCGGACGGACGGGTGGGTGGAGTCGCAGGCCCGCGCCTGCCGTCTCGCCTCCTGCCAGCGCGGGGTCCGCGCCGTGGCCGCCTCGCCGGGCTCGGGCAGCGCCAACCCGCGGAAGTTCAGTGAGAAGATCGCGTTGCACACGCAGCGGCAGGCCGAGGAGACGCGGGCCTCCGAGCAGCTCAGGACCGACCTCACCCTGTCGCGGGTTCCGTTTCAGAAGCTTCAGCAACTGCGCCTTACACAGTATCATGGAGGATCCTTACCAAATGTGAGCAGCTGCGGAGCAGTGCCTCAGAGTTTCAGCCATCGTTTCATCAAGTTGATAACATTCGCGGAACCCGCCACCATGGGTTGGTGGAGAGGCCAGCCAGAAACCGCTTCCACCCCCTTCACCGACCGTCTGGGGACAAGCCAGGACGACAATTTGATGGTAGTACTTTTGGAGCCAATTACTCTTCACAGCCCCTGGATGAGAGTTGGCCAAGGCAGCAACCTCCTTGGAAAGAAGAAAAGCATCCTGGGTTCAGGCTAACATCTGCACTTAACAGGACCAATTCTGATTCTGCTCTTCACACGAGTGCTCTGAGCACCAAGCCCCAGGACCCCTATGGAGGAGGGGGCCAGTCAGCCTGGCCTGCCCCACACATGGGTTTCTGTGATGGTGAGAATGATGGACATGGGGAAGTGGCATCTTTCCCTGGCCCATTGAAAGAAGAAAATCTGTTAAATGTTCCAAAGCCACTGCCAAAACAACTATGGGAGACCAAGGAGATTCAGTCCCTGTCAGGGCAACCTCGATCCTGTGATGTTGGAGGTGGCAATGCTTTCCCACATAACGGCCAAAACATAGGCCTCTCACCCTTTCTGGGGACCCTGAACACTGGAGGGTCATTGCCAGATCTAACCAACCTCCATTACTCGGTGCCCCTGCCTGCCTCCCTGGATACCAGTGACAACCTCTTTGGTAGTATGAGTGTGGGGGAATAGTGTGGGCAACCTCCCAGCTGCTATGACTCACCTGGGGATAAGAAGCTCCTCTGGTCTCCAGAGTTCTCGGAGTAACCCCTCCATTCAAGCCATGCTCAATAAGATCGCGCTTTCCTCTTCCCTAAATAGCCACCCACAGACATCAGTTGCCAACGCGTCTGCTCTTCACCCTTCGCTCCGATTATTTTCCCTTAGCAACCCATCTCTCCCCACCACAAACCTAAGTGGCCCTTCTCGGCGCAGGCAGCCTCCCGTCAGCCCTCTCACACTTTCTCCTGGCCCTGAAGCACATCAAGGTTTCAGCAGACAGCTCTCTTCAACCAGCCCACTGAACCCATATCCTGCCTCCCAGATGGTGTCCTCAGAGCGAAGCCCACTTTCCTTCTTGCCCACAGAAGCTCAAGCTCAAGTATCCCCACCACCCCCTTACCCCACACCCCAGGAGCTCACCCAGCCTCTCCTACAGCAGCCCCACACTCAAGAGCCCCCTGCCCAGCAGCCCCAGGCAGCCTCATCCCTGCCACAATCAGACTTCCAGCTTCTCACGTCCCAGGGCTCGTCTTTGACCAACTTCTTCCCAGATGTGGGCTTTGACCAGCAGTCTGTGAGGCCAGGCTCAGCCTTTCCTCAACAGGTGCCACTGGTGCAACAAAGTCATCGAGAACAACCGGAGTCATTTCATTTGAGACCTAACCTATATTCCAACTGCGGGAACTTCCCCAACACAATCCTGACAGAAGATTCAAGCACCAGCCTGTTCAAAGACCTGAGCAGTGCGCTAGCAGGCATGCCTGAGGTCAGCCTGAATGTGGACACTCCATTTCCATTGGAAGAGGAGCTCCAAATTGAACCCCTGAGCCTGGACGGACTCAGCATGTTGAGTGACTCCAGCATGGGTCTGCTGGACCCCTCTGTGGAAGAGACATTTCGAGCTGACCGACTCTGAGCAGAAAGCACCAGAACAGGAAAATCCCTGAAACAGCCAAAACAAAGCAAAATAGAATGGAGCCAATGAACACCCTGGACTTTAGTTATCTCAACATGGAAGGAATCAACCCCATGGTTTCAGGCTTTCAGCTGAGGTTCAGTTTCAGACTCCATGGCTTTTTCTAGACACAGCTATGTCCTGCCTCCAAAGCCTGTGGCACAAGTTGTGCTGCTGCAGACAGGCTGCTTTAGAGCTTCCAATGAACTGGAAAGCTCATCCTGTGACCCCTCCATCTTTTTATTGGCTGTTTAGTTGGTCAATACGTAAAAGTAGAAAATATCATGTAATGGGAGGCCTCAGTAGTGTCATGTAGTGCTCAGAACCACTGATCTCAATCAACACTGAAGACAGGACATGGGACTGAAGACACCGGAGGCAGGCAGAAGCTGTGGGCCCATAGCATTGGCTCAGCATTGTGCAACGGTACCAAAGCACCACAATGCCCTCTTCGATCTGGCTGTTAAGGCCAGGCACCCTCCAGCTGGAGGACATTCCAGGGCTTAGGCAAGAGCCATGTTTCTCTCAGATGCCTTACTTATAATATGAAGAAGTTTAACCACAAGTCCAAGGACAGGCTTGAGTGCAGCAAACCACTGCTAGTTTTTTATCCCAGTTTGTAATCTCTTTACTGCTGCTTCAATACACCTTTTCCTCATGGACAGGAGGAAAAGGAAGACTATTTTATTCAATCACTGAAAAAAGATTCCTGATAATGGATGAGCCTGAGTAGAACATGCTCCTTCCTGGAGACTGGGCAAGAAAGAGAGGGGACTGTAGGTATCTCAGACACAGGATGACCTCCAGACAAACTCCAGACAAGCACAGTTCTCCCTACACACCAACTGGAAGGAGCAGATGGAGGTTCTTTCACTCACCCAGCAGCTGAATTTCCCTGTCCTCCCCAGAGTGGCTTCTCTGTGGGTCTAGACCATAAGCTCCTAGAGGGCAGGGGCTGTGCCTTATTCCTTATTTAACCCATAGTGCCCAAAAAGTGCCTGGCATGGAATAAGTGCCTCATGACTGTGTATTGAATACACACATGTGTGTTCGTGTGCATGAATGAATGAATGAATGAATGAACAGATCTGCCATGCTGTAAGGCAGTCTAATCTATAGCTATCCCACTCCCTACCAAATCTTCTCAGAGCTTTAGCTGTTCTAATGCTTGTGCCTGTGCTTAAGTTAAGCATGCACTTTAATATGCTTTTAACACTAGGTGACCAAATCTACCACTAGACTTGGGATCATGCTCCATAGCAGATAGGTGGCAAGGCCCCCAAGTGCTGGTACCTAAGGGATCCTGACTAGGCCTCCACCTCAAAAGATCTTCCCTCTCACATCCATGCTTTTCTGTAAATGACTTCAAACATGCTTTGAGGTAGAAGAAGTAATTTTATAGTAAATAAAATTTTGGTTCATGGTTATTCATTAATACCTTATCATAAAATGGTTTGATCCTATTTCCATCTGCCTCCTCTAACTTAGCCCCTGAATGGAAAACATGACGTTACCCACAGAGCACTGAAAGGGAAGAGCTAAGCAATGAGAAGACAGCATGGGGAGGAAGAGAACCCTGGAGGAGGGATAAGATGCTAGAACCTTTGCTTGGACTACTCCCACCCAAAGAATTAAGACTACACAAGGAGGGTCTGAATCTGACACCTCTGTGCCTATGGCAAGAAGAGTCTGGTAGAGGACCCTGGCTGGGTGGCTCTCCAGACCTCAATCCTTGGCCTTATCTCTGATTTTTCAAACAACCCTGATGGTGCCTTCACTCCACCTACCTTTGGAACCCAAGAATTCCTGTTTTTGCCATTTTCCCTGAATCTGCTGTTAAATTAGGAAACCAACCAAGTCTTCCTTGCCTGATTTCTGCTTCAGGAAGGGGCTCTTGGCCTCCCCTGGCAAGCCTTATTCCCAATTAAACTTTCAAATCCCTTTATGTAGATCTCAGAGGGGGGGTAACTTTTTGTTAAAATAAAAGTGCCTTCCAGTTGTAAAGCTACCCAAAACCCCAGTGTGCTAATAGAAGCCAGCTCCTACGTCAAAGGCCCCCAAATCAGATCTTGCCTTTCAGACAGAAAATGGTACAGATGTCATAAGAGTATGCTATTTGAGGAAAGGGGGGTCCCAACGTAATCCGCTCTTTGCATAGTACCTTACTCATGGGAGTCATGGCATCAGAGTCCTAGTTCATGTTACACAGCAGCCCTGCCTTGCAACAGAGACCCCAAGACCCACAGGATGAGTTGCACTGCCCCTGGGACATTTTCTAGGTTACTGTAGAAGTGTAGACACCCAGGGGAAGTCAGTAATGAGGACAATGTGGTTTAGCACTGAATTAAATCTGCCCTTAGCTCCATCAGTCTGGTCTTTTCTTGTGAAAAGATTCTGGGTATTATAAAGCCCGCCTTACCTAGATGGTATTAGGGACACCGGGGACAGTGTTACCTGCCCCTCAGCATGTAAGCCTGCACTCACTGCTGCCTTTGTGACAAGCCAGCCTTGGTCCTTATCATTGGAAATAGCTATAGACTTCAGAAAAAAACAAAACAACTATTTTTGAATATTTAGTTTTGTCACAAGACATCAATCATACTACTCTCATTTACTAGCAGTTAAAAATCATAGTACTAAAAACCTATTTGTTACCATTTTTAATTTCTGTATGGTTGTGGTTTTTAAGACATATGGTGTTAGGAGAAAAATTTTCTTGGTCAGATCAAGATCATCATCAGTTCTGGGTTGGGGATATAGCTCAGTTGGTAGAGTGCTTGTCTTGCATGCACAAGGCCCTGGGTTAAATCCCCAGCACTACACACAAAAAACAACAACAAAAAAAATCAATTCTCCTTTGTCCTATTCCTTTCTCCTAAGTCTACTGTATATTACCTGAGTTGAAATGTTGTGTATCCAAGTCCATGCGCATATTTGAAGACATTTTCGGTTCTAACCCTTGGTGGCTCCTCTGATTTATGCACAGGTGGTTCCTAGTGTGTCTCCACATCTTCATGGATGGGACCATCACAGCAGCTAATCAGACTTCCTGCCAGTGTCCTGGATCCCAGGGCCCATTGTTAAATGATATTTAAAGATTGGAATTTGTATAAAATAGCTTTCAAGTTTTATAATGCATCATTTTACATCTTTCGTAATTAAAAGCAGCACAATAAGGTTGAAAAAAAAAGAAAGCCTAGTTATTATGACTTCAATAAAAGGTCTTTTGGATATTATCACATTTTATTTGGAAAGAAACTGAAGGGTAAAAGTTTCTAAATCTAACTTGCAGTTCAAATCTTCCAATTCCTCCTCCTTTTCTGGAGGCAGGGTGAGGCTTAATGACTTCCTTTCACTCTTTTCTGCTCTCTTATTATGGACTTCCCATCTCCTCCTGGCTGATGATTTATTTGAGTTTCTTAGGATGGAGGAGGAATAATCCAGGGGGTGGGAAACAACCTTCAAGAGCTGCAGCTTGACTACACAGCACACGGACAGGTACCTGGGTGAAGAGCTGCAAGTGCTGGGTCCACAGGCCCCCCCTGCAGCCCCAGACACAAATGTTTGCCAAATTAAGCTCAGAAATACGTCAGGATTTTTTAAGGGAGTTGGGAGTAGAGGAAAAGCATCTCTGATTTGTGAGATCACATGAGGAGAAGATGGTTGCCTGGGCCGCTGCTCTGTCAGGTCACTGGCTCTGGAATAGAGCTAAGTACAGAAAAGGTCAGAGCCCAGTCAGAGGTTGCCCTGCCCCTCACCTCCCTGTAACTGTGCTTTGGCAGCCTGCACCTTCTGATGGACTCAGCGCCAGTATCTGCAGCTGCTCAGTCTGCCAGAGGAGCTGTGTGAAGACAGGCATTTCAGGAGGAGTCAGGAGTAGTAGGGATGAGAGCCTGGGCCTGGCTCCAGCACAGGAGAGAGTCTGAGCCTCACCAGGTTGCAGAGATGGCTGCATGGCAGCCTGGCAAAACTCAACTGCCCTGCACCCTACACACACCACAAGTGCAGCATAAATGGAAACAGACCACCCTCTTGTGATTGAGACATGACCTGGTTTCTCTACCTTTGATTTAAATTGCTTCTATGTTCTTTGCAATGCATTTTCCATTTTCAGAACAACTAACCATGGACATGCATGGGGCTATCACAGTCAGGCACACTGTTTCAGTCATCTTTCTAAGTTCATGTATTTTTAAGTCAGAAGGGTTAAACGTGGTATCAGTCTAAACTGTAAACTAGAGTAATGCTAATAGAAGCCACCTCTGGATTGCAAATTCACCAACAGAGGAATCAACCAATTGATCACAGGGTATGGATAAACAGGAATGGGCAGGGGATCATTACACCATTTTATTTACTCCATTATGATCCCTAAACTTGTAGTGATGTGTGAATGCTGGGTAGCTATTAGGGATCACAATTCAAAGTTAGTGTTTGAGAGTCCAAGTCTATCTGACCCCAAATTTAATGTACTGTACTACAGTCTACGGGTGTTATTTATGGTCCTTGTATTTATTTTTCACTGATATTCTTAAGAGTGGAGATGTATTTTTTTCTTTCCACTGATAACATCTATCTTGTGGCACTTAGTGGTTCTTTAAAAATTCTTTCTGAATAAATGACCAAAGGCACACAATGGGAGTTCCCCCATCCCACTTCTGGCTTTTGTGCACGTTGAGCCTTCAGACAGTGAGCAGGTGAGACGTATCTTCTTCCCTGCTCTCAAAAGCCCCTTATCATGAAGGAAAAAGTACATCCTCACCCAACTCCATGTTCACTTTCTTTTAGTTGTCAAAGATAGCTTTCTTATTTTTCATACTAAGCTCATTTTAAAATCTTATTCTAATTTAGTAGCAATAATAAAATATATAAAACTGTGTGAACAGAGTATACCTGAACATGGTCTGTTCCATCATAAGTGGGTTCTGAGACACGTAGCATTTCATTGCTCTGGGAGATCCACTGGCTTCCTTCTCGTTCAGCGTCTCTCACCCATGGGGTGGTCTCTAGCAACCATTCCACTCACCAGGGAATGGTTTCATTAACTGTTAACTTGGTTTTGACAAGCATACATATGAATACTGCTTGCCACTTTCTTTATTTTCAGTGAAATAGAGAGCTTTTCCACTGCACTGAGCCTTTTGAAATTTGAAATTCATTCTTCTTGTAACAAATTAGGTTGAGTCACTGACAAGCCTTGAGTACCTTCTTAAGAAAATAATTGAACTGTCGATTTTGCAATTAGACTTCAGGTGTAACCACTTTGTTTTACTTTTGTTATAATTTTAAAAAGACAAATTATTGTAAATATTAAATCTTCAGTGTGGTTTAATTCTAGAAAAGAAATATTTCCATTGTTTTATAATAATTTGTAGCTGAGAATATTTTTTTAAATTTATGTTCATCAGTCTAGAAAATTAATTTTTTGAATATTTTTCCACCTAGTTTCTTGAATTTTAAATATCTTCATCATATATATATATATATACACATATATATCTTAGATACAAAAAATTATATAGATATATAGATAGTATATCTATATATCTATGATATAGACATTGATATATAGACATAGACAGTTTTCTAATTACCACCTCAAAATCACATTCGTGCATTCATCTTTATTAATCAGAAGACTGAAAGGAAATCTTTTTCAGTGCATTTGCATTTACTTCATTTGCTACTACATTTATTACAATTAATAAAAGTAGTGCAACCAGCTTTTATTGATCATCCTTTTGATTCCAGGCTGCTGAGTACTCAGGAAACCAGAATCCTTAGATACACCAGACAACACTCCTTCCAATATGATGTTCCAGTGTTGGAGACAAACATGTCAACTGTGGCTCATGGAGCAGCAGTGCTTCTAAGGAGGAGAATGAGCCAGGAGAGTGGAGGCTTTCTGAGGGTAGGCAATGCCCTTGCAGCTTAGCAAGATCTGGGGGGCACAGGGGGACAGCACTGAAGCCACCAAGCATTCTATGCACAGGGGCTGGTACAGACAGACTACTGAAGCAGTCGTTAGAAATGCACTCAGGTTAGAAGTTCAGCTGACAGGTGTATGCTGGGGACAGGTGGGTCTGGTTGTGTTCATCTGTATTCTGAGTACAGGAGGCAGAGCGCTCCAGGTGGGCAGGCTATCTGGCATTTCTGTAGTTGTGCCAGGACATCCCTGTGACTTGAGTCTGGCCCTTGGAGAAGCAGCATGAGCAGACATAGTGACTTTCCATCACCAGAATGCTAAGAGGCTTAGGAGATGAGGTCATGGCTAATAGGGAGGACAAAGAGGACATGGGGACCAGGGCTCAGAAGGAATCAGCAGGAGGCAGAGGAAAGGCAGGTGGAGAGCACAGAGAAGGTGGGGAGAGGTTTCAGCTACTACACAGACCAGTCTGAGAAGGTGGGAAGTCAGCAGGAGGTGGGTTAGGATGCAATGGCTGACCCTGAACAAGGACACCTGGGACCCAGGACAGCTGGGAGAACTGGAGCAGCAGGCACCATCTCTCTTCTCCACGTGGCACCTGCATATCAGACCTGGTCCATCTGTGACTTCTGAGTCTGCTCAGTCCTCCTTCCATGTAAATGCCTTCTTTCACTCTCAAGCAAACAGATTAAATTTGCCATGAGAAAAGTTCCTCATCTAGAACCAAACCCTCTGCCTTTCAGGCCATTAGGCCATCACTATGTCACCACATGTGAGGCCCTAAAGCAAGTGTTCATGCTTTGCACCCACTTAATGGAAGCCCCACCTGGGAGGAACCTGGAAGAGGCAGAGCTGGGCTGATGCAGGGCTCCCAGCAGCCCCGCCTCCCTGGGACCTGAGGCAAGTGGATCTGCATCCAAGTGGCAGCAATAGAGGCTCAGTGGCAAAGTGGCTCTCTGGGTTTGGATGCCAGATGGAGCAACATGATTTCAATTTATTTGGAAATAAACAAGCAGCCAACCTTGATTCTAGATATGACATAGTCATATTTGTGTTTCAAGAAGCTGGAGAAAATGAAGTGCCCAGATGTTTACGAGGCAGAGTCCATTGGGAGAGGCTTGAGGCAGGGGATTATTAGAAGCGAATTTCCTTAAGGGGTCCCCAGGGCTGTGCCAGGAAGGGGCAGAAGAGGTGCAGCAGCAGAGTCGTGTTGGGGACTCTGGAAGAGAAAGACAGAGGTCATGGGTGCCTACTTTCCCAGCATTCGTAGCCAGAGGCATGTCTCATATTTGAAATAGGGAACCCAGAAAAGAAGACATGGAGGAGAGGAGAGTGGAATTAGGTGAAGCTTTAAAGGACCAGCAGTTTGAGAGGCCTGGCAGGCACAGGGAAGAGAAGGTCTCCAGACTCAGATAAACCCAGGTTTGGGGAGATGTGTGCAGGGGAACTCTGTGTGATCCAACTGGGGGAGGAAAGCAATTGAGAGAACTAAAAAAAAAAGGAAAGTCCCAACAAATGCAGGCATCCAAGGCAAGCAGGAAAGGAACGTTTAGAAACCAAGCTGCCAGTGAGGATGGAGGCCCATCGAGAGGATAACTTCCAACCCAGTGAAGCAGCTCTGCCTGGGAGAGGCCCTGGCTGGGAACAGACCCTCCCAGTACCAAGGCCCAGAACCTGCAGGGCTGAGGCCAGACAACAAGTGAAGCCAGAGGTGAATGCTGTTGGGTCATGTGATCAGAAAGCTTCCTGCCAATCAAGGTGGGGCTTAAGCAAAGGGCCTTATGTGGCAGGACCCAGATAACTCAGGTACGAGGACCTGCGACTGTGAGGGATCGAGAAGGGCATTGTAGGTGCTAAGAGAGGCACCTGGGTAAGAAGACAGAAGGTAGATTTGTGTTGCACTAAAAAGGTGAAAGAAAACCACAGGAGCTTGCAAGCAAGTTCTGAGGTGCACAACTTGGTTTTCTATGTAGATGCCCCTCCCTGTACTCTGGGGTCACTCCTGCTGCCACACCTGGGGATGTGGGCACTTCTCACTGAGCTGGGACCAACCACAGAAGCCAGGGAGGGAGAAGACCCTTGTCAGGACACTGCATGGGCCCTGCAGGGTGACTGGAGAGACCTTCCAGCTGTCCTGACCCGGGCCTGGGGAAGCCATTTATCAGTCAGGGAAGGCATATAAAGGGGAGACTCAAGCATGCTCACACAGCTCTCACCCCAGTCTTGGAGCTCTGCTGGGGGATAATTTGTTTTATATATTTTACAGATGTATTTGGTAACATAGGAAGTTCCCAATGTTTATTGGGAATATAATCATATGTCCAAGTCAGGTCAGACTTCAACGACTTCTCCCCAAATTCAATGT
Source organism: Ictidomys tridecemlineatus (assembly GCF_052094955.1). NCBI lineage: Eukaryota > Metazoa > Chordata > Mammalia > Rodentia > Sciuridae > Ictidomys > Ictidomys tridecemlineatus. The sequence continues at coordinate 124,338,300 of NC_135487.1, read as the reverse complement.
TGACTGGGCTTTGAAAACCAGTGAAATTTTTATGTTAATTGTGCTGCCCTCTAAACTGGAAGGGAGTTTCCCTTCCCTGAGTCACTCCAACATGTGTCTGTGTTAGCTCCTGCCCAGGCCCTGCTGAATGACAGTTGCCGCACATGACCCCATCCGCAGGTGTTTCCAGGACAAAGCATCCCAGTCTCTATGTTAAAAAGGGTTTCCTTGCTGTTGAATTTAACATCAGACCAAAGATAGTGACTATGTCTTTTACCACTCAAAGAGAGCAGGGAAAATCCAATCTCCTTCTCAATGTAGTCAAAGCCAGTGCAGCATTTTTCTGGGGGAAGAAGAACGAAGGGAGGCCCACCATGTTGGGCTGTCAGACACAAGAGCTCGTGCTCAGTGCAGGTGGAAAGCAACATTGGTCATCAGGCATCCTCAAAAAGGCTAAGAGAGAGGAGAGCCACAGGAGATCTTTCCTGGCAGATATTACCTTCTTCCATCTCATTCTAAATACAGAGCTCAAAGTACACCTAGTATTTTGAGGGGTGGAAAGACCATCTTGCCATGATCATGCAAAAGAAATATAGTTATGCAATAAAGTTGAGCCAATTGTTTGCCTTTTCAAGAAAAAGAAAAGACTGGCCTTGGTTGCATTTGGTGTCCATTGCTGGACCAACCTAGGGATGAAAAGTTCTGGAGACCTGAGGAGAGCTGGCCCTTCCAATTTTTTTGTTTGTTTGTTTTGTTTTGTTTTTGCAGTCCCAATGTCTAACTCTGCAGAGGTTGAATGTACTCCTGGACATGTGGATAATCATATTGCTCATAACTCAACTCTTCACACCTTAAATTGAGCCATGATTGACTTTGGAGAAAATGTCCTCTCATATTAAATAGCCTTTTGTCTTCGCATCTAGGAAACAGAACTGTGCACTGAGCACTGTGAGTAGGGGTCAGGAGCAAGCAGTCAAGACCCTGTGCTCCCTGGTTCTGGCTGGGGTGGACAGCAGTGGTCAGAGAAGATCCAGAAGTACAGCTCTCAGACAGCTGAGTGTACTGCCACCATGGGGCAGGATGGCACCCAAGGGTGATGAGGCACAGTGACCCTTAGGGATCCTTGGTGACCAGAGGGGCCCAGGCTGTGCTCTGTGCAGAAGACCCAGCATCAGGCTGCAGATACTGCTTTCCTCTCTGATGTGAAGTGACCGGATGGTAGCAGGGTACATATCCATGAGATGCCCATGCACACTCAGGAGGCATAAGCAAAACGGTAAACCCATTGCTGGGGACCATCCTCTCTGCGCTCTGCCTAATTGCTGGAAAACTGAGGTTCAGTGGCTCCCCTTTCTTGGGCTCCATTTCTCCAAGTAGAAAATGAGTGACTGCATCTGCTGATGGCTGAGCGTTCCTCAGACACCACTCTGCTCTGTCTGAATGACATGTCATTACAGCATCAGGCAACACAGTGCAGTGGTGAGTCTCAGACATGCTTTTTAAAGGGAAATTTTGTTTCTTAATTGTTTGCCTAAAGAGTCTGTTGTACTTCCAAAAAATAAAAATACAGAAAACCGCAATAAGTGTTAAAGCAAAATACCTTTTATTTATGTAGTGAGTCTGAAAAAATTTTACTGTGCAATAGTCCCAGCCAGTCCTTTTTTACAAAAGCATTCTCATTACCTCAATTTTATTGACAAGAAATGAAAAAAGGAGAAAATTGTAGATGCATAAGAAAAATCCACTTTTAATAATGCCAAGTCGTGTTCCTATATGATATCTAAGAATTTATAATCAGATTGTATAATCAGAGTGCCAGATATGATTTTTATAGGCCCAAATATTGCTAATTCCTATTTCAAACACTATGAATATTTTTGGTAATGATTTCCACCACCTTGAAGGACTTTTAAGCCATTAGCTTATGTAGCATTCAAGTACCTGCCAAGCATTTTATTAGTCTCTCCAAGCACACAAAGTAGACCTCAAGATTCCTGTTGAAAAAATTCCAGGTTCTGAATGATAGAAAATGATCTTAAGTTGCTTTAAGAGAACTCTCAAGGTAAAGCTGTAGGAAGACTGACCAAGCCTTGGAGAAAGAAAACAAGAAAAAAAGGAAGAAACAAAGTGTCCCCCAGATTCAAGGGGAGGGGGAATTTTAAAGTAAGTGAATACTCAGTGCATCCTGGAGCTAGGTAGTGACCAGTGACCATTTGTCCTATAAGACCACAAAGGCTGGAGGGAATAAGTGAGCTGAGCAGAGCCACAAAACTGGTGAGTAAAGGACCTGGCTTCAGCCTTCCAGGTCTTGCTCCAATGCCTCCAGCCACATTCTGTCTGGGACCTGACCTGTCTTCCCTGGGACCATGTCTACAGAGGCTGCTGCAGCAAAGGCCTCAGCATTTGTAGAGCGCACTGTGAGGATTGCAATTCCGCCTTCTCTCTTTGTTCACACACTTGGCAGTGGATGTTTCTGGCTGTTTCCATTATTCTGGACTAGATACTCTGAAATTAAGCCCTCCTCAATGGCAATATATTGAGTATTGCTGACTGATTCAACTAAGAGAACTTGGCACATGACAGCAGGCACTGAGAGATCAATTCTGTGACCTCTTCAGCTGCGTGGGCAAAGGGAGTCCTAAACTGACTGAATGCATTTTCTCAGAATCACTGAATGCATTTTCTCAGAATCACTGGGCCGAAGTGGACCTGGGGCGAGCAGTTTGCACCCCTCAGAACCCACACCAAGCCCAGAGCAGGTGAATTCAGGCTCTCCGTATGCAGTTTCTGGCTGATTGTCTGCGGCTCGCTGACAAACCATCTTGACTCAGCGCTACAGATGCTCCTGTGGAATAGAGAAGCAACTCTTCGGTTCCTCCATGAACCTTTTGAGATGATACAAACCAAGCCTTCATAGGCAGCAGGCCCAGGATTGAGACAGGACCTGGGAGAGCCTGACCGGACCCATCCTTCGCGTCAGACAACCAGCAAAGGGAACAAATGGCCGCCCTTTGCAATGGACACCACAATGGCAGAAAGCTGACATCACCAGAATTCAGCAGAGGGGATAGCTTCATTGAAACTGGCATCTGCAGGTGTGTGACCCCCGGGCCCGTCCTCTCCACACGGCAGGGAAATCTCAAGGGCCACCCCCAAACCAGCTCTCCCATGAGCATGATTGTCAGACCAAGGGAGTCAGGAGTGGAGCATGACCCCTGGCTACCGCTCCCATTAGCGCTGAAAACCGAGGTCTCTTGTGCCAGCTCCTGGGGGCGTGGCTACCAGAAGGCAGGCAGAATAAGCTGACGGTTCCCAGCCCCGTGCTCCACAACCTTGAAGTCTGGGAGAATGGCAAGCAATTTGGATCCCATAAATAACTGCTTAAATTTCTTTCCACACTCTTAATCCCTTGCCTTCTGACCCTTCCATCTAGCTCTCAACTTCTAAACCTGAATCAATCCTACCATCCATTTTCTCCTACACCTAACTTCACTCTGATTCATTCTCTTGTTGTAAATTTCTTTCCCCTCATTCTGCCACACCAACTGAAACCCTTGTTCCAGGATTCAACAAACCCTCACGTTCTCAGTCTTTTCACTAACCCTCCACTTCCTGCCTAACTGAAACCTGGCGACCTCAAGAGGATGCCACTGGAATTATGCGCCTGCTGGCAGGAGGTTAATTCTCCACCTCCATCTCCCACAGGTCCAGAGGCAGCACCAGCACTTTGTAGCACCCTGTCACTTGCAGGTTGTCACCCTTCTACTTTCAAATGTAAGACTCACTATCTGAAGGTACAACATGTCTGGTTATGTCATGCTCTTCTCCTAGTTGATGCTACAGTTGAAATATCTGTTTTGCAATCTCTCTCTCTTCACCTGAACACCTGCAATCATACTAGTTACCCTAACACTAGACAAATAATCTAACACCCTAGGCTCAGCATTCTTTGCCCTACCCAAGCCTTCATGCCATTTCAGCAACACCCACCCCCTTGACCTTGCCCACTCTACACTGCTTTACTGAAGGAATCTCAGGCTTTAATAACCCACTCTTGAATCCCTCCCTCTCCTCCAGCTTAACCCAGCACCACAGCATTACTGCTTAAATACACACCTTCTTTGACATCACTGAGGCCTTTATCTTCCAAACATTCTATACTTTCCAGATTTATCTTCCTGACCTGGTTTCCTCCCTTATGCAATTCGGATCCCATAATTGATTCCTTAAATTTCTTTCAACACTCTTAATCCCTTGCCTATTGACCCTTCCATATAGCTATCAACTTCTAAACCTGAATCAATCCTACCATCCTCTTTCTCCTACACCTAACCTATGAGCATTGCTGGAGGAAACTGTATAAATGTGCATGCTACTGTTACTAAAATTCATATTTTAAAATTTCAGTGGGGCCTTTTGGACTTGCCTTTGTTCTGCTTCCTATTCCATCACTTGCAGAAGCTTTTCTGATATTTTATCATACCTTAGTCTACCTTTCTTGATTGCTGAGAAAGCTAAGGAGGTCTGTCAAATGAGAATTCCTCTCAATTTCAGCCTAAAGCCAACCTGCCACATTGTTTAAGTCACTCTTCTGGTTTTGGCTCCCTAAATAAAGAATGCGCATAAGTCTAGACTCCTTGAAATAACCACTTTCTCTCACTATCTTTCTGTGGCAACATAAAATACCAGTATCCTCACTGTGCCCTCAACAAACCATGTTACTCAGGCTGCTGGGTATGCTGTTCCTTCTGCCACTCTATTTCCTCCTCCAGTTAGACTTGAAAAACAAACAAACAAAAAGAAACTTTGCTAAAGAAATCTCTTCCATGTCTCCTAACTCCCCTCAATGAAAAAAGGAAAAAAAGCACTTAAATACTTCTTACTTTCCTCCTCTTCCTCCTCCTCCTCCTCCTCCTCCTCCTTCCTCCTCCTCCTCCTCCTCCTCCTCCTCCTCCTTCTACTCCTCCTCCTCCTTCTTCCTATTTGTATTACTGCAATTTTTACATGGCATGGTAATTATCCATAAAGGTAAACAAGTCAAAATAACACCTGGCATTTTGCCAGGGGAATGTTAGAGTTTGTAAACAAGTCTGGATGGGGCCTGGCAAAATGCCAGAGGAAGTGGTTTGAGAAGTAACAAAAGCGAGCCTTTAAGTGTGGAGATTCCTTATTGGTTGACTGCTATATCTAGTTTATGTTAATTAAGATAAGCTGTGTGGAATGTATAAATACCTCTGTTGTCCTACAATAAAGGGCTCCTACTCCTGCTGTATGGATCTACAAGAGTTGTTCCTCACTGCCCCCCCTTACTTTGCTGCAGCCAGACTGCGGCAGTAATTTGAAGAACAAATTTGGTGTGAAGGGACTGGTAGGAACAAGAATTATAACAACTGAGTGAGAAATCAAAGTAGGATGGTGAGGAAGTTTCTTAATTCATTAAACAAATAACCAACATATTAACAACATATTAGTATGTACACCAAGGGTTGGAGAGAAACAAGTGGGAAGGCTGTAGGTTGGGACAGGTGTGGCAATCAAACTGATGAGACATTAAATTATATCTAGATCTTGAAAAAAGGTTGGAATGTGAATCAAGTAAAAGAAGCTTGAAGGAGAGGTAGGGAAATGATAGGTTGGTTACCAAGGAAACAAACACATACATATTTGGCTCATATAAGCTGACTGGTCCTGGCTAAAAAAGAAAGGTTTAGGAACAGTGGTCTTAGGAGACAAAACTGAAAGCTCAATCACAGACTCTTGGAATTAGAACAGACCTTAAGAATCACCTAAGTGACCCATCTTCCTAATGAAGAATGTTCTCTCTCTCTCTCTCTCTCTCTCTCTATTTTAAGACAGGGTCTTGCTCAGTTGCTCAGAGTCTGAGTTGCTGAGGCTGGCCTCAAACTTGCAATCCTCCTGCCTCCGCCAAGGTGCTGGGATTACAGGCATGGTGCCTAAGTAAGAATGACATCCCTGACAAATGGACAAGGCCATTCAATTGGTAGTAGCACTGAGGTAGCCTATTCATTATTGTACTCTTCTAAATGTTGAAAATTATTTGTTCTAATATTAACTGTATAGAAACATGCCTTCTTTAATGTCTTCCTACCAGTCCTGGTTCTGACTTGTGATGTACCCAGCATAACTCTATGACCTCTTTATGGGCCAGTTTTTCAAATATCTTAGTTATGTGCAGCCTTGAACAAATCATTTTCTGAGGATCAGCTTTCTCATCTCTAAAAAAGAGGTGTACAGAAGCTAATTGTCTCCTGATATCTGCTGTCCCCTCCATTTATTATAATAGATTATTTTTCTAGGTATATGGAACCCAGCAAGGATGACATTTTTATCCTTCCGGATAATTGAATGTGATATTCTGCGTGTGTTCTGGTCACTGGACTCTGAGCAGAAGAGACCTCCTCATCCCCTTTCCTCATTCCCAAAGGTTGGGGCTAGAATTTGGATGGAGAGTGAGCCAACTTAATCCCTGTGGATGAGCACAATACCCTGACAACAAGATAAAAAGAGACCAGGCCCCTGACAACTTGACAAGGCAGAACTACCATGCCAGTTTGGACTTTATAGGAGAGAAATAAACTTCCATTTTGTTTAAGCTACTTGCTTTTAAAAAAATAAATGTGTTATGACACAAGAACATATTGTCCAAATTTGTTGGTCTCCTCTAATCTCCGGTCACCTGAAAGTTTGCTTCAGGACCGAAGCTAGCTTCTAATACTCAAACTATTTTTTTAAATATTTATTTTTTAGTTGTAGATGGACACAGTATCTTTATTTAATTTTATGTGGTGCTGAGGATCGAATCCAGGACCTCACATGTGCTAGGCGAGAGCTCTATCACTGAGCCACAACCCCAGCCCTTAATACTCAAACTATAAGGAAAAAAAGAATTATTGTACCATTGCACCATGGCATGGCACATGTAACATAGGGAATGTAACACTTAGAGTCATAGTGGGGCAAAAGAGCACTGGGTCTCCCTCACCACTCCACTCAGAGAGCACACGCCCCCAGTCAGCATGAAATGGGAGACACCAATTTTAATTTCTTCAGTTACATTGACCTTAGTTTCCTGGTAATTATGAAAACATGCATATCTTGCTACACAGGTATAATTCTAGAATTCAAAGATATGTATTGTTGTGCAACATGATCCTTAAAAACATAATCAAACAACTTCATTGTAAATTTATGTATAATACTAACACAGATATGCATATGCTATATGCATTTATTGTTTTGGTTTTATCGGTGTTTCTCATTATTTTCAAGGGTAACTTTGACAATTCATGAATCCTGTGTGTTGTGTATCTGGGGGAGGTGTACTGGGGATAAAACCCAGGACTTCATGCTTACAAGACAAGCATTCTACTACTGAGTTATAACCCAACAATTCATGGTACTTTTTCTTGACTCTATAACCTTTGACAATTACAACTCAATTATAAGGAAATACAGGAAGTAAACAACTAAAAAATGCTTCAGATGATATCATATCCTGAAAACTTCAGGTATAAAAGTGGTTTTAGAGGTCACCTAAATCAAAAAGAATCTGTATCAGTCAGGATACGGTCCATTATGCTTCCGTTAATATGCAACCCCCAAATTCTGATGGTTCAAAAAACATCCAAGGGTTTGTTTCTGTTTATTTAATGTCTAGTGGAGGTCACCTGAGGTTCTGCCCCATACCATATTCATTTGGTGACCAGGTTGGCCACACATGGACAGCTGTTTGTGGAAAAGAAAAAGAGACACAACAAATTGCATCATTTCTCTTAAACCTTCTGCCCAGAAATGGCAGATATCACTTTTGCTCACATCTCATTGGTCAGAGAAAGTTACATGATCACTTCTGAGTTCCACAGGTATTTATCTACTGCAGAGAGAAGGGAACAGAATACTTAGCAAACTTGTAAAGATTCTAGGATGGGGCGGTAGCCCAGTGATATAGCACTTGCCTCAAATTTGTGAGGCACTGGGTTCGATCCTTGGCACCACATAAAAATAAATACATAAAAAGATATTGTGTTTATTTACAACTAAAAAAGTGTTAAAAAAAAAAAAAACTTCCAAAGATACCCTCTTCAACATTTCCCCAAACAGTCATTCAGACAGTGCTTAGGAGTCCACCATCCGCTCAAAGAAACCCATTCGATGTTGAGTCAGTACAAAGCATTGGGAAGTGCACCTTTACGTTGATTACAAACCTACTCCCCTGGAGCTCCCTCCTATTGGTCCTCATTTTGTGCTTTTGTGACAGTAAGTCAGATTTACTTCTTTTCTTTTTCTTTTTTTAACTTTATTTTATTTTATTTATTTATACGTGGTGCTTAGGATCGAACCCAGGGCCTTCCATGTGCGAGGTGAGAGCTCTACTGCTGAGCCATAACCTCAGCCCCAGATCTACTTATTTTCTGTTAGGCAGTTCCTCAACTATCTAGCACTTCAATTATTTCTCATGTAATAGAATGCATGGTCTTTTCTGAAAATTTTTCTTTTCTAAACCCCTATTCTGATAATAAATTTCCTTACCATTAAAAAAATTTAAAATGTGTTATGACATATCTCCGAATTCAAGAAGAGTAGCAATGATTTTTTACTTCTGTTAAAGGGGTTTTGTCAGAATTGAGTAAAATTAGGAATGTAAAATATACATGCATATATATGCATATATAGTATATATATGCTAGACTATATTGCATATTTTATTTTATATACTAAAAAGCATATATATATATATATATGTGTGTGTGTGTGTGTGTGTGTGTGTGTGTGTTGTGTGTGTGTGTGTGTGTGTGTGTGTGTGTATTCAATTCTCAGCATTTGAAAACCTTCATCTCTCCCCGACTCTCTTTTAATGAGGAACTGAATTCAGGTGTATGTTACCAATTAGGTACCTTTTAAAAAGGCTGGAGCCCTTTTTAAAATTTTGAGTCCTCTCCAAGTTGCCCAAACTTGTTTTGAATTTGAGATTCTCCTGCCTTATGTGCATGGCTTATGATATAATGGTGAGTATTAACTTAGTGGCATAAAATGGTATTAGCAAAAGTTTTACAAGGCATGGATACCTAGTAGACTGAATTTTGCAAACTTAGAACTAGAAAGCCACAGCTTAAAAAAATAGAGTATATGCACGAGTATTATGTTTCTTATCCTTTATATACAACTATTTTGAGGCAAATGTAAATGTTCCAGGTCTACTAACCCATTTAGTGGTATCACATATTGGAACCAATTTCCTATAACTAACATTCAGGAAAAGTCATACCACATAAACTTATGTATTTGTTTTCTAAAACATAAACCTGAGAAAGCATACAACCCAAAATATAAGCAGCATTAAAGTCTGGTGATTAAAAATGGACCCTGGAGCCTGCCTGCCTCCTGGCTCTGCACTTACTAGCTGACTAACTTTCAACATTTCTTTGTGTTTCTATTTCTTCAGGTATAAAATCAGAGTAATAATAACAACAATGGTAATTATAGCAATAGTAATGAGGAAATAATAGTACTTCCTCATAGGATTATTTTGAGGAGTAACATAAAGAATTAAAAATATATTAGGAGCTGCTGGAGCTTAGTGCAGCCTGCGGGGGGACTGGGCGCACTCAGGCCGCTGGTGCCAACTACGACCCTTGCCTGGCTGGTGCCCAATCCCGAGGCATGCTGCCGGGAACCGCTGGGGCGCGAGCTTCTTCTCTTCACTACTTCAGCCTCATTAGGACTCTGAGCTCATGATTGCCTAGCAGCCTGGGGTTCTCTCTAAAAGGAAGATGTTAGGGCTGGGGATGTGGCTCAGCGGTAGCGCGCTCGCCTGGCATGCGTGCGGCCCGGGTTCGGTCTCAAGCACCACATACCAACAAAGATGTTGTGTCCACCCAGAACTAAAAAATAAATATTAAAAAAAAATTCTCTCACTCTCTTTTTTTTTTTAAAAAAGAAAGATGTTAATTCTTCATTTAATGGCAAATTTGTTTTCTGTTGTAAGTTTGTGTGCATGTTGGGATGAAGCTATGTCTGGGGACAGTCAGTTGGAACCCAGGTCTGCACATTCTATTGTGCACTAGTAGATTAGACTTGGTTTTCAAGTTCTCTGCCTCAAACCAACATAAGGAATTTAAGAAAATGCTAAAGTTGGTTTAACACTAGTCATATATTAAACACAACTTGTATAGAATTAAAAGTATCAGAAAATTTCAAATGCAATTTGATGGTAATTTCTATCATCATCATCAAGTAGCTTAAAACTCCGTATTTACCAGAAACTGTACAAGAATTGCTAACTCATGCCTCCTTTGAACTCATAAATTTCTTGCTCATTTATAACAAAATGACTCTCAACTTTTAAAGAATAGAAATAAACAATCTGTTGATTTTAGGAGCCAAATAAAAGTTAAAAAAAAAAAAAAGCTAAATAAAAGTAACACATTTAAGGGCTGGGGCTGGGACTGGGGCTCACCTGTAGAGTGTTTACCTTGCACATGTGAGGCACTGAGGCACTGGGTTCAATCCTCAGGACCACATTTAAAAAAAAATTATAAAGGTATTGTGTCCATGTACAACTAAATATATATACTTAAATATATATTTAATAATATATAAATTTAATAAACATAAATTTAAATATATTAAATAATATATTAATTAATTAATTCTCCCACCTGATATATCTTTTAAGGATTTTGTTGTTCGACCTGTTTTCTTGCAACTTAATTTTTGAAGAAATTGTGTTGTTTGTCCAATAGAATGGCCCACAGTCCAAGTTTTGTTGGATGTATCATGTGGCATAATTTAATATTTTTCTCTGTCCTAAAGCTTACAAACCAGGAGTTGGATCTAGAACCTATTGGTACTATTAACCATTTGGGGCTAATAATTCCTTGTTGAGGATGGGGGCTTCCTGTGCATGTAGGCTGTTTAGTAGCATCCTTGGCCTCTACCCACTAGATGGCTATCACAATTCTCCATCCCCACCATTCCCCCCAAAAAACACAAACAAAAACTCAGGTCTCAAGATCTTGTCAAATGTTTTCATAGCACACCTATGTTCTGCTGTGAAAAGTAGGTTACTTGTACTACACAATTAACAATATGGTTGATGTCACCACTGCAGATTAAAAGATCATTAGGTCTGGAACCACAGATACTTCGAAGAGAACACCTGAACACAATTTTAGAAATACTTAATTTAAGCCTGCTCAGAATGGCTGACTCAAAAGCAACATATAGAGAATGTGAATTTCCATTTGAGAAGGAAAAATATTAGAGAAAATAATAAAATAAAATAGTAAGAACGCAAGTAATTTCTTTTCCATGATGGAAAATTCTTTTCCATTATTGGAAACTTCTTTTTCCAGAAGTGTTTTTCTAAGACATGTTGAACAACTTAAGATGTTGGACTTACACAATAGAAATAATGATGGTTTTTCTTTTGGAGAGGCACTTTATACTTTTATTATAAACCAAGCATTTTGGCCTTGCAGAAAAGTATTATTTAGTAATGCAGTTTTCATGCTCAAAATTGATTTGTGTGCTATAAAATTACTTTAAACACAACACAAGTCAGGGGAGATTAATAAAATAATGCTTTTAAATTAAAAGAGAGCTGGAAGCTGTGCTGCACACCTGTAATCCCAAACAAGTGGGGAGGAGCCTAAGTTCAAGGCCAGCCTCAGCAACTCAGTGAGGCCCTGACCAACTTAGTGAGATCCTGTCTCATTATAGAAAACCAAAAGGTCTGAGGATGGCTCAGTGGTACACCATCTCTGGGTCCAAATTCCTAGTACCAAAAAAATTTAAAAAAATAATAATTTAAAAGTGAACTACCATTTTTGTTTGTCTTTGCAAGTGACATCATTATCTGGATAAGGATGACAGATAATATATTTAAAGGATTTAGGAGGAGGATTCAGATTGAGAGACAACCCCACTTATAATTTAACCAGTGAATATTAATTCTTCAAAAACCTTCTCTGTATCAGATTTGACATGTAATACTTGGCTGTTTGAGGATGCTTTAAAGGCACCCCTGTTGTGGAGGGTGTTGACAATAACCTGGAGCAGATAGGGTGGCAAACTTTGCTTCCTGGAACCCTTGAGAGTTGCCCTCTACCTGTGATTGACTTTCAGAATCCTTATCCCTTCTGTTGGTATCCTTCAGTTTTGAGTCATCAGTGGTTTCATGAGGTGTGCATGGTGCATCATTCCTCTAGTGGTTTTTGAAGGAATGTTTGTTTGGGGTGTCTTCAGTACTATCAGTGCTATTGATTTGGGAACAGGTATGTTTAAGCCTTATGGGTAAAGTTTTAAAAATCAAATCTGAAAAACAATTGTGGCTCCAGATTCTATTTATCATTTCCAGGTGATTTAAGGACGAATTGGCCTCATTTCCACAAGAACTTTTTGCATATGAGAAGTGTTTCTCCTTCTTTTTCTATCAGTGAATGGTGTCTTTCTTTGTCACCTGTTGTCTGTCTTCCTTATCTCTATCTCCATTTTATTTTCTCTTTCCCTGACTTCACTTTTCCCTGTATCTTCTCCTGTCTCATTTGGTCTACTTTATTCTCTTCTCTTCCTTTTGTAATTTCCTCTCCTTTCCATACCTCTGTCTCTATTTGCTTTTCTCTCCCAAATACCATTGCTCCCCATTCCACCCACCATTTCTCTTCATCAGGAACATGTTCATGATATTGTTAATGACATAGCCAGTTCTGTTTGAATCGGGAACACCATCATCTTTATTAAAGGGAATGGTGGATAAATGCATAAGTAATTAATGCATTTTAAAATAGACTTCAGAGGGTGTTTGGGGTTAAGGAACTTCTCCACATTTCCTTCCAAAAACCTTATTTATTATTTAAAAGTGGCTGCTCCACTGCAGCCTCTGATAATTCCTTTCTTCTTATTAGTTTGCTTCAATTCAGGCATCATGTGTTTCCATATAGAGAGTGTTTGGTGCCTTTATTTTCCAGTACTTAAAAGGATGTTTGGTTTGGAGGTTTCCTGAGTTTTTGTGGCTCAACCTTGGTATTATTGTGTTTGAAGTGTGAAGGGATAAGTTGTGAGTCTGAAAAATTCAACACGAAACTCACATAGTAACCAAAGAGCCTCATTTCTATCTTTTCTAAGTAGTACCCAAGGGACCAAATTTGTTTTATTTCCTCAACACTGTTTTTCCGGTAATGTTTCTATTACTTAAGAAGTGTCCTGTTCTCTGTCAGTGAGTGGTTTTTCCTGTCTCCCCACCCCAACTTTTTGGTTTATCATGCTGGCCTCCTTTTTCTAAGTGGGGAGTCTCTTCCTCCTTTTGTTTCTTTTTGCCTTCACCTGTTACTGCCTTCCATCATTTCATCTCTCTCTCTATGTTCACCCCCACTTTCTCTCCACTTCTCACACTCTCCTGGGTCTTTTCAGTTTCTCCCTATAAGGTCATTTTTCTGGGCCCTAGCTTGTTGATCCCAGACACACTACCTGTGTTTCTGGGTTTTTTTTTTTTTGTTGTTGTTGTTGTTTTGTTTTTGTTGTTGTTGTTGTTGTTTCTGACAGTTCCTGTCCTGAGATAAATGACATTGCTTGTTCCAGTGAGTAGTGCAGGCCAGGATCTCTTGGGGGAAGGATTAGTTAATATAACCATTCCATAGTCATTTTCTCTCATTCTGAGATGAATTTTGAGAGTGCAGATGGAGAGAGTAAGATAGACCTGCGAGGAAAATGCTTCCCTCAACTGTGGGCAGAGTAGTGGGCTGGTTTCAATTTAAATTTGTGTTTGTTTTTTTTTACCAAAATCTATATTTAATAAGTGAACAGACCACCAGCCCCTACCCTGCTTTACCTGCACAGCCACTGCTGGCCCAGCTGCCACCTCACAGCAGGCCATCACCAGCCAGTAGTACCCTTGCCATCCTCACAGCCCCCTGTGGAAGTCCCCATCTCCATGCCTGTAAAGGGATGCCACAGAGACCGACTGCTGCTTTCAGTGCCTTTAGTGGACTGGAAATCTCAGTAAACTTCTCTGAGCAGCAAGGAACAAGGACTTGTTCAGACATCTCAGAACTGGATGTAGAGGTTGGCAGTAGACACAATCGATAAATAGACAAGTTCTCAAATAAAAAGACTCCACATGAGCTCCCCTCAGGGAGACATTCACACACCTGACTGCAGAGCACACCTGCCGCTGGCCAACGGGAGGGCGGCAGGCAGCCTTTGGAGGGTCAAGCAAAGGAGACAGGAGCTGGAGACCTCGCTGCACGATGTCCCGATTTGAGGGCTGCGGGGATCAGCAGGGACCACAGCAGCTGCCATTAAAAACAGGGCACAAACGCACCCCCTGGTGCTCTTGGCATGCCCTGTGCATGCAAGGAGGTGAGAGAGGCTTGTGTTGTGGTCTAAATGCCTCTGAAAAAAGGTCAGTGTCTCTGCAAGCTTCGTACCCCAGGAGACGAAACACTAACTAGGATCCCGATGGCATCCTCAGACCCCGGGCTCTACTGGGGTCACTTAAGAGTCTGCTTTTTCTTTGCCACTTGGGCTGCCACAGTGGTTATAAATGCAAGGGTGTCCAGGCTGACAGACATAGTCTTGGCTGGATCAGCCTGAACTGTTTCGGCCCGAGCTGTATTTGTACAGCTTGTAGCCTGTGATCCACAACCGCCCTCATCTGCCGCTGGCCCTGATTCCACCCCCACGAGCGCTGGCCAGTGGCTGGTCTCTGGGGGATTTGGCAGTGCATGGTGGGGAGGGGCTTATGTGGCCAGGGTGGTCTTGGAGGTGGCTTGATAGGGCATCCCAGGGCCATGCATGGGGACGGAGGCAGCGAGCTCTGGCCCTCCCTCGCCATGCATTAGGCGGGAGTCTGAGTCCTGGACGCTGGAGGAAGCACGGGGATGAGTGTGGGATGGAGGTGGTCGCTCTGGCGCTGCATTGGGCTGGGGACTGCAGCGATGGCTGCTGACCAGTTGCCATCTAGGGTCAGGACGGCCATAGGGTGACGTGAAAGTCCCGGAGGGGAGGCGGCTGCGGGTGGGGCGGGGTCTCCCGCGAGGATGGAACCTTGAGATAGGCGCCCACGAGCGGTAGACGTCACCAGCGGGCACTATGGGAACCGGAACACTGGTCCTTGGTGATCAGTGAGCAGTTGGAGCAGGACGACGACGCTGCGGCAGCTGCGGACCAGAGCGATACTCGTGATACTCAGGATACTCACGGGTTAACTTGACTCTTCCTTCTGGGTTTTCGGGTCTTCACAATCCTCTTTCCCACTGCGATCGTTTTGTAAGTGTCATGACATTTCCTGAAATTTCATTCTGTTGAGTACCTAGGTAGAGAAACTGACAAGTGCTGTTCCCCTTTTACTTTTTCTTTTCCCACTTCTCCTCATCTAGGCCTTGGGTGATGACTACTTTGGGGAGGGGAGGGGGGCCTAAAGGGGCAGGGACACCCTCCTTGCCTTTCTTTCTGAGGCCCCCTCGGTTGGATCTCTATCCTGCCTCTTCTCTGTCCTTCCCTTATTACTGTCCCTTCTGTTTCCATTCACCATTTTTCACTCATGACCTTAGCACACAGAGTTAGGGTGTAAATTGGAATTGATAAGCTGGGAGATCCCAGCTGCTACAAGGAGAGTATGTCCCTGTGAGTATGTGGCCAGGATGCCCCAAGACCCTGTGGGTGACAAAAATCTGGTGTTCCAAATGTCGCCCCCCTTCTGTGGACACCAAGTGGACCAGGACTGTCCTTTTCTTTGAGTCAGACAGGTGCTGGTTTATTTCACTTTTTCACTGCTGTCCCTACCTTAGAGACCAAGGAGAGGGTTCCACACTGAGTCATTTGGATCTTTGACATCCACTGAGTTCTTTGGATCTTTTGGGGGAAGGGAGGAGTGTTAGGTGTTTGGTGAATATTCCAAGACCATTTCTAAACAGCAGGCAGCTTTTTGTACTATATCAGTTTTGTTCTTTTCCTCTTTGGTTCACTTCACCTCCTTGTTGAGTTTGGGTGTAGGGGTCTCCCTCTTCATGAAAAAGAATTCAAAATTAGATGTGAAGATGAGTGTTCAGGATGAGTAAATAAATCACAGCACATTATACATGTATACATGTGTGTCTTTGAAATTAAATCCTCCCCATCCCAGTGTGTTCTTTAAGCAGTTTCCAGAAATGCCTACTTAGAAATGCTACCTTATTGTAAGAACTGTGCAAGGGAGGAACAGTGACACTTAAGCCTCATTAGGTTGACAATACCTATAGCTCTGGTCTCATGATTTTGATAAAACCTTTCAGACTGAATTGGAAGAAAGCCCAATGTGCCCAGGTAGAAAAGTTTCACCCCCCCCCCCAAGTTGGCAGGATATTCAAGTTTGGCTGAGTTGAAAAATCACTGTTCAGTGAATGTAGAGTAACACCAGCCCACTCCACCCTCCTGAAAATAGAACAACCTCTCAATTATCATCGCCTTCTCCTCCAACCTGTAAAAGCCCTTGACCTAGGAATGTGGGCATTTACAACTGCTCTTGGTCCCAGGGGGTTAGTACTACCAGTGAACAAAGATGATTCTTAGAAGGGATTCTGGAAGGATTTTGATTCCTTTCTATCATAATTGATTCAGCATTCACTCTGAAAATTTAGCAGGATCTCACTTTATGCTAGACAGAGTCCCTGTAGAACATTTCCATTTAATGAGTGGCAGAATACAATAACCAAAAACTAGAGACCAAGGAATGATTATTTTCAATGGAGGGAATGAAGTGATATTTTTGTGTGAGCTTCAAAGTAAAGGGTAACTTTCATAAGCACAGAAGTGGGGAGGCTCTCTGCACAGAATTTCTGGTTATCTCTAATGTCTACCAGGATCTCACTGCTTTGACAGTGCAGCCATGTGCTCAGAGCCACTGAGGAATCTACAAGAGAGCTCTGTAGGTGGCCAGAATGTGCAGGTGTCTCAAATCAAGTCAGAACCACTTGATTTGAGAAAAGAAGTCACAGACAATAGCTCTGCTTTGAAGCTTTGAAGAGTAGTTGGTTTGCTGTTTCTTTTTAATTTCCCATTCACTTTCATCATGGTGATGAGCACACACATAAAGATAATTCATGTGTGTAAAGAAACCAGGGGATTGATAAAGGTTGGGAGCAGATTTTGGTCTTTTCTGTGGAAAGTGGTATGTGTTTTATTAATTGTCTTTATTACTACGTGATGAGGAAATGAGCCACCTTGTTCGTAGAGCAGATATTGGGCAACAATGCCTCCCTTGATAAGAGTTTTATTTTTCTTGAAGAAAGTTTCAGGTTGTATTGCTGAGAAAGTTTTCAAATGTCACAGTCTTCCTTTTTATTTGATTTGTTGTGGTGTTCCATATTGAACCAGGGCTTCAGGCATGCTAGGCAAGCACTCTACCACTGAACTACACTCTAGCCCCATAGTCTTCCTTTGAAAGGAAGAAGTAGGAGCTAATTAACATGTTTATAGAAGTGATAGGGAAGGGTAAGTTCAGTTTCAACTTCAGGGTGTATGCAGACAGAACCTTCCATAATGTTACTTATAATATATTTCTCTAATATTCATTGAGTACCACCATGATGATACATTTGTGCTTAGCATGTTAGAATGAATGGATGGCTTGCACAGGACATTCAGGGGACTCTAGGGTTGGTTGAGCCTTGCTGCAGAGAAATGAGAAGGAGAGTGATGGAGCTTATGGGGATGATCTTGAGATAGCCCAGAGTAGATCTGAAGGTAGACTACAAAAACCAAAACAAGTTTTTATTATGGGAAATTTCAAACATGCATGAAGTAGGCCAAACAGTATTTGAACTCTGTGTATACAACCTCAGTTTCAAAAATTATCAACACCTGAACAGTCCTTTATCTCTACTTGCATTATAATTAATAATCCTTAAAAGCAATTATACACAATACAACAACATGGCTGTGTTCCCAAAACATCCTTTATTTATAAAAATAGGCAGCTGCCCTTCATAACCCTGAATTCAAAGACGGATAGTGTTAGGTTGTATGTTTAGATGTGTGGTTCCTGTTCATTTTAGAGGTGACTGAAATAAGGGTTGAGGTTCATTATGGATATCTTTTATTTCAGCAGCATTTATTGAAAGTCCACGGAATTACTCTGGCATCTCTGTCAGAAATCGGTTGCCTGGGATCCAAGGTGGCAGAGTAGAGGAGATCCTGTTTCTGGCTGCTCTGTGCCTGAATCAGAGAAAGCTATCAGGTGGCTTCTCCTGCTCAGGCAGGGTCTTGCCTTGAGGGAACACAACATCTCAGTGCATGTGACAGGACTCCATCCAACAGATTTTCGCAGAATCCACCAGAGCTGCGAACACCAAGCAGAACTCAGAGCCTCCTTGTTCAGGTGAGAGTCCAAAGCCCACAGTTTGAGCACAGGCGTGACTCTCAAGGGGGGAGCAGAGACACCAACTCAGCACCTCATTGGGGTGGCAGAACTCCTGAGGACGCTCTGCTCCCACGCAGGTCCCCAGACCACATTCTAGGCAGAGCACGAGGACATCCCAGCTCCCACCACCTCACCAGACACCCCGACTGGGAAAAGGACTGTCTCCACCTTTCTCACCATCTTTGTTGGGTGTGGTTACCAGCCAGATCTGTGACTGCACAGGTACCTGGGTTCCAAATCCCCTCCCCCAGCTGTGATAACTCTGTATAGACACTATCAGCACAAAATCAGCTCTCAGTTGAACAAGAGCGCAGTGCCACCAGGACGCTGCCCACCTGGTGCGATCCTAAGGTGGAGGGCCTGAGGTCCCCCAGCTGAGACCTGATAAGCAAGAGAGGGGAGGGGGCTAACACCCAGGAGCAACTCAGAGAGACCAAGATTAGGGAAGCCCAGACAAGAGAGGGAGAGCTTCAGTCTTCTCACACTGGTTACCTACACCACCCTGAGGGCAGAGAACCAAGCTTGGAATAGACAATTCCACCTACTGAAAGTATGTTAGAAATGCAAAATAATAGCTTTTTGTAATATATAGAAAATTTCAAAGTCTAAAAATTATTCCAAGTACAATATCATGTGGTGTATGTTTTTGTCATTTTACCTTCTTACACATGAACATTTCTGCTGTTAGGACCCTGCTCCCTTGGAACATTTCAGCAATCACTAATGGCAAAAGCAGCTACCACCCATAAGTTCAGAAGATGGAAATTTCCTGGAAGATGTAGAATCTGTGAACGCATTGTCATATTTCGAGGTTTTAAATGCGAAGAGGTAAGATCTTTTTGGAATCACAATTTTTTTCTTTTGCTATATACTTTTTTGTTAGATTTTACTTATTTGGAGATGTGTGTGTCCACACACAAACACACATATGAATATGTTGTCAGGGTCTTGCACATGCCATATTTTTAGAGAGACAGAAGAAAGAGAGAAAGAGAGAGAGAGAGAGACAGAGAGAGAGAGAAATTTTAATATTTATTTTTCAGTTTTCTGTGGACACAACATCTTTTTTTTTAATTTTATGTAGCGTTGAGGATCGAACCCATCACCCTGCGCACACCAGGCAAGCGCATTACCGCTTGAGCCACATCCCCAGCCCATCCACCCTTTCTTAAAATTGTGTTTTGAAATGGGTTCTTGCTAGATTGGTCTGGCCTTCAACTTGTGAAATTCCTGTTTCAACTCTCAAGTAGCTGGAATCATGGGCATATGCCATCACACCTGGCTTGCCAATACATTTTTAATAAAGTCCCACAGTTTATTTCTGTAGTTTTCTACTTTGTTTTGCTGTTAAATGCAATTCACAAACCACAAGTAGTACTTTTAAACTTATTTTTGTCGTTATTAGTCTGCCTATAATTTCCTAGTTGTGAATAATTTTAAGGTGAGTCAATAAGTTTTCAAATATCATTTTCTTGTAGTGTCTTATTGTCTGCCATAAAAAATGCATGGCAAACTTAACCATCGTTTGCGGACATCAGAAACTGCAGGGGAAAATGCATTTATTTGGAGAAGAATTGTCCTGTGTTGCCAAAAAGGAGCCAGATGGCATTCCTTTCATCATCAAAATGTGTACTTTAGAAATTGAAAAGACTGCCTTGTGTTTACAAGTATGTTGTTTACTCCTAAAACTCTAAAAACATAAATGCCTTTGTGATTTGTTTTAATGAAAAAGAGACTTTCAGAAAATCAGCACTCTCCATTTGTAATAACTAAATTTATTCACATTTATTTGGAAAAGGTTAATTGATTTAACTTCAACTTGTAATTTTTAAATACTAATAAAAATTGAAGTAGATACATCAACTCTGTCTACATGTCTGCATTTAGCCCTTTGTACTAAAGTAAAATATTGCATTCTGTTTTTCTTTTCTCTTCAAGGGAATTTACCGAGTCAGTGGCAGCAAGGCAAAAATCGCAATTCTGTGTCAAGCTCTGGAAGCCGGAAGGCATTTAGTAGATCTGTCCCAATTTTCGTCACATGACATCTGTGAAGTGTTAAAATATTACATTCAAAAGGTTAAAGTTTTATTCTAAACCTACCATCAAATGCAAACAGCAAAAATATTTTATATTTCATATTTTTCATTGGTATAGACTATGGCATCACCCCCCTCATTATTCTAAGATTTTATAATGATGTACTTTGATGTGGATATATTTCCATCCAGTATTCTGGCCACTCCATGAGCTCTGTCAGTTGTGAGCGCTTTAGTTCTTGGAACTTTTCTTGATTTTTATTGCCATTCTCCCACCCACCATCTGTCTTCGTAATTTGCACTTGAAGCTCCTGTTTGGAGATGTGTGTGTGTGCACATACACAAACACGTATATAAATATTTATAAATTTGTTATTTGCACACATGGGGATTAAAAATTCAGGGTCTTGCAATTGCTTGGCAAGCATACATGTTCTCCAATTCCCTTACCGTTTCTTTATTGCTCTTTTTTTCTTCAAAAACTTTCTAAGACAGTTCCTTGTCTTTTTCTTCCTCAATAAGTAAATTATTCCATTTCTGAGATCATGTTTTAATATTCAAGAAGTCTGATTTTCTATTCTTTTGATAACATTTTTTAAATGATTATATGATGCTCTTTTATTGTGGATATTCATAGATTTTTCTCATTAAGGGTTCTTTTCTCTATTTGGCCTCTAACCTCTGTAGAAATACAATGTGACCCTCATATATAACATTAAATTTTCTATAGCAACATAAAAATTAAAAATAAAGTGAAGTGAATTTTAATATATCATTGAACATTTTGAATATCTAGTTTTTCAAATTATGAGGTATTTTGTTTATTTATTTATTTGCATTGCAGCTCTTCTTCTTTGAAATCTGGTGTCTATTTTTCATTTAGTGCACATCTCAATTTAGATCAGCTACATTTCCAGTGCTCTTTCTCCATATCTGACTAGTTGACAGCATATCGATAGCATCATTTTACACCTTCAATTTGTTCTTTTTCTACTCATTTTGATTTTTGTCTTTCATGGTGCCTAGATATATTAGAGTTTGGACTTGAAATCACTTTGGAAGCACTTGAACACATCAAGGCTTTTTTAAAACTTTGAACTTTACTATAAAGTGGTCTAGGTGGACTGTTTGGTATGTGCCTAGTTACATGTCTAGTTCCCTTTTCTGGGACTGGTGTGATCTTCTTGGGAAGGCATTTTTTTTAATTGTAGATGGACATGATACTTTTAATTAATTTATTTATTTTTATGTGGGGCTGAGGATCAAACCTAGTGCCTCACACATGCCAGATGAGTGCACTACCATGAGCCATAGCTCTTGTCCCCTAGGAAAGGTTTTGTTTTTTCCTTGCCTAGAGATACAGTACCAATACTGTGGGAGCCAGGGTTACTAAGACTGTAGGATCTGTGCTTTCAGTGTGTATATAGCCAACATATCCCCATTGGAAGACAGTTACCTCTCTGTTCCTTATGTTTGGCAATGCCTCGATTCAGAGAGCCTCTGTATCCCATTGCCCAGAGAAAAAATTTTTAGAGCTTTAGGAAGGAGATTGCCCTAGTACATAAAGTGGAGATAGGATTCTATAGAGAGCTAAGCTTTCTCAGCTGGCCCACCTGCAACCTAACCCAAGATCAGAGGACCTGGTAATGATTGTCCATGTCCCTTTAGGATTCTGAAAAACATGTTGAGTGACAAAGGGTCAGTTCTCTTGGAAATGCTGCATCAGGACTTATTCATCTGCTCTTCTACTTGTGAATTGTTGCTTTTTGTTTTCTCTATTTTCCTAGTCCTTATGAGCCTACTGTAGTTAAGTGGAATTGCAGGAGGGAAAGAAATTAAGTATACATTGCTTGATCTACAAAGTTAGCCCAGGAAACCATTGATAACCCTTTAATCACATTCTACAGACCCCTCAACTGAGAAATGAAGGTGGATACCTTTGAATGACTGGAAGTCTCATAATGTGTCATCCTTAATCTTGTTTAGTCAGTTAGGGAGAGGAGATGAATTGGGTCTAATACAATAAACTTGCATTCTGTTGAGGAATTTTGTATGTCTAAGACTTTCATTTGGAAAGTGTGCTCAATTCTTGCAATAGTGTTAGAGAGTAGCCTTTATCTGACTCATTGACCTAAAGCTCCAAGAGGTGAAGTGACTTGCTTCAGATCCCAGAGTGGTGAAGATAGAAACTGATCACAGGGCAACACCTTCACTCCCCACAGATATTATAGGACATCAGGTAGCTAACAGTTCACTGAATTTTCTATTGTAGATCAGTAGAAACATTGACATTCATTATGGCAGTGGATATTTGTTGTAAGAACTTCTTTTTTTGATCTATTCATGGCAAATCAGCCTGTTTTAAAGTTTCATGAGATGTTGACAGTATGTTTTTGTAGGTCATATTATCTTGTGCTAATCTTCATTCTTCCCAAGTAAAATCTATGCTCTTTAGCACTTTGATATTTTTACCCCTTACTCATAAAATCCATGGGTTTCTGATTCATTTTATAGTTTTTGTTCACTATTCTATGTTTGTTCCAGTAAAACAGCTGAAGATTATGCTATTTGTGGGGCAGATGTGAATATAATGTGTTTAGGATAGAGATGAAGAGTTTTAAAATCCCATGATGAAGCTTAAAGCTTAAACTTCATTGAAAGTTTAGAATTTCACTCATTATCTATTAATTTGTTATTAACATAAATATAATTTATAGTCAAGATTTTGATTTGCTTTCTAAGTCACTACTCTACCAAACATATATTTTTTATTTTATGGGCAGGGATGAAGCTCAGTACTAGAGTGCTTGCATAGCATGCTTGAGGTCCTAGGTTCAATCTCCAGTACTGAAAAAGATATCAATAAATACAGATTGACTTTAGATTTTGTTAATCTAAAGGGACATAAAATTAATTGAGTAACTCTCACTTATACTTGACTTTAACAAAGAAAACAGGCAGAAGATTTTTTCAAAATATTTATTTTTTGGTTGTAGCGGGATGCAATACCTTTATTTTATTTATTAATTTTTATGTGGTGCAGAGGATCAAACCCAGGTCCCCGCATGTGCTAGGCAAACACTCTACCTCTGAGCCACAACCTCAGCCCAAAGGTATTTTTAATATAATTTTCTTTCTTTAGCTACCAGAGCCATTGGTTTTATTCCAATGGTACCATGAATTTATGGAGCTTGCAAATATCATCCAACATTTTAACCAAGAGCAGGACACCAAAAGGGACAACTCTGAAGACAACACATCTCCAAATATGTGTATGGAAATCAACCAAATTATTCTCAAAACCAAGGACCTTCTAAGAAAATTGCCACCGTCCAATTTTAACACTCTACGTTACCTTATCATCCATCTTAAGAGGTAAGAATTTTTATACTATCTTAGCCATTTTTAATTGAACAGGGTAATACTATTCAGTACATTTATATTGTTGTGTTATGATTTTCAAAATGATTTTTAGGATGTTCTTATTATGTGTTGAGAGAGGGATACATTGATTATATGTTCATGCAGCAAACATGGTTCCCTCAGATGCTTCCTGTGTGCCAGGCTCTGGCTGGTGAAACTAGGATGGAAACATAGGTTTTCTGCTATTTGTGGGCTTATCCTCTTGGGGTACAGATCTGTACATAACCACAGTTCACCATCCTCCTTTTTCTGGTAGCTGTGCACAGCTTGTAGGTATGCAGAGGAAGTTTTGGGGATAGAGACAGAGCAGAAGAGGCAAATGCCCTTGAGTTCAACTTTAAGAACTGCGGGATGATTTGGTAGAGAATGTGCAGAAGAGCATACAAGGAGAGAGAAACAGACATGGAGACACAAGAAAGCATTTTGCATTTGAAAGATCTGATTTCATTAGGCTACAATATAGCAAGCAGTAGCAGGAACTGTGCTATCCTTCCTAGAGACTTGATAAAAAATCTTACGGACCTGGCAGATGAGTTGACCATGTAGTTTCTATACCCACTAAAGAACTTGGAATCAGGAATTTCACATATTCAGATTTGCCTGCTACACCTTTCTCACAGCAATTAAGATGTCCTTTTTAAAATTTTTTTAAATTTATTTTCTGTGGCTGGAATTGTAGCTCAGCAGTAGAGCATGTGCAAGGTCCTGGGTTCGAACAGCAGCCCCACATACAAATAAATAAATTAAATAAAAATTTAAAAAAATTTATTAGTTCAAATCAGTTATAAATGACAGCAGAATGCTTTTCAATCCATCGTACACAAATGGAGCGCAAATTTTCATTTCTCTGTACATGATGTAGAGTCATACCACATGTGCCATCATACATGAACTTAGGGTAATGATGTTCGTCTCATTCCACCATCATTCACAACCCATACCCCTCCTTTTCCTTCCCTCTCTTGAGCCCAATTAATGTTCCTCCACCACCAGAGACCCATTTATGAATCAACATTTCTTTATCAGAGAGAATCTTGGCCTTTGATTTTGGGGGATTGACTTACTTCATGATATTCATGTACTCCTTCCATTTACCTGTAAATGCCATTATTTTATTCTCTTGTAAAGCTAATAGTCCATTGTGTATATATACCACAGTCTTTTTTAAACTCTTCATATCTTGAAGGGCTTCAAATTATTCCATGAAATAGAAAAGGAGGAAGCTCTTCCAAACTCATTCTGTGAAGCTAGTATCACCCTGATAACCAAACCAGCCAGAGACACATCAAGGAAAGAAAATTTGAGACCCATATCCCCGAAGAACATAGATGCAAAAATTCTCAATAAAATTCTGGCAAATCACATACAAAAACATATGAAAAAAAACAATGCTCCAGGATCAAGTTGTGTACTCCAGGGATGCAAGATGGGTTCGACAAACAGAAATCAATAAATTTAATTCATCACATCAATAAACTTAAAGAGAAGAATCCTATGATTACATCAATTGATGGAGAGAAAGCATTTGACAAAATACAGTACCTTTTCATGTTCAAAACATTAGAAAAACTAGGGGTAGTAGGAATATACCTCAACATAGTAAAAGCTCTCTCTGCTAAACCTAAGGCTAACATCATTCTAAATGAAGAAAAATTGGAAGTATTCCATCTAAAAATTGTTCAACATAATCCTTGCCACTTTAGCCAGAGCAATTAGATGAAAGAAATTCAAGGGACTACAAATAGGAAAAGAAGAACTCAAATTATCATTCTTTGCCAACAAAATAATTTTACACTTGGAGGATCCAAAAAACTCCACCAGAAAACTTAGAATAATAAATGAATTTGGCAAAGTAGAAGGATACAAAATTAATACCCATAAATCAAATGCATTTCTATACATCAGTGATGAATCCTCTGAAAAACAAATAGCAAAACTACCCCATTCACTATATATATAAAAAGCTGTGATATATTACCCATAGATGAATCTAGTATCATCCTGATAGCTAAACCAGGCAGAGACAGATTTCCTTAGATAGTCATAGAAATAACAAGCTGAGAGTGTTTGAAGTAAAACCAGAACATTGATAGTGGCAATGGAACAGAGAGATGTTCAGGAGAGAGAATCATTTAAGCTAGAAAACTAGCTGTGGGCAGCTGGGAGTGTGGCTAGTGAGAGAACACTTGCCTGGCACATGGGAGACACTGGGTTTGATACTCAGCACTGCATAAAAATAAATAAATAAAATAAAGGTATTGTGTCCATCTCTACGTAAAAATTATTTTTTTTAAAAAGAAAACTAACTGGCAGTGACAGAGAAATTGACAGTGATGTTTCTGATTCCAGTATAAGAAACGGGGAATATATCCCACATACAAAGATGGTTAAATTTTTAGAGGTGTTTTTCTTCCTTCTGCTACTGAGTTCAGTAGTTCCTTCGACTTACATGCATTTTATCCTAAAATAGTACTCTGAAACTCAGTTTGGTGTGTGGTAAGTATCATAATGAAACAAAGGATTCTTTCCCTAGACGCACCAACCTTGACCCTTGACAAACGTTTTGTAGTCTTCTATAGCCCGAGTTTTCTCCACCCTTCTCAAGTCATAGGAAACTACCATTAAGGACATCTATTAGGCAAATCTCATACACTTTATGTGTTCTTCCTTTTAGGGTCGTAGACCACTCCGAAGAAAACCTGATGAACTCAAAAAACTTGGGGGTGGTATTTGGACCCTGTGTGATGAGGCCCAGGCCTACAACCACTCCTGGTACCATCTCCTCCTCTATTGCTGCATATGCCAATCAGGCCCTGTTAGTAGAGTTTCTAATTACCAATGCACAGATGATCTTCGATGGGTCCTTAGAGCCACAAAATATTTCATCCAGTACTGATGTTGTTGCACCTTGTGTGGATAAAAGCCCTCCTTCCAAACAGGTAATATCAACAGAACATTCCACAAAGTCACAATATTTTTCTACAAAGCAAGTGAGTTTTGACCATTATAGAATTGGATTAAATATGTGATGTATATGTTAACAAGTTAATAGTCTTTGAACTGTTTGTTTTTGAGATGTGTTTTGCTTTTAATTTAAAACTTTTCTTGTATCAATAGGATATCCACACTGCACATATTGAAATTAACAATTATGAATTGGCTACATCATTTGAGGAATCAGAATGCAAGCAAAATGCATTGGAAAAATGGGATGCATGTCTCATTGGTGAGTGGTCATGTACCATATATCTTTGCATATTTCAAACTTTGCCAAGAAGTCGTGATGAAAAACCAAGGTGAGGGTTGGACTTGTAGCTCAGTGGTAAAACGCTTGCCTTGGCATGTGTGAGGCCATGAGTTGGATCCTCAGTACCATATAAAACAAATAAATAAAGATAAAATATTGTGTCCATCTACAATACTCATCCTTTAAAAAAAAACAAGGTGTATTAATTTGAGGTAAGTTCAAACTTCAAGGTTTTATTAGTTAACTTTTCTAGCCACGAAGAAAGTTTAATAAATGTCATTTAAATGAATATCATCCTTTGTTTCTTTCTTGTAAAAAGATATCTTGAAATTCATAAATTATTTTTGTTCTCTTTCTGAGATTTGTTTTCACCTTTACTTCTTTGTCATCAATTAAAGTCAAAACAGAAAAAAGCTGGACTCCTGAAACTCAAAAACTAGACTCCTAAAGTTTTTTGATGTCCCTTTACCTGTGGCCTAACTTTAGCACATTAAGCACACATGTCTTCCATTTTCTCGGCTCCAGTCTTTTTGTTCACTGTTTATTGATTGCTTTATTTCAGTGAATGGTTTCTGGTAAGGGGGTTGAAAACCTTTCATTCATTACTGCTTTAGTAGATCTAAATCCGAATTTTTTAATATATAGCCATAAATGTTAAATTTGATATATAAAATTAATGAAATATCAATGAGTGTAGCCTGAGAAAGTCTGAAAACAAAGACAGTCCATTACCTCTCTGCAAAGAAAAGCACTGGACTCACTGATTCCATTTATATGATTTGATCTTATTAGCACTTCTGTGCTATAATCCTTGGCCTCCTTTAAGCCATAGCTAACAGTCTGAGGAAGGTAAATAATGCCAAGGGACATGTCCCAAAATTATTGTTGATTCAGGGTTTGAACCTCATCCTCTCTCATTCATAAATGTAACCTTGTTTCGCTGTCCAATGAAATTGGATTCCCAGGTAGGTATAGTAATAACAATAAATAATTTTAAAATATTTGACATTTTCATTACATACCAGGTAATTCTGAGCCTTTTCTTTAGAAGATCATTAACACCACATGCCAACATATCTCCACATAGGAGTTTGTCTTGACAGAAGAAGGCAAGTAGGGCTAGTGCACTAGGCTTGCCCAGGGCAGAAATGGAGCTGGAGCTGAGCCAGCACCCAGGCAGCTAGAAGTGGTGCTAGAAGTTCTGCAGGACTGTATTAGTGGATCAGCTGAAAGAGCATCCAAGTCCTCTCTGGTGTGTTGCCCTCAGTATGGACAGAATGTAGCTGGAAAGCAGATTAAGTGACAGGCAAAGTCCTTGGGATTCAGGACATGGCGTTTGTTGGTGTGCAGAATAGTGTTACTCTTCTAGAGTTACCATTGTCTGCCTGTTGAAATCAGGAAAGTCTTAACACAGAAAATATTCATTCATGGGTAGTATATTAAAACAAGTTACTACAGGAAGTGTTTTTTAAATTTTATTTTCTTTATGACTATTTGTTTTATTAAGATAAATCTTAAAAAGTAATGGTTTAATTAAAAATGTGCCTTTAATATTGTATGGATTATTAATTCCTCTGCATAGATGACTGAGAAACTAATGTTGGAAAAAATATGTAAGACTCTGTTGTTTGAGAGAATGCCCATTCACAAATAACCACACTTCCTTATTAACCAAGCTTCTTGAAGTTAAAAACAATCTCTTCTTTTCCAGATCACAAAGAACTTGAATCATCATCACAAAAGATGGACAATATGTGTAAAACCATGAAACCACTTAGTCTGAAATCTGATGTGACAACAAATGATATACAGAGGCCTATGCCAAGCCCCAAGATCAGATGTTGCTGTTTGCCTGTAGATAGGTTCCATCTTGCAAGCTCCCCTAATGAGAAAAACAGCAGAAATGTGGGAATTGTCAATTCAGACAAGTTTGGCCAGAATCTTACCTTTGGAGGACTTAATAGAAAAGATACCCCTACTAGTTTGGGCTCCCAAATTAATGGTTTTGATCAGCAGATTCCACAAAAAACTCAGGGACAACAATGTGAACCAAAGAACTTAACTGGCACGAGTGCAGTGATTGTGCCAAGTGTACTCCAGGAAAAAGTGACAATGAGCATTAAGGTTAGTGGTGACCATTCCAACGGTGCCACACAGCCCAACACGCCAGCCAGTGCAGTGAGAGAGGCACCAGTGAGACTGTCCTCTCATTCTCACAGTCTTGCTCCTGCAAGAGCACCCAGAATACTGCAGCCCCATCTTGGGACAACATTTTACAAACCACCCACCCCGACCAGCAAAGTCAGGGGGACTGAGGACAGACCAGCTTCACCTTCAGCAGCAGTGCCTCCTAGCACAGCTCTTCCTCCCCTGAGTCATGTGGAGAAATCTGTCCCAGAGGCAGACAGCACATCCACTTATGCTTTGAAGCCAGCTGCTGAGCCTAAAGAGAACTCTGAGGAGATCGGCCTACCTGACCTGAATCCAATGTGCCAGGGACTCAGGCTCAAACAAATGGAAGAGTTACAAGACCTTGAATTTGAAATGCCACAGTTTGTGTAGTTGTCAAAATTCAGTTTTTCTTTTTCTTGTTTCATTTTTATGCATTTAGTTTATTTTATGATAGAATATTGTTATAGAACCTCTTTTGTATAGGATTGCCAAAGTGTATATTTTGCCTTTTGGCCTTGTATTGTCTTTGCTAGTCATATAGAATGGTAGTGTTGTAGTCATATAGAATGAGAGTGCTCACTGGTATTGTCTTTAAATTCTGTGTTTTTGAAGTTATGCATAAAATAAGTATTATAATTTTAAATTTAAAATAATTTTCTCTATAAAATGTTTCATGTAAATGCATCTTTAATGTATAATATTGTTCTCAACAAATAGGGGCAGTAGGGAAAAATGAGCTTTATTTTGGAGCAAACCTTGTGCTGATTCATAAAATGCTTCTGAATGCAAGTGCCTGAAAAATCTTGATGGGGTATGAATATATTTTTTTCCCACATAATGTTCTAGTGCATCTTTGAACACTTGTGTTGTTATAGCATGTATGGAAGCATTGGCAATTTACTTAACTTTGTTAATATTTACATAGTGGCGTTAAAGCTTGCGAACCTGTGTTTACTAGCATTCTACTTGTTAATTTTTACATATGGTAATTAACAAAATTGTAGAAAGAAAATGCAATTCAATACTAAAAAGTTTGAGACATTGGCAGAGACAACACAGACAGACAGAGTTGAGGCATCTTGAGCGTAAGAGACCTGTAACCTTTCTGCGCTCAGCTGTGGCCTGTTGCTGGATTGCCTGCGACTTCTGGCTTTCTGCTGAGGAGAGCAAGTGGCCAACAGCTAGGGCAAGATGAAGCTCTCTCTGGTGGCCGCAGTTCTGCTGCTGCTCTGTGCAGCACGGCTGAGGAGGAACACAAGAAAAGGACATGGGTACCCTGGTCGGCATCAACCTGGGGACCACTTACTCGTGCATCGGGGTATTCAAGAATGGCCACTGGAGATCATCTCCAAGAATCAGGGCAACCACATCAGGCCGTCTTATGTGGCCTTCACCCCTGAAGAAGAACGTCTGATCCGCGATACAGTCAAGAAGCAGCTCACCTCCAATCCTGAGAACATGGTCTTCGATGCCCAGTGGCTCATTGGCAGTATTGGGAATGACCCTTCTGTGCAGCAAAAGATCAAGTTCTTGCCTTTCAAAGTGTTTGAAGAGAAACCTAAACCATACATTCAGGTTGATATTGGAGGTGGGCAAACTAAGACCTTTGCTCCAGAAGAAATTCTGCCATGATTTTCACTAAAATGAAAGAGACTGCAGAGGCTTATTTGGGAAAGAAGTTTACCCATGCAGTGGTACTATACCAGTCCATTTTAATGATGCCAGTGGCAAGCAACCAAAGATGCTGGAACTCTTGCTGGCCTGAATGTTATGAGGATCATCAATGAGCCTACAGCGGCTGCTATTGCTTATGGCCTGGATAACAGGGAGGGAGAGAAGAACATCCTGGTGTTTGATCTGGGTGGTGGAACCTTCTATGTGTCTCTTCTCCCCATTGACAATTTGATGTCTTCAAAGTCATGGCCACCAATAGAGATACTCATCCGGGTGGAGAAGACTTTGACCAGCGTGTTATGGAACATTTCATCGGGCTGTTCAAAAAGAAGACTGGCAAATATGTTAGGAAAGAAAACAGAGCTGTGCAGAAACTCCAGCATGAAGTGGAAAAGGCCACGTGCGCCCTGTCTGCTCAACATTAAGCAAGAATGAAAATTGAGTCCTTCTATGAAGGAGAAGACTTTTCTGAAACCCTGACTTAGGCAAAATTTGAAGAGAAAACATGGACCTGTTCTGGTCTACCATGAAGCCTGTTCAGAAAGTACTGGAGGATTCTGACCTGAAGAAGTCTGATATTGATGAGATTGTTCTTCTTGGTGGCTCTACTCAAATTCCAAAGATCAACAACTTGTTAAGAGTTCTTCAATGGCAAAGATCCATCCTGTGGCATAAACCCAGATGAGGCTGTTGCATATGGTGACACTGTCCAGGCTGGTGTACTCTCTGATGATCAAGATACAGGTGACCTAGTACTGCTTGATGTATGCCCCTGAAACTTGGTACTGAAACTGTGGGAGGAGTCATGACCAAACTGATACCAAGAAACACTGTGGTACCCACCTAGAGTCTCAGATCTTTTCTACAGCTTCTCATAATCAACCTACTGTTCCAATCAAGGTCTATGAAGGTAAAGGACCCTGAAAAAAGACAACCACCTTCTGGGTACATTTGATCTCACTGGAATTCCTCCTGTGGGGTCCCCCAGATTGAAGTCACTTTTGAGATACATGTGAATGTTATTCTTTGGGTGACAGCTGAAGATAAAGGTACAGAGAAAAAAAATAAGATGACAATTACCAATGACCAAAATTGCCTGACACCTGAAGAAATTGAAAAGATGGTTAATGATGGTGAGAAGTTTGCTGAGGAAGACAAAAGACTCAAGGAGTGCATTGATACTAGGAATGAGCTGGAAAGCTATGCCTACTCTCTAAAGTATGAGATTGGAGATAAAGAAAAGTTGGGAAGCAAACTTTCCTCTGAAGATAAGGAGACCATGGAAAAAGCTGTAGAGGAAAAGATTGAATGGCTGGAAACCACCAAGAAGCTGACATTAAAGACTTCAAAACTAAAAAGAAGGAACTAGAAGAAATTGTTCAGCCAATTATCAGCAAACTCAATGGAAGTGGAGGCCCTCCCCCAACTGGTGAAGAGGATACAGCAGAAAGAGACGAGTTGAAGACACTGATCTGCTAGTGCTGTAATATTGTAAATCCTAGACTCAGAACTTTCCTTAGGATAAAACTGAGAGAACTTAAGTCTCCAATGTAATTGGAATCTTCACCTCAAAGTGGAGTTGAAAATGCTATAGCCCAAGTGGCTGTTTACCACTTTCCATTGGAAGTTGCTCACATGTTTTGGGGAAGAGAGAGAGAGGAGGAATTGGCTATCTTAAAAAACTGGATATAAAAATGTGGGTCAGGATGTGTGTTCACCTCATAAATGTTCTATTTAATGATTGGGTCATGGAAATCTGGTGTAGGAACTTTTTTCTACCATAAGTGACACCAATAAATGTTTGTTATTTAAAAAAAAAATACTAAAAGTTTGGAACTGTCATAAAATAAAAATTTGTACAGATAAAGCTAAGGGATAAAACACTATCAGAAGCATTAAAACCATCTAAAGCCAAATAACTAAACTATATAATTTAAATTATAATATATTTATATATTATATATTATATACTACATATTATAGATTTACATATATATATGATATATTATAAGTTGTTAATTTATAATTATACTATAATCCTTATGTTTTATATATTATATAAATATAAATTATACTAATATAATAATTGAATTATTATCATATTAATAATAGAAATTATATTATTATATAATTACATTACAATGAATGCAATATAATATAAATTAATATAAATCTAAATATATTATATGATATATAATAAATATTATATATAATAAAATAATATTTATATATTAAGTTTATATATTATTTTATTATGTGTTTATAATACATATGTATTTCATATATTATATATAATTTATATTAAATAAAACAATATGAATCATAAACATTTTGATATGTAATATATATAATTTATATAATATTTATTTATCTATTTATATATTAATATATATAATTTATATATAAATATATAAGTATGTTATGTAAATATATTATATAAATTATATATAATATATTATCATTAATATATAACACGTTTATATATTAATATACATAAAATAAGTATAATTTATATATTTTTATTTTATTATATATGATAAAATAAATGTATTATATATAATATAATATAAATTAGAATGTTATATAATTATATTGTTTTTAATTTGTATTATATATGTATTATATATTTATATAATATATTTATATAATATTATAATTTAAATTATATACATAAATTATATCTTATTTGACTTTAGATGATTTTAATACATTTGATAGTTTTTAACCTCTTAACTTTATCTGTATAAATTTTTATTTTATGACATTTTTAACCTTTTATGTATTTTTTAAAATGGTCTTTAAAAATGCTTGCTTCAGATATTTTTAATTTCAATGCATTTTCTCTTGACATTATGAGCGTTTGGTTAAAACCATTCCTTTGGATGTATGCCTCTAATCCAAATAGCTTGGGAGGCTTAGACAGGTGTATCTCAAGTAGAAAGCCAGCCTTAGCAATGGCAAAACTCTTAGCAACCATTTCTTTAAATAAAATTCAGAATAACACCGGGGATGCGGCTCAATAGTTGAGTGTCCCATAGTTCAATTTCCAGTACCCCCCAAAAAAATCCTTTGGTATGAAATGTTTTGACTAATAAATCACGTTGCATACTTTCTCTACCTGGGCTATCAACCAGTGAAAACGTATATGTCATTAGAATTGAGTAATAATTTATTTAAGTTCGTTTTGAGAGTACATTAAGTCACATTGTTTGCAATTTGAGAGATGTAGATGACTGAATGTGTTTCACTTATAAAATACCCAGTTTTTAGAAACTAGTCCATTTCTGTTATTTTCTGGGTTTCATCATCTTGCCTAAAATATGATGTAAAAGGGACAAAAATAAAATAGCCTTCTTTGGTATGTGTGAACTATATTGTGAGTCAATGTTTTTGTATGATCATATTATACTTGATAAAAATTATATGTACAGGTTTATACACACATTATTATATGTAAATTATTTCAAGTACAATAAGTTATTGTGGCTTCTCTGAAATTGTTGCCACTTGGAGTATGATTCTTTAAGATTATTAACTATTAACCCAGTGGTCAACACATGGGCTCATCACTTGACTATGATACGAAATGGGTTTTAGGGAATGTTGTCTTATAGTTCTCCATAACATTAAGAACTAAGGAGAAATGAACAATTGGCCTTTTTAATGGTAAAGACATTTTGTAGCCTTCCTTATACAAAGTACAAGAATAAAATTGGTTTGAAAACTTAAAAATAAAATCAGATTTAACATTTATTGAGCTTTCTTTGTGTATTTACACTGTATCGAGTTGAAATTTCACAGCAACCTCTAATGGGTAAGTAAGCATTTTATAATTCCTGTGTTACAGATGAGGAAACTGAGGCTTAGCTAAGTGACATGCTTTTAGTTTTCAGAGATGCAGCAAGCAGAATTGAATCTCAAATACAGGGTTGTGAAATTTTGATTAGTGCTTCTTTTTTTGGGTACCAGAGAGCCACATCCACAACCCTATTTTGTTTTTTATTTTAGAACACAGTCTCCCTGAATTTTTTAGCACATTGCTTTTGCTTTTGCTGAGGCTGCCTTTGAACTTGCAATTCTCCTGCCTCAGCCTCCCAATGGGATTACAGGCATGAGCCAATGTGCCTGGCTAGTTAGTGCTCTTAATGAATGTGATCACTAAATAATAGCAGGAAACACTGAACAATAGAAAATGCATCTTTCGATGTTTTTATTGTAAAATACACTTACAATTTGCCATTTAGACCACTTTGAAGTGTACACTTAAGTAACACTAAGTATATTCACATTGTCCAAGATGGCGTGTATTGCTGCGTCATCAGATGACAGAAAGCAGAAGCAGGGAAAGGGATGTGAATGAAGTGTGAAGCCTCTTATATAAGGGCATTCATTCTGCTAAAAAAATATAGAGCCCCATGACCTAATCACATGTTTTGACTTATAAATCACATTCCATACTTTTTCTACCTGTACTATCAACCAGTGAAAATGTATATATCATTAGAATTGAGAAATGATTTATTTAAGTTGATTTTGAGAGTATAGTAAGTCTCATTGTCCCTTTTGCTGCTGTCACAATGGTGATTGTCACAACATGTACATTTGGGAAGAACATATTCAGACCATAGCAACCATGTTTAATACACTGTAAAGAGAAATCCTTCTGGGGAAAGAATGTTGGTTTAAATCTTGTGGAAAGTCCTAACTCTGATCTTAAGACTGTAGGGTAAATAGATCTTGATTCTAGTTGGGCTGTTTCCAAATATGTGTCCATACACATGGCAGTGCATTGTATTGATGCAGCTTGCATCCTGAGGTTTCAGCTACCAGCCAGGGATCACTGCACTGTGGCCCTGGATCCCATCTCTTTCTCGCTGCTAACATGAACTGATGTCACTATTGGATTGTAGGATTTAAGGACTGTTGTGTAGTTTGAAGCTTTAGGTGGTTGATATTTAGTTATAATAATTAAACAAACATTTAATGACAATTTACTATATACCATCACTATGCTAGATAACAGAGACAAGACAATCTTTAAACACACTTACTGAGCTAGAATAAAGCTCACAGTTAAGTGCTTGCCTAACATGTGCAAGGCTCTGCCTTCAATTTCCAGTACTAAAAACAAACAAAAAACCTTTCTGTATTTGTAGAACTTACAAATAAATACTATCAAGAATTGGGAGCTAACTCTCAGTGGATTCTATTTTCACATTTGAAAAAGTCAGATTTGTTTAAGTACCATGTTTTCAAGAAAAAAATAGAATGTCCTGTAAATAAAGTCTGAGAATAGGAGTAAACTTTTAAATTGAAGCTAAAATTATGTAACTTGTATTATTTCAAAAATGTTATTTCCCATTTGTAAAATTCTTCTCTTCCCCTTGGAACTGCAGAGTGAACCCTGGGGAGCTTAACCACTGAGTCACATTCAGAGATCTTATTTTTTCAGATAGGATCTCACTAATTTTTTGAGACTGGCTTTGAGCTTATGATCCTCCCGCCTCACACTCCCAAGCCTCTGGGATTAAAGGCATGGACCTCCCATTCCTAATTTGTATTTATCATATTTGTGCACCGAGCTTTCTTTCAGGAGACTTTAATTGAAAACTCTCCTGAAGGCTGGGATGTGTTTCAGTGCTAGAGCACTTTCCTTGCATGCTGAGGCCCTGGGATTGAGCTCCAGTGCTAGAGAGAAGGAAGGAAGGAAGGAAGGAAGGAAGGAAGGAAGGAAGGAAGAAAGGAAGGAAGGAGGGAAGGAGAGTAAAGCGGGAAAGGCAAAGGGAAAAGTGAGGGAGAGAGGGAGGAAAACGGAATGGAAGGAAGGAAGGATCAAAGAAAGGAAGGCAGGGAAGGAAAAAAATCAGGAAAAAATTATAATGAACACCAATTAAAATGTCTTCTGCTAACCTACATATTAGTCATTCAATACAGGAACCAAAACCCTTGTATGACTATTTAAATTAATTAAAATTCTACAAAATCAAATTTCAGTATCTCGGTACCACCACTTATTTCAAGAGCTTAGTAACCACATGGGCTGGTGGCTATCATACCTGACAGTGCAGTGCAGATATTGTACATTTCTGTCATGGCAGAAAGGTCTATTGGACAACACTGATAAAGAGGAAGCATCACATCAAGATACTGGTATTGTGGATGTGTTAAAGAATAGTCAATAAAATTAAACACCATACATGTTAAAAAAAAAAAAAAAACAGCAAATTGTGACCTACAAGAGGACATCCTGAAACCAAAAAAAGGACCTTCTTAACAAGCCAGTCGAATCAGCAGCATCTCATTCATGATGTTGGCAAAATAACATCATTTGGAAAGTAGCCTCTTTGCTGTGTATATACAAAAAAGCATCGTAATGAGTTTAAAAGTCCCAACTCTTGTATACAAATCTGGGTTGATTATCAATTGAATGTTACAAATAGAAAACCAACCAGGAAAACTAGTTCATCTAATGCATAATAACACAGCACTGAAATAACAGACTGGAAATTCTTCCATGAAACAAAGCCAAGTGAGGGGTGTGTTAACACAGTGAAAGTTCTTTCTTGACTAACTGCTCAACAGGGGTCAAAATAGACTTTTGATATTCATAAGGAACTTTCTAACTTTTTTTGACTGTGGTCTGCCTTTAGTGAATATACATATGTGAATATACTTTTTAAACTATATTTCACTCAATTTTTTAATATTTTTTTTGTAAGAGTTTATAAACACTGATTTAAAAAACTACTTCTTGCTACTGCAGTTCTAGATACTAGTAGAGCTAACTTTCAATTGATATATGAAAATAGAGTCCTATATGATATCTTTGATCTTAAATCTGGTATCAGTAATCATAGGGTCTAAAAACCCTGCACTGAAGTTTAGTAATTCCTATTTATTACATGCTGGGCATTATACAAAGTGCTTAATTCCATTTATTTTATTTACTTCTGTAACAACTCTGTGTTATGAAGTAGGTAGTATTAATCCTATAGTCTAACAGGCTGATCTTAGTTTAATAATGTGCTCCAAATGAGTCGTTCAGTCAGAATTTGAACCCAGCTAGCTTCCATTAATTTTACTATCACAAGATCTAGAGCTCCTAATGAGGAATATTAAGAAAAGATGAGTTAAAATTTTTAGTTTTGACTGCTTATTACATACCAAGTAATTCTAAGCCTGTTCCTTAGTAGATCATTAAGACCACATGCCAACATATCTCCACACAGGAGTCAGTCTTGACAGAGGAAGGCAGGTAGGGCTAGGGCAGTGGACTTGCCCAGGGCAGAACTGCAGCAGGATCTGAGCCATCACCCAGGCAGCTGGCTGCAGAGCCTGCACTCTTCATGGTGCTAGAAGTTCTGCGGGACTGTAAATATGTTCTGGTGTTTACCATCCAACCACAATGGCTCAGCCCCTTCTGTCAATGTGGAGAAGGGCCCAGGAGAGCAAATCACATGAGCAGTGCCTGGGAGCCAGGGAAGAGAGGCCAGCAGCCTCAGGTGAAGAAGGAGGTCAAATGAGATGATGACCTGCAAATGATGCTGGTGTGCACCTGTCTGCAAACCACTGCCCAAGGATGTGGGAGAAGGACCAGGTGGCAGGGATGAGGACCATGGGCTATGAACAGGGCCATTGGAAAGCCATCAGACCACTGGAAAGGCACACAGTTCCACTATCTCAGGATATATAGTACACAATAAGAAATGTTAATCTTAACCAGGTGATGGGGAAGTGTACTGAGAATTTATTAGGTGAGTTACTGTTCTAAGCACTTTTCATCTCAACAAACTCAAAGGAACTCCTAGTTGATCTACATAAGATCATTCTATGTTTGCAAGAAGAGTTTGTGGTGCTATTTAGTCCAGGGCCAGTGCAGATGGTGTGAAGAGTTTGGTCACGTGGGAAAATCCTCAGGGAGTTTAAATTAAAGACAGAGACACCATTTTACCTTTAAACCAGCTCTGGGATGGCTCCTTGAACCCTCAGCCTCAAGCTCCCCAGGAGGGCAGTGAGGTTTTACTGAA
Organism: Ictidomys tridecemlineatus; assembly: GCF_052094955.1. Taxonomy (NCBI): domain Eukaryota; kingdom Metazoa; phylum Chordata; class Mammalia; order Rodentia; family Sciuridae; genus Ictidomys; species Ictidomys tridecemlineatus. The sequence continues at coordinate 124,299,324 of NC_135487.1, read as the reverse complement.
AAAGAGAGAGAGAGAGAGAGAGAGAGAGAGAGAGAGAGAGAGAGAGAGAGAGAGAGAGAATGCTAGGGATAGGGCTTTTATTGGGGAACAAAAATTCTGGGGAAAATTTCATCCAATGAAGGTCAAGGGGGGCAATGGGGCAAGGTCAGGTGCGATGATTGGATCTTTGGAGCAGTGATGAGACACGCCTCCACATAGAAAAGCTCTCAAACCCAAAAAGGGTGGGGAGAGCTCTGCTACATTAAAAGTGTCTGAGCACCTCACACCTAGCCAGGGAGTAAAGTCAGTCAGTTCAAGGATGGACTCCCACAGTGCTGCACTTCAAAGGGAAGGGAAACAATATATATAATGACTCCTCTTTAGGGAGCAGAGTGGCTCAGCAGCTCAGCAGCTTGGTGGTCTCCCAGTTCCAGGAATGGGGTGAGGGGGTCCAGAAAACTCACCTAGTTCCAGAACTGCAGGGTTCTGGGACATCACTCCATTGTAGGGTCTAGGATTCTTATCCAGTTCCAGGACTGCAGAATCTTGGGAGGCCTGCCGCCCCCAGCAGCGCAGGCAGCCAAACTAAAGGTTTTTCCAGTGAATTTCCTAAGAAGCCAAATAAAACACCCAGGACAGCTCCTCTGCCTCAAGCTCCCCCAATGGGAGAGCAAGGAATGTCACGAGGGGCTGGTGAGAGTGAGCATGTCCAAGAGTGGACTTTTACTGGGGAGATCCTCATTCTTCAGAAAATTCCATGCAAAAAAAATGTCAAGAGGGGCAGGGTTACAAGGACAGGTAAGGTAATTTGACCCCTGGGGATATAGAAAGGCACGCCTAAGCATGAAGACACATTCTGCTACTTTCAGGATCAGGGCAGCCATGGAGGGCCACTTTGAATGTGGCCAGATCACTGGAAGTGACTGACAGAGCAGCAACCAATCAGGGAAGGAAAATGCAACAGCCCCCCACAGAGGCCTATCCAGTTCTAGGACTGGAAGGTCTAGGAAGCTCACACAGTTCCAGCATTGCAGGGTCCTGGCTCTTACCCAGGGTTGTAGGGTTTCCTGACCTGTAGGGTGAGGATGCAGCTCAGCCAATGCTCTGTTTTCTGAACCCATGGCACTACATTCACCTCAGCCCTTGCAAGTCTGGCTGCTCAGCTAGGTCCCAGGAAGTGATGTGAAACTTCAGTATGACATGGGTTATGACTGCTGTGGGCACTCAGATGCCTCTTCCAGGAGGCAGCCTACAGTCCCAGCCCAGGCCCTGAGGGGCAGGGTGCACCAGAGACTGGGAGCACTGATGTGTGGCTTCACTGCAGCCTGGCCCCATGGGCTAGGCTGTGACAGGTGGTGAGGTTAGGAGTGGCAGGCCACCAAGTGTGGGTGGTTTAGCAGTGCCTAAGTCTCAGGGAAGGTGGGGTGCCATGGCTGTTTGTCACCTGAGCAAGACACAATCCAGCAGTGTTTCAGTCCCCAGGTGCCATGGTCTCATAGCTGTGCTGGCCACAGGAGTGGGGGACACGGTCACCTCCTTCTCTTCTGGAGCTCAGATGTGTGGACTCCAGGCAGTGCCCTCAGGGGAGCTGAGGGGCATGAGAATACAAGAGTCCTAGTAGTGAGGATGGAAGGTGTCCAAGGTTTGGGTGGGAGCCCTGGGGTCCTCTTGCTTGATTAGTCCACACAGGGAGGAGGCTCCCTTGTTCTGGGCTGCTCCTGGCTGTTGATGGCGTGTCCGACACTAAGTGTGTCCTCTACTCTGTGTGAACATCCAGGTTCCCATGCTCTATCTGGCTTCCGCTGATCCTTAGATGTGCTCTGAGCCTCTCTTCACTCACCCTCACCAAAACGCATTGCTTATTTTGGGAGTTGTCTTTGTGGGAGGAAGGATGGTAGGGCTTCTAGTCAGACTTCTTGCTAGCATCTCTCCTCCCTAGAAATGTTTACTATAAATGAGAATAATCATACCCGGGATCACCATGTTTAATCAAATTTGTATTGGAGATCCTCTGAGTAAAATATAATGAGAATAAAAGAAAGTAGAAGAATGGAATACTAAAACATAGAAAGCTTAAACTTGCATTATTTTCAAATGATGACTATTTTTTAATATTTTTATTTATTTTTTATTTTTAGATGGACCCAATATCTTTATTTTATTTTTTTAATGTGGTGCTGAGGATCGAACCCAGTGCCTCCCGCATGCCAGGTGAGCGCACTACCACTTGAGCCACATCCCCAGCCCAAACTATTTATATTTTGAAAAAAAAATGTAATCTCCAGAAAGATTATTGGAAATACCTATAGAAATTGTCAAGGTTCCTGAATAAAAGCTTGAGGTATAAAAGTAAAAATAAAGTTGTATATTCCAGTGGCAAATGATTAGAAATTGTGATTGAACAGGATATACTATTTACAATAGTATCAGAGACTGAAATCGCCTAAATAATCAAAAAATAGATTAAGACTTCTGTAGACAGATTATGAAATTTTATTAAGGGATGTTCAAAAGAACATAAATACATAAAGGCATATACTACATTTGTCAATATAGGACTTAGTCTAGGCCATTTTTAAAAGTCTTTTTAAGATAGCCAGTTGTGGTGGTGCAAACATGTAATGCCAGTAGCTCAGAATGCAGAGACAGGAGGATCATGAGTTCAAAGCTAGCCTCAACCAAAGCAGGCACTAAACAATTCAGTGAGACCGTGTCTCTGTAACAAAATACAAAATAGGGCTGGGGATGTGGCTCCATGGTAGAGTGCCCCTAAATTCAATCCCCAGTACATCCTCCCCCTCAAAAAAAATGTAATTTGAAGGCTAAAACACCATGACATCTAAAGCAGAACCTGGAGTGGGTCTGGCCTATCAATTAACTCTTTAGCTATTATTATTATAAATTAAGCTATTGTCATTATAAAGTTGTTCTGATTGAAATAGTATAAAGCTAGTAGAAATTACGTTAAGTACAAATATGTAGAAATTACAGTAAGTAAAAAATGTAGAAATTACATTAAGCACAAAACTACTTTGATGTAACAGCAATCTCCTATCAGTTAGACATTCCATATTGCATGGAAACACAGAGACTCACAAAACAACTCAGCATTCTAGAATCACAGAGTTTTTGAAGAATTTAAAAATGTTCAATAAAATGCAAGAGGAAATTCATTGCAAAATTACACACTAGGGTAGTGTGCAAGAAGAATGCAGAATAGAAGCAATATACAATCTAAATGTCTGAATATTCTATTCCTCATGACATACCCACTCCCATGCACACATTAGGCTTTCTCAGTAACAGTGTAAGAGGTTAGTTGTGAGGACCAGACTGAAGGTAAGCAAGGCTTCTCAGCAGAGGGAGTTTTCCCAGAGCCATGCACTCTTGCTCTTTTGGGAGATGCAGGGGCAACGCTATTGGTCAAAGCAACAGTTCTCTCTTTTTTAAATTTTTAATTTGTTTTAATTAGTTATACATGACAGTAGAATGCACTTATATACTTTGATATATCATACATAGATGGGATATAATTTCTCTTTTTCTGAGTGTACATATTGTAGAATCACATTGGTTATACAGTCACATATATATAAAGTACAATGTCTGTTTCATTCTACTATCTTTCTTATCCCCATATCCCCTGCCTTCCCCACCTTTCACTTACCTCTACCTAAGGTAACACTATTTTTTTGCATTACAATTCTTAATACACATATATACCACAACTTTTGTATTTCTGTTTGTATATAAAGTATGTGGACACCCAATTCAAGTCTTCATACATCACATTTCACCATCCTTGCTAATCCTCTGCCCCCTCCCTTTCTCTCCCACCCCTCTACCCTATTTCTCCCATGCTCTGTCTCCCATTCCCACCATGAGTCAATCTTCTTATATCAGAGAAAACATTCAGTATTTGTTTTTTTGGGGGGATTGACTGACTTCACTTAGCATTATCTTCTCCAGTGCCATCCATTTACATGCAAATGCCATGATTTTATTCTTTTTTAATGCTGAGTAAAATTCCATTGTGTATATATGCCACATTTTTTTATCCATTCATCCACTGAAGGACATCTAGGTTGGCTCATGTCTATTTCATTCTACTATCTTTCCTATCCCCACATACCTGCCTTCCCCTCCTTTAGCTATTGTGAATTGTGCTGCTATAAACATTGATGTGGCTGTGTTGTTGTAGTATGCTGTTTTTAAGTCCTTTGGATATAGTCCGAGGAGAGGAATAGCTGGGTCAAATGGTGCTTCCATACCTCCATACTGTTTTCTATATTGGCTGCACCAATTTGCAGTCCCACCAGCAATGTATGAGTGTACCTTTTTCCCCACATCCTCACCAACACTTATTGTTGTTTGTCTTCATAATAACTGCCATTCTGACTGGAGTGAGATGATATCTTAGAGTGGTTTTGATTTGCATTTTTCTGATTGCTAGAGATGATGAGCATTTTTTCTTATATTTATTGATTGATTGTATATCCTCTTCTGAAAAGTGTCTGTTCAGGTCCTTAGCCCATTTGTTTGGGTTATTTGTTTTTCAGTGTTTAGTTTTTTGAGTTCTTTATGTACCCTAGAGATTAGTGCACTATCTGATAAGTGAGGTCTAAAGATTTGCTCCCAGGATGTAGGCTCTCTGTTCACCTCACAGATTGTTTCTTTTGCTGAAAAGAAACTTTTTAGTTTGATTCCATCCCATTTATTGATTATTGGTTTTAAATCTTGTACAATAAGGGTCTTATTAAGGAAGTTGGGGCTTAATCCCACATGATGAAGATTAAGGCCTATTTTTTTCTTCTATTAGACGCAGAGTCTCTGACAACTCTCTTTACAATACTGAGTAAGTGGTAATTATTTTACTTGGGTAGACTTTTCATAGGGTCAGAATAGATGTCATGAAAGAAAGAGAGCTGTCCATCGGTGGGGGACAGGTCTCTGCTTCGTGGCTACTTAGTGTTGAGTGGGTTCTATAATCAGTGTTCTGATACTCCCACTTTAAAAAAAATATGTCCAACATATATTCTTCCCAAGGAAAGCTCTATCACACAGGTTACTATTATTACCCTTCTATAAAAGTGGATGTCTTATGATCATATTTTTTCTTTTTAGTCTGTAGTGGAAGGAAACACTCTCAAAAGATGTTGCAAGAATCATATATCAATAGAATAAAAACACAAGTTTATCAACACATTCTTAAGAATCCCAGAAACAGAACTGTCCTCATGGACAACTTGGATTCACGATGGAGATGGCATCATAGAGAAGTAGGAAAAGAGATAATTACTTAACAAATGGGACTGGAGAATTGGCATTCCACAAATAAAATACACACTTGCATTCCCACATCATTCCATATGCATGGTCAACTCTAGATATATTAACCATGTTAATATTTTAAAAGGAAATTTTAAAATGATTAGTGGAAAATATTGCAGATAGCTTTTAAAACACATGAAAACACACGATCACATGAGAAAAGATTATTAATTTGAGCACATCCCATTAAAAACATCTGGGGTTGGGGCTGGAGCTCGGTGGTGGAGTGCTTGCCTACCATGTGCAAGGTGCTGGGTTTGATTCTCAGAACCACATAAAAATAAATAAATAAAATAAAAGTATTGTTTCCAACTATAACTAAAAAATATTTCTTAAAAACATTAAAGACATCTGTATGTCCAAAGATGTCTTAAACAGGAAGACGGGGTGCTGCGGGGGAAAAAGAGTGCCCAGCGAAGATGCTGCTGGACTTGTGGGAAGAGCCTAAGGAGCAGCTGGCCTTCCTGCAGAAGTGGTAGTGGAGCTTGAGTGGATCTGGGTGGAGTTCCTGAGGCCAGGGACCATGCCCAAGGTCTACGAGGGCGCCGCCAGGAAGCTCAACGTGAGCAGCAACACTGTCCAGCATGGTGTGGAAGGGTTGACCTACCTGCTCACCCAGAGCTCCAACTCATCATTTCTGAAGTGGATTTCCAAGACTCTGTTTTTCTTCTGGGATTCTCTGAAGAACTGAGCAAATTATTGCTTCAGCTTTACCTGGACAACAGAAAAAAGATCAGGACTATGCTGGGTGAATTGGCACCCAGCCTTCCCAGTTACCACAGCCTTGAGTGGCAACTACATGTACAACTTGCAAGCAGAAGTCTCAGGCAACAGATTCAGCCAGCAGTGACTATCAAACTACACCTAAATCAGAATGGAGACCACAACACCAAAGTTCTGCAGGCAGACTCAGCCACCCTACTGCATTTAGTTCAGCAACTCTAACAATCCTTGGAGGAGATGAAAACAAACCACTGTAGGAGAGTAGGTCACAACATCAAGCAGTACCAAGTGTTAAGGTCCTAATGCCTTTGACTCATTTGTGAATGGATGAAATTCAGGAATTACTTTTCAGAATTAATTTTTATTAATTGGTGTTGATAAATGCATCTAGATTCCATGAAATTCCTTTTCCTATTCCAGGATATTGAGGTCATAGTCAGAAGCTCAATCAGGTTCCTTTTCTGGTGCTAAATGTGGTCAGCTTCTTGACAGATTGAAATGGAATTTTGTATTTTCAATGTGTAAATAGGATTGAATCAACTGGAAATAAATCTATACTGTTCATATCTTCTGTATATATAAGTAATACCCCGGTTTTGGTACATTTTTGTCTGCTTAACTTCTATTTTCGTCCTTATTGATCAATTTTGAGAATAAAATTTACAGCTAATTCCTTTCCTGTTCAGAGTATTTATAAATAGTACAATATTTCTGACTTTTAAGAGCATCTCATGATGTTACTAGCTACAGAATAATGTAAAGTGAGTATGAGTTTTTTAAATTATATGCCCATATAGTTATAGGAAGTTCATGCATTTTTCTTTGAATGTAAACATAAGTAGTTTTTACCATATTGCTGAAGTTTGACTTATGGTTCATTGACTTAAGACGTACTCAATTTTGTGTGATTGTTAATAATATTTTCAGAAGGATTAATTTTTCCCATATACCCAAAGCAACTAAGAGACACACTGTCATTTACATTTGTAAATAATGGATACAAGACTAATGTAATCAATGCTTGATTATCCAGGGGAAAAATGATGTCTTAAATTAAAAGTGTTTAGAAATTTAAGAATATATTTTCAATATAACTGATAGAGTTTCAATATAATTAACACACTTGAAAATTAAAAATATGTAAAGAAAATCTACAAATTGGTAAGAAAAATATAATTAATCTAGTTAAAAATGACCAAAATATATGACCAGAAATTTTACAAAGGAATACAAATGACTATCAAACACAGAAAAGGAATGTAACATTAACAATAACAATAAATATAGACCTCATAATGAAATAGCTTCTGAAGATTTTATTGCCAACAGCTAAGAGACCGTGAGAAAGTGCCTGGATACCTCCAAGGAGACTAGACCAAGGGCATCTCACATGTGATCGACACTTGTAGCAACTGTTGCTGCTTCTAGGAAGAGAGCTGGGTGTGGTCCCTGGGCTGACCTCTCATATGCCCTGTGACCAGCAGCCACATTCCCAGCACATATACCAGGGACAATCCCACACAAGGGAGGCCTGTGCCTGAAGCTTGTAGCAATGAGGTTCAGAGCAGCTTAAACCTGAAGACTCTCAAAAGTGCATAAGCAGGAGAGTGAGCAAGGCAACCAGGAACATCCACAGGCTGACTCCAGTCAAAACCAGTGAGCACAGTGGGTGAGTTTAAGGACCACCACTCTTTGATGGCTATTTTTATGTGTCCAGCTGGCAAGGTTATGGTCCCCAGTTGTTTGGTTAAGCATCAGTCTAGATGTGGAAAAATACTTCTTAGCTGTGATTAACATTGACTTTGAGTAACACAGGCCACACTTTATAGTGTAGATGGACCTCATCTAATCAGTTGACAGTCTGAAGAGCAAGAACTGAGGTTCCTAAAGCAGAAAGGATTATTCTCAAGGCTGAAACATAGAAGACTCACCTGAGTTTTCAACCTGCTAACTTATGGAATTGACTGGAGATTGCAGCATCTACTTTTTCCTAAATTTCCAGCCTGCTGACAAGTGCCATGGATTTCAGATGGTCTGCTCCCATAATATGAAACAACACATCAAAACTAATCTCTCTCCCATTCTCTCTCCTTATCTCTTCCCAGACTACACAGAATGCAGATACATTCAACAGGATATTTTCGTTAAAGGATCACTAAAGTGTTATACATTTATATGCATTTGTACACACACACACACACACACACACAAACACATACACACACACAAACACATACACATATAATGTTAGGAATACTAACAGCTTCAATAAAACCTTAAAGAAAGTGAGAGAATAAGAACTCCTAAAGGTGAAAGGAGGCAGCGGAAAGCATATACTTCCATGACAGTTGTTACACTTGAATTTTCAAGGTAGGTTTATGAGAAATAACTAAAAACTTAATAAAAGCAGGCCAGTATGGACAATGTAAGTGTGTTATCAATGTGAGTTATGGGCAATTGAATCTTTGGCATCTGATATCTTTTGAAACATGAGAAAATTAATAATCAATGTTTCAATGATGTGCATGGATTTCTGGGGGCAGTGGATGGAGGTGGAAGAGGAAAACACAGGCCACATGCTGAGGAGAGACACTTTCCCACACTTGTGCTCATTTTTCAGTCATCTGACCAGCGAACAGAACAGTGGAATCTTGGCTGTCCCTGGAGTCACCTGGGAAGTTCTTAGTGCCTGGATCTCGCCCCCAGACATCCACATTTCTTGGCCTTAGAATGAGTTTAGAAAAGGACATATCTGAAGGCTCACCAAGGGGTTCTCAGTGCAGGACTGGGACTCCCTGTGGGACAGGATGCTCTCAGGCTGCAGGTGTCTGAGCTCTGATTTAAAGTTAGTTTCACGCAAGTGAAGAGCACAACCAGATCTGCTTTGCACAAAGAGTACAGGGCAGAGGGTAGAGGACAGATGATCAAGAAGACAGGCTGGCAGTCACAAGGCAGTTGGACTCCCTTCTTGGTGGCTTTGGAGAAAGGTGAAGCATTTGGAAGCAAATGTGCTGACAGTGGGGTGTGGAGGCCAAGAGGGGAAGATTCTCTGGGGTGTCTGGTGGGACCCAGGATTTCAAGCTGGTGATTAGGTAGGTTGGTGATAAGTAGTGATGGTGAGCAGATTGGAACCCCTGGCCCTTTGATGTGCCAGCTTTGCAGTGCCTGGGAACTCTTTGCTGCAGAAAAATATTTGTTAATCATTGGATGGCTTGAGAGAAGGTTAAAAGCAATGAGTGATTATGGGCATGGTGACATATTCCTGTAATCCCATCTGCTCAGGAGGCAAAAGGATCCTGAGTTCAAAGCCAGCCTCAGCAAAAGTGAGATGCTAAGCAACTCAGTGAGACTCTGTCTCTAAATAAAATACAAAAAAGGGCTGGGATGTGGCTCAGTGATTCAGTGACTCTGAGTTCAATCCCTAGTAACCTTACTCCCTCCCCCAAATTTTTTTTAAATAAAAGCAATGAGTGATCTATGGGTTTCCTCCCAGAGGGCTGTTCAGGAAACTTTGCTTCTCATTCTCTGTTCCTTGTGCCATGTCTAGCTTTTCTAGAGAGCGGGATTGATACTTACTATGAAATCCACAGACTTCTCATGGGTTGTTCCATGGGGCCAGTTGCACTCACCTCTGTCTTCAGGTTTCCAAAATGCTGGTGTAGTCCCATGAACATCTTCTTGGTTTTATTTTATCTGTTTTTAAACAAAAGTGAGGATCTATTGAATTGTCATCTAAAGTAATTAGCAAATAACATTTTCCCCCTTAGTTCACAGTGTCACAGCAAACCACCTAAAAGATATTCATGAGCAGAGTAATTTTAATATTAATAAACCTAATGATGATTTAAAAGCAAATTAAACATTTAATCTTTCATTAATTCATGACATATGTATAGAAAGCCTAGTTATTATGACTTCAATAAAAGGTCTTTTGGAGATTATCACATTTTATTTGGAAAGAAACTGAAGGGCAAAAGTTTCTAAATCTAACTTGCAGTTCAAATCTTCCAATTCCTCCTCCTTTTCTGGAGGCAGGGTGAGGCTTAAAGACTTCCTTTCACTCCTTTCTGTTCTCTTATTATGGACTTCCCATCTCCTCCTGGCTGATGATTTTTTTTGAGTTTCTTAGGATGGAGGAGGAATAATCCAGGGGATGGAAAACAACCTTCAAGAGCTGCAGCTTGACTAGACAGCACACGGACAGGTACCTGGGTGAAGAGCTGCAAGTGCTGTGTCCGGGCCCCCCGCAACCCCAGACACAAATGTTTGCCAAATTAAGCTCAGAAATACATCAGGATTTTTTAAGGGAGTTAGGAGTACAGGAAAAGCATCTCTGATTTGTGAGATCACATGAGGAGATGGTTGCCTGGGCCGCTGCTCTGTCAGGTCACTGGCTCTGGAATAGAGCTAAGTACAGAAAAGGTCAGAGCCCAGCCAGAGGTTGCCCTGCCCCTCGCCTCCCTGTAACTGTGCTTTGGCAGCCTGCACCTTCTGATGGACTCAGCGCCAGTATCTGCAGCTGCTCAGTCTACCAGAAGAGCTGTGTGAAGACAGGCATGTCAGGAGGTGTCAGGAGTAGTAGGAATGAGAGCCTAGGCCTGGCTCCAGCACAGGAGAGAGTCTGAGCCTCACCAGGTTGTAGAGATGTCTGCATGGCAGCCTGGCAAAACTCAACTGCCCTGCACCCTACACACACCACAAGTGCAGCATAAATGGAAACAGACCACCCTCTTGTGATTGAGACATGACCTGGTTTTTCTACCTTTGACTTAAATTGTTTCTATGTTCTTTGCAATGCATTTTCCATTTTCAGAACAACGAACCATGAACATACATGGAGCTATCACAGTCAGGCACATCGTTTCAGTCATCTTTCTAAGTTCATGTATTTTTAAGTCAGAAGGATTAAACGTGGTATCAGTCTAAACTGTAAACTAGAGTAATGCTAATAGAAGCCACCTCTGGATTGCAAATTCACCAACAGAGGAATCAACCAATTGATCTTAGGGTATGGATAAACAGGGATGGGCAGGGGATCATTACACCATCTTATTTACTCCATTATGATCCCTTCACTTGTAGTGATGTGTGAATGCTGGGTAGCTATTAGGGATCACAATTCAAAGTCAGTATTTGAGAGTCCAAGTCTGTCTGACCCCATATTTAAGGTACTGCACTACAGTCTACGGGTGTTATTTATGGTCCTTGTATTTATTTTTCACTGATATTCTTAAGAGTGGAGATGCATTTTTTTTCTTTCCACTGATAGCATCTATTGTGTGGCACTTAATAGTTCTTTAAAAATTCTTTCTGAATAAATGACCAAAGGCACACACTGGGAGTTCCCCCATCCCACTCCTGGCTTTTGTGCACGTTGAGCCTTCAGACAGTGAGCAGATGAGACGTATCTTCTTCCCTGCTCTCAAAAGCCACTCATCGTGAAGGAAAAAGTACATTCTCACCCAACTCCATGTTCACTTTCTTTTAGTTGTCAAAGATAGCTTTCTTATTTTTCATACTAAGTGCATTTTAAAATCATATTCTAATTTAGTAGCAATAATAAAATATATAAAACTATGTAAACAGAGTGTACCTAAACATGGTCTGTTCCATCATAAGTGGGTTCTGAGACACGTAGCATTTCATTGCTCTGGGAGATCCACTGGCTTCCTTCTCATTCAGTGTCTCTCACCCATGGGGTGGTCTCTAGAAACCATTCCACTCACCAGGGGATGGTTTCATTAACTGTTTAGTTAACTTGGTTTTGACAAGCATACATATGAATACTGCTTGCCAATTTCTTTATTTTCAGTGAAATAGAGAGCTTTTCCACTGCACTGAGCCTTTTGAAATTTGAAACTCATTCTTCTTGTAACAAATTAGGTTGAGTCACTGACAAGCCTTGAGTACCTTCTTAAGAAAATAATTGAACTGTCGATTTTGCAATTAGACTTCAGGTTTAACCACATAGTTTTACTTTTGTTATAATTTTAAAAAGACAAATTATTGTAAATGTTAAATCTGCAGTGTGGTTTGATTCTAGAAAAAAATCTTTCCATTGTTTTATAGTAATTTGAAGCTGAGAATATGTTTTTAAATTCATGTTCATCAGTCTAGAAAATTAATTTTTGGAATATTTTCCCACCTAGTTTCTTGAATTTTCAATATCTGCATCATATATATCTATCTATCTATATCTATATCTATCTATCTATCTATCTATCTATCTATATATATATATATATATATATATATATATTATATGCACATATATGTTAGATACATAAAATTATATAGATATATAGATACTATATCTATATATCTATAATATAGACATTGATATATAGACATAGACAGTTTTCTAATTACCACCTCATAATCACATTCGTGCATTCATTCATCTTTACTAATCAGAAGACTGAAAGGAAATCTTTTTAGGTGCATTTGCATTTACTTCATTTGCTACTGCATTTATTACAATTAATAAAATAGTGCAACCAGCTTTTATTGATCATCCTTTTGATTCCAGGTTGCTGAGTACTCAGGAAACCAGAATCCTTAGATATACCAGACAACACTCCTTCCAAGCTGATGTTCCAGTGTTGGAGACAAACATGTCAACTGTGACTCATCGAGCAGCACTTCTTCTAAGGAGGAGAATGAGCCAGGAGAGTGGAGGCTTTCTGAGGGCAGGCAGTGCCTTTGTAGCTTAGCAAGATCTGGGGGGCACAGGGGGACAGCACTGAAGCCACCAAGCATTCTATGCACAGGGGCTCCTACAGACAGACTACTGAAGCAGTCATTAGAAATGCACTCAGGTTAGAAGTTCAGCTGACAGGTGTATGCTGGGGACAGGTGGGTCTGGTTGTGTTCATCTGTATTCTGAGTACAGGAGGCAGAGCGCTCCAGGTGGGCAGGCTATCTGGCATTTCTGTAGTTGTGCCAGGACATCCCTGTGACTTGAGTCTGGCCCTTGGAGAAGCAGCATGAGCAGACATAGTGACTTTCCATCACCAGAATGCTAAGAGGCTTAGGAGATGAGGTCATGGCTAATAGGGAGGACAAAGAGGACATGGGGACCAGGGCTCAGAAGGAATCAGCAGGAAGCAGAGGAAAGGCAGGTGGAGAGCACAGAGAAGGTGGGGAGAGGTTTCAGCTACTACACAGACCAGTCTGAGAAGGTGGGAAGTCAGCAGGAGGTGGGTTAGGATGCAATGGCTGACCCTGAACAAGGACACCTGGGACCCAGGACAGCTGGGAGAACTGGAGCAGCAGGCACCATCTCTCTTCTCTACGTGGCACCTGCATATCAGACCTGGTCCATCTGTGACTTCTGAGTCTACTTAGTCCTCCTTCCATGTAAATGCCTTCTTTCACTCTCAAGCAGATTAAATTTGCCACGAGAAAAGTTCCTCATTTAGAATCAAACCCTCTGCCTTTCAGGCCATTAGGCCATCATTATGTGACCGCATGTGAGGCCCTAAAGCAAGTGGCCATGCTCTGCACCCACTGAATGGAAGCTCCACCTGGGAGGAACCTGGAGGAGGCAGATCTGGGCTGATGCAGGGCTACCAGCAGCCCCGCCTCCCTGGGACCTGAGGTAAGTGGATCTGCATCCAAGTGGCAGCAATAGAGGCTCAGTGACAAAGTGGCTCTCTGGGTTTGGATGCCAGATGGAGCAACATGTTTTTAATTTATTTGAAAATAAACAAGCAGCCAACCTTGATTCTAGATATGACATAGTCATATTTGTGTTTTGAGAAACAAGAAAATGAAGTGCCCAGATGTTTACGAGGCAGAGTCCATTGGGAGAGGCTTGATGCAGGGGATTATTAGAAGTGAATTTCCTTAAGGGGACCAAGGGCTGCGCCAGGAAGGGGCAAAAGAGGTGCAGCAGCAGAGTCGTGTGGGGGACTCTGGAAGAGAAAGACAGAGGTCATGGGTGCCTACTGTTCCCAGCATTCGTAGCCAGAAGCATGTCTCATATATGAAATAGGGAACCCAGAAAAGAAGACATGGAGGAAAGGAGAGTGGAATTAGGTGAAGCTTTAAAGGACCAGCAGCTTGAGAGGCCTGGCAGGCACAGGGAAGAGAAGGTCTTCAGACTCAGATAAACCCAGGTTTGGGGAGATGTGTGCAGGGGAACTCTGTGTGATCCAACTGGGGGAGGAAAGCAATTGAGAGAACTAAAAAAAAAAAAAGAAAAGTCCCAACAAATGCAGGCATCCAAGGCAAGCCTGAAAGGAATGTTTAGAAACCAAGCTGCCAGTGAGGATGGAGGCCCGTCGAGAGGATAACTTCCAACTCAGTGAAGCAGCTCTGCCTGGGATAGGCCATGGCTGGGAACAGACCCCTCCAGGACCAAGGCCCAGCACCTGCAGGGCTGAGTACAGAAAACAAGTGAAGCCAGAGGTCATGTGATCAGGCGGCTTCCTGCCAGTCAAGGTGGGGCTGAAGCAAAGGGCCCCATGTGGCAGGACCCAGATAACTCAGGTACGAGGACCTGGGACTGTGAGGGAGTGAGAAGGGCATTTTAGGGGCTAAGAGAGGCACCTGGGTAAGAAGACAGAAGGTAGATTTGTGTTGCACTAAAAAGGTGAAAGAAAACCTCAGAAGCTTGCAAGCAATTTCTGAGGTGCACAACTTGGTTTTCTATGTAGATGCCCCTCCTTGTACTCTGGGGTCACTCCCACTGCCACACCTGGGGATGTGGGCCCTTCTCACTGAGCTGGAACCAATGACAGAAGCCAGAGAGGGAGAAGACCCTTGTCAGGACACTGCATGGACCCTGCAGGGTTACAGGAGAGACCTTCCAGCTGTCCTGAGCCGGGCCTGGGGAAGCCATTTATCAGTCAGGGAAGGCATATAAAGGGGAGACTCAAGCACGCTCACACAGCTCTCACTCTAGTCTTGGAGCTCTGCTGGGGGATGATTTGTTTTATATATTTTACAGATGTATTTGGTAACATAGGAAGTTCCCAATGTTTATTGGGAATATAATCATATGTCCAAGTCAGGTCAGACTTCAACGACTTCTCTCCAAATTCAATGTTGACTGGGCTTTGAAAATCAGTGAAATTTTTATGTTAATTGTGCTGACCTCTAAATTGGAAGGGAGTTGCCCTTCCCTGAGTCACTCCAACATGTGTCTGTGTTAGCTCCTGCCCAGGCCCTGCTGAATGACAGTTGCCACACACGACCCCATCTGCAAGTGTTTCCAGGACAAAGCATCCCAGCCTCTATGTTAAAAAGGGTTTCCTTGCTGTTGACTTTAACATCAGACCAAAGATAGTGACTATGTCTTTTACCACTCAAAGAGAGCAGGGAAAATCCAATCTCCTTCTCAATGTAGTCAAAGCCAGTGCAGCATTTTCCAGAGGGAAGAAGAATGAAGGGAGGCCCACCATGTTGGGCTGTCAGACACAGGAGCTCATGTGCTCAGTGCAGGTGGGAAGCAACATTGGTCATCAGGCATCCTCCAAAAGGCTAAGAGAAAGAATAGCCACAGGAGACATTTCATGGCAGATATTAAGCTTCTTCCATCTCATTCTAAATACAGAGCTCAAAATACACCTAGTGTTTTGAGGGCTGGAAAGACCATCTTGCCATGGTCATGCAAAATAAATGTAGTTATGAAATAAATTTGAGCCAATTGTTTGCCTTTTCAAGAAAAAGGAAGGACTGGCCTTGGTGGCATTTGGTGTCCATTGCTGGACCAACCTAGTGATGAAAAGTCCTGGAGAGCTGAGGAGAGCTGGCCCTTCCTAGTTTCCTTTGCAGTCCTGAAGTCTAACTCTGCAGAGGTTGAATGTACTCCTGGACAATGTGGATAATCATATTGCTCATAACTCAACTCTTCACACCTTAAATTGAGCCATGATTGACTTTGGGGAAAATGTTCTCTCATATTATGATTAGGCCCGCAGAAAAGGAAATAAGATGCTGTGTAATTAAACCTTGGGCACTTGAAGGAGAATGTTCTATGAATGAAGGGTCTTTTCTCCACTCCATCAATTATCCACAATTACCCCATAGTTTAGTTTGCATCCAATCTGAACCACCTCTTTCTTACACTGTCTTGTTTTTCCCAGGGTCTCTAATTACTATTTTTCTTCTTATTAAAATCTCTATTAAAATTCATATATCTTCATCTCATCACTTAGAATTGATCAACAATGTCTTAGGATCTTTACTTTGAGTGCCTGTTTGTATAGTTCCTGTAGTGGCAGTGGTTCACCTGAACACAACCTTTAGAGTCCCCTGATTTTCTGAGGACAACTTACTTCTAGGACTGCTGTGTGGCTGTCACCTTGGAAGGTTTTTCACCCACATTTTTAGGGGTCTTGTGTATTTTCCTCTTAGAAATGTTATTTTATTTTGCTAAAGTTTAGATTTGCTAGAATGCATGCTCTGTCTGTATAACAGTGTGGCTAAGAGCCGGCCTCCTGGGGCTGAGGTTGTAGTTCAGTGGTAGAGCGCTTGCCTAGCACAGGTGAGGCACTAGGCTTGATTCTCAGCACCACATAAAGATAAATAAATAAATAAAGCTATAAAAAATATTTTTAAAAAAGAGGGCTGACCTCTTGAGTTTGAAACCTAGCTTCATCTTTGATCTTTGACAAAAATGTGAACTTAGCACCATGCCATCTGAAACATGGGCATAATGTCACTCTCTCAGTGATAATTTCAGGGATCTATTGAGATAATGCATACAGTATTGTAGGACAGAGACCAGTAAATGATGAAATAATATTGTGTTGGCTTTTGAGAGGAGTCAATTGAAGTGCTCCTTTGACCATGTTGAATTGGCAGCCAACACATGTTTCTGAAGTGGTCACAAAGGCTACCTCGGCCACTGTGCCCACCATGCCTCCTTTGATGATCTCATGCTGTCTTTATGCCAGTGACTGACAGATGCATCCCCAGGCCTTTCTCCTGGACCCGGCCTTAGGTGATGGACTGTCTGCTTGACAGCTCCACCTGCATGTCCCCTGTGCCTCTCCAGTGGAACTTGTTGAAAATGAACTCTGATCCTCTCTCCCGGATTTGTTCCACTCAGGCTGTTTAGCATGTTAGGATAGAATTTCCATCCTTCTAGAACAATAGGCCACAGAGAACTTCCCTTATCTACAACTGCTCCCCTACCTGCCTTCCTGCCCTGCCTTAAAAGAGTCCACCATCAGTGACCAACAAACTTCCTCCCTTTCTCTGTCCCTGCTACACCCTATGAAACTCAGACCCTGGGGTTGGGACTGTGGCTCAGTGGTAGAGTACTCACCTAGCATGCACCAGGCACTGGGTTTGAGCCTTAGCTCACATAAATGTAAAATAAAGATATTATGTCCACCTAAAACTTAAGAATAAATATAAAAAAAAGAAATTCTGTCCTTCTAGGGGCCCAGGTTAAATATTTTGGAGTCATGTTGATTCTTTTCTTTCTCATGTACTTGTCATCTCATCCACCAGGAAATTCTGGTTAAAATATGGCCGGTATCCCGCCATTGCTGACCACCATCACCGTTTTCATCTCATCTCAGCCATCATCATCTCTTGCTTGGATCTCATGGTGGTTTCCTGGCTGGTCTGTCTGCTTCCACTCTGTGCTCTCTGCTGTCTGTCCTCAAATGCGTCAGGTGTGATCCTGTCTTATGGCTTGTGCCCTCTTCCCTGGGCATCCTCCCTCCAAGGCCGCTGGCCATCTGCAATTATAAATAAGGTAGTCAGGGAAGTGCTCACGGGGAAGTTGGCCAAGGCAACGGTGTGAAGGGCTCAGCTGTATACACTGAGCACACAACCAGAGAACAGGCCAGCAGTGACCCTGAGGACAGAGGAGTTTCTCCCCCATACTCCATTGCTCCCCTGGTCCAGTTGTTGGAAGAGGCCTTTTGATGATAAGTCCAGGGAGCAGGATCTTCTTAGTGCAGATAGACTTCAGGGTGCAAAGAGGGCAACAGGAAGTGTAAAGACGTCCCCCTCCAGCATGCACTAAAGCTGTGCCAGGGGTGTCCTCCAACTCTCACTTCCTGTGATTCCAGGCTGTTGGGGTGCTCCGGGGCTGAGGATTCCAGCACAGGCTGAGTGCTGTCTCAAGGTCTCCTCTGATCATGAGCCATGAGAATTAAGTAGCTGGCCTCTGCCTGACCATCCGCCTCTCAAAGCCCGAGTCTCAGTCCTGGGACCCCTGACCCTGCAGGTGGGATGCAGCTGGGCTTCTCTCAGCACCTCCCCCCACCCAGTCCTTTGTCCTGTTTTTGGTCAGGCAGGTGACAGCTCCTTCACTGGGAGAGGGCACCCTGGGCACATGGAAAGAGGGAGAAGCACCTGCTCTCAGCCTTGTTCTCTCATTTCTCCCAACTCTCCCCCTCACTCGTCAATAGCCACAGAACCAACCGTGCACAGAACTTTCTATGGGGTTTGCACTGTGGTTCAGAGCCCTGGATGTGGTATTCAGGCTGTGGAGAAGGTGTGAATGAGAGCAGCCAGGGAGACTCAGGAGGGGGCTGGGTGTGGAGCAGACAGCCCTGAGAAGCCAGGAGCCTGAGCTCTCTCCCTTGATCTCTTTCCATCCCTGCCCTTCATCTCTTGAAGTGCCTGGTGCCAGGTAACCAGAGCTGCAGGACACGCCAGGGACCCCACCCAAGGAACTGGCATTTATGGGAATGCTCTCAGGAGCAAACAACACGTTCTTTTGTCAACAAAACACCCGGGAGAGTGCTCTAGGAAGTCACCCACCTCGTCTTTAATTCCCTGGACGGTGGTCAAATAACACCCAAATCACAAAAGGTCATCTATGAAATGCTGGGTATTCCCACACTTCCCGCCTCATTATCCCATTCCCTTCATGTTAAAAAGGATACCAGACTATTTCCTCTCATTTTCTTCTGACGCATATTTTTTTAGGGGGGGCAATTAAGCAGCTGCTTCACTATAATGATGGGGGAGGGACAAATAAAGTCAATCAGAAGCCGAAGTGAACTTTGTGATAAACACCAGCACCTTGCCACCTGCTTCTGTGAACATCTGCAGGGGTTTTCACAAACCTCCTCTCCTTGCCTATGGAGTTCAGTCAGCAGCTGTTCTTATTTTCCTTGTATTACAGGTGATGTAATCAGAGATCAGAGAGGGTAAAGATGGAGTGGTACCAAAGCCAGACTCCAAGTTCCTGACTCCAAGTCTCAAGTTTTTCTACTTCTTCACAAATGCTTCTGCCCCAATGGGACTCAGAAAACCCATCCAGGAACATCTGGTGAAGTAACTAAGAGCAGGTGCTGGACATTGGTGCTGGACAGTCGTAGGTCCAACTTACTCAAATGTGGCCTTGGGTTAAACTAATTTCCTTAAGCCTCAGTTTCCTCATCTGTAAAATAGAAACTGTAATGAATTATTGCGTAGGCTTGTTGTGGAAAACATTATCTATGATTTATGCAGAAAACTTAGCGTGATGTCTGATGTTTATTAATTTTTTAAAAATACCTAGTAGCTATTCTTAAGAGTTAGGTCTCTGTTGTAGATGCTGCAGTGATCCGAAGGTATCAGAGGAGGGCCAGACCATAAGGTTGGCTAGCTGGAGTAAAATTAAATTAGGAAACATTGTGTCAGAGGCGAAAGAGAAAGACGGACTTCCAGGAGGGACTAAAGACAAATCAGGCCTAATTTTGTTAGTGGTTTTTAACCACGAAAGTGAGGGAAATGGAGCTCCTTACCTTTTTAACGAGCCCCCTCCCCAATAACCGCCCTCTTCCTATCAGAGTCCTGAACTAAATGAGAAACCAGCAAGAAAGATAGCAGAGTCCATAGAACACCTTGGTGATCGGGATGGTGCACTTCAAGGGTTAGCTTGATGGGGCCATGGGGCGTCTACGATGGAGTCAAACATTCTGGGTGTTTCTGTGAAGACAAATCCAGGTGAAATTAACGTAGGGATCCATAGACGAAATCCAGTGATTGCCCTCTGTGACGTGAGTGGGCCCATGCCATCTGTTGAAGGTCTCAGTAGAACAAAGGACTGACCTCCTTCGAGTAAGGGGACTGACCCCTCCTGCCCAGTGCAGGCTTCCTGCCTTCAGAGGCAAACTGGAAACGGCTCCTCTTGGCTCTTCAGCTTGATGGCATGGAACAGGGATCACACATGGGCTGCCTGGTCTCTAGTTTTCTGACTGTGGATCTTGGGGCTTGTCAATCAAAAGACCTAATCAAAAGGCCTACTCACTTCTAATGAATAGACCCCTGTGGTTCTGCTTCTCTGGAGAACCCTGGTGGAGGTGGTGGGTGACAAAGCTGAACTCTGAGAGCCAAATGGGCCCGCTGAGTGCCTGCTCTCCAGGGTAAAACTTGAGATAGCCCGCTCCAGGGAAGTCTCCCCTGAAGGAAGGTGTCCCCTGAGGGAGGTGCCACCTGAGTGAAAGGCCATCTGAGAGAAGGTTCTAGGGAGCTGGGGAGCAGTAGGAAGATTTTAAAGGAAAACTTCTACACTCCCCGTCTTTTGGTTCTTTTGACCACGGGTACATACTACCCAGTGAACCTGTGGCCAACCAGGACTGTGGTGGGCAGGGAGACTCTGTAGTGCTTCTCTGTCATGGAGACCTCCCGAGGCCACTGCCAGGCATGGGACAGTTTGTCCCTTGAGAACTCTGAAATGGGATAAAACAGAGAGCCAACTCATGACAGGCCACCCAGGTCACCCCATACTCATGGCCAGAGTTTGCCCTTTGTCGTATCATCCATTCCCAAATATTTCACCAATATTTCCTAACAGTCTATCAGAGATTCTGCAACGAGATCCAATCATTGATCATAACTCCAATCACAACTCGACAATGCCAAGGTACTCTGCAATAAACCTCATTCCATCATGCAATTCCCCAGGGAAGAATTGCATTTCCAAGATTAAATTCCCAAGGACATTAAAGTAAAATATTTTAAATAAAATAAACACACACAAAAAAAAACTCCAGTTATTGTCTTCAGTGTCTTGTTTGGTTCTGTCTTGGCCTGGAAGCCCCTAACTGCCCGGGCTGGGGTGGGGTGTTCTTTCCACACTCTCAGTGGACAGGGAGGGTGACGTTCTACCAGCACCTCTGAGACCCCTAATTCAAAGCCTAGTGTCTGATGTTCTCCATTCTTTAACATCTAATATTTTATTTTAGAAAATTTGAAATCTCTCCAAAATTGAAAGAATAGCTACCAGTGTGCCCTCTCTGTATTTACCAATTAGTGACTTTTTTTAGGGTCACATTTGCTTTTTCTTACTTTCTCTCACCCCCCTATGCACACGCATGTTCATGCACACACAGGAACACATACACAGATACACACACTTTAAAAATTTTTATGTATACCACATTTTTTAATCCATTCATCTATTTAGGGATACCTAGGTAATTATGGCATTTTCCAGAAAATTGTTGGAGTTGGAGAATATCATGTTAAGTGAAATAAACCAATCCCACAAAACCAAAGTCTGAATGTTTTCTCTAATATGTGGCTGCTAATTCACAATAAGGTGGAGGCACTAGGGAAGAATAGCATTACGATAGATTAGGTAGAGGGAAGTGATGGGAGAGGAGGGAGGGGATGTGGGGATAGGAAAGACAGTAGAATGAAACAGACGTTATTACTGTATGGACATGTGTGACTACATGACCAATATGATTCTGGAACATGTACACTCAGAAAAATGAGAAATTATATCCCATCTATGTATGATATATCAAAGTGCATAAATGTATTCATGTATAACTAATACAAACAAATTTAAAAAATTAAAAAAAATTTCTATGGGACCACTTGAAAGTATTTAAAATATTATCAAAAGTGTTTTGAAAGTAATATGGGATTATTGATTCAATAGTACCAATATGACATAGTCCATATTTAATTTTCCTTAATTGTCACAAAAAATTTCTTCAGTGGCTTTTTCCCCCTTGGATCCAGATCCAGTGAAGGTTCGTATTTTGTTGCCAGATCTCTTTAGGCTCCCTGAGTC
Organism: Ictidomys tridecemlineatus; assembly: GCF_052094955.1. NCBI lineage: Eukaryota > Metazoa > Chordata > Mammalia > Rodentia > Sciuridae > Ictidomys > Ictidomys tridecemlineatus. Next base: position 124,277,306 of record NC_135487.1, on the reverse strand, counting down.
TCAGTGCCTTTTTGTTTCCATCTTTCATGACATTGACAGTTTTGAGCTATCTTCTTCGAGGGGCAGGTCTTGGATTTGTTTCCCCTCAAACAATGATCCCAAGAAAATTACATCATCAGAGTCTGATACGTGGCATTGCCAGAGACTTGAATCAGGAAGGGTGAATGGAAAAGATCTTTTTAAAGTTAGTCTGATTAGAAGGACACTGATCTGGAGTCTGTGCCCCATAACTTTAATCTGAATGGTAGAAATCTTCCAGCAAGTTTGTTTTGCCCTGTGCACTTATCATTTTGGAGACAGGGAGTCAAAATCCACAGAGGAGGTATCTTTCTTTCCTAATGAGGGATTTTTAAATTTCCTCTCTGGAGCCTGGTGCAAGTCTTCTCAGCACTGTTTTGGGTGTGAGCTATTTGGTGACAAGATCTCTAGAAGAGATGGTGAGCAGATATGTTTTTAGTCTTGAACTGCCCTTACGCTGTCCTCTCTGGTTTTTCATTTAGACCTAAGAACCCTGCCCTTTGGGAAAAAATTTCTCCTGCTCCACCTTTATGGCAAACTACATTTCTGCAATCAAGACAATCGTCTCTGCTTTGTGCTCTACAAGGTGCAGGCCTGTGACATGATGTGGCCTCCTTTGGAAAGGCTCAGCTTGGGTTGGGTTGGCAGAGCTGGCCCTGCTGATCCAGGACAGGCCCTTGCACTAGAAAGCTTGAACACCATGTGGCACACATGGAACTCATCTGTATTACATTGAAAGCAGGAACTACTGCTCTGAATTCCAACAGGTCAAAGACTTTAATGACAAAATTTTTTTAAATAGTTGAACCTTTGCAACAGCCTTGACTGTTTAGGAAAGCAACATCTGTTTAAGAAGTGGGCATCTTTTCAAGACTCTTGGCTCTGCCAAGGCGTTTTCCATCTGCTCCCACTTTCTGTGGCTGCATATCTGGTTGTGACTGTTGGGCTCCATGTGACTGCCACCTGGCTGTAACTCTGTGGCTCAAAGCTGCTGTTTTAGCTCCTGATCCCTAGAAAATAGCATGAAGCAGAAGTTCATGTGTTAACCACATGATGGATGAGCCTAATCTTAGGGAGCAGGAATGAGAGAATGGGAGAGTCTGGGAAGTAAGGAGAACACATTTAAGGGTGTGTCTTCCCAACTTGGTCACAGTTATGCAACAAGTTGATTGCTTGGTCTCAGAATGTTTCCATATCACGTTTTTGCATCTTTGAGCAGTGCATTTGGTGAATGGTAAAGGAGAGAAATCCATCCGCTGGCTCTACTATCCCATTGTCAAGATCAACCTCCAGCAGGTGGCCCAGAGTGGAGGTCGGGGCACATGGTATACACGAGGGAAGTGTTATTGGGTCATGCTGCACATGCCAAGAGAAACTGGGATCCTTGCCTGGCAGATGCAGCAGCCTGAGTACACAGTAGCAGAACTAGTGAGACCTGTGGCTACAGACTCCAGCCTGAACAGTCCAGCACCCCTGCCCAGCATTGCTTAATGGTCAGTGTGTGCATTCTAAAAGCATCAAAGCCCTAGGACAAAGTCTTAGTGACCTGCCAAAAAACAGTGCAGCCAGAGCCTTAGCGTTCTTCAGTAGCCAAAATCAAATTCAGCTCCAGATGACAGTTCCAAATAAATTATTGCAAATAACCATGGTAAAAACCCCACGTGGTCTATGCCAGGTAAATACCACTGATGCATAAAGCATCCACCGTGGCCGTAGCAGAAACTTCTATCCTTCCTGTGCATTTGCTCTTCTGAAGTCTCCCCTGTTTCTTAAGGTTTGAAGCCTTGAAGGCACCTATCTGTGGAGGTGGGTCCTTTCAACATTTTTTTTGGGGGGGTGTCCAGGGATCTGACCCAGGGCCTCACTTATGCTAGGCAAGCACTCTACCACTGAGCTACATCTGCAGCCAGAAGTGGGTCCTTTGGAACTTAGGACAGAGGACAACACAAACTCCCGTGAGATGCCCTTGGCCATGACACAGGGGGAGACAGACTGGCCGGTCCACACATGCCCACACTCTCTTTCCATCCTCTTCAGGGGGCTAAGTAGCTTATCGGGGGAGTAAGGCAGAGAGGGACCAGGGGTGTGGTGTAATGGGCTCCCTCCCCACGGCAGGGTGGGGACATCAGGAGTGTGAGAAATGCTTCTCCCTCAGACACCCAAACTCCAGGGCACTCGTGTCCAGATCTCCTGAAAGCTCAGTGGGCAGGGCTCGGGGGCACAGGAGGGGCCTGTGGTTTCCTGAGCTGAGTGCTGAAGGACCCTCTTCATTTCTCTGAGCAGTTATCCAGGAGTCTTGTCTTCCCTGGCCGGGTCAGGAGGGCAGGTGCCCAGCACCCTCACTGGGTCACCATCTCCTTAATGAACCCCACACATCACTGATAAGGAGGCCTGAGGATCTGGAAGTGCCGAGGGTGGGTGTGCCCACTGTTGGTCCCGTGGGTGTGTCTAGAAGCTCCTCTTCAGAACATGGTGGGTCACTGTCAACTGCGGACCTCAGCCTTGGGGCCACGGGAGTTATTCTGAGAAAACAGGCAAAGTCCCATTCTATACATTTATCCACTAAGAGCTGAGCCTCTGACTGACCAAGTCCTGTACTGTGGGCTGCGGTGATGTGAGAATTGGGGAGGGTCTCTCTCTGTGTCTCTCTGTCTCTGTGCCTGTCTCTCTCTTTCTCTCTTGTAAGGATGATAAGAAAAAAGATGCAAAAAAAAGTTATAGAGACCCAGAGGGAAAAAGTGAAGCTTCCCTGAGAGGGGAATTAGGTCTTGCAGGACAAGTGACTTCCACAGATAAGTCAAAGAGGGAGCAGTTACTGGAATAGATGTGGAAAGGTATGGCCACTTGAAATCAGGTGTGTGTGTGTGTGTGTGTGTGTGTGTGTGTGTGTGTGTGTGTGTGTGTGTGTCAGGAGCATGGGGTGCCTGTTCCTGTGGTGGTGGGGAAGAATTGGAGATAAAGCTGGAAGTTTGGGTTGGAATTAAACTGCAAAGAGCCTTGTGCCCACAGGAAAGAGTGAGCTCTCTGGAAAACAAGGGAATCCCAGCAGAGGGATCAACAGGCTGGACAGTTCATCCTGCTGATCCTACTGGGAATGAATGGGGGTGGAAGAGTCTGGAGGTAGGGATACCAGTCTCAGGGGACTGCAATAGTCCTCGTGGTTGACAAGAACCGGTACCAGGGCAGGGGCAGAGGGAACACGATTTATGAGATACGTAAGATAAACAGCAGAATGGATTGGACTGGGTGACCAATTCATGGTAGAGAGCCAGAGACAGCTGTGTGTCTCCTGGCTGGGGTGACTGGGACAGAGGTGTGGCTTCAGCTAAAAAGAAGGAGATGAAAGGGGGAAAAGGAAGGGAGGGGGAGGGAAGGAGTAAGGAGAGAAAGAAGAAAAAATTTGTAGTTCACCTGATTGTTTGGTTTTTTTCTTGAGTTTCAGATACCTGCAGGCAATGCTGGTTTTGTTAAAAAACAGTTAAAAAGTCCACTCCCGACTGACAGGTTGGTCTGATGGAAATTATTTTATTGGTATCCCCAAACATTCTGAGATCTGAGGACATGAATTGCATTCACCTGGAATAAGAGTTAATCAGTAAAGATAAGGATAAATTTGTGGAGGTGATGTGCAGCATTCATTGGGAGACTTACCCAACATTCAATTTGACAATGATTTATTGAAAGCCAGCCGTATGCCAGGCACCATGCTGGGCTCTGTGTGTACATCAACTGGAGTTGTGCTTTGCTTTTATGGCCTCTCGAAGTTGTTGGAGAACCGAACCTCAGCAATGACTCTCTCTTCTAAAGATCCTTCTGGTGGCCAGCCCACACCTTGGGTAGAGCCACTCTAATTCACAGAGTATGTAACCTTTGTAGAGTGAGTTTCACCCACAGTTACCAGGAAAACCTACCTAAATGTTTCTAACACACATTTCTATAATTATTTCAATCAGCAGGTTACTCTTTCCCTTGATTTGAACCTCTATACCTTCCTCTATCCTGATGACTCTTAAGTTTGGTTTTTTTATGTTATCTCATATCTCTTGGATGTTTTTCTCATGATTTTTACCAGCCTTTCTGAGTTGGCTAGACTCTTTTCAAGTTGATATATTTTGTCTTCATTATGTGACATTCTGGCTTCTACTTGCTCCACTCTGTTAGTGATACTCTCATTTGAGTTTTTAATTTGTTTTATAGTTTCCTTCATTTCTAGAATTATTGTTTGATTTTTTAATTATCTCTATCTCCTGATAAAGATGCTTATTTGCTTTTTTATCTGTTTATGTAATTCATTTTCAATGTGTTCTTCCATTGTTTGAATTTGCTGTCTCATATCCTCTTTAAGATTCCATTCCATCTGTCTAAGGTATTCCTTCAGTTTTTTATTTGACCATTTTTCTGATGCCTCTAGGTCCTCCTGAGTATTTAGGCTGTTCTGCATTGTTTGTACTCCTTTTCTTCCTTGATTTTTCATGCTGCTCATGTTACTTCTTGTTCTGTTTGACTGCTGAGTTACTGTTTACTCCTATAAATTTATTTGGTTTTGTGTGTCTCTGGGGTCTCTCTTTTGTGATGGAAGTCTATGACTAGAGATGATGAGTTTTGTTGACTTTAATGCAGATTCATTCGTATCCTAAACTGTGTACAGATTCTGATGGCATATAGCTATCTTCGGTTTGGTCTTGGGACTTATATTTAGGTCAAATGATGTGATGGTATTGAGGTTGGTATCTCTTGGCAGCCTTGGAGGGTTGCTCTACTAACGAGGGATATTAACAGGAGAATGGTCTGGATTATTTGGGGGTAGCTAGGGACTTGGTAGCACTATATAATGCCTCGGAACATTGACCTATACATATTTAGTAAATTACACATAAACAGTGTTGTGATGCTTGGGAGGAAAGATATTAGAAGGGAAGGGAAGAAGTCACTAAAGAGAATGAGAGTAAACTGGTAGAATTCAAGGAAAGGGGAATATGGAAATTGAAAAGACAAAAGAAAAAATAGAAAAGAAAAAAAGAAAAGATTTTTAAAAAAATAATCAAAAAAATAGAAATAAAAAAATTAAAAATTGAAAAAAAAAATAAAAATGAAAAAATAAACCCAAATAATAAAAAAAAAAAAATTTAAGAAATGCAGTCTTAGAGTTCAATTAACTTCTCTTCCAGTAGGTGGAGCTGTGCCCACTGGACCAAGCTTCTCCTCTCAATACGTGGGTACCAATCACTGTGCAGCAGCTCCTCCTCCCCGACTGGGCAGGTCTCCAATCCTGAGTGCCTAGGGTCTTGTCTTGTGTCTAGTCACTTCCCCACTTTTCCTCCAGCCAGGCCCCGCTCACCGGTGATGCTCACCACAATACTGGCTACACGCCAGGTCTGCTGCTCCAGGGAGCCCTATTTTCTTGAACAACTGGGCACATTCTCCCTGTTTGCCATTCTCTCAGACCCTAAGGTTGTGAAGCTTGGGGCTGAGAACCCTCAGCGTATTTTGCTTGCCCTCCAGTAGCCACGCCCCCAGTAGCTGGTGCAAGAGACCTCAGTTGTCAGCACTGGTGGGAGTGGTAGCCGGGGGTCCCACGCCATGGATCCCGTGCCGCTCCTGATTCCCTCTGTCTGACTATCGTGCTCACGGGAGAGCTGGGAGGGGCCCTTGAGGTTTCCCCAATGTGTGGAGAGGGAAGGCTAGGGGGTTGCACACCTGCCACCGCTGGTTTCAATGAAGTTATCTCCTCCACCACATTCTGGTGACATCAGTTCTCTGCCATGGTGGTATCCCATGCGAATGGCGACGGTTCGTTCCTTTTGCCGGGTGACCGATACAACAGATGGGTCCTGACCGGCTCTCCCAAGCCCCATCTCAATCCTGTGGCCACTGCCTATGCAGGCTCGGGTGGTATTAACCTCCGCAGGTTCAGAAGGGCCGACCAGTTGTTTCAGCGAGATCTTTTAGCGCTGCATCACAGCAGTTTGTTTGCGAGACGCAGGCGAACAGGAGCTTGAATTCAGCCGATCCCGACTCGGTGTGTGTTCTGAGAGGCGCAAACTGTTCACCCCAGATCCACGTTAGCTCAGCATTGCCTAGTGATCCTGAGCAAACCGCATTTAGATGGTTTAAGACTCCCTATGCCCACGCAGCTAAAGAGGTCAGAGACTTGATCTCTCTGCTCCCGCCGCCATGTTGGATCCCCGTTTCCATTTTCATCTGCTTAAGAATTTTTTAATTTCCCTTTTGATTTCTTCAGTGACCCAATGGCAATTCAAGAGTATGTTGTTTAACTTCCATGTATTTGTACAATAAGGTTTGATTTATATAATTGGGTACTCCTGTGTTGGGGGCATGCATCTTTATAAGTATTATTTTCTCTTATTGAATTAATCCCTTTATCAATATAAAGTGGCTTTTTAAAAAGTTTTTGGTTTAAAGTCTATTTTATCTCATATAAGGATGGCTACTCCTGGTTGCTTTGTGTTCCATTTGTGGAACTAGCCCTTCACTAGTGAGTTTCCTGTAGGCATCGTATAACTGGATGTCTTTTTATGACTCATTCAGCCACTATGTATCCTTTGATTGGGAATTTAATCCATTAATATTTAAATTTATTATTGATGAGCAAAAAAATTACTTCTGATCTTTTGTTCATTATTTTCTGGTTATTTTGTATATTATTTGATCCTTTCTGTCTTTATTAATTTAACGCATTTTTTTAGTTCCAAGACTGTTCTGGGAGGTGCTGGAGATTGAACACAGGTCCTCATGCTTGCTAAGCACACAGACTACCACTGAACTGTACCACCAGAACGGTTCTGAGATTTATATTTGGTTCTTTTTCATGATCTATCTGTCTGCTAAATTTCTCATTCATATCATGGATTATTTCTCTAATTTGATTTAGGTGTCTGTCTATATTCTTTTGTGTCTCATCAAGTTTCCTTAACATTATTCTTTTGAATTTGTTATCGATCATTTCATCAATACCCTTTTCTTTGAGGTCTCTTGCTAGAGACTTACTATTCCTTTGGAGGTGTCATTTTGCCTTGTTTTTCTTTGTGTCCCTACACTGATATTAGTTCATCTGGCAGATTGACTAATCCACTTTCATAAGTGGTTTTTATAGAAAAATCTTTCTCCTAAAAGACACCTCTTGGGGTGTCAGTTTGACAGGGGGTGTTGACTGTGATTCGAGTTTGGCATTGTAGTGTGGTCTCCCTATAACTTCTTCAGCCATCATCAAGAGCCCTGGACACTGTGCCTGCAGCAGTGGAGTCCATCTGTCTCCAAGGTATGTGCAGCTGTGGTGGCATCTCGAAGCCCAGGAAGGTGTGGTGCCCACAGCAGTGTGGGTGAGTGTACATTATGTGACCACTCTGGAAATGGGAGTGGTGGTGCCAGTGACAGGGAAGATGGTGGACATTTCCTCATATCACTAACATGAGCTATGCTGTCAGAGGGGAAATGGCAGCCCCAATGGCATTGGGGGCATGGAACACATACCCATAGACATAGAAGTGGCATGGGCAAATGGGTGGTCAGTTATAGGAGACAATGGAGGCAGCAATTCCTGGAGAATAATGGACCCCAGGTGCCAGGGACAAATGCCTTTGTTTCTCAGGTCTTGTAGGCAGTACCCTGCTGTCAAGCTAAATCATCTGTCCCTGTAGTGTAGGGCATTGCGTGGGCTTGGTGGGTAGGACTAGGTTGCACTGCTTGGCCTACTTTGGTCTGTGAGACTGTGGCCTTCATTCTGGTGTGGTAGAATGTCCAGGGATCTGCAGAAGTTTCTATCCGTAGAGAAGTAGGAATCCCAATAGTGACTCCATTCTCAAGATAGCACCAAGCAACAGCTGCCTGCACTGCAGGGTTTGGGCAGTAGACAATGCTGAATTTCTGCACTGAAGCAAAACTACTCTGTGGGCTCCAGGTACCTCTCATAACTGGGGTCCAAGACTGTGATGACTGTGTATCTCCCCTATAGCCAGTGTTGCCAGTGGCCAGAGTGTTGAGACTCCTGGGACTCCCCGGTTTCTCTCTCTCCCGAAATGGGAAATCTCTCTGGCCGAGAGCTGGGACTGCTGTTGCTCTGGGCTTTGTCCCTCCCTCTCTCCTGCCCTCCCAGGACCGACTAGGTTCCCCTCTCTCTCTTGCTGAGTTTCAGTGCTCCCCCTTAGCCGTCAACTCAAAATGCAGCTAGTCATTAGTTATTTTGTTTCTTCTTGTGGAGGAGGTGAACTTGGGACACCTTTACTCTGCACCTTGGAATCTCTCTTTTCATGGGTTCTTTTTGTTGCTGTTGTTGTTGTCCTTTTTAGATATACATGACAGTAGAATGTATTCTGATGTACTATACACACATGGAGTATAACTTATTCTAATTAGGATCCCATTCTTGTGGTTGTGCATGTCGTGGCATTTCACCGGTGGTGTGCTCCTCTATGGACACAGGAAAGTTAGGTACCATCATTCCACTGCCTCTCCTGTTCCCATCCCCTCCCTTCCCTTAACCCCCCTTTGTCTAATCCAATGAACTCCTATTCTTTTCTCCACCTCTCCACCCCCCAACGATTGTGTATTAACATCCTCATGTCAAAGAGAACATTCAGCCTTTGGTTTGGGGGACTGGCTTTCCCTTGCCATAGTTTTAAGGTATGGAGGGATATTGAAACCCCACCCCTTTTTCTCCCTTTGCTTCCTCGGTCATGCACTCCCCACCATGATGGCCTGTCTCACCACAGGCCCAAAATCAATGGGGACAAGCAACCAGGATCTGCAACCTCCAAAACTGCAAGCCAAAATAAGTCTTCACTCTTCACGAGTTGATTTATCTCAGGTATCTTCTGCAATGAAAAATTAACACACCATTGCTTCATTGTATACTATTTTGTGTTTTCTTCACTTTACATACTTCTTTTAGGCTTATAATAATAAAAAGTGATTTATACGTAGTTTTATGTTTGCATATCTTTAATTAACATTATTATAAAATGATTTACATCAATACCGGGTAATAAGAATTCTTTAAAAAGAATTTTCTCATGTGGAAAATAAAGCAAACTTGCATTTGATTATAAAAATTGAGGATAAAAAGAGTATTTAATAAGCATAACACACATAAGAAACTGATAAAAATAAAATGAATATAATATAATTTCATTTATGAATAATGATGCAAAAATCCCCAATAAAAATAATATCAAACAGCAAAATAAAAGACTACATTAAGTGGGGTTTATTTCAGTAATTCAAGAACAGAACTCTATTAATGTGTTGTTAATTGAAAAACTGAAAAACATGATATATTAGATGCTGAAAAGAAGATGATAAAATTTGACACTTTGTTTTTGAATAAAAAAATTGTTAAAAATCATATATACTTTTGTAACAAGATAAAATATATATCCTTAACCCCAAAAAAATGAATAATGGGAAAATCATTGACATTGTAGTCAGGAACAAAGTAATTATCATGTTATCATCACTATATTTAACATGGCTTTGGAGGTACTAACCAACGTACTCATGCAAGAGAAATGAGTGAGGCATAAAAACTGGAAAGAAGCAAAATTTACAGTTGTTTGTTGATAAATATGGTTATTTACCCCAGAAATTCAAGGGGATAAAGTAAAACAACTATTACAAACAGTTGGGAAATTGAGTAATGTAGCTTAATATATAAAACATACATATTATTTTCTCACAATCAAGCAAACTATACTGAGGAGAAGACTCTATTTATAATTGAGAAAACATCAGAATTTCAACAAGACATACCTTTTGTCTTTTGTACTTTATTCATATGTTATGTAATAAAAATAAAAGGACTGGACTAGAGGTGTGGCTCAGGAGTAGATCATGTGCTTAGTTAGCATGCACGGGGCCCTGGGTTTGATTCCCAGTGCCATCAAACGTAAACGCTAAAAAGTAAAGGGGGTCTGTGAATAACTTGAATTCTGGGAGGCCCTGAGACATTAAATTTACTGTGCTGAGAATCATCCAGTAGGCAGCAAACTCAAGAAATGTTCCCTCTCACCCTGGGCTGAAGTGACCTGGATCTCCATCTACAGGCCTCATGGGCCTGGTCAGTCAAGCCCCGCTTCTCTCTATCTTGGGTAGTGGGCTTGACTATGATGTTCTGGAAGTCCTTTACCCAAGGCCCATCTTTCTCAAAGGCCTTCTATCCCAATTATCTTCAAGAAAATGCCCAATCCCCTAATGGGGGTAAAGCCAGCCAGAGGTCAGTGATCAGAAGTCTGGCAAACTGCTAAAATGTTTGCCTCTCCTTCTTCGAAGTTTAAAAAGCAAAATAACTGTTCATAACCTGTAAGTCAGAAAACTTTGGTACATTTATTAATCTGTTTATGTTGCTATAACAAAGTATCACAGAATCAGTAATTTATAAAGAACAGAAAATCATTTCACACTGTTCTGAAGACTGGGAGTCCAAGGTCAAGGCCCCTGTAGAGCTGCTGGCCCCCTGGTGCTGCATCCTCCAGAGGGGATGAACATCGTTTGTGTCCTCACATGGCAGAAGGAGACAGGGAAAAAGAGATGCCTAATCCCACTCATGAGTCTTCTCAGGAATTTTAGAGGAGACACAACCATTCACATCATAACAGAGGGGAGCCCAAGGGAGAAGCTCATGCTGCTTTGCTGCCTCAGTGGGATGGATCAAGAAAAATGGGGGTCTAGGAGGGATAGCTGAAAACGTGGGGTGAAGAGTGGGGGGGGGAACCAAGGCCTGTCATGGTCCAAGTTCACTCCTGATCTAGGTGTCCCCTTTGTGTTTTGGACTTTTATGGATCTTCTCATAAACAGTGTGGACTGCCGGAGTCGGCTTGGGGGTCTGTATAAGGCAGAGGTCCAGGTTATCCTACAATTCAAATGGGGGTGAGAAGGGGGGCTGGGTTTGCTTCTCAGAACCAGATACAAGAGCCAGTCAAGCTACATCTCTGTGGGCTTCTTCTCTACCAGGGGGGAGTTCTGCCTCTCAACCCTGATAACACCCCAAAATGCAGCTTCACCCAGGCCCTCCCTTGAATGCCACTTGCTCTGTCTCCACTGGGATGCTTCCCGTGTCCCTGACCACGGGGCACCTCCACACTGCTCAATCGCTCCCTCAGCTCCCCTGGGGCTTTCTTCTCAGTGCTGTTTTCCCTGCTCAGTGACAATGGAGACCCTGCCGTCACCACCTTCCCCGCTATGTTCCTTAGCATTTATCATCACCCAACATTTCACACTTGGCCTATTTATTTTATTTGCCATTGTCACCCCGCCCCCATGTTGGAAGCTACCCATGAAATGCATGTGGCCCAGATGGGCATGGTGGCCACTGAATGGGAAAATCTGGTATCTGGGAATCCCTGCTGATGAGACTGCCCAGATACACCTGAGCTCCTATTCAGCTCGGCCAGGTCCACACAGCACCAGAGATGGGGTGACCTGCTGCAGCAGCCACACAGCCTAGCCACACAGCCTCCCAGGGATGGGTGCGGCTTATCAAGATCTCAAGACACCAGAGGCAAGACTCCACCCACTGAACCCTTATCCCTGCCTTTGATGCATCCCCTAAAAGAAAGACCTGATTCATTTTCTGGCAGTTCTGTTCCAGCTCCCAACCAGGACCGGAAGAATCTATCAGGCACTCCCTTTAAACTACTTTTCTGACTTTGTCTCTTATTTCTTCACTAATTACTTCACACTATATTTTTCTCAGGGGCTTATCCCTTTCTGAGCAGGAAAAATTACCCCTGCGATGTGTCGGCACTCTGTGATACCCCCACCCTCACTAGAATACAGATTCTCTGAAGGGGAAGGACTTTCATTGCTTTGGTGACTCCTTCAACCCACATTAGAACAACTCTAGGAACCCATTAGGCACTCAATAAATAACTGTTGAACAAATTTGTAAATCACACTGAGTGCTCTCAGGGAAAAGCATCGGCTCACTGTCAGGCATTATTTTTGCAATCCACATTTTTTAAAAGAAGAAACTGAGGTCCAGGGAAGTAAAGCAACATTTCTACGGTTAAACACGAAGTCAGTGTCCAACCTGGGTTTCATGCCCCTCTCTGCTGACTCTGCTCCTTCATGTCCCTTTCTGTGTTCGTTCCCCTGTGTCCTGGGAGGGTATTCATTTTTCCCCGAGGGCAGAGATCCCCAAGGCCAGGAACTGAGGTGGAGGGGACTGCAGGATAGGGCTAAGAACTGGAATTGGGTGTCACCTGATTTGGTTTTTCTCCCCTAAAGCCATGAGTGCCCCTCTCCTGCGGTGCTCTGGCAGTGGAGGTCTGGGGCTTAGGTGGGAAGGAACTACTTCCCGAGTCCCTGAAGGCCCCAGTCAAGTGGAGATATAACTCAGAAGGGCTGAGAAGGGAAGCAACTGTGACAGACACTGAGGCAGTTGGGGACAATGGACAAGCACTGGGCTAGCAGAGAGGAGACCCCTGTTCTGCCTTGTCTTGCCATGGTCCTCTGGATAAGTCCAGTGATCATTTGGGGTCCCACAGTCTCCACTATAAGTTGCTGGGACTGGACCAAGGAATTTCTGGGTCTCAAAGATCTTGAGTCATTGGCTCCTCAGTGTTGAGAGCCACAATTTAGTCAGAATGACACCTGACATTTTCGCCAGAGGGAATGGTTGAAAGGTGACCCTGCTCCTGGATTAGGGCGGATCCTGCTGGGATTAGGGCGGGATCCTGCTGCCTCAGCGCCCACTACTTTGGAGTTCCTGTTGAGTTCTTGCGGGGTTCTGAGAGAATTGGCACATGGAGCCTGGTGGAGGCAGTGTGTTCCCGGGAAGTGTGTGTAGAGTGCTGGTGAGAGTTGGGGAATAAAGAGTTGCTGTTTGAAACTCCGTACAGGCCACCAAATGCCGCAGTCTGTCTGGGCACAAAATTAACCGAGACGCCACAAAGCCTTGTAGGTTCAAACAGCAACTCTTTATTCCCCAACTCTCACGGGCACTCTACACACACTTCCCGGGAACACACTGCCTCCACTGGTCTCCTTGCACCAATTCTCTCAGAACTCAACGGGAACTACAAAGTAGTGGGCACCCAAGGCAGCAGGATCTGCCCTAATCCCAGCAGGATCTGCCCTAATCCTGGAGCCACCCTAATCGTGGAGCAGGGTCACCTCTCAACCATTCCCTCTGGCAAAAATGCCAGGCGTCATTCTGACTAAATTGTGGCTCTCAACACCGTAGAGAAGTCAGATGATGGGAGGGGGGAGGAGCCAGCCCCTCGCTATCCCTGGGGTGCAGACTGCAGCTGCACTAGCTGTCCCTACTCACCCCTTAGCCCAGTGATTCTCAAGGTGTGAGACCAGGTGTATCAGCATCACCTGGGAGCTTGGTAGAAACGGAAATTTCGAGGTCTACCCCAGACCCACTGAATCAAAAACGGGTCCAGAAGTCCATTCTGTCAAACCCTCCAGAGAATTCTGCCACAAACTCAAGTTTGAGAATCACTGCTTCCGCGGATTCCCCTCAGGGCCCTCTCCTTCCCTGGCTCAACCCGTCTCCCATCTTCTCCTAGGTGGAGTTGCTCCATCTGAAACCACGGCACCAACTTCCAACTGTGGGCCCGTGGCCAACAAGGTGCCCGCCCAGGGGTACTTCATCAGGGGGACAGCATACGCAAAGGGGTGGCATCTATGGTGGGATCTCAGGCAGGGAGAAGAGGGACAGGGGTCAGAAGAAGGTGGCTCCTCAAACCCTTGTGCTCACCCTGCCTTCGGGCCCTGCTGGGACCCTGCTTTTACTTCCTCTGGGTCTTGAGCTGACCGCAGAGTCCCACCAAAGCCTCGGCCATTTACACTCGGGCCTCTCCTCTGGCCTGCATTTCAGCCTGTGGGTGAAGAGCTCCTACAGGGTTCTAGGGCAACTTGCTCACTGCCAGGCTGTGTGCCCTTGAGTCAGTCACCTCCCTTGGCCTCCCTCTCCTCCTCACTGGTGGTGAGAATCTGAGGCAACCATACGGTGGATGTGGAGATGTATGTGCAAGGTGAGCTCCCTTTGCACCACAGCTCCCAGCATGCTGTGGGTCCTCAGACATGCAGCCACATTGTTCAAGGCAGGGAACAGACCCAGAGCCTGACAGTGGGACAGAGTGTCCTGGACATCCTGGGACTCCCGCCTCTGAGTACATGTCAGTTGCCCTAATTCAATTCCCTTAGACTCACCTCAGTGGGCCTCAGAGGGTTGATCTCTGCATAGGGATGGTCGTGGCTGTCAAGTCCACCAATCTGCGGGTCATCAGAGTCTGCTCTAGGAGGGGCTTGGGGAACAGTTGCTGTCATTTAAAGTGTGCAATTGAATGATCCCTCACCGGGCCCGGGGCAAGCTCATTGTTCCCGGGCTGTGAAAGAGGGGCCCAGACCCTGTCTTGATCCTGCCACCCTTGGCCTTTCCTCACTGGGCATGCACCACCTCCCACCCTCAGCTCTGCTCCACCCCAGCTGCTGCCAGGAAAGTGCCTCTCTCTGCCCATGGACTTCCCAGGCTGTCTCTAGGGCCACCTGCATCCACTGCCGCTCTCCAGCACCCCCATCCCTCAGTGTCTCCCCAGCTTCTACCTCTCTCAGTCTCCATCTTCTTTCTCTTCCAGATCCACACTCCAGCCCCCGGACTCACCACCACAACCATGATAAGAACTCCTCTCCAAAGCCATTTGCTCTGAAAAGAACCTGAGGTCGAGGACAACCTGGTGTCAGATCTGTTTCAACCAGGAGTGGAAGGTGGGGAGAGGGTGGGAGACGACACGACCACCCAGGCTCCATCTGTCTCCTGGGACCCAACTTGGCTGCAACCCAAAAGAATGTCCTTTCGCATAGTCTCTCCAGTGAGTGGCCAGTGACTCTTTCATTTTTCTGCTTCCAAGTCTTCTGTCCAATCGCTGCCAAACCTCAGAGGCTTCCTCTACCTAGAGTGGCCATGTACATCCTGGCCTCTCTGTTCTCCTTGCAGACCTCCAGAAGGAAGGTACATGGCAAGAGGGAGGGGGTGGAAGATTTGGATCTACACACCTCAGAGCATGTTGTCCTTTGGGTCTGTAATTAATTTTTTAGACTGTCACAAGAATACTCCTATTCATCCTTCAAAGCCCAACTCACTTGTTCTCTGTCAGACCTTCCCCAACTCCTGTAGCAGTTTCTCAGGTTATCTTTTATTTCCTTGAACCACTCTTTATGTTTTCCTCAACTTCAGCATTTACCATCTGGCTTTCTATTTAGAAACAAGCCAGGTGCAGTGGCATACGCCTGTAATCCCAGCAACGTGGGAGGCTGAGGCGGGAGGATCACAAGTTCAAAATCAGCCTGGGCAACTTAATGAGACTCTGTCTCAAAATTAAAAAAAGTAAAAAGGTCTGGGGATGTAGCTCAGAGGTAAAGCACCCCTAGGTTCAATCCCTAGTACCAAAAAAAAGAAGAAAATAACAATTTATATATGTGTGTGTGTACTTAGAAATTTCTTCTTCCTCTTTTTAGTATATATTATCTAATGAATATTGATTGATAGGTTTACATAGATTACCTCTTTCAAATCTCACAACAACAACTGTGGAATAGGTAAAAATATTAACCATCTTATAAACAGAAAGGCTTAAAAATTAAAATTATGTGATATATTCATGGTCACACAGCCAGGAAGTGTCAACGTCCCCACTGCACTGTTCTTAGGGAGAGAGGGCTTATCTTGTTCTTCACTGTGCACCATCCACTCAACATATAGTAGGTATTCAGTGCAAATCTGTGGACTGAATCTAAGTGGAGGAGTAAGAAATAACAAGGAAGAGATGTGAAGTCCCCCCGAGGGTACAGGCAGAGTCAGGAAGACAATGGTTGAATAGGGTAGTGACTGATAATCACACCTCCTTTTGCACAATCACTGCCCCTACTGTGCAATTCTGGGAAGGTGGGAGGGTTGGTCTTTATGAAACACGGCTCCTTTATAAGAGCTGACACACCTTGAAGGCCTTTTACACAGCCCAAGTGAGCCTGAAGGCTGACTCGGGGAAGTGTAACTAGTTAGTCATGGTGGCTGCGGGTGCTCATGCTGTCCGGAGGGGGCTGACGGAGGCTTACATAGTCAGAGATGTTAACCATCCTCAAAGGAGATGTCTGGGGTGCAGACATTTGTCTGGGGGTGGGGGTGGGGGTGGGCACTGAGGGTTAATTTACTCCTTGAGTCCTCCCCCTACCTTGCTTGGATTCTGATGACTAATTCAGCCTCGCAGGCTCTATGATACTGGGAACTGGGATGCCCACATGCCAGTCTGTTAGAGTTTAGATGTGGTGTCCCCCAAAAGCTCATGTGTGAGACAATGCAAAGTTTGGTGGAGAAATGATTGGATCATAGTGTTAATCTAACGAGAGAATTGATTTCTGATGGGTCTAACTGAGTAGTAACTGGAGGCAGGTGGGATGTGGTGAAGGAAGTGGTTCATTAGGGGTGTGGCTATGGGGTATATGTTTTGTATCTGAATTGAGTCTCTCTCTGTCTCCTAATCATCATGTGAGCTGCTTCCCTCTGCCACACTCTTCTGCCATGATGTTCAACCTCACCTGGCACCCTGTTGACTGGTTGTATATGGACTGAGACCTGTGAAACAGTGAGCCCTTAGATAAACCTTTTCTCCTCTACAGTTGTTCTGGTCGGGTCTTTCAGTAACAGCAGTGAAAAAGCAACTAAAACACAGCCCTGTATGTAAGTACCGGGGATGCAGCAGTCTGCATACACTGGCCTAACTCCTGGACTTGCAGATTTGAAGACTTTCATGAGAATGTGGTTGTTCAATGAAGTGAGGCTCTTTAGGTTGTACCAAGTAAACTGCTTTACCATGTTCCTCAGTCCCATCCCTGTCCTAAGTCCTCCCCAACTTGGTACCCATCCCCATTCATTGCCATCCCATTTCCATCACCCCTCCTGGGAGACCACACTCACCCCTCTGTGGGCAGATGCTCTCCAGGTCTACAGTTGCATTCTTCTGGTCTGCAGAGTTGCTGACCACACAGGTGAGATGGCCATGTGACTGACTCAGGGGCAGGCTCAGGCTGAGATTCCTAGAGTTGTGGGTGGCTGACAGTGTCCCTCTCTGCTCCAGTTCCCTGGGAAAGCCGTTGCTCAACCAGGTCACTGTCAAGTTCTCTGTGGTCTCTGGGGTCCCACATTCCAGACTGACATTGCACCAGCCTGATGTGTTGGATAATGAATAAATCCGAATTTGGGGTTCAGGGATGGGCTCTGGAGTAAGAAGGAACAAAAGAGAAACATCTTCAGAACTGGAGGCTCACCCTAGTACATCAGCCATTCTCCCTAGGTGATACAGCAGTGAGATGCTGCCAGTTTTCTAAATGCAGGCCTGAGGAAGGAGCCTACCCCTCACCATACTCCCCAGTGGTTCTGACTCCCAGCCCACAGGCAGATGGCTGAAGCCTTTTCTGCTCAGAGGGGGGACCTAAAGCTCCTCATCATCCATCTACTCCAAGGAGCAAGGTGAGGATCACTTCCTGGACCTTTCCCAGGCTGCCTGGTCCTCACCATTGTCCCATGATTCTTAAGTTCCTTAAAGTCACCCTGCTCAGGTATTTTCCATGACCTTTAAAAGAAAATGGACTTGCAACTAGAATTTTATACTCTACTCACCTAGCATTAAACTACAAGGGCAAACAAAGACACTAGGACACTCAAGTGCTTTGAAAGCTAATCACCTCTTTAAAAGGAATTCGACAATATGCAGGGGAAAATGCAAAATGAATTTAAGAATAAAATAAACAAGATACAGCATTGATCAAAGAGCAAGACCTACAGTCAAATCTAGATAATTCGATAAACATCACATATGATTGTCATTGCATAAATATATGCACACATGTGTGTATTATATATAAATGTGTATGTATGTATGTAATAGATATCCACAAGGCAG
Source organism: Ictidomys tridecemlineatus (assembly GCF_052094955.1). NCBI lineage: Eukaryota > Metazoa > Chordata > Mammalia > Rodentia > Sciuridae > Ictidomys > Ictidomys tridecemlineatus. The sequence continues at coordinate 124,259,367 of NC_135487.1, read as the reverse complement.
AGGAGTTACAAATACAATGGGAAAACATGATAAAGTTCTTGTTTTGTTCAAAGGGAAAAAATATGCTGATTAACTTTAAATGCTGAATAAAATCTTTTTAAAACAATTTTTTAGATATACATGGGCACAATATCTTTATTTTGTTTATTTATTTTTATGTGGTGCTTATTATTGAACCCAGGTCTCACACATGCGAGGCGAGCACTCTACCACTGAGCCACAACCCCAGCCCCTGAAGTAAAATCTTAAGTTTAGTAACCAATAGGATTAAAGTATAGGGTAATTATGTTATCAATCTAACAAAAGCAAAAAAAGTTATGTTAAATAGAAAACATTAAATAAGATGTCAGGAGCAAATTCATACATGTGAAATATTGAAGTACACTTACATGCATTATCACCCGCTATTAAAATAAGGCCAAGACACTCAGATTGGGTAAACCCAGTGTGCTCTTTATGCTATCTAATGACATAAAAATATTAAAAAGAAATATATGAAAAAAAGACCATAAAAATATCAACAACTTAATAGCAAATGTGGCAACAATTACTGCAAACTGCATACAATATAAGATTTGGAAACACAACAAATGGGCCAAAGAGAGAGATTAAAGTACAGAGTAATTCTGTTGTCAATCCAACAAAAGCAAAAAAAAAAAAAAAAAAAAAAAAAAGTATGTTAAATAGAAAACATTTTTTTTTGTTTTTGTTGGATTGATAACAGAATTACCCTGGTCTTTAATCCTATTGGTTACTAAACTTATTATAGTTATTATTTATCTAACAACACAGTATAAGAATGTATAAATGTTACAAAACAAAACTAGTGGAAGTTCAAGAATAAATTATTGACTCCCCAACTACTTGGGTTGACAGATCAGGTGAGAGGGGAGGATGTCATACAGATAGAAACAAACATTAGTGGCCAGGTGTCCAGTCCAGGTCACTCCACCCACATTCAGGCCCAGCCCCCACTCCATCCCTGCCTCCCTCCATCTGCTGTCCAGAGTGGCAGAGCTACATTTTAAGTCTCTCAAATCTTCTTGCGATTGCAGTTTTGACCAATGAAGTCAAGCAGGGATTTGGTGGAGGGAATGAGGTCTTCATTCCTGAGGAGACAAAGCCTCAAAATGAGAAAGAATCCCCTCTTACCCCAGCCTTTCTCTTTGGCTGCCTTTATTGCAGAACAGTGTCTGGATAACAGCCACCCTGGAGCCAGCAGACCACAGCACAGGATATATAAGACCTGGGCGCCAAGGACGGCAGAGCGGACAGAGCCAGCCCAGGTCCCCAGCGAGAAAGCTGAGCGCTAGCCAATGCCCGCAAGTGCCCTCCCCGCTCCCTGTTATCTGAGAAACATAAATCCAACTCAGTAAGCCTTTGAAAATCAAGTTTTATTCTAACTGTTATCGAGCATATGCCTAGACGACAATAAAAAAAGAGCTATTCAATCAGCAACACCAAAATTTAATTTTTTAAAAAATGACCCATTAAAAGAAAAAATATTGATTCCTCTGACTAAAACATTTAAGCCATAAGTAAGTGATACTAGGAATGAGAATTGGAGCATAACTACAGACATAAAAAGTGTTTCCCATATTATATATATATATATATATATGAGAGAGAGAGAGAGAGAGAGAGAGAGAGAGAGAGAGAGAGAGAGGGAGAGAGAAGGCAGGCACAGGCCCACATCTATAACTCCAGCTGCTTGGGAGGCTGAGGCAGGAGAATCCCAAGTTCAAGGCCAATCTCAGAAACTTTGCAAGATGTTTCCTCAAAAAAATGGCGGGGGGGGGGCTGGGTATGTAGTTCCTATAGTTCAGTGGTAGAGCACCCTGGGGTTCAATGGCCTGTATTTCCAAAGAAAGAGTGGGGGAGTAAGAGGAGGAGGGGGAGACCAAGGAGGAGGAGGAAAAGATCATGATGAAGGAGAGGAAGATGAGAAGAAAGGAAGAGGTGGAGAAGATAATGATAAAGGATAAGAAGGAGAAGGAGGAAGAGAATGTGAAGGAGGAGGCAGAAACGATGGCAATGAAGGAGAAGGAAAAAGAGAGAAAAAAAGGAGAAAACGTGAATCCATCCATAGTCTCAGAAGCAATTAGAAAGGTAGCCAGGGATCTGTCCTTGTGGGAGGCCATCCTCACACGTGATTTGAGTTACCTCCCTGGCTGGGTGAGAGGCACTTAGATGCAACTGTGTCAGAGCCTCCCCCACCCTGTCCCAGGTGCAAGGGCTTGTCTGTGTACAGGTGTGTCTGGCCACTGCCCTGAAGACCCAATCATTGCTCCTGACCTTGGGATGCTGTCCCCCTTAAATTTCATTGAGTGGGATTTTCCCTGGAAGTTTTTGTTCCCAATAAAAGCCCACTCCCTGGTGTGTTCTCTCTCTCTCTCTCTCTCTCTCTCTCTCTCTCTCTCTCTCTCTCTCTCTCTCTCTCTCCTCGTCTCTTCTGTAAACCTCGCCACCACATTAGGTGGCTGGAGGCAGAAGCTAGGAGAAGCCGTCCCCGAGCTGGTATTAAAGGTAATGAGAGCCTGTCACTTTAATTTAAAGCTCCCTAGCAATTACTTATGAATGGTACCTTTTTTCATGAAGCCAGCGCTGGTCCTGTGGCAGAAGTGGTGCCCAGAAGTGAGGCGTGAGTGAATTGACTAGGTTGAGTTAGGGAGCACACTATACAAATATGGAATTTGTAACATTTTTAAGGTCATGGAAGTACCAGGCAGTTTTTGGAGCAAAGGGATGTTAAAAATTTTAATAATGGGGAATTCAACTTCTACTGATAAAGACATGTATTTGACTATTTTAGAGACAATAATTAATCAAAAGGGAAAGCAAATTAAAAAGACTCAGTTGCTACAATTCTTAAAGGGTGTAGGTGAATTTTGCCCTTGGTTTTGTGACAAAGATTCACCAAATTTACATACATGGAACAAATTAGGAAGGAAATTACATAAAATTTGCCTTTCTAATGAATTACCTGGAAACTTTGAGAATATTCAAAAGGTTTGAACTGCATTAGAGATCTGTCTTTTTGATTACATGGGCCATAGTCATGGCCCCCTGAAGATCTATTGAAAGGCATTCAGCGAGCCATTAAGTCTATTCAAATGGAAAAATTGCCTGAGGCTAAGGAAATCTCCTTTTCTCTAAGCCAGCTAAAAACTAAGACAAATTATATTCAAACAAAAAACCTCGGGGCAAAACCGAAAGTAAAAAACTTAGCCTTGCCTGAGCAAAGCCAGAGTAGTCTGGAGGAAGAACATAGAGAGGGAGATCATAGAGAGGAAGCCTCCAGGGGGATAGAATTTCCTTCTTCTAGAGAGGAAAATCATAGAGAGATAGAAAGTCCTTCTCTTCCACGTGGCTTACAAGCTCAAATTCAAGATGGCGACAGGAAAGAATCTATGGAGGAATCGCAGTCAGATGGAGAGGAATCAGACAATGAAATCCAGGATTTACCAGGGAATTTCAACAGACTGTGCTTACCAGCACGTTCCCTGACCATTCAAATTCGTCCATTGTCTGTTAATAGGACAATTTTTAACAGATATTCTGAGTTGGCAATGACTTTTCTTACTCCATTCCAGTGGGGAATTAGGAAGGCATAGGAAGCTGGGGAAGATACTAGTGAATTTCAGCTCTTCCCAGTTTTTGAACAGTTAATGATCAAGACCAGCGTGTTTGCATCCACATGTTAATTCCTTTTAAAACTATTAAAAAGTTAAAAAATGCCTGTGAGGTCTATGGTCCAAATTCACTATTCATGCAGAGCTTGCTTGAGACTATTTGCTCTCAACTGCTCCCACCAAGTGACTGGATTTCCATGTCAGGGCTTGCTTGAGTGGGGGAGATTTTCTACTTTGGAGGTCATACTGGACAGACTTCTGTTCCTAGCAAGCAGAGAGAAATCAAATGCAAGATCTCCAAACACCCATGGCGATGTTTTTAGGAATGGGTGAATTTATTGATTTGGAAAGGCAGCCAAATTATGAATTTACAGTGTATGATCAGATTACAGCCTATGCAAAGCATGCCAATAAACTATGCAATTCAGCCTATAGGAACATTACAGCCCGACTCCCTTCCCCCATAGCAATTCCCCTAAACTATAGCTTAATGATAATTGTTTTCAAAGATTGTTTTTCTCAATAAGGTTGCATCCTGAGGATTGTGAAAAATTTGTTTTCAATGTCCTAGTAATTAATTTTAAAGAACCTGTTAAAAGATATTGCTGGAAGGTCTTGCCTCAAGGGCTGCGTAATAGTCCTACTTGATGTCAAAAATTTGTGGGTCAAGCGATAGTTCCTATAAGAGATAATTTTCCTGATGTATATATTATTCATTTTATGGATGATATATTATTGTCTCATGCTAATCCAGAAGTACTTTCAGAAACTTTTACTCAGTTAGAGGCTTCACTTACAGCAATGGGTTTGTGCATTGCTCCTCAAAAGATACAAAAGATGCCTCCCTTTCAATATTTAGGTCAGATAATTCAAGGACGTACAATCCGTCCTCAAAATCTACAGATAAAAGTTAAGGAATTACATACCTTAATGACTTTCAAAAATTATTAGGAGATTTTTAAGATGGCTGATTTTTTAAGATGGCTGAAGCCATCCTTAAAACTGACTACTTCTGATTTAAGTCGTTTATTTCAGATATTGCAAGGACATCCTTCTCCAACCTCTCCACATCAACTAACAATAGAGACTAGAACAGTTTTTAAAAGGGTTGAAAGAGCAATTAAAAATGCACAGCTTACTAGGATTAATCCTCAAAAACTAATATATTTATTAATATTTTAATGGTACATACCCCTATGGGAGCCATATGGCAAAGATTGGGAGTTATTGAGTGGATTTATTTAGCCCACTCTCCCCAAAAGACATTAATTCCTTTTCATGACTCTATTGCTCAATTAGTAATTAAAGATTAGAGTGAAAGTTTTACAATTAATTGGATCTAAACCTGATATTATAATTATTCCATTTTCTGTTCAATAAAATAAAATTGGCTTTTTCAAGCTTCTAGTTTATGGCAAATAGCTTTTGCTGATTTTCCTGGTCAGATAGAAAGTCATTACCCTCGTGATAAAATTATTCAATTTGCATCATTAACATCACTTATTTTTCCAAAGATTGTGCATGCACACCCTGTAGATAAAGCTCTATCGGTGTTCACTGATGGTTCAAGCTCAGGTAAAGCAGGTTTTTATAGCCATGTTCACACAGAGGTAATACAAACCTCATATACTTCTGCCTAAAGAGCAGAGCTACAAGCTCTCATTTGTGCCTTACATTACTTTAAAAATTAGCCTATTAATATTTGTTCTGACAGCTTATATGCAGTCAGGGTTACCAAAAATATTGAAACTTCAGTTATTGGATATATATTGGATATAAAAGAGCTATTTAAATTATTTCATAATCTACAAAAGGCAGTGCAAATGTGAATATGCCCATGTTTCATAGGACACATACGAGCTCACACTAATCTTCCAAGACCTTTAACTTCAGGTAATGACAGGATTGATAAGCTAGTAGCTGTTTTTCAACAGATGTCTCCATATGATTTTGCACAAGCTTCACATTCCTTACATCATCAAAATGCTTCCAGCTTATGTAAAAAAATTTAATATTACCAGAGAACAAGCATGTCAAATTGTAAGCCAATGCTCTGCCATTAGAGGTAAATCCCCGTGGATTAAAACCAAATCAAATATGGCAAATGGATGTAACTCATATTCCTCAATTTGGTAAGCAATGTTATGTACATGTCATAGTGGACACATATTCCAGATTTATTTTTGCCACAGCACGTACAAAAAAAAAAAATACTCAACATGTAATTTCTCATTGCCTAGCAGCCTTTGCTGTATTAGGATGCCCTTTACAGACTAAAACAGATAATGCATGATCTTATGTTAGCTCTTCTTTTCAACAATTTTGCCAAGAGTTTCAAATTGACCATAAATCAGGAATTCCTTATAACCCCCCAGGTCAAGCCATTGTGGAATGACCTCATTTATCTATTAAGCTGCAATTACAAAAATTAAAATGGAGGTATAGGTTTATGACTCCCCAAAATAGCCTCAACCATGCCTTGTTTTTTTAAAATTTTCTAAATTGTGACACAGAAGGTCAAACTACAGCTGAGAGACATATGTCTTCCATAACAACAGGCCCTTTAGGCAGAGTTTTGTGGAAAGATTTACAGACTGGTCAATGGAAAGGCCCAGATCCAGTGATTATGTGGGGCAGAGGTCATGCTTGTATTTTTCCAGAAGATGCTTTCCATCCTGTCTGGGTGCCTGAACACACAATGAGACATGAAAGAAATAGAACCAAGATTCAAGCGACTGAAGATCGACCCGGAGAAGCCCCCATTCAAAAGAAAGAGATATCAAAGAAGGATAAAGAGGAACCAACATGACCCAGCTGAAAAGCTGATCTCATGGGAAGATGTGAAGAAGCTGACAACACACGCTTCACGAATAATTCGACTCCTAGGAAGGAATAAGATTCCATTGATGATGGAGTGATTGTCCTGCTGGGCTGTCAGGTAAAAGGACATCGAGCAGACACTTTCTGGACTGTGTGGACTGGAGAATCTATTCCAGTGTTTATTAATGACTCATTCATGATGGGAGGATTTATAGATACTCATATTACTCCCAATCATGTGACTAGATTTAATTATTCTGGCTACAGTGCACAATTACCTTTGTGTTAGTCCCATGATAAACATGCTGGCTAGCTGAGAGTATCATTTGAGGAAAAGACAGTGGTTGGGAGACTTAGACTGACTAATCATACTATTTATGGAGACTTAAAACCTTATACTAGATCAGTGATCAAAATGGGACTTTCCCATAACAAATCAGTCATTTCTGCAAAACCTCCATAAATACCTCATTGTCCAAATAGTTCTACAATTGAGATTGGCACCTTTCCTAGATGGACAGATTGTTTAAATACTTTTCCTGTACAACATGAGATGTCTAAAGAAAGTGGGTATATTTTAGACTGATCTCCAAAAATTGATAAAAGACAATTATGAAAAAAATTCTGCTATGACACCTGCAGGGTTTGTTAGTATTGTTTTGACTTACTGTGAGGGTGGTATTCAAAAAGATGTTTGGTGCTTAATTGCTGCCTCAGAATTCTTACATTTTACAGACAAGCCTTTACCAAAATTTGTTGGCAAGAGCTGTAAGGAGGGATCTTGCTATGACTTATGAGCCTGTGCCCAATCTTCTTCCTTATGTTTTAATCATTGGAAATGTAAAAGTTAAATGGATAGATGACATATATGTTGTAACATGTAACAAATGTAACCTAACCAATTGTGTTACTAGATATAATAGAGGAAAAGGAGTGCTGATACTTCATCAGGCCTCTTTTGTTTTATTGCCTTCTAATATTTCAGAGCCATGGTACACTGATGCTGGTTTTCATGTCTTACAGAAAATTCATACCCAGCTAGCGAGACCTAGATGTGCCATTGGAATTATAATTGTAGGAGTTTTGGCTTTGGTTTCTTTCATTGCATCCACTGTCACAGCCTCGATAACTTTATCTCAAAATATTCAACATGCAAAATTTCTTAATAATTTAGCCCAAAATACTTCCAAGGCTCTGCATAATCAAGTAAATATTGATGAAAGGATTGAGACTGAGTTAAACACCTTAGAGGTGACTGTTATAAATATAGGTAATGAAATTTTTGCTCTAAAGTTTAAGGAAAGGCTTAAATGCCACACCAGTTATAAATGCGTGAGTTAAAGCTACAAAGTACAATGCTTCTCTCTGGGATTGGGAGAAGTTTAAGAACCATTTGTTGGGTATTTAGCAAAATAATAATAATAGCTTGGATCTTTTGGAACTCCATCACCATATCCAAGATATTCAAAATAATAGAGCTGATTTTTTGGATCCTTCTTATTTGGCTAATCAAATATTGAAGGAATTAAATGGATTTAACCCTGGAAATATTCTTAAACATTTGGCCAGGTACATTATTGGATTGTTCTCTTTGCTGTTAATTCTTCTTCTTTTTTTTTTTTAAAGAGAGAGTGAGAGAGGAGAGAGAGAGAGAGAGAATTTTTAATATTTATTTTTTAGTTCTCGGTGGACACAACATCTTTATTGGTATGTGGTGCTGAGGATCGAACCCGGGCCGCACGCATGCCAGGCGAGCGTGCTACCTCTTGAGCCACATCCCCAGCCCCGCTGTTAATTCTTTTTTGTGTTGTAATTATAGGATGGTGAGTCTTCAGAGCAAGAGTGCAGAGACTCCAGAGAGTAAATCATTGCCTGCTTTTTAAAAGAAAAAAAGGGGGAAATATGTGGGAGGCCATCCTTGCACATGATTTGAGTTACCTCACTGGATGGGTGAGAAGCACTTAGACACAGCTGTATTAGAGCTATTCCCCACCCTTCTCCAGGTCAGAGGGTTTGTCCATGCAGAGGCGTGCCTGGCCACTGCAATGAAGACCCAATTGTTGCCCCTGATCTTGGGATGCTGCCCCCCTTAACCTTCATTGGATGCAATTTTGCCCAGAAGTTTTGTTCCCCAATAAAAGCTCACTCCCTGGCGTGTTCTGTCTCTCGCTAGTCTCTTCTGTAAACCTTGCAACCACATTTGGTGGCTTGAGGCAGGAGCTAGGAGAAGCCGTCCTGGAGACGGTAGTAAAGGTAATGAGAGTCTTGTCTCTTTAATTTAAAACTCCCTAGCATTTACTTATGAATCAAACCTTCTTTCATGAAGCCAGCGCTGGTCGCATGGCAGATGTCCTTATAAAGGACATTGAAGAACAAATGGTTTTAGGAGTGAATGCTAACAAATTGCCAAACAAAATAAAATTCTGATGCTGTGTACATTATTCCAGAATTAAGGGGAAAAAAACACAATACTCCTCAGTTCATTTAGAAAGGATGGTTTAATTTCAGTACTCACATCAGACACAGAAAATGCCAGAAACAAGACAAAACAGGACAAAACACATGAGCAAATACCAGTTATAAACAGAGAAGTTAAAATCCCTACATTAAATATTAGCAAATATAATCTCATGATACATCATGATTAAGTTGTGTTTAGTACAGGAATGCAAAGACATTATATTTAGGAAATTTATTAATGTCATTTACTCCATTTTTTCAGTACTAGGGGTGGAACCTAGGGCCTCATACATGCAAGCATTGACCACTGAGCTATATCCACAGCTCCCAGGCACAAAGTCAAGTGCCCTACATGCATTCATTTACTCCTCATCATGACCCTATAAAGTTACGTGGATCAGCTGTGTCAACAGAATCATCCAGGGCAGGGATAGGCACACTTTTCTGTAAAGGGTCAGATCATATTTTAGGTTTTTGATGTCACAGCTACAAAACTTTGTCTTTTAGAACACAAAAACTGCCAAATACAATTTGTAATAGAATAAATGAATCTGTGTTCTAATATAACTTTATTTACAAAAACAGGCATTGGGCTGAATTTGACGTGTGGCTGCAATTTGCCAACCACAGATCTAATCTAGTTCATTTCTTGAGTTCTTCCCCAAATTCACAGAACATGTGCCTGAAGAAGATGGTTATTTTATTTTATTTGGCCACTGCTGAGGATCAAACATGAGTTACATATGATGATATTTTAAAACAGTTTATTTTATGTTGGCAAGAATGTGGGGGGATAAAGGACACTGATTAATGGCTGTTGAGATTGCAAAATGGTACAACCACTTTGGAAAGCAGTACCTCTGTACCTTTGAAAATTTGGAATGGAACCACCAGCTATCCCACTCCTCAGTCTATACCAAAAGACTTAAAAGCAGCATCCTACAGTGATGCAGCCACCTCAATGTTACAGCAGCTCAATTCACAATAGCTAAACTGTGGAGGCAGCCTAGATGCTCTTCAATAGATGAATGGATAAAGAAACTGCTCCCTTCTGCTCCAACCTTGTGTGCTTGTATGATTGTTGACCACAGCACTCTGAATCTAGTTTCAGGGGAGTGTGTGCATCCCTGTCTACCAGGTGGAGTGTGCGATTCCACCAGCCAATGCACAATCTAAGGGTGGGCATGGGTTCCAACCTCACCAATGAGAACCTTTTCTTCCAGCTGTCTTTGTGGAAGGGGCCAGGAAAGCCCCTTTGCTCTCTGATTGTGTGGGAGCCATAACTACAAAAGGACATCATCCCTACTATGTGGAGAAGTTCAAAGGGATAAAGATGGGGGGGAAGTGAAGATGACAGGCTATTGTGGCCCCTCACAGAGACAGTGCCATCTGCTTTCTAGTTTCTATGAGTAGAAGAATCAAAGGATTTCCTTTACTGATCTTATGTCCTAAGAGATCTATGCATCCATATGGAGAAAACCCTCCATACTGACCTAATTCGAGCAGGTACCAATGTTGCCACAGGGATAAGATGAGACATATCAATGTTTTGTCACTTAGAAAGCTACACAGAAAAATTATCAGCCAAGGAGGAGAGTTAAAACCAAAGCAGCAATCGAGAGCTAGATGTCACGGAGCTGGCTGGTGTACTCTTCACCACTCACTGACTGGAACCACATCTTGGACACTCAATCCAGTTAACCCAGTCTCTTCTTAAAAGCCTTCCCATCTTCCATGTTGGAGTCCCTCACCCCTCTCCTGCTCTCTCCCAGTGAAAGGCTGCCTGTTATGCAGGGGACTGTGGGAGGTGACTATTTTTCCCTGGAGGGCCACCAGCAGATCAAGGAGAGGAAGGGCCATTAGAATGAGGTGAAGAGTAGCAAATATGGAGCATGGCTCAGGGAGAAATTAGGAAAATAGCTTGAAATGTCCTTGAATTAACCAGTTAAAATTTTTATACTGAGTCCAGTACATATAAATCTCTTTTTTAATTGTTTTGATTTTCCATATCATCTGTTTAGATAATGATATAAAAATCTTTTTATTTGAAAAATATTTTTATCATTAAAATCTAGAATATAAAGACCTTGTTTTACCCAAAGACGATTTCTTTCTTCTTTTTAGGACCTCCAATGTGTGCTTCCTCTCTGTTGAAGCATCTTTTTCTTCTAGAATTTTTTCTGGTTATACTTTGGAATAATTTTTGAAAACCTTAGAATCTAAACGAATTATTGTACTTTGATAAGAAATATCAATGAAAATATAGTGAAAGTTCTTAGATATTTCTGTTGACAGAATTATATTTGTTTATCATCTTATAAAAATTTGTACAATTATTTTGAAAATTAGAAATTACTTGAAGGTTGTATTCTCTTTTAAAAGCAAATTTATAGTAAAATACATTTATCTCAAATATCTGTAACTAAAAGGCAGAGTATCAGATAAATGTATGTATAAAACATACAAATTATGGGTTTTCTGTTGAAGAAAAACAATTAGACAACTATATATACTAAACAATTAGACATGTATGCTAATTATTTTATAGATTAACAACTATAGGTTATTTAAATAGCTATAAAAATATATTAAGAATAAAGGCACAACTTATAATTGTATTAACTTTATGTAACCACGTGGTTCTTAAAATCTTTGGATCCATTTTAATTAGGAGTGCACTCTTCTATGTGAAGTCACTTGATGTAACTGAAATAAGATACTTATGTATACATTTTTATGTCTTGTAATAATATAGTCAGGAGTGAGAATAAGGATTTTTTTGTTCATCACAGAAACATTGCCGGCATTTGTTCCTATGGCGAACATATGCATCCCCATAACCTCCAAAATTAAGGTAAAATGTAAACAAGTATGTTTAGTATCTGTCAATAGAACATTATTTAGTAACACAATTATAGAGAAAAGTCAGGTTATTTAACTCAAAACTAACAAATTTAGGGCTGCAACACATAAACCTGTGGAATTAATATTTTTGCCTGAAAAAGATATTTTTCATTAGCTTTTGTAGGTGAGCATTTCTAAAAATGTATGCTCTGAGCAGCACAGGTAGCAAGCTCAGGCAGGTCTGAAACAGGAAGTACAGGTTTGTGGCTAGAAGGTGGGACCAGAAGTCCTGTCTGAGAGACAGTGGAAGAACCAATGGGAAGCCCACGAAAATGCAGGAGGCGGGACCAGGAAGCCCCCCTGCTGACAGGCATCACCTGGTTACCAAGATGACGGAAACAGCATGGAGCCTGTTGCCCATTGTTGGGGCAAAGGTTCCCTAAGTTTTCCTAGCCAGTGGCATTTTGTTTGGTATTGTCTGCATTCCCCCACCTGGTCAGGATCCTATGGCGAGTAGCAGCTTGCCTTGTCTCTGCAACCTGTGGTGGCAGCTTGTGTCTGCTGGTATTTTGTACTTTTTGTTTTTTTTAATATTTATTTTTTAGTTCTTGGCAGACACAACATCTTTGTTGGTATGTGGTGCTGAGGATCGAACCCAGGCCGCACGCATGCCAGGCAAGCATGCTACCGCTTGAGCCACATCCCCAGCCCCTATTTTGTACTTTTTTTGTAGCACATGGGTGCTTTAAAAGTGAGTTTTAGTGGCAGATGCCAGTGTTACTATCAGATCTTAAAGGAGTCAGCATTTAGGTCAGGTCATTTAAGGGTTAAAAGCACTGCTGTCCACGGGTCTAGTTTCAGACTAGTTTAATGTCACAGATTTTCCTTCTAACTAATTCACTTACTTTCTACAATTCATCCCACAATACTCTGCAATCCCAAGCATGCTTAACTTCTGGAGAGAACTTTAAACTCACTAAATTTTTAATATTTATACTGGAGTCCTCTTACGGGCCACCATTTGTGGCTTTCTTTCCCAGCAACTTAAACACTCAGAACTTGTGCCCACCCAGGGACTCCACTTGCCGGGTTCTTCATGACTAACACACTCAGGGGTCATTCCAGGGGAACTGGGCTACATGAAATAACCACACAAGAGACAGAAATACCTTTTTCCTTGGGGTTACTGTGATGGCTCCTCTGACATTAAGGGTCCACAGAAAGAGAAAAAGAAAGAGAGAGCCCACTCATACCAACCCCTTTTATTGAGGAGAAACTATTCAAATGAGGCAAGGGGTCAGGTTTCAGGGGGCTGAGTCTTCAGGTTTCAGGGAGCTTCATGATGTCTGCTGTCAGAAGGTTGACTGACATCTAGGAAGACCATACCCAAGGGCACAGTAAGAGAAGGTGACACACAAAAGGTATTTCCATAGAACATTCTATCCTAAACAGGGCAAGGAGTTATATTACAAAGAAACAGGTGAGCATAGCTCCTCCTATGGGGATGTAGGGTTAGGGTTAGGGTTAGGGTTAGGGTTAGGGTTAGGGTTAGGGTTAGGTGTTGAGAGTCACAGCTGAAGGGGCCCCAGCAAACTTCCAGCTGCCAGCAAACTTTCAGACTGCCAGCTGATGATTGGCTCACAGCAGCCCCAGCAACATCTAGCTGATTGGCTCCTTTGTGGTGATGCTCATTGGGCTGTTTCCCTGCCCTTTCAGACCACAGAGCTGCTCATTGGGGGACTTTTTTGGCTCCGCCCATGCGACCCAGCCAATGGGCCTCAAGAGCAGGAGGATTGTGGGAAGTGGGGAGGCGTGTGTTAGTGTGAGAGGCTTGTGGGAAGCTGGTGGTGGCAGTTGGGCTCTGAGGGTTTTTCCTGAGGAGCTGTTTTGTTTGGCATGTGTGGTTCTAAAAATAAAGTTAGTTTCTTTTAACAAGTGGCTCCTGAATTGTGCCCAGCCAGACTGGGGCAGTTAGGCACACCCTCGCAGAAGACACAGTCCCTCAAACCCAAGAAGGGCAGGGCTGTCTAGCAGCATAGGTGTTGCCTGATGCCACATCACCCTGCAGGAAAGTTAACTCAGTCATGTGCAAGGTTGGTCTCCCACAACTAGGTTGCTCAGGCTGACCTCAAACTTGCAATCCTCCTGCCTTGGTACCTGGTGTCACTGAGATCACAGCGTGCACCACAATGTCCAGTGAATATTTGCATTTTTGTAAGATAGAAACTGTATTTGTGTGGGAGGTGATTGGAAAGAGGGAAGAGAGCAAAGGCAGGGAGGCCAGTTGGGAGATGGCTGCAGTGACCCACTAGAGGGGATGGAGAATGGGCAGAGGCAGAGCCAACCAATGGAGAGTGCTCTGGCCATTGGATGCACTTGACTCTACTCCTTCTTCTCATTGTTCTCACACTTGCTCCTCTGCCCAGCAGCCTCTGCTTCCTTGGGAAGGATGTTGGTTTGTTTTTTGGTCTGGGGGATGTAGGACACAGAGGCTGTGTCACCTTCTGCATCTTCAACTTGGCTCTATGGCAGAGTTTTGTTTTGGAAATTCGACAGTTGTACTTCAGAACAAATTATCCAAAACCATTTTACCAAGCCAGGCATGATAATGCACACCTATAATCCCAGCAACTCCGGAGGCTGAAGCAGGAGGATTGCAAATCTGAGGCCAGCCTTGCAACTTAGTAAGGCCTTAAGCAAAGTAGCAAGACCTCGTCTCAAAATAAAAGGGCTGGGGAAGTGCCTCTGTGGTAAAGCACCCTGAGTTTAATCCCTGGTACCAAAAATTAAAATAAAGCCATTTTACCTCATGATCATTTCTAACTTTCAGTCTCCTTTTCAATGTTTTTTTTTCCCTTCATCTTTTCAATGTCCAGTTTTGTCATTTTTACCAACTTATCTCAGTCACAGAATTTTTAAATCAGCTCTTGAAACAGTCAATTAAAGACTTTTTAATATAACTTTATATTTCTAATAATCAATTTTACAGTATCTCATGATTGAAGAAAGTTTGTTTAAAAAAAAAAAAACTTTTGGGTGACTCCCAGTGCCAGTAAAAACTGCCATTTCATGTGCATTGTGTATAAATGATAAGAACTTCAGCTAGTTTTCCCTAAGATGTATCTTTGAATTTTAGTTTTCATTTTTAGGACATCTTCTGATGTCCTAACACGGATCTAGTTTATTTTTTGTTTGGGGTTTTTTCGTCACCTGATTTAAGGCCAACTTACTTTAGCAACATGGCTGTTGGAAAGCCTGTTTGGGCACGGAACCCGACTCACCATGGACGCAGAGTCTAAAACCTTTCTTCTGGGATTTTCCTGTGTTGTATTTGATTTCCGCTACATACAGTCCACTCATTTCCATGGTGAGATTCGAAATGCTCAAAATATACTTCTCAGCCAGGCAGAATCTGTGCTTGTATTTGTTTTCAAATTCATACCACTCTGGACGCAAGGGCTTCCAGGACACCAGGAGCTGCTGCTGCTCGGCTGCAGTATTCCACTTCCATTCTATCTCTCGGATGTCAGGGCTCAAAGTGTAGTTCAGGGGCAACTGAACAGATTCCCCCACCACCCTGTTCAAGGTGCAGGAAGGGCTGGGGTCTCTGACAGTCTGGAAACCTGCTAAAGGAAGAGCTGAGTTAGCAAAAGTAAACAGCACATTGTATCTGCACTAGGATTTCACGTCCCATGGATATTTACAGAGAGGGAGCCAAAGCTGCAGAGGGGACTCACTTGGGTGTTGATCTTGCCTAGTATGTGGCAGTTTTGATTCCAGCCACATGTCTGTCCCCCTCCTGGACTCCGGCTCTTTCCTTCTCTTGCTGAGGTGCAAAGACAACAATCAGGGTGGAGCTTCTATCTCTAAACCATGGAGCTTCTAATTTAATAAATGAAAATGGCTCAAATGCAAGCTTGCACCCAACAGGGGCCTTGGTCTAATTCCAGGAAAAGGAAATTGACAATATCAAAGTTGATCAATGATACTCGAGCAGTTCCATTCACCTGAAACTTGTTTCAGCTTTCTCTGCTGCTGACATTTTTCCTCAACCCGCTGCAGTGTGGCCTCTGGCCTGACAGTCCTCTGAAATTGCCCTGGATTAGGTCACTAATAAACCCTTATTTATCAAATCCAGTGTTCACTCCTCAGTTGTATTCTTCTGACATTTGATATGTGACTAGTTTTCTCTTTCTTGAAGCTCCGCTTGTCTGGTACAAATGTTTACTCCTTGGGCTGTCAGCTCAACTTCATTCAAAAAATGTTTCATGCACTCTGCACAGTTGAGTTTTCTGGGAGGTGAGGACAAGCAAGCAAAGCAGATCTCTGTCCCCATGGGGATTCTGTTTGAATAAATGGCAAGTGAAGACAAAAAATGATTTCAGATATTTTAAGTGCAATGAAGAAAATTTTAAAAATTCAGCACAGATCCCTTGCGTAGCACTAAAATTTCTCAAAAATCTGAGAATTTTCTGCCTGATCAGTCAGAGACTATCTCCTGCTACAGAAGCTTAAAATGCCAGATACACATAGATAAGACAGATTCCTTCACAGATAAGACAGCACACAACCTATGCTCCTCAATCACATGCACCAGACCCAGACTTTCAAATGAAAGCTAGGCACATCAAAAGAGCAAGGCCACAAGATCTGTACTGCTGATGTGAAACCCACACAGCAGTCAGACCTGAAGCAATGGTGACAACTGTTTTGGAGCAGGGCAAGTGTCCAGGACCATGACACTGGAGTGTGAGCTGTGAAGTCTCTGCCAGAAGGGACAAGCCAACTTCTACTGGACCAGCTCTGATGGTGTCACTTGGGATGTGGTTCCTGGATGAGTAGTCTCAAAGCCTAGTCATTTGGGCCCTCAAAGATCAGAGGACACTTGCTAGTCTCTGATGCACATTTCCAATTAGTCCATTGATTTCTGTTGTTTGGAAGAACCCTGATGAACACTTAGGATAATGTGATAGAATAATGGTGGTTTGGAGGAGTTATGGGGGGGAGGAGTTACTCATCAAGATAGGTCCCTAGGAAGGGTCAATTACACAGGGTCCTGAAGGATGACAGGGAATGTTCTGGACAGAGGAAGAGTGTGTACAAAGGTTCCAATACAGAATCTAATTTGACCTGTACATAGAATGGAAAGAATAACCGTGGCTGGAGAAGATTGACTAAAGAAGGGATCTGAAGACCTGAGATTGAGAGTCAGGAAAGGTTTTATGAGGATTGGAAGTTTGGATTATGAGTTCAACAGCAAAATATCAGATGAGCTTTATAGAGTGATATCACAAGATCGGCATTTTTAATGATCACTTCAGAATAGATACTCTAGGGATAATGATTTACCAAGAGTGGGAAAAGGGGGGCTGTGGATAGAACTCTGTGGCAGGCCACTGGACATCATGTGTGAGGCTCTAGGTTCAATCCCTGGCATCTCAAGAAAAGGAAAAAAATGGAAACAGTGGTAAGGGTTACAGTTAAGAGAACTTTTCAGTAGAGTAAGAGAAGAGTGGTGTCAGGGAAGGAGGAAAAGAAGAGGAATTCAGGAAAAAAAATGCATCTGGACTATTGACTGTAAAATCATTCACATATTCTCTTATAATCTATTTAACTTCTCTAAAGTTGGGAATATGGCCCCACTTTATTATTCGAGTTTAATTCTTTCTATGTCCTCTCTTTTTTTCTTAGATTAGCTAAAAGTTTGCCAATTTTGTTGACATTTTCAAGGCACTAACTTGGGGATTCATGGATTCTTATGTCATTTATCTCTGCCCTATTTCTTTCCTTCTGCTGCTTTTGCCCCAAATGCCTTCGACTCCAGCTTCCAGCCTCACTCTGCCCTACCTCAGCATCAAGCCAGCTCCACACCCTCAGGCTCCAGGCCTGCCCCAGAGCCAGGCTGGCCTCAGTGGCCCCAGGCTTCAGTCCTGCCTCTGTGTCAGGCCACCCCAAGTCCCCAGACTCCAGGACAGCATGGAAAGCTCAGGCCTGCCACTGAAGCCCCAGGACATATACCTACTCCCATAGACCAAACCTCCAGCCCAGTCAGTTCCAGGATGGCCCCTGAAAGACCCACAGACTCAATCTCCAGATCCACCCCAGAATCAAGCTGGCACCTTACGCTCAGAGCCAGGCATAGCCCAGGTCTTAGATTGAAACCATAAAGATTCAGCCTCCAGATCCACCTCTCCTCCTGGCCAGCCCCATTGACCCAAGCTCCAGACCAACCCCACTATCTGACAACATCCCGAGCTCCTTCCCTGCTTAAATGCCAGTCCACCCTGGCAACCCTAGATAATAGGCCAGTAACTACAGACCCAGCCACCAGCATGCCCTAGCTCCAGGTTGTCTCTTACTATCCCAGACTTCGAGATGGCACCCACCCAACCAGCTCCCAACTGACCCCCACAGACCCAGGCTCCAGACCAGCCCATGTGCCTCCAAGTACAAGGTCAGTCTCACTAAGCCAAGGCCCAGACTGTTCCGCTGCCCCCTGCCAACCAGAGACTCAGGGTCTAGGCCCACTGCAGTGCCAGGCCAGTCCCTGAGGACTCGGGACCCAGGCCCATCCCCATGGACCCAGCCACCAGTCCCTGTTCCAATGTCAGGTCAGCCCCTATACACCCAGGTTTCAAGCCAGCTGCCACAGATATGGGCTTACAGACCTCCCCCATGGACCCAGTCAAAGGTCCATCCCAAGGGATGCCAGCACAGGACAGCTCCCATAAACCCAGAAACCAGGCCTTCCCAAACCCTAAGCCCTAACTCATGAACACAGGCATCAGGCCAGCCTGCCCAGGGACTCTAGCAGCCACCACACATGGGCCCTACCAGATGACCTGCCCAGACCTCGGTGACAGATTACCATTCCAGGGCTTTCCCTGCTGAAGCTAGTCTGTGAAAAACTGGACGACAAGCCTAGTTCTTCAAATGTGAAGACTCCAATGCAGGGCCACAAGGATCATGAACAACAGCAAAGGGAATTAAAGGGAAAAAACAAAACACAAATAACAGATCCTAAACAAATGATGATTTACAAACTTCCTAACAAATAATTAATCAACCTAAAGAACTTCAGTGAGCTTTAAGAGAGCACAGATAGCTGGGCATGGTGGTACACACCTGTAATCCCAGGAACTCAGGGGGCTGAGACAGAAGGACTGAAAGTTCAAAGCCAGCATGAGCAACTTAAGCAAGGTCCTGAGCAACTTAAGTAGACCCTGTCTCAAAATAAAAAATGGCTGAGGATGTAGCTCAGTGGTTAAGCACCTCTGGGTTCTTCCCTGGTAGCAAGACAGAGAGAAAGAGAAAGAGAGAGAGAATGCAGATAGATAGATAGATAGATAGATAGATAACTAACAAAATTTCAGAGGTTGAAAGAGACATAGAAACCATTAAAAAAGGAAGGGAGAAAGTGAAAGATCCAAAAATTCTGGAACTAAAGAACTCAATGACTAAACTGAAAAACTCTATAGATAGCACCAATAAAAGACTCAATCAGTGAAGAAATAAGAAAGAACCAGTAAGATTGAAAGCAAGTTATTTGAAATTACCTAGTCAGCCAAACAAAAAGACAACAAAATAAAGAGAATCAACAGGAACTGTGAGATTACCACCAAGGAACTAGTATATGCATTATGAGTGCCCCAGAGGAACACAGAGTAAGAAAAAAGGAAAAGCTTATTTAAAGAAATAACTTTAATAAGTATATATCCAAAGGATTTAAAATCAGCATACTACAGTGACACAGCAACATCAATATTTACAGCAGCACAATTCATAAGAGCTAAGCTATGGAGCCAAGCTAGGTGCCCTTCAACAGATGAATGGATAAAGAAAATGTGGTATGTATACACAGTTGAGTATTAGCCCTAAAGAAGAATGGCTTTATGGTGTTTGCCAATAAATGGATGGATCTGGAAACTATCATGCTAACTAAAATAAGCCAGTCCCAAAAAGCTAAAGGCTGAGTTTTCTCAGATATAGCACACAATAAAGGGCAGGGAGGGTAAAAAAAAAAAAAAGAATAGAAGATCAGTGGAGTAGACAAGGGGAATGAAGAGGGGAAGGGAGGAAAGATGGATCAGAGAAGGCAGTGAAATGAATCTGACATAACATTCCTATGTACATATATGAATATACCACAGTGAATCTCACCACTGTGTACACCTACAAGAAATCAAATTTTAAAAAATAACTATAGGTAAGTGACAGAACAATCAGTAGAGTAGAGGGAAGGGGAGCAGGGGAGGGGGAAGGGAAGGAGAAGGAGAGGTACAGGGGACTGTATTAGGACAGAATATATTCCATACTCTTATAATTATGCCAAAATGGAATCTATTGTTATATATAACTAAAAAGAACCAGTAAAAATAAAATTAAAACAAAAAAAGAAATAATGTCAGAAAACTCCCAAATCTGGAGAGAAAATTGAACATCCAAAATCATGAAGCCCAAAGAACTCCAAATAAGTACAGATCTCCATTGACACATATTATAATTAAATTCTCAAAAGTAAAAAACAAAAGAAAAATTGGAAAGCAAGAAGAGAAAAGAAAATCATCACATAAAAAGGAAAATCCAGAAGATGCACCAGGCGCCCAGCCAGACCGAAGGAGGAAGACGCGCCAGGCGCCCAGCCAGACTGGAGGAGGAAGTCCGGCCCCGCCCCGAGTGCTAGTCCGGAGGAAGCCCATTAACCCTTAAAACCCATCAAATGGGGTGTGGCTACCAGCACGGTTCTGCGGCTGATCCAGGTACCCGGTTTCCAACTCCCCCACCCTTAGCTGCCATAACTCAAAATATTTCCCACAAGCTCTTGTGGGTTGTAGCTATCAACGCAAAACAACAACTGTACAGGCATCTGGTTTCTACCTCAGAGACTAGAGTAGGGAAAATACAGGTGGAAGCTAATTTCCTTTCACACTGGCTATACCCACCACCCTGAATACAGAGGCTCAAGCTAGGAATAGACAATACCACCTACTGGAAGCAAGGAAAACAGTGTTGTGAGAGACTTTTTTTCTCTCTCTCTTTCTCTTTTCTTCTCTCTCTTCCACAAATTCAGCATATGTGAAACCAAGAACTGTGCATGAACAACCGAATTACCAAAGTAATATAATACATAGAGGAATTGCATATACCCCACCTCCCCCCATTTTTTTCTTTATTTCTATCTTACTTCCCTTTCCCTTCTCTTATTTCTCTTTTCTTCCTTGTTATTTTTTTCTTTTTTTAATTCGTATTCTCTCTATCCCACTTTCAATCTCCTAACTTTTGGTATCTATACATAGGGTAACTATCTAAATAGATAGGAGGTTGAGTCTTTACATTCTTCCATAAATTACCAGTCTAGTGGTTAGAGTTCTCCAAAGGTGCTAAGTTAGTTTAACCTCATACCTTCACTCCTTTCCCTCTAAGTACAACATCCTTCGTCTGAAATTAAGTTTTCTATATGCCACCAGATATAGTACGCCTTTTATGAAACTAAGGAATATATTCTTAAGTAATAATTAAAGCCAATATCTATAGTCTTAGAATCTAGCTATAAATGTATTAATAAAGAAAACTTGTGCTTAGATAATGTACTGTCGATATTGGGATCTGTTAACATTGTCTTTCTCTGCAAAAGAGGGATTTTGGAGCTATACAAGAACAATACAAATATATAAGGGGAAAAACATTAGCACAACAGTTTCACAAAGCTAGAAAGAATCATGAGCAGTATGAAAAGACAAGGAAAGAAAGGACCACAAACAATACAGGTCAATTCAACATTAGATGAGGTAATATCTGCAGCTGATGAAATGTCAGACAAAGAGTTCAGGATATACATGCTTCAGATGATCTGGAGTCTCAAGGAATACATTATACATCAAATTCAGACAATGAAAAATCACTTTGACAATGAATTACATAAACAAATCCAAGAAGCAAAAGATCAACTCTATAGGGAGATAGAGGATATAAAAAACAAACAAACAGAAATCCTGGAAATGCAGGAAACAATAAACCAAATTAAAAACTCAAATGAGAGTATTACCAGCAGAGTAGAACACTTAGAAGATAGAACTTCAGACAACGAAAACAAAGTTTTTCAACTTGAAAAGAACATAGACAGCTCAGCGAGAATGTTAAGAAATCATGAGCAGAACATCCAAAAAGTATGGGATAACATCAAGAAACCAAACCTAAGAGTTATTAGGATACAAGAGGGTACAGAGGTCCAAACCAAGAAAATGAGCAATCTATTCAATGAAATAATACTAGAAAACTTCCCAGACTTAAAGAATGAAAAAGAAATCCAAATACTAGAAGCCTACAGGACACCGAATGTACAAAATTATAAGAGATCCACACCAAGACACATATTAATGAAGATGCCCAACATACAGAATAAGGAGAGAATCTTAAAAGCCACAAGAGAGAGGATGCAGATTACATTTAGGGGTAAACCAATCAGGATAACTGCTGATCTTTCAACACAGACTCTGAAAGCTAGAAGATCCTGGAACAACATATTTCAAACGCTGAAAGAAAAAGGGTTCCAACCAAGAATCATGTATCCAGCAAAATTAAGCTTCAAGATTGAAGATGAAATAAAAATCTTCCACGATAAACAAAAGTTAAAAGAATTTGCAGCTAGAAAACCAGCTCTTCAAAACATCCTTAGCAAAACATTACAGAAAGAGGAAATGAAAAATAACAATGAAAACCAACAGCAGGAGGTAGTTCAGTAAAGGAAAAACTAAGCATAGAGGAAAAACAAATCATGTTAAGCATCGTACATAACCAAATATGGCTGGAAATACAAACCATATCTCAATAGTAACCCTAAATGTTAATGGCTTAAATGCACCAATCAAAAGACATAGGCTAGTAGAATGGATTTTTTTAAAAGATCCAACAATATGCTGCCTACAGGAGACACATCTGATAGGAAAATACATACACAGACTGAAGGTGAAAGGTTGGGAAAAATCATATCACTCATACGGACCCCAGAAGCAAGCAGGGGTGTCCATACTTGTATCAAATAAAATAGAATTCAAGCCAAAGTTAATCAAAAGGGATAAACAAGGACACTACATACTGCTCAAGGGAACCATACATGAACAAGACTTGATGATCATTAATATATATGCCTCAAACAATGGTGCAGCTACATTTATCAAACAAACTCTTCTCAAGTTCAAGAGTCTAATAGACCACAACACAATAATCATGGGAGATTTTAACACACTTCTCTCACCAATGGACAGATCTTCCAAACAAAAGTTGAATAAAGAAACCATAGAGCTCAATAATACAATTAATAACTTAGACTTAATTGATATATACAGAATATACCACCCAACATCAAGCGGATACACTTTCTTCTCAGCAGCACATGGATCCTTCTCAAAAATAGACCATATATTATATCACAGGACAAATCTTAGCAATTACAAAGGAGTTGAGATACTACCATGCATTTTATCTGATCATAATGGAATGAAATTGGAAATCAATAATAAAATGAGAAACGAAAAAATCCTACATCACATGGAGATTAAACAATATGCTACTGAATGAACAAAGGGTTACAGAAGACATCAAAGAGGAAATTAAAAAATTCTTAGAGGTAAACGAAAACTCAGACACAACATACCGAAATCTCTGGGACACTATGAAAGCAGCACTCAGAGGAAAATTCATTTCTTGGAGTTCATTCCTTAAAAGAAAGAAAATCCAACAAATAAATGACCTCACACTACACCTCGAAGCCTTAGAAAAAGAAGAACAAATCAGCAGCAAATACAGGAGAAGGCAAGAAATAATTAAAATTAGAGCTGAAATCAATGAAATCAAAACAAAAGAAACAATCAAAAAAATTGACAAAACTAAAAGTTGGTTCTTTGAAAAAATAAATAAGATTAATAGACCACTAGCCACGCTAACAAAGAGAAGAAGAGAGAGAACCCAAATTACTAGCCTATGGGATGAAAAAGGCAGCATCACAACAGAAAATTCAGAAATACAGAAGATAATTAGAAATTATTTTGAAACCCTATACTCTAATAAAATAGAAGATAGTGAAGGCATCGATAAATTCCATAAGACATATGAACTACCCAGATTGAGTCAGGAAGATATAAACAACCTAAACAGACCAATATCAAGTGAGGAAATAGAAGAAGCCATCAAAAGACTACCAACCAAGAAAAGCCCAGGACTGGATGGATATACAGCAGAGTTTTACAAGAACTTTAAAGAAGAACTAATACCAATACTCTACAATCTATTTCAGGAGATAGAAAAAGAGGGAGAACTCCCAAATTCATTCTATGAGGCCAATATCACCCTGATTCCCAAGCCAGATAAAGACACTTCAAAGAAAGAAAACTACAGACCAATATCCCTAATGAATTTAGATGCAAAAATCCTCAATAAAATTCTGGGAAATCGTATACAAAAACATATCAAAAAGATCGTGCACCATTATCAAGTAGGATTCATCCCTGGGATGCAAGGCTGGTTCAATATCGGAAATCAATAAACGTTATTCACCACATCATAGACTTAAAGATAAAAACCATATAATCATCTCGATAGATGCAGAAAAAGCATTCAAGAAAGTACAGCATCCCTTTATGTTCAAAACACTAGAAAAGCTAGGGATAACAGGAAGTTACCTCAACATTGTAAAAGCTATATATGCTAAGCCTCAGGCTAGCATCATTCTAAATGGAAAAAAACTGAAGGCATTCCCTCTAAAATCTGGAACAAGACAGGGATGCCCTCTCTCACCACTTCTATTCAATATAGTTCTCAAAATACTGGCCAGAGCAATTAGACATTCAAAAGAAATTAAAGGCATTAAAATAGGAAAAGAAGAACTTAAATTATCACTATTTGCAGATGATATGATTTTATACCTAGAAGACCCAAAAGGGTCTACAAAGAAACTACTAGAGCTAATAAATGAATTCAGCAAGGTGGCAGGATATAAAATCAACACACATAAATCAAAGGCATTCCTGTATATCAGTGACAAATCTTCTGAAATGGAAATGAGAAAAACCACCCCATTCACAATATCCTCAAAAAAAATAAAATACTTGGGAATCAACCTAACAAAAGAGGTGAAAGATTTATACAATGAAAACTACAGAACCCTAAAGAGAGAAATAGAAGAAGATCTTAGAAGATGGAAAAATATACCCTGTTCATGGATAGGCAGAACTAACATCATCAAAATGGCAATATTACCAAAAGTTCTCTATAGGTTCAATGCAATGCCAATCAAAATCCCAATGGCATTTCTTGTAGAAATAGATAAAGCAATCATGAAATTCATATGGAAAAATAAAAGACCCAGAATAGCAAAAGCAATTCTAAGCAGGAAGTGTGAATCAAGAGGTGTAGCGATACCAGATTTCAAACTGTACTACAGAGCAATAGTAACAAAAACAGCATGGTACTGGTACCAAAACAGGCATGTGGACCAATGGTATAGAATAGAGGACACAGAGACCAATCCACAAAACTACAACTTTCTTATATTTGATAAAGGGGCTAAAAGCATGCAATGGAGGAAGGAAAGCATCTTCAACAAATGGTGCTGGGAAAACTGGAAATCCATATGCAACAAAATGAAACTGAATCCCCTTCTCTCACCATGCACAAAAGTTAACTCAAAATGGAACAAGGAGCTTGATATCAAATCAGAGACTCTGCATCTGGTAGAAGAAAAGGTTGGCTCTGATCTACATATTGTGGGGTCGGGCTCCAAATTCCTTAATAGGACACCCATAGCACAAGAGTTAATAACTAGAATCAACAAATGGGAATTACTTAAACTTAAGTTTTTTCTCAGCAAGAGAAACAATAAGAGAGGTAAACAGAGAGCCTACATCGTGGGAACAAATGTTTACTCCTCACACTTCAGATAGAGCCCTAATATCCAGAGTATACAAAGAACTCAAAAAATTAAACAATAAGATAACAAATAACCCAATCAACAAATGGGCCAAAGACCTGAACAGACACTTCTCAGAGGAGGACATACAATCAACCAACAAGTACATGAAAAAATGCTCACCATCTCTAGCAGTCAGAAAAATGCAAATCAAAACCACCCTAAGATACCATCTCACTCCAGTAAGATTGGCAGCCATTATGAAGTCAAACAACAACAAGTGCTGGCGAGGATGTGGGGAAAAGGGTACTCTTGTACATTGCTGGTGGGACTGCCAATTGGTGTGGCCAATATGAAAAGCAGTATGGAGATTCCTGGGAAAGCTGGGAATGGAACCACCATTTGACCTAGCTATTGTCCTTCTCGGACTATTCTCTGAAGACCTTAAAAGAGCGTACTACAGGGATACTGCCACATCGATGTTCATAGCAGCACAATTCACAATAGCTAGACTGTGAAACCAACCCCGATGCCCCTCAATAGATGAATGGATAAAAAAAATGTGGCATTCATACACAATGGAGTAATACACAGTACTAAAAAGTGACAAAATCATGGAATTTGCTGGGAAATGGATGGCATTAGAGCAGATTATGCTATGTGAAGCTAGCCAATTGCCTCAGTCTTGGCTGGGCACAAGATCAGGAGCCACCACACACTTGTAGATTCAAACAGCAATTCTTTATTCCCGAACTCACACCGGCCTCCACACACATTCAGGGGAAATCTAAAATCTGCCCGCCCAATTCACCTACTCCACGAGTCTTTTTTCCAAATTCCATTTGAATCTCACGAGAACTCAATGGGAACAATCAGCAGGAACACCCTATTCCCAGCAGCAATAATCTTCAACCTCCAACTTCCCTAAAACCCCTATTGTCTTAAACGGGGAATGCCCTAAACTTGTCTTAAACCGGGAACACCTTAAACTCAAGGAGCGGGATACTTCCTCAAACCTGATCAGCTCTAAACCCAGATCTGCCCTGGTCCTTGAGCAAGGTCACCTTACATGCAATGTCAACAGCGAAATTCCAAGACAAGGCCATTTAACATGGGGTACGCTGGCAAGGAAATTTCGATGAGTCATTCCTACTTGGCAATGGCCCTCAGCAGCCAATCCCTAAAAAACAAATGTCAAATGTCTTCTTTGATATAATGAGAGCAACCAAGAACAGAGCAGGAAGGAAGAGCAGGAGGAAAAGATTAACAATAAATAGAGTCATGAGGTGGGAGGGAAAGGGAGAGAAAAGGGGAAATTACATGGAAATGGAAGGAGACCCTCATTGTTATACAAAATTACATATAAGAGGTTGTGAGGGGAAAGGGAAAAAAATTAAGGAGAGAAATGAATTACAGTAGATGGGGTAGAGAGAGAAGATGGGAGGGGAGGGGAGGGGGGATAGTAGAGGATAGGAAAGGTAGCAGAATACAACAGTCACTAATATGGCAGTATGTAAGAATGTGGATGTGTAACCAATGTGATTCTGCAATCTTTGCAATGTTTTGAATAACCAATAAAAAAATTAAAAAATAAAAAAAATTTTAAAAAGGAAAATCCATAAGAATACCCATAAAAATATATCTGTAAGAATATTTTTTAGCAGAAATCTTGCAGGCCAGGAGAGACTAGAAGGATATATTCAAAGTATTGAAGGTGAAGGGACTACTGATCAAGGATACTATACCTGGCAAGTCTATGCTTCAGAAATAAGGAAGAAAAGAGGATAATCCAAGACAAACAAGCTGTAGGAATTGGTCACCACTAGACATGCTTCACCAGAAATGCTAAAAGGAGTTCATCAAGTCGAAATGGAAAGATCCTAACACTAAAATATAAAAACTCATCATAAGGGCAAAAATATAGTCACATTCAGAATACTCTAATACTGTAATGTTAGTACATGAATCACTTTTTACTGTAGAATTAAATTGAAAAGTATTAAATATAACTACAACAATTTCTTAGAGGATGTAATCAAAAGACGGAGAGTGGCCAAATGGATAAATAAACTAAATTCAACTATATGCACCTGCAGGGGACTTGCTTTAACTTTAAGGACATTTATAAGCTGAAAGTGAAGGGATGGAAAAGATATATTCAGTGGAAATAGAAACTAAAAAGAGCAGGAATGGCTATACATATATCAAACAAATAGATTTACATCAAAAATGGTCCTAAGGAATTATCATGTAATGAGAAAGGGAACAATCCATCAAGAGGGCATAATAATTGTCAGTATATATCCAATATCAGAAAACTAAAATATAGATGGCTGTGGGTGTAGGTCAGTGGCAGAGCACCTTGCCTGGCATGTGTGAGGCCCTGGGTTCAATCCCCAGCACTGCAAAAAAAAAAAAAAAAAAAAGAATTAAATCTAAATATCTGAAGAAAATGTTTTCAAAACTGAAGGGAGAAATGGCAACACAATAATACTAAGTGACTTTACTCTTAATATTCCACTTTCAACAATGAGGATCCATAAAGAATATCAGTAAGGACACAGTGGACTTGAACAACACTATGGACCAAATACACCTAACAGACATCTGTGGGGAGCCGCTCTGAATGACCACGCTTTCCAGTCCTGAAGCACAAGGCTCTGACCAATCACTACACTTTGTGGTGACCTGGGCGTTGTCCCAGCTTGGACAGCAAGGCGGATCTTCAGGTGCAGGTGTACCAGCTGGGGTTGAGCTACACTCACCTGTTCCTTTGTAATCCTACCCCTTGCCTCATTTGAATGGCTTCTTCCCAATAAAAGGGTTCTGCACATGCTCCTCTCTCCCTTTCCACAGACCCCTGAGGTCAGAGGAGCCATCACAGGACCCCTCAAAAAAATAGGTATTTCTCTGTCTCTGTGATATTATTTCGTGCCTGTTCATCTGGGGTGACCTTGAGTGTTTAGTCCTGGAACACGACATCTACAGAACATTCTATCCAATAGCGACAGAATACACATTCTTTACAAGAACACATAGAACATTCTCCTGTGGGATGCTATCTGTGAATTATTTGAGCATCTTCACTCGGCCTTGAGCCAGGGAGATTTAGGTTTGATGTTGCAAACTATTTTGTGGCCCCTCTCACTCAATGGATTGTGCAATGCACTTGACCTCTGTCTTCACTCAAATAGGGAGACCACTCACATAGGTCTGGAGTTGAGAGTAACCTGTTGGAAACGTGACGGCCCACTTCCTACCTTATTTGGCAAAGAACATTCCATGGAAAATTTTGATGCTTTCCCATAGAAACAAAGCAAGCACAGCCTCTCACTCTCTTTCCAATGTGGAAGCTCCATCCCTAAGATCCAAGAGCCGACCCACCCCCATTTTCTAAAATCACTTCCTGTGTCCTGTGGTTTCTTGGCCCTTAGCTTTAGTTTACAGCCAACCCAAATTCCACTGCCCACGCAGGATGTGGACAAGATTTTCCAAATAGCATTTTTTTTTAGTTGTAGTTGGACAAGATGCCTTTATTTTATTTGTTTATTTTTATGTGGTGCTAAGGATCAAACCCAGTGCCTCACACATGCTAGGCAAGTGCTCTACCACTGAGCTACAGCCCCAGCCCCCAAAGATCATTCTTATAAATTTAATTTTTAAAAATTTAATAAAAAAATTAATAATAAAAAAGCCTAAACACATTCAATAAGATTAAAACCAAATCAAGTACCTTGTCCAAACACAATGGTATGAAACTATAAATTAGTAAGAGGAAAATTCACAAATAAGTGGAAATTAAACAATACATCCTGACATCTCAAAACATTGTATATAGATAAAGCAGTTCTAAGAGCACATTTATAGCAATAAATACCTACATCAAAGAAGAATAAAGATCTCAAAGGATTAACCTAGGTTTATAACTCAGGAAATTAAAATCGATTTTTTTTCCTTTTAGCCAAAGTCACCATCTTCTAGTAATTTGTCAAAATGCACAAGGAGAGGCACTTGTCACATGTTCTCTAGGCCTTTCAGGAAACATAGAGTGGTTCCTTTAGCCACATACATGTGTATCTACAAGGGTGACATTACAGACATCAAGAGGATGGGTACTGTTCAAAAGGAATGCCCCACAACTGTCACCACAGCAAAACCATGTCACCAGCACGCTGTGGGCACTGTTGTAAACAAGCAAGTGAAGGGCTAAATTATTGCGGAGAAAATAAATGTGCACACTGAGCACATTAAGCACTTAGAGCAAAACAGATTCCTGAAATGCCTGAAGGAAAATAATAAGAAAAAGGAGAGAGCCAAAGAGAAAGGTACGCCAGCTCCACTGGATCCCCCGCCCACGGTGCCCAGAGAAGCACACTTGGTGAGAACCAAGGAAAGGAACCTGAGAGGCTGGAACCTGTTCCCCAAGGAATTCATGAAATAATGGGGGGGGGGGAAGAGGTGAAGGAGGAGGAAGGGAGGAGACAGTCAGGCATGCTCAAAAAAGAGGCACTAACCCCAAAGTCAGCAAAAGAAAAGAAATAACAAAGATCAGTGCAGAAATAAATGAAATAGAGGTTAGGGGAACAATAGAAAAGATCAATCAAACTAGCAGTTGATTTTCTTGAGGAGACAAAATTGACAAACCACCAATGAGACTAAGAAAAAAGAGATATTTAAATAAATGAAATAAAAAATGAATGAGAAAACATTACAACTAATACTACATAAGTACAAAGGATCACAAAACACTACAATTGAAAATCATGAACCAACAAGTTGCAAAACCTAGAAAAATATAATTTCTCAGAAATATGCAACCTTTAAGACTGAATTATTTTAAAATTTGCATATCTCTGAGAAATCATATTTTTCTAGGTTTTGCAACTTGCTGGTGCAAATGGCCATATATACAAATGGCCAACAGTTATATGAAAATGGCTCAGCATCACCTACCATCAGGGAAATGCAAATTAAAACCACATGAGACATTGCCTCATATCTTTGGATGATTTTCCAAAAGGATAATAGACAGCAAGCATCAGTGAGGATGTACAGAAAAGAAAACCTTTGTATACTGTTGGTGGGAATGCAAATTAGAACAGCCGTTATGGAAAACAATATGGAATTTGCTCAAATATGAAATAAAGAACTACCCTATGTCCCATTTCTGTATATATAACCAAAGAAATTTACATCAGTATGTCAAAGAGATACCTGTCTTTCCATTTTTTAATCTACTGAACGTCTATTCTTCCCCTCCCCCTCCCCCTCCCCCCCTTATTGTGGGTCAACTGCCACAGATCAGAGAAAATGTTCAACTTTTGGCTTTTAGGGACTAATTTCCCCATGGACATATATAAAAACAGCACAGTGAATCCCACCATCATGTGCATCAATAAGAATGGGATCTTAACTAGAATAAAATATATTTCTTGCTTATATGATTATGTCAAAACGGATTCTACTGTCACTTTTAACTAAAATGAACCAATAAAAAAACTAAATAAAAAGACCAAAGAGTAGAGAAAGGAGACCAGGGGGAGGGAGGAGGGGATGACAAGGGAAGAAGCTGGGAATGAAAGCCATCAAATTATGTTATGTGCATAATCATAATGCACCAACCAAAAAAGCTACTAATAAGTGTATAAATCTAGAGATACTAAAAATATTATTCCTCAACCCTGGTGGCACTCCTTTAGAAATGAATTACAGTAGATGGGGTAGAGAGAGAAGATGGGAGGGGAGGGGAGGGGAAGGGGGATAGTAGGGGATAGAAAAGGCAGCAAAATACAACAGACACTAGTATGGCAGTATGTATAAACGTGGATGTAAAACTGATGTGATTCTGCAATCTGTATACGTGGTAAAAATGGGAGTTCATAACCCACTTGAATCAAATATACGAAATATGATATGTCAAGAGCTTTGTAATTTTTTGAACAACTAATTTTAAAAAAGACAGATATAGTGCCTACTTCCACCCCCAAATACTGATTTAATTGTGTCTGTGTTGGTCCTTAGATATTGAACTCTAAACTTTCTCCTGGTGCTTCTAAAATGCAGTCAGGGTTGAGCATTGATTTAACTGCATTTCCCTGGGTCTTTGCTAATCGAAGTATGGTCTAAACAGTTATCAGCATCATTTCATAGCTTGTTAGACATGCAGAATCTCAGACCTCACCCAGATGTTGCATCAGAATACACATTTAACAAGGTCCCAGATGATTCCTAACTAATCACAGTAAAGTTGGGTCCCAGGCATATTTGAGTGGGGGGAGTACCAGGCATTGAACCCCGGGGCACTCAACCACTGAGCCACATCACCTTGAAGTCCCGATGCACCATGGGGATTGAAAAATCACTGTAGTCTGGTGTGATAGTGCCATGACTTGTGACTCGGCACGGATGCATCATGTTGTCAAATTTATGAACTTGGATTTCCAGTTTCAGAGGCTTTTTACTATTTTTTGTCTTTGGTATAATCATGTAAGGCTTTCCTACTCTCAGTTGTTAACATTAAAAAAATCCCTTTTTGCATTTTTCATTTTCATGTTTGAGGTTCTGCGTGTATGATAATTTCAGCACAGCAAAATATACCTAAAATTCACATTTTAATCATTTTAAATGTGCAATTCAGTGTTATTAAGTACATTCATAATCATCACCACTGTCCTTTTCCTGATAGAAATTTTCAGATTTAAATCCTTGGTCCTTATGGAGCTTCTTTTGGCTTGAGGTCTGTGGAGTAAATGCAGCTGGTTTTGCCCTAGTTCTGATGGCTTGCTAACTATCACAAAAGCACTCATTGTGTCTTTCTCTGTACTTTGTCTATTCATGTGTTGTTAACCCGTTGCCTCAATAAACATATTGACATATGTTTCAATATCTGCCAGGGCTAGTCCTTCTGACTATGTTTATTTTTTGAAATATTTTTGAAGTTTTTGCCTCATTCTTCCTTATAAAGAACCTGCTTGTCTGAGATGTTTTTAATCCTCTTAATATTTTTTGGTAGGATCATAGTTATTTAATAACATCAACAGAATGTACTTTTGCTTAATTTAATTTTCCTACTAGACAAATCAATATCTTTCACATGTATCTTACTGTATTTGTAAATAGGCATTTTATTTTTCTAGAGCCAAAACATCTTTCTGGTTACTAGTATCAGATGTGAATCTATTTATTTCTCTATTTTAAGTTTGTATGTTTTCCTTTGCTGGGTTCTCCTATTACTTGTAATAATTTTCCAGTGAGTGCTTTTAGATTTTGAAGAAAAAAAATTAAATCATTACAGAACAATTACAATATGACCCTTTCCTTTGAAATGTTCTGTCTCACTTCTTTCTCTGGCAGAACTATGTTAACTAGTAAGCATAACACTGTTAAATTATAGTAGTAAAAGGTGGAATGACCTAGTCCCTAAACATTGGTTATAATTAATTTGTAAAACTATGCCATTTACTCTCTGAGAAGTAACTTTTTGACAATTTAATGCTTTTTTTAATATGATAATTTATTTGTTTAGATTGTCTTTCTCTTCTGGAGAAACTATATTTTCACCAAATTAACCTATTTTTCCCTACAAAGGGATTCTTTTAATTGAGGTTTTCATTAAAATCTTTTGGCTTCCTTTGTGTACATATTTCCTGATCTTTTCTTTCTTTCTTTTTTGGGGTATTCAGGTTTTCAAGGGAGGGTTTTTATTGGTGCAGAGTGGGTTCATTGTGTAATGTTCATATATACACATAATTGATCAAATTTTGTTCTCTAGTCTTTGAACAGAGATCTAAATCAGGGGAAAGTATGTGGTTTGAGTTCAGCAGAAACAAGGGAATTTCAAGAAACCAACTGTATTAGGCAAAACATCAAAAGCTTCACATACCAGGGAAGTTGAGTCCACGTATCTGTAATGGCCTGGAATATTCTGAGAGCCGCCTGATCTCCCTCTCTCCCTTTTTCTCTCTTTCCTACTTAAAGAAATTTATTAAGGTATTTCACACCAGCTACAGAAAAGTTTTTTCACTATGTACAGAAAGAGAAAGTTCCCCGCTACAACATAATTGAGAGAAATCACTTGAGAGAAATTTGTGCTGCAGTCCCTGTTAAGATCCAGAGTTTCTGGTTCCCAGTTTTCTTCCAACTACACATCTAAAATTGATAAAACATAGAGAAAAAGAATCAAATCCAACAATACAGCTCTTCTCTTAGTCTATCTCTGGTGCACAAAGAGATCCTGTGCCCTGCACTGAGGGACATGCAAATACAAGTCCATAAAGTTTTTTCCTTGCAAAAGTTCACAAAACCAAGATTAGGGCTGGCAGTAAAGCTTAGTGGTAAAGTGTGTGCTTACCTTGCACAGGCTCTGGGTTGGATCCCCAGCATCAAAATAATAATAATAACCACTACTACTATTATTATTATTATTATAAATATTATGATACAATACTGTATGCTTTATATTTTTACCTTTTTTTATATTTCTAAGTGAAATATAACTAAAGAGGCAATTCCAGGCTTAGCTTTGAAAGAAACAATGTCACTGTTTTCCAGAGAAGCCGAAATGTGTCCATTGCCATCAGCAACTGAGTGGTCCGATTGTCTGCATCCTCTCCATCAGTTGTCACTGACATTATTTTTATTTCAGTCCTTCTGTGGAGTGTGTGGTGGTGTCGACGTCTTGTTGTAGTTTTAAACTGTGCTCTCTGATGGCCACTTATATGGAAAATGTTGGCCTATGCTTCTTTCCCATCTGCATTACCTCCTGGAGATGTGCTTTTCCCCATTGTAGCAGCTGAGTCTGTGGAGTTTTGTAGATAGATGACATTCTAGTGGTTTCATGGATACAAGATGTGCACGTATTTTCTCCCACTCTGCAGCTTGGTTTTTGTCTCTTTATATGGACATTCCCTGAGCAAAAGTTCTCCTTCCTTTCCTTTTCTTCTTTTATTTATTTATTTATTTATTTATTTTTTGAGTCCTTGCACATGCTAAGCAAGCACTTCACCATCGAGCTACATCCACAGCCCAAGTCTGTCATGCTGTATTCTTTAAAAGTTTAATTTAAAAAAAAATTAAATAAAATAAAAATGCAAGTTTAATTTCTTTTCTTTTCTTTTTTTAAATAAAGGACAAAGGATCATTCAATCTGTCATTTCAGTTCAAACAGAAATGAGTTCATCATGACTCAAAAGGCCTGAATGTTGCGTTTCTGGGAAACAGTTTGTTTTGTCAATATTTAAAGGAAGGAAAGTACATTGTGGCTAGAGACACTGGAGTCACCTCCCTGCACTCCCCCACCACAGAGGGCTCCAGGCAGCTTAGATATAACTGGCCTCCATCTGCTTAGGTGGGACCAAGCACACAGGTGCAGGCAAGGCAGAATCAGCTGTATCTCCTCTGCAGGACTTCCGCCCTCAGTGGTTGCTGGGAAGCCCATGGCACAAACCCAGGAAGGCAGCTGGAGGTTGAGTGGCTTCCTGTGTTCAGGGCTCAGCCACCCATGCTGTTTTCTCAGCAAGATGATGATCATTATGGCAGAACAACAGAGCCAGCCTAAGTTAACCAGCAGCTCAAGAAGAGCGGCTGGAACCACACTGGGTGTCCATGGATGGATAAAGATAAAGAAAAGGTGGTCTATATACACAGTGAAGTTTTATACAGCCCTAAAGAAACACGAAATTACAGCATGTGCAGAAAAATGGGTGAAAGTAGAGACCTTCATATTGAGTGAAATAAGTCAAAGGAGGAAGGTTAAGGCTGTGTGTTTTCTCTCATAGGTGGAAGGTAGAGAGGAAAAAGGAAAACAAAGGTGGGGGATGGATCCCCTAAAACACAAAAGGAAATCAGGAGAGGAAAGAGACAAAGGGGTGGGGGGGGGCAGGGAGGGAGGAGAAAATGTGGGGGAGTGATATCAGCCCAAAAGATCGTTATCCATTTTGTGCCTACAGGAACATGTTGAAGTGGCCCCCCTTTCTCCACAGAAAAGCCCTGTTCACCGTGGCTGATTTTAGGACTGTCAGCCAAAGAGTCTCTGCAAAAGAGTTCAATGTAGATAAACTTCCTATTTTCATGTCACCCTGTTTACTTGGCCGCTGGCCAGGAAGATACCAGCACTCCAGGTGCTGGACACCCATTACTAGTTTTGCACAAACATCCAGTATAGTACTTTGAAGAAATGTGCAAACAAGGCCTCTGTGAGCTGGGCTTCACAGAGATGTCTACATTTTTAAGATAAGTTACAGCTGGGCTCCATGGTAGCAGCTGGCAGGGGAGGAAAGAAAGGGGAGAAGAAGCTCTCCCCTTCTCAGGTGTTGTCCTTGAAGGGTTAACTTGTCCAGAACAGTGAAAGAAAAAGCTGCTTTTATGTGAACTTCTGCAGACTGGGAACTTCTGAGCCCCTCCCCTTACATGCTGGGTATGAAATTCTGAAACTCTCTGAACTCGGGGTTCAGGGGATTAATTGATTACAGCAGAAGCTGTGCCCTCTGAACCTGGCAGTAGCCAAATAAACTGTTTCCTGCTATCTTCAGTGCCTTGCCTCATTTGTCTCTACATTTTTGGTGACCCAGATGGTACAGAGGAGGTAAGGAAGGCTATTCTGCCTCTCTTGTCCCTGGGGACAGACTTCCCTAGGGGTGTGGGGGACAGCATTCCCCTTGGTGCGCCCAGGCCACTCTTGGCCTGAAGGAAGATCCACTCACCCAGCGCCCTGGGGCTGCCACCCTGGGGCACAACAGAACCCACAGGCAGCAGGAACCAGAATTAGGATCTTGGACACTGCCCAGCTGAACAGGTAGGACTCGGGTCCATTTGGTTTTGCAGCCACCTGACTTCCCCTTCGAGGCCTAAGCGGGTGGAAGAGAGGCTTGATCACCCTCTGTTGGGTCTCGAGTACCCTCCAAAGTGGTTGGAGCTGAAACGGACCCGGGGAGTCACCCGAGAAGCCTCTGTTTGGGGTCAGCGAGCAGAGGGGACACCGTGACTCCCTTTCTGTTTGGTTTGGAATTGTTGGAATTTGGGCGGTATAGAAATTCTGTCCTGGCCATGTCTGTGGGAAAGTGTGGGAAAGTGTGTGAATGAGACGGACAAAAGGAAGGGTTCTGACCCAACCCGAGGGCCAAAGCGAGTGCAGAGTCCTGATCCGCGGTTCCGTGGCACCTCAGGTAGTCTATGGTGGAATTTCACCAACCAACATCTAGGTGAAAGCTCCAGGTCGGGGGTTGATACCAACCCGCAAGGCTAAGAGGGCCCTAAGTCCCCGCGAGGGGAGCGGCCAGAGATGGACGAAGTGAGTCTTGCCCTAAGTGTGTTTTGTTCTAAGTGTGTGACACCTATGCAGGGTGGAACATGGGAGGCACACAAGGAAACTGAGCCTTCTGAAATGTGTGTTAGAAACTTTTAGGAAGGTTTTCCTGGTAACTGTGGGTGAAACTCACTCCACAAAGGTTGCATACTCTGTGAATTAGAGTGGCTCACCCAAGGTGTGGGCTGGCCACCAGAAGGATCTTTAGATGAGAGAGTCATTGCCGAGGTCCTTTGATTGTTGTTGGAACCCTGAACCATTTCTCTTATACTAATTTCTGGCAAGAGATAGTACAGAAACAGTCCCCTTGGTTGAGAGCCTGTCTAGATGGACAGTCCAAGCTGATGTTAGCCAGGAGCATAGTGGTCTCTAAGACCCAGTGGAAAGCAGCTAAACAGAAAACCTGACTAGGAAAGACAGGAAAAGAACAGTTTTCCCCATGAGCCAGAAGAGGACCCAGGACCAACTTTGCCAAGACCACAGAGACAACAGACTGTCCCCACAGCCCCCTTGTCCTCAGAGGCAACAAATGATGGCCCCAATACTGGCTATTCCTTCCTCTGTGATGTCCTCAGAGCCAAAGGCTTCCTAGGACCAAACACGCTTTCACCTCCCAAGATGAAGGTGGGAGATTTGTCCCAAGACCAGAGCCACAACTCAGAAGAGAACTCTCCAGGTGCCCCGAAACTGACTAAAGGACCTGCCCATATTGACCAGAGGGAAACACCTGAGGGAGTCAAGGCAGCTCTGTGTGCCAGCCTTTCTCCACCATTGAGCTCATAAGCTGGAAAAACCATACTCCCTCCTACACAGAGAAACCCTGGGCCATGACTGATCTGATGCAGCCCATTATCCAGACCTAGGATGGGGCCCAACAAAGAAGAAGGTCTAAAGATAAAGGATGTCAAGAAGCCCTCAGAGAAAGTCTAAAAGAAAAGAAAAAAGAGAACAAAACACACGGTCTATGCCCAAGAGCTGGAAGGAATTGGAGCCAGCCCTAAGCCCTAGCCTAAGCTGAGTATCTGCAGACAATCAGAGCTTAGATAAGCCACCCACTGCTCCAGCATCTCCCTCTCACACCCTCCATAGCCCTGAACATATCTCTCAGCCCCACATCTGCCTAAGGCCTCTCTGCCCTATGAAACTGGCAGCAATGATCAAAAGAGATGTGTCCAACTGACTCAGAGCTAAATGTCCAGGCCACTGCTGCTGCCACCCCTCTCCCTGCCCAGAGGTGCCCAGAGGAGGAGGAGCACCATACAAGCATTGCAGCTGCAATGCAAGTTTGTCAGTGAAGAAATGCACAGGTGCCAGCAACAGGTGATTGATGCAGCCTTTGTGGGACAGGCTCAGAGAGCCATTTGCCAAAAACTACAATCCTAGAGGACTTTACTGAGAAGTGTACCAGTGAGCTGATTAAGGTGTTTTCATCAATCGAGACCCAGAGACTCAAAGACAGGCAGATCAGAAAGATAAAGAGGAGGATGGATCTCCTTACAGCTGCCCTCACCACAAACCCAGAGGTCACTCAAAGTGGGGGATCTCACCAGAACAAAGCCAATGGTCCAAATGTTTATAAGATAAAAAAGCGTGGCCAGATAAATGGGAAGCCTCCAGTGGCCCCGGCAGACAAGCACCCACTGCCACGCTTAAATTCGAAGCCTTGAACAGAGAAGGAGTGAATGTTTTTCCCAGCCTTTGGCCCCAGCTCCTCCTTTCAGTTTCTTCCCACTTCCTCGGAAGTTGATGATTGACGAATATGGCAGGAGTCCCATAGACACACAGAACTGCATCTGATGCATGAGACCCAGTGCCTCAGGAGGGCTCAGCTGCTGCAAGCCCCAAATGAACCAGGAATATGTTCATGTTAACAGCCAGCAGTGGGCCATAGAGTGCTCACTCCAAAAGGACATGTCACCTGGCTCCAAGCCACACGCTGTGAGCCACCAGCAGGAAGAAACACAGAGCCCCAAGCACCCAGGCATACTGAACAAAAACACAAGCAGGGCAGCTACTATAGACAATCAGCAGGCTCCCACCTGACAAGAGGAGAAAGCCACGCAGACAAAGAGCAACACCTAGGTGGGCACAATGTGACTGCCACACCAGGACCTGCACGGGACCACACCACTGCCCTCCAACCTTGACAGCCCCCGGTGAGATTTACATAGGTGCCTTTTACACTAATGATGTCCCAGGTCATCAGTCTCTGCTAAGATATATATTAGATTTAAGAGTTGGAGAATCCTAGCAGCCAAGATTCTGCACTGGGAGATTAAAAAAAAAAAATTCAGCACCAGAAGTTCTATGTATGCCTCTCTTCCCTAAATGACAGTTCCTCCCAGGTACTTTGGTACACAATCTTTGCAACAGCACTGGACTCTAACTTAAAAGTCCACATCTATCAAGAAACAGTCAAATACATTGGTTACCATCTGACTCAGCAACAGAACAGAACAACCACTGGGCCTTAAAAAAAACAGGAGATCTGCTCAATTCCAGTCCCTCCAACCTGCCATCAGACTAGAGAATTCTTGGGGGCTACTGGGTTCAGCCATATATGGATCCCCAACTTTCAGTTATGACAAAACCCCACTATGAAGCCACAAAGGGGGGAGAATGAGATCCTCTGACGTATGGGCCAACTAAGCAAAAGGCCTTTGAGGACATTAAACAAGCACTCACCAGTGCACCTGGATTAGGGCTCCCTGACCTCACAAAGCCTTTCTTTATGTGTGTCCATGATCAGTCTGGAGTGGCTGTAGGAGTTTTGACTCATATGCTGGGGATACAGCACCGTCCAGTGGCCTATTTGTCCTAACAGCTGGACTCTGTAGCCCAGAGATGACCACCTTGTTACATGCCCTTGCAGCCACAGCTCTTCTGGTGCTGGAAGCTGATAAACTGGCAGTGGGACAAGAACTTGCTGTCACAGTTCTTCATTCAATTTTGACATTGTTAGAATATAAAGGACACTATTGGTTGACTAATGGAAAAAATGGTCAAATATCAGGACATGTTATGTGAAAACCCACATATCCACGTCGAGGTCGTCAGAACTCTGAACCCAGCAACTTTGCTGCCCATTGGACCTGGAAAACCTGATCACAAATGTGTTGAGGTCATGGGTGAAGTGTTCTCCAGCAGACCAGACCTAACCGACCAGCCTCTCGAGGATGCTGATGCAGAGTACTTCACAGATGGAAGCAGTTTTATAAAAGATGAGGTATGTTTGGCTGGATATGCAGTGGTCACTCTGGATTCTACTGTCAAGGTAGAACCTCTGCCTCAGGGAACTTCGGCACAAAAAGTATAGCATTGCTTTGACTCGAGCACCTCAGTTGACAGCAGGAGTCTGTGTGGATATTTACTTAGACTCAAAATATGCGTTCACTACCCTTCATGTTCATAGGGCCTTATTTAGGCTAATTAACTCAGGAGAGAAAGGGGGGGCATGATGGATGGGCAAGAAATTCTTAAACTTTTGGATGCACTGTGGGCTCCCAGGAAGGTTGTGATTGTATATTGCCAAGGTCATCGAAAGGGAAACTGGAGAGCACAGCCCGGCAAATAATTGTCTTCTGAAGTCAGAAAAATATACTGAAGCACAGAAAACTCACATAGAGGAGTACACAGAGTATCTATGGTGTTTAGTTTTGTGAAGTATGAAACATGTTTTTTATTCATCTCTATATCATTTGTCATATTTTCCAAATTTCCTACAGTCAATATGTATTACTCCTGGCGTCAGAAAAACATCGTTGTGTTTCAGGCCTGGGTCCTTTGCTGTCGGCAGGCAAGGAGCCACTCAGCATGTGACAGTGATTTACCTGAGGGTAGCAACTGGCACTCTCCCAGAGAGTCCCCAAGTCCCTTTTCCTTGCCTCAGCCTTCAGAAAAGCATGGGGAATCAGGAGTCCAGGGAAGCTCCAGTTCCTTCCCACCTGCCTTACCTCTCCCCCACACAGCCTCACACACACACCCACACGCCCTCCCCCCACACACCCCCAAACCCATGCCACTACTCACCAGGAGAAGGAAAGAACTGAAGCATCAGGATCTCCATGTGGAGCCAGCAGAGGCTTGCCAGAAGGTCCATCACTGCTTTTACAGCTTTCCCTGGCCTCCTAGGGACAGAGGCCAACATGTGGCCCCTCCCCTGCTGTTTGTTCCCGCCCCCCCCCCCCCCGCCTTCTCTTGCCATTTCAGTCAAAAGGAACTGCACACTTGGAAGAAATAGGATGTTTTTTTGACCCCAAAATAATTCATGTTGACTCAAGAAAATTTTGGAAAACAAGCAAATTATACAGATAAATAAAATCACTTGTTATCACACCTCACAAAACTAACCACCATAAGTATTCTTGTGTAGGTAGGTCTGCTGGAAATGTTTTTCTGTGTATTTTTAAATAAAATTTTTAGAAGTTACCTTTCTAGGTAAAATATCTCCAAAGCGGGTTACAGAAGATAGTTGTGGTCAAAGAAGAAAATACAGGAGGGCAGGGTATCAATTTATATTTTTATTTACAATAGAAAAGCACCCTTTCCTAATATGTCATAGATTCTTCCCCCACCCACCACCACCACCACCCTGGTGTGCTTTGTAAGACTGATGAGCATGAGTGTGTGAACTATCTTAAGAGAAGAATGCAGGGTTCAAGTTCAAAGTAAGAATGTCCATTTCAGACATTGCCCTCTAGGGGGCGCGGTTCGTGTTCTCCATGTGCAGAAGCCTACACACAGTGGCTGCCTCCTTTGAGAGATCTCCTTCTGATATTCAGAGACTGAATATAATAACACGATGCAAACCAACAAGAGACAGAGCTGACTCTTCCCCACCAAGATAAGTTCTTCACCAGGATAGGATGAGGCAAAACAGAAATTAAACTGGACAAGAAACCCACCCAGGATTCAAAATGTTCAAGACCATATGAAATACAGCACTGCTTCTGCCACAGATAACAGTCCTCCTTACTCTACTGCACGCTGAGCCCCGGGTATCAGCCAGTGATGTAGGAAGACATCATGAATTGCAGGGTATGAAAGATTGTTTATGCCATGGATAGGGATAGCTCATATTTTCAAATACTTTATTTTTAGTACTGTATGCCTTCAACTGTCCAATAAACACATCAACTAATAATGGGAGGGTGACCTGCTTAAAACCTCTTAACTGTTTTTCACAGCCCTAAGATATTTATAAGCCACTAATAGACTCTGTTTCCTTTTCCCTGCCTGCCTTCTAATGACTTTGACAGTAAACATCCTATTTCCAACTTTAGTAGAGGTTCCTACCAATTAAATTAAAAGAAAAAAGTTTGATCGAGTTTTCCTCTAATTATGAATGCTATGGGGAAAAAAAAAAAACGTTGTTTTCTCCTGTTAGATGATAAGTGAGCAAATTTATCTTTCTTATTGCATCATCTGTCTGTCTGCCACTTCCTGAGTTTTGTTGATAAAATATAGGGTTTTACATGCTTGATTCTTAGTTCCTGTAGGTCTTCCTTTTTGGGAAATTGGAAATAGTCACTTTACAAATGTGAGTCTCTAGCAACTTGAGAGGAATGTGCTCAAGAGTGGCCAGGCCAAGTGTCTTTAAGGGGAAGAGGCCCAATGTAAGGATTTCCATGTACTGAGACTCGATGGGTCTTGAAAGCATCAAGGAAATTTCAGAAGCCAGGGACACTTAGACTGTTCATGTCATTCCTCTATTTAAAGCAATGTCACAATAAACATCTGTATCAGCTAGAAATAAACCTGGCTAACTCAGAAAGTCAGGGATCTCATAAATGGAAGCTGAGAGGAAAAAGACGTAGGGGAGGGAGCATCTCCTGAAAATTAAAGGACTGCTGGACACGGTGGCCCACACCTGTAATCCCAGCATCTGGGGAGGCTGAGGAAGGAGGATTATGAGTTCAAAGGGAGCCTCAGCAATTTAGGGAGGTGATTAGCAACTCAGAGAGACCCTGTCTCTAATAAAATAGAAAATAGAACTGAGGATGTGGCTCAGTGGTCAGGTGCCTCTGAGTGCAATCCCCGGTTACCCTCTCCAAAAAAAAAGGAAAAAAGAAAGAAAAGAAAAAGTTTAAAGACCAATAGAGTAGAGGGAAAAGGAGAGAAGAGGAAAGAAAGTGGGGGTGGTTGAGGGAATTATATTCTATTATGTGCTTGTATGAATATGTAACAAGAAATCCCACTATTATGTATAATTATAATTTGCCAGTCTAAAAAGAGTCCCACCAAAAAAAAAAATAAGGAAAAAGAAAACAAATACCTTTATCTACTAGTGAGAAAGACCTAATCCCAGTGACTGAACAATTACTGGCTTCTTTTCTCTTGTGTCCAAAACCACGCTGTAGGGAAGCAGGTCAGGTGGGAAGGGGGGCTCTCTGAAGCATGAGGGTCTCGGGCTCCTCACATTTTCATCTTCCTTGGCATATAGTGCTTCTTCTCCAGGTCACAAATAACAACTGGAACTCTATTCATCGTGTACAAGTTCCAAACACTAGAAAAAGGAAAGAGTGGGCGAGGGAGGGAATTTTCCCTAAGCCCCATTCAGTGACATGTGCTTTAGTGGGTTGGGCAC
Organism: Ictidomys tridecemlineatus; assembly: GCF_052094955.1. Classification (NCBI taxonomy): domain Eukaryota; kingdom Metazoa; phylum Chordata; class Mammalia; order Rodentia; family Sciuridae; genus Ictidomys; species Ictidomys tridecemlineatus. Next base: position 124,215,820 of record NC_135487.1, on the reverse strand, counting down.
ATCACTACATCACTACAGAGTTAGGAAGGGAAGGGATCCACAGAGATCATGTCTCCTCAAAGGTGCAGACAGGTTTGCTTCTGTTCACTTATACCCCTGGAGGTAGAATTTCCAGATCACAGGGCCTTGGTCATTTGTGGCATCGATATGCTGTCGAATTGCACACCAAAATGGCTGTGCACATTCACATTCTCCCCCAGAGTCTAGGAGAATTCCCATTTTTTTCACAGCCTTGTCAACACAATGACCAAGCTGGTTGACAATTGGATGTATTTTTTAAATGGCATTTTGGGTTTCACTTTTTATTTCCCTGGTGATTAGTGAACTTGAGCATATTTTTAGAAGTTCACTTGTCCACTTTCACAAATCGGGCTTTGTCCAGGGAAAAGACTCTTCCTTTCTTTCCCATGCACTCCCTCCCTGTCTCCCCACCCCAAATGCCCCAAGACAAGATCTGGCTACAGGGAGGGTTCTGAACTGGAGAGAGGAAAGGCCAAGGGAGACGTTGGTGGACCAGAGTCACGCAGGCTGGGGAGGAGACAGAGAAGCAGTTGTGTAGGATGTTCTGGGAAGTTGAGGATTTGCTTCCCAGACGTGGCTCATACTGAAGGGCTCTGTCTGGGGATTTTGGGGAGGAGTAGCAGTGAGGGAGAGGAGTCATGTCAGCTGGATCCCTCTGAGGACTTGGCTCGCTCATGGTGTTACAAAGGCATGGAGCCTGAATAGGGAGGGACCTTTTGAACTTCTATGGAACACAGAAATCCCCCATGCACCACTGATTAACGGTGCTGCTGTCACTGAACCCCCCAAGGCTAAGGAGATCATCATATCCAGCATCTTTTGGAATGTTCATCTTGATGTCACCCAGGTCAACTTCATTAAGCTTGATCTGAAACGTTCCATGATAGTCTCTGATGATCAAAAGGCATCCTTGGTCTTTGGTAATTTTTGAACCCTATGCCCTCATGACCCACTTCCCAATTTCCTCATTCCATAATTCCACCAACATCTCAGGTCCATCAAAATGATCCACTTAATAGCTTCACCATGGGCTGGGAGTGCACCCAGTGGTGGAGCACATGCATGTGCACAGCCCTGGATTCAATACCCTCCCAAATGACCAAAACCCAAAACGCTTCATCCAACATCTGGAGGTTGTCCAAGGAGGAGTCCTGTCCAATGATTGCGTAGCTTTGCAGAGTCCTCCCTTCCCTTCCCCTCCCTTCCCTTTCTCCCTTTCTGCTGGGAATCACCCCAGGCCTCATGCATGCTGGGCAAGCACCATCCAGCCAGTGCTCCCATCTTCCCATTGTCATCACCCTGTCACTGTCCCTTCAAAACCAACTTCTCCTTCCCAGTGACCCTACCCACCCTGCACGGTCCCCTCAAGGGACAGAACAGCCTCTCTGTGGAGCAATGGCTTATCCTCTATTTTTCTCATGTTTCTTGGCCTTCCTCAGCTGCTTGGAATTTTTAGGTGAAAAAAATACATTCTCCATCTCACTGTATCATCTCAGAAACATGCTTGTACCTTCTATCATATTCTCTCAAATTCTCTCCCAGGGGTGGGAAAGGGGAAGACACTGGGACCGCCTGTCCTAGGTGATGTCACACATCCTCCTCATCCCAATGGTGGGACTGAACTCTTCCCTGGGGCACATATAGTGGTTTGTAACTTTACAGTCTTTTGCGTCTCTCACCCTCTCCTTGGGGGTACACACAGCTGATGAAATCTGGCTCTCCATGAACCTCTCCAGGCAGGGATCCCCTCATGATTAGAAAGTACTGGGGATTCTGGTTCAGAAAAGTACAACTAGTGTTTAATGAGAACTGGAAAGATTTGGATTTAGACCTCATCTTATGTCACAGGTTCTCCTTCTTCAGAATCAGGGACCATTCTGTGATTTCAGCACTCTTCTGTGTTACAAGTGGAGCAGAATAGTTTAACGACTAAAGAATTTGTTATAGTTTGCATCTTGAATGTCCCCCAAGGGCCCTGTGTTGAAGGATTGGTCCCAGCCTGTGGTGCTTTGGGGAGGTGGTGGAGCCCTTGGAGAGTAAGATCTAAATGTTTTAGTCAGTTAATTCACTGCTGTGACTTAAAAACCCAACCAGAGCAACTGTAGAGGAGGAAAAGTTTATTTGAGGGCTCACGGTTTCAGAGGTCTCAGTTCTTAGAAATCCAGCATCATTCCTCCAGGGAGGCTGAACATCATGGTGGAAAAGTGTGGCAGAGGGAAGCAGCTCACATGGTGCTCAGGAAGCAGAGAAGGGCCACTTGCCAGATACAAATAGATGCCCAAAGCCACACCCCTAATTGTCTCATTTCTCCTCTGAACCTTCTGGTACTTTCTCACACATGAGATTTTGGGGGACACCTCACATCCAAACCATAACACTAATGGAAGGAAGGAAGGTCACTGAGGTCATGCCTTGAAGAAGATATTGGGACTCCAGTCCCTTCCCCCATCCCACCTCTCTCTTGGCTTCCCAGCTGCCATGAGATAAATAGACTGTCTTCATGATGTGCTTCTGCCAAGATGTATTATCCCACACAGGCCCAAAGCAACAGGGCCATGTGACCAACTGAAACCATGAGCAGAAACAAACCTTTCTCCTTTTAAGTGGAATCCCTCAGGTACTTTGTCACAGTGATTGAAGGCTAACTGACAATTTTCTACTTCAGAATATAGAACTTGTCCCCTCTCCAGCACTCCCCTCATTTCCTGACCTTAAATTTCTGAACTCCTAGGGTGGGAGTTGCCTTCACCTACAGTCTGCTACATGATACCTTTTCTTGTCTTAATGGACACAAGCACACACATTTTCTGACTCCTGTGATCCAGGCAATGCTTTGATTTACCAAAATCTACTGCAAATGCACTAGAACTGCTAGGTGCTAAGGGCTGGGTGCTCCCACTTATGAAGTCCTTGCCCCCACTTAATACATGAAGGCTAATTGATGGACACTGTATGTCAGTAGCTCTTAGAGTTTTGTTCTGAAGCGGCTTCTGTGGTCAATATAGAAAAGCTCTTTTCTCCCTACCCATTACATTGCTTGGAAGAAATCTAACTTTAGGGATTCAGCAGACCTGATCCCACCAGATCCCTAAATCAGTATTGATGCTTCCCATCATTTGGTCTTTTTAACAAAGAGTACACTGTCACTTCATCCCTCACAAATAGCTTCACCAAGAACACTAATTTGGAGGCTGCTCTGGTGAAGTCCAGGCCTCTGCTGTCAGATTTCATTCCAGATTCTCCCATAATGCCGTGGGCAGGCTAGCAATCCCCCCATCACCTCTGGTGTCTTAGGGGACAAATCCCTCCAGTCTCAACACCTGGGTAGAAGCCTCTTTTTCCTTTTGTTTGATTGTGGTCAGAAACCCAAATGGGATTCTATCAACATCACCAGGGAGAATCCTGCCAGGTGTTGACTGCAGAGGATGATGCATCTGTGGTTTAAGGTGACGAGTCTCCTTCAGCAGAGTTCTAAGACTCCCTAGTAGTGGACCCCACTGCAGCAACTTCCAGACTTTGGTCAGCTGTTTCATCAAGCAAAGCAGCTTGGAGGTCCAGTATTGACCTCCATTCTCCTTCCTGGAAAGCTCCTAGTTTCTTAAGGAATTGTGGTTCCTTTGGAAAAACAATTTGCACCTAATAGTTTCATGGGTGATTCTTAGAATTTAGTCATTCATGTATGCTCACAGGAGAGTATTTCAAATAAGAGAACTGACATGTTTTATTTAACAGGTAAGAATGATGTGTGGATTTTCAACATGTAGACATGGGATTTATGGATCTCCATTGGTTATCTTGCTCTGGGTTCCACCAATGTTAGAGATGGTTTTGGCAGCAGGAGTAGGAGCATTGCTATTCTAAGCAACCTGCTTATGTGACATGTTTTCAAGTCCTGCTCCTGTATGTGTGCGTATGTGGGTGTATGTGGGCGTATGTGTGTGTGTGTGTGTGTGTGTGTGTGTGTATACGTGTGTGACTTTCACTTGGTAATTAAATGCTCTCAGTTATGCCTGGTCACATGGTTTCATGAATTTGAAATTATTCAGATAAGGATAACAACAAACCTAAAACTATGGGAAAGGTGTTACTTTCCCAGGAAGCTGCTGTTCTGCTCAATATTTAAGGAACATCAGTGTGTCTTTTTCTATCACATTCTGCCATAGCTCCAAATAGAAACTAGAGAGCTCAAGGTCACTTCAAACACCTTTAGGTTTGCAGGACCATAAGGGTAGCATTTCAGCCACACCAGAAGGAGAACCTTCTCTTGTTTTGAGCCATTTAAAGTTGATTGCCTCATGAAATTCATTTGGAAAAACAAGACACACAGAATCAAAGGCAGTTCCTTAGCAAGAGTGAAGCAGGAGGCATCACAATACCAGACCTTAAACTATACTACAGAGCAATGGTAACAAAAACACCATGGTATTGGCACCAAAACAGACATGTAGACCAATGGTACAAAATAGAAGACACAGAAAAAAACCCACATAATTACAGTTATTCCATACTAGACAAAGGCACCAAAAGTATACATTGGGGAAAGATAACCTATTCAACAAATGGTACTGGGAAAACTGGAAATCCACATATAGCAAAATGAAATTAAACCTCTATCTCTCACCCTGCTCAAAAATCAACTCAAAGTGGGGTTGGGGCTGTAGCTCAGTGGTCCAGCGCTTGTCTAGCACACGTGAGGTAGTGTGTTCAATCCTCAGCACCACATAAGAAAATAAATAAATAAAATTAAGGTGTTGTTATCCATCTACAACTAGAAAAAAAAATTTTTTGCAGGGTGAAAAATAATTTTTTAAATCAACTCAAAGTGGATCAAAAACTTAGATACTAGAACAGAAAGAGACCCTGCACTAATAGAAGAAAAAGTAGGCCCAAATCTTCATCATGTTGGCTTAGGACCTGACTTCCTTAACAAGACTCCTAAAGCACAAGAAGTAAAATCAGGAATCAATAAATGGAAGCTGGGCATGGTGGCACACACCTGTAATCGCAGCAGCTGGGGAGACTGAGATAAGAGGATCGAAAGTTCAAAGCCAGCCTCAGCAAAAGCAAGGCACTAAGCAACTTAGTGAGACTCTGTCTATAAAATATAAAATAGGGCTAGGGATGTGGCTCAGTGGTCAAGTGCCCCTGAGTTCAATTCCTGGAACACCTCCTCCAAACCCCGGAAAAAAAAAAAGAGTCTATAAATGGAATGGATTCAAACTAAAAAGCTTCTTCTCAGCAAAGAAAACAATCAGTAACATGATAAGAGAGCCTACACACTCTTTACCACACTCACCACAAATGAAGCACTAATCTCCAGGATATACAAAGAACTCAAAAAACTTAACACCTTCGGGCTGGGGATGTGGCTCAAGCGGTAGCGCACTCGCCTGGCATGCGTGCGGCCTGGGTTGGATCCTCAGCACCACATACCAACAAAGATGTTGTGTCCGCCAACTAAAAAATAAATATTAAAAATTCTCTCTCTCTCTCTCCTCTCTCACTCTCTCTTTAAAAAAAAAGAAAAAAAAATTAACACCTAAACCACAAATAACCCAATCTATAAATGAGCAAAGGAACTGAACAGACACTTCACAGAAGAAATACGATTGGTCAACAAATATATGAAAAAAATGTTTAACATCTTTATTAATTTTAAAAAAATGCAAATTGAAACTACATAGAGATTCCATCTCATTACAGTCAGAATGACAACTATCAAGAACACAAGTAACAATAAGTGTTGGCGAGAATGTGGGGGAAAAGGCACACTCACACATTGCTGGTGGGACTGCAAAATGGTGCAACCACTCTGGAAAGCAGTATGGAGAGTCCTAGAAAACTTGGAATGGATCCACCATGTGACCCAACTATCCCACTCCACAATTTATACCCAAAGGACTGAAAATCATCATACTACAGTGACACAGCCACATCAATATAGCAGCTCAATTCACAATAGCTAAACTATGGAACCAACCTAGATGCCCTTAAGCAGGGGAATGGATAAAGAAAGTATGGTACTTGTACACAATGGAGTATTACTCAGCCTTAGAGAAGAATGAAATTATGGCATTGCGGGTAAATGGATAGAATAGAGAATATCATGCTAGGTGAAATAAGCCAACTCCCCAAAACCATAAGCCAAATGTTTTCTCTGATAAGCGGAAGCTGATCCATAGTAGGGTGGAGGGATAGGGAAGAATAAAGGATCTTTGGTTTGTGTAGAGGGGAGTGAGGGGAGGGGGGGCTGTGGGGATGGGAAGGACAGTAGAATGAGGCAGACATTATTACCCTATATACATGTATGATTACACTACTGGAGTGACTCTGCACCATGGACAGCCAGAGGAATTGGTCCCTGTCCCCAGTGCCAATCAATGCCAATGTGTCTCTCTTGATCAAGAGGGACGGGGAGGGGGAGGGGGTTAAAGAAACTTCAAGGGTTACATTCCAGGTGTGCTCTGGTAGGGGGACCCCAGGGTGCCCTGATGGTGTGTTAGGATTCACTTTTAATTTGGGAGATATTCACTTCCCAGATCCTCAGCAGGCATCTCCTTCCTGTAGTGGGTGTGTTCAAGGGCATTAAACTAGGGGAAGAAAAGGTAACACTGTCTCCCTAATCTGGTTAGGGAGGGGAGAGGGGAGAAGAGAAAAAAACATTTTGTAAAAATATAAGCTTTACAGGCTGGGGTTGTGGCTCCATGGTAGAGTGCTCACCTAGCATGTGCGAGGCCGTGGGTTCGATCCTCAGCACCACTTAAAAATAAATAAAGGTAGTGTGTCCAACTACAACTAAAAAATAAATATTTTTAAAAAATAAGCCTTAGAGCAATGAGGGCTACATTCATAAGGTGAAGGTACCACTGTTACAAAATAAGAAGTTGTGCTCCATTTGTGTACAACATGTCAAAATGCATCCTACTATAAAATAAATAAAAAAATTTAATAATAAATAAATACAGTTGATTGCCATCTGTGTACCTCAGTGCTGACACAGTACACCCAGATGCGATGAATAGTGCCTCCAAATGCAGAAAAGACTACAAGGCCTGGTGGGTGACTCTTTGTTCAAAACTGTGCATTTAAGGAAAAGCAAATTTTTCTGTCTTTGAGGCAATGTGCGGATGGTACCCAAATGATTTGACTCCTAGAACTGTGCCAACATGTCAGGTCCAATGAGTTCCAAGAGATCTATCTTCCATTTCCTGATACCTCTGTGTTGTGCAGTGCATCTAGAGCACCTGCAATTTCCTTCTCACTGCATCAAACCAACATCATGTAATTCCCTACTTAGATCTGCAGTCCGATGGGATGGGATATGACCAGACCCTATTACATTTCTCCCCCAATGCTGTGATACCTTGAGAATCTATTCCCACTAGTATTTCCCTGATGTTTGCCGATATGACTTTACAAAATCTTGCAAGTCTTAAAGTGTGAGAATCTTCTCCTCCATTGTTTTACATTCTAATTGGCCCCTGAGACACAGAGGACCTAGTTATCCTGGAGGGATGAAGGATAAGAGAGAGGAAGCATGAGGGGAATTGCTGTCTTCCTTCACCAGAACTCACAGGATATGAAGTTACTACAAACTGGGAAGGCAGGATTCCTTTCCCAGATGGATGTAGGAGCACTTTGGTTGGCAAGGGAGGTCCTGGTTCTCAGGGTCCAGTTCTTACCCAATTGGTGTGCTGCTCTTTAAAACAAGATAATTGAAAAGGCTGAGAATTCAACCTACTTTGAAATTCAGCAACCTGCAGGATCTGACTCTGTATCTGATTTTTGGCTGTGGGAACTGAGCGATTATTTTGTAGTAGTCAGAGAAAGCTTCTGCTTGTCTGATCATGCATTAAACTGAGAATTTTTAACATTGAGCTTATCTCCAGCACATTTAGAAGCATCTAAGGCAGCCCACAAACCTTATAGTCCTTATTTTTCCTCCCTATACTTTTCTATCACAAGAGTCATTCAATATGTCTGTGTCTTACCTTCAATACACACTTTGTTCCAGGTAACTCTAGGTGATCATTTAGAGCTGGGTGCTATGAATCACCAGCATCTCACCATATAATAGTAATATTTATTAGATGACTCAGATGAGTATCTATTATACAGGAAAGACAAAATAATTTTTTGCCAGGTTTCTGTTCTCAAGACTAAAAGGCTCAGGGATCACTCCAATTAAACTGGGCTGACTGGGCTGCACAAAATAACCACACAAGAGACTCAAGTATCTTTTTCTTTGGGGTCACTGTAATGGCTACTCAGAACTTAAAGATCCTCAACGAGAGAGAGAGAGAGAGAGAGAGAGAGAGAGAGAGAGAGAGAGAGAGAGAGAGAGAGAGAGAGCGAGCGCATGCACTGACCCATTTTGTTGAGGAGAAACTATTCAGATGAGGCAAGGGGTCAGGTTTCAGGGGACTGAGTCTATCTTCAAGATGTCCACTGTCAGCAGGTTGACTGACACCTGGGTAGGCCACACCCAAGGGCATAGTAAGGAAAGGGAACACACACAACGCACTTCTATGGAAAATTCTATCCTAACAGGGCAAGGGATTATATTACAAAGGAAAAAGTGAGCATAGCTCCACCCATGGGGCTATAGCCATGGGTGGAGACACACCCATGCATAAGACACAGTCCCTGGAAAGCAAGAAGGGTGGTGAAAGCTCTGCCACATTTCTGTGACTGAGCACCTCAGCACCCAGCTGGGGAGTGTGACTCAGTCACGTGCAAGGTTGGTCTACCACATATTCCCCCCTTTCTTAATATATATTTTAAAAATGCAACTGGGAAATTCTATCTTTCAGTCACTTGACTCTTCGTCCAAGGTCATCATGATCCACTATTGAAACACAAAAAGAATTCGTAGAAAACATACAATCTTCATAACACAATCAACTTGGAAGATCCAGGTTATTATTATTATTTCACCAAACACTCATCAGAGGATTCTTAATCTTTTCCTAATTTTATTGGGAGGCATTGTGTTTGGCCATAGTAACAGACATTTTCATTGGCATGGCATATAGGCCTCTCCATAAACCACAGAGCAGAGGGCTCACTCACATTATTTATTACATTGTCTTCTAGAGCATTGTTACTTAGTTCTCATCCTTCCATCAGCACTTATCTGACCATGAAGGATTTTGGAATTAATTTAAGTCAAATATTAAGAAAATCCACATATTGTAAGTTTTAAGACATAGCCACAAAGGCTGCAATTGAATAAGCAAGAAATAACATTTAAAGTAGTCACTTCAGGGATTATGAGACCAGCAGTTTGCCTAGGTCTGGGTAATTGACATACACCTGTTTCAAAGCCTGAATATTAACCTCAGCATTTTATAGATCTGAAATATTAGCTGGCAATAACTAATGATGCAACAAGTTGTATTCTTACAGTCTACAGGATATTTATCATCTTTTTTCTTAATTCTCACATTTAAGCAGTTTATTAGATCTGTCAGTAATATAAGTACAATTGGAAAAATCTATTTAATAATCTTTCCAACAATTGTCCATATAGGTAAACATAGTCTTAGCCACTAAAGTCCAGCATAATTGGCTGGCTTAGGTTTCATATCTGCCGTCTAGCATAAGTTCCTGTCACTAGTGTGGTCAATTAGTTGCTCGGCTACCTCGGCTATCTCAGTCGTGGGGGGCAGAGATGTGGAATCAACACACAGACTCCAGGAGCTGGTGAGAACTGACTGGTGACAAACCTCAAGTCAACGTCCAGTAGCTCAGTTTATTTTTGAAATGCACACAACTGTTATAGGGCTCGAGTGGGGCGTGCCCGTCAATCATACATAAGCAAGACAACATCCATAAGCCAATCATCTTCTGCCTAATGTAACCCCACTGTGAGGAACTCTAAATGCTCGCAGCTGTTAGTTGCAACTGAAGGCTGTTCCAACATCTCCTCCCCTTTTATTAAATTTACGGTTGCAATGTAGAAACCTGTGGAATTAAATTTTGTCTGAAAAAGATATCTTTCGTTTGCATTTACAGGTGGGCATTTTTAAAAATGAACTCTCTGAGCAGCTCCAGTAGCAATCTGAAACAGGAAGTACAGGTGAGCAGCTGGAAGGCAGGACCAGAAGTCCTGTCTGAGTGACTGTGGAAGAACCAATCGGAAGACCATGAAAGTGTGGGAGGTGGAACCAGGAAGACCCCTCCTCCGTCCAGGCGCTACATGATTACCATGGTGACACAAGCAATAGGAGTCTGCTGCTCATTGTCTCTCTGACAAAAGTTTCCTGAGAGTTTTCCTAGCCGATTGCATTTCATTTGATTTTGTCTGCATTTCCCCCGCCTGGCCAAGATCCTACTGTGGTAGCAGCTTGCTGTGTCTCTGTGACCTGCCTTTGCAGCCTGTGTATCCTGCACCCTGCACCTCTTTCTGTGATACGTGGGTGCTCCAAGAGTTTATTAGCAGCAGATGCCAGCGTTACCATCAGATATGAAGTTAGTCTGTGTTCGGCATTCAGGTCAAGTCATTTAAGGGTTCAAAGCACTGCTGGCCACAGGGGCTAGGACCTCATAGCGAGCAGCAAGCAGCAGCTAAAGTCTCCCCTCCTCAGCAGCTGAGTTACAGCCATTCTGATTCATAGGACAATCATGTAGCAAAGAGTCAGTACAAACTTTCTGAGTACTGAAAAAAAACAATAGAAAATTGAAACTTACTTCTCTCCAGGTAAACATCACAACATTTTCTCTCCTTTTTGCCCACTCTCCTAGCAAAACTTTTAAAACATAAAGCCCAACAAATCTTTTATAAAGATTTACAAAAACAATTCAAAAAAGTCCATAAAAGCACTCTTTCCATGGAGAGGACTCAAATCAACAACACAGCCCATTAATCATCTTAATAACTCTTTACATTTATTTAGAGTCTCTAGAATATATTAAATATATATAAAAATTATACCCCAATATTAAAAATTTTAACATCACAGATTTTCCTTCTGTCTAATTTACTTATTACAAGTCTGCCCACGATACTCTGCAATCCTCAGTATGCTTAACTTCTGAAGAGAACTTTCAACTCACTAAACTTCTAATATTTAAATTGGAGTCCCCTTAAGAGCCAGCATTTGTTGCTTTTGTCCCAGCAGCTTAAAGACTCAGACCTTTGGCCCCATGCTGGGCACCAACTGCAGGTTTCTGTCGGGGGTCACTCCAATTAAACTGGGCTGACTGGGCTGCACAAAATAACCACACAAGAGACACAATACCTTTTTCTTTGGGGTCACTGTGTCAGCTCCTTTGACCTTAAAGGTCCAAAAGGAGGGAGGGAGGGAGGGAGGGAGGGAGGGAGAGGGAGGGAGAGAGAGAGAGAGAGAGAGAGAGAGAGAGAGACAAGAGACACAATACCTTTTTCTTTGGGGTCACTGTGTCAGCTCCTTTGACCTTAAAGGTCCAAAAGGAGGGAGGGAGGGAGGGAGAGGGAGGGAGAGAGGGAGAGAGAGAGAGAGAGAGAGAGAGAGAGAGAGAGAGAGAGAGAGCCCGCGCTGACCCCTTTTATTGAGGAGAAGCTATTCAAATGAGGCAAGGGGTCAGGTTTCAGGGGGCTGAGTCTATCTTCATGATGTCCACTGTCAGCAGGTTGACTGACACCTGGGTAGGTCACGCCCAAGGGCACAGTAAGAGAAGGGGACACACACAAGGCACTTCCATGGAAGATTCTATCCTAAACAGGGCAAGGGGTTATATTACAAAGGAACAGGTGAGCATAGCTTCACCCATGGGGCTGTAGCAAGACACACCTGTGAGGTTGGTGGTGGCAATTTGGAGGCAACTTAGTGGCAACTTAGAACAAATCAGCCCACACTGGAAAAGAACATCATCAATGGATGCCTGCGGAAATGCCTGTCAATCAGCCAGATCTCCTAACTAACGCCTGTCAATTAACAGGACCCCCCTGGCCAATCCTGGAGTTCAGCCAATTACCCTGACCAACTCCAAAGGGGCAAGGGACCCTAGAAACACCTTTTCCTGTCCTGAGCCCTTCCCTTCCTGCTGTAAGCCCCATAAAAGTCCAGTCCAGTCGAGCTTCCATGCGGTTTCTCCTCAGACCCTTCCCCTGTCCCCTCTGTGGGTCTGATCGAGTTCCACCCGGGAGTGATATCTCAATAAATCCTGTTCAGCGATCCTTTTAAATCTGTCTCCTTTGCCATTGCCTGCCCCGATTGATCTGACAACACCCATGCATGAGACACCGACCCTGGAACCCAAGAAAGGTGAGGAAAGCTCTGCCACATTTCTGTGACTGAGCGCCTCAGCACCCATCCAGGGAGTGTAACTCAGTCACATGCAAGGTTGGGCTCCCACAATTTTTAAATCAATTAAATAAAAATATTAGATCCTTCATTTAGATAGAGAATTCCATATTCAATTTTCCTTTAAAGGCTTTTGTGAGCAACTATTTTATATCATCTTGTATTAGTCAAATATCTAGTAGGGGGCTAGGGATATAGCTCAGTTGATAGAGTGCTTGCCTTGCATGCACAATGCCCTGGGTGTGATCCGCAGCATCAAAAAAAAAATAATAATATTAACAGAGACAGCATTCTTTGTCTCTACTCAAAAGGGAAAAAGCATACTAAAAAAGTGTATTTTTAGGGGCTGGGAGTATATCTCAATTGGTAGAGTGCTTGTCTTCCATGCACAAAGCCTTGGGTTCCATCCCCAGCACCACAAAAGAAAAAATATTCTTGTGGGGGTAGGGGTTGAGGAGCACACCTATAATCCCAGCAGCTGGAGTGGCTGAGACAGGAGAATTGGGAGTTCAAAGCCAGCCTGGGCAAAAGCGAGGCGCTAAGCAACTCAGTGAGACTCTGTCTCTAAATAAAATACAAAACAGAGCTGAGGATGTGGCTCAGTGGTCGAGTGTCCCTAAATTCAATCCCTGATACCAAAATTTTTTTAAAAAGTACTGGAGATGTGGCTCAGGAGGTAAGTGCCCCTGAGTTTAATCCCAGGTACCAAAAAAAAAAAAAGTAGTTTGAGTTTTTCATCCACTTCAGGATAGTGATACTGCCGGTGATCACTGATGAGTCCTGCTTCCCCACATGCTGAAGTTTGAACATTAGAGAAGCACGCAGAGGCAAGCCTATGAAGCAGGGTTTATTTTAAAAGGGGTTGGTATACCTGATCCGTGGGACCCCAATAGACCTCCAGGAGCCAAATCTGATGCAATCACACAAGAGTCTTTATTGCAAGCTTGAGCCTGGACTCACACCCATTTCCATTGCAGCTGTCCCAGGAAGTGAGTCCTGATCCTTTGTTCAGTGAGATTTTATAGGTTTTCGGGGATACTCTATGTGTCACAACATCACACAGCAAATCATTTCACACTGCGGGAAAATCAAACAACAACTCTTGATTAGCATATTCGTTGGTGGGAACAAGTCAGGTAGGGGTGATTGGTGAGTTCAAGTGGTGGATACTTTTGAACTGATTGGTTTAGGCCAGCAGGGGTTGCAAGAGTGTATATGCTAAACTGCAGGGTCCTAATCATGTTGTCATTCAGGAAACTACTGGGAGGGCCACCTGCATTCCAGATATCTTCCTTGTCTCATGCTGATTGGTTGTTGCTTTGGGTCTTTAAGGTCAAAACTTAGGCCTCAAGCATTCTCTGGTCTTTCCAGGAACGTGCATTGCTGAGACAAAGACCTCTGGCCACGGAGTCAGGGATATCTGGCTCCCCAGGGCCTTTCCTGTTATTAATGGACAAATGACACAGTAGGGTGGCTATGTGCCTAGGAACACTCTGTGGGTCACCTTGGTTTCTCAGGGTAACATAGACTTCTCCGGGAGAAGAAGGGGGCCATGGCTGGTGTCCTGGGATCCCCAGAAGTTAGGTCTTCTGCCCTTTTTATATGGCCTAGGCTTCCTTGGTTCTCCTGCCCTCTTCCCCTTATCTTCCTCCTTCCTGCTTATGTGACTAGGCCCAGGAATGCTCGGTGGGGTGGCCAAAAGGTGGGAAACAGTGGGCTGAAGGGGGAAGGACAGGATGGAGCAGCCAAGGACACATTCCCTGTAGGGAGGGGCAATTCTGGGACAGGTTACCTTGGCAACAGGTTGGAGCAGGAGCAGGTTTTGATAAGGGTGGAGGAAGGGCTCCAAAGGAATTAACATTTCAATCCCTCAGGGGACAGTCTCCTACTTCCCAGGACTCAAAATTGTCCTCCTTGATCCCACCTGACTGGATTTACCCATCTATGCTGACTGCCTGTCTAATTCTGGCTTCAATAGGAAGGCACCCTGTATCAGAGATGTCATGGCTGCTGGATGAGCCAGTTCATGTGTCTGCCAATTGTTCTGAGAATTTGTTTAAAGTTGATCTGACCCCTTTCCAGGGTTTGACACAATGAAGTCCCCTCATGGCTTCCATAAATCTCCAACTGTACTATCTCACAGTCCCCCCACCTCCTTTCCTAACTTGTTCAAACCTGTATCCATGCCTCCTGTCTTGGTTCTGTCCTAGTGTGAGGATGGCCTTCGGCCTGAGCCTTAGCAACTCCATTTTGAAAACTCTGAAAGGGTAAAGTGTCTAAGCTGCAAGGCCTGAGTTAAAAAGTGAAGGACCAGGTATTGTTAAGTTTCTCTGCCACACCCAGAACCTGAAATTCCTGAGGCAGTTAAGACAATGCCCTACTGGCCATTTAGCCTAGGGCCCTGTGCAGCTTGTCACTAGGCATACAGGGCCCAAACCAATCAGTTTGAATGTGACCAATCACCCCCGCCTGACCTGTTCCCGCCAATGAATGTGCTAATCATGTATGAGAGTTGTTTTTCAATTTTCCACACCTCATGCTGATTTGTTCTGATGTATGCAAAGCCCCCACCCTCCCCAAAAAGTGTACTTAAGCACTGCTTAACCTCAGCTTTGGGCTCTGGGCTGCTCTCTCTTCTTGAGTGAGCCTGGAGCCTCAGCACGCTGAATTGGATCCTCAATAAATCCCCTTCTGCAATTGCATGAGTCAGTCTCTTGGTGGTCTCTTCCTCTGACCATTCGCCGGACCCTTACAACTCCAGTTTGAAACCTGCAGTGTCCCCAGGCACACCCTCAGAGCCCTCCAGTGTGGCTTCAAACAAGTCACTTCCCCTCACATGATAAACAGAGTGAAGCCTCTGTCAGGCTGTCCTTGCCTGATAAGAGAAAAAGGGGAGAAGATTAGGGTGGAGGTCACCAGATCAGATGCTTCTGACCCCAGGGTAAATGATGTCATGGAGCTGATAAGGATTGCATGGAGGGTCAAAAAGCCCCCAAAATTTAGTATAAATAATAAAGCTGATGAACAGGGATTCAGCCCCCTGAAACAAGGAGGCCCTGGAGCTGGAGAGCCTGATGAGGACCTCTCCTGATCCTCTGCATGATCCTCACCTCTCTCAAACTCTACCACCTAGTCTGGACCTTGGTGAGAGCTGCAACTCCTCCCTACAACCCCCTCCTCAATCAATGGTCCACTCCAAACCAGGAAAAGCCTGCCTTGGTTCCAGACCTGGTTCCTTGGTCTGAGTGAGTGTCCATCTGGTGGTCTTAATGCCTAAGGCTTGAGACTTCTGAACTTAGCATGCAGAGGGAATGTCTGTCAATAGCCTGTCATGATTAAGTGTGTTTTGCAGCACTTAGAACTAGTCTAGAATTGTTTGCTGTGAATTGATCATGTCTATTGCAGTGCCTAGCATTAGGATCATCATTTTTTTGATTAAGAACCTAGAGAGTGAATTGTATTGAGTAATTTGAGTGAATAAAGCATAGAAAGAGGTAGAAGCGCATGGACATTCTTTATTTCTCCCTTCGACTCCATACTTCGCAATTTTGCCCCCTCGTGATACCAGGTCCTATGAAAAATCCCACTGATCTGAGAACATTCTGGGTTGTGGACACTGCTATACATCAGAATCTGGCATTGGCCACCCAGGATTTCCCTCTGTGGAGTCACTTTCAGGCTCTGCCTTAGCCAACATCCTGCCCTGTGCTGCCCTTTGATCCTGTGTCTCTTCCTCCAGTTGTTTCTCTGCAAAAGAAGTTCCAGGCTCTCATTGCTCAGCCCCCTGCAGAGAAATTGCAGTTAGATTCTTACCTCATGACACCAGTGATCTCCAAGAGAACCTGGGGCCAAGGTGAGAACCATAAAGTGGAATTTCAAAGTGTGCATTTTAATCATTTTAGATTCAGGTAAACTAGTTGAAACTATGGCAATCTTTCCCATGGGAAAAAAAAACACATATTTATTTCCAGATAACACACCTAATAATTGCTTCTGCTTTCATTTCCTGTTGGAGAAGAAAAATCCATCCTCTCTATCTCGCCAAATTCCACATTATACAAAAAAGGAACTGATACCAACACCCCAGGAGACCAGATTCCTGCTTGGAGGTGTAAACCTGCTGGGAAACTTTAAAAGCCTAAAAATAATCAATAAGGAACAAAAGACAAGAGATAGGAAATAGTTTTAAAAGCTGGGGCTTGGTGGGTTTAACAGTCCTGGCAGAAACTGGAAATGCACAACAAAAAAGGCCCAAATTCTTTATTTAAGAGGAAAAACAGCAAGAGATTTCAGTGTGGCAGGCTTCCAGAAGAAAACCAGATAAAGACAGGGCTAGGGAGGTTATGCCCACTTCCAGAGGAGGCTGCATTTGACCCTAGGGCTGTGAGCTAAGGTGGGCTGTCTGCTGAATCTGAGCCATCTGCAACTGGTGGGTGCAGGTCAGGAGTTCTCAGAAAAGCAACCCCCCTGTCTTGTGATGGCTCAAACAAACCCACAATTCATACGTGGCTTCCCACAAGAAAACCGGCACCCTGCCATAGCGTGTGATGGGAGGGACTGGAACACATAAAAGCATCAAGAGGCACATCCTGGCCTTGCTCTGGGTGAGGATGGGGAATCTGTTCCAGATGCCAAAAAATGATGAAAAGCTCAGAGGAAAAAAAAAATGTGATTGCTTAAGGAGCTCTCCTTCAGCATCTTCATTAATAATTGCTCAAAAACAAAGCTTCATCCTTGGAGCTGTGGCTGGGGCTCAGTGGCAGAGCGCTCGCCTAGCATGTGTGAGGCACTGGGTTCAATCCTCAGCACCACATAAGAATAAACAAATAAAATAAAGGCATGCTGTCCATCTACAACTACAAAAATTTTTTTTTAAAACAAAGTTTCGTTCTTTCTTCTTTATCTATTAAGATAGTAATGATAGCTGGGCAGGGTGGTGGTGCATGTTGTAATTCCTGTGACTCAGGAGGAAGACAAAATTTGAGGGCATGCTGGGCAACTTAGCAAAACCCTGTCTCGAAATAAAAACGGCTGGAGGTGTGGCTCAGTGGTAGAGCACCCCTGGGTTCAGCCCCCAGTAGTGCTAAAAGAAAAAGTGACAATAAAATACAATCACTGTATCTGAGGTGCTTGGCCAGTGACCTGACATGCTGTCAGTACTTAACCCACTGCCCCTGGTCAGGCAGAGGAAGGCACCCAGGCCAGGGCCAGGGTCTGGATGGGAGTAATGACTGAGACAGGGAACAGCGGTCGGTGACAAGTGCATTTAGTTACCACTCAACTAATCCCTGGCACGTGGGTGTGGTGCCAGTGGAGACTGGCAGGTGGAGCACAGGGGCTGAGGCCCAGCAGGGGCAGTGGGTGGAGATGCAGGGCTGGGCACTGGCAGGTGACAATGACCATGGAAGCCAGGGGCACAAGGGCCTGACGGTGAGGATCAAGATGAGATGATGAGGGGACTGTGGCAAAAGCCTTGGAAGCACCCACATTTGAGAGGTAGAGGAAGAGGAGCCATTGCAGCGGAGTCCACAGAGGACGCCAAGAGGGAGCAGCAGGAGAGCGAGTGTCAGGGAAACTGAGGGGGGAGGCGGGGAAGAGCGAGGGAGGTCAGCCGTGCTAGGTGCTGGGGTGCTAGGACCCTGTTCTGCTCGGCTCTTTCACTGCTGTGACTAAAAGGCCCAACCAGCACAATTGAAGAGGAGGAGAAGCTTATTTGGGGGCTCACGGTTTCAGGGGTCTCAGTCCACAGACAGCAGGCTTCATTTCTCGGGGCTCAAGGAATCAGGAGAGTGTGGTGGAGGGGGGCAGCTCACATGATGATCAGTGAGAGACAGAGATCTCCACTTACCTAATACAGCTGTAACCCAAAGCCCTCGATGTCACCTCCCCAAGCCACATGCTGCCTGCCTTCATCACCACCCAGTTAATCCCATCAGGTGGTTGATTCACTGGTTGGTTAAGGCTCTCACACCCAATCATCTCTCTGATCGTCCTTGCATTGTCTCACACATGAGCTTTTGGGAGACATGTCACCTCCACGCCACAACAGACCTGGTGACCTTATGAGGGGTGGTGGAGAAAGGTCAAGGTGTGAGCGTGTTGGAGGAGGTCGGGAGGTGAGGCTGTGGTGGGGGGGATGGAGATCTCAGTGGAAAGTTGGGATGTGGGGTTAGGAGACATTAAGAAAGAGAGACCTGAGAACGGTAAAGGGCTGTAGCAAGGAGTGGGGCGACCAGGGGACAAACCAGAGAAAGAGGAAGTACATGCTCCTGAAGCAGCAGGAGGAGGAGAAATGGGAACCACAGGAGCAAGCTCTGACCTTCCACACCAGGAACACATCGTCTGCTGTGGGAACAGGAGAGGAACAGGACAGATGTGAATACCTGCAACTCAGATAGAAGTTAGGAAGTCGGATCGTAAAGGCATCCCTTTTCTGTGTTCTATTTTTTTTTCTCTGTGTTTTGCTGAGAATAAGTTGGGGGAGGTTTGGGAGAAGGTGAGAAATAGCACCATGATGAACATGAGGGTTCTGGAGCCAAACTACCTGGATTTGAATCCTAATTCTGATTCTTCACAGCCCAGTGTAGACTTGAGCAAATACCTTATTCTATGTCTCTTTTTCTCATAAGTCAACTGGGGATGATAACACCAGTGTCACAGAGTATTCATGAGGACGAAGTGAGTTAAATCACACAGGATGATTAGACCAGTACCTGACACCTGGCAAGTAGTCGATAAATGCTGGCTACTGTTAATTTATACGGTCTTTCAATATGAGCGGTCATTGTAAAACTGATTGCTGAATGGTTTTAAAGATTGGTTGAGACCAAATATTGAATTTATAACCCGAGAGGTTGATGATTTTGTCAGGCAGCGTGAATGTTATGCAGAGAGGGAAGACTGCAGGGTGCTGAGGCTGTACCTCAGCAGCAGAGCACTCACCTACCACGAGTGAGACCCTGGGCTTGGCCTCTAGCGCCGCTCATAATAATTACAAGGATAATAAATTTTTTTTCAAAATATACAAAAGAGAGATGGAAGACGCTAGATCAATCCAAGGTGTGTGATTTGCAAGGCACGTGAGAACTCCTGGGTAGAGCTCACAGAAGTCACGGAAAGCTACTACAGTCAAGGTTATAGTTTATTATAACCTCGGAAAGGACACAGATTAAAAGTGAGCCCAGGAAGCACACATCAGGAAGAGCCCAGGGAAAGTACCAGACTTTCCAGTCATCCTCTTGTCATGGAATCGGATGAGAGAGCATTACCTTCCTGCTCTGGTGTGTGATACAGTGAGTGGGCAGTTTGCCAGTCTGAGTCTTCATGGTCAAAGGTATTATTTGGCCTCCATCATTGTTTTAGTTGCTTTTTCACCTCTGTGACCAAAGACCTGACAAGAATAATTTTAAAGAGGAAAAGTTTATTTGGGGGCTCCAGTTTCAAAGGTTTCAATCCGTAGACAGCTGACTCATCCCTCAGGCCTGAGGTGAGGCAGAACATCATGGCAGAAGTGTGTGTTGGATTAAAACCATCTGGGAACATCACACCAAGAAACAGAGAGGCTCAAAGTCACATCCCCAATAACTCACCTCCTACAGCCACACCCTACGTTCCCACAGTTACCACCCTATCATGGGATTAATGCACTGATTAGGTCGAAACTCTCAACACCCAATTAGTTGATCTCTGAAATTTCTCGCATCAACTCACACATGAGCTTTTGGGAGACAACTTGTATCTGAAGCATAACAAACATGTAGGCTTTATTAATTATCCACATGGTCAACCTCAGTCTTCAGCCACTTGGAGGTCACCTGATGCCACGTGAACCAAAGTCCCCACTCTAAATTATAGTGTTGGTCTTTGGGGCATGGCTAGCTCTCACCCTAAAATAATCTAGTAGGGCCAGCCTCCATCCCAAATTACACTGTTAGACTGTTCAGTGGCCCAAAGCCCTCCAACCAATCAAAGAAACTCCTTCCAGGTCTGACATTCCAAGGAAAAAACATCACATCCTAAAAGCACAGGGTAGGACCTCGCTTTGGGCCAATCCTGTAACCCACAGACCTGGAACCAACACTCTCCGTGGCTGCTGTGGGCTTGTTTACTGGGAACCTGTCCAGCTCTATCGATGTGTGTGAGCGTCTAGATTCCCAGGAATACGTAAGAGCTCTTCAGAGTCCCTGTGTACACACGTCTCCTATCCAGCTTTTCCTTATAAGCTCTTTGATTATGATTAGCATCAACTGTTATCCTCTCCTGTATACAGCCACAGCCACCAACAACTACTAGTCATTGCTTTCAACAAATGTCCCCTAAGTTAATGACTTGTCTCAGTGGGGCTACTCCCCTATAGACCAAATCCAGACAGCACTGTGCATGGGGTCTTCCTGGGGACCACTGAGAGGTCAAGGGATGGCAACTCTCTGGAAATGAACCTCTGAAAGAGCCCAGTCCCATCGGCTCCTCAAGCGCCTATTGGACCTGACCGCACCCTGGTATTTTCCAAACTACAGAGGAACTGGAGGATGGGAAATGGGACTAGGACAGGTTGAAACACCCAAAACTCCCTGTTCTTATCAAATGTAAGCTGTTCTTCCTGAATAAATAACTTCTGAGGTTGCTGAAAATCAATGACAAATTTGCAGAGTTCTGAAATGGTTCTTCAGGAAGTTAGTAGGTTTTTTTCATTGCTTTCTGGGAGATAAGTTGTGAAAATTCTTCATCATTTTCTGCCCCTCACATTTTGATGTCCATATGAAATTACCAGTTTCCACATTAGTGGTAAAGTTCATCTGTGTTTATATGTTCTTCCCTTAATGATGCATAGAAACCACCTACCATTCTGTTATTGTAAGGGTCCAGCGAAGTGTCGGAGGAAGAGACCACACAAGAGACTGACTTCATGCAATTGGCAGGAGGAAGTTTATTGAACCAGCATGCTGAGGTTCCAGGCTCACTCAGGAAGATAGAGCAGCCCAGAGCCCAGAGCAGAGGTCAAGCAGAGCTTAAGTACACTTTTTGGAGAGGGCGGGGGGCTTTGCATACATCAGAACAAATCATCATGAGGCACGGGAAAATTGAACAACAACTCTGAGACATGATTAGTACATTCATTGGCAGGAACAGTCTGGGCAGGGGTGATTGGTCACTCCTAAGTGGGGTACACATTTAAACTGATTGGTTTTGGGGCCTGGATGCCTACATGCTGAGCTACTCAGAGCCCTTAGCTATTAAACAACCAGGGAATCAGTGGAAATATTTACTGGGCAGTTCCAGTATTGTCCTAACAGCTACAGGGATTACATATTTGGGGGGTAGCAGAGGAATTTTAACAATACCTAGTCTTTTACTTTTTAACCCAGGCCTTGCAGTTTAGAAACTTTACAAGGCCCGGTCTCTTACACTTTAACTCAGGCTTTGCGGCTTAGAAACAGCTTAGAAATTTTACCTTTACATTATGATTTTAGAATACTTTAGAGAAAGAGCAAAGCAGTTAGGGTCTGACAATCCCCTTCAAGAGCACACCCCTCCTATAGACTCCAGGACCAAGCCTCGAACACAGGGAGAAACAGAACCAAATGATGGCAGAGCCAGAGGCAAGAGTATCTGATCCTCTTTACGTCATCCTACTTGTTCTTTTCATGACACCTCAGACTTTCCTCTCTTCTGTAATTATTTCTTCATTCTGTGAAAGTCTGTCTGCCCCTCCCCCCACTTCCCTCAACTAAAATACAGGTTCCAGGAGGGCAGGAACTGTCTGCTTAATACTGCTTGCTGTCTGCTTTATTCAGAAGCCCTAAAATAATACCTGACCCAGGTGTATTCATCAGGATAGTTAATACTACCTATTGTAAAAAAAAAAAAAGTCCTTTACTATTTGACCCAGCTATCCCACTCTTTGGTTTATACCCAAAGGACTTAAAAACAGCATACTACAGTAATGCAGCCACATCAATGTCTATAGCAGCTCAATTCACAATACCTAAGCTATGGAACCAAACTAGATGCCCTTCAACAGATGAATGGATAAAGAAAATGTGGTACATGTACACAATGGAATATTACTTAGACTTAAAGAAGAATGAAATTGTGGCATTTGCAGGTAAATGGATGGAATTTGCTAAGTGAATTAAGCCAGTCCCCCAAAATCAAAGGCCAAATGTTTTCTCTGATAAGCAGATGCTGACCCATAGTGGGGCAGGGGCTGGGGTCGGGGGGGCAGTGGTAGAATGAAGCAAGAATGAAGGAAGTTTGGATTGTGCAGAGGGGATTGAGGGGAGGGATGGGGTGGTGGGGATGGGAAGTCGGCTAGAATGAAACAGACATTATTACCCTATATACATGTAGCATCACACTATTGGTGTGATTCAGCACCGTGTACAGCCAGAGGAATGAGAAGTTATGTTCCATTGTGTACAATTGGGTCAAAATGCATGCTACTGTCACGTAAAACTAATTGGAACAAATTTCTTAAAACCCTTGAATCTCATGATTAATACAAAGTGAGCAGCTCTCCTTAAAGTTGGCAGTGACTCAGGGTTCAGGGATCTACCATCACGAGGCTCTGCCACACTGAGGTCATTTGCTTGAGCCAGTGAACAGGGAGAAGCACACAGCTCTCAATTGTCCCAGCCCAGGAGCTAAGGAATGTCATCATGTTGGCTGATCTGCCCTGCCTACAGGACAGCTAAGGAGGGTCCTCTTCCTGCCTGGCAGGAAGACAAAGGAAAAGAGGTGATGAATGTTTTCTCTATTCTTGTAGACAGGCACTCCACAGATATCTCTTGAAGGAAATAAATCAATTATCTCTAAAACCATTGAGTCTACTTGGGTTTTTTCCTCCCCCTCACCCCCCATAGGCTTGTAACTTTTGTTGCGATTTCTTTCATAACCCCACTTTATGTTTCTGTATGTATTCATGAGACTGTTCAGGTAGACTGCTTCTTTTTGTGGTTGTTGTTCTTTAGATATACATGACAGTAGAGTGTATTTTGACATATTGCATACACATGAGAACATCTTTTTCTAACTAGGATCTCTCTCTTGTTACTGTACCTGATGTGGAGTTCCACTGGTCAGGTAGTCAAATATGAACAGAGGAAAGTTATGTCCAACTCATTCCACTTTCCTATTCCCATCTTTTTCCCTTCCCTTCATTCCCCTTTGTCTAATCCAATGAACTTCTATTCTTCCCTGGACCCTTTATTGTGTGTCAGCATCCACATATCAGAGACAACATTCAGCATTTGGTTTTGAGGATGGCTTATTTCACTCAGCATGACAGTCTCCAGTTCCATCCAAATATCAGCAAATATCATAATTTCATTCTTCTTCTTGGCTGAGTATTATTCCATTGTGTATATACCACATTTTCTTTATGCATTCATTGTTGAAGAGAACCTAGGTTGGTTCCATAGCTTAGCAATTGTGAATTGAGATGCTATAAACATTAATGTGGCTGTGTCGTTATAGCATGCTGATTTCAAGCCCTCTGGGTATATGGCAAGGAGTGGAATAACTGAGTCAAATGGTGATTCCATTCCAAGTTTTCTGAGGAATCTCCATACTGCTTTCCAGAGTGGTTGCATGATTTTGCAGTCCCACCAGCATTGTATGAGTGTACCTTTCCCCCACATCCTCACCAACATTTATTATTACTTGTATTCTCAGCCTCCCAAGCAGCTGGGATGACAGGTGTGCACCACTGCACTTGGCCAAACTGATAGTTTTGAATATGATTTTTAATATTATGCTGGACCTCTTGCTAATAAACCTGTTTGACTCTCAAAGACAAAAAGGAGGCTGACCTTATTTCGGGGCCAGCAGGGCTGGAGCAGGCTGAAGGTCCCTAGCAGAGGCTGGAGAGGGCTGTCCTCATGATACTTTTTTATGTCTTGTATTGTTATGCCAGATTCATGGGACCCCAGTAGACCTCCAGGAGCTGAATCAGATGCAATCACACAAGGGTCTTTATTGCAAGCTTGAGTCTGAACTCACAACCAGTCCTGATGCAGCAGTCCTAGGGAGTGAGTCCTGGTCCTTTATTCAAGAGATTTTATAGGTTTTGGGGGGATACTCTATGCATCACAACATCACACAGCAAATCATTCCATACCTCAGGAAAATGAAAGGACAACTCTTAACATTGATTAGCACATTCATTGGTGGGAACAAGTTGGGTAGGGGTGATTGGTTAGTACAAGAGGGGGATTCCTTTGAACTGATTGGTTTAGGCCACGAGGGGTGTACGTGCTGAACTACATGGTTTCCCAACATGTTATCCACCACCATAAACTACTGGGGGGTCATCTGGCATCCCAGGTATTTCCCTGTCTCATGCTGATTGGTGGTTGCTAGGGGGTTGCTATGGGTCCTCAACCTAGCCTGACTGAGTCAAGGACACCTGGTGCAGCAGACCTCTCCTGTTATTTGCAGACAAACAACTCAGCAGGGTGGGTATGTGCCTAGAAAGGCTCTGTGGGTTTTTCCAAGGACAAGGGTCACGCCCCCTTCCTTGGACAGGCCTTGAGGTAGAAGCTGGTTTCTCAAAAATGGAGTCACATCAGTTTCTCAGTATCAGATCTTCCCACAGCTTCACCCAGCTGCCCCCAAGTGGAGGGAGGGAACCTTACACACTTTATTAACCAAGTGCTTCCTTCTTGGGCCAAGAGCAGAGCTGAAGCAGTTTCCTTAAGAAGGAAACCCATTGGGGCTGTGGCTCAGCTGTGGAGCGCTCACCTAGCAAGTGTGAGGGCCTGGGTTCGATTCTCAGTACCACATAAAAGTAAGAAATAAAATAAAGGTATTGCAACCAACTACAACTAAAAAATAAATATTAAAAAATGCAACCTCATTGGGACTGAGGGGATGGAGAGGACAGTAGAGTGAGACAGAGGGTATGACCCTAGAGATACATGTATGATGATGTGACTCTATGCCATGTAGAGCCAGAGGAATGAGAAGTTGTGCTCCATTTGTGTGCAGTGTGTCAACATGCATTCCACTGCCATCTATAACTAATTAGAGCAAATTTTTAAAAATAGAAGGGAGACCAGCAGAACAGAAGAAGGGGATCAGGGGGAGTGGGGAGGGAAGGGGGAATGAAATTGATTCAATTATGCTGTTTTATTGTTGCCCATATGAGTATATCATAACAAATCTCAAGGTGAAATATAATTATAATATGCCATTTAAAAAGGGAAAAAAATTCAACCTCGTCTGGGGAGTCCAGGGTCATTCTCAGGAAAAGAGACAGTTGAGAAGGACCTGAAATAACATGGATTCCTCTTCCCAGTCCACGGGATGATGGGTTTGCAGGAGTTTGAGGCTTAATTCCAGGTAGTACAGGGATCCAGGAAGGCCACTCTGGCTCTGGTGTGTAATGTGCACAAGAATCTCCTCCAACACACACACACACACTTAGCTCCAGAGAAACCCTGCACAAGGAAAGGAAGGAAAACCTAGAAAGGAAGTTGGGCTCCCACTCGCCACGCTGCCTCCATCAACCCCAATTCAGCGGCAGGACCATCTTCACCCCCTCCGCTGGGGCAAGTCAGCACCTCTTCACGGTGCCCACACCTGGACCTGGGGTCTCAGAATGGCAAGAGTGACGCAGCAGAGGTGGCGAGGCTCTGCCAGCTGCAGAGTCGGGCAAGGTTCTCTTTGGGAGGGCTTCTGAAAGGGAGGGGTCAGAAGCCACAGCAGTGACAGAGGAGGAACCCTGGATGGATGGCACGAGAGCTCTGAGCATGAGGGCAGCTGGGAAGGTGGCAGGAGAAGTGACAGGGCCACATGTGCCCACAGAGGTAGAGATGGCCACCAGGTCAGGCTCATGCAGACCAGCGGCATCTCGAGATGGACTAAAGTCAGAGGAAGTAGGCATCCGCAGGTGTCAGGTGCAGAGTGCAGGTGTCTCCCTAGTGCTGGGTTCTCCTCCCTCCTCCAAATAAGTCATCTTCAAGGCCCGGCCTGGCCTGGTCTCTGGACCACGCTGTAAACACTGGTGCAGGGCCCCTTTCCTTCCAGATGTTTCTCATCAATATCCTGAGAATACAAGAAAGAGGGTTCTCAGAGCAGCTGATGGACGGAGTGGCCCCAGAGAGACCAGAAGACAATCGACACCCATTAACATGAATAGCTTAAGCCAGGGATGGGGGAGCACATGTGTGGTCCCAAGACTTGGGAAGCTGAGGCAGGAGGATTGCAGGTTCTAGGCCAGCCTCAGCAAATTAGTGAGACTATGTCTTGAAATAATAAAAAAAAAAAAACATTAAACCTCTAGGGGATGGGAGGTATTAGGGGTGAACCCAGAAGTGCTTTACCACTGAGCCACATCCCCAGCTTTTTATTTATTTTTTTGAGACAGGATCTCACTATGTTGTTTAGGGCCTACCAAGTCACTGGGATTACAGGCTTGTGCCACCGACAAAGAAAATACAAATTATTTATTTTTTTGTAGTACTGGGTATTGAACCCAGGGCCTTGTGCATACTAGGCAAAAACTCAACCACAGAGTTACATCCCAACTGATTAGTCAGGGTTCTCTAGAGGAACAGAATCAGCAGGAAGTATAATTATCAAAAGGGACCTATTAGGTTGACTTTTACAACCAGGAACTGGATAGTCCACAATGGCCATCTGCAGGCTGGAGAGCTGGGAGAACCAGTAGCTTCAGTCCACGAGGCTGAAGCCCCAGAACCAGAGGGATCCACAGTGCTACCTGGTCTGAGACCTAAGCCTTCTGGAGAATCTCTGTGAGAGTCCACTTGGGAAGAATGAAGAAGCAAGAATCCTATATCCTATCGCAGTAGCAATCAAGAACCCATTCAAGAAGGAGTGAGCTTCATCTGCTGAGGCTTCTTTGTTCTTCCACCTTTTATTCCATCCAAGCCATCATCCTATTGGTTGCTGCTGCCCACACTTAGGGAGAGTCTTCAATTCAGTTGGCTATCCCACATGCCAACCACTCCTAGATACACCCTCATTGACACACTCATAATCCTCTTATTCCTTAGCATCTGTCTCTTTTTTTCCCTAAATATTTATCTTTTAGTTGTAGTTGGACCCAATACCTTTATTTATTTATTTTTATGTGGTGCTGAGGATGGAACCCAGTGCTTCACACTTGCTAAGTGAGCGCTCTACCGCTGAGCCACAACCTCAGCCCCTCCTTGGTATCTCTTAATCCAATCAAGTCGACAATTCAAATTAACCATGACACCAACCCATAAATTTTCTTAATACTCTCAACACAAAAACAGGTAAAAAGGAAAGAAAAAAATGCAGTGGAGATAGCACAGCAGATGCCTGGCTTTGGGCAGCCCAGGGCTGGGTGCCATGAGACCTGGCTGGTCACCACTCACAGCTCTTAGCTTTCTCTTGCCCTTCAGAGAATCCTGTTTTGTCACCTGTGCATAGACTGCATCGTCCTTGGCCCTGGGGTCCTCTGGCAATCCCGCACCTGAGTCTTGATAGATTGGAGCTTGATTCTGTGCCAGGGAAACCTCCAACCCTACACACACATACACACACACACACTTACACTCACACACACTCACACACACGCTCACACTCACACACACACTTATACTCACATTTCCACTCACACTCACACACTCCAACAAACTCTCACACTCACACTTACACTCACACACTCACACTCTAACACATACATGCACTCACACTCATACACACACCCTTACACTCATACACCCACACATGCACTTACACTCACACACACTCACACATGTACTTACACTCACACACACTTTTACACACACTCACACTCATATTTTCACACACACACACTTACACTCACACTCACATAACACACACAATCATACTTACACTCACACACACACTCATACTCATACTCACTCTCACACTCACACACAATCACACACTCACTCTCACACCTTCACACACACACTCACTTACACTCACACTCACATTCACACAGGCACTTAAACTCATAAACACACACACAGTCTCACACATGCACTTAAACTCACACACTCACACACTCGCACTAACACACTAAAACAAACTCACACACTCATATTTACACTTTCACACTCACACATACTCATTCTCACATACATTCACAATCACACATTCACTCTGACACACACACTCACACACTGTAATACACACACTCAGACACACTCACTGGAACACACACACTAACTTATACACACTCATTCTAACACACCCACACTGACACTCACCCATAGTCACACTCACACATGCACTTACATTCATATACACACACTGTCATATGCACTTACACTCACACTTTCACACACACACTAACACATTGTCACGTACATAGTCATACACTCACACACAAACACAATCACACTAACACACGCTCAGACTCACACACTAACACACTCATACTTACACTCTCACACTCATACAGACTCACACTATCACACTCATGCTTATACTCTCACACTCATGCTCACACTCTCACAATCACATACACTCACTATCACACACACTCACAATCACACACACTCACACTTTAACACACACTAACAGTCACAATCACATATGGACTTATATACACTCATACACTCACACTCACACACACTCTAACACACACTAATATATACACTCACACACACTCACTCTCACACACTCACACTCTAACACACACTCACTTATACACACTCATTGCAATACACACACAATCTAACACATGCACTCACACTCACCACAGTCACACTCACACATGCACTTACACTCATACACACACACTCTCACATGCACTTAAACTCTCACACTTTCACACACACACTAACACATTGTCATGTACACACACTGTCATATACTCACACACACAAACACAATCACACACTAACACACACTCAGACTCACACACTAACACACACTCATACTTACACTCTCACTCTCACACACCTTACACTATCACATTCATGCTTACACTCTCACACTCGTACATACTCACTATCACTCACACACACACACTTTAACACAAACGCACTCACACTCACAATCACACATGGACTTATACACACTCTTACACCCTCACACACTCACTCTAACACACTCACACTAATACATAAACTCTCATACACACTCACTCTCACACACATTCACATTCTAAAACACACTCACACTCTAACAGACATGCACTCACACACGCACTTACACTCACACACATGTACTTACACTCATACACACTCTCACACACACACACACTAACACATACACACACTAACGCACATTAACATATACACACACTCTCACACACACACACACACACACTCACACACAGAGCCAGGACCCAAGGCCATCATGGCTACACCCATCATCCCCTCTACAAGGCCTCTTCCTGCCATTAAAATGCAGGAGGAAGGAAGTCCAGGATCCAAGGGGAGAGGGGAGACATCTGGACCCAGAAAGGTAAGTGCAACCTGCCTCTCTCCATCTCCATCTCCTCCTTCTTCTTCTTCTTCTTCTTCTCTCGTAAGTGCCAAAGGAACAGGAACCCTCCGACTCCCAGGATGAAAAACCCAGCCAGGAAGGCCCCTATGGCGCCTCTCGAGTGGCCAGCTGTGGGCGTTCGTTTCCAGAGTTAGGAAAACAAGAGAGTTAAGAAAGGATACGGCAGAAGAGCAGCTGACACACCCATTGCCAGGGGAGGTGGAGAAGGCGTAGGTGTTAGGGGGGCCTGGTGCAGAAGCCGCAGAGGGAGGGCGTGGCAGGTCCACTCATTCAAGCAGTGGCCCAGGTCCTTCGTGGAGCAGGGGAGACGGGGATGAGCAAGGTGGGGTCTGTGCACAAGTCATCACCAGGAAGAGACAGAAGCTCTCAATCACCAGGTGAAGGATCTCACTATAGTAGAGGTTGACCCATGTCCAAGGTCTCCAGTGAGACCCCCAGGGACATGCACAGTCACCTGTGTGTGGGGAGCGGCAGGGGTTTCACAGATACTCAGTGTAACGGAAGCGTCCCCCAGGGGAGGGACAGCACAGGAGGCAGGGCTAGGTGGGGAGGCCAGGAGGCAGCCGTGAGTCCAGGAGGTTTGGTGGGCCATGTTGAACTTCCTCTGAGACTCCAGGGTGGAGGGGGACATGACCAGGGGTGGGGACTGCACTGACCAGTCAGGCTCCTCCAGCAGCCCCTGGGGGAAGACTGAGAGAGGACGGGGGCACACGGGTCCCAGGCATTCGGGGTCAGTGAAACACCTACTGGGCGCAAACTGCCCAGAACTGAGCTGGACACCTGGCTAAGAGGAGAGAAGGATGTGTCCCCTGCCCTCATGGTGTCCCACTCAGGGTGGACTCAGACCCAGAAAGGGATCTTTCCACTCAGGGGGGATGGCCGTGGGCAGCTCCTTAAAGAGGCTGCGCCTTCAGAGCCGGCAGTGGCTTCACACGTTAGGGAAGGTCAGCAAGCAGCTGTGTCCCTGTGTGGATGAGGCCACCATCAGGGACACAGGACCTTCTAAACCCTACATTCTATGGGGACTAGGTGGAGGTCCACCCCTGAGATGACACAGACAAAGGCCACAATCTGATCTGTATTTCCAAAGACGACTCTGGACACAGGGCATGGGGACGGGGTGGGACAGGTCCTGGAAGACTGCCCCTGGCCCACGGGGAAGGGCCTGGAGGTGAGGGATATTTAAAGACAGTCCTGAGCTGGATGCCACCCCACACTTCTGGATTGGAGTGACCAAGGGAAGGCAGTGCTCTTCATAAACACAGCAGCAAAAAAGCCAGGGACCCTCGGGCTCCAGAGCCACCTGACCACTCCCTGTGCCCCTCCCTCCTGCAGGTGCACTCACCTGGGCTACAGAGGTCAAGGAGCTGTAAGGTGGCATTTTTCTGGTCCACTGGGTTGCTGAGGACGCAGGTGAGGCTGACATTGGGCTGCCTCAGTGGCAGGCTCAGGGCCAGGGTCCAGGGGTTGGGGGGTCCTGGTGCCCCTCTCTGCTCCAGCTCACTGGGGGGGCCCTGGACCTCCCAGGTTACATTCAGGACCTCTAAAGCCTCTCGGGCCCCACAATCCAGAGTGACATTGCACCAGCTGGGCGTGATGGACGCTGACGTGGTCCGGATCTGGGCAAGGGGCACAGGATCTGAGGAAGGAGGGGACAAAGGAGACAGCCTCACACATGCCACACATTGTCCTCCAGAGTCTCACTGACCAGAGGCAGGAGCCCTAGGAGGAAGCTGGGAGAACATTACAAATAAAGCACAATTTCCCCAGAGCTACATGTTGACAAGTGACAGCAGCCACTTTATTAAGCTCATGTGATCTCACTAGATGAAGCAAGTCTAACTTTTTTTCCCATGAGAACATGATGGCTGAATCCCAGTTTTTAGGGACCATTATTTCTAGAAGATAGGGGTCTTCTGGAAGGGGAGGAAGCGTGGGACAGAAGTGCTTGTCTGGGGCCAGGGTCCTGTGTCCTGGGCCTTGAGCTGAGACAGTGCCTGGGACTGCACAGCCCGACTGAGGCAGGACACCAGGCCAGCTCTGGGAGGACCCAGAAAGCTGTTTTAAACCACGAGTATACATTGTTAAAACAGCAAAGGAAAACTAACACACAAAAGCAGTAAATTTAGTCTTACAAAGAAGAGGAAATGTTACTGAGAAAATGGCCAAATCCATTTCGTCTCCCAAAACACAGATGTGATTTTTCTCCCTGGTATAAAACCTCAGCTCTACTGTTTATGATGAATATCTGACTTGTTGGTGCCTGAGGAGAATCCTGCAGCATGTGGTCTCAGAGCCTCCTAGACTCAAGGAAGGAGGCTGGCCCTGGGACTAGATGAGGGTGTCACTTACCATAAACAGTGAGGTGGAAAACTTGTTTAATTTCTCTTCCTGTCTGAAATCTGGCCTGGGCCCAGTACTGCCCACTGTCCTGTGAGGTCAGATTGTTAACCTCAGGGATGACATACTGGGCACCTGGACCCTCTGCTTGTACTTGTCCTGGAGACTGAGCCACTGTGGATCTTCTGTCCCATTCTGGAGTCTCAGCATGTATATGCAGTCTGGATCAGAGCCCAGGCCCCAGTAGGTCTCTATCTTGGGATCCTCTGGCTCCTGGATCACTTGCAACAAGACCGAACCTCCCCGGATCGCCTTCAGATAAGTGCGGGTTCTGAAACCTTTAATCCCAGAACCATGAGCTCCAGAACTCTTGGCTAAAGTGCTGCAGGCACCTAGGGCATTGGGAAAGAGAACATGGATATTTCCTCAAGGAGAACAAGTGAAACAGACATTTTCTTCTTAACCAGTTCACGCAGCACCTTCCTTGACCCAGGGAGGCAGCCTTGTACAGTGAATTGGAACCAATTCTGGGATCAAATCCTGGTTCTGCTGAAGGTATTTCTGGGTGGGTTACTTCCCTGGAGTAACCTTCATTTCCTTATCCGTCTTGACATGGTGACATGAACTAAATGACACTGTGAATTGAAAGCGCCTAGCTCACTGTCTGGTACATGATGAGTGTGTAAGTGTAGGAGGTGGCTCCTCATGTCACTCAAGGATCCCTCTGGTGTTCACACCTCTGTGTCATCCTCCCCCACAAAGAGTGTGCACCTAGCAAAAATGATGGGATGTCACTTAATACAACCATTTTCAACCAGAGCACAGGTTCCTCCTGGCTAACTCCTGCTCCCTGTCCTCGGCCTCTCTCCTGCTCACTCTAGTGAGGCCAGTGGCCATACTGACAGCTGCCCCGTGGAGACACCCACGTGGCAAGGTCCTGAGGGCAGCCCCTGGCCAATAGCTAGTGAGGAACTGAGCTTCCAGGCAGCCGCCACAGGGAACTGCATCCTGTCCACAGTCCCACTGTGATGAGCTCCAAGCAGAAGCTTCCCAGTGGAACCTCGAGATGGTGGCACCCAGAAAACACCTTGATCTGTTTCTGCAAGACCCTGGGCCAGAGACCCCGCTGTCGAGCAGTGCTGACCCCAGACCCATGAGGGAGAACTCCTGATGTCGCTTTTGGGCAACCAGTCAGGGGGCAGCAGGTTGCCCCACAGATTAAAACATTCCTGAAGGTGCGTCCCCTTCCCCTTCTTCTAGAAAGTGAGTCACTCAACATAGTGTTGGTCGTGCCGTGGAATCGGTTATAAATCTCTGGGACGTGGGACAGGGAAATTCACGTCTCATTCGTAGGACATTGAGAGACAGTGAGGGCGGGGTTCCGCATGAGTGTGGCTCCGCCACCTTAAAGCTGAGCTGAGTCCACCGCATCCTCTCAGCCTCCCAAGGTCCCACACAGGGAAGGGGGACAGAGTCACACCTGGTTTTCCCCTGCAGCAGCTCAAGGGTGACCAATGTATTTCACGTTTTGAGACCAGATGATGATGGAAATGTGGAGGAGCAAGTGGAGCAGTTGGTGAACACACGTTCGAGCCACCAAGAGAGAACTTTCTTGGCAGCCCCTGGAGTCCCCATCAGTGTTCCTTAGTGGCTGTCCCCTGCACGGCCCTGGACAGCGGCCTCCATGAGCCCTTCCTCTGCCATCAGGCACAGCCCCAGGGAACCTGGGGACCCTCTCTTCTTCCTGGAGACCAGGTAGGTTTAACCTCCAGGGGAAAGCGCAGCCCAACCATCTTGTCCTGGAGGACGGACACTTCCTCCTTTCAGAAGCCCAGGCTCCACGGGGTGTGCCACACCCAGGACACACCCCAAATTTGCAGATTTCTCCTTGTGTCATGTCTCTCACTTGTGAGTACCTATAACATGCCCCAGTGTACAAGCGCCACATTTCCTTTTCCCAAGGAACCATCCATTCGCGGGCACTTGGGCTGCTCCCACATCTTAGCTGTTGGGAACAGCGTCTCAGTGAACACGCCAGCTTCAATGTTTGGCCCAGAAGTGGGGAGCTGGATGATATAGGAGTTTGGGTTTTAGTTTTGGAGGACCTTCCATTTCTTCAAAATAGCGACACTAATTTACATTCCCACCAACAGAGTCTGAGGGTTCACTTTCTGCCTATCTTTGCCAGTGCTTATGAACATCCATCATCGGAATAACAGCCATGGGAACAATGTGACTGATATCTCCCTGTTTAAAATTCTCATTTCCCTGATGATCAGAGATGTTGAGGATTTTTTCATAGTTCTGTTGGCTATTCATTTCTCTTCTTTGAGAAGGATCTGTTCAAAACTTTAAATCATGTTACCTGTTTCCTTGCTATTGAGTTACTTAGTTCTTTACCCATTAGGGCTATTGGCCCCATATCGGACGTGTGCTTTGCAGATATTCTCTCCCAAGACATGGGCTATCTCTTCACTCTGTGGTTTCCCTTGCTGTGCAGAAGGTTTTTAATTTGATGCAATTCGGTCAATTTTTGCTGTTGGTGTCTGTGCTTGGGAGTCCTCGTCAAGACATCACCACCCAAGCTCATGGAAGTTTTCCTTTATGCTTTCTTCTAGAGGTGTTAGAGCTGCAAACCTTATGATTAAGTCTTTTATCCATTTTGAGTTGATTTTTTTCTCTTTTTAAAATTTTTTATTCATTGTGGTCACCACAGTGTCTGTGTCCCCCTGCCAGCATTGTAAGAGGGTCCTTCAGGGAAGCTAGTGTTTTGTGCTCAACAGGAACCTCAAGGTCTGGCAGAGGCTTTCATCAGCTGGTCTAAAGGGCACAGCTGCAATGTGGCCTCCTGGGCAAGGTCTGCAGACCACATCTGCACAGGGTGTGAGGAGGGAGAGTCCTTGGGCCGGAGATCTGAGGACACCAGCCCTGAGGTCCCCCTCAGGAGCAGAGGCAGAGAAGACCAGGTCAGGGGAGGAGCTGAGGAGCAGGATTCCTTCCCTCCCTTGGGGGCTGAAGAAATGACCACAGGGACAGCTCAGGGTGTCCTCTCTTAAGGAGCCCTAAACAGGCTCCCCAGCTGTGACTCCCTGTCAGGTGACAGGATAGGACA
Source organism: Ictidomys tridecemlineatus (assembly GCF_052094955.1). Lineage (NCBI taxonomy): Eukaryota > Metazoa > Chordata > Mammalia > Rodentia > Sciuridae > Ictidomys > Ictidomys tridecemlineatus. The sequence goes on along the minus strand of NC_135487.1, from coordinate 124,180,585 downwards.
GGTCAGGACGAGAAAGAGCAGAGGCCTTACAGTGGCCACAGAAAGCCCTGTGTGAGTGGAAGCCCTGGGTCACCCTGGAGGGGCTTCAGAGGTGAGCTGTCAAGACCCTCCTGTTACAGAGCAGGGTGTCCCCAGGGGAGTGGAACAGGAGAGCAGGGGACAGAGTCCTTGGAGTGGCCGAGCACAGCTGAGACTTCTGGCTCACCCAGGGTTGGACAGCCAGCCTGGCCAGACTCCCACTTCCTAGAAGAGGGAACCACAAATACAGAGGAGGGTCAGCCTCAGCCTGTGGGAGGATCTGCCCCCGAGGCCCAATGGTGGGTGACATCAGCAGACAGAGAAGGGAGGCAGAGGGGGAGGCAGCAGGAGCTCTCTGACCTACAGAAGATGCTCATCCTAAACAAGGCAAACAGGAGCCATGGAGCACATGCACTTGCCAGGTAGAGTGTGAACTTCATACTACAAAATTAAAAATGCAACCGTGAGCATAGAATATGGTTCCTCTGTGTGTCATATCATCATGTCCCTATCATCTCCTTCTCACGCAAACAGCAGTTCCCTGTCAGCTGATGCATGAAGCCCTAAGTACCTTCCTTGATGACCTCTCCACTGTCTCCATGTGTCTCTCTCTGGGGTCCACAGTGACCCAGACCCTTCTCCAGCTCTCTGCCAGCAGAATGGGGCATTCAGTAAATGCTGTTGCTATCAATGTGGAGGAGTTGCCACAAGTCCAGAATGACACCCTCTGCAGTCACCAGTGTCTCTGGAAAATCCAGTGTGAAACTAGCTGTTCTCAGGTTCCCTCCTTCCCTTCCACACTTCCCCATCCACCACATGCGGGAAAGGGCTTGTGATTTAATAGGGAAGTTCACTACCACCCTCACCATCACTGCTTCACCTCCATCTCTCCCGCAAGCAAGGCTGAGACAACAGGGGACAATCCAGAAACCAAAGAAAAATGCAGCTGTGGAACTCCAGGCTTCCAGAAAGGACGCAGAGCAATTTAGGGGTGAGGCTCCTTCCACCAAGAGCCTCTTACAAAGCTCCTCTGCAAGGAGGTTTGTCCCATTCAGATCCAGGGAGGGCAGGCCTATGGGGCAGCCACTTCAACCTTCCCAGTTCCTGTGTGGCCTTGAGCGAGTCACTGTCTCCCTCTGGATTCAGAGTGCGAATCCCCCTCCTTCCCTCCCTCTTCCTTGCTTTCCTTCTTATCTTTCTTCCTCCCTGTTCTTTTTTCTTTTCCTCTGTAATTTTCCAACCTCAGAGCCTACTGAAGGAAACACTAGACCATTTAACATACTTCTTACTTACACAGCATTGTGAAAAGGGGAAAGTCTACACTTTGCTGTTCACAAAAGTTGTCCATTTAAAAAAAAAGTAAAAAAGATGTGAATGTGTGACTGATGTGATTCTGCAATTTGTATTTGGGGTAAAAATGGGAGTTCATAACCCACTTGAATCAATGTATGAAAGATGATATGTCATGAGCTTTGTAATGTTTTGAAGAACCAATAAAAAATAAATAAATAAAAAAGAAAAAGTTCTCCATTCATAAGTACCACACACTAATTGATGTGCCACTAGGCAAGTGCTTTACCACTGAGCCCCAGCCCCACCCCCAGCCCACTGCTTGTCCTTTTATAAAATAAGGACTTCATGGCACTCAGTTCCCTGGATCTTCCTGAGGAGAACCAGGCATCTCCCTCATGGAAACTGGACATTCTTCCCAGAACACTGGGGCACTGTTTCCTTAGCCTCCATGACATCCCATGCTTGAGAGGCGCAGATACTGCTCAGTTTGCTCAATCTTTCCCCAATTGATGGTGCCTCCTGTTTTTCCAGGGTTTTCCAGGAACAGTGATGAGATAAGCAAGGTTCCATCTGAGGTCTCCTGGCCGGAGGCGTTTCAGGATGGGGAAAAGGAGCGCAGAACAGAGGAGCTTCCTCCAGCTCAGACACCAGGGTTCCAGTAGGGCCCTCCACAGAAGAGCTGCAGAGGCCCTGAGGACCCTGGGGGCCCAGGAACAGGCTCTTGGTCTGTCTCCATCCCTCCCCAGGCAGCTCCAGCCCCTCCCTGCTGCTGCAGCCCAGGTGGCCTCAGCTCCCTGGCTATGGTCCCTCATGCAGCCAGGGCTGCCCAAGCCCAGGGTCCCAGTTCGTCACCACAAAAAGGCCATTTTGCTCTTTCCGTTCATCCTGGGCTCTACCCACACTGCACTGGTGAATTATAACAGTGCGGCTTTCTCTTTTTGTTTCCCAAAGGCATCAGAGCCTAACAGCCCCCAGGACCGAAGGGTCCCAGCTGTCCCAGCACCCCAACTGCCCTCCCTTCCAGGAAACCCAGCTACTCACAGAGCAGGCTAATGCCTCCCAGGAGCCTGGTGGTCCAGCAGAGGTGGGGGTCCTGTGAGCTGTGTCCCATCCTGGCTGCCTGCCAGCCTCTTCAGCTGCAGAGGAAACATCAGAAAGGGGAACTAGCAAGAGGAGGAGCTTCCCTGCTCTGAGGGCAGAGCCACAGGCCAGTGTTAGGAAGCCCACCAGAGTTCACAGAATCAACTTCACTCGCTCTAAGAAATTGCAGAATAACTGTAGGAACGACCAGAGCCTGGATGAACATCTGGTCTCTGACATCTGTTGGCAAGCCCCTCCTGCAGGCACAGCCAGCTTGTCTCAGGCAAACTCTCCTGCCCACATCCAATGGGTGAACAGCTCTGCCCAGGCAGCCCTGATCCCAATGCCAGCCTGTGGCCACCACAGAAGTCCCCCTCTTACAGGCCTGAGCTAAGCCCTCCTGAGTTCCACGGCTTTCCTCTGCACTTACCCCATTCTAAAGCTCATTTATTGTCTGATATTCCAAGAACTTCAACTGTCAGTTGCCTACGGGAGTAACTGTGGTCAAAAAAACACCAAACTGTACTGGAGAGTGGTAACCACCAAATATTTGCACTCAGTTTTGATGGAGAGGCCTCGTGGCTTCTGAGCTCTCATTGGTGCTCAGGCAAAGACAAGCCCTTCCCTCTGTTCTGCAGGCCTCTGGAACTGTTTAGATTTCGGGGTGGGGGCAGGATTAGGGGATTGGATCCTACAGAGGGCAGCAGGATAATGGCTGGAAACCAAGGGCACAAAGGTCAGTCAACAGACATTCCAGCTGACAGGTGCCAGGGACTTTTCAGAACACCATGTCTCACATTTTCAACGTCCCAGCCATCCTACCCTAAGATATGATGTGGTATACAAAGACAGAGAGCCCTGGGTTCAATCCCCAGCACCACCACAAAAAAATTAAAAATCTAGGGCTGATCATGGTGACCAACACATGTAATCCCAGCTACTCAGGCAGCTGAGGTAGGAGGATGCCAGGCAAATTCAAGGTCAGCCTGTAAAAACAGTGGGTTGGGATGCGCTTCAGCAGTAGGGTGCCCCTGGATTCAGTCACTAGTGCCACATACAAAAAAAAAAAAAACAAACAAAAGAAAAAAAAAGCCTGGAGAACAAGATGTCCATAGAGGCCTTGACATTTTTTCTTTTTCTTTTTTGTTAGAGCTTTAGAGTTACACATAGTAGTATGGAAATTGATTTCAGTTCATGACCCTCCCTTCTCCCCCATCACTCTCCCCTCTCCCACTCTCCTTCCTCTGCCCTACTCGACTTCCTTTCCCTCATCTCTTAATTCATATTCGATTGGCTCTTTATGTTATCCTATTCTTCTCTCCCTCTTCCCTTGGTCTTAGTCTAGCTTCCTCATATGAGAGAACACATTTGACCTTTGAGTTCTGAGTTGGCTTATTTCACTTAACATGATGTTCTCTATTTCCATCCATTTACCACCAAAATGCCATCATTTCATTCTTTTTTATGGCTGATTAGAATTCCAGTATATGTATACACCACAATTTCTTAATCCACTCATCTATTGTCAAGCATCTGGGATGATTCCAAAATTTGGCTGTTGTGAACTGTGCTGGTAGAAACACTGAGGTGGCTGTATCCAGACAGTGTGCTGAATTTAGATCTTTTTGGGAGATCCACCAAGGAGTGAGATAGCTGGGTCACATAGTGGTTCCATCGCTAGTTTTTGAGGAACCTCCATACTGCTTTCCAGAGTGTTGTACTAGTTTGCAGTCCCACCAAAAATGTACAAGAGAACCCTTTTCTCCACATCCTCACCAGCATTTATTATTGTTCATATTCTTATGTCATTGTGACTGGAGACAGAGGAAATCTTAGTGTAGTTTTGATTGGCATTTTCCTAATGCCAAAGATGTTGAGCATTTTTTCTATATATTTGCAGGCCATTTGCATTTCTTCTATTGAGAAGTTTGTTTTGTTCTTTTGCCCATTATTAATTAGGTTCTGTGTGTGTGTTTGTGTGTGTCAAGATTTTTTAGTTCTTTTTATATCTTGGGTACTAGTCCCCATCAGAGAAGCAGCTGGCTGAGATTTTCTCCCATTCTGTAGGCTGTCTTTCTTCTCTTGTTTCATTAGTTGTGCAGAAACTTTTTACTTTGATGGTCCCCCACTTATTGACTCCTGGTTTTATATCTGGTGCCCTGGGGGTCTTGAGAGGGAAGCTGGTGTCAGCGAGTTTAAGATGGAAGGTCCACTCCATGTTTCCTTCCAGCTGTCGTAAAGTTTCTGGTGTCATTCCTGAGACTTTGAGCCATTTCACTTTGAGTTTGGGGCAGGGTGAGGACAGGAGTCTACTTTCATTTTCTACATGAAGCTATCCAATTTTCCCAGCACCATTTGTTAAACAGGCTGTCTTTTCCCCAAGATATACTTTTGGCACTTTGTCAAATGTCAGACAGCCCTAGGCAGATGGATTTGTCTCTGTGTCCTCTGTGGTGTTCCATGGGTCTTGCTGTCTGTTTTGATGCCAATGCCATGCTCTTTGTGTTGCTACTACAGCTCTGTAGCATAATTTCAGATCTGGTATTGCCACAGGCCCCTGATCATCTCAATCCTTACCTGAGGGCCCCTGTGCCCCTAGATTCAATGATCAAGTTCACCTGCCAGTGCCCAGCCCTGCATCTCCACTCACTGCCCCTGCTGGGCCTCAGCCCCTGTGCTCCACTCTACCAGAGTCTCCACTGGTGCCCACACCCACGTGCCAGGGCTGCACTTGTCACTAGGCTCTCACCAAATGCTGTTCCCAGTCTCAGTCAATAGTCCCATTCATACGTGGCCTTGCCCTGGGCTCCTTCCTCTGCTGACCCCAGAGCAGTTGATCAAGCACCTGATCAATCAGATCCATCACTCAGCACCACAGATACAGTGATTTTTATTGTCCAAAAATCCTGGTGGAAAGGCAGAGTGAATGCAGCATCAGCTGTTCCTGGCACTTAGTGGTGAGGTCAAGGAAGCAGAGCTCCTAAGCCATGGCCTGTTCTCAGCTCTCCCCCATTTTGTGGAACTGACCCCACCTCACCCTCTCCCTGGCCCAGCCCAGAATGTGCCCTGGATGCTTTCATGCTGCCCACTGCCCCTCCTCACCCTCTACTGCCTGTGCCGGGTTCCCTCCTGTGTACCATGGCACTTGGGGAGGAAGGTGAACTCTTCTCCCACCTGAAGGCACAATCCATTATTAGCAGTGGGACCTGGCACTGCTGTGCTGTGTGTGGGCGAGGTTGCAGTGGACCAGCTGGTCGACCTCAGCCTTCACAAGTTTCCTCCAACCTTCCTGATCCCACTTTCCCTGGTAACTGTCTGCTCTGGAGTCGACTTCCTCTGCTATGAGTCAGTCCTCCCTTTCTCCTGAGAATGACTGTGTGGCACAGCTTTTTCTCTCCTCTATTAACTACTAATATCGTCTTACAGTCAAACCAGATGGGGAGCTATTGTAAGTGAGGACCCCCCATTAGCCCCTCATCCAGTGGCCCCTGGGCTCCCCCAGCTGAGATGCCTCTTGGCCACCTGCTGCCCTCTCCTTGTCCCCCATCCCCTCAGAAGCCATGTTAAAAGGTTCTGATGTTGGGTCACTCCACTGTGGATACAAAGCCTCTGGTTTTCCTGTGGATTTTATGAGATCTCTCACCCAATTCTGTTTTCTTCACAGCCTCAGTTTTCTTCTCTCCCATTCTTACTCTCTATGTGAGTATTATATGCCTGACAGAGATACTGACTTACAATTTTCTTTTTTGCTGTGTCTTTCGCTGGCCTTGGTATTAGTGGAATCCTGGCCTTGGGAACTGACTTGGGAAGTGTCCCCCTTCTTCTATCTTTGGGAAGAGCTGGAGATATATGGTGCTACTTCTTCCCTTATATTCGTAGTGTTACCAGTGAAATCACTTGGTCCATGTTCCTTATTCATTATTGATCTATGCAGACTTTCTCTTTGTGATTCAGCTTCAGTAGTTTGTATGTTACTAGAATGTATCCATTTCTACTAGGTTTTCAGATAATTGTTCATTATAATCTTTTATGATTCTTTGAGTTTCTCAGTAACAACTATAATTTCTTTCCTCTTTCATTCTGATCTTATTTGATCATTGTCTTCTTAGTCTAGCTAAAATTTTATCAATTTTCCTAAAGCCAACTCTTAGTTTTATTGATCTTTTCTATTGTTTTCCTAATTTTCACATTTTTTTTTAAGTCGTGAAATTGAACTCAGGGCCTCACACACTAGGCAAGTCCTCTAGCCTGAGCTACAGCCCCAGCTGTTGTTGTTGAATTTTGTTTTCAATGTATCATATTTTGAGATAGGGTCTCCCTAATTCACTCAGTGTGGCCCTGGATTTGCGATCCTCCTGCCTCAGCCTTCCAAGTCACTTGGATCACAGGACGGCTCTCTGGGTTTCCCTCCACATGGAGACTTCTGCCGTGTTCACTTTCAGACTGCGTGTGTCCTCAGGGTTCCCGGAGCCTCCTGTGATCATCACACAGTGGCCCCTGTTTGATTACTCAGCCTCTCTATTCCTTTTCATTGGAGAATTTAACCCACTTACAGTCAAGGTCATGACTGGTAGGCCAGGGCTGCCATTCTGTTCCTCCTTTTGTGGGCTTTCTTGTAAACCTTTTTCCTTTCTTCCACTTCTGCTGTTTTCCTCTGTGATCAGGTGACTTACTCCAGGGGCATACTTTCATTCCTTACCATTTAACATTTATGTATCTCCCATAAGTTTTTGCTTTGTGGTGGCCACGAAGCTAACAGAAATATCTTATAGTTAGGCTGCCTTACGATGGCAACAAATTAGTAAAGAAGATGAAGAATTGTGATTACGGGTGACTACAGCCCTCTGGTCCCAGGTCCCTTTGTGTGAGGATGGCCTGAGGCCTGAGCCTCAGCAACTCCGTTTTAAAAACCCCAGTTTGAAACCCGCAGTCTCCCCAGGCACACCCTCCAGTATGGCCCCTCACCCTGATAAACAGAGTGAAGCCCCTGGCAGGCTGTCCTCCCTGATAAGAGGGAAAGGAAGAAGATCAGGAGGGAGATCAACAGGCCAGATGTTTCTGACCCCAGGGAAATGATGTCACTGAGAAATCCTGTGGTAGCTGGTAAAGATTGAAAGGGGCACCAAAAGCTGCAAAATTTAGTATAAATAATAGAGCTGATGAGCAGGGATTCAGCCAGCAGAAACAAGGATGCACTCGAGCTGGAGCACCTGATGAGGACCTGACAACCCATCACTGGTCATCATTTCCTGATCCTTTCATGGTCCTTACCTCTCTCAAACTCTACTGTCTCATCTGGACCTTGGTGAGAGTCACAACTTCTCCCTAACAGTCATCCTCTCCACGCCAGAAAGACTGCCTTGGTTCTGGACCTGGACACCATGGTCTAATTGAGTGTCCATCTGCTGCACTTAAGACTTAAGTTTTTTTTTTTTTAAGAGAGAGTGGGAGAGAGAGAGAGAGAGAGAGAGAGAGAGAGAGAGAGAATATTTTTTAATATTTATTTTTTGGTTCTCGGCGGACACAACATCTTTGTTGATATGTGGTGCTGAGGATCAAACCTGGGCCGCATGCATGCCAGGCGAGCGCGCTACCGCTTGAGCCACATCCCCAGCCCAAGACTTAAGTCTTAAGGCTTAAGACTTTTGAACTTAGCATGCAGAATGAATGTCTTTCATTAGCCTGTCATGATTAGGTGTTCTGCAGTGCTTAGAATTAATCTAGAATTCTTTGCTGTGAATGGATCGTGTCTATTGCAGTGCCTTGCATTAATGACTGTCGTTTTCTTTATTAAGAACCTATAGAGAGAAATCGTATTGAGTAATTTGAGTAAATAAAGCATTGAAAGAGGCAGAAGCACGTGGACATTCTTAACTTTCCCCTCACCTGCATACATGGATGTTAAATAAAGACAGGTGTGCTGTTCCATGAGCGGCATTTGGGAAGTAGCTTTACTCTGTGAGACTGGGCACCTCAACAGTAGCCATTCTTGGGTTGAGGAGCCCCCAAATGTGGGTGATACAAAGTCCTGGGTGAAGGTCACTGATGGGCCCCTGTGCCCACGGCAATGAGACTTAGCCCTGGGCAAAGTCCCACAAGGTTCAGGATGGGGGGAGTCTGACCCATGGATACATGGGTCCTGTTCAACCTGGTATTGCTGAATCCCCACAGCAGAAGCGTCCCAGAAGCTACATCATCTTCACATCCACCCCAGTCTACAAAGCCCTGCTCCTGTGAGAGGTCTTGGGAACCATGGTTACGTTTCCATTTCACAGATGTGAAAGCTACATTTTCAAAGCATGAAATTGGTAAACACAACGTCTAGAAAGTTCTTAAGTGTTAGAGCCAGAACTAGGCCCAGGCCTCCCATCTCCCTGTCCAACAGTTTTCCCAGATCCAAGCTCCCCTCAGGGAAGAGAATCTTCCACATTAACAAGGCACATGAAACACCTGGTTCAAGCCCTAGTTTGGCCAAGTGTCAGGAGCTTGGCCCTCGACAACTGATGTCACTTCTCTAAATTCGGTTTCCTCATCTGTAAAGTGGGGGCAATTTTTCTACCTCATTAGAAAATATTCCTGAAGTGTCTGTTCCCCTTCATGTTGCTCTTGAGCCCTCTCCTTGTCCCCCTTCCCAGGTCACCTTCCTGGCTTCTGCACCCCTCAGTAGGTGCTGCACAGCCACATCCGCTTGATCCTATTCGCAGGGCCCTGTTTTCCTCCAAGACCCTTCACCTCTCAGGGAAACTCTGACAAGCCATGCTGAGCCACATGAAGGTCAGCCAGCGCCAGGAAGCACCTCCCCTCCACACGGCCCCCAGCGAGAGGACTGAGGCCTGTGGCTGCAGCTCAGCACGCACACACTGCTGCCTCCACTGGTCTTCTGGCTGCCAGGAGACCTTCCCCAGCAATGAGCCACGGCCTCCCCCAGGGACAGGGAGCACTGTCCTGCACAGGAGTCTCACAGTCTGCTTTCACAAGGTCTTTTCACCTCAGTCTTGTCCACTGTCCTAACTCCATTTACTTTTAAACCTGGAGATTCGACCAGGGGTGAAGATAATGCTCTGCTTTATGCATATGCCCCATTCCCACCCAGGGCTCCTGCCCAACCTCAGTGTCAGTGACACTCACACCCCAGCCACATCAGAGACACCATTCTACTGGGCTCCCCTGCTTCTGGAGCAGGTCATTTGTAGAGAAGTGGAAGACCAGCCACGCAGGCTTCCTGAGTGGTTCTCTTCTCTACAGTTCTCAGCATCTCTCACTATGAGTGTGGGTGGTCAGACCTAACCCAATACCACCTCTCTCCACCCACGGGCCTCAGGCCACAGCTACTCTCCCCCAGGAAACACTGTGGCTCTGCAGACTTCAATCTACAGCCCCCAGAACGTGCCCACAGTCTACGGGGGTTCCTCCTGATTGGGCCCTTCCTAATGCATCACCTACGCTCAAGAACAAGACCAGCAGCTCAGCTCAACCACCTCCGCAACATTTAGCAGATACGCACTGAGGAACCAGTACCTTCAATAGCCCACCAGGGGCTGTTCATTGGGGGAAAAACACTTATAGGATTCCATCCCATGCCCTATGGACCTCGGAAGTGCCCCCATCATCCTGCACTCTGCCCATCTGCTCCCCTACCTGAGGTGAGACCCTCCCTGCCAGCCCATCAGATGTCTGCTGACATCCAGGTGAAGCTCCCATGGACCAGGCAGCTTCAGGATGAGGCCCAGACTCCCACACACAGATTTAGTTGCTCAGGGCGTCAGGGGGTGAGGGTCAGGAGGAGGCCTGCGGACGGCTGGCTCAGAACTTCCGACAGCTTCGCACATCAGAGCCCACAGCAGCCTCACTAAGGGGCGTGGGGGGGGCACTGCACACCCACTCCCCCCAAGGGCCTTCACCCAAGGCAGGGAGTGTTGGTGTAGATTTCCTAAGACAAACCCAGTATTGGGGTCAGAGCCAGGAGAAGAGCAGGCTGAGGAGGGCCTGAGGAATGTGGATTCCTTTTCTACTCGACATGGAGATGAGTTTGTAATAGGCAACAGCTAAGTTCAGGTGAGCTATGGCCCCAAGTCTCCTGTGTATTAGACACTTCCCCAACACCCCCTCCCCCTCCCCCATGCACACAGACACACACTCAGACGCACACAGAAACACACACACAGACACACAGCCTGACACCCAAGGGAGTCCTACACCAGGTCTACAAAGGAGCCTGGTTTCCCATCATGCATGCTGCCTCCACCGACCCCCAGTTCACCCTGCAGAACCCATCTTGACTCCCTCCTCTGGGCGAGGTCCATGTCTCTTCACTGTCCCACCACCTGTGCTGGTGTTCTCACAGGACAGACCAGTGACACAGCCGAGGTGGTGGGGATTGCCACCTGCACAGTCAGGGGGGTTTGCTTTGGGAAGGCTTCTCAAACTGAGGGGCCAGGGGCCAGGTCAAGCACAGAGGAAGAGCCCTTTCTTGGCTGGCATGAGGGTCCTCAGTGAGGGGGCAGCTTGGGGAGGCGTCACAAGAAGGAACAGGGCCATGTGTGCTCAGGAAGACGTGGACTCTCCAGGGCCATCTGGAGCTGGACTGAACCTGGAGCAGGTGGGCGTCTGTGTGTGTCAGGCTCAGAGCACAGTCTCTCCCAAGTGCCGGCTTCTGCAGCTTCCTTCAATGAAACCATCTTCATGGCCTGTCCTGGGTTAAGGACCACACTGTAGACACCAAGGGCAAGGTCCCTCTCTTCCAGATGTTGTTCATCAATTCCTGGGAAAGCAAGGCACAGTGTTCCTTGGACAGCAGAGGGAGAGAGGGCCCCGAGGTACTGGCCTACAAGCAACACTCAGTACAGTGAACTGCCTATGGAATCCCCTGAACAAACCAGCACAGGTTTGTCAGTGATGGACTTTCTTTGTTAATCATGTTGGTGTTACATGAATAGGTCAAGATCAGTGGGAACAGAAATAGTGTATGCTTGATATGGGGAGCCCTAGGCTAGGCAGTGTGACCTAGGGGTGTCCAGGCTGGTCACCACTGCCAGCTCTCACTTTGTCCTTGTCCTGCCAAGACTCCTGCTGTACCAGCTGTTCACAGTTGACGTCATTGCCCTCGACCTCATGGCCCTCCTGCAATCCTGGACCTGAGTCATCCCAGGTTGCAGCCAGATTCTCCAGGGAAACCTCTACCTGTACCCAGTGCCAGGAATCCAAGGCTGTCACCTTTACCCTCCTCATCTTCTCCACAAAGCCCACCTACTGTCAGGAAGATGTAGGAGGAGGGGAGCCCAGGGCCAAGGGGAGAGGGAGGTTTCTGGGCCCAGGAGGAGAAACACAACCTGCCTCTTCTCTTCTCCATCATCTTCTCATGGATCATCCAAAGGCAGATTCCAGCTGCAAGGATCAAAATCACAGCCACGTAACCCATTCGGACGCCTCCCATGAGGACAGCTGGGTGCTCTCCATGTGAGTCCGTTTCCCTCCCAAGGAGAGAGTGAAACACGTTAAGGCAGAGAGAAGATGAGGTTCACTGTGACAAGGGAGAGAGAGAGGATGGAGAAAGGTTGGAAGGGGCCTGGTTCAGAAGCCGCAGAGGGAGGGCGTGGCAGGTCCACTCATTCAAGCAGTGGCCCAGGTCCTTCGTGGAGCAGGGGAGACGGGGATGAGCAAGGTGGGGTCTGTGCACAAGTCATCACCAGGAAGAGACAGAAGCTCTCAATCACCAGGTGAAGGATCTCACTGCAGTGGAGGTTGACCCATGTCCAAGGTCTCCAGTGAGACCCCCAGGGACATGCGTAGTCACCTGTGTGTGGGGATGGGCAGGAGTTTCACAGATACTCAGTGTGGCAAGAGCGTCCTGCAGGGGAGGGACAGCACAGGAGGCAGGGCTAGGTGGGGAGGCCCTGGAGGCAGCCGTGAGTCCAGGAGGTGTGGTGGGCCATGTTGAACTTCCTCTGAGACTCCAGGGTGGAAGGGGGACATGACCAGGGGTGGGGACTGCACTGACCAGTCAGGCTCCTCCAGCAGCCCCTGGGGGAAGACTGAGAGAGGACGGGTGCACACGGGTCCCAGGGATTCGGGGTCAGTGAAACACCTACTGGGCGCAAACTGCCCAGAACTGAGCCTGACACCTGGGCTAAGAGGAGAGAAGGATGTGTCCCCTGCCTCATGGTGTCCCACTCAGGGTGGACTCAGACTCAGAAAGGGATCTTTCCACTCAGGGGGGATGGCCGTGGGCAGCTCCTTAAAGAGGCTGCGCCTTCAGAGCCAGCAGTGGCTTCACACGTTAGGGAAGTCAGCAAGCAGCTGTGTCCCTGTGTGGAGGAGGCCACCATCAGGACACAGGACCTTCTAAGCCTTACATCCTATGGGGACTAGGTGGAGGTCGACCCCAGAGATGAAACACACAAAGGCCACAATCCGATCTGTCTTTCCAAAGATGACTCTTGACACAGGGCATGGTGACGGGGTGGGACAGGTCCTGGAAGGCTGCCCCTGGCCCAGGGGGAAGGGCCTGGAGGTGAGGGATATTTAAAGACAGTCGTGAGCTGGATGCCACCCCACACTTCTGGATTGGAGTGACCAAGGGAAGGCAGTGCTCTTCATAAACACAGCAGCAAAAAAGCCAGGGACCCTGGGGCTCCAGAGCCACCTGAGCCCCTCCCTGTGCCCCCCTCCTGCAGGTGCACTCACCTGGGCTACAGAGGTCAAGGAGCTGTAAGGTGGCATTTCTCTGGTCCACTGGTTGCTGAGGACACAGGTGAGGCTGACATTGGGCTGCCTCAGTGGCAGGCTCAGGGCCAGGGTCCAGGGGTTGGCGGGTCCTGGGGCCCCTCTCTGCTCCCGCTCACTGGGGGGACCCTGGACCTCCCAGGTTACACTCAGGACCTCTACAGCCTCTCGGGCCCCACACTCCAGAGTGACATTGCACCAGCTGGGCGTGATGGACGCTGACGTGGTCCGGATCTGGGCAAGGGGCACAGAATCTGAGGAAGGAGGGGACAAAGGAGAGAGCCTCACACATGCCACACATTGTCCTCCAGTGTCTCACTGACCAGAGGAAGGAGCCCTAGGAGGAAGCTGGGACCATGTTACAAATAAAGCACAATTTCCCCAGAGCTACATGTTGACAAGTGACAGCAGCCACTTTATTAAGCTCATGTGACCTCACTAGATGAAGCAAGTCTAAACTTTTTTCCCATGAGAACACGATGGCTGAATCCCAGGTTTTAGGGACCATTATTTCTAGAAGATAGGGGTCTTCTGGAAGGGGAGAGGCGTGGGACAGAAGAGCTTGTCTGGGGCCAGGGTCCTGTGTCCTGGGTCTTCAGCTGAGACAGTGCCTGGGACTTCAGCCCGACTGGGGCACAACAGCAGGCCAGCTCTGGGAGGACCCAGAAAGCTCAGGTCAAAACAGGAGACACTGTGGGAGAGGCCGTGGCTGCAACAGAGAGCACAGCTCTGCAGGCAGTTAGAACGTGACCCTGAATGTGTGCTCCCGACTGGGGCAGAAGGGTCAGATCCACAGGCCAGTCTGGAAATCACACAGGACCTGCACCTGCAGTCCACCCCCTGCAGAGCGACTGCCCTAGGCAGAGAGACTGTGGGGACCCTAGAGTTGGCAAAATGGATCTCCTGGGACATGCAGCACCATCACTTCTCCTACCCTATCAAGGCTTGCAGACCAGGATTCGTGGGGTCTGTGCAAGTGAGGTGGCCTCTCACTGGCCACTCCCTGCAAGGATTGGGGACGGTCAACTAGGTACATGTGGATTCTAAACATGGTTCAACAACCATGTCTCACTGATGTCCACATCTTTATCCTCAGAACCTGGTAATATGCTAAGTTATGAAAAGAAATAGCTGAGCTTTAAATAGGATTATCTGGATAGTCCCAGAGTCTTCACAGGAATCCTTAAAAGTGGAAGAAAGGGTTGGGCATGTGGTACACACCCCCCAATCCCAGCAGCTCAGGAAGCTGAGACAGGAGGATCCGAAGATCAAAGCCAGCCTCAGCAACTGAGTGTACTGCTAAGCAACTTAGCAGGACTCTGTCTCAAAAATATAGAAAATTATTAAAAGGCTGGGAGTATTGCTCAGTGGTTAAGCACCCCAGGGTTCAATTCCTGGTACGAAAAAATAAAAAGTTGGGGTTGAGAAGGAAGGAAAAGAGCAGGTATGAGGGATGCAAGAGAGACTCCCCCTCCCTTTCTAGTTGAGGCAGAGGAGGGGACCACAAGTCCAGGGAGGCTGGCAGCTCTGGAGAGTAGGAAAGGCAGGAAAGGATCCCCTCTAGATCCTGCAGAACACAATGCAGCCCTGCCCACACTTGGGTTTTCGCCCAGTGACAACCGTGTCTGACCTCGACCTGCAGCATATTGTGGATACACATTTGTGTTGTTTTAAACCATGATTATGCATTGTTAAAACAGCAAAGGAAAACTAACACACAAGAGCAGTAAATTTAGTCTTACAAAGAGGAGGAAATGTTACTGCGAAAATGGCCAAATTTCCATTTCGTCTCCCAAAACACAGATGTGATTTTTCTCCCTGGTATAAAACCTCAGCTCTGCTGTTTGTGATGAATATCTGACATATTGGTGCCTGAGGAGAATCCTGCAGCATGTGGTCTCAGAGCCTCCTAGACTCAAGGAAGGAGCCTGGCCCTGGGACTAGGTGACACTGTCACTTACCATAAACAGTGAGGTGGAAAACTGCTTTAATTTCTCTCCCCGTCTGAAACATGGCCTGGGCCCAGTACTGGCCACTGTCCTGTGAGGTCAAATTGTTAATCCTCAGGGATGACATACTGGGCACCTGGACCCTCTGCTTGTACTTGTCCTGGAGACTGAACCACAGTGGATCTTCCTTCCCATTCTGGAGTCTCAGCATGAATGTGGAGTTTGAATCAGAGGCGAAGCCCCAGGAGATCTCCTCTATCTTGGGATCCTCTGGCTCCTGGATCACTTGCAACAAGACTGAACCTCCCCGGATCGCCTTCAGATAAGTGTGGGTTCTGAAACCTTTAATCCCAGAACCATGAGCTCTAGAACTCTTGGCTAAAGTGCTGCAGGCACCTGGGGCATTGGGAAAGAGAACATGGATATTTCCTCAAGGAGAACAAGTGAAACAGACATTTTCTTCATAACCAATCCATCTGGCACCTTACTTGATCTAGAGAGGCAGCCTTGTCCAGTGAATTGGACCCATTTCTCAGATCAAGTCTGGTTCTGCTGAAGTTTAACCTTGGGCTGATGACTTAGTTGGACTAGACTGCAGTTTCCTTACCTGACTTGAAGTCAGGGTATGAACTACAGGAGGCCAGGGATTCAAAGCTCCCAGCACATCGTCTGGCATGTGCTAGATGTGTGCCATGCTTACAAATGGGAGGGGTACCTCATGTATCTTCACTTCTCATTTCCCTGATGATTAGAGATGCTGAGGATTTTTATAGCTCTGTTGGCTATTCATTTCTCTCTTTGATCAATATGTGTTCATATCTTTTGTCCATTTTTTTAAAAAGTTACGTTTTTCCCTTCTATTGAGTTACTTAGTTTTTTATACATTAGGGCTATTGGCCCCATATGAAACATGTAGTTTGCAAATATTATTTCCCAAGACATGGGCTGTCTATTCACTCTGTTGTTTCCTTTGCTGTGCAGAAGGTTTTGAATTTGATATAATTCTGTCCGTTTTTGCTTTTTGTGCCTGTGCTTTGGGATCCTAGTCAAGAAATTACCACCCAAGCTCATGGAACTTCTATGTTTTCTTCTGGAGGCTTTATAGTTCCAAATCTTATGATTTAGTCTTTCATCCATTTTGCATTGATTTTTTTCATATGAGGTGAGTTAGAATCAAATTTCCTTCCTCTGTATGTAGTTCTCCCATCTTCCCATAAGCATTTACTGAAGACACTGTCCTTTCCCTGTTGTGTATTCTTAGCACATTTGTCAAACCTCACATCAACTGACTGTAAACACTGGGTTTCTTTATGGAATTTCTTCTTTTTCCATTGGTCAACTGTCTGTTTTGTGCCAGTTCCCTGCTGTTTTAATCACAATAACATTGTATTTTCAAATCAGCGAGTGAGACACATCCAGTTTTGTTCTTTTTCATTTGCTATTTGGGGTCCTTTATGATTTCAAACAAATTTTAGATTTAGATTTTTTTTGTATTTCTGTGAAAAATCATTGGAATCATGATATATTTTATTAAATCGATTACAGTTTATTTTGCCCAGGAGCCAAAATGTCATTTCATGAATGCAAAGGTATCAAAATTTTTTTTATTACTTATTGGTTTCATATCTTGCTAAAAAGGATAGCCCTCCCTTCAAAAGTATGTTTCTCATTTTTTTCCCTAGTTTTCTTCAAGTTCTTTTTGTGGTTTCAACATTTGTGTTTAGGTTTTGATCAACCCAAAATTTAGTTTGGTGTCAGGAAGGTCCCACAGCTGGATGGTATGAAAGGGTGATTACAAGGTTGGACTTTAATTCAGTGAAGTCAGAGTTAGTCTAGGTCCCCCGTCTTCTGGCTGTGTGAACTTGAACAGTTACTGAACCTCTCTGGCTTCAGCTTTCTCGTCTATTAAATGGGAGTGGTGGTGCTTACTTCATTGAATTCTTCTTTGGATTTAAGCAGAAAGAGCTCTGGGCACAGTATTCAATAACCGTGCTGTTCCCATTCGCTGCTACCAGGTTTCTGTTATTGCGACTAAAAGCCTCAGGGGTTACTCCAGTTGAACTGGGCTAACTGGGCTGCACAAAATAACCACAGAAGAGACACAAATACCTTTTTCATTGGGGTCTCTGTGATCCTCTGACCTTAAGGGTCCACAGGAAGAGAGAGAGCAAGAGCACACACTGACCCCTTTTATTGAGGAGAAGCTATTCAAATGAGGCAAGGGGTCAGGTTGCAGGGGGCTGAGTATCTTCATGATGTCCACTTCAGCAGGTTGACTGACATCTGGGTAGGCCACACCCAAGGGCATAGTAAGAGGAGGGGACACACACAAGGCACTTCCATGGAGGATTCTATCCTGAACAGAGCAAGGGGTTATATTAAAAAGGAACAGGTGAGCATAGCTTCACCATGGGGCTGTAGCAGGACACAACGATGCACTAGACACCGACCCTTGCACGCAAGAAGGGTGGGGAAAGCTCTGCCACATTTCTGTGACTGAGCGCCTCAGCACCGAGCCGGGGAGTGTGACTCAGTCATGTGTGAGGTTGGTCTCCCACATGCTGCTGCTGTTGTTATCATGATGGGCATTACTGGCCCAGCACCCCTGGTCAGAACCACACATTCCCAGTTCCAGGCTGGTGTCCCTTCCTCCCATCCAGCTGCCCTGCTCGGGGGTCTCCTCCTGAGTACAGGTATGGGGTGCAGGAGTCACACATCCTGTGGCTTCAATCTCCCTGGTGCATGTGGGTGTCAAGGTCCAGCCAGGGCTTTCCTGTTTATAAAAGTCAAGAATAAAAGGAAATTCACTGTGACACAGGCACCATTACCAAGCCCCCAGGACCCCTGTGCAGCCAGCAGTGGGGGGTGGGAAGGTGGAGGGGAGGACTCATTATTCATACCTTGAACTAAAATTTAAAATTTTATATTCTTAACTCTGGTTGCTCATCTCCCCACATCTCGAGCTCTTCTTTAATACAACAGTATTACATGTGGGGCTGGGATTGTGGCTCAGCAGTAGAGCACTTGCCTAGCGCAGGTGAGACCTGGGTTCAATCCTCAGCACGACATAAAAAATAAAGGCATTGTGTTGTGTCCATCTACACCTAGAAAATAAATATTAAAAAAGTATTACATGTGACACTGAAAACAAGAATCCAAGTTGTGGAGTTTTCCAGTGAAAGCAAAGTGTGCCTATTCCCAAGGTAAGCACTGGAAATGACGAGTGCCCGGAATACTCCAGCCCTGTGAGCCTGGGCATCTATTCATAAATGCCTCTCAACCTTCCTAATGATCTGGAGAGGTGACATTCATTCTCCCTCTGAAGGGGTTGTGGCATCCTATGGTCCCCTCATTAATTAATGAGCAAAATAGAAGTATCCTTTAGCACTGTGGTCATCCAGCCTAATCAGAGTTAAACACTTGTATAAATGTGTGATTTTTGGTTGACATTGGGACATAAAAATGCAACCTCCCTGTTTCTAAAAACTGTTATGCAAGTTGTTTTTCAGGGCCTTGAGACCTAGAGAGCTGAGAGGAACCAAAAGTCTCTAAGGACGAGAATCTGAGGGATGAGAATCTGAGGTACCAGAAGAGGGTCTTGTGGCCCTGGGTTAGAAGCCAGGGTGCAGCCACAGCTGCAGGAGAGAGCATGGGGTCAGAGACACCAGGGCACTTACAAAGTACCCAGAGGTTCCACCAGGCCCAGGGCACCTGGTGTGGACCATGCCACCAAGACCCCCGACTCCAGCCAGCTGGCCTTCTGTTTCTCATCCCTGCCTTAAGTCCCTTCCTGCTCCCTGGGGAGACAGAGTGTGCCTCCTCTCTCCTTGTCAGGGGAGCGTCTGTGAAGTTCTTTCTTCTTGCAAAACCTGGTGCCGTGTTGGTTTCTCTGGGCATGGACAGCAGGCGCTTGCTGGGTGTCAGTACAGTGGTGGTCAGTACATTTAAGTGCTCTATTTAATGCAGTGCCCAGAGAAACAGCCTGCTATCCCATGGGGAAACAGCGCAGTTGGGTGCTCTGACAGCCTGTATTTCAGACCATCCTCAGGGATTTGATGAGGTCACTGTGGTCACCACAGTGTCTGTGTCCCCCTGCCAGCATTGTAAGAGGGTCCTTCAGGGAAGCTAGTGTTTTGTGCTGAACAGGAACCTCAAGGTCTGGCAGAGGCTTTCATCAGCTGGTCTAAAGGGCACAGCTGCAATGTGGCCTCCTGGGCAAGGTCTGCAGACCACATCTGCACAGGGTGTGAGGAGGGAGAGTCCTTGGGCAGGAGATCTGAGGACATCAGCCCTGAGGTCCCCCGCAGGAGCAGAGGCAGAGAAGACCAGGTCAGGTGGAGGAGCTGAGGAGCAGGATTTCCTCCCTCCCTTGGGGGCTGAAGAAGTGACCACAGGGACAGCTCAGGGTGTCCTCCCTTAAGGAGCCCTAAACAGGCTCCCCAGCTGTGACTCCCTGTCAGGTGACAGGATAGGACAGGTCAGGACCAGAAAGACAGAGCAGAGGCCTTGCAGTGGCCACAGAAAGCCCTGTGTGAGTGGAAGCCCTGGGTCACCCTGGAGGGGCTTCAGAGGTGAGCTGTTGAGGCCCCTCCTCTTACAGAGCAGGGGGTCCCCATGGGAATGGACTCATCCTGGAGACACAGGTCACAGCCAGTCCTGGAGCCCAGGATGCTGCTTGTCAGCTCTCCCTATCTCCCTGCCCACCAGGAGCTCTGCCTGTCCCTGAGATGTTGTCTGGTCCCTCCAGGGCCTGAGCAGCTGCTGGAGTCTCATCCTCCAACTACCCCCCTGCAGGGACAGTGTCCCCTGGAGTGGCCGAGCACAGCTGAGACTTCTGGATCACCCAGGGTTGGACAGCCAGCCTGGCCAGACTCCCACTTCCTAGAAGAGGGAACCACAAATACAGAGGAGGGTCAGCCTCAGCCTGTGGGAGGATCTGCCCCCGAGGCCCAATGGTGGGTGACATCAGCAAGACAGAGAAGGGAGGCAGAGAGGGGAGGCAGCAGGAGCTCTCTGACCTACAGAAGATGCTCATCCTAAACAAGGAAAAGAGCAGCCATGGAGCACATGGGCTTTACCAGGTAGAGGGTGAACTTCATACTACAAAATTAAAAATGCAACCGTGGGCATAGAACATGTTTCCTCTGTGTGTAATATCCCTAGCTCCAAGTTCCCACACCAGGAGCATTTCCTTGTCAACTCATGCACGAAACTACCAAACTGCCAACCTTGCTGCCCTTTACACTGTCCCCATTTCTCCCTTGGGCCAATAGTGACCTGGAAGCTTCTCCAGCTCCCTGCCAGCAGATGGGGGCAGCATTCATTAAATGCTGTTGCTATCACTTTGGGGGAGCCACCACATGTCCAGGATCACCCCGCTGCAGTGTGGAAATTCCAGGAAGCAAGCTGTTCTCAGTGTCCACTTCTCTTCCACACTTGCCCTTCCAAACCATGTGCAGGAAAGGGCTTGCTATTTGAACCATGATATGGGCAAGTTCTTCACCACCCTCACCATCACTCCTTCACCTCCATCTCTCTCCCCCAAGCAAGGCTGAGTGAACAGGGGACAATCCAGAAACCAAAGAAAAATGCAACTGTGGATCTTCAGTCTTCCAGAAAGGATGCAGAACAATTTAGGGGTGAGGCTCTTTCCATGAAGAGCCTCTGACCAACTCCTTGCAATGTGCTTTGCTTCATTCAGCTGCACAGAGGTCAGGCCTGTGGGGGGACCAATTCAACCTTCCCCATTTCTGTTGACCTTGAGAGAACCACCCTCTTTGGGCTCAGGCTGCAAATCCAATAATTGGGAAAGTCAAGTCCTCCCTTTCCTTCTCCCTTCTTCCTCGCCCTCCCCTCCTGTTCTTCTCCTTCCTTTTGAAATCTTCCACCCCCACTGCCTCTGAAGAGAGCTGCACATTTAACAATCCCCAGTTAAACAACACTGTAGAAATGGGAAGAGTGTGCATTTTGCTGTTCCAAAATTGAGCTATTTAAAAGGGACCAGTCCTCTACCACTGGCAGCTTGTTGTTCAGTTAATAAGTCTCCTTTCACAAGTGCTCCCTCAACCACCAAGCTCCAGGGAATTCCCTGCAAGTTCACTTAGTGGCTGGGACTGATAAAAAATCAGATGGAAAGTCTTCACCAAAAGTCACTTCACTAGATCTTCTTGTTTTCTCATTAGTTTTTATTTTCTTTCTTCATAGGAGCAAACACAACAGTCCATGATGTCATAGTGTGACATGATTTTGGCTCACATGACTCAGTCATTAGGTCAGTATTTTTTCACTTCCTTTTAACTTCCCACTCTCTTTCTCCCCTGCATATATTCTGCACAATTTCCCCTCCTGTAGCTTGTGGGAGCTACCACTGTTTTGTCCCCACATGACCAACGTCCCCATAAACATGTGGGTGTGTAGAGGCTGCTTGTCTTTTATATAATAAGGACATCACGGTGCTCGGTTCTCTCGGTCTTGCTGAGGATAATCCAGGCATCTCCCTCATGGAAACTGGACATTCTTCCCAGAACACTGGGGCACTGTTTCCTTAGCCTCCATGACATCCCGTGCATGGGAGCCCCAGATTCTGCTCAGTTTGCTCAGTCTTTCCCCAATTGATGGCACCTTCTGTTTTTCCAGGGCTTTGCCAGGAACAGTGATGAGATAAGCAAGGTTCCAGCTGAGGTCCCCTGGGGCTGGGAGCATTTCTGGGTCGGGAGAAGGAGAGTAGACCAGAGGAGCTTCCTCCAGCTTAGACACCAGGGTTCCGGTTGGGGTCCCACAGAAGAGCTGCAGAGACCCTGAGGACCCTGGGGGCCCAGGCTGGGGTGCTGCCTCCTCACCCTGTGCCTCAGGAACAGGCTCTTGGTCTGTCTCCATCCCCTCCCCAGGCAGCTCCAGCCACTGCCTGCTGCTGCAGCCCAGGTGGCCTCAGCTCCCTGGCTATGGTCCCTCATGCAGCCAACGCTGCCCAAGCCCAGGGTCCCAGGTCCTCACCACAAAGAGGCCATTTTGCTCTTTCCGTTCATCCTGGGCTCTGCCCACACTGCACTGGTGAATTATAACAGTGCGGCTTTCTCTTTTTGTTTCCCAAAGGCATCAGAGCCTAACAGCCCCCAGGACTGAAGAGCCCCAGCTGTCCCAGCACCCCAACTGCCCTCCCTTCCAGGAAATCCAGCTACTCACAGAGAAGGCTAATGACTCCCAAGAGCCTGGTGGTCCAGCAGAGGTGGGGATCTTGTGAGCTGTGTCCCATCCTGGCTGCCTGCCGGCCTCTTCAGCTGCAGACGAAACATCCGAAAGGGGAACCAGCAAGAGGAGGAGCTTCCCTGCTCTAGGGCAGAGCCACAGGCCAGTGATAGGAAGCCCACCAGAGATCACAGAGGCAACCTCACTTGCTCTAAGAAATTGCAGAATAACTGTACGAAGGACCAGAGCCTGGATGGACATCTGGTCTGTGACTTCTGTTGGCAAGCCCCCTCCTGCAGGCAGAGCCAGCTTGTATCAGGTAACTACACCTGCCCACACCCACTGGGTGAACCGCTTTTTCCAGGCAGCCCTGATCCCAACGCCAGCCTGTGGCCAGCACAGAAGTCTCCCTCTTACAAGCCTGAGCTAAGCCCTCCTGAGTTCCATGGCTGCCCTCTATTCTGTAGAACCTTCACATATTCTTCCCCACCCCAAAGGCACAGCTACATGCTACTATCAGAGAATTCACAGGGTACAGAGAGGCAGGGCTTTGGGTGTGGTGGGCTAGGACTCTACCATGCAGCCCCTGGGGTTCGTGTTTATACAAAGAAAAAGGGCAAGGGGGAGGTAACAGCAAAACACCTGCTCCAGTCACAGTGGACAAGACAAACACTGGCTGTTGATGTCTTCGCTCACTTCATGCTGTATGTGCCAGGGTAGAATTGTGATCAGCAGGGACAAGTCTCTTCAGGGTTGTTCCTTCTCTGATGGAGTCCATGGTCCATGCCTTCTGCTTGTTCTGGCTTAAAGAGATGCGCAGTCCATTCTTTTGCAAGTTTAACTCCCTCTACAGCCTGCAACAGCAAATCAAGGAGCAGGTCTGAGCTCACAACCTCCAGGTTTAGGAATGATCCTGGAGTCACAGCCAGTCCCCAAGCCCCATGGCCTCAAGTGTGTCATCTGGAAAATAGTCTATGCCTTGACCCTACTTCTCAGCATTGGCCCAGATAGAAAACGTGGAAAGGTAACTTTCAAAGGCAGTCCATAAGTCCCACAGTCAAAACCTCCTCATATGGAGACAGACTCTGGGCAGTTCATCCACTGGTCACATTCAGGGTAATAGGGATCAGTGACACTGTCACTCCCATGTCCCTAAAGCTCTGTTGCAAGGACTTCTTTGGGACTGTTTGATTGTGAAAAGGTCTGAGTGAGTGTCCATCTGCTGGTCTTAAAGCCTAAGGTCTGAGACTTCTGAACTTAGCATGCAGAGGGAATGCCTGTCAATAGCCTGTCATGATTAAGTGTGTTTTGCAGCACTTAGAACTAGTCTAGAATTGTTTGCTGTGAATTGATCATGTCTATTGCAGTGCCTACCATTAAGGATCATCATTTTCTTGATTAAGAACCTATAGAGTGAATTGTATTGAGTAATTTGAGTGAATAAAGCATAGAAAGAGGTAGAAGCGCATGGACATTCTTTATTTCTCCCTTCGACTCCATACTTCGCAATTTTGCCCCCTCGTGATACCAGGTCCTATGAAAAATCCCACTGATCTGAGAACATTCTGGGTTGTTGACACTGCTATACATCAGAGTCTGGCATTGGCCACCCAGGATTTCCCTCTGTGGAGTCACTTTCAGGCTCTGCCTCAGCCAACAGCCTGAGTTGAACACAACCACCATCCTGCCCTGTGCTGCCCTTTGATCCTGTTTCTCTTCCTCCAGTTGTTTCTCTGCAAAAGAAGTTCCAGGCTCTCATTGCTCAGCCCCCTGCAGGAAAACTGGAGTTAGATTCTTACCTCATGACACCAGTGATCTCCAGGAGAACCTGGGGCCAAGGTGAGAACCATAGAGTGGAATTTCAAAGTGTGCATTTTAATCATTTTAGACTCAGGTAAACAAGTTGAAACTATGGCAATCTTTCCCATGGGAAAAAAAAAACACATATTTATTTCCAGATAACACACCTAATAATTGCTTCTGCTTTCATTTCCTGTTGGAGAAGAAAAATCCATCCTCTCTATCTCGCCAAATTCCACATTATACAAAAAAGGAACTGATACCAACACCCCAGGAGACCAGATTCCTGCTTGGAGGTGTGAACCTGCTGGGAAACTTTAAAAGCCTAAAAATAATCAATAAGGAACAAAAGACAAGAGGTAGGAAATAGTTTTAAAAGCTGGGGCTTGGTGGGTTTTCAGTCCTGGCAGAAACTGGAAATGCACAATGAAAAAGGCCCAAATTCTTTATTTAAGGGGAAAAACAGCAAGAGATTTCAGTGTGGCAGGCTTCCAGAAGAAAACCAGATAAAGACAGGGCTAGGGAGGTTATGCCCACTTCCGGAGGAGGCTGCATTTGACCCTAGGGCTGTGAGCTAAGGTGGGCTGTCTGCTGAAATCTGAGCCATCTGCAACTGGTGGGTGCAGGTCAGGAGTTCTCAGAAAAGCAACCCCCCTGTCTTGTGATGGCTCAAACAAACCCACAATTCATACGTGGCTTCCCACAAGAAAACCGGCACCCTGCCATAGCGTGTGATGGGAGGGACTGGAACACATAAAAACATCAAGGGACACATCCTGGCCTTGCTCTGGGTGAGGATGGGGAATCTGTTCCAGATGCCAAAAAATGATGAAAAGCTCAGAGGAAAAAAAATGTGATTGCTTAGGGAGTTCTCCTTCAGCATCTTCATTAATAATTGCTCAAAAACAAAGCTTCATCCTTGGAGCTGTGGCTGGGACTCAGTGGCAGAGTGCACGCCTAGCATGTGTGAGGCACTGGGTTCAATCCTCAGCACCACATAAGAATAAACAAATAAAATAAAGGCATGCTGTCCATCTACAACTACAAAATTTTTTTTTAAAACAAAGTTTCGTTCTTTCTTCCTTATCTATTAAGATAGTAATGATAGCTGGGCAGGGTGGTGGTGCATGTTGTAATTCCTGTGACTCAGGAGGAAGACAAAATTTGAGGGCATGCTGGGCAACTTAGCAAAACCCTGTCTCAAAATAAAAATGGCTGGAGGTGTGGCTCAGTGGCAGAGCACCCCTGGGTTCAGCCCCAGTAGTGCTAAAAGAAAAAGTGACAATAAAACAAAATTGCTGTATCTGAGGTATTCTGTGGGCTCTCTCTTTGTGTTATTGATTGCTTCCTTTGTTGGGAAGAAGCTTTTTAGTTTGATACCATCCATTTATTGATTCTTGATTTTACTTCTTGCACTTTAACAGTCTTATTGAGGAAGTCAGTTCCTAAGCAGATATGATAGAGAGTTGGGCCTACATTTTCTTCTAATAGGCATAGGGTCTCAGGTTACATTTTTTCTAGGAAATTATCTAATTAAGTGTTTGAATGCATTAGCCCAAAAAAGAACAAGCCAGGTGCGGTGGCGCACGACTTAACTCCAGCAGCTCAGGAGGCTGAGGCAGGAGGCTTGCAAGTTCAAAGCCAACTTCAGCAACTTCAACAATAAGCAGTTCAGTGAGACCCTGTCTCTAAATAAAATTCAAAATAGGGCTGAGATGTGGCTCAGTGGTGGAGTGCCCCTGAGTTCAATCCCTGGTACCAAAGAAAAAAAAAGAAAGAAAAAAGAACAAATCCCAAGTAGAGTCTC
This sequence comes from Ictidomys tridecemlineatus, assembly GCF_052094955.1. Classification (NCBI taxonomy): domain Eukaryota; kingdom Metazoa; phylum Chordata; class Mammalia; order Rodentia; family Sciuridae; genus Ictidomys; species Ictidomys tridecemlineatus. Next base: position 124,154,731 of record NC_135487.1, on the reverse strand, counting down.
ATGGTTTTAGAGTGAATTGATTCAGTTCCTTCAAATAATATTAATCATCCAGGAATGGGGGCACACATCTGTAATCCCTGTAGCTCAGAAGGCTAAGACAGGAGGATCACAGGTTCAAGGCCAGCCTCAGCAACTGAGACCTGAAGAAACTAAGTGAGACCCTCTCTCAAAATAAAAATAGACAACACTGGAGATATGGCTCAGTGGTCAATTGCCCCTAGAGACTTAACCTAGTGCTCCCCTTCCCCCATCAAAAAAAAAAGGAGAGAGACATTAATGGTGCATCAAGGAGCCTATGTTATTTATCATATTATCACTTTTTATCTCTGCTGTCTTTGTCTTCTCTATTGTAAAAATATGGAATTATTCAGTTATCTTTTATTAATTTCTATACAACTTGCATAATAGTTGGAAAAGAAAGTTAGTGACTCTTTAGTATTCATTGAAATTCACTTCATGGACTCCTAGTAGTAGCGCTAGTTAACTTTTCTAAATGTTCCAGGTGCATTTGAAAATAAAATGCAGTGTTAAGTGTTTGGTGTTTTATCTATTAAGTCAATTTACTCCGTTCTGTTGTTTTAACACACTTTAAGAAGATTGTTCTGATTTTTGTTATATTTTTCAATTACTGAGATTCAGACTAAAATCTTTCACTGTGTGAATCTGGATCTGTTTTTTTCTCCTTGAAATTCTGTCAATTTTGTGTTCTATCAGGCTGTGTTATTTAAGGTATTTTTATAATTTACCAGTATATTAGAATCACTGTATGATCCCTGCTATGATCTCAGTATTCACCACAAAATTCATATGTTGAAACTTAACTCCTGAGGTGATGGTATTAGGAGCTGGAGCCAGGGGGAGATGATTAGTCCCAAGGGCAGGACCTTCATAAATGGAATTAGTAAGCTCAGAAAAGCCACACTCCCAGCCCTATTTTGCATTTTATTTAGAGACAGGGTCTCACTGAGTTGCTAACTGCCTTGCTTTTGATGAGGCTGGCTTTGAACTCACGAACCTCCTGCCTCAGCCTCCCAGACCACTGGGATGACAGGTGTGCGCCACTGCACTTGGCCAAACTGATAGTTTTGAATACGGTTTTTAATATTATGCTGGACCTCTTGCTAACAAACCTGTTTGACTCTCAAAGACAAACAGGAGGCTGACCTTATTTCGGGGCCAGCAGGGCTGGAGCAGGCTGAAGGTCCCTAGCAGAGGCTGGAGAGGGCTGTCCTCCTGATACTTTTTATATCTTGTATCAGATCTTCCCACAGCTTCACCCAGCTGCCCCCAAGGGGAGGGAGGGAACATTACACACCCTGTTAACCAAGTGCCTCCTTCTTGGGCCAAGAGCAGAGCTGAAGCAGTTTCCTTAAGAAGGCAACCCCATTGTGGCTGTGGCTCAGCGGGAGAGCACTCACCTAGCAAGTACGAGAGCCTGGGTTCGATTCTCAGCACCACATAAAAATAAAGAAATAAAATAAAGGTATTTCAATTATCTACAACTAAAAAATAAATATTAAAAAATGCAACCCCATTGGGACTGAGGGGATGGGGAAGACGGTAGAGTGAGACAGAGGGTATGACCCTAGAGATACATGTATGATGATGTGACTCTATGCCATGTAGAGCCAGAGGAATGAGAATTTGTGCTCCATTTGTGTGCTGCAGTGTGTCAACATGCATTCCACTGCCATTTATAACTAATTAGAGCAAATTTTTAAAAATAGAAGGGAGACCAGCAGAATAGAAGAAGGGGATCAGGGGGAGTGGGGAGGGAAGGGGGAATGAAATTGATTCAATTATGCTGTTTTATTATTGCCCATATGAGTATATCATAACAAATCTCAAGGTGAAATATAATTATAATATGCCATTTAAAAAGGAAAACAAACACAACCCCAGTCTAGGGAGTCCAGAGTCATTCTCAGGAAAAGAGAAAGTTGAGAAGGATCTGAAATAACATGGATTCCTCTTCCCAGTCCACAGGATGATGGGTTTGCAGGAGTTTGAGGCGTAAGTCCAGGTAGTACAGGGATCCAGGAAGGCCACTCTGGCTCTGGTGTGTAATGTGCACAAGAAACTCCTCCAACACACACACACACACACACACACACACACACACACTTAGCTCCAGAGAAACCCTGCACAAGGAAAGGAAGGAAAACCTAGAAAGGAAGTTGGGCTCCCACTCGCCACGCTGCCTCCATCAGCCCCAATTCAGTGGCAGGACCATCTTCACCCCCTCCACTGGGGCAAGTCAGCACCTCTTCACGGTGCCCACACCTGGACCTGGGGTCTCAGAATGGCAAGAGTGACGCAGCAGAGGTGGCAAGGCTCTGCCAGCTGCAGAGTCGGGCAAGGTTCTCTTTGGGAGGGCTTCTGAAAGGGAGGGGTCAGAAGCCACAGCAGTGACAGAGGAGGAACCCTGGATGAATGGCACGAGAGCTCTGAGCGTGAGGGCAGCTGGGAAGGTGGCAGGAGAAGTGACAGGGCCACATGTGCCCACAGAGGTAGAGATGGCCACCAGGTCAGGCTCATGCAGACCAGCGGCATCTCGAGATGGACTAAAGTCAGAGGAAGTAGGCATCTGCAGGTGTCAGGTGCAGAGTGCAGGTGTCTCCCTAGTGCTGGGTTCTCCTCCCTCCTCCAAATAAGTCATCTTCATGACCTGGCCTGGCCTGGTCTCTGGACTACGCTGTAAACACTGGTGCAGGGGCCCTTTCCTTCCAGATGTTTCTCATCAGTATCCTGATAATACAAGAAAGAGGGTTCTCAGAACAGTTTGAGGACAGAGTGGCCCCAGAGAGACCAGAAGACAATCGACACCCATTAACATGAATAGTTTAAGCCAGGAATCGGGGAGCACACGTGTGGTCCCAAGACTTGGGAAGCTGAGGCAGGAGGATTGCAGGTTCTAGGCCAGCCTCAGCAAATCAGTGAGACTATGTCTTGAAATTAAAAAAAAAAAAATTAAACCTCTGGGGGATGGGAGGTACTAGGGGTGAACCTAGAAGTGCTCTACTGCTGAGCCACAACCCCAGTCCCTCCTTGGCATCTCTTAATCCAATCAAGTCAACAATTCAAATTAACCATGACACCAACCCATAAATTTTCTTAATACTCTCAACATAAAAAGAGATTAAAAAGGAAAGAAAAAATACAGTGGAGACAGCACAGCAGATACCTGGCTTTGGCAGGCAGCTCAGGGCTGGGTGCCATGAGACCTGGCTGGTCACCACTCACAGTTCTCACCTTTCGCTTGCCCTTCAGAGAATCCTGTTTTGTCAGCTGTGCATAGACTCCCTCGTCCTTGGCCCTGGGGTCTTCTGGCAATCCCACATCTGAGTCTTGACAGACTGGAGCTTGATTCTGTGCCAGGGAAACCTCCAACCCTACACACACACACACACACACACACACACATACTTATACTCACACACACTCAGATACACACACTCACACTCACCCACTTCCACTCACACTCACACACTCCAACACACTCTCACACTCACACTTACACTCTCACACTCTCACACTCCACACATAGATGCACTCACACTCTCACACACGCTTACACTCACACACTCACACCCACACATGCACTTACACTCATACACACTCACTCACACACTCTCACACATGCACTTACACACATACTTTTACACACAAACACACACTCATATTGACATACACACACTCACACACTCACTAACACACAATCATACTTACACTGTCATACAACACTCACTTTTACACACACTCACTCTCACACTCACTCTCACACTCACACACTCACACTCATAAACACACACACTCATAAACACACACACTCTCACACATGCACTTACACTCACACTCTCACACTCGCACTCACACACTAAAACACACACTCATACTTACACTATCACACTCACTCACTTTAACACACACTCACTCTCACACATTCACTGTCACATGCACACACTGTAATACACACACTCACTGCAACACACACTCACACTAACTTACACACACTGATTGTAACACACACAATCTAACACACACACGCACTCACACACAGTCACACTCACACATGCAATTACACTCATATACACAACTCTCACATTCACTTACACTCACACACTTTAACACACACACTAACACACATTGTCATATACACACTCACATTCTCTCACACTCACACACACAAACACACACTAGCACACAACTCACACTCACACACTAACACACACTCATACTTACACTATAAACTCACACTCACTCACACTCACACAATCACTTAAACTCATACACACTCTTACACGCTCACAATCACACATTCATAATTACACTCTCACACACTCACACTCATATTCACACACACACTCACTCACACACTTACACTCACACTCACTCACTAAAACACAATCATACTTACACTCTCACACTCACACTCACTCACTTTCACACACACTCACTCTCACATTCACACACATGCACTCTCACATTCACACATGCTCTTACATTCACACATTCACTGGAGCTTGATTCTGTGCCAGGGAAACCTACAACCCTACACACACACACACACACACTTACACTCATACACACTCAAACACACTCTCACACACACTCACACTCTAACACACATGCACTCACACATGCGCTTACGCTCACACACAAAACATACACTCATACACACTCACACACTCATACACACTAACACATACACACACTCTTATACACCCACACACACACACACACAGCCAGGAACCCAAGGCCATGGTGGCTACACCCCTCATCCCCTCTACAAGGCCACTTCCTGCCATTAAAATGCAGGAGGAAGGAAGTCCAGGATCCAAGGGGAGAGGGGAGACATCTGGACCAGAAAGGTAAGTGCAACCTGCCTCTCTCCATCTCCATCTCCATCTCCATCTCCATCTCCATCTCCATCTTCTTCTTCTTCTTCTTCTTCTTCTCTCGTAAGTGCCAAAGGAACAGGAACCCTCCAACTCCCAGGATGAAAAACCCAGCCAGGAAGGCCCCTATGGCGCCTCTCGCGTGGCCAGCTGTGGGCACTCATTTCCAGAGTTAAGAAAACAAGAGAGTTAAGAAAGGATACAGCAGAAGAGAAGCTGATACACCCATTGCCAGGGGAGGTGGAGAAGGCACAGGTGTCAGGGGGACCTGGGGCAGAAGCTGCAGAGGGAGGGCGTGGCAGGTCCACTCATTCAAGCAGTGGTCCAGGTCGTTCGTGGAGCAGGGGAGACGGGGATGTGCAAGGTGGGGTCTGTGCACAAGTCATCACCAGGAAGAGACAGAAGCTCTCAATCACCAGGTGAAGGATCTCACTGCAGTGGAGGTTGACCCATGTCCAAGGTCTCCAGTGAGACCCCCAGGGACATGCACAGTCACCTGTGTGTGGGGAGGGGCAGGAGTTTCACAGATATTCAGTGTGGCGGGAGCGTCCCCCAGGGGAGGGACAGCACAGGAGGCAGGGCTAGGTGGGGAGGCCAGGAGGTAGCCGTGAGTCCAGGAGGTTTGGTGGGCCATGTTGAACTTCCTCTGAGACTCCAGGGTAGAGGGGGCACATGACCAGGGGTGGGGACTGCACTGACCAGTCAGGCTCCTCCAGCAGCCCCTGGGGGAAGACTGAGAGAGGACGGGGGCACACGGGTCCCAGGCATTCGGGGTCAGTGAAACACCTACTGGGCGCAAACTGCCCAGAACTGAGCCTGACACCTGGGCTAAGAGGAGAGAAGGATGTGTCCCCTGCCCTCATGGTGTCCTACTCATGGAGGACTCAGACCCAGAAAGGGATCTTTCCACTCAGGGGGGATGGCCGTGGGCAGCTCCTTAAAGAGGCTGCGCCTTCAGAGCCGGCAGTGGCTTCACACGTTAGGGAAGTCAGCAAGCAGCTGTGTCCCTGTGTGAATGAGGCCACCATCAGGACACAGGACCTTCTAAGCCCTACATCCTATGGGGACTAGGTGGAGGTCGACCCCAGAGATGACACAGACAAAGGCCACAATCTGATCTGTCTTTCCAAAGATGACTCTGGACACAGGGCATGGTGACGGGGTGGGTCAGGTCCTGGAAGGCTGCCCCTGGCCCAGGGGGAAGGGCCTGGAGGTGAGGGATATTTAAAGACAGTCGTGAGCTGGATGCCACCCCACACTTCTGGATTGGAGTGACCAAGGGAAGGCAGTGCTGTTCATAAACACAGCAGCAAAAAAGCCAGGGACCCTGGGGCTCCAGAGCCACCTGAGCCCCTCCCTGTGCCCCTCCCTCCTGCAGGTGCACTCACCTGGGCTACAGAGGTCAAGGAGCTGTAAGGTGACATTTTTCTGGTCCACTGGGTTGCTGAGGACACAGGTGAGGCTGACATTGGGCTGCCTCAGTGGCAGGCTCAGGGCCAGGGTCCAGGGGTTGGGGGGTCCTGGGGCCCCTCTCTGCTCCCGCTCACTGGGGGGACCCTGGACCTCCCAGGTTACATTCAGGACCTCTACAGCCTCTCGGGCCCCACAATCCAGAGTGACATTGCACCAGCTGGGCGTGATGGACGCTGACGTGGTCCGGATCTGGGCAAGGGGCACAGGATCTGAGGAAGGAGGGGACAAAGGAGAGAGCCTCACACATGCCACACATTGTCCTCCAGAGTCTCACTGACCATAAGCAGGAGCCCTAGGAGGAAGCTGGGAGCACGTTACAAATAAAACACAATTTCCCCAGAGCTACATGTTGACAAGTGACAGCAGCCACTTTATTAAGCTCATGTGATCTCACTAGATGAAGCAAGTCTAAACTTTTTTTCCTATGAGAACATGATGGCTGAATCCCATTATTTCTAGAAGATAGGGGTCTTCTGGAATGGGAGAGGCGTGGGACAGAAGAGCTTGTCTGGGGCCAGGATCCTGTGTCCTGGGTCTTCAGCTGAGACACTGCCTGGGACTTCAGCCCGACTGAGCCAGGACACCAGGCCAGCTCTGGGAGGGCCCAGAAAGCTCAGGTCAAAACAGGAGACACTATGGGAGATACCATGACTGCAACAGAGAGCACAGCTCTGCAGGCAGTTAGAACGTGACCCTGAATGTGTGCTCCCGACTGGGGGAGAAGGGGCAGATCCACAGGCCAGTCTGGAAATCACACAGGACCTGCACCTGCAGTCCACTCTCTGCAGAGGGACTGCCCTAGGCAGAGGGACTGTGGGGACCCTAGAGTTGGCAAAACGGATCTCCTGTGACGTGCAGCAGCATCACTTCTCCTACTCTATCAAGGTTTACAGAGCAGGAATTGTGGGGTCTGTGGTAGTGAGGCTGGACTCTCAATGGCCACTCCCTGCAAGGATTGGGGACGGTGAACTAGATATCTGTGGATTCCACATCTTTATCCTCAGAACCTGGGAATATGCTAAGTTATGAAAAAAAGAACTGAGCTTTAAATAAGTTTATCTGGATAGTCCCAGAGTCCTCACAACAACCCTTAAATGTGGAAGAAGAGTCAGGCATGGTGGTGCACACCTCCAATCCCAGCAGCTCAGGAGGCTGAGACAGGAGGATCTGAAGATCAAAGCCAGCCTCGGCAACCTCATGTGGTCTTAAGCAACTTAGAAGGACTCTGACTCAAAAATATAGGAAATTTTTAAAAGGCTGGGAGTGTGAGTCATTGGTTAAGCAACCCAGGGTTCAATTCCTGGTACCAAAAAATAAAAAGGCAGAGTGGAGAAGGGAGGAAAAGAGCAGGTATGAGGGATGCAAGAGAGATTCCCCCTCCCTTTCTAGTTGAGGCAGAGGAGGGCACCACAAGTCCAGGGAGGCTGGCAGCTCTGGAGAGTAGGAAAGGCAGGAAAGGATCCCCTCTAGATCCTGCAGAACAAAATGCAGCCCTGCCCACACTTGGATTTTCGCCCAGTGACCACCATGTCTGACCTCGACCTGCAGCATATTGTGGATACACATTTGTGTTGTTTTAAACCATGATTATGCATTGTTAAAAGAGCAAAGGAAAACTAATGTACAAAATCAGTAAGTTTAGTCTTTCAAAGAGGAGGAAATGTTACTGAGAAAATGGCCAAATTTCCATTTTGTGTCCCAAAACACAGATGTGATTTTTCTCCCTGGTATAAAACCTCAGCTCTACTGTTTGTGATGAATATCTGACTTGTTGGTGCCTGAGGAGAATCCTGCAGCATGTGGTCTCAGAGACTCCTAGACTCAAGGAAGGAGGCTGGCCCTGGGACTAGGTGAGGGTGTCACTTACCATAAACAGTGAGGTGGAAAACTGCTTTAATTTCTCTTCCTGTCTGAAATCTGATCTGGGCCCAGTACTGCCCACTGTCCTGTGAGGTCAAATTGTTAATCCTCAGGGATGACATACTGGGCACCTGGACCCTCTGCTTGTACTTGTCCTGGAGACTGAACCACAGTGGATCTTCCTTCCCAATCTGGAGTCTCAGCATGAATGTGGAGTTTGAATCAGAGCCAATGCCCCAGGAGATCTCCTCTATCTTGGGATCCTCTGGCTCCTGGATCACTTGCAACAAGACTGAACCTCCCCGGATCGCCTTCAGATAAGTGCAGGTTCTCAAACCTTTCATCCCAGAACCATGAGCTCCAGAACTCTTGGCTAAAGTGCTGCCAGCACCTAGGGCATTGGGAAAGAGAACATGGATATTTCCTCAAGGAGAACAAGTGAAACAGACATTTTCTTCTTAACCAGTTCATCCAGCACCTTCCTTGACCCAGGGAGGCAGCCTTGTACAGTGAATTGGAACCAATTCTGGGATCAAGTCCTGGTTCTGCTGAAGTTATTTCTAGGTGGGTTACTTCAGTGGACTAACCTTCATTTCCTTATCTGTCTTGACATGGTGACATGAACTAAATGAGCCTGTGAATTGAAAGCACCTAGCTCACTGTCTGGTACATGCTACGTGTATAAGTGTAGGAGGTGGCTCCTAAAATGTCACCCAAGGGTCCCTCTCTGGTGTTCATACCTATGTGTCATCCTCCCCCACAAAGAGTGTGCACTTAGCAAAAATGATGGGATGTCACTTAATACAACCATTTTCAACCGGATCACGGGTTCCTCCTGGCTCACTCCTGCTCCCTGTGACGAGGCCAGCTGCCATACTGACAGCTGCCCCATGGAGACACCCACGTGGCAAGGTCCTGAGGGCAGCCCCTGGCCAATAGCTAGTGAGGAACTGAGCTTCCAGGCAGCCGCCACAGGGAACTGCGTCTGTCCACAGTCCCACTGTGATGAGCTCCAAGCAGAAGCTTCCCAGTGGCACCTCGAGATGGTGGCACCCAGAAAACACCTTGATCTGTTTCTGCAAGACCCTGGGCCAGAGACCCCGCTGTCGAGCAGTGCTGACCCCAGACCCATGAGGGAGAACTCGTGATGTCGATTTTGGGCAACCAGTCATGGGGCAGCAGGTTGCCCCACAGAATAGAACATTCCTGAAGGTGCGTCCCCTTCCCCTTCTTCTAGAAAGTGAGTCACTCAACATAGTGTTGGTCGTGCCGTGGAATCGGTTATAAATCTCTGGGACGTGGGACAGGGAAATTCACGTCTCATTCGTAGGACATTGAGAGACAGTGAGGGCGGGGTTACGCCTCAGTGTGGGCTCCACCACCTTAAAGCTGAGCTGAGTCCACCGCATCCTCTCAGCCTCCTAAGGTCCCACACAGGGAAGGGGGACAGAGTCACACCTGCTTTTTCCCTGCAGCAGCTCAAGGGTGACCAATGTATTTCACGTTTTGAGACCAGATGATGATGGAAATGTGGAGGAGCAAGTGGAGCAGTTGGTGAACACACGTTCAAGCCACCAAGAGAGAACTTTTTGAGCAGCCCCTGGAGTCCCCGTCAGTGTTCCTTAGTGTCTGTCCCTGCACGGCCCTGGACAGCAGCCTCCATGAGCCCTTCCTCTCCCATCAGGCACAGCCCCAGGGAACCTGGGGACCCTCTCTTCTTCCTGGAGACCAGGTAGGATTAACCTCCAGGGGAAAGCGCAGCCCAACCATCTTGTCCTGGAGGACGGATACTTCCTCCTTTCAGAAGCCCAGGCTCCACGGGGTGTGCCACACCCAGGACACACCCCAAATTTGCAGATTTCTCCTTGTGTCACGGCTCTCACTTGTGAGTATCTGTAACATGCCCCAGTGTACAAACGCCACATTTCCTTTTCCCAAGGAACCATCCATTCGCGGGCACTTGGGCTGCTCCCACATCTTAGCTGTTGGGAACAGCGTCTCAGTGAACACGCCAGCTTCAATGTTTGGCCCAGAAGTGGGGAGCTGGATGATATAGGAGTTTGGGTTTTAGTTTTGGAGGACCTTCCATTTCTTCAAAATAGCGACACTAATTTACATTCCCACCAACAGGGTCTGAGGGTTCACTTTCTGCCTATCTTTGCCAGTGCTTATGAACATCCATCATCGGAATAACAGCCATGCGCAAACAATGTGACTGATATCTCCCTGTTTAAAATTCTCATTTCCCTGATGATCAGAGATGTTGGCTATTCATTTTTATAGGTCCATTGGCTATTCATTTCTCTTCTTTGAGAAGGATCTGTTCAAAACTTTAAATCAAGTCACCTGTTTCCTTCTATCGAGTTACTTAGTTCCTTACCCATTAGGGCTATTGGCCCCATATCAGACGTGTGCTTGGCAGATATTGTCTCCCAAGACATGGGCTGTCTCTTCACTCTGTGGTTTCCCTTGCTGTGCAGAGGTTTATAATTTGATGCAATTCGGTCAATTTTTGCTTTTGGTGTCTGTGCTTGGGAGTCCTCGTCAAGACATCGCCACCAAAGCTCATGGAAGTTTTCCTTTATGCTTTCTTCTAGAGGTGTTAGAGCTGCAAAACCTTATGATTAAGGCTTTTATCCATTTTGAGTTATTTTTTCTCTTTTTAAAATTTTTTTATTCTAATACGTAATATATATGACAGCAGAATGCAATTCAATTTACATTACACATATAGAGCACAATTTTTCATGGCTCTGGTTGTACACAAAGTAGAGTCACACCATTCGCGTCTTCATCCATGTTCTTAGGGTAATGATGTCCATCTCATTCCACCATCTTTCCTACCCCATGTCCCCTCCCTCCCCTGTGCTCTGTCTAAAGTTCCTCTATTCCTCCCATCTTCCCATAAGCATTTGCTGAAGACACTGTCCTTTCCCCGTTGTGTATTCTTAGCCCATTTGTCAAACATCACATCAACTGACTGTAAACACTGGGTTTATTTATGGGAATTTCTTCTTTTTCCATTGGTCAATGTGTCTGTTTTTATGCCAGTACTCTGCTGTTTTGATTACAATAACATTGTATTTTCAAATCAGGGAGTGAGATTCAGTTTTATTCTTTTTGCTTTTGCTATTTGGGGTCTTTTCTGATTCCATACAAATTTTTTGGAGAATTTTTTTTCTGTGAAAAATCTTACTGGAATTTTGTAAGAATTCCATTAAATCTATTACAGTTTAATTTTAACCAGGGGCCAAAAATGTTATTTCATGAAGTCAAAGGTATCAAAAGTTTTTTTTATTACTTATTGGTTTCATATCTTGCTTAAAAGGATAGCCCTCCCTTCAAAAGTATGTTTCTCATTTTTTCTAGTTTTCTTCAAGTTATTTTTGTGGTTTCAATATTTATGGTTAGGTTTCAATCAACCAAAATTAAGTTTGGTTTCAGCTGGGTCCCACAGCTGGGTGGTATGAAGAGTGGTTACAAGGTTGGACTTTAATTCAGTGAAGTCAGAGTTAGTCTAGGTCCCCCATCTTCGGGCTGTGTGAACTTGAACAATTACTGAACCTCTCTGGCTTCAGTTTTCTCATCTGTGAAATGGAAGTGATGGTGCTTACTTCAGTGAATTCTTCTTTGGATTTAAGCAGAAAGAGCTTTGGGCACAGTATTCAATAACTGTGCTGTTCCCATTCGCTGCTGTTGTTACCATGATAGGCATTACTGGCCCAGAACCCCCGGGTCAGAACCACACATTCCCAGTTCCAGGCTGCTGTCCCTTCCTCCCGTTCAGCTGCCCCTCTTGGGGGTCTCCTTCTGAGTACAGGGATGGGGTGCAAGAGTCACACATCCTGTGGCTTCAATCTCCTTGGTGCCTGTAGGTGTCAAGGTCCAGCCAGGGCTCTCCTGTTTATAAAAGTCGAGTTTAAAAGGAAATTTACTATGATGCAGGCACCATTACCAATCCCCACAGGACCCCTGTACATCCAGGAGTGGGGGTGGGAAGGTGGAGGGAAGGACTTGTTATCCCAGGCTTGAATGCAGATTATAAACGCTGGTTGCCCATCTTCCCCTTCTTGAGTTGCTCTATAATACAAAAGTATCATATGTTACATTGTAAACAAGTATCCAAGTTGTGGAGTTTTCAAATGAAAGCAAATTGTGCCTCATCCCAAGGTAAGCACTGGAAATGACGTGTGCCCAGAGACACTCCAGCCCTGTGAGCCTGGGCATCTATTCATAAATGCCTCTCAACCTTCCCACTGGCCTGAGGTGCCCTTCATTCATCTTTTGAAGGGGTTGTGACATCCTATGGTCCCCTCTTTAATTAATAAGCAAAATACAAGTATCCTTTAGCACTGTGGTCATCCAGCCTAATCAGAGTTTAACACATTTAAATATGTAATTCTGGGTGTGAAAATGGGCCTTACACCACAACTTCCCTGTTTCTAAAAACTGTTTGTAAGTTGTTTTTTCAGGATGCAGCTGCAGACCTAGAGAGCTGAGAGGAACCAAAAGTCTCCAAGGATGAGAAGCTGAGGAACCAGAAGAGGGTCTTGTGGCCCTGGGTTAGAAGCCAGGGTGCAGCCACAGCTGCAGGAGGGAGCATGGGATCAGAGAGACCAGTGCACTTACAAAGTACCCAGAGATTCCACCAGGCCCAGGGCACCTGGTGTGGACCATGCCACCAAGACTTGAGATTCCAGCCAGCCGGCCTTCTGTTTCTCATCCCTGCTTAAGTCCCTTCCTGCTCCCTGGGGAGACAGAGTGTGCCTCCTCTCTCCTTGTCAGGGGAGCCACTGTGAAGTTCTTTCTTCTTGCAAAACCTGGTGCCCTGTTGGTTTCTCTGTGCATGGACAGCAGGCGCTTGCTGGGTGTCAGTACAGTGGTGGTCAGTACATTTAAGTGCTCTATTTAATGCAGTGCCCAGAGAAACAGCCTGCTATCCCATGGGGAAACAGCGCAGTTGGGTGCTCTGACAGCCTGTATTTCAGACCATCCTCAGGGATTTGATGAGGTCACTGTGGTCACCACAGTGTCTGTGTCCCCCTGCCAGCATTGTAAGAGGGTCCTTCAGGGAAGCTAGTGTTTTGTGCTGAACAGGAACCTCAAGGTCTGGCAGAGGCTTTCATCAGCTGGTCTAAAGGGCACAGCTGCAACATGGTCTCCTGGGCAAGGTCTGCAGACCACATCTGCACAGGGTGTGAGGAGGGAGAGTCCTTGGGCAGGAGATCTGAGGACACCAGCCCTGAGGTCCCCCTCAGGAGCAGAGGCACAGAAGACCCGGTCAGGTGGAGGAGCTGAGGAGCAGGATTCCTTCCCTCCCTTGGGGGCTGAAGAAATGACCACAGGGACAGCTCAGGGTATCCTCTCTTAAGGAGCCCTAAACAGGTGTGACTCTCTGTCAGGTCACAGGATATGACAGGTCAGGACCAGAGAGACAGAGCAGAGACCTTGCAGTGGCCACAGAAAGCCCTGTGTGAGTGGAAGCCCTGGGTCACCCTGGAGGGGCTTCAGAGGTGAGCTGTCGAGACCCTCCTCTTAGAGAGCAGGGGGTCCCCAGGGTAGTGGACTCATCCTGGAGACACAGGGCACAGCCAGTCCTGGAGCCCAGGATGCTGCCCGTCAGCTCTCCCCGTCTCCCTGCCCACTAGGAGCTCTGCCCCTCCCTGAGCTGTTACCTGGTCCCTCCAGGGCCTGAGCAGCTGCTGGAGTCTCATCCTCCAACTACCCCCCTGCAGGGACAGTGTCCTCTTGGGGTGGCCGAGCACAGCTGAGACTTCTGGCTCACCCAGGGTTGGACAGCCAGCCTGGCCAGACTCCCACTTCCTAGAAGAGGGAACCACAAATACAGAGGAGGGTCAGCCTCAGCCTGTGGGAGGATCTGCCCCCGAGGCCCAATGGTGGGTGACATCAGCAAGACAGAGAAGGGAGGCAGAGAGGGGAGGCAGCAGGAGCTCTCTGACCTACAGAAGATGCTCATCCTAAACAAGGAAAAGAGCAGCCATGGAGCACATGCACTTGCCAGGTAGAGTGTGAACTTCATACTACAAAATTAAAAATGCAACCGTGGGCATAGAACATGGTTCCTCTGTGTGTCATATCGTCATGTCCCTATCACCTCCTTCTCACGCAAACAGCAGTTCCCTGTCAGCTGATGCATGAAGCCCTAAGTACCTTCCTTGATGACCTCTCCACTGTCTCTGTGTCTATCTCTGGGGTCCATAGTGGCCCAGGCCCTTCTCCAGCTCCCTGCCTGTAGACAGTGCATTCAGTAAATGCTGTTGGAGTCCCCACAAGTCCAGAACCACACCCTCTGCAGTCACCAGTGTCTCTGGAAAATTCCAGTGTGAAACTAGCTGTCCTCAGGTTCCCTCCTTCCCTTCCACACTTCCCCATCCACCACATGTGGGAAAGGACTTGTGATTTAATAGGGGAAGTTCACCACCACCCTCACCATCACTGCTTCACCTCCATCTCTGCCCCCAAGCAAGGCTGAGACAACAGGGGACAACACAGAAACCAAAGAAAAATGCAACTGTGGAACTCCAGGCTTCCAGAAAGGACGCAGAGCAATTTAGGGCTTACGCTCCTTCCACCAAGAGCCTCTTACAAAGCTCCTCTGCAAGCAGGTTTGTCCCATTCAGGTCCAGGGAGGGCAGGCCTATGGGCAGCCACTTCAACCTTCCCAGTTCCTGTGTGGCCTTGAGCGAGTCACTGTCTCCCTCTGGATTCAGAGTGCGAATCCCCCTCCTTCCCTCCCTCTTCCTTGCTTTCCTTCTTATCTTTCTTCCTCCCTGTTCTTTTTTCTTTCCCTCTGTAATTTTCCAACCCCAGAGCCTACTGAAGGAAACACTAGACCATTTAACATACTTCTTACTTACACAGCATTGTGAAAAGGGGAAAGTCTACACTTTGCTGTTCACAAAAGTTGTCCATTTAAAAAAAAATTAAAAGTTGTCCATTCATAAATACCACACACTAATTGATGTGCCACTGGATGCCAAACAGTTGCCCATTTAAAATGGGGTCCTAGCCCCTTACAGTTGCAAAGTTCATTGTTCACTGAATGTCCTATTCCACAAGTGCTCTCTAATCCATTAAATTGCATATAATTCCTTGCAAGTTCACTTAGTAGCTGGTTTATTTGTTTATTTGTTTTTTAACTATAATGCTAAAAGCTTTCATCAAGTTATCCAAAACAACTGAAATCAGAGTATTATAGCAATATACGAATTTCAGTGTCTATAAATAGTACACTTCAATTAGCCAAGGTAGGAAACCAGCCAAGGTGTCCATCAACAGACCAACAAATTTAAAAAGTGTGACAAATACATGGTTTTACTCAGCCATAAAAAGTAAAATGAAGTTATTTGCAGGTAAATGAAAGGAACTAGAGAACATCATGCTAAGTGAAATAAGCCAGATTCAGAAAGTCAAGGGTTGAATATTTTCTCTCCCACGAAGAAGTTCGAGAGGAAAAAAAATTTTTTTAATGGAGTATTTCATAAGAGTAGAAGAAAAATGCTAGAGGAAAGGTCAGGGCCAAGGGGAGGGAGGATAGAAGTAAAGAAGAATAGTGTGGGAGCTGCCACAGCTCCTGGTCCTTGAGTGACCAGAGTGTGGAGATGTGGCCAGCCAGCCACGGGCTGTATGTGACCTGTGGGCCCCGAGCACACAAGGTGGACTGGACCCACGTTGCCCCTCTGTTTGGGCGGGCCTCGCTCTGGTCTTTTCTTAGCTCACTCTGCCATGATCCCCACACAGCTCATAGATGGCCATGGCCGCCCTAGATGCTGGCCACCCTCTGACAGCAGACATCATGAAGCTACACTCAGCCCCTGAAACCTGACCCCTTGCCTCATTTGAATGGCTTCTCCTCAATAAAAGGCTTCAGCACAGGAGCCCTCTCTGTCTTTCCAAAGGTCCCTAAATTCAAAGAAGCCATCCCAGGACCCAGAGAAAAAGGTATTTCGCTGTCTCTGTGGGTTATTTCACGCAGCCCAGTTCACCTGGAGTGACCCTGAGTGTTGAGTCATGGAACTTGACAATCGGTGGCCTGTAAGGTGACTACAGGGTGATTTTTAGAAATTTAGTGGGTTTGGAATTTCTCTCCAGAAGTTAAGCGTGCTTAGGAAGTCAGAGTACTGTGGGCTGAATTGTAGAAAGTAAGTGAAGTAGAAAGAAGGAAAATCTGTGACGTTAAACTTTTTTTAATATTTGGGAATATTATGTCTTTAGAAGAAAACCTTATTTTTGTAATTCTAGAGACCCTAAATAAATGTAAAAATTATTAAGATGATTAATGGGATATGTTAGGTTCGGTCCTCTCCCATGGGAAAAGCACTCTTATGGACTTTTTTGGATTGTTTTTTGTGAATCTTTATATTTTGAAATATTAGATAAAGATTTTTTGGGTTTATTTACTAAAAGTCTGTGCTTGGAGAGTAAGAAAGAGGACAAAAAGATTTTGTGATGAGATTTGATACAAGGATTCTTTACCTGTAGAGAGGAGAATTTTATTTTTCTATTATTTTTGTGAATACTCAGTGTGTACTGAACCTCTTTGCTACATTCTTGTCCTATCAGATCAGAATGTCTGTAACACAGCCCCTGTGCCCTATGGGGTCTGTAACTGGACCCACCTCCAGCAGTGCCTTTAACCCTTAAACAAACTGGCCTGGGTGCCAAACGCAGACTGCCTTAAGATCCGATAGTAACACTGGTGTCTGCCATTAAAACTCACTTCTAAAGTGCCACCTGCTGCAAGGGAAAATACAAAAGATAGGAGTACACACGCTGCAGCAAGCACTATTAGGAAAAACTGCAGAGCTATATAACAAGTATAAGAAATACTTATGCTTCTTTATATTTTGCTTCTAATTTTGAAGGTTATGAGGATGCATTTGCTTGTTGCAGAAACAAAGCCGGTAATGTTCCTGTGGTGACCAAAAAATCCTTATTCTTTTCAATTCTAGCTATGAATTTTAAAAAATGAATAAATACAATATACACAAGGATCTTATTTTAGCTACATCACGTGAAATCAAATAAGAGTGCACTCCTAGTTAAGAATAAATTGAAATGGATCCAAAATTAAGAACCACATGGTTACATAAATTTTATATAATTATAAGTTATGCCCTTATTCATGTTATATATTTTTCTAGATATTTGAATAACCTATAGTTAATCCATAAAATAATTAACATATATGTCTAATTTTTTAATTAATATATATTTATCTAGTTTTTCAATAGAAAACACATAATTTATATATTTCTATTACATGCATTTATCTGATACTCTGCTTTTTAGTTACAGATATTTGAAATAAATGTATTTTTCTATAAATTTGCTTTCAAGAGGTAAAACAACCATCGAGTAATCTCTAACTCTCAAATTATTGTATAAACTTTATAAAATAATAAACAAATATAATTCTGTCTACAGAAACATCCACGGACTTTAACTATACTTTCATTGAGATATTTCTTATCAAGGTACAATAATTTGTTTATATTCTAAGGTTTTCAAAAATTATTCCAAAGTATAACCAGGAAAAATTCTAAGAGGAAAAGAAAAATGCTTCAACAGAGAGGAAACCCACATTGGAGGTCCTCAGAAGAAAACAGAAATCATCTTTGGGTAAAAGAAGGACTTTATATTCTAGATTTTAATGATAAAAGTATTTTACTATGTAGGAAAATCTTCATATGATTATTTAGACAGGTGATGTATATACTGGACTGACTATAAAAATTTTAGCTGATTAATTCAAGGGTATTTAAGGCTATTTCCCTGATTTTACTATACTGATGTGAGCTGAGATTTTTTCCATATTTTGACATGATAAAGACCTATTAAAATATTGTTTATTTCCTTAAAGGAAGGTCTTTATTTCCCAATGATTCTTACTGTTTAAGGCAAAGATTAATTTTAGTGAATAAATTCACATTCTTAATTAAACACTAAATATATTAAACTGCTGACTTAGATCTCAATTTTGACAATTCTCCCTGGAGACTAAATTTGATGATTCAAAGACACTGCTGATTCTTGCATTTAACTTTTGTTTGGATTGTTGTGAGATTTGAGAGAACATTTTGTTAGGACTGACGTTCTCCAAATTAAGGTCGTACATGGGTTTTGAACATGGAAGTTGCAAAACTTGTTGGAAATTCATTGGTATTATGTAAGTTCTCTGACTGGACCTATTATCCATTAAAAATATGGTAAGATTTATATATTACTCCCCACAGAGGGAAGTAACTTTAATCATATTTTCTAAAAGGACAATTTTACACCTATTTAAAGGATAACATTCTGAGATATTATGACACCTTCTCTCAAGAAGAGATTGAGGGCTCCTTATAATTTAAACTAATTATATTATGATTTATACCAACCTTTTAAATAAAGAAAAGAGGGGAAACAGGACCCCACAGACACATATTAGATCTTACCAAATATTTTTAAATTTTTTCTTAATTGAAATATTGAGAGCTTTACTGTTACTGCACATGATTCAGTACATTAAATCAGATTTCCAAAGATAGAGTTGAAACCTGATATCATGAAAATGACTGAAAAACCTGACACAGGAAGTAAATCTCCCATCTGCAGAGTTTACAACCATGCAGCTCCACGAGTGTGTCAGGTAAGTAAAAGACATGAGCAAACTTCTGTGGACTCATTTCTCAGGTCCATTTTTAACGTGCATTGCAGGGGACTGGAAAGTCCATCAATGAACCTTGATTAACTGTACTGACTATAATGGTCAGTAAGACCTACATGTTGATCCTATGGTAAACAGGCTGTCTGGGAGTATCTTTTGAGAAAAAGACCACATATAAGAAACTTAAACCAGCCAATCATGCTGGTCCTTAGAAATGAAGACTATATTGACCTATCTGGACAATTGTCACAAAGATTAATAAAATAGATTTTTCCTATACAGGCCAGTTACCTATTAAAATATCCACCAATGTATTGTTGCCCTAACCATTCTACAGTAGAAAATGACACCTTTCCTAAGAGGATAGATTATGCAAATGTCTTGGCAGTGCAACATAAGGTGTCTAGAGATATTGGGTATATTTTAGACTGGCTCCCAGAGTTGACAACCATGATTGTGCAAGGATTCCATAACCTCTGGCATATTTTCCTGCGCAATTTTACCTGCTCCTGAAACCTGTGTTACCCTCCATTGTTTCCTTCCACCTATTCAGTGTAACCATAGCCACGTGGTACATAGACAGCCTCAGTTTAACAGGCAGCTTGTCCTTTTGGTTGTTGTTTAAATATTTGTTTTTTGCTTTTTTTTTTTTTTTTTTTAGTTGTAGGTGGACACAATAACCTCTATTTTATTTTCATGTGGTGCTGAGGATCAAACCCGGTGACTCACACATGCTAGGCAAGTGCTTTACCACTGAGCCTCAGACCCAGCCTCAGCTTGTCCTTTTATAAAATAAGGACTTCACGGTGCTTGGTTCTCTCGGTCTTGCTGAGGAGGATCCATGCATCTCCCTCATGGAAACTGGACATTCTTCCCAGAACACTGGGGCACTGTTTCCTTAGCCTCCATGACATCCCATGCACGGGAGCCCCAGATACTGCTCAGTTTGCTCAATCTTTCCTCAATTGACGGCACCTCCTGTTTTTCCAGGGTTTTCCAGGAACAGTGATGAGATAAGCAAGGTTCCATCTGAGGTCTCCTGGCCGGAGGCATTTGAGGGTGGGGGGTAGGAGTGCAGACCAGAGGAGCTTCCTCCAGCTCAGACACCAGGGTTCCAGTAGGGCCCTCCACAGAAGAGCTGCAGAGGCCCTGAGGACCCTGGGGGCCCAGGAACAGGCTCTTGGACTGTCTCCATCGCCCTCCCCAGGCAGCTCCAGCCCCTCCCTGCTGCTGCAGCCCAGGTGGCCTCAGCTCCCTGGCTATGGTCCCTCATGCAGCCAGGGCTGCCCAGGCCCAGGGTCCCAGGTCCTCACCACAAAAAGCCCATTTTGCTCTTTCCGTTCATCCTGGGCTCTACCCACACTGCACTGGTGAATTATAACAGTGCGGCTTTCTCTTTTTGTTTCCCAAAGGCATCAGAGCCTAACAGCTTCCCAGGACTGAAGGGTCCCAGCTGTCCCAGCACCCCAACTGCCCTCCCTTCCAGGAAACCCAGCTACTCACAGAGAAAGATAATGCCTCCCAGGAGCCTGGTGGTCCAGCAGAGGTGGGGGTCTTGTGAGTTGTGTCCCATCCTGGCTGCCTGCCGGCCTCTTCAGCTGCAGAGGAAACATCCGAAAGGGGAACCAGCAAGAGGAGGAGCTCCCTGCTCTGAGGGCAGAGCCACAGGCCAGTGTTAGGAAGCCCACCAGAGATCACAAAATCAACTTCACTCGCTCTAAGAAATTGCAGAATAACTGTAGGAACGACCAGAGCCTGGATGGACATCTGGTCTCTGACATCTGTTGGCAAGCCCCTCCTACAGGCAGAGCCAGCTTGTCTCAGGCAAACACTCCTGCCCACACCCACTGGGTGAACAGCTCTGCCCAGGCAGCCCTGATCCCCAGTGCCAGCCTGTGGCCAGCACAAAAGTCTCCCTCTTACAAGCAAGCCTGAGCTAAGCCCTCCTGAGTTCCATGGCTTTCCTCGGCACTTACCCCATTCTATAGCTCATTTATTTTCTGATATTCCAAGAACTTCAACTGTCAATTGCCTACGGGAGTAACTGAGGTCAAAAAAACACCAAACTGTACTGGAGAGTGGTAACCACCAAATATTTGCACTCAGCTTTGAGGGTGGTGAGCCTCACATTGAGCTCTTAATGGTGCTCAGGAAAAGACAAGCCCTTCCCTCTGTTGTGCAGGCCTCTGAACTGTTTAGATTGTGGGGTGGGGGCAGGGTTAGGGGGGCCGGATCCTAAAGAGGAAGCAGGATAATGGCTGGAAACTAAGGGCACAAAGGTCAGTCAATAGATATTCCAGCTGACAGGTGCCAGGGACTTTTCAGAACACCACATCTCACATTTTCAATGTGACAGCCATCCTACCCTAAGGTATGAAGTGGTATATAAAAACACAGAGAGCCCCTGGTTCAATCCCCAGCACCACACAACAAAAAGCAACAACAAAGGAGCCTGTGTGTTTGCCACCAAGAGCCAAATAGAAGAGAAACAACGATCAGGCTCATGGAGAGCTGATGAACCAGCCTACTTCCATGTTAAGATTGGGAGCCATCTCATCACAAAGTCACGAAAGTTCATTTCTGTTTTACTGTAAAATACCAAGATTTCTATTTGGCCTGACCATAATTGGATGTTTTAAACAGTTGCTTGGGATTCCTGCCCTTGCTTTGAACTTCCCCATGCCTGGCTCTCCTTGACCAGATGTCAACCCTCCCTGAATCCCAGCTGCCCCTCGTTAACTTTGATGTTGGACTGAGTCTGCTCCCCACCTTGAGATGTTAAACATAGATCCTAAACCTGCTGTCAGCCCTTGTATTTCACTTACCAGAACCCTAAGTTCCCAAGCCACCCCCCATTTTTGATAACTGTTTCTGTGTGTTCTAAGGACTTCCCTGTAGTCACACCAGCTGCTTGCTGTCTTCTGGCCCTGTTTTTCTGAGGGAGGCAGCCCCAGGCCAGGCTTGCTTTTATTTGGTTGAAATTGGAGTTGGTGGTTTTTCTTTGCATCGTGGATCAACACACTGGGGGAGAATAAGAGATATAAGAGATAATCCTGAATGGACACCCAGGAATTGATAGAAACTATAGGGAAGACTCTGGACTTCTCCGGGACATGACAGAAGGTCATATCTACATATTTGAGTGTCTAAGGGCAGCACTCAGCTGAGAGCTGGCTTACATGAAGAACATATTTACTAAGTACCTACTATATGTCAGGCTTTACATGTGTTACTTCAGCTAATTCACATACTATGTTGAAGTACATCCTCAAAACTGTATTATCTGAGCATTAGCGGCACCTGACAGAGGAGCATCCTGAATGTCCTAAGAGATGAAAAACTTGTCCAAAGTCATAATTTCAGTAAGGGGCAAGGATCTCAGAAACTGTTAAAATGAGCCCAGCCATGATGCACCCCAGGAGTGAGAGGGAGTGAGGGTTCTGAGAAAGCCAAGTCAGGACTCTCAGACCCTAGGGGGGCCCAGGGTTGCTGTTTCCTGGAGCAGGAGGAGGGCTAGGGGCCAGGCAGAGGCCAGTTTGCAGGAGAAGCTCTGCACTGTGGTCCTTCCCTGACCTTCCTGCCTTCAGGAAAGAGAAGAGCCTCAGCCCAGGCCTGCAAGGGGTGCAGGGGAGCGTCCAGCAGCCTGGGGCTGTGCTGGGAGGGCAGCAGACAGCAGGGTGCAGAGGACCATTGCTGTCCTTGCTTTCCTCCCTGTCCTCTTCCCTCTCCCTCTATATCCCTATTACTAATTGATGGTAAAACAAAATGTGTGTGTGTGTGTGCTCTTTTTCATTAAAAATAAATGGAACATAAAAAATAGATCATGAGTAAATAAATAATATATAAAACACCAGATCATAAGAAGAGAGTGAGTGGGGTAGTTTTAATAGCTCATTCAGGGAGAAGAGTGCAATTCTGGACAATTTTAGCCATAGTAGAAAATATCAAATACCTTCAAAACTTTTCTCCTTCATTAAAAAAAAAAATAGCAGCCTATACTTATGGTGACACTCAACAGCATGAGAGGTACAAGAAAGACCCTTTCAAACCTCAATCCCAATGAAATTTCAGTAACTTCAGTTACAAGGAAGTTGACATGATGGAAATTGGAGCTCTCCCAATGCAGAGTTATCCAATAATTTATCAATTTGTCAACACCAATTTCATACAGTCACTTAATGTCCTGAATGAAGAAGTAGAGCACTGCACTAATTAGGACCTTTAAAAGCTAAGGATTTAACTGGGGATGTAGCTCAGCTGGAAGAGTGCTTGCGTCACATGCACAGGGCCCTGGGTTCAATCCCCAGCACCACCACCAGAAAAAAAAAAAATTAAAAAGCTAGGGCTGATCATAGTGACCAACACATGTAATCCCAGCTACTCAGGCAGCTGTGGTAGGAGGATGCCAGGCAAATTCAAGGTCAGCCTGTAAAAACAGTGGGTTGGGATGCACTTCAGCAGTAGGGTGCCCCTGGATTCAATCACTAGTGCCACATACAAAAAAAAAAAAAAAAAAAGCCTGGAGAACAAGATGTCCATAGAGGCCTTGACATTTTTTCTTTTTCTTTTTTATTAGAGCTTTAGAGTTACACATAGTAGTATGGAAATTGATTTCAGTTCATGACATGACCCTCCCTTCTCACTCCCATCCTCTCCCCTCTCCCTCTCTCCTTCCTCTGCCCTACTCCACTTCCTTTCCTTCATCTCTTAATTCATATTCGATTGGCACTTTGTGTTATCCTATTCTTCTCTCCCTCTTCCCTTGGTCTTAGTCTAGCTTCCTCATATGAGAGAACACATTTGACCTTTGAGTTCTGAGTTGGCTTATTTCACTTAACATGATGTTCTCCATTCCCATCCATTTACCACCAAAATGCCATCATTTCATTCATCTTTATGGCTGATTAGAATTCCAGTATATGTATACACCACGATTTCTTAATCCACTCATCTATTGTCAGGCATCTGGGTTGATTCCAAAATTTGGCTGTTGTGAACTGTGCTGGTAGAAACACTGAGGTGGCTGTCTCCAGACAGTGTGCTGAATTTAGATCTTTTGGGAGATCCACCAAGGAGTGAGATAGCTGGGTCACGTGGTGGTTCCATCACTAGTTTTTGAGGAACCTCCATACTGCTTTCCAGAGTGTTGTACTAGTTTGCAGTCCCACCAAAAATGTACAAGAGAACCCTTTTCTCCACATCCTCACCAGCATTTATTATTGTTCATATTCTTATGTCATTGTGACTGGAGACAGAGGAAATCTTAGTGTACTTTTGATTCGCATTTTCCTGACTGCCAAAGATGTTGAGCATTTTTTCATATATTTGCAGGCCATTTGCATACTTTTGCCCATTATTGATTGGGTTCTGTGTGTGTGTGTGTATGTGTGTGTGTGTGTGTGTCTGTGTGTCTGTGTGTGTCAAGATTTTTTAGTTCTTTTATATCCTGGGTACTAGTCTCCTATCAGAGGAAGAGCTGGCCAAGATTTTCTCCCATTCTGTAGGCTGTCTTTCTTCTCTTGTTTCTTTAGCTGTGCAGAAAATTTTTAGTTTGATGGCCGCCCACTTATTGACTCCTGGTTTTATATCTGGTGCCTTGGGGTCTTGTGAGGGAAGCTGGAGCCAGTGTGTTTATGATGGAGGGTCCACTCCATGTTTCCTTCCAGCAGTCCTAAAGTTTCTGGTGTCATTCCTGAGATGTTGAGCCATTTCAGTTTTGAGTTTTGTGCAGGATGAGGACAGGAGTCTAGTTTCATTTTCTACATAAAGCTATCCAATTTTCCCAGCAACATTTGTTTAAAAGGCTGTCTTTTCTCCAAGATATACTTTTGGCCCCTTTGTCAAGTGTCAGACAGCCCTAGGCAGATGGATTTGACTCTGTGTCCTCTGTGGTGTTCCATTGGTCTTGCTGTCTGTTTTGATGCCAATGCCATGCTCTTTGTGCTGTACTGCCACAGGCCCTTATCATCTCATTTCAGTCCTCACTTAGGGCCCCTGTGTCCCTGGCTTCCACGATCATGGTCAACTGCCAGTGCCCAGCCCTGCATCTCTGCCCACTGCCCCTGCTGGGCTTCATTCCCTGCGCTCCACTCTACCAGAGTCTCCACTGGTGCCCACACCTACATGCCAGGGCTGCACTGGTCACCTGGCTTCTCACTGACTGCTGTTCCCAGTCTCAGTCAATAGTCCCATCCATACCTGGCCTTGCCCTGGGCTCCTTCCTCTGCTGACCCCAGGGCAGTTGATCAAGCACCTGATCAATCAGATCCATCACTCAGCCCCTCAGATGCAGGGATTTTATTTTATTGTCATAAATCCTGGTGGAAAGGCAGAGTGAATGCAGCATCAGCTGTTCCTGGCACTTAGTGGTGAGGTCAAGGAAGAAGAGATCCTCAGCCGTGGCTTGTTCTCAGCTCTCCCCCATTTTGTGGAACTGACCCCAACTCACCCTCTCCTGGCCCAGCCCAGGATGTGCCCCTGGATGCCTTCATGCTGCCCACTGCCCCCTCCTCACCCTCTACTGTCTGTGCCGGGTTCCCTCCTGTGTACCATGGCACTTGGGGAGGAAAGTGAACTCTTCTCCCACCTGAAGGCACAATCCATTATTAGCAGTGGGACCTGGCACTGCTGGGCTGTGTGTGGGCGAGGTTGCAGTGGACCAGCTGGTCGACCTCCGCCTTCACAAGTTTCCTCCAACCTTCCTGGTCCCACTTTCCCTGGTAACTGTCTGCTCTGGAGTCGACTTCCTCTGCTATGAGTCAGTCCTCCCTTTCTCCTGAGAATGACTGTGTGGCACAGCTTTTTCTCTCCTCTATTAACTACTAATATTGTCTTACAGTCAAACCAGATGGGGAGCTATTGTAAGTGAGGACCCCCCATTAGCCTCTCATCCAGTGGCCCCTGGGCTCCCCCAGCTGAGATGCCTCTTGGCCACCTGCTGCCCTCTCCTTGTCCCCTGTCCCCTCAGAAGCCATGTTAAAAGGTTCTGATGTTGAGTCACTCCACTGTGGATACAAAGCCTCTGGTTTTCCTGTGGATTTTATGAGATCTCTCACCCAATTCTGTTTTCTTCTCAGCCTCAGTTTTCTTCTCTCCCATTCTTACTCTCTATGTGAGTATTATATTCTTTACAGTGTTACTGACTAACAATTTTCTGTTTTGCTGTGTCTTTCCCTGGCCTTGGTATTAGTGGAATCCTAGCCTTGGGAACTGAGTTGGGAAGTGTTTCTCCTTCTTCTATCTTTGGGAAGAGTTGGAGATACATAGTGTCATTTCTTCCCTAATATTCATAGTCTACTAGTGAAATCATCTGGTCCTGAGCTTTGTGGGTTTTTTTTTGATAGGAGACATTTTTTATTATTGATTTATGCTCCTTATTCATTATTGATCTATTCAGATTTTCTACCTGTTTGTGATTCAGCTTCAGTACTTTGTATGCTACTAGAATTTATTCATTCCTTCTTGGTTATCAGATAATTGTTCATAATTTTTTATCATGCAGGCACACCCACAGAGCCCTCCAGTGTGGCCTCAGACAAGTTACTTCCCATCACCCTGGTAAACAGAGTGAAGCCCTGGCAGGCTGTCCTTACCTGATAAGAGGGAAAGGGGAGAGGATCAGGGTGGAGACCACCAGATCAGATGTTTCTGACCCCAGGGTAAATGATGTCACTGAGAAAACCAGTGGTAGCTGATAAGGATTGAAAGGGGCGTCAAAAGTGCCAAAATTTAGTATAAATGATAGAGCTGGTGAGCAGGGATTCAGCCAGCTGAAACAAGGATGCACTCTGGCTGGAGGGCCTGATGAGGACCTGACATCCCGTCACTTGTCACTGTTCCTGATCCTCTGCATGATCCTCACCACTCTCAAACTCTACCACCTCATCTGGACCTTGGTGAGAGCTGCAACTTCTCCCTACAACCTTCTCCTCAACCGGTCATCCATGCCTTGGTTCCAGCATGGAGGTTCTTGGTTTTCTTGATTAAGAACCTATAGAGAGAAATGGTATTGAGAAATTTGGTGAATAGAGCATTGAAAGGGGCAGAAGCACGTGGACATTCTTTGTTTCTCCTCTCCACTGCACACATCACAAGTTTGCTCCCTTGCGTCACTTGCCTGTCTGCTCCCTAGCTGAGGCCCCTGTGACCTTCCCATTCTTCTTGTTTCCCCCCACACAGGCCCTTACTGAAAGGCTCCACGTACAGTGTCCTCTCAGGGCCTGTGGTTTCCTAACTACTGATTTCTCTGAGATCCTCTCTCTGAAAATATTTTCCTCCTCTTTACTTTTCCATCCTCTCTATCTCAGTGGATATGTCCTCACTATCTGAACTCAGCCTGGAGCTTGCAAAAGAGGACAAGCACTGCTATGGCTTTAGTAATGTCCCCTCCAAAACTCAGGCGTTGCCAATGTGATGGTGTCAGGAGGTGGGGCCTTTAACAGGGGATTGGGCACGAGGGCTCCTCCCTGGGGAATGGGATTAAGGCGTCATACAGTGTCCTGTCTCTTGCTCTAGTGAGGAACTCAGTTTCCTTCCACGTAAGGACACAGCATCCCCCCAGGTGGGAGGGCTCTACCAACCAGATCTGCTGGCACCTTGATCCTGACTCCTCAGGTCCCATGAATGTGGATGTTAAGTAAAGGCAGGTGTGCCGTTCCATGAGCGGCATTTGGGAAGTAGCTTTACTCTGTGAGACTGGGCACCTCAACAGTAGCCATTCTTGGGTTGAGGAGCCCCCAAATGTGGGTGATACAAAGTCCTGTGTGAAGGTCACTGATGGGCCCCTGTGGTCAGGACAATGAGACCTAGCCCTGGGCGAAGTCCCACAAGGTTCAGGATGGGAGGAGTCTGACCCATGGATACATGGGGCCTGTTCAACCTGGTCTTGCTGAATCCCTGCAGCAGAAGCGTCCCAGAAGCTACATCATCTTCACATCCACCCCTGTCTACTAAGCCCTGCACCTGTGAGAGGTCCTGGGTACCATGGTTACCTTTCCACTTTACAGATGAGAAAGCTGCATTTTCAAAGCATGAAATTGGTAAACACAAGGTCTGGAAAGTTCTTAAGTGTTAGAGCCAGAACTAGGCCCAGGTCTCCCATCTCCCAACAGAAAACTGTCCAACAGTTTTCCCAGATCCAAGCTCCCCTCTCAGGGAAGAGAATCTTCCACATTAACAAGGCACATGAAACACCTGGTTCAAGCCCTAGTTTGGCCAAGTGTCAGGAGCTTGGCCCTCGACAACTGATGTCACTTCTCTAAATTCGGTTTCCTCATCTGTAAAGTGGGGGCAATTTTTCTGCCTCATTAGAAAATATTCCTGAAGTGTCTGTTCCCCTTCATGTTGCTCTTGAGCCCTCTCCTTGTCCCCCTTCCCAGGTCACCTTCCTGACTTCTGCACCCCCCAGTAGTCCCTGCACAGCCACATCTGCTTGATCTTACTCACAGGGCCCTGTTTTCCTCCAAGACCCCTCACCCCTCAGAGGGAAACTCTGACAAGCCATGCTGAGCCACATGAAGGTCAGGCCAGCGCCAGGAAGCACCTTCCCTCCACACCGCCCCCAGCAAGAGGACTGAGGCCTGTGGCTGCAGCTCAGCACGCACACACTGCTGCCTCCACTGGTCTTCTAGCTGCCAGGAGACCTTCCCCAGCTATGAGCCACGGCCTCCCCCCAGGACAGGGAACACTGTCCTGCACAGGAGTCTCACAGTCTGCTTTCACAAGGTCTTTTCACCTCAGTCTTGTCCACTGTCCTAACTCCATTTCCTTTTAAACCTGGAGCAGCCCCCAGGGGTGAAGATAATGCTCTGCTTTATGCATATGCCCCATTCCCACCCAGGGCTCCTGCCCAACCTCAGTGTCAGTGACACTCACACCCCAGCCACATCAGAGACACCATTCTGCTGGGCTCCCTTGCTTCTGGAGCAGGTCATTTGTAGAGAAGTGGAAGACCAGCCACGCAGGCTTCCTGAGTGGTTCTCTTCTCTACAGTTCTCAGCATCTCTCACTATGAGTGTGGGTGGTCAGACCTAACCCAATACCACCTCTCTCCACCCACGGGCCTCAGGCCACAGCTACTCTCCCCCAGGAAACACTGTGGCTCTGCAGACTTCAATCTACAGCCCCCAGAATGTGCCCACAGTCTACTGGGGTTCCTCCTGATTGGGCCCCTCCTAATGCATCACCTACGCTCAAGAACAAGACCAGCAGCTCAGCTCAACCACCTCCGCAACATTTAGCAGATGTGCAATGAGCACCCAGTGCCTTCAATAGCTCACCAGGGGCTGTTCATGGGGGGAAAAACACTTATGGGAATCCATCCCATCCCCTGTGGACCTCAGAAGTGCCCCCATCATCCTGCACCCTGCCCACCTGCTCCCCTACCTGAGGTCCAAATGCAGGGTCTATTGCTCACCCCAGTCTCCACTTTGCCTCTGAAGACGTGGAAGTATAACATGTGCTCAAGAAAACACAGCAGTAAAGCTATATAGACTGGGCAGGTTTCCTATTCAGCAAATATTTGCTAAGCACATCTGCGCCTTAATACTAGCTGGGCCATTCTATCTGAACCCGATCACCATCTGCTGCAGTCAGGGCCTGAGGCGACTGCCTGGCAACACAACCTTATATCACCTCCTCTGACAGACACCTAGCCCACCTGCCTAATGTGAGGGTGCCTGAGGGCAGGCCCAAGATGGTACAGTTAGGCTCCCTCACTGAGTCCTCTGGCCAGCCGTTATCAGTATGCAGCCAAGCACCCTGACATCAGCACCTTGATTCAGCACCTTGACTCAGCATATGTACTCAAGGTCATGGACACCTTCTTACAAGCATGTGCTCCTGTGTAACCTATCAACCATGTGCCTTTCCTTTGGCCTGAATATTTTTAAAGGCCTATGAGAAGACAGGGAGCGGGGGGCGGCTGCTGCCTCCAAATAAAGCACATCTACTGTGCCAGCTGCGCCTCGCATCTTCTTCCACCTGCTGGGACCCTGAGTCTGTTTCCCAGGGTCCCAGCCTCAGCCTCACGGTGGTCCACCTGCTTAAGACCCACAACCAAAGTGAGACAGAGGAAAGAAACAACAACTCGAATTAGTGAGACTAGTGAGACCCAAAAATAAGTATGAGGTAAGAGTTACAAACCACAGGGCACCTCGGTCGATCCCTGCCCCCACCTGTCTCTCAGGTGTGAGCTCCTGCTGCCCCCTTGGTACTGATGTGCAGGTAACCATTTGGCAGCTGGCTTTTCTGGAGCAAAAAAAAGAAAAAACTGGTTTCTGGTGTTTTCCAATTTCTGTGGGACTCATACCCCAACCATGGCTGATTTCAAACTACCAACATCATGACCCTGAACACAGAATTGGGAAAAGATGCACAAAACCTGCTCACAAACCACACCAACTGTCTCCAGCACTCACAGCCAGGAAGGGAGGCTCATGTTTCAATACATAGGACACATTTTGCACACAGCATGTCCCCTGGACACCAGCCAACTATCTCATAGGGGCAGGGGGTGGGGGAGAGACAGTGTGCTCCAAAGAGGGAGGAAAACTTGCTGAGAGATAGAATGTTGCTCTCCAATATGGCAGCACCCTAAGGTGTCCACGAGAATGATTTTCATTGCATTGGATTTCCACCTTGAAATCTAACTCTTCCCTGCAGTAACCATAGATGAGGGTTAGTTACTGCCCACTCGCCCTCGGCCTTCACTAAGCAATAACCAGGCCAGGCTCATGCCAGGTCCCCACCATCTACCTCCCCACAGGAAAGCACAGGTGACATTTCCTTTGGGACCTCAGCATGCCTGGGAGGCCTGCCTTGGGATCCTGATAAACATTGATTCTATTCCTGCTCCTGTGACCAAGCTGGTAATGGCTTGCTGGTCCTCAGTGGCCTCCTCTGTGAGCTGAGGTTAGACCTCATTTTCGGGTCTCCTGAACCAGACTAAATAGATATGGTGGAAAAGCAGAAGCACAGTACAATACAGAACAGTGCTCCCCCTCCTCGAGACCCAGGCCAGACTCCTCACAGGACTGGGCCCAAAGACAAAGTGCAGTGTCTGTCACCTCAATTTCCAGAGTGGACTCGCCAGACATGTGGTTTACCTCTCAAATTTATTTCTTTGCCATTCACAACAAAAGATGAGACAGAGGAAAAAATAACAACTCAAACTGTGAAATGATTCTACTACTTCTCCTCCTTCCAGTTCCCCAAGGAGAGATAGGGATTGAGCCAAAGTCAGGCAGTTTCGCCACCTAGTGGCTACACTAGAATTGCCCAAAAGGAATAGCCAGGTGAGACTCTATTAAAAAAAATAAACAAATAAAATGAGTTGGGGGATGTTGCTTAGCAGTAAAGTGCTCCTGGAGTAAATCCCCAATACCCTAAAGAAGAAAGACATCAAGAAGTATCTACTGCCTTTCACATTGTTCTTGACCCTCCCGTCCCTCTTTCCCACATTCTGATAAATGAGACCTTTCTACACCAAAATACAGGTGAAGAGCCACAGAGACAAAGCCACAAACCTATGGCCATCTGATATTTGACAAAGGCACCAAAAATATATTTTGGACAAAGACAGCCTTTTAACAGATAACACTGGGAGAACTGGATAGCTATATGTAGAAAAGTGAAATCACACCCCTGTCTTTCACCCCATTCATTCCACACACTTTCAAATTGAAATGGCGCAAAGTCTTAGGAATTAGACCAGAACCCTTACAACTGCTTGAAGAAAACACAAAATTGCCTGGTGCGCTGAGAGGCGCAGGAGGCTGAGGCAGGAGGATCTGGAGTTCAAAGCCAGCCTCAGCAAAAGCATAGCTCTAAGCAGCTCAGTGAGACCCTGTCTCTAAATAAAACACAAAATAGGCTGGTAATGTGGCTCAGTGGTCGAGTGCCCCTGAGTTCAATCCCCAGCATCCCCACCCCCCCAAAAAAAAGAAATAAAACCTATATGTGCCGGCACCAACATCCTCAACAACCCTTAAGGCACAAGAAACAAAACCAATAATCAGTAAGTGGGATGCCATTAAACTAAAAAGTTTCTGCATAGACAAGGAAACAAGAGTATGAGGGGAGCATCTACAGAATGGGAGGAAATCTTGGCCAGCTACTCCTCCAATAGGGGATATTAATATCCCCTACTTCCCTAATTTCTCCCTAATTTCCCCCAAGACCCTTCATCCCTGAAAGGGAGATTCTCAAAATCTCCATACTTCAAGGCAAACCTCTAAATGTTTACAATATTTAATAAGAGACTCACTGTGTTAATCTTGGTGAAGTCAAGGATAACATTAAAAATAGAACCCCAAGGGCTGGGCTGTGGCTCAGCACTCACCTAACATGTGCGAGGCCCTGGGTTCAGTCCTCAGCACCACATAAAAATAAATAAATAAAATAAAGGTAGTGTGTCCAACTACAACTAAGAAATTAATATTTAAAAAAAATAGAATCCCGAGCCTATGACAAAAGACATTACATTGAATTTTTGGATAGTCCATTTTATATAACTTTATATTTTTATAATTATAAAACTATTAATATATTATTGCATATCATATTTAACATCATATAATGAAAGACATTTCTAATAGATTGTCCTTGTCAGGGGACCCTGGCTGGACCTGCAAACCAAGATTTTTTCTTCCCATAATGAGCTCTCCTCCCAGCAGCAAGGAGAATAGTTGGGCACAGACCCTAGGATTTTGGGTGCTGGGACAATTCCTGCATGTTCAGGAACACCCTGAAACTTCCCGACCCAATTGAAAATACCTGTCTGTGGGGCGGCTTGTTCGCGACTCTGATCCTGGGGCTGGACTCTTCTGACCAGCAGGGCTTTGTGCTGTCCAGTGCCTTTTAGGCTAGAAGATGGATGAGCTGGTTTCACAGGCAGCTGCCCTGGGAAAGACTGGGTCACACCCGAGCAGAACCACGTCTGCAAGTAATTTTTCAACAATTCTTTGAGTGATCCTGGACAGCGTACTGGTCAGCTTGCCTATGAGCTCATGTGCTTGTGGTTTAGTAACCAAGGCCCGCACACATGCTCCGTGAGGTCACTAGCGGATGCTCAACAAATATTCACACATATTCCTCTTTAAACTGGAATCCTTTACCTGGATTTGTAACTTCAGTTTCAAAATTGCTGGCTGCTGCAGGGCATGAGGGCACATACCTGTCATCCCCCATTCCTGGGGGTGGGGGGCCTGAGGCAGGAGGATTGCCAAATTCAAAGCCAGACTCAGCAACTTAAGGAGACCCTGTCTTAAAATGAAAAATAAAAAGGACTGTGGGGTGTGGAGATGTGGGGATGTGATTCTGTGGTTAAGTGCCCTGGAACAAGAAAAAAAGAAAAAGAAAAAGAAAAAGAAAAGAAATGCCGGCTGCTTTGCTACTAGACCAGAGCCACGGGCACCTCCTGTAGAACTGCATTTTCCTAATTCTCCTTACCAAAAAATAAAATAAAATAAAACTAGGAACAGGAAACACCTGATAGACATCACTGTTCCTCCAGCTAGCTCCTGTCCTCAGCCACTGTAACACATTTACATTGAAAGAATCAAATACCAATGTGTACTTTAATATACTTGCCTATTCACATTGTGAATTCTTTTTTTTTTCTTTTTTGCAAAACTTCCACGAGCTTTTACTACCAAACTTTTGCAGGTTAACTCTTTAACCCAGCTAATAGCAAAAACCAAATCTCCTTGGAAATCCAGACCTGTAGAGATTTTCCTTTTAAAAAAAAAATATATGTATCTGCATAATTTACAAATATGTGAAATTCTCCAATGTTGCAGGAAAAAAATTCCAAGTGATGCCAATCCATAAAAGAAAAATTTGGCAATCCATCCCCACGTGAAAAGAAAAAATAGAACCATCTTGTCCCACAATCAGGAAACTGATCCTTAGCCTGGGGCCACATTCCTTGAAACTTGCAAAAGGTCCTAGAGCTTCCTCCAGGAAATGGCCTGAAGGCCCCAGCAGAGATGAAGTGGCCTCTTCTAAGCCAAACACCAAAGACCCTGTAATTTAGAGTCTAACCTTTCAGCTAAAAATGCTCACAGAAAGCACCAAAAAGGTGCATCTCTTCCCTCCTGAACCACAGAGGTAAGAGATCAGAGAGAACCCAGTATTTTTTTTTAATTTGTTCTAATTAGTTATTCTTGACAGTAGAATGCATTTTGACACCTCATACATAAGTGGAGTACAACTTCTCATTCTCCATGTAATTCTACATGATATGGAATTAAATCAACATAGGCACACAGGGTGACAATGTGCAATTCATTCTGCTGCCCTTCCTACCCCATACTCCCTCCCCTCCCTTTACTCTCCTCTGTCTAATCCAAAGTACCTCTCTACTACACCCCCCATTGTGAATTAGCATCCACAGATCAGAGAAAACATTCAGCCTTTGGTTCTTTAGGATTGGCTAATTTCAATTAGCATGGTGGACTGCAGTTCCACCCACTTACCTGCAAATGCCATGATTTCATTCTTCTTTAAGACTGAATAATATTCCTTCGTGTATACAAACCGCAGTTTCTTTATCCATTCATCTGTTGAAGGGTACCTAGGCTGGGAGTGAAAAAACAGTCTCTACCTCAGAGGAAGGGACATGACCTTTGTCCTTGGAAAGACCCACAGAGCACTCCTAGGCACATTCCCACCCTGCTGAGTTGTTTATTTACAAATAACAGGAGAGATCTGCTGCACCAGGTGTCCCTGGCTCAGTCAGGCTAGGTGGGGACCCATAGCATCCCCTAGCAGCCACCAATCAGTATGAGGCAGGGAAATACCTGGGATGCCAGATGACCCTCCCAGTAGTTTATGGTGTTGAGAAACCCTGTAGTTCAGCAGGAACACCCCTCTTGGCTTAAACCAATCAGTTCAAAGGAATCCCCCTCTTATATTAACCAATCACCCCTATTCAACTTGTTTCCGCCAGTGAATATGCTAATCAATGTTAAGAGTTGTTTGATTTTCCTGTGGTATAGAGTGATTTGCTGTGTGATGTTGTGACACATAGAGTACCCCCCAAAACCTATAAAATCTCACTGAACAAAGGACCGGGACTCACTCCCTGGGATCGGGAACAGTTGTGAGTCCAGGCTTGCAATAAAGTCGAGCTTGCAATAAAGACTCTTGTGTGCTTGCATCGGATTCAGCTCCTGGAGGTCTATTGGGGTCCCACAAATCTGGCATAACAGGAGAACCCAGTATTGGACCTCATCTGTCTTATGAGAAGTTGCTTGTTTTAGGCCCTGCCACCTTTGCCACCTTGGGTCTTCATCTCACTGTGCCTGGAGGGTTCAAAGGAAGAAGTGGTTGGAGTCTATCTCTGATGTCCCTGGCTGGGCTGCCTGGTTCTCTGTTGCTTTACGGAAGTCCTCTCCCCTTATACAGGCACTTAAGAATAAGGACATTTTCACCAGGTGTGGGGGCACTCACCCGTAATCCTAACAGCTCAGGAGGCTGAGGCAGGAGGATCCAGAGTTCAAAGCCAGACTCATCAAAAGCAAGGCACTAAGCACCTCAGTGAGACCCTGTCTCTAAATAAAACACAGAATAGAGCTGGGGATGTGGCTCAGTGATCGAGTGCCCCTGAGTTCAATCCCAGCACCTGCCCCCCAAAAAAAGAAGAGGGAAATCTTCAGTGACTTCATACCTGACAAATACTTCAACAGCAGCTTCTCAAAACCACCCCTGTAGAAGAAGGGACACCCCTCCCCCTTGGTGCAAGGTCACAGCTCCTTCCAGTCACGGGCTTCTTAATAGATTTCTGCAGCAGCTCATTCGCTTTAGAAAAATGTCTACACCCAAAGAACCCGCTCTCCACAGACAGCAGGGATGGATGGGCAGTCTGCTGTACAGGAGGCCACTTCCTGTCCATGGCCCTTCTGAGCAGAAGATCCCCAGAGCAGGAAGACAGGCCTTCAGATTCAGCCAAGGCCACACTGCACCAGGAACTCTCCAGCCCCCTCCTTACGCCACTTAGGGGCTTGATGGGCCCAGACAGTGAGCTCAGCATTGAGCAGGAGGACATCCTGATAAACCTCCGTGACCCGGATGAACAAAACCTTCTAAGTCTGTGGACAGCGCTTTATAAATATTTTCCAAACTGCGTGGAGGTGGAACAGGTCTCTAGACGCTAAAGCAGAGCCCATGAGCCTGACTGGGTCCATCACAAGGACCTTGACCCAGGATGACAACCTTCACATCTCTCATGTCACATGTTTGGGTCCATGTGAAGGCTGGGTGTGGAGGTGGATAAACAGTATAAGGTCTTCATTCTTCTGCGAAAGATCCCATTAGCTCTATAAATCACGGATTCCCAAACTGTCCGCTGAGGGTCTTCTTCCAACTCCCTCCACAGCCGACCGGCATGAGGCATGGTTTATTTCACTTCTCTCTCTCCAGCACCCCAACACTTCCAGATTGTGTCTTGTTTGTATGTCTGTCTTGGTTTTTTTTTTTTTTCTTTTTTGGTAACCAGGGGTTGAACTCAGAGGCACTCAACCACAGAGCCACATGCCCAGACCTATTTTGTATTCTATTTAGAGACAGGGTCTCACTGAGTTCTTTTCTGAGGCTGACTTTGAACTCGTGATCCTCCTGCCTCAGCCTCCAGAGCTGCTGGGATTACAGGCTAATGCCACCACACCAGACCCCCAGCCTTTTAAAAATATTTTATTTAGAGACAGGATCTCACTAAGTTGCTTAGGGCCTCACTAAATTGCTTGAAGCTGGCTTTCAACTTGCAACCCTCCTGCCTCGGCCTCTCAAGCCACTGGGATTACAGGTGTTCACCATTCACCACCACACCTGGCCTCTGTCTGTTTAAAGACAGGATCTCACTATGTTACTGGTCTCAAACTCCTGGGCTCAGGAAATCCTCCCATCTCAGCCTCCTGAGTGGGGAGACTACAGGCACGTGCCACACACCTGGGTCATTTAGTTTTTATGAGGCTTGTGCCAGTAAGGTCCCCATTGGACACACAGAGACCGGGTGATTTGCCCAAGGTCACACAGAAGGGAGGGGACAACAGGCTCCACCCCCAGAACCAGGCAGGTGCCCAGCTGTGGCACTAGAGATGAAGACCTAGAGGTGTCCTCAGGGACCACAGCTCTGCGGTCCATCAGCTCAGGCCATCTCCAATCTGAGCTGAGAGGCAGGGGTGAGCACCCCACCTACAGAAGAGAAGGCCAGCTCAGAAGGGGAAGGACGAGAAGGTAGAAAGCTGGGTGCCAACCCAGGGTTTGCTGAGACCCTTCTCAGTCCTTCAAAGCAGGCTCCACTTCCAGGGGTGGAAATCCTCTCCAGGGCTGAGTGCTCCCCACCTGAACCAGCCTCCAGCCCCAGGAAAGCACCTGACTCCCCGTCCCTCCCCTAGACACCCACCTCCACTTCTCAGGGTCTGTCTCAGGGGGCTGGGGAGGGAGCGCCCCGACTCTCCTCTCCTTGAGGCAGTCTCAGTTCAGAAATCTCTTTCCTGGATGATCAAGAGCCAAGGTCAGACACACTGGGTTCTCAAGGATGCCCAGTGGGAACCCACCCCATCCCACCCAAGCAATTCTCTCAGCCCCAGCAGAGACTGGAATTTAAGGAACCAAGCCTTGACCCTCCCCCTGCAGGACCCTGAGTTCTCACCTGGGCACATATCACCTTGGGACCAGGCTCCCAGTCACTGAGTCACACATTCTCACAGTGGAACTTCCGCCCCAGCTATGGATCTGCCACCCCCTCAGGGACATGGAAGGTTCCCCAATGTGTGTTAGCTGGTGGTCTTTTCTGTTTTGTGAATTATCTATACATATTGGATTCCTCTGGGGATATCCCGGGGCATCTCACCTGGGCTCCATGTTCCAGATGTCCTTCTCTGGCTCTCACATCTACCTGCCCTGTGGCTGCTCTGGGAGAGAAACCAAGAGACTCCACACTCCTCCACAATCACCTGCAGCCCCTGCCCAAATGTTGCTCAAAGCAGTCTACAGTGCCACCTCGTGGCTGAGGGCCAAACTGCAGGTGGGTTTCCTGACAGGAGGCCCTCCACCCTCAGGTCACCTCCATGGAACACACCTGTAATGAGTGTGTCTCCCCGGGAAATAGCAGATCCAGATCCTGGAGCTTAGTTCTATGGAGAAATGAGAGGGGGAAACCATGATGGTGGTGAGATGCCACGTTCTGCATGAGGAAG
Organism: Ictidomys tridecemlineatus; assembly: GCF_052094955.1. NCBI lineage: Eukaryota > Metazoa > Chordata > Mammalia > Rodentia > Sciuridae > Ictidomys > Ictidomys tridecemlineatus. Next base: position 124,116,629 of record NC_135487.1, on the reverse strand, counting down.
GCAATGCGGGGTTGATCAGGGAAGCTGCAGACTGAGGCAGGGAGTCGGCCGACTGACAAGGGGAGGGATATGTCACTGCAGCAGAAGAAGAGGGTCCCTTGCAGCATCTCAGCCTGGTAAGCACAGCACTTACTGCACAGGCGATGGCAGCCTCTGACCCCCGTGCCGTAGAGACCAGCCTCAGGACTCCCCAGATGTAGGTCTCCCTGCAGGTTCAACACCAGAGTCAGTCCCTGACCAGTGACTGTGCAGCCCAAGGCATGGCCTGTAGGGAGCAAGCTCTATCAGAAAGAAACCAGGACTCTCTAGAAAGAACTGGGGCTTGTCCCAAGACAGAACAGGGTCAGTAGGAGGACAATAGGTATGGAGGAGGCCAGGGGTCCCCACTGACCCCAGAATCAGAAGAAACTCTGGAAGTCCTTCTGGGACCCAGCCCACCAAAGTCACTATGGAGGACAGCAGAGGTGGGAAGAGTCCTGTTGTGGCAGTTTTTTTTTTTTTTAAATTTCAAAACAAAGACTAGCCTGTTCCATGTGCTCCCTGAGGAACAGCCCAAGCCATAGCTACTTTCCTGTGGCACTGAGCTAACTCCCACCATGGAACCCGAGGAAGACCCCAACTCCAGGTGTGGCTCTGCCTTCTTAGTTTCTGGAGACATTCTTCAGGGAATCTGAGTTGTTGCCAGGCTGTTTCAGTGATGCTAATCAATTTTCAGGCTAAGTCCTCCAGGCCATTGTCCGGTGGCCTGTGCCCAAGACAGGAGCCTTGACTCTAATGACTTGGAAATAGGGTCACCATCTTGGAGAAATGGATGAGTAAAAGTGAAATCTAGACAATTCAGACGCCTTCAACTAGCGGGTCCCCTAATGCTGACTCCACACCAGTTGGCTGGTGTTTCCCATGAGGCTGGATGTACCCCAGGTCCCTTTGTGGGGCATATAAATATGCCATCTCAGAGGCTCACTTCAAAGGTCATTTCCCAAGGTCATAGAGATGATGCTGATCGGCATCCCCACCTACTCACCCCGTGATACTCCAACATCCCCGAAGAACAAGAGCAAAACCTCTGAAATGAAAAAGGCCTATGAAGGCCATCCTCAGGGGCCACTTCAAAGGGATCTGCCACTTTTCCTGGGGATAAAACGATTTGTGGCCTGTGGAGGCACTGGTTCCTTCATAACTGAGTTATCAGTGGCCTCCTGGGCCTTCCCTGGATCCAGGCAGGATTTTGAGACAACCTGAATCTTCAACTAGTATTTAAAGACTGCCACGAATAGGAAACAGTAAGGTAGAGGATGCTGGCCCGGGGTGAGACAGGTGGATGGAGACCTGAAGGAAGTTGTTTTCACTCTGCAGATACCCCCCCTGGTTCTCTTTAAACCCCACCCAGGCTGCACATATCTGGGGACTGTGTGACACTCCGTCCTGCAGGCTAGATCCTTCCAGCACTGCCTGTGCCCAGCCAGGGCAAGCCAAGAACCAGGGAGCCCAGTCTCTCACTCACAGACCTCTGGATCCAGGTTCTTTTTCTTTTTCTTTATATCATCCTTTTTTTTCTATTTTTTTTCCTAGTATTCTAGGGATTGAGCCCAGGGGTGCTCTACCAGGAGCTACATCCCTAGCCCTATTTATTTTGAGACAGGGTCTCACTAAGTTGCCCAGGCTGACCTTGAACTTGCCATCCTCCTGCTCAGCCTCCCAAGCTGCTGGGATGAAGGTGTGGGCCACCACACCAGGCTTTTCTCCCTCACACACACACCTCGTTTGTAGTTACACATGAGCATAATATCTTTAGTTTGTTTATTTCTTTTTATGTGGTGCAGAGACTCAAACTCATTGCCTCACATGTACAAGGTAAGTGCTCTGCCACTGAGCCACAGCCCAATCCTCTCTCTCTCTTTTAACACAGTGTCTCACTTTGTTGCCAGCTGTTCTCAAACTCCTGGGCTCAGGAAATCCTCCCATCTCAGCCTCCTGAGTGGGGAGACTACAGGCACGGGCCACACACCTGGGTCATTTAGTGTTTATAACACAAGGGGGGCTGGGGAGGGAGCGCCCCGACTCTCCTCTCCTTGAGGCAGTCTCAGTTCAGAAATCTCTTCCCTGGATGATCAAGAGCCAAGGTCAGACACACTGGGTCCTCAAGGATCCCAAGTGGGAACCCACCCCATCCCACCCAAGCAATTCTCTCAGCCCCAGCAGAGACTGGAATTTAAGGAGCCAAGTCTTGACCTCTACCACAGCAGGACCCCTGAGTTCTCACCTGGGCACATATCACCCTGGGACCAGGCTCCCAGTCACTGAGTCACACATTCTCACAGTGGAACTTCCGCCCCAAGCTATTGATCTGCCACCCCCTCAGGGACATGGAAGGTTCCCCAATGTGTGTTAGCTGGTGGTGTTTTCTGTTTTGTTAATTATCTATACATATTGGATTCCTCTGGGGATATCCTGGGGCATCTCACCTGGGCTCACCTTTCCTGATGTCATTCTCTTACCTCGGGTTTCTCTGGCTGTCACATCTACCTGCCCTGTGGCTGCTCTGGGAGAGAAACCAAGAGACTCCACACTCCTCCAGAATCACCTGCAGCCTCTGCCCAAGTGTTGCTCAAAACTGCCTACAGCGCCACCTCGTGGCTGAGGGCCACACTGCAGGCGGGGTTTCCTGACAGGAGGCCCTCCAGCCTCAGGTCACCTCCATGGAACACACCTGTAATGAGTGCCTACTGCGTGCCAGCAGCTCTGGAGCACAAAGACAGAAGCAAACTCACTGTCCCCGAGTGGCCCAGGGGTGGTGGGAGAGAAGCAGAAATCCCGTCAGAGCAGGGTGTGAGGGCTGCTCTGAGGGAAGCAGGTGCCTTCATGAGGAGGAGGCAGCCATGGAAACCTAAATAAAGCAGGAGGGAGGCCTGGGGAGAAGGCAGGGGGCCTGCAGAGGACAGGCCAAGCCACAGACCACCAGGAGGTGAGGGGGCTGCAGGGAAGGGAAGGGCTGTGGCGGGGGGCTGAGGCCAGGTCCCTGCCCCTGATGGAGACTGGCAGAGCAGACTCCTGTGCCCTCCCCTGACCCCGAGTGTCTGAGGAGGTGGAAGGCTGGCCAGGACAATGAGCTTGGAATTGACAAAGAGAAAAAAAGCAAATATGAGCTCCTCTTTGCTTAAAAACCTTGCATGACCATTGGATGGGGAGGACAACGAGGAAGTCACTAAGCCCATCTTCACAGATGTCACAGGTCCTTCCTCACACAACTCCAGGGGGTCACACAGGTTGAGATCTCAGCACGGGGGACAGAAACAAATGGAGCCAGGGAAGGGACACCTGACTCCCCCAGAGCCCAGCCCACTGTGGATTCAGCATCCACAGGGCTGATGGGAGCTGGGGGGACGGGCCTCCCCACCAGGAGCTGAGGGGACGGGGCTTGGCAGCAAGGCCTGATGGAAGCAGCAGTGTCCACCCAGGGCAGACCCAGCTAGGAGGAGGGTGAGCAAGAGGGAGGAGAGCCCAGGCCGCAGGGCACCGAGCTACAGCCAAGCAGCCCGCGGGGAAGGCCAGCGGGGGCAGGATGGGACGGAGGCCCAGGTCACAGGCCAGGTCAGCACGATGAAGACAGAAGAGCCAGGACGAACCCCTTCCCCCTCCCCTCAAGGACTCGGGGTCCAGGCCAGGCTGCAGGGGTCTGAGGCCTGTCCAGGGAACGAAACCCTGAGGCCAAGGCTTCCCACTGGCCCTTCAGGTGGTGGGGGCCAAACACACTCATGCAGGGTGTGGGAACAATTCAGCCCCCAAAAACCTGAGGACTGAGACGAGTGTCCTCTAGAGAAGAAGCTCCCGAGAGGGGACCAGCCCTGGGCAGGCAGGGGACTCCTGCAGCAGCGCCCACTGCAGATGGAAGGCCCAGGCTCTGGTAGCTCTTTTGAGGAGATTGCGGGCTGCAGTCCATGCGCAGAGCTCCGTCTGCTTAGAACATCTGCTCCTCTGTCTTCTAGCTGCTGCTCACAGAGGCCCACCTCTGCCCAGCCTGAGCCTTACAGAGGAGGCGCCCCACCAGCCCAGCCTGACCCCCCAGCACCTGACCCCTGCCCCATCACACTGAGACCAAGACACGAGTCCAGGCTCAGGTCTGGACAGGGGCCATGGGCCAGGGCCCTGGAGTCTCTCTCAAACCCGAGGCCACAGACTCACCCAAAACTCAGTGAACAGGCTCCCCATCTCCCAGGCCTCCCGGGGAGCCAGGAGCAGAACTGGGCACAGATGGCACTGGAGCTCAGTCTGGTCCCCAGCACAGTCCAACTGGTGCTGGAGTCCTTCTTCCTCCTGGGAGAGTTTGCTCCCCTGGGGCCATCTCCTCTATCCTCTGGCCCAGAAGACTTACAGGTGCCCCAAGGCCCCAGGTGCCTGGTGCTGGGCATTTGCCTCTCCCAGAGGCCTCATAAACTGCTGGCACCCAACCTGGACACTTGAGGCCAATGATCTGCCTGGTCCCTCATCGTCCAGCCTTGTCCTACAAGAAGGAGAAAGACCTGGGCAGAGGGTCCCTTCTCTGTCCACAGCCCACGCTGTGAGTGTTCAGTGAACCATGCCAGCCCAGCCCTGCCTGTCCAGGGGTGATGAGGGCCTGATCACCGTCCTCTCCTCTTCCTGTCCATCTCTCCTGCTAAGCTTCCCTACTGAAGCCTGTTCCTGAGCCCTTAAGAATTTTTAGGACCATTCTTGTGACTTTGGACACAACGTGACTGTTACAAGAAGACCCACTTTCAAAATGGCACAAGACACTGCAACTGAGGACTGGGGACACAAAGGTGACTTTTGAAAGGACAGAGCATAGAAGAGAAGGGGGTTAAGTCACCCAGGCTGTTTCTCCAGGCCCCGCCCTGTCCACCTCCTGGGCCCAGACATCTCACCTGGCTCCACTTTCCAAATTTCATTCTCTCACCTCAACTTCTTCGAAAAAATGCCCCGAAAACCCTGAGTGTTCCTTGTTCTCTGAAATGCTGACTGAAGACGGCTGGGTATTTTAATGCAGGTCACAGACACCCCCTGACTGCTCTTCACAGCGAGGACCTCTTGAAGGCTGGGGAGGTAGGGGGGTGGCGGAGGGGGCTCAGCCTGGGACAGCTTTTCAGTGTTCCTGGAAGAAAACCTCAGGCCCCTCCCAGGAGCAGGGCCACCGTGTGGACAGGAGAGGATGAAATGCCTACACTCTGTCCTCAGGGCCCAGGGCACCCATGCTGGTGGCAGGAAGTGCAGGGAGCAGGAAGGGAAGCTGGTGGGTGCTGGGACTGGAGTGGGGAGAATCCTGCCCCACGAATGGAGCTGGGTCCACCCACAGAGGGAGGGCAAAGACCTGACCTAGTGCCTGCCTCGGCTGCGCCCAGTGCTGGGGCTTATACTCGTGTCTAGTGCAATCCTGTGACTCAGCCACTCTGCCCCACCTGCCTCAGCCACAGTGGTGCACCCGTGCATGGCACCCCTGGACAGGCTGCTGTAATGTTGAGTGAAAGAAGCCAGAGACAGGGACACCAATCTGGGACCAGGGATGCCACTCAGTGGGAGAGCATTAGCCCAGCAAGCTCAAGGCCCTGGGTCCGATCCCCAGCCCCACAATAAACAATAAATAACACACACCAATCTGTGATCACACATGTGTGAGTCCCAGACTCTGACAAACCCACACCTTCATGCTTGTGGATGCCACGCTGAGGGGTCAAACTGTGGGAAAAACGAGGAAGTGGTTATCTCAGAGCGGAGGGGGAGGCGCTTGTTTGCTGGGGACACAGATTCTCAGAGTGATGGCGCTGTTCCATCTTGTGTCATGTGGTACTTTGGTTGATTTTTGCTTTATAATAATTCCTTTGGCCTGTACATTTATTTTTAAGTACTTTTCTGTTGTGTTATTTTCACAATTAAAAATGCTTTAAAAATACTGTTGAGGACTTTTGTTTATTTATGTTTCAAGACATGGTCTCTCTAAGTTGCCCGGGTTGGCCTTGAACTTGCCATCCTCTGCCTCAGCCTCTCTTGTAGTTGGGATTACAGGTGCATACCACCACAACCAGCTGTGTTGGTAACTTTTGAGCATAAGTGTTTCTAAGATTTTTGTTTTCTTCCTCAGGACTTATCACAGATGTGGGTAACTAGGCACACAGTATGAATATTTTATAGTTCTTGAGACACATTATACACAATATTGTATCTCACCATTCAGTTTGCATTTCAGTGACTGCTAGTAAGTTAGAACATTTTCCCAGGTGTTTGTCATTTTCTACTTTCTACCATTGGATAGCCAGTCATGTCAGTAAGGTGCCTCCTCAGCATTTCGAAGGAGCAGAAAGATCCATGCAAAGATATCCAGGAAGGCCGGATGTGGTGGTACACACCTGTAATCCCAGAGACCAGGGAGGCTAAGGCAGGAGGATTGCAAATTCAAGGTCAGCCTTAGTAATTCAGCGAAGCCCTAAGCAACTCAGTGAGACCTTGTCTGTAAATAAAATATAAAAGGCTGGGATGTGTCTCAGTGGTTAAGCATCCCTGGGTTCAGTCCCCCATACCAATAAAACAAAACAAAATAAAAAAGAATACAAAACCCAACAAACCAAGGAGGGCCAGGGGTAAGAGAAGGAGGCAGCCAGGCCCGGCTTCTGGAACCTGGGATCTGACCAGCTGGCATCCCTTCCCCTCTGCAGCCACAGGGCTGTGCCCGTCTTTTCTGCTGGGCTCCCTTCATCCTGGGTCAGCTGGAGCAGCAGGAGGGGCAGGCTGGAGAGGCAGAGTGAGCTGACTTCACCCCTGCTGCAGGGAGCTGGTCCAGGACCTGCAGACACAGGGTGGGGATGAAGAGCACAGCACTCGGGCTGGGCTGGGGAGGGGGCCTTCAGCTGGAGCAGGAAGGAGGTTGGGGAAGGGGGGCGAGGCGTGCAGAGAGAAGAAAACTGAGCAGACGGGAATTTCAGGGGATGGAGGAAACACTGGGCAGATCTGAAACTATCCTGGAGGGACTGGAAGAGACCAGAAGGGCCTTGAACAGCCAGGAGTTGAGCCTTATCTTCAAAGTCAGCGTTTCCCAAATCTGTGCTGATTCAGAACACTAATTTAGCAGGACCTTGGTGGAGCTTTTGGGTAAAAAGGGAAAAGGGACATAGGACCTCATGGTCATGTGTTGTGAAACACCAGAGCAGAATTCAAGCTGGTGTCCTGCTGCATGAGGGACTCCGAGTTGCTCAGAAGGAATCTGGTCTGAAGCGTTTCCCAGATATATCTGACCTTTCCCCTGTCCTCTTCTTCTTTTTGGCACCAGGGACTGAACCCAGGGGTGCTTAACCCCCGAGTCACATCCTCAGCCCTTTTTATGTTTTATTTTGAAACAGGGTCTCACTAAGTTGCTTAGGGCCTCCCTAAATTGCTGAGGGTGGCTTTGAACTTGCTGTCTCCCTGCTTCCTTCTCCAGAGCCCCATCCTCCTTTTTTTAAGAAGTATCTCTCAGAACTGATGATCCATGGATTTTGCTGGAAGTTTCTCATGTAAGTAAACTGGACGGCAGTTTGTTGACATGGTGGGTGACGGGAGCTGAGCTATGCCCTACTCTCCCCTGAGAGCCCTTGCCTTTTCAACTCTCTTCCCCTGTGATCGATGATTAATAATGTGGTCTCATTCAATGAGACCTATTTCAATCCCAAGGGCTCAGCCACATCTCCATGGGAAATATGAGCTCCTAGGGTGAAGCTCCCTGCCCCCAGCCCACACCCTGGCCAGTGGTTCACACACACACACACACACACACACACACACACACACACACACAGTTAATCAACTCCTGACTGGGTGCCAGCCAGGGGCAGGTGTTCCAGTGCTCCAGGTCCTGGGACACATCCACAAAGGCAGCCACCAGCTTCCCTGTCCCCGTCGTTCTACAGTGATGAAGGCACCTCACAGCGACCACCGTGCAGAAGGAATGGTGTGGCATTTGAGGAGACAAGGGCTCTTGGAAAGGAGCAGGGAATGCAGTAGGAGGACCAGAATTGGGGGGCTTCAGTTTTACGCTGGGGGATCAGAACTGGCTCCGAGGAGAAGGAGAACTTGAAGAGAAGAAAGGGGGTGAATGAGTGGCCACGCAGACATCCGGGAAACAGCTTTTCAGGTGGAGGATCCCGCCTGGCTGATGGCCCTCAGTGGGGAAGTACCCGGTATGTCCCAGGAAGAGGAGGATAGTGTGATTGGAACAGATGTGAGCCCAGGAAGAGGGAAGGAAATTCTGAGGTCAGAGAGGAAATGGGAGCCAGAGCAGCTCCATCGTGACCTAGAACCTGGGGTTGCCAGAGGAACAAAGTATATATGAAAATGGATTTTACATTTGGGTGATTTTATGTAAACCACACGTTAGAGAGACCAGAAAGGACTTTTTTTTTCTCTGTTATGTCTTGTTATACACAAATAAAAGGAAAATCTCTAATCTTTAGAGGTTTAAATTTGACAGTGACTATCTATTTACCTTTGACTTTGTCTCATTTCTTTAAACTTAATAGCTGAGTCCCATCTGAATAAATATTTTAAAATTCTTAATTATTAAAGCAAACTTCCTAGGTGCACTGACAGGCTATATAAAAACCTCATCCACTAATCCCATCAACACTAAGGTTACTGCAATCAAGTTCATTTTATAAGCATTGATTAAATTTTCCATCACAATACCATTTGTAATCAATGACAGAGAATGAATCATTTCACTTCTAGAAAAATGACACTGAAATTTTCTTTGGAAAATTTTAATAGTGGGATGAAATTTCTAAACATTTAAAAATATATCCTTAAGCAGAACAAAATATCCAGGATGCAATATAAGTAAAAATTATAAGAATGTATCAGTAAACAGGGTACCACCTTGGTCTATAAGTGATATTCTCCACATCAATTTTTAAGTTTCAAAAATACCACTAAGAGGACACTGGTTGAAGTTTATCTCTGACCTATTTCTAAAAAGCCTGGCAGTACACTTATTCTTAAAATTGACTTAAGGTACTTGTGTTTTCAGTAGCATTTAGAACAATTTAGCACTTGGTAGCAATACTCCGATTGGCACACTGCACTAAAACACAACTGTGTAACATTTTGTAAACTCGCTGCAATTTTCAGTAGCTACACACCGTGCAACAGAATTATGATGTTCTCCTAATCCATATGCATGTCTCATATACACAAGTATTAATGGTTGTTTGGAATATTCTTTGCCAACTACAATAGCAGGAGAATCTGCCTGCATTATCTCTATTGGTGTTTGTAAAATGTGAGATGGATCTCTTACTCAAGTTGGTCTCCCCACGCAGCTGTGTTTACAATATCATCACAGTACTTTTCAAACTCTTCTGGAGTATGCGTATTTCCTGAATTAGGATTCGTTAAAAATGGCAAAAAGTCTCCCACGTGGCTTTGCATATATTCAGCAGTTTGACTTCTTAAGGCAGCCACAGTCCCAGCACAGTCCTGTTCTTTCAGTTGACCCTCAATGGCTCTCTACACACAGGGGCCATCAGAAGGAATCTGTTTGATTTCCAACTCTCCGACTGCCAATATTTGAGCAAGGTTTTCACTTTCTACCTGTCTAGCTCCAGATAAGTTCTCAGTTTCAGCTTCAGCTCTCCTTCCCTCCTGCTCCTTTCCCAATGCAGCTTTCTTCTCCCGTCTCTTCTGTGTTGTCCGAAGCGGCTGATTTCCAAGTACCAAGTTTGAAATATTAACAGCAACAGTATCTATCTTATTCTCCTTGCAGGTCAGTCTCCATTGCTCCAGTTTCTCTTTATGTTTCTGTTCCATTTCTTTTTTCCAACTTAGCAACATCTTCAGTGAGTTGCTTCCTCCTTTTTTCTTTTTTTTTTTTTTTTTTTTTTGTCATTCATGCCCTGAATTTTGGCTGACCCGCGCCTTTCCCTGGATCCAGATGGCTTCTAAATTGCTACTTCCCATCCCATCACCTTGCAGTTCCTTCTTCTCTTTGCGATGCCTCCTCATCAGCTGCTCCTCCTCCTCAAGCTCTTGGGTCAAGTCTGATTCCCTGAGGACTGGGTCGCCCAGCACAGGTACTGCAGAAAACCTGCAGCAGGAGCCTTGCACCCATCAATCCTCACCCAAGGCACCATTGGTCACCGCTGAGACCCAGCCCTGCCTTGGAGGCGGCACCAGATCCGAGTCCAGCCATTGGAATCTGAGAGGAAGTTTTTATACAGTAGCATGCAGCCAAACAAGATTCCTGCAGAGAGTATATTAGTATCAGAATCATGAATGAATTGGAGGATTTTCCCTGTCTGATAATGTATAATCTTACTCTGTGTTTCATTTCATTTGTCTTCCCAGAGTTTTCTGTAAATTCAACAACTCAGTTTGCAGAGTTTTAGTCATTCTTTAACATGTTTAAAAATTTAGTTTGTACATTACATTTTGTAAGGGAATTGATGTCAGAAGGAATATTAAGACATCATAATAGGAAAAGAGATCCACTAGGAGAGCTTTGGTTATTAGATTTGGGCTACTTTGATTCATGAAATAATCTTCTGTATTTGTGTAAGATTTGATGAAGGGCGATAGGTGTATGAATGTCTAATCGACTGCAAACATTTTGCATTCCTTTTGTGACCTAACTTACAAATATTCAAAGTTGTTTTTCATCCTGCTTTGCTACTTAAAAACAGCTGCTATAGAAAGACAAATGAACAAGCCACGGATCATTTTGTCAAAAGACAAGTTGCAAAGTAGCACATAAAAAGTGCTTAATCCCATTAATCATTAGAGAAATGCCAAATTAAAATCATAGTGACGTAGTATTATACCATCTCAGAATGACTAACATAAGGAGACTGAAAGCACCAAATGTTGGGAGAGGACTTGGAGGAACCGGAATTTTTGTGCACTGCTGGAGGTAATGTAAAATGAAACAGTTATTTTGGGAAGATGTTTGACAGTTTCTTGTAATTTTAAGCCTACATTTGCCACATGATTTGGCAGTCCCAATCTTAGATATTGACTCAATAATCCCATTCCTAAAGAAATGAAAACCAGGGCTGGGCTTAGGTGAGGCAAGAGAACTACCCAGAGTGCAAAATTTAAGGAGGCATTCAGTCCAGGGCTGCACTTGCACAACCCTTAGAATAATCACTCATTTAAATTTCTATTCTAGATGCTGACCTGAGAAAACTTTCCACACAAAAGGATGCATGTTCATAGTTGCCTTTCTTTGCAGTTTCCAAAATCTAGAAACAACTCAAATGCCTATGAACAGGTGAATGAATGATCCTATGGTGATACATGCATACAAAGGCAAAACCCAAGAATTCTGAGGATGGGTTTCTCTGCTCCCCCAAAATATCAGACCCTTCCTTGCCTGGGTTCTTCTCTCCTTGACTTCCAAGAAGCTTCTACTCATGAGTTCACTTCATTCCCAGGAATAGAAATTTTATCCATATTCCATATTAAAATCCTCTGCTAACACCAGCGCAGCCTCTCAGCCTTTGGGTCTTTAAAGGAAGGGCACAGGTGACAGGGGCAGAGGAGGGGACAGCAGGGTGACATGGGATAAAAATCGCCCCCATCAATTAAATTTGTCTTCTCTAAGCTGTCCTTTCACCCCTTGCCATTAAGTGTAATAACCAAAGGAAAAGTGCTTCTTTTGAGCTTTTAATCTGTTTGGCGATGACCTTTAGAACCTTGTTTAGGGAGACCCAGGGTAAAGAGAAAGTCTCTTAGGGCTGTTACGATGAATGTTCCAGACTTGGCTTTAAAGACCAACTTCCTATATGACCTTTACGAAGCATCTTTCCTATACTGGCCTCACAAAGGTCTCTTTCTAAATTCTCTTCCTAGATATAACTACCTGTTAACTGTTTCATGAGTATTTTCCATAAATATTCTGTGAACATTGAGGCACAGAATATGTTTACCCAAGTAGGATCATATTACACATATAGTTACCCAACTTCCATTTTTCACTTAAAAATACACCCATGCATCTTAGCTATCTTTCATTATTGCATTACTTGGTCTACTGGGTCATTTCTGATATTTAGCTATTGTAGAAATCCGTATACAAACAATTTTGACCTACATTATGTCAGTATCCCTAAAGGAGATGGTCCTAGAAGTAGTTTTGCTGGGCCAAGCTTTCAAAGTGTTTTAAATTTGGTAGATATTTTCAAATTGTCAAAGAAGTGTCTTAAATTTGCTTTCTCACCTAGTCAATAACAAGGTGCCTGATTACCTTGTAGGTATTATCCATCCATTTGGGCTGTGCTAATTGGGTGAGAAGGAAAAGGAATTATATTCAGGTTGTTTTTACTTGCATACATGTAATGTATTCATAATGAAGATAAAAGTCTTTTTATATTTACTGACTATTTGAAGTTTTCATCACTTTCTACATTTTCTATGGACTATTACTGTACATGAAAAGGTATTTATGCATCAAAGTCATTAACTATGGTTTGTTTTAATCCATTTTCAGAGAGTATTATTATTTATAACACTTTTCTTGTTCTTGCAAATATGTTAGAAGCGGAAACTGCCATGGACATTTTGTTTTGTCCCAGTTCCAGTGTCCCGCCCTGTGCTCACCCTCAGGGCTCCCAGGGCCCAGGCTGAGGTGGGGGACGTGGTGGAGCTTCACTGCGAGGCCCTGGGGGGCTCTCCCCCGATCCTGTACCAGTTTTACCTGGAGGACGTCACCCTGAGGAACAGCTCGGCGCCCTCTGGGGGAGGGGCATCCTTCAACCTCTCCCTGACTGCAGAACATTCTGGAAACTACTCGTGCGAGGCCGACAATGGCCAGGGTGCCCAGCGCAGTGAGGCGGTGGCACTCAGCATCACAGGTGAGTCTCTTATGCCCAGGGCACGGGTGTGAGCCAAAACTTTCCTCCAGGGACCCTCTGGTCATTCTCATGGGCTTTACCAAGAGGGTGCTTCCCAGGTACACTAAGCTGGAGGCTCTTTATAAACTGATAGATTTCCAAATGCTTCTCCAGCGATGGCACTTGTGGTGGGGGCAGGGACAAAGAGCATCATCGAATTCAGGGTTTAGCTGCTGGCTCTTCTCTCACTGGCCACTGTCCATCCTGACCCTCAGCCCTGTCTCAATCATGGCAACGCCCTGCCTCACAAAGCCGGGAGCCATGTCCTGTGCCACACCAACACCCGCTTGGCCTCAGGGATTCTGGGCCTCTAGGCTCGTCCTGTCTCCCAGGCCAGGCACCAGCTTCAGGGCTCAGAGCAGCTGAAGGCCACAAGCCTCTGTCTTGGGCTCACGCATGGGGTCTCCCCGTCAGGGCTAACGGAGAGCCAAAGTGGTCCTGTGGCCCCAGGAGTCCCTGGGGGGCTGCTGGGGACGGGGGTCCTGGCTGCTGGCACTCTGCTCTTCTACCATTGGCTTTCGAGGAAAGCAGGTAAGAAGCTCCTGGCTCACCTCTGCCTGAGCCCCTCCCTCCTCTGCCTTCCTTCAACCTCATGCCGACTGTGTGACCGTACCCCAGGCTTTCAAAACCTCCTCTCCTTCCACCCCACAATCCCTCTTCACCTTTCCCACTGGGTCCCCCAAAGCCCTCTTTACCAAATCTGAAACTGCTGAAAGAGCCGTGTTAGTGGAGCAAGGCTGAGTGACATGCAGCTTATCCAACCCCCCAAATTGCAACATGCCTCCCTCGGTATCTACAAAGACCCCTAAGCGATGGGAAGAGGAGGACATCAACTCTGAGAAACAGGAGTGAAAAACAGAAGCCAAATGGGAGTTGGTAACTTGTTGATTTTTTTTAAATGCACACTATGTTTGTAGATGATAAAGTCTCTTTTCCTGCCTTGCAGCTAATAAACTGCCTGCCATTTTTAAAGATCACTCTTTAAAAACTCCAAGTTAAAGGTCTATGACTTGTGGACTCCTATTTCACATTATAACCATACTCCTTTGGAGGCCAGGGTCAGTTGTTTAGTAGTTTGGGTCCCATATATCACCTCCCTTGGGAAGGATTCCGACTTTATCGACAGCAATGCCTGGTGATTTCTATGTAAGTCTCCTGCGGCTGGGCCCCCTAAGAAGGTCCTCTTTTCCTAAATCAAATACCTCTGTGCTTTCTTTCACAGGGGGATGGACCGCCTCTGACCCCTCCAGGTAAGACCTGGGCTGTGTTTCCATGTAGTTAATGAATTTCCCATGGGGTATAAATGGAATTGAACCTGATCATCACCAAGAGCCCAGTTTCTGCTGTATGATGCTGAGATGGGTGGTACCTGCTTCACGTCACCACTTCTGTTGGGATACCTCAAGGCAATTCCCAGGACCTTCCCATCCACCACTTCAACTGTAGAGGCCTTCTTCTCACATCAAGTATCCACTACTTTTTATTTCTCAGCTCACATCCTTATACAACCACCCCTAGCTCTTGGCTTGTTTGTCTGGGTGACCACTGTGACCCCTGAGTCCATCCATGTCTTGAGATGACTTAGCTTAATTAACCTGGAAAGCTCTGGACTTGGTAAACCTAACCAAGACCTGTTGTGATGACAGCCAAGAAGACAGAGCCGCATACCTTGGTCACCCAGTGAAGTCACTCTGCCAGCTGAAGAAGGGCCACTGTCTTGGATCCTTAAGGCTGACTTCAGTAGCCACACCGTGGCTCAACACTATCCCCGGGCAAGCCCCTGGTGGCAGTGGGAGTAGTATCTAAACCATCCAGAGTTCCCAAGACCTTTTCTGATTCTGATCTCTGTGAAAGTAGAGGTTCTGGAGCCTGGTTTGAATTTTGTTTTTTCCCCTTTCTGGTCACATAGTCATGGTCAGTCACTTCACCTTGTAAAACCTCCATTATTTTTTTACCTGTAGAATGGAGATAAAACAGAAGTAACTTTCTATTGCTCCAAGTACAGTGCCTGTTACATACCTGGTGGCCGTAAAGTCTAACATATAGTATGAATTCCTCATGATTCGTAGTCATGAATATGATTCCAGGCTTGACTGCCCGTCTGGGGTAAAAATTCACTGAGAGGGATCACCATAGCCACTGTGTCAGGCCCCTGGGAAACACCAGTGTTGCTGTGTCTCACAGGCGCTCTTCAGACTCCAACCCCCAGGACCCCACCTACCACAATGTGCCAGGATGGATAGAGCTGCAGCCGGTGTACATGAACGGTGAGGACCAGGGACACGCCGTTGGGCTGGGCCACAGTGTCGATGTGGGAAAGAGCTGGGACCGGAGGTGAGGGGCGACAGCCCACAGACCCAGAAGGTTTTGTCCTTTTGGACAATAAACAGGCTGGGGAGGAGGACAGGGCTCAGCTAAGAGGCAAGCTCCTTCCTGTCCTCTGACACGTCAACTTCTCTCTAAGTAAATTCTAGAGGAGAAGATGTGGTTTACTCCCAAGTGTCCTGCCTCCAGAAGGAAAGCAGAAATTCAGGTAAGAGCAGAGGGAGCACCGGTTCTGGCCAGCCTTCAATGTCGACAGCCTACTGCTCCATCTCCTCCTCCCCAGAAGGACTGGGCCAGCCAGACACAGAGCCAGCTGCCCCCAGCCTAGTTCACTGGGGCTTCTCAACTTGTGCCTACACTGTTTGGGGTTAGCCCAAGCCCATCATATGGTACTGCTCTCTCTGTCCTCAACTGATGGCCTCAGTACAGTCTAACTCAGCATAGAACCATCACCTTGGGATGTCACTGAACCCTCTGTAAAGCCATTTGTTTATAAAATGGAGCAGGACTATTATTCTCTGCTGTCGTATTTTGGGCTCCTATACAGAATAATATGGACTGGTTGGCTTACAAAATAATCATTTATTGTTCACAGTCCCCAACATGGTCAGGGTCCCCTCTTCCTCTTCCTGGTTTGCAAACAAGAGCTTTCTTGCTACATCCTCTCATGATAGAGAGATCATCTTTCTTGTGCCTCATTTTCTAAGGACGCCAATCCCATCATTGTAGATCTAAGATACATCTAAGATATATATATGTGTGTGTGTATATATACAAATGATCTAACATATATTTAAGATATATATTGATGATTGATAGATTGGTCGGTAGATAGATTAGCCTTAGAACAGGGCTCTAAAGGGGTGTAAATAAAAATTGTGTAAATATAGAAAGAGATCTTAGAGAGAGATACATATATATGATCTAAGATATATATTTACATCTAAGATCTCAGCTATATATATATTTCCTTAGAACTAGGATACAAATATATATATATATATATATATATTTATTTATTTATCATATGTATAAATATCTTAGATATCCCTTAGAACTGTACCTGTAGCATATATAGATATAGAAAGACATAACTGTAGTATACTTGCATATGATAGAGAGTTTGTTTTCTTTTTTTTTTCAATATTTATTTATTTTTTTAAGTTGCAGGTGGATACAGCATCTTTAATTCCTTTTTACGTGGTGCTGAGGGTCGACCCCAGTGCCTCACGCATGCTAGGAGAGCACTCTACCGCTGAGCCACAACCCCAGCCCCGAGTTTATTTTCTTTAGAGCACTCAGAACTGTACCTGGCACACAGAAACTGCTCAGCACATGACAGAGGATAGGAATTATCCATCTAAAACCAGGTGCACAGTATGTGCCTGTATCATATAGATGCATACATCTCTACCATAAGCCCAGAGGCAGATGACATGCCGATTCCCATCACACAGATGTGACAAGTGAGGCAGGAGAGGTTGAGTGACTAGCCCCAGACCACCGGGGTGGCAAGGCAGACCCAGGGCTCTGTCCCAGGGAGACAGGACTCGGAATCTTCTCTCTAAAGCCTGCTTCAGACAATGCTCCATAATATGTGACATGACTCTAGGGGCAAGGGACTACCAAGGTCAAAGGTGAAGCCCTTCTTTTGAGAGCTTCTGGAAGCTCAGAGTGGGGAGCAAAGTGTGAGGTGGTGCTGAGGAGGGGGCTGGTCAGCGCTCCAAGGCTGAGGACAGAATGGGCAGTTGCTGGGCAGGAGAGGTCCTAGGGCGGAAAGGACTGGCCTTAGAGCACGGGGCACAGGGACAGCTCTGAGTGGGCCTCCACAGCTGAGCGCTCCCCTTCTTTCCACAGCGGCCTCTGCACACAGCCTCAGCCATCAGACGGTGAGTCTCCTGACCTGTGTTGCCTCGCCCGGGGGCCCAACAGCTCTGGGCCCCGCCTAAGTGTTCCTTCCTCCTAGGACTCCTCTGTCATCTACGCCAAGGTGAAGAAGGCACGCACCCCAGCCTCCGGGCCCCACCAGCTGGCCTCCCCAGCTCCTCACAGATGAGTCCACGCATATCCCCAACTGCTGTCTCAGCCTCTGAATCCCAGTGCTCTCCGTGGGGAAGAAGGAGCAATGAAATGGGAAGATTGAAGCCACCCCAGGCCACATCCAGCAGCTTTTGTGTCAAATGCTCTGTCTGCACCGAGCCCAGAGCCCTGCTGGACTCCCACTTATTTCCTAGGTTACAGCATTGCCCTCGTGGCTCCTTTTTTAATCTAGTGATAAGTTGCTCCCAACTCGGGGCCCATTACATCTCCAGGCTTCCTTAGTGTGTCAGCTCGGGTGGTTGACAGTCCTCAATTCCAGCAGGGAGGTCCTGCCCACGTGGGTACACTTCTCAATTGCTATCAGCCTCCTGGGACGACTGCAGGAGCCTGCCAGATGGGAAGCACACGCCCCTAGGATGATGGACGCCATATGGATGTCCTTCTAGTGGACTGCACTTCATGCTTTTCAACCTGTCTGAATCTCCAAGGTCACCTGACTTGAGACTAACTCCTCTCCTGCGCCTGTGCCAATATCTATTCATCCAAGTGAGTGGACTTTGCACTCCGGTTCCCAGGTCTTCCCCAACCTTCCAGGATGCCCAAGGACACTGCTAGAATGCATATTGGAATATATGCAAATTACCATTTGACTGAATGAGTGAAGAAGAAACTATGGGTAATCAAACTGGCATCTGATCCAGCTCCAGCATGCTCCCGAGAAAAATTCAAGAGGTACTTCTGTTTCCTCTGAGCAAGAAATAAAAGAGAAGCACGAGGGGTGAGGAATTTGGCTTATCAAGAAAGAGGGTTTCTCAGACTTTAACGTGCCTCCGGAATACCTGAGGATCTTATGAAATTGCAGATCCTGGCTCCGTGAGGCTGGGTGGAGCCTGAGATTCTCCATTTGTAACAAACTTCCAGGTGACGCTGATGCCACAGGTCCAGGAACCTTACTGAGAGCTGAGGTGCAGGAGGCCTGGCTGCCCTCCATGTAACTCCACGGGGGGGCTTGCACACAGATCACACTGTTCCTGAAGCTGTCCTTCAGCCAGAGCACTGCCAGCTGCTGTGGCATACAGAAATTCCCTGCAGCATATTGGGTTTTATCAGCCACCCTGGGTGGGGGAAGGTGGCTGCCGCCATCTGTGTTTCCCCACACTTTCCCGTGAAGGGTGAATGAACACCCTATGCATCAACATGCCCTCCAGACCCTGCCCCTAGTTGGGAGGTGCTCTTCTCCATTTCCTAGCTCAGCCCTTCTGCAATTCCTTCTCCTGAAAGGCCTTTCCCATCATCTCCATCTACTGAATTCTGCCCTTTCCCTAAGCCCCACCAGTATCCACCCCACCGCCTCTCCTTTGGGCACCTATGGCACTTTGACAGATTCATAATCTCCATTGTCAATGTGGGGAGAGAACTTAAAGTTTATTAGGACAACCCTAAATTTGCTGCTAGAAATTGAGAACCAGAGAACTGGGAGGAAACCAGATGATGATGACCACATAGCCAGGTAGTAGCAAAGCCCAAACTAAAGTAACCCAGGGCAAGACCACATTCTTTCCTCCACATCTCTCTTCTGTTGCAGAAACATGGGGCTGGGGGCATTTCTGGTTCTCCAACAACTTCGAGAGGCCATAAAAGCAAAGCCCAACTCCAATTGATGTACACACAGAGACCAGCATGGTGCCTGGCATATGGCTGGCTTTCAATAAATCATTGTCAAATTGAATGTTGGATAAGTCTCCTAATGAATGCTGCACATCACCTCCACAAATTTATCCATATCTTTACTGATTAACTCTTATTGCAGGGGAATGCAATTCATGTCCTCAGATCTCAGAATGTTTGGGGATACCAATAAAATAATTCCCATCAGACCAACCTGTCAGTCTGGAGTGGACTTTTTAACTGTTTTTTACAAAACCAGCATTGCCTGCAGGTATCTGAAACTCAAGAAAAAAAAAAATCAGGTGAACCACAAATTTTTTTCTTTCTCTCCTTACTCCTTCCCTCCCTCTCCCTTCCTTTTTCCCCTTTCATCTCCTTCTTTTTAGCTGAAGACACACCTCTGTCCCAGTCACCCCAGCCAGGAGACACCCAGCTGTCTCTGGCTCTCTACACTGAATTGGTCACCCAGTCCAATCCATTCTGCTGTCTGTCTTATGTATCTCATAAATCGTGTTCCCTCTGCCCCTGCCCTGGTATCGGCTCTTGTCAACCACGAGGACTATTGTAGTCACCTGAGACTGGTGTCCCTACTCCAGACTCTTCCACCCCCATTCATTCCCAGTAGGATCAGCAGGATGAACTGTCCAGCCTGTTGATCCCTCTGCTGGGATTCCCTTGTTTTCCAGAGAGCTCACTCTTTCCTGTGGGCACAAGGCTCTTTGCAGTTTAATTCCAACCCAAACTTCCAGCTTCATCTCCAATCCTTCCCCACCACCACAGGAACAGGCACCCCACACTCCTGCCACACACACACACACACACACACACACACACACACACACCTGATTTCAAGTGGCCATACCTTTCCACATCTATTCCAGTAACTGTTCCCTCTTTGACTTATCTGTGGAAGTCACTTGTCCTGCAAGACCTAATTCCCCTCTCAGGGAAGCTTCACTTCCTTCCTCTGGGTCTCTATAACTTTTTTTTGCATCTATTTTTCTTATCATCCTTACAAGAGAGAAAGAGAGACACCGGCACAGAGACAGAGAGACAGACAGAGAGAGACCCTCCCCAATTCTCACATCACCGCAGCCCACAGTACAGGACTTGGTCAGTCAGATGCTCAGCTCTTAGTGGATAAATGTATAGAATGGGACTTTGCCTGTTTTCTCACAATAACTCCCGTGGCCCCAAGGCTGAGGTCCGCAGTTGACAGTTACCCACCATGTTCTGAAGAGGAGCTTCTAGACATGCCCACGGGACCAACCAACGGCACACCCGCCCTCGGCACTTCCAGATCCTCAGGCCTCCTCATCAGTGATGTGTGGGGTTCATTAAGGAGATGGTGACCCAGTGAGGGTGCTGGGCACCTGCCCTCCTGACCCAGCCAGGGAAGACAAGACTCCTGGATAACTGCTCAGAGAAATGAAGAGGGTCCTTCAGCACTCAGCTCAGGAGTCCACA
This sequence comes from Ictidomys tridecemlineatus, assembly GCF_052094955.1. Taxonomy (NCBI): domain Eukaryota; kingdom Metazoa; phylum Chordata; class Mammalia; order Rodentia; family Sciuridae; genus Ictidomys; species Ictidomys tridecemlineatus. Next base: position 124,096,245 of record NC_135487.1, on the reverse strand, counting down.
GGCCCCTCCTGGCGTGCCCCCGAGCCCTGCCCACTGAGCTTTCAGGAGATCTGGACACGAGTGCCCTGGAGTTTGGGTGTCTGAGGGAGAAGCATTTCTCACACTCCTGATGTCCCCACCCTGCCGTGGGGAGGGAGCCCATTACACCACACCCCTGGTCCCTCTCTGCCTTACTCCCCCGATAAGGAACAGCTACTTAGCTCCCTGAAGAGGATGGAAAGAGAGTGTGGACATGTGTGGACGGGTCAGTCCGTCTCCCCCTGTGTCATGGCCAAGGGCATCTCACGGGAGTTTGTGTTGTCCTCTGTCCTAAGTTCCAAAGGACCCACTTCTGGCTGCAGATGTAGCTCAGTGGTAGAGTGCTTGCCTAGCATAAGTGAGGCCCTGGGTCAGATCCCTGGACCCCCCCCCAAAAAAAAAATAGCATGAAGCAGAAGTTCACAGACAGGTGCCTGCAAGGCTTCAAACTTTAAGAAACAGAGGAGACTTCAGAAGAGCAAATGCACAGGAAGGATAGAAGTTTCTGCTACGGCCATGGTGGATGCTTGATGCATCAGTGGTATTTACCTGGCATAGGCCATATGGGTTTTTTACCATGGTTATTTGCAATAATTTATTTGGAACTGTCATCTGGAGCTGAATTTGATTTTGGCTATTGAAGGCCTCTAAAGCTCTGGCTGCACTGTTTTTTGGCAGGTCACTAAGACTTTGTCCTAGGGCTTTGGTGCTGAGAATGCACACACTGACCATTTTTTTTTAAAGAGAGAGAGAGAGAGAGAGAGAGAGAGAGAGAGAGAGAGAGAGAGAGAGAGAGAATCTTAATATTTATTTTTTAGTTCTCGGCGGACACAACATCTTTGTTGGTATGTGGTGCTGAGGATTGAACCCGGGCCGCACGCATGCCAGGCGAGCGCGCCACCACTAGACCACATCCCCAGCCCAACACACACTGACCATTAAGCAATGCTGGGCAGGGGTGCTGGACTGCTCAGGCTGGAGTCACTGTAGCCACAGGTCGCACTAGTTCTGCTACTGTGTACTCAGGATGCTGCATCTGCCAGGCAAGGATCCCAGTTTCTCTTGGCATGTGCAGCACGACCCAATGGCACTTCCCTCGTGTATACCATGTGCCCCGACCTCCACTCTGGGCCACCTGCTGGAGGTTGATCTTGACAATGGGATAGTAGAGCCAGTGGATGGATTTCTCTCCTTTACCATTCACCAAATGCTCTGCTCAAAGATGCAAAAACTTGATATGGAAACATTCTGAGACCAAGCAATCAACTTGTGGCATAACTGTGACAAAGTTGGAAAGACACACCCTTTAATGTGTTCTCCTTACTTCCCAGACTCTCCCATTCTCTCATTCCTGCTCCCTGGGATTAGGCTCATCCATCATGAGGTTAACACATGAACTTCTGCTTCATGCTATTTTCTAGGGATCAGGAGCTAAAACAGCAGCTTCAAGCCACAGAGTTAGCGCCAGGCTGCAGTCACATGGAGCCCAGCAGTCACAACCAGATATGCAGCCACAGAAAGTGGGAGCAGATGGAAAACGCCTTGGCAGAGAAAAGAGTCTTGAAAAAGATGCCCACTTCTTAAACAGATGTTACTTCCCTAAACAGTCAAGGCTGTTGCGAAGGTTCAACTATTTAAAAAAATTTTGTCATTAAAGTCTTTGACCTTTTAGAATTCAGATCAGTAGTTCCTGCTTTCAATGTAATACAGATGAGTTCCATGTGTGCCACATGGTGTTCAAGCTTTCTGGTGCAAGGGCCTGGCCTGGATCAGCAGGGCCAGCTCTGCCAACCCAACCCAAGCTAAGCCTTTCCAAAGGAAGCCACATCATGTCACAGGCCTGCGCCTTGTAGAGCACAAAGCAGAGACGATTGTCTTGATTGCAGAAATGTAGTTTGCCATAAAGGTGTAGCAGGAGAAATTTTTTCCAAAAGGGCAGGGTTCTTAGGTCTAAATGAAAACCCAGAGAGGACAGCATAAGGGCAGTTCAAGACTAAAAACTTATCTGCTCACCATCTCTTCTAGAGATCTTGTCACCAAATAGCTCACACCCAATACAGTGCTGAGAAGACTTTTGCACCAGGCTCCAGAGAGAAAATTTAAAAATCCCTCATTAGGAAAGAAAAGTACCTCCTCTGTGGATTTTGACTCCCTGTCTCCAAAATGATAAGTGCACAGGGCAAAACAAACTTGCTGGAAGATTTCTACCACTCCGGTTAAAGTTATGGGGCACAGACTCCAGATCAATGTCCTTCTAATCAGACTAACATTAAAAAGATCTTTTCCATTCACCCTTCCTGATTCAAGTCTCTGGCAATGCCACGTATGAGACTCTGATGATGTAATTTTCTTGGGATCATTGTTTGAGAGGAAACAAATCCAAGACCTGTCCCTCGAAGATATCTCAAAACTGTCAATGTCATGAAAGATGGAAACAAAGGCACTGAGACTCGGGGAGCCTAAAGAGATCTGGCAACAAAATACAAACCTTCTCTGGATCTGGATCCAAGGGGGAAAAAGCCACTCAAGAAATTTTTTTGCGACAATTAAGGAAAATTAATATGGACTATGTAATATTGGTACTTTTGAGTCAATAATCCCATATTACTTTCTATTTTTTTTTGTTTTTTTTAAATTTTTTATTTTTTTATTGGTTGTTCACAACATTACAAAGCTCTTGACATATCATATTTCATACATTAGATTGAAGTGGGTTATGAACTCCCAATTTTACCCCAAATGTAGATTGCAGAATCACATAGGTTACACATCCACAATTTTACATAATGCCCAATTAGTAATTGTTGTATTCTGCTACCTTTCCTATCCCCTACTATCCCCCCTCCCCTCCCCTCCCATCTTCTCTCTCTACCCCATCTACTGTAATTCATTACTATCCTTGTTTATTTTCCCATTCCCCTTACAACCTCTTATATGTAATTTTGTATAGCAATGAGGGTCTCCCTTCATTTCCATGCAATTTCCCTTTTCTCTCCCTTTCCCTCCCATCTCATGACTCTGTTAAATGTTAGTCTTTTCTTCCTGCTCTTCCTCCTTGCTCTGTTCATAGTTGCTCTCATTATATCAAAGAAGACATTTGGTATTTGTTTTTTAGGGATTGACTAGCTTCACTAAGCATAATCTGCTCTAGTGCCATCCATTTCCCTGCAAATTCTATGCCATATTACTTTCAAAACACTTTTAATAATATTTTAAATACTTTCAAGTGGTCCCATAGAATTTTTTTTAAAGTTTTTAAATTTGTTTTTATTAGTTACACATGAATACATTTATGCACTTTGATATATCATACATAGATGGGATATAATTTCTCATTTTTCTGAGTGTACATGTTGCAGAATCATATTGGTCATGTAGTCACACATGTCCATACAGTAATAATGTCTGTTTCATTCTACTGTCTTTCCTATCCCCACATCCCCTCCCTCCCCTCCCATCACTTCCCTCTACCTAATTTAACGTAATGCTATTCTTCCCTAGTGCCTCCACCTTATTGTGAATTAGCAGCCACATATTAGAGAAAACATTCAGACTTTGGTTTTGTGGGATTGGGTTATTTCGCTTAACATGATATTCTCCAACTCCAACAATTTTCTGGAAAATGCCATAATTACCTAGGTATCCCTAAATAGATGAATGGATAAAAAAATGTGGTACACATAAAAATTTTTAAAGTGTGTGTGTGTGTGTGTGTTCGAGTGTGTGCATGAATGTGTGTGTGCATAGGGGGGTGAGAGAAAGTAAGAAAAAGCAAATGTGACCCTAAAAAAATGTCACTAATTGGTAAATACAGAGAGGGCACACTGGTAGCTATTCTTTCAATTTTGGAGAGATTTCAAATTTTCTAAAATAAAATATTAGATGTTGAAGAATGGAGAACATCAGACACTAGGCTTTGAATCAGGGGTCTCAGAGGTGCTGGTAGAACGTCACCCTCCCTGTCCACTGAGAGTGTGGGAAGAACACCCCATCCCGGCCTGGGCAGTTAGGGGCTTCCAGGCCAAGACAGAACCAAACAAGACCCTGAGGACAATAAATGGAGTTTTTTTTTGTGTGTTTATTTTATTTAAAATATTTTACTTTAATGTCCTTGGGAATTTAATCTTGGAAATGCAATTCCTCCCTGGGGAATTGCATGACGGAATGAGGTTTATTGCAGAGTACCTTGGCATTGTCGAGTTGTGATTGGAGTTATGATCAATGATTGGATCTCGTTGCAGAATCCCTGATAGACTGTTATGAAATATCGGTGAAATATTTGGGAATGGATGATACAACAAAGGGCTAACTCTGGCCGTGAGTAGGGGGTGACCTGGGTAGCCTGTCACGAGTTGGCTCTCTGTTTTAACCCATTTCAGAGTTCTCAAGGGACAAACTGTCCCCTGCCTGGCAGTGGCCTCGGGAGGTCTCCATGACAGAGAAGCAGTACAGAGTCTCCCTGCCCACCACAGCCCTGGTTGGCCACAGGCTCACTGGGTAGTATGTACCCGTGGTCAAAAGAACCAAAAGACGGGGAGTGCAGAAGTTTTCCTTTAAAATTGTCTTCCTGCTCCCCAGCTCCCTAGAACCTTCTCTCAGATGGCCTTTCACTCAGGTGGCACCTCCCTCAGGGGACACCTTCCCTCAGGGGACACCTTCCCTGGAGCGGGCTATCTCAAGTTTTACCCTGGAGAGCAGGCACTCAGCGGGCCCATTTGGCTCTCAGAGTTCAGCTTTGTCACCCACCACCTCCACCAGGGTTCTCCAGAGAAGCAGAACCACAGGGGTCTATTCATTAGAAGTGAGTAGGCCTTTTGATTAGGTCTTTTGATTGACAAGCCCCAAGATCCACAGTCAGAAAACTAGAGACCAGGCAGCCCATGTGTGATCCCCGTTCCATGCCATCAAGCTGAAGAGCCAAGAGGAGCCGTTTCCAGTTTGCCTCTGAAGGCAGGAAGCCTGCACTGGGCAGGAGGGGTCAGTCCCCTTACTCGAAGGAGGTCAGTCCTTTGTTCTACTGAGACCTTCAGTAGATGGCATGGGCCCACTCACGTCACAGAGGGCAATCACTGGATTTCGTCTATGGATCCCTACGTTAATTTCACTGGATTTGTCTTCACAGAAACACCCAGAATGTTTGACTCCGTGGTAGACACCCCATGGCCCCATCAAGCTGACCCTTGAAGTGCACCATCCCGGTCACCAAGGTGTTCTATGGACTCTGCTATCTTTCTTGCTTGTTTCTCATTTGGGTCAGGACTCTGATAGGAAGAGGGCGGTTATTGGGGAGGGGGCTCAATAAAAAGGCAAGGAGCTCCATTTCCCTCACTTTCGTGGTTAAAAACCACTAACAAAATTAGGCCTGATTTGTCTTTAGTCCCTCCTGGAAGTCTGTCTTTCTCTTTCTCCTCTGACACAATGTTTCCTAATTTAATTTTACTCCAGCTAGCCAACCTTACAGTCTGGACTCCTCTGATACCTTCAGATCACTGCAGCGTCTACAACAGAGACCTAACTCTTAAAAATAGCTACTAGGTATTTTAAAAAAATTAATGAACATCAGACATCACGCTAAGTTTTCTGCATAAATCATAGATAATGTTTTCCACAACAAGCCTACGCAATAATTCATTACAGTTCCTATTTTACAGATGAGGAAACTGAGGCTTAAGGAAATTAGTTTAACCCAAGCCCACATTTGAGTAAGTTGGACCTACAACTGTCCAGCACCAATGTCCAGCACCTGCTCTTAGTTACTTCACCAAATGTTCCTGGATGGGTTTTCTGAGTCCCATTGGGGCAGAAGCATTTGTGAAGAAGTAGAAAAACTTGAGACTTGGAGTCAGGAACTTGGAGTCTGGCTTTGGTTCTACTTGCTGTTTACCCTCTCTGATCTCTGATTACCTCACCTGTAATACAAGGAAAATAAGAACAGCTGCTGACTGAACTCCATAGGCAAGCAGAGGAGGTCTGTGCAAACACCTGCAGATGTTCACAGAAGCAGGTGGGGAGGTGCTGGTGTTTATCACAAAGTTCACTTCGGCTCCTGTTTGACTTTATTTGTCCCTTCCCCATCATTATAGTGAAGCAGCTGCTTAATTGCCCCCCCAAAAAAAATATGCGCTGGAAGAAAATGAGAGGAAATAGTCTGGTATCCTTTTTAACATGAAGGGAATGGAATAATGAGGCGGGAAGTGTGGGAATACCCAGCATTTCAGAGATGACCTTTTGTGATTTGGGTGTTATTTGACCACCGTCCAGGGAATTAAAGACAAGATGGGTGACTTCCCTAGAGCAGTCTCCCGGGTGTTTTGTTGACAAAAGAACCTGTTGTTTGCTCCTGAGAGCATTCCCATAAATGCCAGTTCCTTGGGTGGGGTCCCTGGCGTGTCCTGCAGCTCTGGTTACCTGGCACCAGGCGGTTCAAGAGATGAAGGGCAGGGATGGAAAGAGATCAAGGGAGAGAGCTCAGGCTCCTGGCTTCTCAGGGCTGTCTGCTTTACACCCAGCCCCCTCCCGAGTCTCCCTGGCTGCTCTCATTCACACCTTCTCCACAGCCTGAATACCACATCCAGGGCTCTGAACCACAGTGCAAACCCCATAGAAAGTTCTGTGCACGGTTGGTTCTGTGGCTATTGATGAGTGAGGGGGAGAGTTGGGAGAAATGAGAGAACAAGGCTGAGAGCAGGTGCCCCTCCCTCTTTCCATGTGCCCAGGGTGCCCTCTCCCAGTGAAGGAGCTGTCACCTGCCTGACCAAAAACAGGACAAAGGACTGGGTGGGGGGAGGTGCTGAGAGAAGCCCAGCTGCATCCCACCTGCATGGTCAGGGGTCCCAGGACTGAGACTCGGGCTTTGAGAGGCGGATGGTCAGGCAGAGGCCAGCTACTTAATTCTCATTGCTCAGGATCAGAGGAGACCTGGAGACAGCACTCAGCCTGTGCTGGAATCCTCAGCCCCAGAGCACCCCAAAAGCCTGGAATCACAGGAAGTGAGAGTTGGAGGACACCCCTGGCGCAGCTTTAGTGCATGCTGGAGGGGGACGTCTTTACACTTCCTGTTGCCCTCTTTGCACCCTGAAGTCTATCTGCAGTAAGAAGATCCTGCTCCCTAGACTTATCATCAAAAGTCCTCTTCCAACAACTGGACCAGGGGAGCAATTGAGTATGGGAGAACCTCCTCTGTCCTCAGGGTCACTGCTGGCCTGTTCTCTGGTTGTGTGCTCAGTGTATACAGCTGAGCCCTTCACACCTTTGCCTTGGCCGACTTCCCCGTGAGCACTTCCCTGACTACCTTATTTATAATTGCAGATGGCCAGCGGCCTCGGAGGGAGGATGCCCAGGGAAGAGGGCACAAGCCATAAGACAGGATCACACCTGACGCATTTGAGGACAGACAGCAGAGAGCAACAGAGTGGAAGCAGACAGACCAGCCAGGAAACCACCATGAGATCCAAGCAAGAGATGATGATGGCTGAGATGAGATGAAAACGGTGATGGTGGTCAGCAATGGCGGGATACCAGCCATATTTTAACCAGAATTTCCTGGTGGATGAGATGACAAGTACATGAGAAAGAAAAGAATCAACATTACTCCAAAATATTTAACCTGGGCCCCTAGAAGGACAGAATTTCTTTATTTATATTTATTCTTAAGTTTTAGGTGGACATAATATCTTTATTTTACATTTATGTGAGCTAAGGATCAAAACAAGTGCCTGGTGCATGTTAGGTGAGTACTCTACCACTGAGCCACAGTCCCAACCCCAGGGCCTGAGTTTTATAGGGTGTAGCAGGGACAGAGAAAGGGAGGAAGTTTGTTGGTCACTGATGGTAGACTCTTTTAAGGCAGGGCAGGAAGGCAGGTAGGGGAGCAGTTGTAGATAAGGGAAGTTCTCTGTGGCCTATTGTTCTAGAAGGATGGAAATTCTATCCTAACATGCTAAACAGCCTGAGTGGAACAAATCCGGGAGAGAGGATCAGAGTTCATTTTCAACAAGTTCCACTGGAGAGGCACAGGGGACATGCAGGTGGAGCTGTCAAGCAGACAGTCCATCACCTAAGGCCGGGTCCAGGAGAAAGGCCTGGGGATGCATCTGTCAGTCACTGGCATAAAGACAGCATGAGATCATCAAAGGAGGCATGGTGGGCACAGTGGCCAAGGTAGCCTTTGTGACCACTTCAGAAACATGTGTTGGCTGCCAATTCAACATGGTCAAAGGAGCACTTCAATTGACTCCTCTCAAAAGCCAACACAATATTATTTGATCATTCACTGGTCTCTGTCCTACAATACTGTATGCATTATCTCAATAGATCCCTGAAATTATCCCTGAGGGAGTGACATTATGCCCATGTTTCAGATGGCATGGTGCTAAGTTCACATTTTTGTCAAAGATCAAGGATGAAGCTAGGTTTCAAACTCAAGAGGTCAGCCCTCTTTTTTAAAAATATTTTTTATAACTTTATTTATTTATTTATCTTTATGTGGTGCTGAGGATCAAGCCTAGTGCCTCACCTGTGCTAGGCAAGCGCTCTACCACTGAGCTACAACCTCAGCCCCAGGAGGCCGGCTCTTAGCCACACTGTTATACAGACAGAGCATGCATTCTAGCAAATCTAAACTTTAGCAAAATAAAATAACATTTCTAAGAGGAAAATACACAAGACCCCTAAAAATGTGGGTGAAAAACCTTCCAAGGTGACAGCCACACAGCAGTCCTAGACAGTAAGTTGTCCTCAGAAAATCAGGGGACTCTAAAGTTTGTGTTCAGGTGAACCACTGCCACTACAGGAACTATACAAATAGGAACTCAAAGTAAAGATCCTAAGACATTGTTGATCAATTCTAAGTGATGAGATGAAGATATATGAATTTTAATAGAGATTTTAATAAGAAGAAAAATAGTAATTAGAGACCCTGGGAAAAACAAGACAGTGTAAGAAAGAGGTGGTACAGATTGGATGCAAACTAAACTATGGGGTAATTGTGGATAATTGATGGAGTGGAGAAAAGACCCTTCATTCATAGAACATTCTCTTTCAAGTGCCCAAGGTTTAATTACACAGCATCTTATTTCCTTTTCTGTGGGCCTAATCATAATATGAGAGGACATTTTCTCCAAAGTCAATCATGGCTCAATTTAAGGTGTGAAGAGTTGAGTTATGAGCAATATGATTATCCACATTGTCCAGGAGTACATTCAACCTCTGCAGAGTTAGACTTTGGGACTGCAAAAGAAACTAGGAAGGGCCAGCTCTCCTCAGCTCTCCAGGACTTTTCATCACTAGGTTGGTCCAGCAATGGACACCAAATGCCACCAAGGCCAGTCCTTCCTTTTTCTTGAAAAGGCAAACAATTGGCTCAAATTTATTTCATAACTACATTTATTTTGCATGACCATGGCAAGATGGTCTTTCCACCCCTCAAAACACTAGGTGTATTTTGAGCTCTGTATTTAGAATGAGATGGAAGAAGCTTAATATCTGCCACGAAATGTCTCCTGTGGCTCTTCTTTCTCTTAGCCTTTTGGAGGATGCCTGATGACCAATGTTGCTTCCCACCTGCACTGAGCACATGAGCTCCTGTGTCTGACAGCCCAACATGGTGGGCCTCCCTTCGTTCTTCTTCCCCCTGGAAAATGCTGCACTGGCTTTGACTACATTGAGAAGGAGATTGGATTTTCCCTGCTCTCTTTGAGTGGTAAAAGACATAGTCACTATCTTTGGTCTGATGTTAAAGTCAACAGCAAGAAAACCCTTTTTAACATAGAGGCTGGGATGCTTTGTCCTGGAAACACCTGCTGATGGGGTCGTGTACGGCAACTGTCATTCAGCAGGGCCTGGGCAGGAGCTAACACAGACACATGTTAGAGTGACTCAGGGAAGGGAAACTCCCTTCCAGTTTAGAGAGCAGCACAATTAACATAAAAATTTCACTGGTTTTCAAAGCCCAGTCAACATTGAATTTGGAGAGAGAAGTCGTTAAAGTCTGACCTGACTTGGACATATGATTATATTCCCAATAAACATTGGGAACTTCCTATGTTACCAAATACATCTGTAAAATATATAAAACAAATTATCCCCCAGCAGAGCTCCAAGACTGGGGTGAGAGCTGTGTGAGCATGCTTGAGTCTCCCCTTTATATGCCTTCCCTGACTGATAAATGGCTTCCCCAGGGCTGGGTCAGGACAGCTGGAAGGTCTCTCCAGTCACCCTGCAGGGCCCATGCAGTGTCCTGACAAGGGTCTTCTCCCTCCCTGGCTTCTGTGGTTGGTCCCAGCTCAGTGAGAAGTGCCCACACCCCCAGGTGTGGCAGCAGGAGTGACCCCAGAGTACAGGGAGGGGCATCTACATAGAAAACCAAGTTGTGCACCTCAGAACTTGCTTGCAAGCTCCTGTGGTTTTCTTTCACCTTTTTAGTGCAACACAAATCTACCTTCTGTCTTCTTACCCAGGTGCCTCTCTTAGCCCCTAAAATGCCCTTCTCACTCCCTCACAGTCCCAGGTCCTCGTACCTGAGTTATCTGGGTCCTGCCACATGGAGCCCTTTGCTTCAGCCCCACCTTGACTGGCAGGAAGCCGCCTGATCACATGACCTCTGGCTTCACTTGTTTTCTGTACTCAGCCCTGCAGGTGCTGGGCCTTGGTCCTGGAGGGGTCTGTTCCCAGCCAGGGCCTCTCCCAGGCAGAGCTGCTTCACTGGGTTAGAAGTCATCCTCTCAACAGGCCTCCATCCTCACTGGCAGCTTGGTTTCTAAACGTTCCTTTCAGGCTTGCCTTGGATGCCTGCATTTGTTGGGACTTTTTTTGTTGTTGTTTAGTTCTCTCAATTGCTTTCCTCCCCCAGTTGGATCACACAGAGGTCCCCTGCACACATCTCCCCAAACCTGGGTTTATCTGAGTCTGAAGACCTTCTCTTCCCTGTGCCTGCCAGGCCTCTCAAGCTGCTGGTCCTTTAAAGCTTCACCTAATTCCACTCTCCTTTCCTCCATGTCTTCTTTTCTGGGTTCCCTATTTCAAATATGAGACATCCTTCTGGCTACAAATGCTGGGAACAGTAGGCACCCATGACCTCTGTTTTTCTCTTCCAGAGTCCACCACACGACTCTGCTGCTGCACCTCTTCTGCCCCTTCCTGGCACAGCCCTGGGGACCCCTTAAGGAAATTCACTTCTAATAATCCCCTGCATCAAGCCTCTCCCAATGGACTCTGCCTCGTAAACATCTGGGCACTTCATTTTCTTGTTTCTCAAAACACAAACATGACTATGTCATATCTAGAATCAAGGTTGGCTGCTTGTTTATTTTCAAATAAATTAAAATCATGTTGCTCCATCTGGCATCCAAACCCAGAGAGCCACTTTGTCACTGAGCCTCTATTGCTGCCACTTGGATGCAGATCCACTTACCTCAGGTCCCAGGAAGGCGGGGCTGCTGGGAGCCCTGCATCAGCCCAGCTCTGCCTCCTCCAGGTTCCTCCCAGGTGGGGCTTCCATTCAGTGGGTGCAGAGCATGGCCACTTGCTTTAGGGCCTCACATGCGGTGACATAATGATGGCCTAATGGACTGAAAGGCAGAGGGTTTGATTCTAAATGAGGAACTTTTCTCGTGGCAAATTTAATCTGCTTGAGAGTGAAAGAAGGCATTTACATGGAAGGAGGACTAAGTAGACTCGGAAGTCACAGATGGACCAGGTCTGATATGCAGGTGCCACGTGGAGAAGAGAGATGGTACCTGCTGCTCCAGTTCTCCCAGCTGTCCTGGGTCCCAGGTGTCCTTGTTCAGGGTCAGCCATTGCATCCTAACCCACCTCCTGCTGACTTCCCACCTTCTCAGACTGGTCTGTGTAGTAGCTGAAACCTCTCCCCACCTTCTCTGTGCTCTCCACCTGCCTTTCCTCTGCTTCCTGCTGATTCCTTCTGAGCCCTGGTCCCCATGTCCTCTTTGTCCTCCCTATTAGCCATGACCTCATCTCCTAAGCCTCTTAGCATTCTGGTGATGGAAAGTCACTATGTCTGCTCATGCTGCTTCTCCAAGGGCCAGACTCAAGTCACAGGGATGTCCTGGCACAACTACAGAAATGCCAGATAGCCTGCCCACCTGGAGCGCTCTGCCTCCTGTACTCAGAATACAGATGAACACAACCAGACCCACCTGTCCCCAGCATACACCTGTCAGCTGAACTTCTAACCTGAGTGCATTTCTAATGACTGCTTCAGTAGTCTGTCTGTACGAGCCCCTGTGCATAGAATGCTTGGTGGCTTCAGTGCTGTCCCCCTGTGCCCCCCAGATCTTGCTAAGCTGCAAGGGCACTGCCTGCCCTCAGAAAGCCTCCACTCTCCTGGCTCATTCTCCTCCTTAGAAGAAGTGCTGCTCGATGAGTCACAGTTGACATGTTTGTCTCCAACACTGGAAATCAGCTTGGAAGGAGTGTTGTCTGGTATATCTAAGGATTCTGGTTTCCTGAGTACTCAGCAACCTGGAATCAAAAGGATGATCAATAAAAGTTGGTTGCACTATTTTATTAATTATAATAAATGCAGTAGCAAATGAAGTAAATGCAAATGCACCTAAAAAGATTTCCTTTCAGTCTTCTGATTAGTAAAGATGAATGCACGAATGTGATTATGAGGTGGTAATTAGAAAACTATTTATGTCTATATTATAGATATATAGATATAGTATCTATATATCTATATAATTTTATGTATCTAACATATATGTGCATATAATATATATATATATATAGATAGATAGATAGATATAGATAGATAGATAGATATGATGCAGATATTGAAAATTCAAGAAACTAGGTGGGAAAATATTCCAAAAATTAATTTTCTAGACTGATGAACATGAATTTAAAAAAATATTCTCAGCTTCAAATTACTATAAAACAATGGAAAGATTTCTTTTCTAGAATCAAACCACACTGCAGATTTAACATTTACAATAATTTGTCTTTTTAAAATTATAACAAAAGTAAAACTATGTGGTTAAACCTGAAATCTAATTGCAAAATCGACAGTTCAATTATTTTCTTAAGAAGGTGCTCAAGGCTTGTCAGTGACTCAACCTAATTTGTTACAAGAAGAATGAGTTTCAAATTTCAAAAGGCTCAGTGCAGTGGAAAAGCTCTCTATTTCACTGAAAATAAAGAAATTGGCAAGCAGTATTCATATGTATGCTTGTCAAAACCAAGTTAACTAAACAGTTAATGAAACCATCCCCTGGTGAGTGGAATGGTTGCTAGAGACCACCCCATGGGTGAGAGACACTGAACGAGAAGGAAACCAGTGGATCTCCCAGAGCAATGAAATGCTACGTGTCTCAGAACCCACTTCTGATGGAACAGACCATGTTTAGGTACACTCTGTTTACATAGTTTTATATATTTTATTATTGCTACTAAATTAGAATATGATTTTAAAATGCACTTAGTATGAAAAATAAGAAAGCTATCTTTGACAACTAAAAGAAAGTGAACATGGAGTTGGGTGAGGATGTACTTTTTCCTTCACGATGAGTGGCTTTTGAGAGCAGGGAAGAAGATATGTCTCATCTGCTCACTGTCTGAAGGCTCAACATGCACAAAAGCCAGAAGTGGGATGGGGGAACTCCCAGTGTGTGCCTTTGGTCATTTATTCAGAAAGAATTTTTAAAGAACCACTAAGTGCCACACAATAGATGCTATCAGTGGAAAGAAAAAAAATGCATCTCCACTCTTAAGAATATCAGTGAAAAATAAATACAAGGACCATAAATAACATCCGTAGACTGTAGTGCAGTACCTTAAATTTGGGGTCAGACAGACTTGGACTCTCAAACACTGACTTTGAATTGTGATCCCTAATAGCTACCCAGCATTCACACATCACTACAAGTGAAGGGATCATAATGGAGTAAATAAGATGGTGTAATGATCCCCTGCCCATCCCTGTTTATCCATACCCTATGATCAATTGGTTGATTCCTCCGTTGGTGAATTTGCAATCCAGAGGTGGCTTCTATTAGCATTACTCTAGTTTACAGTTTAGACTGATACCACATTTAACCCTTCTCACTTAAAACTACATGAACTTAGAAAGATGACTGAAACGATGTGCCTGACTGTGATAGCCCCATGTATGTTCATGGTTAGTTGTTCTGAAAATGGAAAATGCATTGCAAAGAACATAGAAACAATTTAAGTCAAAGGTAGAGAAACCAGGTCATGTCTCAATCACAAGAGGGTGGTCTGTTTCCATTTATGCTGCACTTGTGGTGTGTGTAGGGTGCAGGGCAGTTGAGTTTTGCCAGGCTGCCATGCAGCCATCTCTACAACCTGGTGAGGCTCAGACTCTCTCCTGTGCTGGAGCCAGGCCCAGGCTCTCATCCCTACTACTCCTGACACCTCCTGACATGCCTGTCTTCACACAGCTCCTCTGGCAGACTGAGCAGCTGCAGATACTGGCGCTGAGTCCATCAGAAGGTGCAGGCTGCCAAAGCACAGTTACAGGGAGGCGAGGGGCAGGGCAACCTCTGGCTGGGCTCTGACCTTTTCTGTACTTAGCTCTATTCCAGAGCCAGTGACCTGATAGAGCAGCAACGCAGGCAACCATCTCCTCATGTGATCTCACAAATCAGAGATGCTTTTCCTCTACTCCTAACTCCCTAAAAAAATCCTGACGTATTTCTGAGCTTAATTTGGCAAACATTTGTGTCTGGGGCTGCAGGGGGGGCCTGTGGACCCAGCTCTTGCAGCTCTTCACCCAGGTACCTGTCCGTGTGCTGTCTAGTCAAGCTGCAGCTCTTGAAGGTTGTTTCCCATCCCCTGGATTATTCCTCCTCCATCCTAAGAAACTCAAATAAATCATCAGCCAGGAGGAGATGGGAAGTCCATAATAAGAGAACAGAAAGGAGTAAAAGGAAGTCTTTAAGCCTCACCCTGCCTCCAGAAAAGGAGGAGGAATTGGAAGATTTGAACTGCGAGTTAGATTTAGAAATTTTTGCCCTTCAGTTTCTTTCCAAATAAAATGTGATAATCTCCAAAAGACCTTTTATTGAAGTCATAATAACTAGGCTTTCTATACATATGTCATGAATTAATGAAAAATTAAATGTTTAATTTGCTTTTAAATCATCATTAGGTTTATTAATATTAAAATTACTCTGCTCATGAATATCTTTTAGGTGGTTTGCTGTGACACTGTGAACTAAGGGGGAAAATGTTATTTGCTAATTACTTTAGATGACAATTCAATAGATCCTCGCTTTTGTTTAAAAACAGATAAAATAAAACCAAGAAGATGTTCATGGGACTACACCAGCATTTTGGAAACCTGAAGACAGAGGTGAGTGCAACTGGCCCTGTGGAACAACCCATGAGAAGTCTGTGGATTTCATAGTAACTATCAATCCCGCTCTCTAGAAAAGCTGTGCCACCAACAGACATGGCACAAGGAACCAGAGAACGAGAAGCAAAGTTTCCTGAACAGCCCTCTGGGAGGAAACCCATAGATCACTCATTGCTTTTATTTAAAAAAAAATTTTGGGGGGGGAGTAAGGTTACCAAGGATTGAACTCAGGGTCACTGAACCACTGAGCCACATCCCAGCCCTTTTTTGTATTTTATTTAGAGACAGAGTCTCACTGAGTTGCTTAGCATCTCACTTTTGCTGAGGCTGGCTTTGAACTCAGGATCCTTTTGCCTCCTGAGCAGATGGGATTACAGGAATATGTCACCATGCCCATAATCACTCATTGCTTTTAACCTTCTCTCAAGCCATCCAATGATTAACAAATATTTTTCTGCAGCAAAGAGTTCCCAGGCACTGCAAAGCTGGCACATCAAAGGGCCAGGGGTTCCAATCTGCTCACCATCACTACTTATCACCAATCTACCTAATCACCAGCTTGAAATGCTGGGTCCCACCAGACACCCCTGAGCATCTTCCCCTCTCGGCCTCCACACCCCACAGTCAGCACATTTGCTTCCAAATGCTTCACCTTTCTCCAAAGCCACCAAGAAGGGAGTCCAACTGCCTTGCGACTGCCAGCCTGTCCTCTTGCTCATCTGTCCTCTACCCTCTGCCCTGTACTCTTTGTACAAAGCAGATCTGCTTGTGCTCTTCACTTGCGTGAAACTAACTTTAAATTAGAGCTCAGACACCTGCAGCCTGAGAGCATCCTGTCTCGCAGGGAGTCCCAGACCTGCACTGAGAACCCCTTGGTGAGGCTTCAGATATGTCCTTTTCTAAACTCATTCTAAGACCAAGAAATGTGGATGTCTGGGGGCGAGATCCAGGCACTAAGAACTTCCCAGGTGACTCCAGGGACAGCCAAGATTGCACAGTTCTGTTCGCTGCTCAGATGACTGAAAAATGAGCACAGGTGTGGGAAAGTGCCTCTCCTCAGCATGTGGCCTTTGTTTTCCTCTTCCACCTCCATCCACTGCCCCCAGAAATCCATGCACATCATTGAAACATTGATTATTAATTTTCTCATGTTTCAAAAGATATCAGATGCCAAAGATTCAATTGCCCATAACTCACATTGATAACACACTTCCATTGTCCATACTGGCCTGCTTTTATTAAGTTTTTAGTTATTTCTCATAAACCTACCTTGAAAATTCAAGTGTAACAACTGTCATGGAAGTATATGCTTTCCCCTGCCTCCTTTCACCTTTAGGAGTTCTTATTCTCTCACTTTCTTTAAGGTTTTATTGAAGCTGTTAGTATTCCTAACATTATATGTGTATGTGTTTGTTTGTGTGTGTGTGTGTGTGTGTGTGTGTACAAATGCATATAAATGTATAACATTTTAGTGATCCTTTAACAAAAATATTCTGTTGAATGTATCTGCATTCTGTGTAGTCTGGGAAGAGATAAGGAGAGAGAATGGGAGAGAGATTAGTTTTGATGTGTTGTTTCATATTATGGGAACAGACCATCTGAAATCCATGGCACTTGTCAGCAGGCTGGAAATTTAGGAAACAGTAGATGCTGCAATCTCCAGTCAATTCCATAAGTTAGCAGGTTGAAAACTCAGGTGAGTCTTCTATGTTTCAGCCTTGAGAATAATCTTTTCTGCTTTAGGAACCTCAGTTCTTGCTCCTCAGGCTGTCAACTGATTAGATGAGGTCCACCTACACTATAAAGTGTGGCCTGTGTTACTCAAAGTCAATGTTAATCACAGCTAAGAAGTATTTTTCCACATCTAGACTTATGCTTGACCAAACAACTGGGGACCATAACCTTGCCAGCTGGACACATAAAAATAGCCATCAAAGAGTGGTGGTCCTTAAACTCACCCACTGTGCTCACTGGTTTTGAC
Source organism: Ictidomys tridecemlineatus (assembly GCF_052094955.1). Taxonomy (NCBI): domain Eukaryota; kingdom Metazoa; phylum Chordata; class Mammalia; order Rodentia; family Sciuridae; genus Ictidomys; species Ictidomys tridecemlineatus. Next base: position 124,078,909 of record NC_135487.1, on the reverse strand, counting down.
TGGAGTCAGCCTGTGGATGTTCCTGGTTGCCTTGCTCACTCTCCTGCTTATGCACTTTTGAGAGGTCTCCAGGGTTTTGCTGCTCTGAACCTCATTGCTACAAGCTTCAGGCACAGGCCTCCCTTGTGTGGGACTGTCCCTGGTATATGTGCTGGGAATATGGCTGCTGGTCACAGGGCATACGAGAGGTCAGCCCAGGGACCACACCCAGCTCTCTTCCTAGAAGCAGCAACAGTTGCTACAAGTGTCGATCACATGTGAGATGCCCTGGGTCTAGTCTCCCTGGAGGTGTCCAGGCACTTTCTCACGGTCTCTAGGCTGTTGGCAATAAAACCTTCAGAAGCTGTTTCATTATGAGGTCTATATTTATTGTTATTGATAATGTTACATTCCTTTTCTGTGTTTGATAGTCATTTGTATTCCTTTGTAAAATTTCTGGTCATATATTTTGGTCATTTTTAACTAGATTAATTATATTTTTCTTACCAATTTGTAGGTTATCTTTACATATTTTTAATTTTCAAGTGTGTTAATTATATTGAAACTCTATCAGTTATATTGAAAATATATTCTTAAATTTCTAAACATTTTTAGTTTAAGACATCATTTCCCCCGTATAATCAAGCATTGATTACATTATTCTTGTATCCATTATTTACAAATGTAAATGACAGTGTGTCTCTTAGTTGCTTTGGGTATATGGGAAAAATTAATCCTTGTGGAAATATTATTAACAATCACACAAAATTGAGTACTACTTAAGTCAATGAACCATAAGTCAAACTTCAGCAATATGGTAAAAACTACTTATGTTTACATTCAAAGAAAAATGCATGAACTTTCCATAACTATATGGGCATATAATTTAAAAAACTCATACTCACTTTACATTATTCTGTAGCTAGTAACATCATGAGATGCTTTTAAAAGTCAGAAATATTGTACTATTTATAAATACTCTGAACAGGAAAGGAATTAGCTGTAAATTTTATTCTCAAAATTGATCAATAAGGAGGAAAATGCTAGTTAAGCAGACAAAAATGTACCAAAACCGGGGTATTACTTATATATACAGAAGATATGAACAGTATAGATTTATTTCTAGTTGATTCAATCCTATTTACACATTGAAAATACAAAATTCCATTTCAATCTGTCAAGAAGCTGACCACATTTAGCACCAGAAAAGGAACCTGATTGAGCTTCTGACCATGACCTCAATATCCTGGAATACGAAAAGGAATTTCATGGAATCTAGATGCATTTATCAACACCAATTAATAAAAATTAATTCTGAAAAGTAATTCCGGAATTTCATCCATTCACAAATGAGTCAAGGCATTAGGACCTTAACACTTGGTCCTCCTTGATGTTGTGACCTACTCTCCTACAGTGGTTTGTTTTCATCTCCTCCAAGGATTGTTACAGTTGCTGAACTAAATGCAGTAGGGTGGCTGAGTCTGCCTGCAGAACTTTGGTGTTGTGGTCTCCATTCTGATTTAGGTGTAGTTTGATAGTCACTGCTGGCTGAATCTGTTGCCTGAGACTTCTGCTTGCAAGTTGTACATGTAGTCGCCACTCAAGGCTGTGGTAACTAGGAAGGCTGGGTGCCAGTTCACCCAGAATAGTCCTGATCTGTTTTCTGTTGTCCAGGTAAAGCTGAAGCAATAATTTGCTCAGTTCTTCAGAGAATCCCAGAAGAAAAACAGAGTCTTGGAAATCCATTTCAGAAATCATGAGTTGGAGCTCTTGGTGAGCAGGTAGGTCAACCCTTCCACACCATGCTGGACAGTGTTGCTGCTCACGTTGAGCTTCCTGGCGGCGCCCTCGTAGACCTTGGGCATGGTCCCTGGCCTCAGGAACTCCACCCCGATCCACTCAAGCTCCACTACCACTTCTGCAGGAAGGCCAGCTGCTCCTTAGGCTCTTCCCACAAGTCCAGCAGCATCTTCGCTGGGCACTTTTTTTCCCCCGCAGCACCTGGTCTTCCTGTTTAAGACATCTTTGGACATACAGATGTCTTTAATGTTTTTAAAAAATATTGTTTAGTTATATTTGGAAACAATACTTTTATTTTATTTATTTATTTTTATGTGGTGCTGAGAATCAAACCCAGCACTTTGCACATGGTAGGCAAGCACTCCACCACCGAGCTCCAGCCCCAACCCAAGATGTTTTTAATTTTATGTGCTCAAATTAATAATCTTTTCTCATGTGATCATGTGTTTTCATGTGTTTTAAAAGCTATCTACAATAATTTCCACTAATCATTCTAAAATTTACTTTTAAAATATTAACATGGTTAATATATCTAGAGTTGACCATGCATATGGAATGATGTGGGAATGCAAGTGTGTATTTTATTTCTGGAATGTCAATTCTCCAGTCCCATTTGTTAAGTAATTATCTCTTTTCCTACTTCTCTATGATGCCATCTCCATCATGAATCCAAGTTGTCCATGTGGACAGTTCTGTTTCTGAGATTCTTAAGAATGTGTTGATAAACTTGTGTTTTTATTCTATTGATAGATGATTCTTGCTACATCGGTTGAGAATGTTTCCTTCCACTACAGAGTAAAAAGAAAAAATATGATCATAAGACATCCACTTTTATAGAAGGGTAATAATAGTAACCTGTGTGATAGAGCTTTTCTTGGGAAGAATATATGTTGGACATATTTTTTTTAATGTGGGAGTATCAGAACACTGATTATAGAACCCACTCAACACTAAGTAGCCATGAAGCAGAGACCTGTCCCCCACCGATGGACAGCTCTCTTTCTTTCATGACATCTATTCTGACCCTATGAAAAGTCTACCCAAGTAAAATAATTACCACTTACTCAGTATTGTAAAGAGAGTTGTGAGAGACTCTGCATCTAATAGAAGAAAAAAATAGGCCTTAATCTTCATCATGTGGGATTAGGCCCCAACTTCCTTAATAAGACTCTTACTGTACAAGAATTAAAACCCATAATCAATAAATGGGATGGAATCAAACTAAAAAGTTTCTTTTCAGCAAAAGAAACAATCTGTGAGGTGAACAGAGAGCCTACATCCTGGGAGCAAATCTTTACACCTCACATATCAGATAGTGCACTACTCTCTAGGGTACATAAAGAACTCAAAAAGCTAAACACTGAAAAACAAATAACCCAAACAAATGGGCTAAGGACCTGAACAGACACTTTTCAGAAGAGGATATACAATCAATCAATAAATATAAGAAAAAATGCTCATCATCTCTAGCAATCAGAAAAATGCAAATCAAAACCACTCTAAGATATCATCTCACTCCAGTCAGAATGGCAGTTATTAAGAAGACAAACAACAGTAAGTGTTGGTGAGGATGTGGGGAAAAAGGTACACTCATACATTGCTGGTGGGACTGCAAATTGGTGCAGCCAATATAGAAAACAGTATGGAGGTATGGAAGCACCATTTGACCCAGCTATTCCTCTCCTCGGACTATATCCAAAGGACTTAAAAACAGCATACTACAACAACACAGCCACATCAATGTTTATAGCAGCACAGTTCACAATAGCTAAAGGAGGGGAAGGTAGGGATGTGGGGATCATAAAGATATTAGAATGAAATAGACATGAGCCAACCTAGATGTCCTTCAGTGGATGAATGGATAAAAAATGTGGCATATATACACAATGGAATTTTACTCAGTATTTAAAAAGAACAAAACCATGGCATTTGCATGTAAATGGATGGCACTGGAGAAGATAATGCTAAGTGAAGTCAGTCAATTCCCCCCAAAAAGCAAATACTGAATGTTTTCTCTGATATAAAAAGGTTGACTCATGGTGGGGTTGGGAGGCAGAGCATGGGAGAAATAGAGTAGAGGGGTGGGAGAGAAAGGGAGGGGGCAGGGGATTAGCAAGGATGGTGAAATGTGATGTATGAAGACTTGAATTGGGTGTCCACATACTTTATATACAAACAGAAATACAAAAATTGTGGTATATATGTGTATTAAGAATTGTAATGCAAAAAAAATAGTGTTACCTTAGGTAGAGGTAAGAGAAAGGAGGGGAAGGCAGGGGATATGGGGATAAGAAAGATAGTAGAATGAAACAGACATTATACTTTATATATATGTGACTGTATAACCAATGTGATTCTACAATATGTACACTCAGAAAAAGAGAAATTATATCCCATCTACGTATGATATATCAAAGTATATAAGTGCATTCTACTGTCATGTATAACTAATTGAAACAAATTAGAAATTTAAAAAAGAGAGAATTGTGGCTTTGACCAATAGCGTTGCCCTTGCATCTCCCAAAAGAGCAAGAGTGCATGGCTCTTGGAAAACTCCCTCTGCTGAGAAGCCTTGCTTACCTTCAGTCTGGTCCTCACAATTGACCTCTTACATTGTTACTGAGAAAGCCTAATGTGTGCATGGGAGTGGGTATGTCATGAGGAATAGAACATTCAGACATTTAGATTGTATATTGCTTCCATTCTGCATTCTTCTTGCACACTACCCTAGTGTGTAATTTTGCAATGAATTTCCTCTTGCATTTTACTGAACATTTTTAAATTCTTCAACAACTCTGTGATTCTAGAATGCTGAGTTGTTTTGTGAGCCTCTGTGTTTCCATGCAACAGGGAATGTCTAATTGATAGGAGATTGCTGTTACATCAAAGTAGTTTTGTACTTAATGTAATTTCTACTTTTTTTACTTAATGTAATTTGTACATATTTGTACTTAATGTAATTTCTACTAGCATTATACTATTTTAATCAGAACAACTTTATAATGACAATAGCTTAATTTATAATAATAATAGCTAAAGAGTTAATTGATAGGCCAGACCCACTCCAGGTTCCTCTTTAGATATCATGGTGTTTTAGCCTTCAAAATTCTTTTTTTTGAGGGGGAGGATGTACTGGGGATTGAATTTAGGGGCACTCTACCATGGAGCCACATCCCCAGCCCTATTTTGTATTTTGTTTCAGAGACACGGTCTCACTGAATTGTTTAGTGCCTGCTTTTGCTGACGCTAGCTTTGAACTCATGATCCTCCTGTCTCTGCGTTCTGAGCTGCTGGCATTACATGTTTGCACCACCACACCTGGCTACCTTAAAAATACTTTTAAAAATGGCCTAGACTAAGTCTTATATTGCCAAATGTAGTATATGCTTTTATGTATTTATGTTCTTTTGAACATCCCCTAATAAAATTTTATAATCTATCTACAGAAGTCTTAAGTCTATTTTTTGATTATTTAGGCATTTTCAGTCTCTGATACTATTGTAAATAGTATATCCTGTTCAATCACAATTTCTAATCATTTGCCACTGGAATATAAAACTTTATTTTTACTTTTATACCTCAAGCTTTTATTCAGGAACTTTGACAATTTCTATAGGTATTTCCAAGAATCTTTCTGGAGATTACATTTTTTTTTTCAAAATATAAATAGTTTGGGCTGGGGATGTGGCTCAAGCGGTAGTGTGCTCGCCTGGCATGTGGGAGGCACTTGGTTCGATCCTTAGTACCACATTAAAAAAAATAAAATAAAGATATTGTGTCCATCTAAAAATAAAAAATAAATAAAAAATATAAAAAAATAGTCATCATTTGAAAATAATGCAAGTTTAAGCTTTCTATATTTTAGTATTCCATTCTTTTACTTTCTTTTATTCTCATTATATTTTACTCATGAGGATCTCCAATACAAATTTGATTAAACATGGTGATCCCGGGTATGATTATTCTCATTTATAGTAAACATTTCTAGGGAGAAGAGATGCTAGCAAGAAGTCTGACTGGAAGCCCTACCATCCTTCCTCCCACAAAGAAAACTCCCCAAATAAGCAATGCATTTTGGTGTACAGTGGTTTGCAGACAGGTGCACGCCAGCATCATTTGCAGGTCATCATCATAATTGACCTCCTTCTTCACCTGAGGCTGCTGGCCTCTCTTCCCTGGTTCCCAGGCACTGCTCATGTGATTTGCTCTCCTGGGCCCTTCTCCACATTGACAGAAGGGAGCTGAGCCATTGTGGTTGGATGGTAAACACCAGAACATATTTACAGTCCCGCAGAACTTCTAGCACCAGGAAGAGTGCAGGCTCTGCAGCCAGCTGCCTGGGTGCTGGCTCAGCTCCTGCTGCAGTTCTGCCCTGGGCAAGTCCACTGCACTAGCCCTACCTGTCTTCCTCTGTCAAGACTGACTCCTGTGTGGAGATATGTTGGCATGTGGTCTTAATGATCTACTAAGGAACAGGCTTAGAATTACTTGGTATGTAATAAGCAGTCAAAACTAAAAATTTTAATTTATCTTTTCTTAATATTCCTCATTAGGTGCTCCAGATCTTGTGATAGTAAAATTAATGGAAGCTAGCTGGGTTCAAATTCTGACTGAACGACTCATTTGGAGCATATTATTATACCAAGATCAGCCTGTTAGGCTATAGGATTAATACTACCTACTTCATAACACAGAGTTGTTACAGAAGTAAATAAAATAAATGGAATTAAGCACTTTGTATAATGCCCAGCATGTAATAAATAGGAATTACTAAACATCAGTGCAGGGTTTTTAGACCCTATGATTACTGATACCAGATTTAAGATCAAAGATATCATATAGGACCCTATTTTCATATATCAATTGGAAGTTAGCTCTACTAGTATATAGAACTGCAGTAGCAAGAAGTAGTTTTTTAAATCAGTGTTTATGAACTCTTACAACAAAAATATATTAGAAAAAATTGAGTGAAATATAGTTAAAAAAGTATATTCACATATGTATATTCACTAAAGGCAGACCACAGTCAAAAAAAGTTAGAAAGTTCCTTATGAATTTCAAAAGTCTAGTTTGACCCCTGTTGAGCAGTTAGTCAAGAAAGAACTTTCACTGTGTTAACACACCCCTCACTTGGCTTTGTTTCATGGAAGAATTTCCAGTCTGTTATTTCAGTGCTGTGTTATTATGCATTAGATGAAGGAGTTTTCCTGGTTGGTTTTCTATTTGTAACATTGAATTGATAATCAACCCAGATTTGTATACAAGAGTTGGGACTTTTAAACTCATTACGATGCTTTTTTGTATATACACAGCAAAGAGGCTACTTTCCAAATGATGTTATTTTGCCAACATCATGAATGAGATGCTGCTGATTCGACTGGCTTGTTAAGAAGGTCCTTTTTTATTGGTTTCAGGATGTCCTCTTGTAGGTCACAATTTGCTGGTTTTTTTTTTAACATGTATGGTGTTTAATTTTATTGACTATTCTTTAACACATCCACAATACCAGTATCTTGATGTGATGCTTCCTCTTTATCAGTGTGTCCAATAGACCTTTCTGCCATGACAGAAATGTACAGTATCTGCACTGCACTGTCAGGTATGATAGCCACCAGCCCATGTGGTTACTAAGCTCTTGAAATAAGTGGTGGTACTGAGATACTGAAATTTGATTTTGTAGAATTTTAATTAATTTAAATAGTCATACAAGGGTTTTGGTTCCTGTATTGAATGACTAATATGTAGGTTAGCAGAAGACATTTTAATTGGTGTTCATTATAATTTTTTCCTGATCTTTTTCCTTACCTGCCTTTCTTTCTTTAATCCTTCCTTCCTTCCATTCCTTTTTCCTTTCTCTCTCCCTCACTTTCCCCTTTGCCTTTCCCCCTTTACTCTCCTTCCCTCCTTCCTTCCTTTCTTCCTTCCTTCCTTCCTTCCCTCCCTCCTTCCTTCCTTCCTTCCTTCCTTCTGTCCTTCCTTCCTTCCTTCCTTCCTTTTTTCCTTCCCTCCTTCCTTCCTTCCTTCCTTCCTTCCCTCCTTCCTTCCTTCCTTCTGTCCTTCCTTCCTTCCTTCCTTCCTTCCTTCCTTCCTTCCTTCCTTCCTTCCTTCTGTCCTTTCTTCTCTCTGACACTGGAGCTCAATCCCAGGGCCTCAGCATGCAAGGAAAGTGCTCTACCACTGAAACACATCCCAGCCTTCAGGAGAGTTTTCAATTAAAGTCTCCTGAAAGAAAGCTCGCTGCATAAATATGATAATTACAATTTTAGGAATGGGAGGTCCATGCCTTTATTCCCAGAGGCTTGGGAGTGTGAGGCAGGAGGATCATAAGCCAGTCTCAAAAAATTAGTGAGATCCTATCTGAAAAAATAAGATCTATGAATGTGACTCAGTGGTTAAGCTCCCCAGGGTTCACTCTGCAGTTCCAAGGGGAAGATAAGAATTTTACAAATGGGAAATAACATTTTTGAAATAGTACAAATTACATAATTTTAGCTTCAATTTAAAAGTTTACTCCTATTCTCAGACTTTATTTACAGGACATTCTGCTATTTTTTTCTTGAAAACATGGTACTTAAACAAATCTGACTTTTTCAAATGTGAAAATAGAATCCACTGAGAGTTAGCTCCCAATTCTTGATAGTATTTATTTGTAAGTTCCACAAATACAGAAAGGTTTTTTTGTTTTTTTTTTTAGTACTGGAAATTGAAGGCAGAGCCTTGCACATGTTAGGCAAGCACTTAACTGTGAGCTTTATTCCAGCTCAATAAGTGTGTTTAAAGATTGTCTTGTCTCTGTTATCTAGCATAGTGATGGTATATAGTAAATTGTCATTAAATGTTTGTTTAATTATTATAATTAAATATCAACCACCTAAAGCTTCAAACTACACAACAGTCCTTAAATCCTACAATCCAATAGTGACATCAGTTCATGTTAGCAGCGAGAAAAAGATGGGATCAGGGGCACAGTGCAGTGATCCCTGGCTGGTAGCTGAAACCTCAGGATGCAAGCTGCATCAGCACAGTGCACTGCCATGTGTATGGACACATATTTGGAAACAGCCCAACTAGAATCAAGGTCTATTTACCCTACAGTCTTAGGTTCAGAGTTAGAAAAAACTTTCCACATGATTTAAACCAACATTCTTTCCCCAGAAACATTTCTCTTTACAGTGTATTAAACATGGTTGCTATGGTCTGAATATGTTCTTCCCATATGTACATGTTGTGACAATCACCATTGTGACAGCAGCAAAACGGACAATGAGACTTACTATACTCTCAAAATCAACTTAAATTATTTCTCAATTCTAATGATATATACATTTTCACTGGTTGATAGTACAGGTAGAAAAAGTATGGAATGTGATTTATAAGTCAAAACATGTGATTAGGTCATGGGGCTCTATATTTTTTAACAGAATGAATGCCCTTATATAAGAGGCTTCATACGTCATTCACATCCCTTTCCCTGCTTCTGCTTTCTGTCATCCAATGACGCAGCAATACACACCATCTTGGACAATGTGAATATACTTAGTGTTACTTAAGTGTACACTTCAAAATGGTCTAAATGGCAAATTGTAAGTGTATTTTACAGTAAAAACATCGAAAGATGCATTTTCTATTGTTCAGTGTTTCCTGCTATTATTTAGTGATCACATTCATTAAGAGCACTAACTAACCAGGCACATTGGCTCATGCCTGTAATCCCATTGGGAGGCTGAGGCAGGAGAATTGCAAGTTCAAAGTCAGCCTCAGCAAAAGCAAAAGCAAGGTGCTAAAAAATTTAGTGAGACCGTGCTCTAAATAAAATACAAAATAGGGTTGTGGATGTGGCTCTCTGGTACCCAAAAAAAGAAGCACTAATCAAAATTTCACAACTCTGTATTTGAGATTCAATTCTGCTTGCTGCATCTCTGAAAACTAAAAGCATGTCACTCAGCTAAGCCTCAGTTTCCTCATGTGTAACACAGGAATTATAAAATGCTTACTTATCCATTAGAGGTTGCTGTGAAATTTCAACTCGGTAAAGTGTAAATACACAAAGAAAGCTCAATAAATGTTAGATCTGATTTTATTTTTAAGTTTTCAAACCAATTTTATTCTTGTACTTTGTATAAGGAAGGCTACAAAATGTCTTTACCATTAAAAAGGCCATTTGCTCATTTCTATTTAGTCCTTAATGTTATGGAGAACTATAAGACAACATGCCCTAAAACCCATTTTATATCATAGTCAAGTGATGAGCCCATGTGTTGACCACTGGGTCAATAGTTAATAATCTTAAAGTATCATACTCCAAGAGGCAACAATTTCAGAGAAGCCAAAATAACTTATTGTACTTGAAATAATTTACATATAATAATGTGTGTATAAACCTGTACATATAATTTTTATCAAGTATAATATGATCATACAAAAACATTGACTCACAATATAGTTCACACATACCAAAGAAGGCTATTTTATTTTTGTCCCTTTTACATCATATTTTAGGCAAGATGATGAAACCCAGAAAATAACAGGAATGGACTAGTTTCTAAAAACTGGGTATTTTATAAGTGAAACACATTCAGTCATCTACATCTCTCAAATTGCAAACAATGTGACTTACTGTACTCTCAAAATGAACTTAAATAAATTATTGCTCAATTCGAATGACATATACGTTTTCACTGGTTGATAGTCCAAGTAGAGAAAGTATGCAACGTGATTTATTAGTCAAAACATTTCATACAAAAGGATTTTTTTGGGGGGGTACTGGAAATTGAACTAAGGGACACTCAACTATTGAGCCGCATCCCCGGTGTTATTCTGAATTTTATTTAAAGAAATGGTTGCTAAGAGATTTGCCATTGCTAAGGCTGGCTTTCTATTTGAGATACACCTGTCTCAGCCTCCCAAGCTATTGGTATTAGAGGCATACATCCAAAGGAATGGTTTTAACCAAACCTTCATAATGTCAAGAGAAAATGCATTGAAATTAAAAGTATCTGAAGCAAGCGTTTTTAAAGACCATTTTAAAAAATACAAAAAAGGTTAAAAATGTCATAAAATAAAAATTTATACAGATAAAGTTAAGAGGTTAAAAACTATCAAATGTATTAAAATCATCTAAAGTCAAATAAGATATAATTTATGTATATAATATAAATTATAATATTATATAAATATATTATATAAATATATAATACATATATAATACAAATTAAAAACAATATAATTATATAACATTCCAATTTATATTATATTATATATAATACATTTATTTTATTATATATAATAAAATAAAAATATATAAATTATACATATTTTATGTATATTAATATATAAACTTATTATATATTAATGATAATATATCATATATAATTTATATAATATATTTACATAACATACTTATATATTTATATATAAATTATATATATTAATATATAAATAGATAAATAAATATTATATAGATTATATATTACATATCAAAATGTTTATGATTCATATTGTTTTCTTTAATATAAATTATATATAATATATGAAATACATATTATTATAAACACATAATAAAATAATATATAAACTTAATATATAAATATTATTTTATTATATATAACATATTTATTATATATCATATAATATATTTAGATTTAAATTAATTTATATTATATTGCATTCATTGTAATGTAATTATATAATAATATAATTTCTATTATTAATATGATAATAATTCAATTATTATATTAGTATAATTTATATTTATATAATATATAAAACATAAGGATTATAGTATAATTATAAATTAACAACTTATAATATATCATATAGATATATGTAAATCTATAATATGTAGTATATAATATATAATATATAAAAATATTATAATTTAAATTATATAGTTTAGTTATTTGGCTTTAGATGGTTTTAATGCTTCTGATAGTGTTTTATCCCTTAGCTTTATCTGTACAAATTTTTATTTTATGACAGTTCCAAACTTTTAGTATTTTTTTTTAAATAACAAACATTTATTGGTGTCACTTATGGTAGAAAAAAGTTCCTACACCAGATTTGCATGACCCAATCATTAAATAGAACATTTATGAGGTGAACACACATCCTGACCCACATTTTTATATCCAGTTTTTTAAGATAGCCAATTCCTCCTCTCTCTCTCTTCCCCAAAACATGTGAGCAACTTCCAATGGAAAGCAGTAAACAGCCACTTGGGCTATAGCATTTTCAACTCCACTTTGAGGTGAAGATTCCAATTACATTAAAGACTTAAGTTCTCTCAGTTTTCTCCTAAGGAAAGTTCTGAGTCTAGGATTTACAATATTACAGCACTAGCAGATCAGTGTCTTCAACTCGTCTCTTTCTGCTGTATCCTCTTCACCAGTTGGGGGAGGGCCTACACTTTCATTGAGTTTGCTGATAATTGGCTGAACAATTTCTTCTAGTTCCTTCTTTTTAGTTTTGAAGTCTTCAATGTCAGCTTCTTGGTGGTTTCCAGCCATTCAATCTTTTCCTCTACAGCTTTTTCCATGGTCTCCTAATCTTCAGAGGAAAGTTTGCTTCCCAACTTTTCTTTATCTCCAGTCTCATACTTTAGAGAGTAGGCATAGCTTTCCAACTCATTCCTAGTATCAATGCACTCCTTGAGTCTTTGTCTTCCTCAGCAAACTTCTCACCATCATTAACCATCTTTTCAATTTCTTCAGGTGTCAGGCAATTTTGGTCATTGGTAATTGTAATCTTTTTTGTGTTCTCTGTACCTTTGTCTTCACATGTATCTCAAAAGTGACTTCAATCTGGGGGACCCCACAGGAGGAATTCCAGTGAGATCAAATGTACCCAGAAGGTGGTTGTATTTTTTCAGGGTCCTTTACCTTCATAGACCTTGATTGGAACAGTAGGTTGATTATGAGAAGCTGTAGAAAAGATCTGAGACTCTAGGTGGGTACCACAGTGTTTCTTGGTATCAGTTTGGTCATGACTCCTCCCACAGTTTCAGTACCAAGTGTCAGGGGCATACTTCAAGCAGTACTAGGTCACCTGTATCTTGATCATCAGAGAGTACACCAGCCTGAACAGTGTCACCATATGCAACAGCCTCCTCTGGGTTTATGCCACAGGATGGATCCTTGCCATTGAAGAACTCTTAACAAGTTGTTGATCTTTGGAATTTGAGTAGAGCCACCAAGAAGAACAATCTCATCAATATCAGACTTCTTCAGGTCAGAATCCTCCAGTACTTTCTGAACAGGCTTCATGGTAGACCAGAACAGGTCCATGTTTTCTCTTCAAATTTTGCCTAAGTCAGGGTTTCAGAAAAGTCTTCTCCTTCATAGAAGGACTCAATTTTCATTCTTGCTTAATGTTGAGCAGACAGGGCGCACGTGGCCTTTTCCACTTCATGCTGGAGTTTCTGCACAGCTCTGTTTTCTTTCCTAACATATTTGCCAGTCTTCTTTTTGTACAGCCCGATGAAATGTTCCATAACACGCTGGTCAAAGTCTTCTCCACCCGGATGAGTATCTCTATTGGTGGCCATGACTTTGAAGACATCAAATTGTCAATGGGGAGAAGAGACACATAGAAGGTTCCACCACCCAGATCAAACACCAGGATGTTCTTCTCTCCCTCCCTGTTATCCAGGCCATAAGCAATAGCAGCTGCTGTAGGCTCATTGATGATCCTCATAACATTCAGGCCAGCAAGAGTTCCAGCATCTTTGGTTGCTTGCCACTGGCATCATTAAAATGGACTGGTATAGTAACACTGCATGGGTAAACTTCTTTCCCAAATAAGCCTCTGCAGTCTCTTTCATTTTAGGGAAAATCATGGCAGAATTTCTTCTGGAGCAAAGGTCTTAGTTTGCCCACCTCCAATATCAACCTGAATGTATGGTTTAGGTTTCTCTTCAAACACTTTGAAAGGCAAGAACTTGATCTTTTGCTGCACAGAAGGGTCATTCCCAGTACTGCCAATGAGCCACTGGGCATCGAAGACCATGTTCTCAGGATTGGAGGTGAGCTGCTTCTTGACTGTATCGCGGATCAGACGTTCTTCTTCAGGGGTGAAGGCCACATAAGACAGCCTGATGTGGTTGCCCTGATTCTTGGAGATGATCTCCAGTGGCCATTCTTGAATACCCCGATGCACGAGTAAGTGGTCCCCAGGTTGATGCCGACCAGGGTACCCATGTCCTTTTCTTGTCTTCCTCCTCAGCCGTGCTGCACAGAGCAGCAGCAGAACTGCGGCCACCAGAGAGAGCTTCATCTTGCCCTAGCTGTTGGCCACTTGCTCTCCTCAGCAGAAAGCCAGAAGTCACAGGCAATCCAGCAACAGGCCACAGCTGAGCGCAGAAAGGTTACAGGTCTCTTACGCTCAAGATGCCTCAACTCTGTCTGTCTGTGTTGTCTCTGCCAATGTCTCAAACTTTTTAGTATTGAATTGCATTTTCTTTCTACAATTTTGTTAATTACCATATGTAAAAATTAACAAGTAGAATGCTAGTAAACACAGATTCGCAAGCTTTTACGCCACTATGTAAATATTAACAAAGTTAAGTAAATTGCCAATGCTTCCATACATGCTATAACAACACAAGTGTTCAAAGATGCACTAGAACATTATGTGGGAAAAAAATATATTCATACCCAATCAAGATTTTTCAGGCACTTGCATTCAGAAGCATTTTATGAATCAGCACAAGGTTTGCTCCAAAATAAAGCTCATTTTTCCCTACTGCCCCTATTTGTTGAGAACAATATTATACATTAAAGATGCATTTACATGAAACATTTTATAGAGAAAATTATTTTAAATTTAAAATTATAATACTTATTTTATGCATAACTTCAAAAACACAGAATTTAAAGACAATACCAGTGAGCACTCTCATTCTATATGACTAAAACACTACCATTCTATATGACTAGCAAAGACAATACAAGGCCAAAAGGCAAAATATACATTTTGGCAATCCTATACAAAAGAGGTTCTTTTACAATATTCTATCATAAAATAAACAAAATGCATAAAAATGAAACAAGAAAAAGAAAAACTGAATTTTGACAACTACACAAACTGTGGCATTTCAAATTCAAGGTCTTGTAACTCTTCCATTTGTTTGAGCCTGAGTCCCTGGCACATTGGATTGAGGTCAGGTAGGCCGATCTCCTCAGAGTTCTCTTTAGGCTCAGCAGCTGGCTTCAAAGCATAAGCGGATGTGCTGTCTGCCTCTGGGACAGATTTCTCCACATGACTCAGGGGAGGAAGAGCTGTGCTAGGAGGCACTGCTGCTGAAGGTGAAGCTGGTCTCTCCTCAGTCCCCCTGACTTTGCTGGTCAGGGTGGGTGGTTTGTAGAATGTTGTCCCAAGATGGGGCTGCAGTATTCTGGGTGCTCTTGCAGGAGCAAGACTGTGAGAATGAGAGGACAGTCTCACTGGTGCCTCTCTTGCTGCACTGGCTGGCGTGTTGGGCTGTGTGGCACCGTTGGAATGGTCACCACTAACCTTAATGCTCATTGTCACTTTTTCCTGGAGTACACTTGGCACAATCACTGCACTCGTGCCAGTTAAGTTCTTTGGTTCACATTGTTGTCCCTGAGTTGTTTGTGGAATCTGCTGATCAAAACCATTAATTTGGGAGCCCAAACTAGTAGGGGTATCTTTTCTATTAAGTCCTCCAAAGGTAAGATTCTGGCCAAACTTGTCTGAATTGACAATTCCCACATTTCTGCTGTTTTTCTCATTAGGGGAGCTTGCAAGATGGAACCTATCTACAGGCAAACAGCAACATCTGATCTTGGGGCTTGGCATA
The DNA here is from genome assembly GCF_052094955.1 of Ictidomys tridecemlineatus. NCBI lineage: Eukaryota > Metazoa > Chordata > Mammalia > Rodentia > Sciuridae > Ictidomys > Ictidomys tridecemlineatus. The sequence continues at coordinate 124,063,314 of NC_135487.1, read as the reverse complement.
GGCCTCTGTATATCATTTGTTGTCACATCAGATTTCAGACTAAGTGGTTTCATGGTTTTACACATATTGTCCATCTTTTGTGATGATGATTCAAGTTCTTTGTAACCTGGAAAAGAAGAGATTGTTTTTAACTTCAAGAAGCTTGGTGAATAAGGAAGTGTGGTTATTTGTGAATGGGCATTCTCTCAAACAACAGAGTCTTACATATTTTTTCCAACATTAGTTTCTCAGTCATCTATGCAGAGGAATTAAAAATCCATACAATATTAAAGGCACATTTTTAATTAAAGCATTCCTTTTTAAGATTTATCTTAATAAAACAAATAGTCATAAAGAAAATAAAATTAAAAAAACACTTCCTGTAGTAACTTGTTTTAATATACTACCCATGAATGAATATTTTCTGTGTTAAGCCTTTCCTGATTTCAACAGTCAGACAATGGTAACTCTAGAAGAGTAACACTATTCTGCACACCAACAAACGCCATGTCCTGAATCCCAAGGACTTTGCCTGTCACTTAATCTGCTTTCCAGCTACATTCTGTCCATACTGAGGGCAACACACCAGAGAGGACTTGGATGCTCTTTCAGCTGATCCACTAATACAGTCCTGCAGAACTTCTAGCACCACTTCTAGCTGCCTGGGTGCTGGCTCAGCTCCAGCTCCATTTCTGCCCTGGGCAAGCCTAGTGCACTAGCCCTACTTGCCTTCTTCTGTCAAGACAACTCCTATGTGGAGATATGTTGGCATGTGGTGTTAATGATCTTCTAAAGAAAAGGCTCAGAATTACCTGGTATGTAATGAAAATGTCAAATATTTTAAAATTATTTATTGTTATTACTATACCTACCTGGGAATCCAATTTCATTGGACAGCGAAACAAGGTTACATTTATGAATGAGAGAGGATGAGGTTCAAACCCTGAATCAACAATAATTTAGGGACATGACCCTTGGCATTATTTACCTTCCTCAGACTGTTAGCTATGGCTTAAAGAAGGCCAAGGATCATAGCACAGAAGTGCTAATAAGATCAAATCATATAAATGGAATCAGTGAGTCCAGTGCTTTTCTTTGCAGAGAGGTAATGGACTGTCTTTGTTTTCAGACTTTCTCAGGCTACACTCATTGATATTTCATTAATTTTATATATCAAATTTAACATTTATGGCTATATATTAAAAAATTCGGATTTAGATCTACTAAAGCAGTAATGAATGAAAGGTTTTCAACCCCCTTACCAGAAACCATTCACTGAAATAAAGCAATCAATAAACAGTGAACAAAAAGACTGGAGCCGAGAAAATGGAAGACATGTGTGCTTAATGTGCTAAAGTTAGGCCACAGGTAAAGGGACATCAAAAAACTTTAGGAGTCTATTTTTTTGAGTTTCAGGAGTCCAGCTTTTTTCTGTTTTGACTTTAATTGATGACAAAGAAGTAAAGGTGAAAACAAATCTCAGAAAGAGAACAAAAATAATTTATGAATTTCAAGATATCTTTTTACAAGAAAGAAACAAAGGATGATATTCATTTAAATGACATTCATTAAACTTTCTCCATGGCTAGAAAACTTAACTAATAAAACCTTGAAGTTTGAACTTACCTCAAATTAATACACCTTGTTTTTTTTTAAAGGATGAGTATTGTAGATGGACACAATATTTTATCTTTATTTATTTGTTTTATATGGTACTGAGGATCCAACTCATGGCCTCACACATGCCAAGGCAAGCGTTTTACCACTGAGCTACAAGTCCAACCCTCACCTTGGTTTTTCATCACGACTTCTTGGCAAAGTTTGAAATATGCAAAATATATGGTACATGACCACTCACCAATGAGACATGCATCCCATTTTTCCAATGCATTTTGCTTGCATTCTGATTCCTCAAATGATGTAGCCAATTCATAATTGTTAATTTCGATATCTGCAGTGTGGATATCCTATTGATACAAGAAAAATTTTAAACTAAATGCAAAACACATCTCAAAAACAAACAGTTCAAAGACTATTAACTTGTTAACATATACATCACATATTTAATCCAATTCTGTAATGGTCAAAACTCACTTGCTTTGTAGAAAAATATTGTGACTTTGTGGAATGTTCTGTTGATATTACCTGTTTGGAAGGAGGGCTTTTATCCACACAAGGTGCAACAACGTCAGTACTGGATGAAATATTTTGTGGCTCTAAGGACCCATCGAAGATCATCTGTGCATTGGTAATTAGAAACTCTACTAACAGGGCCTGATTGGCATATGCAGCAATAGAGGAGGAGATGGTACCAGGAGTGGTTGTAGGCCTGGGCCTCATCACACAGGGTCCAAATACCACCCCCAAGTTTTTTGAGTTCATCAGGTTTTCTTCGGAGTGGTCTACAACCCTGAAAGGAAGAACACATAAAGTGTATGAGATTTGCCTAATAGATGTCCTTAATGGTAGTTTCCTATGACTTGAGAAGGGTGGAGAAAACTCGGGCTATAGAAGACTACAAAACGTTTGTCAAGGGTCAAGGTTGGTGCGTCTAGGGAAAGAATCCTTTGTTTCATTATGATACTTACCACACACCAAACTGAGTTTCAGAGTACTATTTTAGGATAAAATGCATGTAAGTCGAAGGAACTACTGAACTCAGTAGCAGAAGGAAGAAAAACACCTCTAAAAATTTAACCATCTTTGTATGTGGGATATATTCCCCGTTTCTTATACTGGAATCAGAAACATCACTGTCAATTTCTCTGTCACTGCCAGTTAGTTTTCTTTTTTAAAAAAATAATTTTTACGTAGAGATGGACACAATACCTTTATTTTATTTATTTATTTTTATGCAGTGCTGAGTATCAAACCCAGTGTCTCCCATGTGCTAGGCAAGTGTTCTCTCACTAGCCACACTCCCAGCTGCCCACAGCTAGTTTTCTAGCTTAAATGATTCTCTCTCCTGAACATCTCTCTGTTCCATTGCCACTATCAATGTTCTGGTTTTACTTCAAACACTCTCAGCTTGTTATTTCTATGACTATCTAAGGAAATCTGTCTCTGCCTGGTTTAGCTATCAGGATGATACTAGATTCATCTATGGGTAATATATCACAGCTTTTTATATATATAGTGAATGGGGTAGTTTTGCTATTTGTTTTTCAGAGGATTCATCACTGATGTATAGAAATGCATTTGATTTATGGGTATTAATTTTGTATCCTTCTACTTTGCCAAATTCATTTATTATTCTAAGTTTTCTGGTGGAGTTTTTTGGATCCTCCAAGTGTAAAATTATTTTGTTGGCAAAGAATGATAATTTGAGTTCTTCTTTTCCTATTTGTATTCCCTTGAATTTCTTTCATCTAATTGCTCTGGCTAAAGTGGCAAGGATTATGTTGAACAATTTTTAGATGGAATACTTCCAATTTTTCTTCATTTAGAATGATGTTAGCCTTAGGTTTAGCAGAAAGAGCTTTTACTATGTTGAGGTATATTCCTACTACCCCTAGTTTTTCTAATGTTTTGAACATGAAAAGGTACTGTATTTTGTCAAATGCTTTCTCTCCATCAATTGATGTAATCATAGGATTCTTCTCTTTAAGTTTATTGATGTGATGAATTAAATTTATTGATTTCTGTTTGTCGAACCCATCTTGCATCCCTGGAGTACACAACTTGATCCTGGAGCATTGTTTTTTTTCATATGTTTTTGTATGTGATTTGCCAGAATTTTATTGAGAATTTTTGCATCTATGTTCTTCGGGGATATGGGTCTCAAATTTTCTTTCCTTGATGTGTCTCTGGCTGGATTGGTTATCAGGGTGATACTAGATTCACAGAATGAGTTTGGAAGAGCTTCCTCCTTTTCTATTTCATGGAATAATTTGAAGCCCTTCAAGATATGAAGAGTTTAAAAAAACTGTGGTATATATACACAATGGACTATTAGCTTTACAAGAGAATAAAATAATGGCATTTACAGGTAAATGGAAGGAGTACATGAATATCATGAAGTAAGTCAATCCCCCAAAATCAAAGGCCAAGATTCTCTCTGATAAATAAATATTGATTCATAAATGGGTCTCTGGTGGTGGAGGAACATTAATTGGGCTCAAGAGAGGAAAGGAAAGGAGGGGTATGGGTTGTGAATGATGGTGGAATGAGACGAACATCATTACCCTAAGTTCATGTATGATGGCACATGTGGTATGACTCTACATCATGTACAGAGAAATGAAAATTTGCGCTCCATTTGTGTACGATGGATTGAAAAGCATTCTGCTGTCATTTATAACTGATTTGAACTAATAAATTTTTTTAAATTTTTATTTAATTTATTTATTTGTATGTGGGGCTGCTGTTCGAACCCAGGACCTTGCACATGCTCTACTGCTGAGCTACAATTCCAGCCACAGAAAATAAATTTTAAAAAACTAAAAAAGGAGATCTTAATTGCTGTGAGAAAGGTGTAGCAGGCAAATCTGAATATGTGAAATTCCTGATTCCAAGTTCTTTAGTGGGTATAGAAACTACATGGTCAACTCATCTGCCAGGTCCGTAAGATTTTTTATCAAGTCTCTAGGAAGGATAGCACAGTTCCTGCTACTGCTTGCTATATTGTAGCCTAATGAAATCAGATTTTTCAAATGCAAAATGCTTTCTTTTGTCTCAATGTCTGTTTCTCTCTCCTCGTATGCTCTTCTGCACATTCTCTACCAAATCATCCCGCAGTTCTTAAAGTTGAACTCAAGGGCATTTGCCTCTTCTGCTCTGTCTCTATCCCCAAAACTTCCTCTGCATACCTACAAGCTGTGCACAGCTACCAGAAAAAGGAGGATGGTGAACTGTGGTTATGTACAGATCTGTACCCCAAGAGGATAAGCCCACAAATAGCAGAAAACCTATGTTTCCATCCTAGTTTCACCAGCCAGAGCCTGGCACACAGGAAGCATCTGAGGGAACCATGTTTGCTGCATGAACATATAATCAATGTATCCCTCTCTCAACACATAATAAGAACATCCTAAAAATCATTTTGAAAATCATAACACAACAATATAAATGTACTGAATAGTATTACCCTGTTCAATTAAAAATGGCTAAGATAGTATAAAAATTCTTACCTCTTAAGATGGATGATAAGGTAACGTAGAGTGTTAAAATTGGACGGTGGCAATTTTCTTAGAAGGTCCTTGGTTTTGAGAATAATTTGGTTGATTTCCATACACATATTTGGAGATGTGTTGTCTTCAGAGTTGTCCCTTTTGGTGTCCTGCTCTTGGTTAAAATGTTGGATGATATTTGCAAGCTCCATAAATTCATGGTACCATTGGAATAAAACCAATGGCTCTGGTAGCTAAAGAAAGAAAATTATATTAAAAATACCTTTGGGCTGAGGTTGTGGCTCAGAGGTAGAGTGTTTGCCTAGCACATGCGGGGACCTGGGTTTGATCCTCTGCACCACATAAAAATTAATAAATAAAATAAAGGTATTGCATCCCGCTACAACCAAAAAATAAATATTTTGAAAAAATCTTCTGCCTGTTTTCTTTGTTAAAGTCAAGTATAAGTGAGAGTTACTCAATTAATTTTATGTCCCTTTAGATTAACAAAATCTAAAGTCAATCTGTATTTATTGATATCTTTTTCAGTACTGGAGATTGAACCTAGGACCTCAAGCATGCTATGCAAGCACTCTAGTACTGAGCTTCATCCCTGCCCATAAAATAAAAAATATATGTTTGGTAGAGTAGTGACTTAGAAAGCAAATCAAAATCTTGACTATAAATTATATTTATGTTAATAACAAATTAATAGATAATGAGTGAAATTCTAAACTTTCAATGAAGTTTAAGCTTTAAGCTTCATCATGGGATTTTAAAACTCTTCATCTCTATCCTAAACACATTATATTCACATCTGCCCCCCAAATAGCATAATCTTCAGCTGTTTTACTGGAACAAACATAGAATCGTGAACAAAATCTATAAAATGAATCAGAAACCCATGGATTTTATGAGTAAGGGGTAAAAATATCAAAGTGCTAAAGAGCATAGATTTTACTTGGGAAGAATGAAGATTAGCACAAGATAATATGACCTACAAAAACATACTGTCAACATCTCATGAAACTTTAAAACAGGCTGATTTGCCATGAATAGATCAAAAAAAGAAGTTCTTACAACAAATATCCACTGCCATAATGAATGTCAATGTTTCTACTGATCTACAATAGAAAATTCAGTGAACTGTTAGCTACCTGATGTCCTATAATATCTGTGGGGAGTGAAGGTGTTGCCCTGTGATCAGTTTCTATCTTCACCACTCTGGGATCTGAAGCAAGTCACTTCACCTCTTGGAGCTTTAGGTCAATGAGTCAGATAAAGGCTACTCTCTAACACTATTGCAAGAATTGAGCACACTTTCCAAATGAAAGTCTTAGACATACAAAATTCCTCAACAGAATGCAAGTTTATTGTATTAGACCCAATTCATCTCCTCTCCCTAACTGACTAAACAAGATTAAGGATGACACATTATGAGACTTCCAGTCATTCAAAGGTATCCACCTTCATTTCTCAGTTGAGGGGTCTGTAGAATGTGATTAAAGGGTTATCAATGGTTTCCTGGGCTAACTTTGTAGATCAAGCAATGTATACTTAATTTCTTTCCCTCCTGCAATTCCACTTAACTACAGTAGGCTCATAAGGACTAGGAAAATAGAGAAAACAAAAAGCAACAATTCACAAGTAGAAGAGCAGATGAATAAGTCCTGATGCAGCATTTCCAAGAGAACTGACCCTTTGTCACTCAACATGTTTTTCAGAATCCTAAAGGGACATGGACAATCATTACCAGGTCCTCTGATCTTGGGTTAGGTTGCAGGTGGGCCAGCTGAGAAAGCTTAGCTCTCTATAGAATCCTATCTCCACTTTATGTACTAGGGCAATCTCCTTCCTAAAGCTCTAAAAATTTTTTCTCTGGGCAATGGGATACAGAGGCTCTCTGAATCGAGGCATTGCCAAACATAAGGAACAGAGAGGTAACTGTCTTCCAATGGGGATATGTTGGCTATATACACACTGAAAGCACAGATCCTACAGTCTTAGTAACCCTGGCTCCCACAGTATTGGTACTGTATCTCTAGGCAAGGAAAAAACAAAACCTTTCCTAGGGGACAAGAGCTATGGCTCATGGTAGTGCACTCATCTGGCATGTGTGAGGCACTAGGTTTGATCCTCAGCCCCACATAAAAATAAATAAGTTAATTAAAAGTATCGTGTCCATCTACAATTAAAAAAAATGCCTTCCCAAGAAGATCACACCAGTCCCAGAAAAGGGAACTAGACATGTAACTAGGCACATACCAAACAGTCCATCTAGACCACTTTATAGTAAAGTTCAAAGTTTTAAAAAAGCCTTGATGTGTTCAAGTGCTTCCAAAGTGATTTCAAGTCCAAACTCTAATATATCTAGGCACCATGAAAGACAAAAATCAAAATGAGTAGAAAAAGAACAAATTGAAGGTGTAAAATGATGCTATCGATATGCTGTCAACTAGTCAGATATGAAGAGCACTGGAAATGTAGCTGATCTAAATTGAGATGTGCACTAAATGAAAAATAGACACCAGATTTCAAAGAAGAAGAGCTGCAATGCAAATAAATAAATAAACAAAATACCTCATAATTTGAAAAACTAGATATTCAAAATGTTCAATGATATATTAAAATTCACTTCACTTTATTTTTAATTTTTATGTTGCTATAGAAAATTTAATGTTATATATGAGGGTCACATTGTATTTCTACAGAGGTTAGAGGCCAAATAGAGAAAAGAACCCTTAATGAGAAAAATCTATGAATATCCACAATAAAAGAGCATCATATAATCATTTAAAAAATGTTATCAAAAGAATAGAAAATCAGACTTCTTGAATATTAAAACATGATCTCAGAAATGGAATAATTTACTTATTGAGGAAGAAAAAGACAAGGAACTGTCTTAGAAAGTTTTTGAAGAAAAAAAGAGCAATAAAGAAACGGTAAGGGAATTGGAGAACATGTATGCTTGCCAAGCAATTGCAAGACCCTGAATTTTTAATCCCCATGTGTGCAAATAACAAATTTATAAATATTTATATACGTGTTTGTGTATGTGCACACACACACATCTCCAAACAGGAGCTTCAAGTGCAAATTACGAAGACAGATGGTGGGTGGGAGAATGGCAATAAAAATCAAGAAAAGTTCCAAGAACTAAAGCGCTCACAACTGACAGAGCTCATGGAGTGGCCAGAATACTGGATGGAAATATATCCACATCAAAGTACATCATTATAAAATCTTAGAATAATGAGGGGGGTGATGCCATAGTCTATACCAATGAAAAATATGAAATATAAAATATTTTTGCTGTTTGCATTTGATGGTAGGTTTAGAATAAAACTTTAACCTTTTGAATGTAATATTTTAACACTTCACAGATGTCATGTGACGAAAATTGGGACAGATCTACTAAATGCCTTCCGGCTTCCAGAGCTTGACACAGAATTGCGATTTTTGCCTTGCTGCCACTGACTCGGTAAATTCCCTTGAAGAGAAAAGAAAAACAGAATGCAATATTTTACTTTAGTACAAAGGGCTAAATGCAGACATGTAGACAGAGTTGATGTATCTACTTCAATTTTTATTAGTATTTAAAAATTACAAGTTGAAGTTAAATCAATTAACCTTTTCCAAATAAATGTGAATAAATTTAGTTATTACAAATGGAGAGTGCTGATTTTCTGAAAGTCTCTTTTTCATTAAAACAAATCACAAAGGCATTTATGTTTTTAGAGTTTTAGGAGTAAACAACATACTTGTAAACACAAGGCAGTCTTTTCAATTTCTAAAGTACACATTTTGATGATGAAAGGAATGCCATCTGGCTCCTTTTTGGCAACACAGGACAATTCTTCTCCAAATAAATGCATTTTCCCCTGCAGTTTCTGATGTCCGCAAACGATGGTTAAGTTTGCCATGCATTTTTTATGGCAGACAATAAGACACTACAAGAAAATGATATTTGAAAACTTATTGACTCACCTTAAAATTATTCACAACTAGGAAATTATAGGCAGACTAATAACGACAAAAATAAGTTTAAAAGTACTACTTGTGGTTTGTGAATTGCATTTAACAGCAAAACAAAGTAGAAAACTACAGAAATAAACTGTGGGACTTTATTAAAAATGTATTGGCAAGCCAGGTGTGATGGCATATGCCCATGATTCCAGCTACTTGAGAGTTGAAACAGGAATTTCACAAGTTGAAGGCCAGACCAATCTAGCAAGAACCCATTTCAAAACACAATTTTAAGAAAGGGTGGATGGGCTGGGGATGTGGCTCAAGCGGTAATGCGCTTGCCTGGTGTGCGCAGGGTGATGGGTTCGATCCTCAACACTACATAAAATTAAAAAAAAGATGTTGTGTCCACAGAAAACTGAAAAATAAATATTAAAATTTCTCTCTCTCTCTGTCTCTCTCTCTCTCTCTCTTTCTCTCTTTCTTCTTTCTGTCTCTCTAAAAATATGGCATGTGCAAGACCCTGACAACATATTCATATGTGTGTTTGTGTGTGGACACACACATCTCCAAATAAGTAAAATCTAACAAAAAAGTATATAGCAAAAGAAAAAAATTGTGATTCCAAAAAGATCTTACCTCTTCGCATTTAAAACCTCGAAATATGACAATGCGTTCACAGATTCTACATCTTCCAGGAAATTTCCATCTTCTGAACTTATGGGTGGTAGCTGCTTTTGCCATTAGTGATTGCTGAAATGTTCCAAGGGAGCAGGGTCCTAACAGCAGAAATGTTCGTGTGTAAGAAGGTAAAATGACAAAAACATACACCACATGATATTGTACTTGGAATAATTTTTAGACTTTGAAATTTTCTATATATTACAAAAAGCTATTATTTTGCATTTCTAACATACTTTCAGTAGGTGGAATTGTCTATTCCAAGCTTGGTTCTCTGCCCTCAGGGTGGTGTAGGTAACCAGTGTGAGAAGACTGAAGCTCTCCCTCTCTTGTCTGGGCTTCCCTAATCTTGGTCTCTCTGAGTTGCTCCTGGGTGTTAGCCCCCTCCCCTCTCTTGCTTATCAGGTCTCAGCTGGGGGACCTCAGGCCCTCCACCTTAGGATCGCACCAGGTGGGCAGCGTCCTGGTGGCACTGCGCTCTTGTTCAACTGAGAGCTGATTTTGTGCTGATAGTGTCTATACAGAGTTATCACAGCTGGGGGAGGGGATTTGGAACCCAGGTACCTGTGCAGTCACAGATCTGGCTGGTAACCACACCCACCAAAGATGGTGAGAAAGGTGGAGACAGTCCTTTTCCCAGTCGGGGTGTCTGGTGAGGTGGTGGGAGCTGGGATGTCCTCGAGCTCTGCCTAGAATGTGGTCTGGGGACCTGCGTGGGAGCAGAGCGTCCTCAGGAGTTCTGCCACCCCAATGAGGTGCTGAGTTGGTGTCTCTGCTCCCCCCTTGAGAGTCACGCCTGTGCTCAAACTGTGGGCTTTGGACTCTCACCTGAACAAGGAGGCTCTGAGTTCTGCTTGGTGTTCGCAGCTCTGGTGGATTCTGCGAAAATCTGTTGGATGGAGTCCTGTCACATGCACTGAGATGTTGTGTTCCCTCAAGGCAAGACCCCGCCTGAGCAGGAGAAGCCACCTGATGGCTTTCTCTGATTCAGGCACAGAGCAGCCAGAAACAGGATCTCCTCTACTCTGCCACCTTGGATCCCAGGCAACCGATTTCTGACAGAGATGCCAGAGTAATTCCGTGGACTTTCAATAAATGCTGCTGAAATAAAAGATATCCATAATGAACCTCAACCCTTATTTCAGTCACCTCTAAAATGAACAGGAACCACACATCTAAACATACAACCTAACACTATCCGTCTTTGAATTCAGGGTTATGAAGGGCAGCTGCCTATTTTTATAAATAAAGGATGTTTTGGGAACACAGCCATGTTGTTGTATTGTGTATAATTGCTTTTAAGGATTATTAATTATAATGCAAGTAGAGATAAAAGACTGTTCAGGTGTTGATAATTTTTGAAACTGAGGTTGTATACACAGAGTTCAAATACTGTTTGGCCTACTTCATGCATGTTTGAAATTTCCCATAATAAAAACTTGTTTTGGTTTTTGTAGTCTACCTTCAGATCTACTCTGGGCTATCTCAAGATCATCCCCATAAGCTCCATCACTCTCCTTCTCATTTCTCTGCAGCAAGGCTCAACCAAGCCTAGAGTCCCCTGAATGTCCTGTGCAAGCCAGCCATTCATTCTAACATGCTAAGCACAAATGTATCATCATGGTGGTACTCAATGAATATTAGAGAAATATATTATAAGTAACATTATGGAAGGTTCTGTCTGCGTACACCCTGAAGTTGAAATTGAACTTACCCTTCCCTATCACTTCTATAAACATGTTAATTAGCTCCTACTTCTTCCTTTCAAAGGAAGACTATGGGGCTAGAGTGTAGTTCAGTGGTAGAGTGCTTGCCTAGCATGCCTGAAGCCCTGGTTCAATATGGAACACCACAACAAATCAAATAAAAAGGAAGACTGTGACATTTGAAAACTTTCTCAGCAATACAACCTGAAACTTTCTTCAAGAAAAATAAAACTCTTATCAAGGGAGGCATTGTTGCCCAATATCTGCTCTACGAACAAGGTGGCTCATTTCCTCATCACGTAGTAATAAAGACAATTAATAAAACACATACCACTTTCCACAGAAAAGACCAAAATCTGCTCCCAACCTTTATCAATCCCCTGGTTTCTTTACACACATGAATTATCTTTATGTGTGTGCTCATCACCATGATGAAAGTGAATGGGAAATTAAAAAGAAACAGCAAACCAACTACTCTTCAAAGCTTCAAAGCAGAGCTATTGTCTGTGACTTCTTGTCTCAAATCAAGTGTTTCTGACTTGATTTGAGACACCTGCACATTCTGGCCACCTACAGAGCTCTCTTTTAGATTCCTCAGTGGCTCTGAGCACATGGCTGCACTGTCAAAGCAGTGAGATCCTGGTAGACATTAGAGATAACCAGAAATTCTGTGCAGAGAGCCTCCCCACTTCTGTGCTTATGAAAGTTACCCTTTACTTTGAAGCTCACACAAAAATATCACTTCATTCCCTCCATTGAAAATAATCATTCCTTGGTCTCTAGTTTTTGGTTATTGTATTCTGCCACTCATTAAATGGAAATGTTCTACAGGGACTCTGTCTAGCATAAAGTAAGATCCTGCTAAATTTTCAGAGTGAATGCTGAATGAATTATGATAGAAAGGAATCAAAATCCTTCCAGAATCCCTTCTAAGAATCATCTTTGTTCACTGGTAGTACTAACCCCCAGGGACCAAGAGCAGTTGTAAATGCCCACATTCCTAGGTCAAGGGCTTTTACAGGTGGGAGGAGAAGGCGATGATAATTGAGAGGTTGTTCTATTTTCAGGAGGGTGGAGTGGGCTGGTGTTACTCTACATTCACTGAACAGTGATTTTTCAACTCAGCCAAACTTGAATATCCTGCCAACTTGGGGGGGGGGTGAAACTTTTCTACCTGGGCCCATTGGGCTTTCTTCCAATTCAGTCTGAAAGGTTTTATCAAAATCATGAGACCAGAGCTATAGGTATTGTCAACCTAATGAGGCTTAAGTGTCACTGTTCCTCCCTTGCACAGTTCTTACAATAAGGTAGCATTTCTAAGTAGGCATTTCTGGAAACTGCTTAAAGAACACACTGGGATGGGGAGGATTTAATTTCAAAGACACACATGTATACATGTATAATGTGCTGTGATTTATTTACTCATCCTGAACACTCATCTTCACATCTAATTTTGAATTCTTTTTCATGAAGAGGGAGACCCCTACACCCAAACTCAACAAGGAGGTGAAGTGAACCAAAGAGGAAAAGAACAAAACTGATATAGTACAAAAAGCTGCCTGCTGTTTAGAAATGGTCTTGGAATATTCACCAAACACCTAACACTCCTCCCTTCCCCCAAAAGATCCAAAGAACTCAGTGGATGTCAAAGATCCAAATGACTCAGTGTGGAACCCTCTCCTTGGTCTCTAAGGTAGGGACAGCAGTGACAAAGTGAAATAAACCAGCACCTGTCTGACTCAAAGAAAAGGACAGTCCTGGTCCACTTGGTGTCCACAGAAGGGGGGCGACCTTTGGAACACCAGATTTTTGTCACCCACAGGGTCTTGGGGCATCCTGGCCACATAATCACAGGGACATACTCTCCTTGTAGCAGCTGGGATCTCCCAGCTTATCAATTTCAATTTACACCCTAACTCTGTGTGCTAAGGTCTTGGGTGAAAAATGGTGAATGGAAACAGAAGGGACAGTAATAAGGGAAGGACAGAGAAGAGGCAGGATAGAGATCCAACCGAGGGGGCCTCAGAAAGAAAGGCAAGGAGGGTGTCCCTGCCCCTTTAGGCCCCCCTCCCCTCCCCAAAGTAGTCATCACCCAAGGCCTAGATGAGGAGAAGTGGGAAAAGAAAAAGTAAAAGGGGAACAGCACTTGTTAGTTTCTCTACCTAGGTACTCAACAGAATGAAATTTCAGGAAATGTCATGACACTTACAAAATGATCGCAGTGGGAAAGAGGATTGTGAAGACCCGAAAACCCAGAAGGAAGAGTCAAGTTAACCCGTGAGTATCCTGAGTATCACGAGTATGGCTCTGGTCCGCAGCTGGCGCAGCGTCGTCGTCCTGCTCCAACTGCTCACTGATCACCAAGGACCAGTGTTCCGGTTCCCATAGTGCCCGCTGGTGACGTCTACCGCTCGTGGGCGCCCATCTCAAGGTTCCATCCTCGCGGGAGACCCCGCCCCACCCGCAGCCGCCTCCCCTCCGGGACTTTCAAGTCACCCTATGGCCGTCCTGACCCTAGATGGCAACTGGTCAGCAGCCATCGCTGCAGTCCCCAGCCCAATGCAGCGCCAGAGCGACCACCTCCATCCCACACTCATCCCCGTGCTTCCTCCAGCGTCCAGGACTCAGACTCCCGCCTAATGCATGGCGAGGGAGGGCCAGAGCTCGCTGCCTCCGTCCCCATGCATGGCCCTGGGATGCCCTATCAAGCCACCTCCAAGACCATCCTGACCACATAAGACCTTCCTGCCATGCACTGCCAAGTCCCCCAGAGACCAGCCACTGGCCAGCGCTCGTGGGGGTGGAATCAGGGCCAGCGGCAGATGAGGGCGGTTGTGGATCACAGGCTACAAGCTGTACAAATACAGCTCGGGCCGAAACAGTTCAGGCTGATCCAGCCAAGACTATGTCTGTCAGCCTGGACACCCTTGCATTTATAACCACTGTGGCAGCCCAAGTGGCAAAGAAAAAGCAGACTCTTAAGTGACCCCAGTACAGCCCGGGGTCTGAGGATGCCATCGGGATCCTAGTTAGTGTTTCGTCTCCTGGGATACGAAGCTTGCAGAGACACTGACCTTTTTCAGAGGCATTTAGACCACAACACAAGCCTCTCTCACCTCCTTGCATGCACAGGGCATGCCAAGAGCACCAGGGGGTGCGTTTGTGCCCTGTTTTTAATGGCAGCTGCTGTGGTCCCTGCTGATCCCCGCAGCCCTCAAATCGGGACATCGTGCAGCGAGGTCTCCATCTCCTGTCTCCTTTGCTTGACCCTCCAAAGGCTGCCTGCCGCCCTCCGGTTGGCCAGCGGCAGGTGTGCTCTTCAGTCAGGTGTGTGAATGTCTCCCTGAGGGGAGCTCATGTGGAGTCTTTTTGTTTGAGAAGTTGTCTATTTATCGATTGTGTCTACTGCCAACCTCTACATCCAGTTCTGAGATGTCTGAACAAGTCCTTGTTCCTTGCTGCTCAGAGAAGTTTACTGAGATTTCCAGTCCACTAAAGGCACTGAAAGCAGCAGTCGGTCTCTGTGGCATCCCTTTACAGGCATGGAGATGGGGACTTCCACAGGGGGCTGTGAGGATGGCAAGGGTACTACTGGCTGGTGATGGCCTGCTGTGAGGTGGCAGCTGGGCCAGCAGTGGCTGTGCAGGTAAAGCAGGGTAGGGGCTGGTGGTCTGTTCACTTATTAAATATAGATTTTGGTAAAAACAAACAAACACAAATTTAAATTGAAACCAGCCCACTACTCTGCCCACAGTTGAGGGAAGCATTTTCCTCGCAGGTCTATCTTACTCTCTCAATCTGCACTCTCAAAATTCATCTCAGAATGAGAGAAAATGACTATGGAATGGTTATATTAACTAATCCTTCCCCCAAGAGATCCTGGCCTGCACTACTCACTGGAACAAGCAATGTCATTTATCTCAGGACAGGAACTGTCAGAAACAACAACAACAACAACAAAAACAAAACAACAACAACAACAAAAAAAAAAAACCCAGAAACACAGGTAGTGTGTCTGGGATCAACAAGCTAGGGCCCAGAAAAATGACCTTATAGGGAGAAACTGAAAAGACCCAGGAGAGTGTGAGAAGTGGAGAGAAAGTGGGGGTGAACATAGAGAGAGAGATGAAATGATGGAAGGCAGTAACAGGTGAAGGCAAAAAGAAACAAAAGGAGGAAGAGACTCCCCACTTAGAAAAAGGAGGCCAGCATGATAAACCAATAAGTTGGGGTGGGGAGACAGGAAAAACCATTCACTGACAGAGAACAGGACACTTCTTAAGTAATAGAAACATTACCGGAAAAACAGTGTTGAGGAAATAAAACAAATTTGGTCCCTTGGGTACTACTTAGAAAAGATAGAAATGAGGCTCTTTGGTTACTATGTGAGTTTCGTGTTGAATTTTTCAGACTCACAACTTATCCCTTCACACTTCAAACACAATAATACCAAGGTTGAGCCACAAAAACTCAGGAAACCTCCAAACCAAACATCCTTTTAAGTACTGGAAAATAAAGGCACCAAACACTCTCTATATGGAAACACATGATGCCTGAATTGAAGCAAACTAATAAGAAGAAAGGAATTATCAGAGGCTGCAGTGGAGCAGCCACTTTTAAATAATAAATAAGGTTTTTGGAAGGAAATGTGGAGAAGTTCCTTAACCCCAAACACCCTCTGAAGTCTATTTTAAAATGCATTAATTACTTATGCATTTATCCACCATTCCCTTTAATAAAGATGATGGTGTTCCCGATTCAAAGAGAACTGGCTATGTCATTAACAATATCATGAACATGTTCCTGATGAAGAGAAATGGTGGGTGGAATGGGGAGCAATGGTATTTGGGAGAGAAAAGCAAATAGAGACAGAGGTATGGAAAGGAGAGGAAATTACAAAAGGAAGAGAAGAGAATAAAGTAGACCAAATGAGACAGGAGAAGATACAGGGAAAAGTGAAGTCAGGGAAAGAGAAAATAAAATGGAGATAGAGATAAGGAAGATAGACAACAGGTGACAAAGAAAGACACCATTCACTGATAGAAAAAGAAGGAGAAACACTTCTCATATGCAAAAAGTTCTGGTGGAAATGAGGCCAATTCGTCCTCAAATCACCTGGAAATGATAAATAGAATCTGGAGCCACAATTGTTTTTCAGATTTGATTTTTAAAACTTTACCCATAAGGCTTAAACATACCTGTTCCCAAATCAATAGCACTGATAGTACTGAAGACACCCCAAACAAACATTCCTTCAAAAACCACTAGAGGAATGATGCACCATGCACACCTCATGAAACCACTGATGACTCAAAACTGAAGGATACCAACAGAAGGGATAAGGATTCTGAAAGTCAATCACAGGTAGAGGGCAACTCTCAAGGGTTCCAGGAAGCAAAGTTTGCCACCCTATCTGCTCCAGGTTATTGTCAACACTCTCCACAACAGGGGTGCCTTTAAAGCATCCTCAAACAGCCAAGTATTACATGTCAAATCTGATACAGAGAAGGTTTTTGAAGAATTAATATTCACTGGTTAAATTATAAGTGGGGTTGTCTCTCAATCTGAATCCTCCTCCTAAATCCTTTAAATATATTATCTGTCATCCTTATCCAGATAATGATGTCACTTGCAAAGACAAACAAAAATGGTAGTTCACTTTTAAATTATTATTTTTTTAAATTTTTTTGGTACTAGGAATTTGGACCCAGAGATGGTGTACCACTGAGCCATCCTCAGACCTTTTGGTTTTCTATAATGAGACAGGATCTCACTAAGTTGGTCAGGGCCTCACTGAGTTGCTGAGGCTGGCCTTGAACTTAGGCTCCTCCCCACTTGTTTGGGATTACAGGTGTGCAGCACAGCTTCCAGCTCTCTTTTAATTTAAAAGCATTATTTTATTAATCTCCCCTGACTTGTGTTGTGTTTAAAGTAATTTTATAGCACACAAATCAATTTTGAGCATGAAAACTGCATTACTAAATAATACTTTTCTGCAAGGCCAAAATGCTTGGTTTATAATAAAAGTATAAAGTGCCTCTCCAAAAGAAAAACCATCATTATTTCTATTGTGTAAGTCCAACATCTTAAGTTGTTCAACATGTCTTAGAAAAACACTTCTGGAAAAAGAAGTTTCCAATAATGGAAAAGAATTTTCCATCATGGAAAAGAAATTACTTGCGTTCTTACTATTTTATTTTATTATTTTCTCTAATATTTTTCCTTCTCAAATGGAAATTCACATTCTCTATATGTTGCTTTTGAGTCAGCCATTCTGAGCAGGCTTAAATTAAGTATTTCTAAAATTGTGTTCAGGTGTTCTCTTCGAAGTATCTGTGGTTCCAGACCTAATGATCTTTTAATCTGCAGTGGTGACATCAACCATATTGTTAATTGTGTAGTACAAGTAACCTACTTTTCACAGCAGAACATAGGTGTGCTATGAAAACATTTGACAAGATCTTGAGACCTGAGTTTTTGTTTGTGTTTTTTGGGGGGAATGGTGGGGATGGAGGATTGTGATAGCCATCTAGTGGGTAGAGGCCAAGGATGCTACTAAACAGCCTACATGCACAGGAAGCCCCCATCCTCAACAAGGAATTATTAGCCCCAAATGGTTAATAGTACCAATAGGTTCTAGATCCAACTCCTGGTTTGTAAGCTTTAGGACAGAGAAAAATATTAAATTATGCCACATGATACATCCAACAAAACTTGGACTGTGGGCCATTCTATTGGACAAACAACACAATTTCTTCAAAAATTAAGTTGCAAGAAAACAGGTCGAACAACAAAATCCTTAAAAGATATATCAGGTGGGAGAATTAATTAATTAATATATTATTTAATATATTTAAATTTATGTTTATTAAATTTATATATTATTAAATATATATTTAAGTATATATATTTAGTTGTACATGGACACAATACCTTTATAATTTTTTTTTAAATGTGGTCCTGAGGATTGAACCCAGTGCCTCAGTGCCTCACATGTGCAAGGTAAACACTCTACAGGTGAGCCCCAGTCCCAGCCCCAGCCCTTAAATGTGTTACTTTTATTTAGCTTTTTTTTTTTTTTAACTTTTATTTGGCTCCTAAAATCAACAGATTGTTTATTTCTATTCTTTAAAAGTTGAGAGTCATTTTGTTATAAATGAGCTAGAAATTTATGAGTTCAAAGGAGGCATGAGTTAGCAATTCTTGTACAGTTTCTGGTAAATACGGAGTTTTAAGCTACTTGATGATGATGATAGAAATTACCATCAAATTGCATTTGAAATTTTCTGATACTTTTAATTCTATACAAGGTGTGTTTAATATATGACTAGTGTTAAACCAACTTTAGCATTTTCTTAAATTCCTAATGTTGGTTTGAGGCAGAGAAATTGAAAACCAAGTCTAATCTACTAGTGCACAATAGAATGTGCAGACCTGGGTTCCAACTGACTGTCCCCAGACATAGCTTCATCCCAACATGCACACAAACTTACAACAGAAAACAAATTTGCCATTAAATGAAGAATTAACATCTTTCTTTTTTAAAAAAAAAAAAAGAGAGTGAGAGAATTTTTTTTAATATTTATTTTTTAGTTCTGGGTGGACGCAACATCTTTGTTGGTATGTGGTGCTCGGGACCGAACCTGGGCCGCACGCATGCCAGGCGAGCGCGCTACCGCTTGCGCCACATCCCCAGCCCTAACATCTTCCTTTTAGAGAGAACCCCAGGCTGCTAGGCAATCATGAGCTCAGAGTCCTAATGAGGCTGAAGTAGTGAAGAGAAGAAGCTCGCGCCCCAGCGGTTCCCGGCAGCATGCCTCGGGATTGGGCACCAGCCAGCCAAGGGTCGTAGTTGGCACCAGCGCCCTGAGTGCGCCCAGTCCCCCCGCAGGCTGCACTAAGCTCCAGCAGCTCCTAATATATTTTTAATTCTTTATGTTACTCCTCAAAATAATCCTATGAGGAAGTACTATTATTTCCTCATTACTATTGCTATAATTACCATTGTTGTTATTATTACTCTGATTTTATACCTGAAGAAATAGAAACACAAAGAAATGTTGAAAGTTAGTCAGCTAGTAAGTGCAGAGCCGGGAGGCAGGCAGGCTCCAGGGTCCATTTTTAATCACCAGACTTTAATGCTGCTTATGTTTTGGGTTGTATGCTTTCTCAGGTTTATGTTTTAGAAAACAAATACAAAAGTTTATGTGGTATGACTTTTCCTGAATGTTAGTTATAGGAAATTGGTTCCAATATGTGATACCACTAAATGGGTTAGTAGACCTGGAACATTTACATTTGCCTCAAGATAGTTGTATATAAAGGATAAGAAACATAATACTCATGCATATACTCTATTTTTTTAAGCTGTGGCTTTCTAGTTCTAAGTTTGCAAAATTCAGTCTACTAGGTATCCATGCCTTGTAAAACTTTTGCTAATACCATTTTATGCCACTAAGTTAATACTCACCATTATATCGTAAGCCATGCACATAAGGCAGGAGAATCTCAAATTCAAAACAAGTTTGGGCAACTTGGAGAGGACTCAAAATTTTAAAAAGGGCTCCAGCCTTTTTAAAAGGTACCTAATTGGTAACATACACCTGAATTCAGTTCCTCATTAAAAGAGAGTTGGGGAGAGATGAAGGTTTTCAAATGCTGAGAATTGAATACACACACACACACACACACACACACACAACACACACACACACACACACACACACATATATATATGCTTTTTAGTATATAAAATAAAATATGCAATATAGTCTAGCATATATATACTATATATGCATATATATGCATGTATATTTTACATTCCTAATTTTACTCAATTCTGACAAAACCCCTTTAACAGAAGTAAAAAATCATTGCTACTCTTCTTGAATTCGGAGATATGTCATAACACATTTTAAATTTTTTTAATGGTAAGGAAATTTATTATCAGAATAGGGGTTTAGAAAAGAAAAATTTTCAGAAAAGACCATGCATTCTATTACAAGAGAAATAATTGAAGTGCTAGATAGTTGAGGAACTGCCTAACAGAAAATAAGTAGATCTGGGGCTGAGGTTATGGCTCAGCAGTAGAGCTCTCACCTCGCACATGGAAGGCCCTGGGTTCGATCCTAAGCACCACGTATAAATAAATAAAATAAAATAAAGTTAAAAAAAGAAAAAGAAAAGAAGTAAATCTGACTTACTGTCACAAAATCACAAAATGAGGACCAATAGGAGGGAGCTCCAGGGGAGTAGGTTTGTAATCAACGTAAAGGTGCACTTCCCAATGCTTTGTACTGACTCAACATCGAATGGGTTTCTTTGAGCGGATGGTGGACTCCTAAGCACTGTCTGAATGACTGTTTGGGGAAATGTTGAAGAGGGTATCTTTGGAAGTTTTTTTTTTTTTAACACTTTTTTAGTTGTAAATAAACACAATATATTTTTATGTATTTATTTTTATGTGGTGCCAAGGATCGAACCCAGTGCCTCACAAATTTGAGGCAAGTGCTGTATCACTGGGCTACCGCCTCATCCTAGAATCTTTACAAGTTTGCTAAGTATTCTGTTCCCTTCTCTCTGCAGTAGATTAAATACCTGTGGAACTCAGAAGTGATCATGTAACTTTCTCTGACCAATGAGATGTGAGCAAAAGTGATATCTGCCATTTCTGGGCAGAAGGTTTAAGAGAAATGATGCAATTTGTTGTGTCTCTTTTTCTTTTCCACAAACAGCTGTCCATGTGTGGCCAACCTGGTCACCAAATGAATATGGTATGGTGCAGAACCTCAGGTGACCTCCACTAGACATTAGATAAACAGAAACAAACCCTTGGATGTTTTTTGAACCATCAGAATTTGGGGGTTGCATATTAACAGAAGCATAATGGACCCTATAATGACGGATACAGATTCTTTTTGATTTAGGTGACCTCTAAAACCATTTTTATACCTGATGTTTTCAGGATATGATATCTGAAGCATTTTTTAGTTGTTTACTTCCTGTATTTCCTTATAATTGAGTTGTAATTGTCAAAGGTTATAGAGTCAAGAAAAAATACCATGAATTGTTGGGTTATAACTCAGTAGTAGAATGCTTGTCTTGTAAGCATGAAGTCCTGGGTTTTATCCCCAGTACACCTCCCCCAGATACACAACACACAGGAATCATGAATTGTCAAAGTTACCCTTGAAAATAATGAGAAACAACCATAAAACTAAAACAATAAATGCATATAGCATATGCATATCTCTGTTAGTATTATACATAAATTTACAATGAAGTTGTTGGATTATGTTTTTAAGGATCATGTTGCACAACAATACATATCTTTGAATTCTAGAATTATACCTGTATAGCAAGATGTGCATGTTTTCATAATTACCAGGAAACTAAGGTCAATGTAACTGAAGAAATTAAAATTAGTGTCTCCCATTTCATGCTGACTGGGGGCGTGTGCTCTCTGAGTGGAGTGGTGAGGGAGACCCTGTGCTCTTTTGCCCCACTATGACTCTAAGTGTTACATTCCCTATGTTACATGTGCCATGCCATGGTGCAATGGTACAATAATTCTTTTTTTCCTTATAGTTTGAGTATTAAGGGCTGGGGTTGTGGCTCAGTGATAGAGCTCTCGCCTAGCACATGTGAGGTCCTGGATTCGATCCTCAGCACCACATAAAATTAAATAAAGATACTGTGTCCATCTACAACTAAAAAATAAATATTTAAAAAAATAGTTTGAGTATTAGAAGCTAGCTTCGGTCCTGAAGCAAACTTTCAGGTGACCGGAGATTAGAGGAGACCAACAAATTTGGACAATATGTTCTTGTGTCATAACACATTTATTTTTTTAAAAGCAAGTAGCTTAAACAAAATGGAAGTTTATTTCTCTCCTATAAAGTCCAAACTGGCATGGTAGTTCTGCCTTGTCAAGTTGTCAGGGGCCTGGTCTCTTTTTATCTTGTTGTCAGGGTATTGTGCTCATCCACAGGGATTAAGTTGGCTCACTCTCCATCCAAATTCTAGCCCCAACCTTTGGGAATGAGGAAAGGGGATGAGGAGGTCTCTTCTGCTCAGAGTCCAGTGACCAGAACACACGCAGAATATCACATTCAATTATCCGGAAGGATAAAAATGTCATCCTTGCTGGGTTCCATATACCTAGAAAAATAATCTATTATAATAAATGGAGGGGACAGCAGATATCAGGAGACAATTAGCTTCTGTACACCTCTTTTTTAGAGATGAGAAAGCTGATCCTCAGAAAATGATTTGTTCAAGGCTGCACATAACTAAGATATTTGAAAAACTGGCCCATAAAGAGGTCATAGAGTTATGCTGGGTACATCACAAGTCAGAACCAGGACTGGTAGGAAGACATTAAAGAAGGCATGTTTCTATACAGTTAATATTAGAACAAATAATTTTCAACATTTAGAAGAGTACAATAATGAATAGGCTACCTCAGTGCTACTACCAATTGAATGGCCTTGTCCATTTGTCAGGGATGTCATTCTTACTTAGGCACCATGCCTGTAATCCCAGCACCTTGGCGGAGGCAGGAGGATTGCAAGTTTGAGGCCAGCCGCAGCAACTCAGACTCTGAGCAACTGAGCAAGACCCTGTCTTAAAATAGAGAGAGAGAGAGAGAGAGAGAGAGAGAGAGAGAGAGAGAGAGAGAGAACATTCTTCATTAGGAAGATGGGTCACTTAGGTGATTCTTAAGGTCTGTTCTAATTCCAAGAGTCTGTGATTGAGCTTTCAGTTTTGTCTCCTAAGACCACTGTTCCTAAACCTTTCTTTTTTAGCCAGGACCAGTCAGCTTATATGAGCCAAATATGTATGTGTTTGTTTCCTTGGTAACCAACCTATCATTTCCCTACCTCTCCTTCAAGCTTCTTTTACTTGATTCACATTCCAACCTTTTTTCAAGATCTAGATATAATTTAATGTCTCATCAGTTTGATTGCCACACCTGTCCCAACCTACAGCCTTCCCACTTGTTTCTCTCCAACCCTTGGTGTACATACTAATATGTTGTTAATATGTTGGTTATTTGTTTAATGAATTAAGAAACTTCCTCACCATCCTACTTTGATTTCTCACTCAGTTGTTATAATTCTTGTTCCTACCAGTCCCTTCACACCAAATTTGTTCTTCAAATTACTGCCGCAGTCTGGCTGCAGCAAAGTAAGGGGGGGGGGCAGTGAGGAACAACTCTTGTAGATCCATACAGCAGGAGTAGGAGCCCTTTATTGTAGGACAACAGAGGTATTTATACATTCCACACAGCTTATCTTAATTAACATAAACTAGATATAGCAGTCAACCAATAAGGAATCTCCACACTTAAAGGCTCGCTTTTGTTACTTCTCAAACCACTTCCTCTGGCATTTTGCCAGGCCCCATCCAGACTTGTTTACAAACTCTAACATTCCCCTGGCAAAATGCCAGGTGTTATTTTGACTTGTTTACCTTTATGGATAATTACCATGCCATGTAAAAATTGCAGTAATACAAATAGGAAGAAGGAGGAGGAGGAGTAGAAGGAGGAGGAGGAGTAGAAGGAGGAGGAGGAGGAGGAGGAGGAGGAGGAGGAGGAAGGAGGAGGAGGAGGAGGAGGAGGAAGAGGAGGAAAGTAAGAAGTATTTAAGTGCTTTTTTTCCTTTTTTCATTGAGGGGAGTTAGGAGACATGGAAGAGATTTCTTTAGCAAAGTTTCTTTTTGTTTGTTTGTTTTTCAAGTCTAACTGGAGGAGGAAATAGAGTGGCAGAAGGAACAGCATACCCAGCAGCCTGAGTAACATGGTTTGTTGAGGGCACAGTGAGGATACTGGTATTTTATGTTGCCACAGAAAGATAGTGAGAGAAAGTGGTTATTTCAAGGAGTCTAGACTTATGTGCATTCTTTATTTAGGGAGCCAAAACCAGAAGAGTGACTTAAACAATGTGGCAGGTTGGCTTTAGGCTGAAATTGAGAGGAATTCTCATTTGACAGACCTCCTTAGCTTTCTCAGCAATCAAGAAAGGTAGACTAAGGTATGATAAAATATCAGAAAAGCTTCTGCAAGTGATGGAATAGGAAGCAGAACAAAGGCAAGTCCAAAAGGCCCCACTGAAATTTTAAAATATGAATTTTAGTAACAGTAGCATGCACATTTATACAGTTTCCTCCAGCAATGCTCATAGGTTAGGTGTAGGAGAAAGAGGATGGTAGGATTGATTCAGGTTTAGAAGTTGATAGCTATATGGAAGGGTCAATAGGCAAGGGATTAAGAGTGTTGAAAGAAATTTAAGGAATCAATTATGGGATCCGAATTGCATAAGGGAGGAAACCAGGTCAGGAAGATAAATCTGGAAAGTATAGAATGTTTGGAAGATAAAGGCCTCAGTGATGTCAAAGAAGGTGTGTATTTAAGCAGTAATGCTGTGGTGCTGGGTTAAGCTGGAGGAGAGGGAGGGATTCAAGAGTGGGTTATTAAAGCCTGAGATTCCTTCAGTAAAGCAGTGTAGAGTGGGCAAGGTCAAGGGGGTGGGTGTTGCTGAAATGGCATGAAGGCTTGGGTAGGGCAAAGAATGCTGAGCCTAGGGTGTTAGATTATTTGTCTAGTGTTAGGGTAACTAGTATGATTGCAGGTGTTCAGGTGAAGAGAGAGAGATTGCAAAACAGATATTTCAACTGTAGCATCAACTAGGAGAAGAGCATGACATAACCAGACATGTTGTACCTTCAGATAGTGAGTCTTACATTTGAAAGTAGAAGGGTGACAACCTGCAAGTGACAGGGTGCTACAAAGTGCTGGTGCTGCCTCTGGACCTGTGGGAGATGGAGGTGGAGAATTAACCTCCTGCCAGCAGGCGCATAATTCCAGTGGCATCCTCTTGAGGTCGCCAGGTTTCAGTTAGGCAGGAAGTGGAGGGTTAGTGAAAAGACTGAGAACGTGAGGGTTTGTTGAATCCTGGAACAAGGGTTTCAGTTGGTGTGGCAGAATGAGGGGAAAGAAATTTACAACAAGAGAATGAATCAGAGTGAAGTTAGGTGTAGGAGAAAATGGATGGTAGGATTGATTCAGGTTTAGAAGTTGAGAGCTAGATGGAAGGGTCAGAAGGCAAGGGATTAAGAGTGTGGAAAGAAATTTAAGCAGTTATTTATGGGATCCAAATTGCTTGCCATTCTCCCAGACTTCAAGGTTGTGGAGCACGGGGCTGGGAACCGTCAGCTTATTCTGCCTGCCTTCTGGTAGCCACGCCCCCAGGAGCTGGCACAAGAGACCTCGGTTTTCAGCGCTAATGGGAGCGGTAGCCAGGGGTCATGCTCCACTCCTGACTCCCTTGGTCTGACAATCATGCTCATGGGAGAGCTGGTTTGGGGGTGGCCCTTGAGATTTCCCTGCCGTGTGGAGAGGACGGGCCCGGGGGTCACACACCTGCAGATGCCAGTTTCAATGAAGCTATCCCCTCTGCTGAATTCTGGTGATGTCAGCTTTCTGCCATTGTGGTGTCCATTGCAAAGGGCGGCCATTTGTTCCCTTTGCTGGTTGTCTGACGCGAAGGATGGGTCCGGTCAGGCTCTCCCAAGTCCTGTCTCAATCCTGGGCCTGCTGCCTATGAAGGCTTGGTTTGTATCATCTCAAAAGGTTCATGGAGGAACCGAAGAGTTGCTTCTCTATTCCACAGGAGCATCTGTAGCGCTGAGTCAAGATGGTTTGTCAGCGAGCCACAGACAATCAGCCAGAAACTGCATACGGAGAGCCTGAATTCACCTGCTCTGGGCTTGGTGTGGGTTCTGAGGGGTGCAAACTGCTCGCCCCAGGTCCACTTCGGCCCAGTGATTCTGAGAAAATGCATTCAGTCAGTTTAGGACTCCCTTTGCCCACGCAGCTGAAGAGGTCACAGAATTGATCTCTCAGTGCCTGCTGTCATGTGCCAAGTTCTCTTAGTTGAATTAGTCAGCAATACTCAATATATTGCCATTGAGGAGGGCTTAATTTCAGAGTATCTAGTCCAGAATAATGGAAACAGCCAGAAACATCCACTGCCAAGTGTGTGAACAAAGAGAGAAGGCGGAATTGCAATCCTCACAGTGCGCTCTACAAATGCTGAGGCCTTTGCTGCAGCAGCCTCTGTAGACATGGTCCCAGGGAAGACAGGTCAGGTCCCAGACAGAATGTGGCTGGAGGCATTGGAGCAAGACCTGGAAGGCTGAAGCCAGGTCCTTTACTCACCAGTTTTGTGGCTCTGCTCAGCTCACTTATTCCCTCCAGCCTTTGTGGTCTTATAGGACAAATGGTCACTGGTCACTACCTAGCTCCAGGATGCACTGAGTATTCACTTACTTTAAAATTCCCCCTCCCCTTGAATCTGGGGGACACTTTGTTTCTTCCTTTTTTTCTTGTTTTCTTTCTCCAAGGCTTGGTCAGTCTTCCTACAGCTTTACCTTGAGAGTTCTCTTAAAGCAACTTAAGATCATTTTCTATCATTCAGAACCTGGAATTTTTTCAACAGGAATCTTGAGGTCTACTTTGTGTGCTTGGAGAGACTAATAAAATGCTTGGCAGGTACTTGAATGCTACATAAGCTAATGGCTTAAAAGTCCTTCAAGGTGGTGGAAATCATTACCAAAAATATTCATAGTGTTTGAAATAGGAATTAGCAATATTTGGGCCTATAAAAATCATATCTGGCACTCTGATTATACAATCTGATTATAAATTCTTAGATATCATATAGGAACACGACTTGGCATTATTAAAAGTGGATTTTTCTTATGCATCTACAATTTTCTCCTTTTTTCATTTCTTGTCAATAAAATTGAGGTAATGAGAATGCTTTTGTAAAAAAGGACTGGCTGGGACTATTGCACAGTAAAATTTTTTCAGACTCACTACATAAATAAAAGGTATTTTGCTTTAACACTTATTGCGGTTTTCTGTATTTTTATTTTTTGGAAGTACAACAGACTCTTTAGGCAAACAATTAAGAAACAAAATTTCCCTTTAAAAAGCATGTCTGAGACTCACCACTGCACTGTGTTGCCTGATGCTGTAATGACATGTCATTCAGACAGAGCAGAGTGGTGTCTGAGGAACGCTCAGCCATCAGCAGATGCAGTCACTCATTTTCTACTTGGAGAAATGGAGCCCAAGAAAGGGGAGCCACTGAACCTCAGTTTTCCAGCAATTAGGCAGAGCGCAGAGAGGATGGTCCCCAGCAATGGGTTTACTGTTTTGCTTATGCCTCCTGAGTGTGCATGGGCATCTCATGGATATGTACCCTGCTACCATCCGGTCACTTCACATCAGAGAGGAAAGCAGTATCTGCAGCCTGATGCTGGGTCTTCTGCACAGAGCACAGCCTGGGCCCCTCTGGTCACCAAGGATCCCTAAGGGTCACTGTGCCTCATCACCCTTGGGTGCCATCCTGCCCCATGGTGGCAGTACACTCAGCTGTCTGAGAGCTGTACTTCTGGATCTTCTCTGACCACTGCTGTCCACCCCAGCCAGAACCAGGGAGCACAGGGTCTTGACTGCTTGCTCCTGACCCCTACTCACAGTGCTCAGTGCACAGTTCTGTTTCCTAGATGCGAAGACAAAAGGCTATTTAATATGAGAGGACATTTTCTCCAAAGTCAATCATGGCTCAATTTAAGGTGTGAAGAGTTGAGTTATGAGCAATATGATTATCCACATGTCCAGGAGTACATTCAACCTCTGCAGAGTTAGACATTGGGACTGCAAAAACAAAACAAAACAAACAAACAAAAAAATTGGAAGGGCCAGCTCTCCTCAGGTCTCCAGAACTTTTCATCCCTAGGTTGGTCCAGCAATGGACACCAAATGCAACCAAGGCCAGTCTTTTCTTTTTCTTGAAAAGGCAAACAATTGGCTCAACTTTATTGCATAACTATATTTCTTTTGCATGATCATGGCAAGATGGTCTTTCCACCCCTCAAAATACTAGGTGTACTTTGAGCTCTGTATTTAGAATGAGATGGAAGAAGGTAATATCTGCCAGGAAAGATCTCCTGTGGCTCTCCTCTCTCTTAGCCTTTTTGAGGATGCCTGATGACCAATGTTGCTTTCCACCTGCACTGAGCACGAGCTCTTGTGTCTGACAGCCCAACATGGTGGGCCTCCCTTCGTTCTTCTTCCCCCAGAAAAATGCTGCACTGGCTTTGACTACATTGAGAAGGAGATTGGATTTTCCCTGCTCTCTTTGAGTGGTAAAAGACATAGTCACTATCTTTGGTCTGATGTTAAATTCAACAGCAAGGAAACCCTTTTTAACATAGAGACTGGGATGCTTTGTCCTGGAAACACCTGCGGATGGGGTCATGTGCGGCAACTGTCATTCAGCAGGGCCTGGGCAGGAGCTAACACAGACACATGTTGGAGTGACTCAGGGAAGGGAAACTCCCTTCCAGTTTA
The DNA here is from genome assembly GCF_052094955.1 of Ictidomys tridecemlineatus. NCBI lineage: Eukaryota > Metazoa > Chordata > Mammalia > Rodentia > Sciuridae > Ictidomys > Ictidomys tridecemlineatus. The sequence goes on along the minus strand of NC_135487.1, from coordinate 124,034,449 downwards.
GAGGGCAGCACAATTAACATAAAAATTTCACTGGTTTTCAAAGCCCAGTCAACATTGAATTTGGGGAGAAGTCGTTGAAGTCTGACCTGACTTGGACATATGATTATATTCCCAATAAACATTGGGAACTTCCTATGTTACCAAATACATCTGTAAAATATATAAAACAAATTATCCCCCAGCAGAGCTCCAAGACTGGGGTGAGAGCTGTGTGAGCATGCTTGAGTCTCCCCTTTATATGCCTTCCCTGACTGATAAATGGCTTCCCCAGGCCCGGGTCAGGACAGCTGGAAGGTCTCTCCAGTCACCCTGCAGGGCCCATGCAGTGTCCTGACAAGGGTCTTCTCCCTCCCTGGCTTCTGTGGTTGGTCCCAGCTCAGTGAGAAGTGCCCACATCCCCAGGTGTGGCAGCAGGAGTGACCCCAGAGTACAGGGAGGGGCATCTACATAGAAAACCAAGTTGTGCACCTCAGAACTTGCTTGCAAGCTCCTGTGGTTTTCTTTCACCTTTTTAGTGCAACACAAATCTACCTTCTGTCTTCTTACCCAGGTGCCTCTCTTAGCACCTACAATGCCCTTCTCGATCCCTCACAGTCCCAGGTCCTCGTACCTGAGTTATCTGGGTCCTGCCACATAAGGCCCTTTGCTTAAGCCCCACCTTGATTGGCAGGAAGCTTTCTGATCACATGACCCAACAGCATTCACCTCTGGCTTCACTTGTTGTCTGGCCTCAGCCCTGCAGGTTCTGGGCCTTGGTACTGGGAGGGTCTGTTCCCAGCCAGGGCCTCTCCCAGGCAGAGCTGCTTCACTGGGTTGGAAGTTATCCTCTCGATGGGCCTCCATCCTCACTGGCAGCTTGGTTTCTAAACGTTCCTTTCCTGCTTGCCTTGGATGCCTGCATTTGTTGGGACTTTCCTTTTTTTTTTTAGTTCTCTCAATTGCTTTCCTCCCCCAGTTGGATCACACAGAGTTCCCCTGCACACATCTCCCCAAACCTGGGTTTATCTGAGTCTGGAGACCTTCTCTTCCCTGTGCCTGCCAGGCCTCTCAAACTGCTGGTCCTTTAAAGCTTCACCTAATTCCACTCTCCTTTCCTCCATGTCTTCTTTTCTGGGTTCCCTATTTCAAATATGAGACATGCCTCTGGCTACGAATGCTGGGAAAGTAGGCACCCATGACCTCTGTCTTTCTCTTCCAGAGTCCCCAACACGACTCTGCTGCTGCACCTCTTCTGCCCCTTCCTGGCACAGCCCTGGGGACCCCTTAAGGAAATTCGCTTCTAATAATCCCCTGCCTCAAGCCTCTCCCAATGGACTCTGCCTCATAAACATCTGGGCACTTCATTTTCTCCAGCTTCTTGAAACACAAATATGACTATGTCATATCTAGAATCAAGGTTGGCTGCTTGTTTATTTCCAAATAAATTGAAATCATGTTGCTCCATCTGGCATCCAAACCCAGAGAGCCACTTTGCCACTGAGCCTCTATTGCTGCCACTTGGATGCAGATCCACTTGCCTCAGGTCCCAGGGAGGCGGGGCTGCTGGGAGCCCTGCATCAGCCCAGCTCTGCCTCTTCCAGGTTCCTCCCAGGTGGGGCTTCCATTAAGTGGGTGCAAAGCATGAACACTTGCTTTAGGGCCTCACATGTGGTGACATAGTGATGGCCTAATGGCCTGAAAGGCAGAGGGTTTGGTTCTAGATGAGGAACTTTTCTCATGGCAAATTTAATCTGTTTGCTTGAGAGTGAAAGAAGGCATTTACATGGAAGGAGGACTGAGCAGACTCAGAAGTCACAGATGGACCAGGTCTGATATGCAGGTGCCACGTGGAGAAGAGAGATGGTGCCTGCTGCTCCAGTTCTCCCAGCTGTCCTGGGTCCCAGGTGTCCTTGTTCAGGGTCAGCCATTGCATCCTAACCCACCTCCTGCTGACTTCCCACCTTCTCAGACTGGTCTGTGTAGTAGCTGAAACCTCTCCCCACCTTCTCTGTGCTCTCCACCTGCCTTTCCTCTGCCTCCTGCTGATTCCTTCTGAGCCCTGGTCCCCATGTCCTCTTTGTCCTCCCTATTAGCCATGACCTCATCTCCTAAGCCTCTTAGCATTCTGGTGATGGAAAGTCACTATGTCTGCTCATGCTGCTTCTCCAAGGGCCAGACTCAAGTCACAGGGATGTCCTGGCACAACTACAGAAATGCCAGATAGCCTGCCCACCTGGAGCGCTCTGCCTCCTGTACTCAGAATACAGATGAACACAACCAGACCCACCTGTCCCCAGCATACACCTGTCAGCTGAACTTCTAACCTGAGTGCATTTCTAACGACTGCTTCAGTAGTCTGTCTGTACCAGCCCCTGTGCATAGAATGCTTGGTGGCTTCAGTGCTGTCCCCCTGTGCCCCCCAGATCTTGCTAAGCTGCAAGGGCATTGCCTACCCTCAGAAAGCCTCCACTCTCCTGGCTCATTCTCCTCCTTAGAAGCACTGCTGCTCCATGAGCCACAGTTGACATGTTTGTCTCCAACACTGGAACATCATATTGGAAGGAGTGTTGTCTGGTGTATCTAAGGATTCTGGTTTCCTGAGTACTCAGCAGCCTGGAATCAAAAGGATGATCAATAAAAGCTGGTTGCACTACTTTTATTAATTGTAATAAATGTAGTAGCAAATGAAGTAAATGCAAATGCACTGAAAAAGATTTCCTTTCAGTCTTCTGATTAATAAAGATGAATGCACGAATGTGATTTTGAGGTGGTAATTAGAAAACTGTCTATGTCTATATATCAATGTCTATATCATAGATATATAGATATACTATCTATATATCTATATAATTTTTTGTATCTAAGATATATATGTGTATATATATATATATATGATGAAGATATTTAAAATTCAAGAAACTAGGTGGAAAAATATTCAAAAAATTAATTTTCTAGACTGATGAACATAAATTTGAAAAAATATTCTCAGCTACAAATTATTATAAAACAATGGAAATATTTCTTTTCTAGAATTAAACCACACTGAAGATTTAATATTTACAATAATTTGTCTTTTTAAAATTATAACAAAAGTAAAACAAAGTGGTTACACCTGAAGTCTAATTGCAAAATCGACAGTTCAATTATTTTCTTAAGAAGGTACTCAAGGCTTGTCAGTGACTCAACCTAAATTGTTACAAGAAGAATGAATATCAAATTTCAAAAGGCTCAGTGCAGTGGAAAAGCTCTCTATTTCACTGAAAATAAAGAAAGTGGCAAGCAGTATTCATATGTATGCTTGTCAAAACCAAGTTAACAGTTAATGAAACCATTCCCTGGTGAGTGGAATGGTTGCTAGAGACCACCCCATGGGTGAGAGACGCTGAACGAGAAGGAAGCCAGTGGATCTCCCAGAGCAATGAAATGCTACGTGTCTCAGAACCCACTTATGATGGAACAGACCATGTTCAGGTATACTCTGTTCACACAGTTTTATATATTTTATTATTGCTACTAAATTAGAATAAGATTTTAAAATGAGCTTAGTATGAAAAATAAGAAAGCTATCTTTGACAACTAAAAGAAAGTGAACATGGAGTTGGGTGAGGATGTACTTTTTCCTTCATGATAAGGGGCTTTTGAGAGCAGGGAAGAAGATACGTCTCATCTGCTCACTGTCTGAAGGCTCAACGTGCACAAAAGCCAGAAGTGGGATGGGGGAACTCCCAGTGTGTGCCTTTGGTCATTTATTCAGAAAGAATTTTTAAAGAACCACTAAGTGCCACAAGATAGATGTTATCAGTGGAAAGAAAAAAATACATCTCCACTCTTAAGAATATCAGTGAAAAATAAATACAAGGACCATAAATAACACCCGTAGACTGTAGTACAGTACATTAAATTTGGGGTCAGATAGACTTGGACTCTCAAACACTAACTTTGAATTGTGATCCCTAATAGCTACCCAGCATTCACACATCACTACAAGTTTAGGGATCATAATGGAGTAAATAAAATGGTGTAATGATCCCCTGCCCATTCCTGTTTATCCATACCCTGTGATCAATTGGTTGATTCCTCTGTTGGTGAATTTGCAATCCAGAGGTGGCTTCTATTAGCATTACTCTAGTTTACAGTTTAGACTGATACCACGTTTAACCCTTCTGACTTAAAAATACATGAACTTAGAAAGATGACTGAAACAGTGTGCCTGACTGTGATAGCCCCATGCATGTCCATGGTTAGTTGTTCTGAAAATGGAAAATGCATTGCAAAGAACATAGAAGCAATTTAAATCAAAGGTAGAGAAACCAGGTCATGTCTCAATCACAAGAGGGTGGTCTGTTTCCATTTATGCTGCACTTGTGGTGTGTGTAGGGTGCAGGGCAGTTGAGTTTTGCCAGGCTGCCATGCAGCCATCTCTACAACCTGGTGAGGCTCAGACTCTCTCCTGTGCTGGAGCCAGGCCCAGGCTCTCATCCCTACTACTCCTGACTCCTCCTGAAATGCCTGTCTTCACACAGCTCCTCTGGCAGACTGAGCAGCTGCAGATACTGGCGCTGAGTCCATCAGAAGGTGCAGGCTGCCAAAGCACAGTTACAGGGAGGTGAGGGGCAGGGCAACCTCTGGCTGGGCTCTGACCTTTTCTGTACTTAGCTCTATTCCAGAGCCAGTGACCTGACAGAGCAGCGGCCCAGGCAACCATCTTCTCCTCATGTGATCTCACAAATCAGAGATGCTTTTCCTCTACTCCCAACTCCCTTAAAAAATCCTGACGTATTTCTGAGCTTAATTTGGCAAACATTTGTGTCTGGGGCTGCAGGGGGGGCCTGTGGACCCAGCACTTGCAGCTCTTCACCCAGGTACCTGTCCGTGTGCTGTCTAATCAAGCTGCAGCTCTTGAAGGTTGTTTCCCACCCCCTGGATTATTCCTCCTCCATCCTAAGAAACTCAAATAAATCATCAGCCAGGAGGAGATGGGAAGTCCATAATAAGAGAGCAGAAAAGAGTGAAAGGAAGTCATTAAGCCTCACCCTGCCTCCAGAAAAGGAGGAGGAATTGGAAGATTTGAACTGCAAGTTAGATTTAGAAACTTTTACCCTTCAGTTTCTTTCCAAATAAAATGTGATAATATCCAAAAGACCTTTTATTGAAGTCATAATAACTAGGCTTTCTTTTTTTTTTCAACCTTATTGTGCTGCTTTTAATTACGAAAGATGTAAAATGATGCATTATAAAACTTGAAAGCTATTTTATACAAATTCCAATCTTTAAATATCATTTAACAATGGGCCCTGGGATCCAGGACACTGGCAGGAAGTCTGATTAGCTGCTGTGATGGTCCCATCCATGAAGAAATGGAGACACACTAGGAACCACCTGTGCATAAATCAGAGGAGCCACCAAGGGTTAGAACCGAAAATGTCTTCAAATATGCGCATGGACTTGGATACACAACATTTCAACTCAGGTAATATACAGTAGACTTAGGAGAAAGGAATAGGACAAAGGAGAATTGATTTTTTTTGTTGTTGTTTTTTGTGTGTAGTGCTGGGGATTGAACCCAGGGCCTTGTGCATGCAAGACAAGCACTCTACCAACTGAGCTATATCCCCAACCCAGAACTGATGATGATCTTGATCTGACCAAGAAAATTTTTCTCCTAACACCATATGTCTTAAAAACCACAACCATACAGAAATTAAAAATGGTAACAAATAGGTTTTTAGTACTATGATTTTTAACTGCTAGTAAATGAGAGTAGTATGATTGATGTCTTGTGACAAAACTAAATATTCAAAAATAGTTGTTTTGTTTTTTTCTGAAGTCTATAGCTATTTCCAATGATAAGGACCAAGGCTGGCTTGTCACAAAGGCAGCAGTGAGTGCAGGCTTACATGCTGAGGGGCAGGTAACACTGTCCCCGGTGTCCCTAATACCATCTAGGTAAGGCGGGCTTTATAATACCCAGAATCTTTTCACAAGAAAAGACCAGACTGATGGAGCTAAGGGCAGATTTAATTCAGTGCTAAACCACATTGTCCTCATTACTGACTTCCCCTGGGTGTCTACACTTCTACAGTAACCTAGAAAATGTCCCAGGGGCAGTGCAACTCATCCTGTGGGTCTTGGGGTCTCTGTTGCAAGGCAGGGCTGCTGTGTAACATGAACTAGGACTCTGATGCCATGACTCCCATGAGTAAGGTACTATGCAAAGAGCGGATTACGTTGGGACCCCCCTTTCCTCAAATAGCATACTCTTATGACATCTGTACCATTTTCTGTCTGAAAGGCAAGATCTGATTTGGGGGCCTTTGACGTAGGAGCTGGCTTCTATTAGCACACTGGGGTTTTGGGTAGCTTTACAACTGGAAGGCACTTTTATTTTAACAAAAAGTTACCCCCCCTCTGAGATCTACATAAAGGGATTTGAAAGTTTAATTGGGAATAAGGCTTGCCAGGGGAGGCCAAGAGCCCCTTCCTGAAGCAGAAATCAGGCAAGGAAGACTTGGTTGGTTTCCTAATTTAACAGCAGATTCAGGGAAAATGGCAAAAACAGGAATTCTTGGGTTCCAAAGGTAGGTGGAGTGAAGGCACCATCAGGGTTGTTTGAAAAATCAGAGATAAGGCCAAGGATTGAGGTCTGGAGAGCCACCCAGCCAGGGTCCTCTACCAGACTCTTCTTGCCATAGGCACAGAGGTGTCAGATTCAGACCCTCCTTGTGTAGTCTTAATTCTTTGGGTGGGAGTAGTCCAAGCAAAGGTTCTAGCATCTTATCCCTCCTCCAGGGTTCTCTTCCTCCCCATGCTGTCTTCTCATTGCTTAGCTCTTCCCTTTCAGTGCTCTGTGGGTAACGTCATGTTTTCCATTCAGGGGCTAAGTTAGAGGAGGCAGATGGAAATAGGATCAAACCATTTTATGATAAGGTATTAATGAATAACCATGAACCAAAATTTTATTTACTATAAAATTACTTCTTCTACCTCAAAGCATGTTTGAAGTCATTTACAGAAAAGCATGGATGTGAGAGGGAAGATCTTTTGAGGTGGAGGCCTAGTCAGGATCCCTTAGGTACCAGCACTTGGGGGCCTTGCCACCTATCTGCTATGGAGCATGATCCCAAGTCTAGTGGTAGATTTGGTCACCTAGTGTTAAAAGCATATTAAAGTGCATGCTTAACTTAAGCACAGGCACAAGCATTAGAACAGCTAAAGCTCTGAGAAGATTTGGTAGGGAGTGGGATAGCTATAGATTAGACTGCCTTACAGCATGGCAGATCTGTTCATTCATTCATTCATTCATTCATGCACACGAACACACATGTGTGTATTCAATACACAGTCATGAGGCACTTATTCCATGCCAGGCACTTTTTGGGTACTATGGGTTAAATAAGGAATAAGGCACAGCCCCTGCCCTCTAGGAGCTTATGGTCTAGACCCACAGAGAAGCCACTCTGGGGAGGACAGGGAAATTCAGCTGCTGGGTGAGTGAAAGAACCTCCATCTGCTCCTTCCAGTTGGTGTGTAGGGAGAACTGTGCTTGTCTGGAGTTTGTCTGGAGGTCATCCTGTGTCTGAGATACCTACAGTCCCCTCTCTTTCTTGCCCAGTCTCCAGGAAGGAGCATGTTCTACTCAGGCTCATCCATTATCAGGAATCTTTTTTCAGTGATTGAATAAAATAGTCTTCCTTTTCCTCCTGTCCATGAGGAAAAGGTGTATTGAAGCAGCAGTAAAGAGATTACAAACTGGGATAAAAAACTAGCAGTGGTTTGCTGCACTCAAGCCTGTCCTTGGACTTGTGGTTAAACTTCTTCATATTATAAGTAAGGCATCTGAGAGAAACATGGCTCTTGCCTAAGCCCTGGAATGTCCTCCAGCTGGAGGGTGCCTGGCCTTAACAGCCAGATCGAAGAGGTCATTGTGGTGCTTTGGTACCGTTGCACAATGCTGAGCCAATGCTATGGGCCCACAGCTTCTGCCTGCCTCCGGTGTCTTCAGTCCCATGTCCTGTCTTCAGTGTTGATTGAGATCAGTGGTTCTGAGCACTACATGACACTACTGAGGCCTCCCATTACATGATATTTTCTACTTTTACGTATTGACCAACTAAACAGCCAATAAAAAGATGGAGGGGTCACAGGATGAGCTTTCCAGTTCATTGGAAGCTCTAAAGCAGCCTGTCTGCAGCAGCACAACTTGTGCCACAGGCTTTGGAGGCAGGACATAGCTGTGTCTAGAAAAAGCCATGGAGTCTGAAACTGAACCTCAGCTGAAAGCCTGAAACCATGGGGTTGATTCCTTCCATGTTGAGATAACTAAAGTCCAGGGTGTTCATTGGCTCCATTCTATTTTGCTTTGTTTTGGCTGTTTCAGGGATTTTCCTGTTCTGGTGCTTTCTGCTCAGAGTCGGTCAGCTCGAAATGTCTCTTCCACAGAGGGGTCCAGCAGACCCATGCTGGAGTCACTCAACATGCTGAGTCCGTCCAGGCTCAGGGGTTCAATTTGGAGCTCCTCTTCCAATGGAAATGGAGTGTCCACATTCAGGCTGACCTCAGGCATGCCTGCTAGCGCACTGCTCAGGTCTTTGAACAGGCTGGTGCTTGAATCTTCTGTCAGGATTGTGTTGGGGAAGTTCCCGCAGTTGGAATATAGGTTAGGTCTCAAATGAAATGACTCCGGTTGTTCTCGATGACTTTGTTGCACCAGTGGCACCTGTTGAGGAAAGGCTGAGCCTGGCCTCACAGACTGCTGGTCAAAGCCCACATCTGGGAAGAAGTTGGTCAAAGACGAGCCCTGGGACGTGAGAAGCTGGAAGTCTGATTGTGGCAGGGATGAGGCTGCCTGGGGCTGCTGGGCAGGGGGCTCTTGAGTGTGGGGCTGCTGTAGGAGAGGCTGGGTGAGCTCCTGGGGTGTGGGGTAAGGGGGTGGTGGGGATACTTGAGCTTGAGCTTCTGTGGGCAAGAAGGAAAGTGGGCTTCGCTCTGAGGACACCATCTGGGAGGCAGGATATGGGTTCAGTGGGCTGGTTGAAGAGAGCTGTCTGCTGAAACCTTGATGTGCTTCAGGGCCAGGAGAAAGTGTGAGAGGGCTGACGGGAGGCTGCCTGCGCCGAGAAGGGCCACTTAGGTTTGTGGTGGGGAGAGATGGGTTGCTAAGGGAAAATAATCGGAGCAAAGGGTGAAGAGCAGACGCGTTGGCAACTGATGTCTGTGGGTGGCTATTTAGGGAAGAGGAAAGCGCGATCTTATTGAGCATGGCTTGAATGGAGGGGTTACTCCGAGAACTCTGGAGACCAGAGGAGCTTCTTATCCCCAGGTGAGTCATAGCAGCTGGGAGGTTGCCCACACTATTCCCCCACACTCATACTACCAAAGAGGTTGTCACTGGTATCCAGGGAGGCAGGCAGGGGCACCGAGTAATGGAGGTTGGTTAGATCTGGCAATGACCCTCCAGTGTTCAGGGTCCCCAGAAAGGGTGAGAGGCCTATGTTTTGGCCGTTATGTGGGAAAGCATTGCCACCTCCAACATCACAGGATCGAGGTTGCCCTGACAGGGACTGAATCTCCTTGGTCTCCCATAGTTGTTTTGGCAGTGGCTTTGGAACATTTAACAGATTTTCTTCTTTCAATGGGCCAGGGAAAGATGCCACTTCCCCATGTCCATCATTCTCACCATCACAGAAACCCATGTGTGGGGCAGGCCAGGCTGACTGGCCCCCTCCTCCATAGGGGTCCTGGGGCTTGGTGCTCAGAGCACTCGTGTGAAGAGCAGAATCAGAATTGGTCCTGTTAAGTGCAGATGTTAGCCTGAACCCAGGATGCTTTTCTTCCTTCCAAGGAGGTTGCTGCCTTGGCCAACTCTCATCCAGGGGCTGTGAAGAGTAATTGGCTCCAAAAGTACTACCATCAAATTGTCGTCCTGGCTTGTCCCCAGACCGTCGGTGAAGGGGGTGGAAGCGGTTTCTGGCTGGCCTCTCCACCAACCCATGGTGGCGGGTTCCGCGAATGTTATCAACTTGATGAAACGATGGCTGAAACTCTGAGGCACTGCTCCGCAGCTGCTCACATTTGGTAAGGATCCTCCATGATACTGTGTAAGGCGCAGTTGCTGAAGCTTCTGAAACGGAACCCGCGACAGGGTGAGGTCGGTCCTGAGCTGCTCGGAGGCCCGCGTCTCCTCGGCCTGCCGCTGCGTGTGCAACGCGATCTTCTCACTGAACTTCCGCGGGTTGGCGCTGCCCGAGCCCGGCGAGGCGGCCACAGCGCGGACCCCGCGCTGGCAGGAGGCGAGACGGCAGGCGCGGGCCTGCGTCTCCACCCACCCGTCCGTCCGCAGGCCGCCCAAGCCGCCGCCCGAAGCCCGTCGTCCGGCGCGACCCGGCAGAGGAGCCGCTGCGGCCCCGGAGCCAGCGAGCCACAGCGAGCGCACTCCATAATAACTAGGCTTTCTATGTCATGAATTAGTGAAAGATTAAATGTTTAATTTGCTTTTAAGTCATCATTAGGTTTATTAATATTAAAATTACTCTGCTAATGAATACCTTTTAGATGGTTTGCTGTGACACTGTGAACTAAGGGGGAAAATGTTATTTGCTAATTACTTTAGGTGACAATTCAATGGATCCTCGCTTTTGTTTAAAAACAGATAAAATAAAACCAAGAAGATGTTCATGGGACTACACCAGCATTTTGGAAACCTGAAGACAGAGGTGAGTGCAACTGGCCCCGTGGAACAACTCATGAGAAGTCTGTGGGTTTCATAGTAACTATCAATCCTGCGCTAGAGAAGCTGTGCCACCAACAGACATGGCACAAGGAACCAGAGAACGAGAAGCAAAGTTTCCTGAACAGTCCTCTGGGAGGAAACCCATAGATCACTCATTGCTTTTATTTAAAAAAAATTTTGGGGGGGGAGTAAGGGTACCAGAGATTGAACTCAGGGTCACTGAACCACTGAGCCACATCCCAGCCCTTTTTTGTATTTTATTTAGAGACAGGATCTCACTGAGTTGCTTAGCATCTCACTTTTCTGAGGCTGGCTTTGAACTCAGGATCCTTTTGCCTCAACCTCCTGAGCAGATGGGATTACAGGAATATTTCACCATGCCCATAATCACTCATTGCTTTTAACCTTCTCTCAAGCCATCCAATGATTAACAATTATTTTTCTGCAGCAAAGAGTTCCCAGGCACTGCAAAGCTGGCACATCAAAGGGCCAGGGGTTCCAATCTGCTCACCATCACTACTTCCTAATCACATCATATCACTACCTACCTAATCACGAACTTGAAATGCTGGGTCCCACCAGACACCCCTGAGCATCTTCCCCTCTTGGTCTCCACACACCGCAGTCAGCACATTTGCTTCCAAATGCCTCACCTTTCTCCAAAGCCACCAAGAAGGGAGTCCAACTGCCTTGCGACTGCCAGCCTGTCTTCTTGATCATCTGTCCTCTACCCTCTGCCCTGTACTCTTTGTACAAAGCAGATCTGGTTGTGTTTTTCACTTGCTTGAAACTAACTTTAAATCAGAGCTCAGACACCTGCAGCTTGAGAGCATCCTGTCCCGCACTGAGAACCCCTTGGTGAGCCTTCAGATATGCCCTTTCCTAAACTCATGCTAAGGCCAAGAAATGTGGATGTCTGGGGGCGAGATCCAGGCACTAAGAACTTCCCAGGTGACTCCAGGGACAGCCAAGATTGCACAGTTCTGTTCGCTGGTCAGATGACTGAAAAATGAGCACAAGTGTGGGAAAGTGTCTCTCCTCAGCATGTGGCTTTGGTTTCCTCTTCGACCTCCATCCACTGCCCCCATAAATCCATGCACATCATTGAAACATTGATTATTTTCTCATGTTTCAAAAGATATCAGATGCCAAAGATTCAATTGCCCATAACTCACATTGATAACACACTTACATTGTCCATACTGGCCTGCTTTTATTAAGTTTTTAGTTATTTCTCATAAACCTACCTTGAAAAGTAGTAACAACTACTTTTTTTTCTAAGTGTAACAACTGTCATGGAAGTATATGCTTTCCCCTGCCTCCTTTCACCTTTAGGAGTTCTTATTCTCTCACTTTCTTTGAAGTTTTATTGAAGCTGTTAGTATTCCTAACATTATATGTGTATGTGTATGTGTTTGTGTGTGTGTACAAATGCATATAAATGTATAACATTTTAGTGATCCTTTAATTTAACAAAAATATTCTGTTGAATGTATCTGCATTCTGTGTAGTCTAGGAAGAGATAAGGAGAGAGAGAATGGGAGAGAGATTAGTTTTGATGTGTTGTTTCATATTATGGGAGCAGACCATCCATGGCACTTGCCAGCAGGCTGGAAATTTAGGAAAAAGTAGATGCTGCAATCTCCAGTCAATTCCATAAGTTAGCAGGTTGAAAACTCAGGTGAGTCTTCTATGTTTCAGCCTTGAGAATAATCCTTTCTGCTTTAGGAACCTCAGTTCTTGCTCTTCAGGCAGTCAACTGATTAGATGAGGTCCACCTACACTATAAAGTGTGGCCTGTGTTACTCAAAGTCAATGTTAATCACAGCTAAGAAGTATTTTTCCACATCTAGACTGATGCTTAACCAAACAACTGGGGACCATAACTTTGCCAGCTGGACACATAAAAATAGCCATCAAAGAGTGGTGGTCCTTAAACTCACCCACTGTGCTCACTGGTTTTGACTGGAGTCAGCCTGTGGATGTTCCTGGTTGCCTTGCTCACTCTCCTGCTTATGCACTTTTGAGAGGTCTCCAGGTTTTTGCTGCTCTGAACCTCATTGCTACAAGCTTCAGGCACAAGCCTCCCTTGTGTGGGACTGTCCCTGGTATATGTGCTAGGAATGTGGCTGCTGGTCACAGGGCATATGAGAGGTCAGCCCAGGGACCACACCCAGCTCTCTTCCTAGAAGCAGCAACAGTTGCTACAAGTGTCGATCACATGTGAGATGCCCTGGGTCTAGTCTCCTTGGAGGTGTCCAGGCACTTTCTCAGGGGCTCTTAGCTGTTGGCAATAAAACCTTCAGAAGCTATTTCATTATGAGGTCTATATTTATTGTTATTGATAATGTTATATTCCTTTTCTGTGTTTGATAGACATTTGTATTCCTTTGTAAAATTTCTGGTCATATATTTTGGTCATTTTTAACTAGATTAATTATATTTTTCTTACCAATTTGTAGGTTATCTTTACATATTTTTAATTTTCAAGTGTGTAAATTAAATTGAAACTCTATCAGTTATATTGAAAATATATTCTTAAATTTCTAAACATTTTTAGTTTAAGACATCATTTTTCCCCTGGATAATCAAGCAATGATCACATTATTCTTGTATCCATTATTTACAAATGTAAATGACAGTGTGTCTCTTAGTTGCTTTGGGTATATGGGAAAAATTAATCCTTCTGAAAATATTATTAACAATCACACAAAATTGAGTACGTCTTAAGTCAATGAACCATAAGTCAAACTTCAGCAATATGGTAAAAACTACTTATGTTTACATTCAAAGAAAAATGCATGAACTTCTTATAACAATATGGGCATATAATTTAAAAAACTCATACTCACTTTACATTATTCTGTAGCTAGTAACATCATGAGATGCTTTTAAAAGTCAGAAATATTGTACTATTTATAAATACTCTGAATAGGAAAGGAATCACCTGTAAATTTTATTCTCAAAATTGATCAATAAGGAGGAAAATGCTAGTTAAGCAGACAAAAATGTACCAAAACCAGGGTATTACTCATATATATAGAAGATATGAACAGTATAGATTTATTTCTAGTTGATTCAATCCTATTTACACATTTAAAATACAAAATTCCATTTCAATCTGTCAAGAAGCTGACCACATTGAGTACCAGAAAAGGAACCTGACTTGAGCTTCTGACCGTGACCTCAATATCCTGGAAAAGGAAAAGTAATTTCATGGAATCTAGATGCATTTATCAACACCAATTAATAAAAATTAATTCTGAAAAGTAATTCCTGAATTTCATCCATTCACAAATGAGTCAAAGGCATTAGGACCTTAACACTTGGTCCTACTTGATGTTGTGACCTACTCTCCTACAGTGGTTTGTTTTCATCTCCTCCAAGGATTGTTACAGTTGCTGAACTAAATGCAGTAGGGTGGCTGAGTCTGCCTGCAGAACTTTGGTGTTGTGGTCTCCATTCTGATTTAGGTGTAGTTTGATAGTCACTGCTGGCTGAATCTGTTGCCTGAGACTTCTGCTTGAAAGTTGTACATGTAGTCGCCACTCAAGGCTGTGGTAACTGGGAAGGCTGGGTGCCAATTCACCCAGAATAGTTCTGATCCCTTTTCTGTTGTCCAGGTAAAGCTGAAGCAATAATTTGCTCAGTTCTTCAGAGAATCCCAGAAGAAAAACAGAGTCTTGGAAATCCACTTCAGAAATGATGAGTTGGAGCTCTGGGTGAGCAGGTAGGTCAACCCTTCCACACCATGCTGGACAGTGTTGCTGCTCACGTTGAGCTTCCTGGCGGCGCCCTCGTAGACCTTGGGCATGGTCCCTGGCCTCAGGAACTCCACCCCGATCCACTCAAGCTCCACTACCACTTCTGCAGGAAGGCCAGCTGCTCCTTAGGCTCTTCCCACAAGTCCAGCAGCATCTTCGCTGGGCACTCTTTTTCCCCCGCAGCACCCTGGTCTTCCTGTTTAAGACATCTTTGGACATACAGATGTCTTTAATGTTTTTAAAAAATATTGTTTAGTTATAGTTGGAAACAATACTTTTATTTTATTTATTTACTTCTATGTGGTGCTGAGAATCAAACCCAGCACCTTGCACATGGTAGGCAAGCACTCCACCACCGAGCTCCAGCCCTAACCCAAGATGATTTTAATTTTATGTGCTCAAATTAATAATCTTTTCTCATGTGATCGTGTGTTTTTATGTGTTTTAAAAGCTATCTGCAATACTTTCCACTAATCATTTTAACATTTACTTTTAAAATATTAACATGGTTAATATATCTAGAGTTGACCATGCATATGGAATGATGTGGGAATGCAAGTGTGTATTTTATTTGTGGAATGCCAATTCTCCAGTCCCATTTGTTAAGTAATTATCTCTTTTCCTACTTCTCTATGATGCCATCTCCATTGTGAATCCAAGTTGTTCATGTGGACAGTTCTGTTTCTGGGATTCTTAAGAATGTGTTGATAAACTTGTGTTTTTATTCTATTGATAGATGATTCTTGCTACATCGGTTGAGAATGTTTCCTTCCACTACAGAGTAAAAAGAAAAAATATGATCATAAGACATCCACTTTTATAGAAGGGTAATAATAGTAACCTGTGTGATAGAGCTTTCCTTGGGAAGAATATATGTTGGACATATTTTTTTTAATGTGGGAGTATCAGAACACTGATTATAGAACCCACTCAACACTAAGTAGCCATGAAACAGAGACCTGTCCCCCACCGATGGACAGCTCTCTTTCTTTCATGACATCTATTCTGACCCTATGAAAAGTCTACCCAAGTAAAATAATTACCACTTACTCAGTATTCTAAAGAGCGTTGTGAGAGACTCTGCATCTAATAGAAGAAAAAAATAGGCCTTAATCTTCATCATGTGGGATTAGGCCCCAACTTCCTTAATAAGACTCTTACTGTAAAAAAATTAATACCAATAATCAATAAATGGGATGGAATCAAACTACAAAGTTTCTTTTCAGCAAAAGAAACAATCTGTGAGGTGAACAGAGAGCCTACATCCTGGGAGCAAATCTTTACACCTCACTTATCAGATAGTGCACTACTCTCTAGGGTACATAAAGAACTCAAAAAGCTAAACACTGAAAAACAAATAACCCAAACAAATGGGCTAAGGACCTGAACAGACACTTTTCAGGAGAGGATATACAATCAATCAATAAATATAAGAAAAAATGCTCATCATCTCTAGCCATCAGAAAAATGCAAATCAAAACCACTCTAAGATATCATCTCACTCCAGTCAGAATGGCAGTTATTATGAAGACAAACAACAATTAGTGTTGGTGAGGATGTGGGGAAAAAGGTACACTCATACATTGCTGGTGGGACTGCAAATTGGTGCAGCCAATATAAAAATGGAGGTATGGAACCACCATTTGACCCAGCTATTCCTCTCCTCGGACTATATCCAAAGGACTTAAAAACAGCATACTACAACAACACAGCCACATCAATGTTTATAGCAGCACAATTCACAATAGCTAAAGGAGGGGAAGGCAGGGATGTGGGGATAGGAAAGATAGTAGAATGAAATAGACAGGAGCCAACCTAGATGTCCTTCAGTGGATGAATGGATAAAAAAATGTGGCATATATACAAAATGGAATTTTAGTCAGCATTTAAAAGAACAAAACCATGGAATTTGCATGTAAATGGATGGCACTGGAGAAGATAATTCTAAGTGAAGTCAGTCAATCCTCCCCCCAAAAAAACAAATACTGAATGTTTTCTCTGATATAAGAAGGTTGACTCATGGTGGGGATGGGAGACAGAGCATGGGAGAAATAGGGTAGAGGGGTGGGAGAGAAAGGGAGGGGGCAGGGGATTAGCAAGGATGGTGAAATGTGATGTATGAAGACTTGAATTGGGTGTCCACATACTTTATATACAAACAGAGATACAAAAATTGTGGTATATATGTGTATTAAGAATTGTAATGCAAAAAAATAGTGTTACCTTAGGTAGAGGTAAGTGAAAGGAGGGGAAGGCAGGGGATATGGGGATAAGAAAGATAGTAGAATGAAACAGACATTATACTTTATATATATGTGACTGTATAACCAATGTGATTCTACAATATGTACACTCAGAAAAAGATAAATTATATCCCAATATGTATGATATATCAAAGTATATAAGTGCATTCTACTGTCATGTATAACTAATTGAAACAAATTAAAAATTTAAAAAAGAGAGAATTGTGGCTTTGACCAATAGCATTGCCCCTGCATCTCCCAAAAGAGCAAGAGTGCATGGCTCTGGGAAAACTCCCTCTGCTGAGAAGCCTTGCTTACCTTCAGTCTGGTCCTCACAACTAACCTCTTACACTGAACTGAGAAAGCCTAATGTGTGCATGGGAGTGGGTATGTCATGAGGAATAGAACATTCAGACATTTAGATTGTATATTGTTTCCATTCTGCATTCTTCTTGCACACTACCCTAGTGTGTAATTTTGCAATGAATTTCCTCTTGCATTTTACTGAACATTTTAAAATTCTTCAAAAATTCTGTGATTCTAGGATGCTGAGTTGTTTTGTGAGCCTCTGCTTTTCCATGCAACATGGAATGTCTAATTGATAGGAGATTGCTGTTACATCAAAGTAGTTTTGAACTTAATGTAATTTCTACATTTTATACTTAATGTAATTTCTACATATTTGTACTTAATGTAATTTCTACCAGCATTATACTATTTTAATCAGAATAACTTTATAATGACAATAGCTTAATTTATAATAATAATAGCTAAATAGTTAATTGATAGGCCAGACCCACTCCAGGTTCCTCTTTAGATGTCATGGTGTTTTAGCCTTCAAAATACTTTTTTTTTTTGAGGGGGAGGATGTACTGGGGATTGAATTTAGGGGCACTCTACCATGGAGCCACATCCCCAGCCCTATTTTGTATTTTGTTTCAGAGACACCGTCTCACTGAATTGTTTAGTGCCTGCTTTGGTTGGGGCTAGCTTTGAACTCATGATCCTCCTGTCTCTGCATTCTGAGCTGCTGGCATTACATGTTTGCACCACCACACCTGGCTACCTTAAAAATACTTTTAAAAATGGCCTAATCTAAGTCATATATTGACAAATGTAGTATATGCCTTTATGTATTTATATTCTTTTGAACATCCCCTAATAAAATTTTATAATCTGTCTACAGAAGTCTTAAGTCTTTTTTTTTATTATTTAGGCAATTTCAGTCTCTGATACTATTGTAAATAGTACATCCTGTTCAATCACAATTTCTAATCATTTGCCACTGGAATATAAAACTTTATTTTTACTTTTGTACCTCAAGCTTTTATTCAGGAACCTTGACATTTTTTATAGGTATTTCTAATAATCTTTCTGGAGATTACATTTTTTTTTTCAAAATATAAATAGTTTGGGCTGGGGATGTGGCTGAAGGGGTAGTGCGCTCGCCTGGCATGTGGGAGGCACTGGTTTCGATGCTCAGCACCACATTAAAAAAATAAAATAAAGATATTGGGTCCATCTAAAAATAAAAAATAAATAAAAATATTTAAAAAATCGTCATCATTTGAAAATAACGCAAGTATAAGCTTTCTATATTTTAGTATTCCATTCTTCTACTTTCTTTTATTCTCATTATATTTTACTGAGAGGATCTGCAATACAAATTTGATTAAACATGGTGACACCGGGTGTGATTATTCTGATTTATAGTAAACATTTCTAGGGAGGAGAGATGCTAGCAAGAAGTCTGACTGGAAGCCCTACCATCCTTCCTCCCACAAAGACAACTCCCCAAATAAGCAATGCATTTTGGTGAGGGTGAGTGAAGAGAGGCTCAGAGCACATCTAAGGATCAGCAGAAGCCAGATAGAGCATGGGAACCTGGATGTTCACACAGAGTAGAGGACTCACTTAGTGTCGGACACGCCATCAACAGCCAGGAGCAGCCCAGAACAAGGGAGCCTCCTCCCTGTGTGGACTAATCAAGCAAGAGGACCCCAGGGCTCCCACCCAAACCTTGGACACCGTCCATCCTCACTACTAGGACTCTTGTATTCTCATGCCCCTCAGTTCCCCCGAGGGTACTGCCTGGAGTCCATACATCTGAGCTCCAGAAGAGAAGGAGGTGACCGTGTCCCCCACTCCTGTGGCCAGCACAGCTATGAGACCATGGCACCTGGGGACTGGAAATACTGCTGGATTGTGTCTTGCTCAGGTGACAAACAGCCATGGCACCCCACCTTCCCTGAGACTTAGGCACTGCTAAGCCACCCACACTTGGTGGCCTGCCACTCCTGAGCTCACCCCCTGTCACAGCCTGGCCCATGGGGCCAGGCTGCAGTGAAGCCACACATCAGTGCTCCCAGTCTCTGGTGCACCCTGCCCCTCAGGGCCTGGGCTGGGACTGTAGGCTGCCTCCTGGAAGAGGCATCTGAGTGCCCACAGCAGTCATAACCCATGTCTGACTGAAGTTTCACATCACTTCCTGGGACCTAGCTGAGCAGCCAGACTTGCAAGGGCTGAGGTGAATGTAGTGCTGTGGGTTCAGAAAACAGAGCATTGGCTGAGCTGCATCCTCACCCTACAGGTCAGAAAACCCTACAACCCTGGGTAAGAGCCAGGACCCTGCAATGCTGGAACTGTGTGAGCTTCCTAGACCTTCCAGTCCTAGAACTGGATAGGCCTCTGTGGGGGGCTGTAGCATTTTCCTTCCCTGATTGGTTGCTGCTCTGTCAGTCACTTCCAGTGATCTGGCCACATTCAAAGTGGCCCTCCATGGCTGCCCTGATCCTGGAAGTAGCAGAATGTGTCTTCATGCTTAGGCGTGCCTTCCTATAACCCCAGGGGTCATATTACCTTACCTGTCCTTGTAACCCTGCCCCTCTTGACCTTTTTTTTTTTTTTTTTTATTGGTTGTTCAAAACATTACAAAGCTATTGACATATCATGTTTCATACATTAGATTCAAATTGGTTATGAACTCCCATTTTTACCCCAAATACAGATTGCAGAATCACATCTGTTACATATCCACATTTTTACATAATGCCCTATTAGTATCTGTTGTATTCTGCTTCCTTTCCTATCCTCTACTATCCCCCCCTCCCCTCCCATCTTGTCTCTCTACCCCATCTACTGTATTTCACTTCTCTCCTTGTTTATTTACCCATTCCCCTCGAAACCTCTTATGAGTGCTTTAGTATAACAATGAGCATCTCCCTCCATTACCATGCAATTTCTCTTTTCTCTCCCTTTCCCTCCCACCTATTGTATCTGTTTAATGTTGATCTTTCCTTCCTGCTCTTCCTCCCTGCTCTGATCCTGGTTATTCTCATTATATCAAAGAAGACATTTGGTATTTGTTTTTTAGGGATTGGCTAGCTTCACTAAGTATAATCTGCTCTAGTGCCATCCATTTCCCTGCAAAATCCATGATTTTGTCATTTTTTAGTGCTGCATAATATTCCATGGTATATAAATGCCACATTTTTTTTATCCATTCATCTATTGAAGGGCATCTGGGTTGGTTCCACAGTCTAGCAATTGTGAATTGTGCCGCTATGAACATCGATGTGGCAGTATCCCTGTAATAAGCTCTTTTAAGGTCTTCAGGGAATAGTCCGAGAAGGGCAATAGCTGGGTCAAATGGTGGTTCCATTCCCAGCTTTCCCAGGAATCTCCATACTGCTTTCCAAATTGGCTGCACTAGTTTGCAGTCCCACCAGCAATGTACAAGAGTACCCTTTTCCCCACATCCTCGCCAGCACTTGTTGTTGTTTGAGTTCATAATGGCTGCCAATCTTACTGGAGTGAGATGGTATCTTAGGGTGGTTTTGATTTGTATTTCTCTAACTGCTAGAGAAGGTGAACATTTTTTCATATATTTGTTGATTGATTGTATGTCCTCCTCTGAGAAGTGTCTATTTAGGTCTTTGGCCCATTTGTTGATTGGGTTATTTGTTTTCTTATTGTTTAATTTTTTGAGTTCTTTGTATACTCTGGATATTAGGGCTCTATCTGAAGTGTGAGGAGTAAAAATTTGTTCCCATGATGTAGGCTCCCTATTTACCTCTCTTATTGTTTCTCTTGCTGAGAAAAAACTTTTCAGTTTAAGTAAGTCCCATTTGTTGATTCTTGTTATTAACTCTTGTGCTATAGGTGTCCTGTTAAGGAATTTGGAACCCGACCCCACAATATGTAGATCGGAGCCAACTTTTTCCTCTATCAGGCGCAGAGTCTCTGTTTTGATATCTAGTTCCTTGATCCACTTTGAGTTAACTTTTGTGCATGGCGAGAGGAGGAGATTCAGCTTCATTTTGTTGCAAATGGATTTCCAGTTTTCCCAGCACCATTTGTTGAAGATGCTATCCTTCCTCCATTGCATGCTTTTAGCTCCTTTATCAAATATAAGATAGTTGTAGCTTTGTGGATTAGTCTCTGTGTCCTCTATTCTGTACCATTGGTCCACCCGTCTGTTTTGGTACCAGTACCATGCTGTCTTTGTTACTATTGCTCTGTAATATAGTTTGAAATCTGGTATCGCTATACCGCCTGATTCACACTTCCTGCTTAGAATTGCTTTTGCTATTCTGGGCCTTTTATTTTTCCATATGAATTTCCTGGTTGCTTTATCTATTTCTACAAGAAATGCCATTGGGATTTTGATTGGGATTGCATTAAACCTATAGAGAACTTTTGGTAATATCGCCATTTTGATGATGTTAGTTCTGCCTATCCATGAACAGGGTATATTTTTCCATCTTCTAAGATCTTCTTCTACTTCTCTCTTTAGGGTTTTGTAGTTTTCATTGTATAGATCTTTCACCTCTTTTGTTAGGTTGATTCCCAAGTATTTTATTTTCTTTGAGGATATTGTGAATGGAGTGTTTTTCCTCATTTCCATTTCAGAAGTTTTGTCGCTGATATACAGAAATGCCTTTGATTTATGCGTGTTAATTTTATATCCTGCTACTTTGCTGAATTCATTTATTAGTTCTAGTAGTTTTTTTGTGGACTCTTTTGGTTCTTCTAGGTATAGAATCATGTCGTCCGCAAAAAGTGATAATTTAAGTTCTTCTTTTCCTATTTTTATGCCTTTAATTTCTTTCGTCTGTCTAATTGCTCTGGCCAGTGTTTCGAGAACTATATTGAATAGAAGTGGTGATAGAGGGCATCCCTGTCTTGTTCCAGATTTTAGGGGGAATGCCTCTAATTTTTCTCCATTCAGAATGATGCTAGCCTGAGGCTTAGCATAAATAGCTTTTACAATGTCTAGGTAAGATCCTGTTATCCCTAGTTTTTCTAGTGTTTTGAACATAAAGGGATGCTGTACTTTGTCGAAAGCTTTTTCTGCGTCTATTGAGATGATCATATGGTTCTTATCTTTAAGTCGATTGATGTGGTGAATAACATTTATTGATTTCCGTATATTGAACCATCCTTGCATCCCAGGGATGAATCCTACTTGATCATGGTGTACAATTTTTTTGATGTGCCTTTGTATCCGATTCGCCAGAATTTTATTGAGGATTTTTGCATCTAAGTTCATCAGGGATATTGGTCTGTAGTTTTCTTTCTTTGAGGTGTCTTTGTCTGGTTTCGGAATCAGGGTGATGTTGGCCTCATAGAATGAATTTGGCAGAGCTCCCTCTTTTTCTATTTCCTGAAATAACTTGAAAAGTATTGGTATTAATTCTTCTTTAAAGGTTTTGTAAAACTCCGCTGTATACCCATCCGGTCCTGGGCTTTTCTTGGTTGGAAGTCTTTTGATTGCTTCTTCTATTTCATCTATTGATATTGGTCTGTTTAAGTTGTGGGTATCCTCCTGACTCAGTCTGGGCAAATCATATGACTTAAGGAATTTATCGATGTCTTCACTATCCTCTATTTTATTGGAATATAGGTTTTCAAAATAATTTCTAATTGTCTTCTGTATTTCTGTTGTGTCTGTTGTAATATTGCCTTTTTCATCCCGTATGTTAGTAATTTGAGTTCTCTCTCTTCTTCTCTTCGTTAGCATGGCTAGGGGTCTGTCAATCTTATTTATTTTTTCAAAGAACCAACTTTTAGTTTTGTTAATTTTTTCAATAGTTTCTTTTGTTTCAATTTCATTGATTTCTGCTCTGATTTTAATTATTTCTTGCCTTCTGCTACATTTGCTGTTGTTTTGCTCTTCCTTTTCTAGGGCTTTGAGATGGAGTGTGAGCTCATTTATTTGTTGGTTTTTCCTTTTTTTGAGGTATGACCTCCAGGCGATGAATTTCCCTCTTAAAACTGCTTTCATTGTGTCCCATAGATTCCGATATGTTGTGTCTGTGTTTTCATTTATCTCTAAGAATTTTTTAATTTCCTTCTTTATGTCTTCTGTAACCCATTGATCATTCAGTAACATATTGTTCATTTTCCATGTGATGTAGGATTTTTCCTTCCTTCTTTTATCATTGATTTCCATTTTCATTGCATTATGATCAGATAAAATGCATGGTATTATCTCCACCCCTGTATATTTACTGAGGGATGCCCTATGACATAATATATGGTCTATTTTTGAGAAGGATCCATGTGCTGTTGAAAAAAAAGTATAGCCACTTGATGTTGGATGATATATTCTATATATGTCAGTTAAGTCTAGGTTGTTGATTGTGATATTGAGTTCTATAGTTTCTTTATTCAACTTTTGTTTGGAAGATCTGTCCAATGGTGAGAGAGGTGTGTTGAAGTCACCCATAATTATTGTATTGTGGTCTATTTGATTCTTGAACTTGATGAGAATTTCTTTCATGGACATCACAGCCCCATTATTTGGTGCATAAATATTGATGATTGTTATGTCTTGTTGGTGAATGGTTCCTTTTAACAGTATATAATGCCCTTCCTTATCCCTTTTGATTAATTTAGTCTTGAAGTCGATTTTATTCGATATGAGGATGGCCACACCTGCCTGCTTGCGAGGTCCGTGTGCGTGGTATATTTTTTCCCAACCTTTCACCTTCAGCCTGTGTATGTCTTTTCCAATCAGATGCGTCTCCTGGAGGCAGCATATTGTTGGGTTTGTTTTTTTAATCCATGTTACCAGCCTATGTCGCTTTATTGGAGAGTTTAAGCGATTAACGTTTAGAGTTACTATTGATGTATGGTTTGTACTTCCAGTCATGTTTGATTATTTATCTTCTTTTAGTTTGTTTCTCCTAGCTTAGCTTTCCCCCGCCCTCTGGCTTTATAGAGGCACTTCCCACTGATGGTTTTGGTTATTGTTTTTCATTTCTTCCTCATGTAATGTTTTGCTCAAGACGCTTTGCAATGCTGGTTTTCTGGCTACGAATTCTTTTAGTTTTTGTTTATCCTGAAAGATTTTTATTTCGTTGTCGTACCTGAAGCTTAATTTTGCTGGATACAAAATTCTTGGTTGGCAACCATTGTCTTTCAGTGTTTGAAATATGTTGTTCCAGGATCTTCTCGCTTTTAGCGTCTGTGATGAAAAATCCGTTGTTAACCTTATTGGTTTACCCCTAAATGTAATCTGCCTCTTTTCTCTTGTAGCTTTTAATATTTTCTCTTTGTTCTGTATGTTGGATATCTTCATAACAATGTGTCTTGGAGTTGGTCTACTGTGATTTTGTGTGCTCGGTGTCCTGTATGCATCTACAATTTGTATATCTGTTTCCTTTTTTATTTCTGGAAAGTTTTCTGTAATTATTTCATTCAGCAGGTTACTCATTCCCTTGGTATTAATCTCTGTGCCTTCTTCTATCCCGATGACTCTCAAATTTGGTTTTTTTATATTATCCCAAATCTCTTGGATGTTTTTCTCGTGATTTTTTACCAGCCTATCTGAGTTGGCTAGACTCCTTTCAAGATGATATATTTTGTCTTCATTATCTGACGTTCTGGCTTCTACTTGTTCCACTCTGTTGGTGATACTCTCGATAGAGTTTTTAATTTGGTTTACCGTTTCCTTCATTTCCAGAATTACATTTTGATTTTTTTTAATAATCTCTATTTCCTGATAAAGATGCTTAACTTCTTCTTTTATCTGTTTCTGTAATTCACTTTCAATGTGATCTTTAAGATTCTTTTCCATCTGTCTAAGGTGTTCCTTGAGTTCTTTATATGGCCATTTTTCTGATGACTCTAAGTCCTCCTGAATATTTAGGCTGTCCTTCATTGTTTGTACTCCTTTTCTTCCTTGCTTTTTTATGCTCATGTTACTTCTTGTTCTGTTTGACTGCTGAGTTATTGTTTATTCTTATAAATTTATTGGATGCTTGGGAGGAGAGATAATAGAAGGGAAGGGAAGAAGTCACTAAAGAGAATGAGTGTAGGCAGGTAGAGTTCAGGAAAGGGGAAGTAAGAAAATTGAAAAGAAATGAAAAGACAGAAGAAAAAAGTGAAAAGAAAGAAAGAAAAGAACAAAAAATTAAGACTTTAAAACAAAAAAAAATTATAGTGATAATAAAAAATGAAAATTAAAGTTTAAAAGATAATAGTAACCATAATAGAATAAAAAGAATTTAAAAAATTGAAACCATTAATAAGAAAGTTAAAGAACAACAACTAATCAACATCAAAAAGTAAAAAAAAAATAAAATAAAAAAATAAAAATAAAAAGATAAAAAAATAGAAAAATTTAAAAAAGTACTAATAATAATCATTGAAAAATAATAATAATAATAAATGCAGTCATAGAGCTCGGTTAACTTCTCTTCCAGTAGGTGGAGCTATGCCCACTGGGCCAGGCTTCTTTTCTTGATAGGTAGGAACCAATCACTGTGCCTCAGCTCTTCTTCCCAGACTGTGTGGGTCTCCAATCCTGAGTACTTAGAGTCTTCTCTTGTGGTTCCTCAATCCAGGCCCCGCTCACCTGTGACGCTTACCACACTACTAGCTACACGCTGGGTCTGCTGCTCCTGGGAGCTCTGTTTTCATGGATGCCTGGCCACACCCTTTCTGTTTGCCTCCCTCAGACCCCAAGTTTGTATGGCTTGGGGCTGAGGGCCCCAGCGAACTTGTTTGCCCTCAGGTAGTGACTCCCTTGGTATCTGGTGCAAGGGACCTCTGTTGTCAGCACTGGTGGAAAGCAATAGCTGTGAGTTCTGCTCTGCAGGTCCCACGTCCCTCCTGATTCCCTGGGTCCGGCTATGGTGCTCAGTTGGTTTTTACCTCTGTGAGTTCAGGTGGGACTAGTTATTTCAGTGGGATCGTTAGTGCTGAGACAGGAGAAGCAGGCGAACCAGAGCTTGCATGCCACTGATTCGTGCTCAGTGTGTGTTTTCTGAGGGGCCCCGGCTGCACGCCTTAGCTCCACGTCAGCTCAGCTTTGCCTAGTGATCCTGAGCAGGCGGGCTGTGGGCCGCGCTCTGGCGCCGCGGTTGTCCGCGGCCTTAGCAGCGACGCTGGGACCTCCGTCGCTCCTCAGCTAGGTGCCTGTGTCCAAGCGGCTGCCGCCACAGCTCTCCAGCCCCTCCCTCCGGAGCACGGGTCCCCTAGCAGGGGACTGCCAAGCAAGTCCAGAACCGTTTTTGCCCAAAGGTGCAGCAGGGAACACGCAACCGCTGCGTTCGGAGTCGTGGTCCCGCCTTCAGAGGATAGGACTCGGCACACAGCCCAGTTCCCGTCTCTAGGTGCGGCAGCAGGACGATGTAGTCAGAGCAGGAAGCAAATGGCGGCTTCCGCGGAGTGGATTTTCGGCCCCGAAACCACCGCCCAGCCAACAATCCCAAACCACTAACTCTCTTTGCATAGAAAATATTCAAAAAAAAAAAAAAAAGGTGTTGTACTGAGGTTTCTTTGTCAGGTACTTACAATCCTCTGATGATTACGTATTCAGCTCCTCTGCCAGTAGCGAAGAGAAAGAGGCAGCAGATGGGCGCAGAGCACCCGCGGCTCTGAGCAGAAAAGCGTCTCTCTTTCGATCTCCTTGTTTTTTCTGCTGCTTGGCAAGGTGATCCACTACAGATTAATGGTGAAAGGAGTTCTAACATGCTGCTTAAAATCTCGATTAAAGCCGCTGCTCAGAGCCCCACGCTCAACACTTCAGCAACCCCTGTACGTAGCGGCCATCCCCATTCCCTCTTAAACTCTTGACCTTTTTTGGATGGAATTTTCTGAAGAATGAGGATCTCCCCAGTAAAAGTCCACTCTTGGACATGCTCACTCTCACCAGCCCCTCGTGACATTCCTTGCTCTCCCATTGGGGGAGCTTGAGGCAGAGGAGCTGTCCTGGCTGTTTTCTTTGGCTTCCTAGGAAATTCACTCAAGCAACCTTTAGTTTGGCTGCCTGCGCTGCTGGGGGCAGCAGGCCTCCCAAGATTCTTTAGTCCTGGAACTGGATAAGAATCCTAGACCCTACAATGGTGTGATGTCCCAGAACCCTGAAGTTCTGGAACTAGGTGAGTTTTCTGGACCCCTCTCCCTTCCTGGAACTGGGAGACCACCAAGCTGCTCAGCTGCTGAGCCACTCTGCTCCCTAAAGTGGAGTCATTATATATATTGTTTCCCTTCCCTTTGAAGTGCAGCACTGTGGGAGTCCATCCTTGAACTGACTGAGTTTACTCCCTGGCTAGGTGTGAGGTGCTCAGACACTTTTAATGTAGCAGAGCTCTCCCCATCCTTTATGGGTTTGAGAGATTTTCTGTGTGGAGGCGTGTCTCATCACTGCTCCAAAGATCCAGTCACTGCACCTGACCTTGCCCCATTGCCCCCCTTGACCTTCATTGGATGAAATTTTCCCCAGAATTTTTGTTCCCCAATAAAAGCCCTATCCCTAGCATTCTCTCTCTCTCTCTCTCTCTCTCTCTCTCTCTCTCTCTCTCTCTCTTTCAGTAAAACCTCACTGCCCCCCTGGGGAGCTTGAGGCTGAGGGTTCAAGGAGCCATCCCAGAGCTGGTTTAAAGGTAAAATGGTGTCTGTGTCTTTAATTTAAACTCCCTGAGGATTTTCCCACGTGACCAAAATGTTCACACCATCTGCACTGGCCCTGGACTAAATAGCACCACAAACTCTTCTTGCAATGATAGAATGATCTTATGTAGATCAACTAGGAGTTCCTTTGAGTTTGTTGAGATGAAAAGTGCTTAGAACAGTAACTCACCTAATAAATTCTCAGTACACTTCCCCATCACCTGGTTAAGATCAACATTTCTTATTGTGTACTATATATCCTGAGATAGTGGAACTGTGTGCCTTTCCAGTGGTCTGATGGCTTTCCAATGGCCCTGTTCATAGCCCATGGTCCTCATCCCTGCCACCTGGTCCTTCTCCCACATCCTTGGGCAGTGGTTTGCAGACAGGTGCACACCAGCATCATTTGCAGGTCATCATCTCATTTGACCTCCTTCTTCACCTGAGGCTGCTGGCCTCTCTTCCCTGGCTCCCAGGCACTGCTCATGTGATTTGCTCTCCTGGGCCCTTCTCCACATTGACAGAAGGGAGCTGAGCCATTGTGGTTGGATGGTAAACACCAGAACATATTTACAGTCCTGCAGAACTTCTAGCACCAGGAAGAGTGCAGGCTCTGCAGCCAGCTGCCTGGGTGCTGGCTCAGCTCCTGCTGCAGTTCTGCCCTGGGCAAGTCCACTGCACTAGCCCTACCTGCCTTCCTCTGTCAAGACTGACTCCTGTGTGGAGATATGTTGGCATGTGGTCTTAATGATCTACTAAGGAACAGGCTTAGAATTACTTGGTATGTAATAAGCAGTCAAAACTAAAAATTTTAACTCATCTTTTCTTAATATTCCTCATTAGGAGCTCTAGATCTTGCAATAGTAAAATTAATGGAAGCTAGCTGGGTTCAAATTCTGACTGAATGACTCATTTGGAGCATATTATTAAACTAAGATCAGCCTGTTAGGCTATAGGATTAATACTACCTACTTCATAACACAGAGTTGTTACAGAAGTAAATAAAATAAATGGAATTAAGCACTTTGTATAAGGCCCAGCATGTAAAAAATAAGAATTTCTAAACTTCAGTGCAGGGTTTTTAGACCTTATGATTACTGATACCAGATTTAAGATCAAAGATATCATATAGTACCCTATTTTCATATATTAATTGGAATTTAGCTCTACTAGTATCTAGAACTGCAGTAGCAAGAAGTAATTTTTTAAATCAGTGTTTATGAACTCTTACAACAAAAATATATTAGAAAAAATTGAGTGAAATATAGTTAAAAAAGTATATTCACATATGTATATTCACTAAAGGCAGACCACAGTCAAAAAAAGTTAGAAAGTTCCTTATGAATATCAAAAGTCTAGTTTGACCCCTGTTGAGCAGTTAGTCAAGAAAGAACTTTCACTGTGTTAACACACCCCTCACTTGGATTTGTTTCATGGAAGAATTTCCAGTCTGTTATTTCAGTGCTGTGTTATTATGCACTAGATGAACTAGTTTTCCTGGTTGGTTTTCTATTTGTAACATTCAATTGATAATCAACCCAGATTTGTATACAAGAGTTGGGACTTTTAAACTCATTACGATGCTTTTTTGTATATACACAGCAAACAGGCTATTTTCCAAATGATGTTATTTTGCCAACATCATGAATGAGATGCTGCTGATTTGACTGGCTTGTTAAGAAGGTCCTTATTTTGGTTTCAGGATTCCTCTTGTAGGTCACAATTTGCTAAGTGGTTTTTTTTTTTAAACATGTATGGTGTTTAATTTTATTGACTATTCTTTAACACATCCACAATACCAGTATCATGATGTGATGCTTCCTTTTTATCAGTGTGTCCAATAGACCTTTCTGCCATGACAGAAATGTACAGAATATGCACTGCACTGTCAGGTATGATAGCCACCAGCCCATGTGGTTACTAAGCTCTTGAAATAAGTGGTGGTACTGAGATACTGAAATTTGATTTTGTAGAATGTTAATTAATTTAAATAGTCATACAAGGGTTTTGGTTCCTGTATTGAATGACTAATATGTAGGTTAGCAGAAGACATTTTAATTGGTGTTCATTATAATTTTTTCCTGATCTTTTTGCTTACCTGCCTTCCTTTCTTTGATCCTTCCTTCCATTCCTTTTCCTCCCTCTCTCCCTCACTTTTCCCTTTGCCTTTCTCCCTTTCTCTTCTTCCCTCCTTCCTTCCTTCCTTCCTTCCCTCCTTCCTTCCTTCCATCCTTCCTTCCCTCCTTCCTTCCTTCCTTCCTTCCTTCCTTCCTTCCTTCCTTCCTTCCTTCCTTCCTTCCTTCCTTCCCTCCCTCCCTCCCTCCTTCCTTCCTTCCTTCCTTCCTTCCTTCCTTCCTTCCTTCCTTCCTTCCTTCCTTCTCTCTAGCACTGGAGCTCAATCCCAGGGCCTTAGCATGCAAGGAAAGTGCTCTACCACTGAAACACATCCCAGCCTTCAGGAGAGTTTTCAATTAAAGGCTCCTGAAAGAAAGCTCGGTGCACAAATATGATAATTACAATTTTAGGAATGGGAGGTCCATGCCTTTAATCTCAGAGGCTTGGGAGTGTGAGGCGGGAGAATCATAAGCTCAAAGCCAGTCTCAAAAAATTAGTGAGATCCTATCTGAAAAAATAAGATCTCTGAATGTGACTCAGTGGTTAAGCTCCCCAGGGTTCACTCTGCAGTTCCAAGGGGAAGATAAGAATTTTACAAATGGGAAATAACATTTTTGAAATAATACAAGTTACATAATTTTAGCTTCAATTTAAAAGTTTACTCCTATTCTCAGACTTTATTTACAGGACATTCTGCTATTTTTTTCTTGAAAACATGGTACTTAAACAAATCTGACTTTTTCAAATGTGAAAATAGAATCCACTGAGAGTTAGCTGCCAATTCTTGATAGTATTTATTTGTAAGTTCCACAAATAAAGGTTTTTTGTTTGTTTTTAGTACTGGAAATTGAAGGCAGAGCCTTGCACATGTTAGGCAAGCACTTAACTGTGAGCTTTATTCCAGCTCATTAAGTGTGTTTAATGATTGTCTTCTCTCTGTTATCTAGCATAGTGATGGTATATAGTAAATTGTCATTAAATGTTTGTTTAATTATTATAATTAAATATCAACCACCTAAAGCTTCAAACTACACAACAGTCCTTAAATCTTGCAATCCAATAGTGACATCAGTTCATTTTAGCAGCGAGAAAGAGATGGGATCCAGGGCCACAGTGCAGTGATCCCTGGCTGGTAGCTGAAACCTCAGGATGCAAGCTGCATCAGCACAGTGCACTGCCATGTGTATGGACACATATTTGGAAACAGCCCAACTAGAATCAAGGTCTATTTATCCTACAGTCTTAGGTTCAGAGTTAGAAAGGACTTTCCACATGATTTAAACCAACATTCTTTCCCCAGAAGGATTTCTCTTTACAGTGTAACGTTGCTATGGTCTGAATATGTTCTTCCCAAATGTACATGTTGTGACAATCACCATTGTGACAGCAGCAAAAGGGACAATGAGACTTACTATACTCTCAAAATCAACTTAAATTATTTCTCAATTCTAATGATATATAGATTTTCACTGGTTGATAGTACAGGTAGAAAAAGTATGGAATGTGATTTAGAAGTCAAAACATGTGATTAGGTCATGGGGCTCTATATTTTTTAACAGAATGAATGCCCTTATATAAGAGGCTTCATACGTCATTCACATCCCTGTCCCTGCTTCTGCTTTCTGTCATCCAATGACGCAGCAATACACACCATCTTGGACAATGTGAATATACTTAGTGTGACTTAAGTGTACACTTCAAAATGGTCTAAATGGCAAATTGTAAGTGTATTTTACAGTAAAAACATCGAAAGATGCATTTTCTATTGTTCAGTGTTTCCTGCTATTATTTAGTGATCACATTCATTAAGAGCACTAACTAACCAGGCACATTGGCTCATGCCTGTAATCCCATTGGGAGGCTGAGGCAGGAGAATTGCAAGTTCAAAGTCAGCCTCAGCAAAAGCAAAAGCAAGGTGCTAAAAAATTTAGTGAGACCGTGCTCTAAATATAAAACAAAATAGGGTTGTGGATGTGGCTCTCTGGTACCCAAAAAAAAGAAGCACTAATCAAAATTTCACAACTCTGTATTTGAGATTCAATTCTGCTTGCTGCATCTCTGAAAACTAAAGGCATGTCACTCAGCTAAGCCTCAGTTTCCTCATGTGTAACACAGGAATTATAAAATGCTTACTTACCCATTAGAGGTTGCTGTGAAATTTCAACTCGGTAAAGTGTAAATACACAAAGAAAGCTCAATAAATGTTAGATCTGATTTGATTTTTAAGTTTTCAAACCAATTTTATTTTTGTACTTTGTATAAGGAAGGCTACAAAATGTCTTTACCATTAAAAAGGCCATTTGCTCATTTCTACTCAGTCCTTAATGTTATGGAGAACTATAAGACAACATGCCCTAAAACCCATTTCATATCATAGTCAAGTGATGAGCCCATGTGTTGACCACTGGGTCAATAGTTAATAATCTTAAAGTATCATACTCCAAGAGGCAACAATTTCAGAGAAGCCAAAATAACTTATTGTACTTGAAATAATTTACATATAATAATGTGTGTATAAACCTGTACATATAATTTTTATCAAGTATAATATGATCATACAAAAACATTGACTCACAATATAGTTCACACATACCAAAGAAGGCTATTTTATTTTTGTCCCTTTTACATCATATTTTAGGCAAGATGATGAAACCCAGAAAATAACAGGAATGGACTAGTTTCTAAAAACTGGGTATTTTATAAGTGAAACACATTCAGTCATCTACATCTCTCAAATTGCAAACAATGTGACTTACTGTACTCTCAAAATGAACTTAAATAAATTATTGCTCAATTCTAATGACATATACGTTTTCACTGGTTGATAGTCCAGGTAGAGAAAGTATGCAACGTGATTTATTAGTCAAAACATTTCATACAAAAGGATTTTTTTGGGGGGGTACTGGAAATTGAACTAAGGGACACTCAACTATTGAGCCGCATCCCCGGTGTTATTCTGAATTTTATTTAAAGAAATGGTTGCTAAGAGATTTGCCATTGCTAAGGCTGGCTTTCTATTTGAAATACACCTGTCTCAGCCTCCCAAACTATTGGGATTAGAGGCATACATCCAAAGGAATGGTTTTAACCAAACCTTCATAATGTCAAGAGAAAATGCATTGAAATTAAAAGTATCTGAAGCAAGCGTTTTTAAAGACCATTTTAAAAAATACAAAAAAGGTTAAAAATGTCATAAAATAAAAATTTATACTGATAAAGTTAAGAGGTTAAAAACTATCAAATGTATTAAAATCATCTAAAGTCAAATAAAATATATTTTATGTATATAATTTAAATTATAATATTATATAAATATATTATATAAATATATAATACATATATAATACAAATTAAAAACAATATAATTATATAACATTCTAATTTATATTATATTATATATAATACATTTATTTTATCATATATAATAAAATAAAAATATATAAATTATACATATTTTATGTATATTAATATATAAACGTATTATATATTAATGATAATATATTATATATAATTTATATAATATATTTACATAACATACTTATATATTTATATATAAATTATATATATTAATATATAAATAGATAAATAAATATTATATAAATTATATATATTACATATCAAAATGTTTATGATTCATATTGTTTTATTTAATATAAATTATATATAATATATGAAATACATATGTATTATAAACACATAATAAAATAATATATAAACTTAATATATAAATATTATTTTATTATATATAACATTTATTATATATCATATAATATATTTAGATTTATATTAATTTATATTATATTGCATTCATTGTAATGTAATTATATAATAATATAATTTCTATATTAATATGATAATAATTCAATTATTATATTAGTATAATTTATATTTATATAATATATAAACATAAGGATTATAGTATAATTATATATTAACAACTTATAATATATCATATAGATATATGTAAATCTATAATATGTAGTATATAATATATAAATATATTATAATTTAAATTATATAGTTTAGTTATTTGGCTTTAGATGGTTTTAATGCTTCTGATAGTGTTTTATCCCTTAGCTTTATCTGTACAAATTTTTATTTTATGACAGTTCCAAACTTTTAGTATTTTTTTTTAAATAACAAACACTTATTGGTGTAACTTATGGTAGAAAATAGTTCCTACACCAGATTTGCATGACCCAATCATTAAATAGAACATTTATGAGGTGAACACACATCCTGACCCACATTTTTATATCCAGTTTTTTAAGATAGCCAATTCCTCCTCTCTCTCTCTTCCCCAAAACATGTGAGCAACTTCCAATGGAAAGCGGTAAACAGCCACTCGGGCTATAGCATTTTCAACTCCACTTTGAGGTGAAGATTCCAATTACATTGGAGACTTAACTTCTCTCAGTTCTCTCCTAAGGAAAGTTCTGAGTCTAGGATTTACAATATTACAGCACTAGCAGATCAGTGTCTTCAACTCGTCTCTTTCTGCTGTATCCTCTTCACCAGTTGGGGGAGGGCCTCCACTTTCATTGAGTTTGCTGATAATTGGCTGAACAATTTCTTCTAGTTCTTTCTTTTTAGTTTTGAAGTCTTTAATGTCAGCTTCTTGGTGGTTTCCAGCCATTCAATCTTTTCCTCTACAGCTTTTTCCATGGTCTCCTTATCTTCAGAGGAAAGTTTGCTTCCCAACTTTTCTTTATCTCCAATCTCATACTTTAGAGAGTAGGCATAGCTTTCCAGCTCATTCCTAGTATCAATGCACTCCTTGAGTCTTTTGTCTTCCTCAGCAAACTTCTCACCATCATTAACCATCTTTTCAATTTCTTCAGGTGTCAGGCAATTTTGGTCATTGGTAATTGTCATCTTATTTTTGTTCTCTGTACCTTTATCTTCAGCTGTCGCCCAAAGAATAACATTCACATGTATCTCAAAAGTGACTTCAATCTGGGGGACCCCACAGGAGGAATTCCAGTGAGATCAAATGTACCCAGAAGGTGATGGTCTTTTTTTCAGGGTCCTTTACCTTCATAGACCTTGATTGGAACAGTAGGTTGATTATGAGAAGCTATAGAAAAGATCTGAGACTCTAGGTGGGTACCACAGTGTTTCTTGGTATCAGTTTGGTCATGACTCCTCCCACAGTATCAGTACCAAATGTCAGGGGCAGACATCAAGCAGTACTAGGTCACCTGTATCTTGATCATCAGAGAGTACACCAGCCTGGACAGTGTCACCATATGCAACAGCCTCCTCTGGGTTTATGCCACAGGATAGATCCTTGCCATTGAAGAACTCTTAACAAGTTGTTGAATCTTTGGAATTTGAGTAGAGCCACCAAGAAGAACAATCTCATCAATATCAGACTTCTTCAGGTCAGAATCCTCCAGTACTTTCTGAACAGGCTTCATGGTAGACCAGAACAGGTCCATGTTTTCTCTTCAAATTTTGCCTAAGTCAGGGTTTCAGAAAAGTCTTCTCCTTCATAGAAGGACTCAATTTTCATTCTTGCTTAATGTTGAGCAGACAGGGCGCACGTGGCCTTTTCCACTTCATGCTGGAGTTTCTGCACAGCTCTGTTTTCTTTCCTAACATATTTGCCAGTCTTCTTTTTGTACAGCCCGATGAAATGTTCCATAACACGCTGGTCAAAGTCTTCTCCACCCCGATGAGTATCTCTATTGGTGGCCATGACTTTGAAGACATCAAATTGTCAATGGGGAGAAGAGACACATAGAAGGTTCCACCACCCAGATCAAACACCAGGATGTTCTTCTCTACCTCCCTGTTATCCAGGCCATAAGCAATAGCAGCTGCTGTAGGCTCATTGATGATCCTCATAACATTCAGGCCAGCAAGAGTTCCAGCATCTTTGGTTGCTTGCCACTGGCATCATTAAAATGGACTGGTATAGTACCACTGCATGGGTAAACTTCTTTCCCAAATAAGCCTCTGCATTCTCTTTCATTTTAGTGAAAATCATGGCAGAATTTCTTCTGGAGCAAAGGTCTTAGTTTGCCCACCTCCAATATCAACCTGAATGTATGGTTTAGGTTTCTCTTCAAACACTTTGAAAGGCAAGAACTTGATCTTTTGCTACACAGAAGGGTCATTCCCAGTACTGCCAATGAGCCACTGGGCATCGAAGACCGTGTTCTCAGGATTGGAGGTGAGCTGCTTCTTGACTGTATCGCGGATCAGATGTTCTTCTTCAGGGGTGAAGGCCACATAAGACGGCCTGATGTGGTTGCCCTGATTCTTGGAGATGATCTCCAGTGGCCATTCTTGAACACCCCCACGAAGGAGTAAGTGGTCCCCAGGTTGAGGCCGACCAGGGTACCCATGTCCTTTTCTTGTCTTCCTCCTCAGCCGTGCTGCACAGAGCAGCAGCAGAACTGCGGCCACCAGAGAGAGCTTCATCTTGCCCTAGCTGTTGCCCACTTGCTCTCCTCAGCAGAAAGCCAGAAGTCGCAGGCAATCCAGGAACAGGCCACAGCTGAGCGCAGAAAGGTTACAGGTCTCTTACGCTCAAGATGCCTCAACTCTGTCTGTCTGTGTTCTCTCTGCCAATGTCTCAAACTTTTTAGTATTGAATTGCATTTTCTTTCTACAATTTTGTTAATTACCATATGTAAAAATTAACAAGTAGAATGCTAGTAAACACAGATTCACAAGCTTTTACGCCACTATGTAAATATTAACAAAGTTAAGTAAATTGCCAATGCTTCCATACATACTATAACAACACAAGTGTTCAAAGATGCACTAGAACATTATGTAGGAAAAAAATATATTCATACCCAATCAAGATTTTTCAGGCACTTGCATTCAGAAGCATTTTATGAATCAGCACAAGGTTTGCTCCAAAATAAAGCTCATTTTTCCCTACTGCCCCTATTTGTTGAGAACAATATTATACATTAAAGATGCATTTACATGAAACATTTTATAGAGAAAATTATTTTAAATTTAAAATTATAATACTTATTTTATGCATAACTTCAAAAACACAGAATTTAAAGACAATACCAGTGAGCACTCTCATTCTATATGACTAAAACACTACCATTCTATATGACTAGCAAAGACAATACAAGGCCAAAAGGCAAAATATACACTTTGGCAATCCTATACAAAAGAGGTTCTGTTACAATATTCTATCATAAAATAAACAAAATGCATAAAAATGAAACAAGAAAAAGAAAAACTGAATTTTGACAACTACACAAACTGTGGCATTTCAAATTCAAGGTCTTGTAACTCTTGCATTTGTTTGAGCCTGAGTCCCTGGCACATTGGATTCAGGTCAGGTAGGCCGATCTCCTCAGAGTTCTCTTTAGGCTCAGCAGCTGGCTTCAAAGCATAAGCGGATGTGCTGTCTGCCTCTGGGACAGATTTCTCCACATGACTCAGGGGAGGAAGAGCTGTGCTAGGAGGCACTGCTGCTGAAGGTGAAGCTGGTCTCTCCTCAGTCCCCCTGACTTTGCTGGTCGGGGTGGGTGGTTTGTAAAATGTTGTCCCAAGATGGGGCTGCAGTATTCTGGGTGCTCTTGCAGGAGCAAGACTGTGAGAATGAGAGGACAGTCTCACTGGTGCCTCTCTTGCTGCACTGGCTGGCGTGTTGGGCTGTGTGGCACCGTTGGAATGGTCACCACTAACCTTAATGCTCATTGTCACTTTTTCCTGGAGTACACTTGGCACAATCACTGCACTCGTGCCAGTTAAGTTCTTTGGTTCACATTGTTGTCCCTGAGTTGTTTGTGGAATCTGCTGATCAAAACCATTAATTTGGGAGCCCAAACTAGTAGGGGTATCTTTTCTATTAAGTCCTCCAAAGGTAAGATTCTGGCCAAACTTGTCTGAATTGACAATTCCCACATTTCTGCTGTTTTTCTCATTAGGGGAGCTTGCAAGATGGAACCTATCTACAGGCAAACAGCAACATCTGATCTTGGGGCTTGGCATAGGCCTCTGTATATCATTTGTTGTCACATCAGATTTCAGACTAAGTGGTTTCATGGTTTTACACATATTGTCCATCTTTTGTGATGATGATTCAAGTTCTTTGTAACCTGGAAAAGAAGAGATTGTTTTTAACTTCAAGAAGCTTGGTGAATAAGGAAGTGTGGTTATTTGTGAATGGGCATTCTCTCAAACAACAGAGTCTTACATATTTTTTCCAACATTAGTTTCTCAGTCATCTATGCAGAGGAATTAAAAATCCATACAATATTAAAGGCACATTTTTAATTAAAGCATTCCTTTTTAAGATTTATCTTAATAAAACAAATAGTCATAAAGAAAATAAAATTAAAAAAACACTTCCTGTAGTAACTTGTTTTAATATACTACCCATGAATGAATATTTTCTGTGTTAAGCCTTTCCTGATTTCAACAGTCAGACAATGGTAACTCTAGAAGAGTAACACTATTCTGCACACCAACAAACGCCATGTCCTGAATCCCAAGGACTTTGCCTGTCACTTAATCTGCTTTCCAGCTACATTCTGTCCATACTGAGGGCAACACACCAGAGAGGACTTGGATGCTCTTTCAGCTGATCCACTAATACAGTCCTGCAGAACTTCTAGCACCACTTCTAGCTGCCTGGGTGCTGGCTCAGCTCCAGCTCCATTTCTGCCCTGGGCAAGCCTAGTGCACTAGCCCTACTTGCCTTCTTCTGTCAAGACAACTCCTATGTGGAGATATGTTGGCATGTGGTGTTAATGATCTTCTAAAGAAAAGGCTCAGAATTACCTAGTATGTAATGAAAATGTCAAATATTTTAAAATTATTTATTGTTATTACTATACCTACCTGGGAATCCAATTTCATTGGACAGCGAAACAAGGTTACATTTATGAATGAGAGAGGATGAGGTTCAAACCCTGAATCAACAATAATTTAGGGACATGACCCTTGGCATTATTTACCTTCCTCAGACTGTTAGCTATGGCTTAAAGAAGGCCAAGGATCATAGCACAGAAGTGCTAATAAGATCAAATCATATAAATGGAATCAGTGAGTCCAGTGCTTTTCTTTGCAGAGAGGTAATGGACTGTCTTTGTTTTCAGACTTTCTCAGGCTACACTCATTGATATTTCATTAATTTTATATATCAAATTTAACATTTATGGCTATATATTAAAAAATTCGGATTTAGATCTACTAAAGCAGTAATGAATGAAAGGTTTTCAACCCCCTTACCAGAAACCATTCACTGAAATAAAGCAATCAATAAACAGTGAACAAAAAGACTGGAGCCGAGAAAATGGAAGACATGTGTGCTTAATGTGCTAAAGTTAGGCCACAGGTAAAGGGACATCAAAAAACTTTAGGAGTCTATTTTTTTGAGTTTCAGGAGTCCAGCTTTTTTCTGTTTTGACTTTAATTGATGACAAAGAAGTAAAGGTGAAAACAAATCTCAGAAAGAGAACAAAAATAATTTATGAATTTCAAGATATCTTTTTACAAGAAAGAAACAAAGGATGATATTCATTTAAATGACATTCATTAAACTTTCTCCATGGCTAGAAAACTTAACTAATAAAACCTTGAAGTTTGAACTTACCTCAAATTAATACACCTTGTTTTTTTTTAAAGGATGAGTATTGTAGATGGACACAATATTTTATCTTTATTTATTTGTTTTATATGGTACTGAGGATCCAACTCATGGCCTCACACATGCCAAGGCAAGCGTTTTACCACTGAGCTACAAGTCCAACCCTCACCTTGGTTTTTCATCACGACTTCTTGGCAAAGTTTGAAATATGCAAAATATATGGTACATGACCACTCACCAATGAGACATGCATCCCATTTTTCCAATGCATTTTGCTTGCATTCTGATTCCTCAAATGATGTAGCCAATTCATAATTGTTAATTTCGATATCTGCAGTGTGGATATCCTATTGATACAAGAAAAATTTTAAACTAAATGCAAAACACATCTCAAAAACAAACAGTTCAAAGACTATTAACTTGTTAACATATACATCACATATTTAATCCAATTCTGTAATGGTCAAAACTCACTTGCTTTGTAGAAAAATATTGTGACTTTGTGGAATGTTCTGTTGATATTACCTGTTTGGAAGGAGGGCTTTTATCCACACAAGGTGCAACAACGTCAGTACTGGATGAAATATTTTGTGGCTCTAAGGACCCATCGAAGATCATCTGTGCATTGGTAATTAGAAACTCTACTAACAGGGCCTGATTGGCATATGCAGCAATAGAGGAGGAGATGGTACCAGGAGTGGTTGTAGGCCTGGGCCTCATCACACAGGGTCCAAATACCACCCCCAAGTTTTTTGAGTTCATCAGGTTTTCTTCGGAGTGGTCTACAACCCTGAAAGGAAGAACACATAAAGTGTATGAGATTTGCCTAATAGATGTCCTTAATGGTAGTTTCCTATGACTTGAGAAGGGTGGAGAAAACTCGGGCTATAGAAGACTACAAAACGTTTGTCAAGGGTCAAGGTTGGTGCGTCTAGGGAAAGAATCCTTTGTTTCATTATGATACTTACCACACACCAAACTGAGTTTCAGAGTACTATTTTAGGATAAAATGCATGTAAGTCGAAGGAACTACTGAACTCAGTAGCAGAAGGAAGAAAAACACCTCTAAAAATTTAACCATCTTTGTATGTGGGATATATTCCCCGTTTCTTATACTGGAATCAGAAACATCACTGTCAATTTCTCTGTCACTGCCAGTTAGTTTTCTTTTTTAAAAAAATAATTTTTACGTAGAGATGGACACAATACCTTTATTTTATTTATTTATTTTTATGCAGTGCTGAGTATCAAACCCAGTGTCTCCCATGTGCTAGGCAAGTGTTCTCTCACTAGCCACACTCCCAGCTGCCCACAGCTAGTTTTCTAGCTTAAATGATTCTCTCTCCTGAACATCTCTCTGTTCCATTGCCACTATCAATGTTCTGGTTTTACTTCAAACACTCTCAGCTTGTTATTTCTATGACTATCTAAGGAAATCTGTCTCTGCCTGGTTTAGCTATCAGGATGATACTAGATTCATCTATGGGTAATATATCAC
Organism: Ictidomys tridecemlineatus; assembly: GCF_052094955.1. Lineage (NCBI taxonomy): Eukaryota > Metazoa > Chordata > Mammalia > Rodentia > Sciuridae > Ictidomys > Ictidomys tridecemlineatus. Next base: position 123,993,645 of record NC_135487.1, on the reverse strand, counting down.
AGCTTTTTATATATATAGTGAATGGGGTAGTTTTGCTATTTGTTTTTCAGAGGATTCATCACTGATGTATAGAAATGCATTTGATTTATGGGTATTAATTTTGTATCCTTCTACTTTGCCAAATTCATTTATTATTCTAAGTTTTCTGGTGGAGTTTTTTGGATCCTCCAAGTGTAAAATTATTTTGTTGGCAAAGAATGATAATTTGAGTTCTTCTTTTCCTATTTGTAGTCCCTTGAATTTCTTTCATCTAATTGCTCTGGCTAAAGTGGCAAGGATTATGTTGAACAATTTTTAGATGGAATACTTCCAATTTTTCTTCATTTAGAATGATGTTAGCCTTAGGTTTAGCAGAAAGAGCTTTTACTATGTTGAGGTATATTCCTACTACCCCTAGTTTTTCTAATGTTTTGAACATGAAAAGGTACTGTATTTTGTCAAATGCTTTCTCTCCATCAATTGATGTAATCATAGGATTCTTCTATTTAAGTTTATTGATGTGATGAATTAAATTTATTGATTTCTGTTTGTCGAACCCATCTTGCATCCCTGGAGTACACAACTTGATCCTGGAGCATTGTTTTTTTTCATATGTTTTTGTATGTGATTTGCCAGAATTTTATTGAGAATTTTTGCATCTATGTTCTTCGGGGATATGGGTCTCAAATTTTCTTTCCTTGATGTGTCTCTGGCTGGATTGGTTATCAGGGTGATACTAGATTCACAGAATGAGTTTGGAAGAGCTTCCTCCTTTTCTATTTCATGGAATAATTTGAAGCCCTTCAAGATATGAAGAGTTTAAAAAAACTGTGGTATATATACACAATGGACTATTAGCTTTACAAGAGAATAAAATAATGGCATTTACAGGTAAATGGAAGGAGTACATGAATATCATGAAGTAAGTCAATCCCCCAAAATCAAAGGCCAAGATTCTCTCTGATAAATAAATATTGATTCATAAATGGGTCTCTGGTGGTGGAGGAACATTAATTGGGCTCAAGAGAGGAAAGGAAAGGAGGGGTATGGGTTGTGAATGATGGTGGAATGAGACGAACATCATTACCCTAAGTTCATGTATGATGGCACATGTGGTATGACTCTACATCATGTACAGAGAAATGAAAATTTGCGCTCCATTTGTGTACGATGGATTGAAAAGCATTCTGCTGTCATTTATAACTGATTTGAACTAATAAATTTTTTTAAATTTTTATTTAATTTATTTATTTGTATGTGGGGCTGCTGTTCGAACCCAGGACCTTGCACATGCTCTACTGCTGAGCTACAATTCCAGCCACAGAAAATAAATTTAAAAAAACTAAAAAAGGAGATCTTAATTGCTGTGAGAAAGGTGTAGCAGGCAAATCTGAATATGTGAAATTCCTGATTCCAAGTTCTTTAGTGGGTATAGAAACTACATGGTCAACTCATCTGCCAGGTCCGTAAGATTTTTTATCAAGTCTCTAGGAAGGATAGCACAGTTCCTGCTACTGCTTGCTATATTGTAGCCTAATGAAATCAGATTTTTCAAATGCAAAATGCTTTCTTGTGTCTCAATGTCTGTTTCTCTCTCCTCGTATGCTCTTCTGCACATTCTCTACCAAATCATCCCGCAGTTCTTAAAGTTGAACTCAAGGGCATTTGCCTCTTCTGCTCTGTCTCTATCCCCAAAACTTCCTCTGCATACCTACAAGCTGTGCACAGCTACCAGAAAAAGGAGGATGGTGAACTGTGGTTATGTACAGATCTGTACCCCAAGAGGATAAGCCCACAAATAGCAGAAAACCTATGTTTCCATCCTAGTTTCACCAGCCAGAGCCTGGCACACAGGAAGCATCTGAGGGAACCATGTTTGCTGCATGAACATATAATCAATGTATCCCTCTCTCAACACATAATAAGAACATCCTAAAAATCATTTTGAAAATCATAACACAACAATATAAATGTACTGAATAGTATTACCCTGTTCAATTAAAAATGGCTAAGATAGTATAAAAATTCTTACCTCTTAAGATGGATGATAAGGTAACGTAGAGTGTTAAAATTGGACGGTGGCAATTTTCTTAGAAGGTCCTTGGTTTTGAGAATAATTTGGTTGATTTCCATACACATATTTGGAGATGTGTTGTCTTCAGAGTTGTCCCTTTTGGTGTCCTGCTCTTGGTTAAAATGTTGGATGATATTTGCAAGCTCCATAAATTCACGGTACCATTGGAATAAAACCAATGGCTCTGGTAGCTAAAGAAAGAAAATTATATTAAAAATACCTTTGGGCTGAGGTTGTGGCTCAGAGGTAGAGTGTTTGCCTAGCACATGCGGGGACCTGGGTTTGATCCTCTGCACCACATAAAAATTAATAAATAAAATAAAGGTATTGCATCCCGCTACAACCAAAAAATAAATATTTTGAAAAAATCTTCTGCCTGTTTTCTTTGTTAAAGTCAAGTATAAGTGAGAGTTACTCAATTAATTTTATGTCCCTTTAGATTAACAAAATCTAAAGTCAATCTGTATTTATTGATATCTTTTTCAGTACTGGAGATTGAACCTAGGACCTCAAGCATGCTATGCAAGCACTCTAGTACTGAGCTTCATCCCTGCCCATAAAATAAAAAATATATGTTTGGTAGAGTAGTGACTTAGAAAGCAAATCAAAATCTTGACTATAAATTATATTTATGTTAATAACAAATTAATAGATAATGAGTGAAATTCTAAACTTTCAATGAAGTTTAAGCTTTAAGCTTCATCATGGGATTTTAAAACTCTTCATCTCTATCCTAAACACATTATATTCACATCTGCCCCCCAAATAGCATAATCTTCAGCTGTTTTACTGGAACAAACATAGAATCGTGAACAAAATCTATAAAATGAATCAGAAACCCATGGATTTTATGAGTAAGGGGTAAAAATATCAAAGTGCTAAAGAGCATAGATTTTACTTGGGAAGAATGAAGATTAGCACAAGATAATATGACCTACAAAAACATACTGTCAACATCTCATGAAACTTTAAAACAGGCTGATTTGCCATGAATAGATCAAAAAAAGAAGTTCTTACAACAAATATCCACTGCCATAATGAATGTCAATGTTTCTACTGATCTACAATAGAAAATTCAGTGAACTGTTAGCTACCTGATGTCCTATAATATCTGTGGGGAGTGAAGGTGTTGCCCTGTGATCAGTTTCTATCTTCACCACTCTGGGATCTGAAGCAAGTCACTTCACCTCTTGGAGCTTTAGGTCAATGAGTCAGATAAAGGCTACTCTCTAACACTATTGCAAGAATTGAGCACACTTTCCAAATGAAAGTCTTAGACATACAAAATTCCTCAACAGAATGCAAGTTTATTGTATTAGACCCAATTCATCTCCTCTCCCTAACTGACTAAACAAGATTAAGGATGACACATTATGAGACTTCCAGTCATTCAAAGGTATCCACCTTCATTTCTCAGTTGAGGGGTCTGTAGAATGTGATTAAAGGGTTATCAATGGTTTCCTGGGCTAACTTTGTAGATCAAGCAATGTATACTTAATTTCTTTCCCTCCTGCAATTCCACTTAACTACAGTAGGCTCATAAGGACTAGGAAAATAGAGAAAACAAAAAGCAACAATTCACAAGTAGAAGAGCAGATGAATAAGTCCTGATGCAGCATTTCCAAGAGAACTGACCCTTTGTCACTCAACATGTTTTTCAGAATCCTAAAGGGACATGGACAATCATTACCAGGTCCTCTGATCTTGGGTTAGGTTGCAGGTGGGCCAGCTGAGAAAGCTTAGCTCTCTATAGAATCCTATCTCCACTTTATGTACTAGGGCAATCTCCTTCCTAAAGCTCTAAACATTTTTTCTCTGGGCAATGGGATACAGAGGCTCTCTGAATCGAGGCATTGCCAAACATAAGGAACAGAGGTAACTGTCTTCCAATGGGGATATGTTGGCTATATACACACTGAAAGCACAGATCCTACAGTCTTAGTAACCCTGGCTCCCACAGTATTGGTACTGTATCTCTAGGCAAGGAAAAAACAAAACCTTTCCTAGGGGACAAGAGCTATGGCTCATGGTAGTGCACTCATCTGGCATGTGTGAGGCACTAGGTTTGATCCTCAGCCCCACATAAAAATAAATAAATTAATTAAAAGTATCGTGTCCATCTACAATTAAAAAAAATGCCTTCCCAAGAAGATCACACCAGTCCCAGAAAAGGGAACTAGACATGTAACTAGGCACATACCAAACAGTCCATCTAGACCACTTTATAGTAAAGTTCAAAGTTTTAAAAAAGCCTTGATGTGTTCAAGTGCTTCCAAAGTGATTTCAAGTCCAAACTCTAATATATCTAGGCACCATGAAAGACAAAAATCAAAATGAGTAGAAAAAGAACAAATTGAAGGTGTAAAATGATGCTATCGATATGCTGTCAACTAGTCAGATATGAAGAGCACTGGAAATGTAGCTGATCTAAATTGAGATGTGCACTAAATGAAAAATAGACACCAGATTTCAAAGAAGAAGAGCTGCAATGCAAATAAATAAATAAACAAAATACCTCATAATTTGAAAAACTAGATATTCAAAATGTTCAATGATATAGTAAAATTCACTTCACTTTATTTTTAATTTTTATGTTGCTATAGAAAATTTAATGTTATATATGAGGGTCACATTGTATTTCTACAGAGGTTAGAGGCCAAATAGAGAAAAGAACCCTTAATGAGAAAAATCTATGAATATCCACAATAAAAGAGCATCATATAATCATTTAAAAAATGTTATCAAAAGAATAGAAAATCAGACTTCTTGAATATTAAAACATGATCTCAGAAATGGAATAATTTACTTATTGAGGAAGAAAAAGACAAGGAACTGTCTTAGAAAGTTTTTGAAGAAAAAAAGAGCAATAAAGAAACGGTAAGGGAATTGGAGAACATGTATGCTTGCCAAGCAATTGCAAGACCCTGAATTTTTAATCCCCATGTGTGCAAATAACAAATTTATAAATATTTATATACGTGTTTGTGTATGTGCACACACACACATCTCCAAACAGGAGCTTCAAGTGCAAATTACGAAGACAGATGGTGGGTGGGAGAATGGCAATAAAAATCAAGAAAAGTTCCAAGAACTAAAGCGCTCACAACTGACAGAGCTCATGGAGTGGCCAGAATACTGGATGGAAATATATCCACATCAAAGTACATCATTATAAAATCTTAGAATAATGAGGGGGGTGATGCCATAGTCTATACCAATGAAAAATATGAAATATAAAATATTTTTGCTGTTTGCATTTGATGGTAGGTTTAGAATAAAACTTTAACCTTTTGAATGTAATATTTTAACACTTCACAGATGTCATGTGACGAAAATTGGGACAGATCTACTAAATGCCTTCCGGCTTCCAGAGCTTGACACAGAATTGCGATTTTTGCCTTGCTGCCACTGACTCGGTAAATTCCCTTGAAGAGAAAAGAAAAACAGAATGCAATATTTTACTTTAGTACAAAGGGCTAAATACAGACATGTAGACAGAGTTGATGTATCTACTTCAATTTTTATTAGTATTTAAAAATTACAAGTTGAAGTTAAATCAATTAACCTTTTCCAAATAAATGTGAATAAATTTAGTTATTACAAATGGAGAGTGCTGATTTTCTGAAAGTCTCTTTTTCATTAAAACAAATCACAAAGGCATTTATGTTTTTAGAGTTTTAGGAGTAAACAACATACTTGTAAACACAAGGCAGTCTTTTCAATTTCTAAAGTACACATTTTGATGATGAAAGGAATGCCATCTGGCTCCTTTTTGGCAACACAGGACAATTCTTCTCCAAATAAATGCATTTTCCCCTGCAGTTTCTGATGTCCGCAAACGATGGTTAAGTTTGCCATGCATTTTTTATGGCAGACAATAAGACACTACAAGAAAATGATATTTGAAAACTTATTGACTCACCTTAAAATTATTCACAACTAGGAAATTATAGGCAGACTAATAACGACAAAAATAAGTTTAAAAGTACTACTTGTGGTTTGTGAATTGCATTTAACAGCAAAACAAAGTAGAAAACTACAGAAATAAACTGTGGGACTTTATTAAAAATGTATTGGCAAGCCAGGTGTGATGGCATATGCCCATGATTCCAGCTACTTGAGAGTTGAAACAGGAATTTCACAAGTTGAAGGCCAGACCAATCTAGCAAGAACCCATTTCAAAACACAATTTTAAGAAAGGGTGGATGGGCTGGGGATGTGGCTCAAGCGGTAATGCGCTTGCCTGGTGTGCGCAGGGTGATGGGTTCGATCCTCAACACTACATAAAATTAAAAAAAAGATGTTGTGTCCACAGAAAACTGAAAAATAAATATTAAAATTTCTCTCTCTCTCTGTCTCTCTCTCTCTCTCTCTTTCTCTCTTTCTTCTTTCTGTCTCTCTAAAAATATGGCATGTGCAAGACCCTGACAACATATTCATATGTGTGTTTGTGTGTGGACACACACATCTCCAAATAAGTAAAATCTAACAAAAAAGTATATAGCAAAAGAAAAAAATTGTGATTCCAAAAAGATCTTACCTCTTCGCATTTAAAACCTCGAAATATGACAATGCGTTCACAGATTCTACATCTTCCAGGAAATTTCCATCTTCTGAACTTATGGGTGGTAGCTGCTTTTGCCATTAGTGATTGCTGAAATGTTCCAAGGGAGCAGGGTCCTAACAGCAGAAATGTTCGTGTGTAAGAAGGTAAAATGACAAAAACATACACCACATGATATTGTACTTGGAATAATTTTTAGACTTTGAAATTTTCTATATATTACAAAAAGCTATTATTTTGCATTTCTAACATACTTTCAGTAGGTGGAATTGTCTATTCCAAGCTTGGTTCTCTGCCCTCAGGGTGGTGTAGGTAACCAGTGTGAGAAGACTGAAGCTCTCCCTCTCTTGTCTGGGCTTCCCTAATCTTGGTCTCTCTGAGTTGCTCCTGGGTGTTAGCCCCCTCCCCTCTCTTGCTTATCAGGTCTCAGCTGGGGGACCTCAGGCCCTCCACCTTAGGATCGCACCAGGTGGGCAGCGTCCTGGTGGCACTGCGCTCTTGTTCAACTGAGAGCTGATTTTGTGCTGATAGTGTCTATACAGAGTTATCACAGCTGGGGGAGGGGATTTGGAACCCAGGTACCTGTGCAGTCACAGATCTGGCTGGTAACCACACCCACCAAAGATGGTGAGAAAGGTGGAGACAGTCCTTTTCCCAGTCGGGGTGTCTGGTGAGGTGGTGGGAGCTGGGATGTCCTCGAGCTCTGCCTAGAATGTGGTCTGGGGACCTGCGTGGGAGCAGAGCGTCCTCAGGAGTTCTGCCACCCCAATGAGGTGCTGAGTTGGTGTCTCTGCTCCCCCCTTGAGAGTCACGCCTGTGCTCAAACTGTGGGCTTTGGACTCTCACCTGAACAAGGAGGCTCTGAGTTCTGCTTGGTGTTCGCAGCTCTGGTGGATTCTGCGAAAATCTGTTGGATGGAGTCCTGTCACATGCACTGAGATGTTGTGTTCCCTCAAGGCAAGACCCCGCCTGAGCAGGAGAAGCCACCTGATGGCTTTCTCTGATTCAGGCACAGAGCAGCCAGAAACAGGATCTCCTCTACTCTGCCACCTTGGATCCCAGGCAACCGATTTCTGACAGAGATGCCAGAGTAATTCCGTGGACTTTCAATAAATGCTGCTGAAATAAAAGATATCCATAATGAACCTCAACCCTTATTTCAGTCACCTCTAAAATGAACAGGAACCACACATCTAAACATACAACCTAACACTATCCGTCTTTGAATTCAGGGTTATGAAGGGCAGCTGCCTATTTTTATAAATAAAGGATGTTTTGGGAACACAGCCATGTTGTTGTATTGTGTATAATTGCTTTTAAGGATTATTAATTATAATGCAAGTAGAGATAAAAGACTGTTCAGGTGTTGATAATTTTTGAAACTGAGGTTGTATACACAGAGTTCAAATACTGTTTGGCCTACTTCATGCATGTTTGAAATTTCCCATAATAAAAACTTGTTTTGGTTTTTGTAGTCTACCTTCAGATCTACTCTGGGCTATCTCAAGATCATCCCCATAAGCTCCATCACTCTCCTTCTCATTTCTCTGCAGCAAGGCTCAACCAAGCCTAGAGTCCCCTGAATGTCCTGTGCAAGCCAGCCATTCATTCTAACATGCTAAGCACAAATGTATCATCATGGTGGTACTCAATGAATATTAGAGAAATATATTATAAGTAACATTATGGAAGGTTCTGTCTGCATACAACCTGAAGTTGAAATTGAACTTACCCTTCCCTATCACTTCTATAAACATGTTAATTAGCTCCTACTTCTTCCTTTCAAAGGAAGACTATGGGGCTAGAGTGTAGTTCAGTGGTAGAGTGCTTGCCTAGCATGCCTGAAGCCCTGGTTCAATATGGAACACCACAACAAATCAAATAAAAAGGAAGACTGTGACATTTGAAAACTTTCTCAGCAATACAACCTGAAACTTTCTTCAAGAAAAATAAAACTCTTATCAAGGGAGGCATTGTTGCCCAATATCTGCTCTACGAACAAGGTGGCTCATTTCCTCATCACGTAATAATAAAGACAATTAATAAAACACATACTACTTTCCACAGAAAAGACCAAAATGTGCTCCCAACCTTTATCAATCCCCTGGTTTCTTTACACACATGAATTATCTTTATGTGTGTACTCATCACCATGATGAAAGTGAATGGGAAATTAAAAAGAAACAGCAAACCAACTACTCTTCAAAGCTTCAAAGCAGAGCTATTGTCTGTGACTTCTTGTCTCAAATCAAGTGGTTCTGACTTGATTTGAGACACCTGCACATTCTGGCCACCTACAGAGCTCTCTTTTAGATTCCTCAGTGGCTCTGAGCACATGGCTGCACTGTCAAAGCAGTGAGATCCTGGTAGACATTAGAGATAACCAGAAATTCTGTGCAGAGAGCCTCCCCACTTCTGTGCTTATGAAAGTTACCCTTTACTTTGAAGCTCACACAAAAATATCACTTCATTCCCTCCATTGAAAATAATCATTCCTTGGTCTCTAGTTTTTTGCTATTGTATTCTGCCACTCATTAAATGGAAATGTTCTACAGGGACTCTGTCTAGCATAAAGTGAGATCCTGCTAAATTTTCAGAGTGAATGCTGAATCAATTATGATAGAAAGGAATCAAAATCCTTCCAGAATCCCTTCTAAGAATCATCTTTGTTCACTGGTAGTACTAACCCCCTGGGACCAAGAGCAGTTGTAAATGCCCACATTCCTAGGTCAAGGGCTTTTACAGGTGGGAGGTGAAGGCGATGATAATTGAGAGGTTGTTCTATTTTCAGGAGGGTGGAGTGGGCTGGTGTTACTCTACATTCACTGAACAGTGATTTTTCAACTCAGCCAAACTTGAATATCCTGCCAACTTGGGGGGGGTGAAACTTTTCTACCTGGGCACATTGGGCTTTCTTCCAATTCAGTCTGAAAGGTTTTATCAAAATCATGAGACCTGAGCTATAGGTATTGTCAACCTAGTGAGGCTTAAGTGTCACTGTTCCTCCCTTGCACAGTTCTTACAATAAGGTAGCATTTCTAAGTAGGCATTTCTGGAAACTGCTTAAAGAACACACTGGGATGGGGAGGATTTAATTTCAAAGACACACATGTATACATGTATAATGTGCTGTGATTTATTTACTCATCCTGAACACTCATCTTCACATCTAATTTTGAATTCTTTTTCATGAAGAGGGAGACCCCTACACCCAAACTCAATAAGGAGGTGAAGTGAACCAAAGAGGAAAAGAACAAAACTGATATAGTACAAAAAGCTGCCTGCTGTTTAGAAATGGTCTTGGAATATTCACCAAACACCTAACACTCCTCCCTTCCCCCAAAAGATCCAAAGAACTCAGTGGATGTCAAAGATCCAAATGACTCAGTGTGGAACCCTCTCCTTGGTCTCTAAGGTAGGGACAGCAGTGACAAAGTGAAATAAACCAGCACCTGTCTGACTCAAAGAAAAGGACAGTCCTGGTCCACTTGGTGTCCACAGAAGGGGGGCGACCTTTGGAACACCAGATTTTTGTTACCCACAGGGTCTTGGGGCATCCTGGCCACATACTCACAGGGACATACTCTCCTTGTAGCAGTTGGGATCTCCCAGCTTATCAATTCCAATTTACACCCTAACTCTGTGTGCTAAGGTCTTGGGTGAAAAATGGTGAATGGAAACAGAAGGGACAGTAATAAGGGAAGGACAGAGAAGAGGCAGGATAGAGATGCAACAGTGGGGGCCCTCAGAAAGAAAGGCAAGGAGGGTGTCCCTGCCCCTTTAGGCCCCCCTCCCCTCCCCAAAGTAGTCATCACCCAAGGCCTAGATGAGGAGAAGTGGGAAAAGAAAAAGTAAAAGGGGAACAGCACTTGTTAGTTTCTCTACCTAGGTACTCAACAGAATGAAATTTCAGGAAATGTCATGACACTTACAAAACGATCGCAGTGGGAAAGAGGATTGTGAAGACCCGAAAACCCAGAAGGAAGAGTCAGGTTAACCCGTGAGTATCCTGAGTATCACGAGTATGGCTCTGGTCCGCAGCTGCCGCAGCGTCGTCGTCCTTCTCCAACTGCTCACTGATCACCAAGGACCACAGGGTTCCGGTTCCCATAGTGCCCGCTGGTGACGTCTACCACTCGTGGGCGCCCATCTCAAGGTTCCATCCTCGCGGGAGACCCCGCCCCGCCCGCAGCCGCCTCCCCTCCGGGACTCCCACGTCACCCTATGGCCGTCCTGACCCTGGATGGCAACTGGTCAGCAGCCATCGCTGCAGTCCCCAGCCCAATGCAGCGCCAGAGCGACCACCTCCATCCCACACTCATCCCCGTGCTTCCTCCAGCGTCCAGGACTCAGACTCCCGCCTAATGCATGGCGAGAGAGGGCCAGAGCTCGCTGCCTCCATCCCCATGCATGGCCCTGGGATGCCCTATCAAGCCACCTCCAAGACCATCCTGGCCACATAAGACCTTCCCGCCATGCACTGCCAAGTCCCCCAGAGACCAGCCACTGGCCAGCGCTCGTGGGGGTGGAATCAGGGCCAGCGGCAGATGAGGGCGGTTGTGGATCACAGGCTACAAGCTGTACAAATACAGCTCGGGCCGAAACAGTTCAGGCTGATCCAGCCAAGACTATGTCTGTCAACCTGGACACCCTTGCATCCATAACCACTGTGGCAGCCCAAGTGGCAAAGAAAAAGCAGACACTTAAGTGACCCCAGTACAGCCCGGGGTCTGAGGATGCCATCGGCATCCGTAGTTAGTGTTTCGTCTCCTGGGGTACGAAGCTTGCAGAGACACTGACCTTTTTTCAGAGGCATTTAGACCACAACACAAGCCTCTCTCACCTCCTTGCATGCATAGGGCATGCCAAGAGCACCAGGGGGTGCGTTTGTGCCCTGTTTTTAATGGCAGCTGCTGTGATCCCTGCTGATCCCCGCAGCCCTCAAATCGGGACATCGTGCAGCGAGGTCTCCAGCTCCTGTCTCCTTTGCTTGACCCTCCAAAGGCTGCCTGCCGCCCTCCTGTTGGCCAGCGGCAGGTGTGCTCTGCAGTCAGGTGTGTGAATGTCTTCCTGAGGGGAGCTCATGTGGAGCCTTTTTATTTGAGAAGTTGTCTATTTATTGATTGTGTCTACTGCCAACCTCTACATCCAGTTCTGAGATGTCTGAACAAGTCCTTGTTCCTTGCTGCTCAGAGAAGTTTACTGAGATTTCCAGTCCACTAAAGGCACTGAAAGCAGCAGTCGGTCTCTGTGGCATCCCTTTACAGGCATGGAGATGGGGACTTCCACAGGCGGCTGTGAGGATGGCAAGGGTACTACTGGCTGGTGATGGCCTGCTGTGAGGTGGCAGCTGAGCCAGCAGTGGCTGTGCAGGTAAAGCAGGGTAGGGGCTGGTGGTCTGTTCACTTATTAAAAGTAGATTTTGGTAAAAAAAAAACAAACACAAATTTAAATTGAATCCAGCCCACTACTCTGCCCACAGTAGAGGACAGCATTTTCCTCGCAGGTCTATCTTACTCTCTCCATCTGCACTCTCAAAATTCATCTCAGAATGAGAGAAAATGACTATGGAATGGTTATATTAACTATTCCCCCCCCCCAAGAGCTCCTGGCCTGCCCTACTCACTGGAAAAAGCAATTCCACTTATCTCAGGACAGGAACTATATATATATATATATATATATATAAACAAACAAACAAAAAAAAACCCCCGGAAACACAGGTAGTGTGTCTGGGATCAACAAGCCAGGGCACAGAAAAATGACCTCATAGTGAGAAACTGAAAAGACCCAGGAGAGTGTGAGAAGTGGACAGAAAATGGGGGTGTACATAGGGAGAGAGATGAAATGATGGAAGGCAGTAACAGGTGAAGGCAAAAAGAAACAAATGAAGGAAGATCCATATGGTCACATTGTCATAAAAGAAAAAAAATGATAATTCAAATAAAACACTGAACTTTAAGGAAAAAATTTTAAAATATGTGTACCAGATATTGTATACATTTACTTAAATACTGTGCTTATAATTCCCTAGAAATACTTTGAAGAAAAACTTGATATGTAACTGATTGTTTTAAAAATCAGAAATTAAACCATTACACTTAGATGGTAAACATCAGAGGAGCTGAGCATTCTCCTAGGAATGTTCCTAAATTGTACCCTTAGAGCTTTGGCCTCTATATCATGATCAAGGATCAGGGGCCTTGATTTAACTGGCTCTTGTTTTCTGCTTCCCTTTGGTTCTTCTCTGAGGATTGCTTTCTTTCCTGAGCCACTTTAGCACAACACTTACAAGATTGCCTCTGTACAGCCTCATCCTGTGCCTGCCAAGTTAACCCAGAAGCCTCCAGTTCCCACTGGCTCCCTCCAGTGTGCAGTCCACCGTCTTTTCTTCCTGATATCTGGTCTGTAACTCCAGGCTTGTCACGACCTGGTTGTATGCCTTTAGCTAGCCTCTTTGTCTCTGTGAGCTGATGCCCCTTATCTGTAAAAGGTGGACCTAGACTTAGATGATGTCTGAGGTCCCTGTCAATTTGACCTCTCCTTAAGAAAACTGATACACACACTTAACAGGGAACTTCCCCCAACATCTCCTCTCCAATCCCCACAGGGTGTTTCTACATGTGTGTTTTTCATGCTCCATCCTTCTTTTCCCAGGATATGACAAAGGCCTTTAATTCCCTTCAGACTACATAACTTGTAGCATGAACTGGCTCATGAAAAGGAAGTGGTAGGATATGACCACACAGCATGCAGTGGGATGGTGGCAGGGACAGCAAGGATTTGGAGGTACAGGAAGACTTCTCCTCTAAGCTGGAACCTGGAATCTCCTCCAGACCCAGTGCATCCTCTTGGCTCATCCTCTTAACCATCTCCCACCCTGTTCCTACCTTCCTCATGCTTTGCCCTCTTGCCGGCCTCTGGGCACTATCATCAGATCTGACAGTTCTATCTGAACAGGGTTGTTTTGCTTGCTTGCCCATGAAATCCTTAAGGGCCCTGCTGTGTGCTCCTGTCTTGAGAGCCTTGCCTTCTAGGAACCACATAAGAAGCAAAGCCACCACAGGTCTCTGAAGCATAAGGAAGCCTTGGCCTGCCTCCTCCCCCTATCTGAATAACCCCATCTGCTAAGGAGCATCTGGGCCCTCTTCCTTCAAAGCTGGTGCAGGTCTGAAGAGGTGATCAGAGATGTGTCCTACTAGGGTAGGCAGAAAGACAAAATTACTTCCTGACAGTGATGGAATACCCATAGCCAAATACTACCAGGTCCAGCATTAAGAAAAGAGCACCTAAGATTGCATGGTAAACTTTGTGACACTGCTTCCTAGCAGCTTCTGTGGCACAACACCTGCCACAGCATGGTTCTCACCTCAGCAGCTCTCCTCAGATGATCAGCTTGGGGACAACAGTTGCCCCCTACACATGAGTCTTATGGTCCCAACATGGCATTCCTTGGCAGTCCTAGAAGCACCCTAGTGAGCAGCAGGGCACTGATGGACAGTGTCAGTGGTGTTCAGCAAGCACCTTTCACAGATCCACACCTCACCAGGTAGCTCCTCTGAGCCAAGCCAGCTGGACTTTGCACTGCACCATCAGGTCTGAGCTCTTTGAGTCCATGAGGGGAAGGATATTGGTGACTTCAAAAAGGCCCTCTCATTCATAGCTTATCATAATCTGCTTCCTTTGTTAACATGTTCTCCAAAATGTACTGCCCTCCTGTCCCCCATTAAGCATGCTGTCCCATTTTATTAACCTGACTTCCCTCAGAAAGAGACTGATGTCCACACCAAGCCTATGCAAAGTCTTGCATATGGCAGCCCTCTCCTTGTTTTTTAGTGGTGTGGGCAAGACACCAATTGTACTGAAGTCTGTTTTGTGTCTTCAGAGTGTTCCTAGGATGTGAGTAGGTGTGTATACATGTATGATAGAGATTTCTTTTTATGTTGCTGTAGCCATACGTTGAAGGCCAACATCACTCATGGACATGGAGGGTGAAACAGCATAGCAGTCTTTCAGTGACATTTTTTCTTTTAAAGCAAAATTGTATATAAAAAAGTTTATTTTCTTTCTTTCATTCTTTTTTCTTTTGGCTTTGTTTCCCATTTCTAGACCAGTCCCTAGAACAAGTGATAAGAATAGTATATGTATCCATATACATATATTTACATATATTTTATATATAAAATATATATGTGTGTATGTATATATACACACATATATATTTTATATATAATTATATTTATATAATTATGTATTTATAAATTATATATAAATTTTTATATAAAAAGAGGAGGAGGAGAAGAGCATACTCTTACATATTTATTTATATATACATTATATATATATAATGTATATATACACACACACACACATAAATATATGTATATGGGCATGTGTGTGTGGGCATGTGTGTGTGTGTGTGTGTGTGTGTGCATGTTTGTGTGTGTATACATACCTACATATATATATATGAGTGTGTTTTAAAAATATCTTTTTAACCCCAAATGCCTTTTCTGTTATCTTATTCCTGGTGACATTGACTGAAGAAGATATGTCAGCTCTCTTTTTCAATGGTCTACATTTTGTAGTTTTCTAATAATTTCCTTGTGCTTAAAGTCAGGCTAACATTCAGCAAAAACACTGAATTCCTAATGATGTCTGGGCCTATCTGGAGGCAGAGTGTCCATCTAGACTTGTGGTCTCTTTCCGGTTGCTCATGTCAGGCATACTTTGGAGATCCTCTCTGTCATTGTGTTTTTGCTTTGTATCTCTTTCTGGCCCTTTAAGACATGGGCAATATGTGTTGGTCTTATAGGTTGTTTCTTGGGAATGATCTTGGCTGAATGGATCACCAATAGTTGTAAATGTGTCTAAAAAAGATGGTGTTTTGGTGTAACAATTTGTTTTTCAAATGGTTTTCTGAAGTATTGTACAATCTTGCCATTGGAAGTTGATTTGTCAGAGATAACATAATTAATAAGGAGTCTGAACAGTAAAAACTAAGTTGGATGCACAATATGCTGCCTCTAATGTGTGAGCTCAGCAGGACTCTCAGGAGGATTCCCTCTTACCCCCAACATCCAATCCCTCCTGGGTGCTCCCCTTCTTTTGCCCAACCAGAAACATAGCAATTCCCATTGTAGGACCAAAAGACATGAGGTATTTAGTAAGAAAAACATCCAGGTTCTCTCTGTTCACATAAATAACCTTCATAAGCCAGTTTAAAATCTCCCATTACTATTCCTGTGCTCAGATGTACTCAGTGTATTTTTATATTGAGATATTTCAGAACTTATAGCCTCAAATGCCCCTGGTATGCTTCTCCTCCTTCTCTGTAGGGAACCAAGAGGTCAGTTTCCCCTTGAATACAAGCACCAGCTTTTCTGTTCTCACCTCTTACTTTAGACCTCTTAGAAATATCTGAACAGCGTGTTTCCAAAAGGTTTATTCCCCTTGAATAATGAACAGGTTTTGGAGCAAAATTTAACCAGTTTGTCACTTGTGAGAGAAGGAATAACCCTACGTATGGTCACACAAGGAAGAGGACCAGCTCAACAGTAAGTGGCTTATCTCATTAAGAAACTTAACATTGCTTTGTTCTTAAACACAATAAGAACTACGGTATGATAATTTTCATCTAAACCTAACTGATTACAAACTAAAATGGTTAAAACAAGTGTCTTAGGCATGAGGTTTTTGCTCAAAATAGCAGTTTTTCCAAGCTCCTTGTAGACCTCAGGCAGGACTTACACTGAAATGCAAATGGCAGAAGCCTGCAAGCTCAGTTGGAGACTGGGACCTGCCCACCCCACAAAAAAAGATAAAAGCTTCTATTACCTGAACTCATACTGGACTAAATCCCAAAGTAAATTGTATGGTACTTGACTAAAATATTTACCAGACATGTCATTTTTCTAGAACTCTTGTTTTTTTTTTTGTTGTTGTTGTTTGTTTTTTTTATATTTCACATTTTTTGAGCTCATCATTTTGGTCCTATACACCTAGTTTAATTTTTTTTCCCTGATCCTATTTTTATTCAATTATGAAGTATTTAAACATGTGCAACATTGCAATGGAGATTCATCTGTGAAAAGCTACAAGGCCTTTACTTTTATATGTGTGCACACTGTGTGTTGTGTTGTCTGTCCATATATGTGTGGGTCCATATGTCATGTACCTGATATCAAGATTGACAAATGGAAAATAAATGCTCATGAATTAAAATGGATCCGAGTACCTTGAATTAATGTAATTTTAAAAGTTTCAATTTAAGTTGAGTAAACAGATGAAAGTAAAGAAGTTTTTAGAATTAAACTTAACTCACAAGTCTCTATAGGTGGTCAAAGAACTAATAAACTGTTGATGTCTATAAAATATCTAATATCCATTGTTTCTAAGACTTTTCTTCAACAGGAAAGAAATGCCTGATACTGTTCAATACATTTACCTGATATCTTGGTAAAAATGAGTAAAGTAGATTTGACATGGAATTACTCATAAATGTATTTGTTAGACATCTGATTAATTTATAAGGTTAAAATGCTAACTGTTAAATATACCATCAAGTACTCTTAACTTCTTAAATTCTATTGGGTAATATTATTGATGTTTTCATAAATTAGTAAATAAAAAAGGGGGGGGTAAAGTTGCTTTGTCATCACTGAGAACAAGGTTACTAAAATTTAAAGTCTCAACAGACATAAGTCTATATTCTTAAACATTACTTGCATTTTCACGAAATGGCAAACAGATGTGATTAACTGTGTACTGTAAATAACAAAATATTTTTTATTAAAATACAATAATTTGCCTAAATTAAAACATTTACAAGGATTGTTTCATATTTAAAAAAGGGGATTAACATACGGAAAAGAGAAATTAAAAACTCTTACGATAAGAGTTTAAGTAAATAAGAGGGTTTAAGTGGGTGATAAAGAAAGTCTGTGTAAGTTGGTTATAAGTGTAAGTTTTTGAACAGGTAATCTTTAAGAAATTAAACAGCTGGTTAAACAAGTGCTGTTGTTTTAGAGAATTGTGCTGTTATTTCTTTAAAAGCCAAACTTGGTTAGCATAAAATTATCAATGTAATTGTGATGTTACTAATGTGTTCATATCTTCCAGGTATACAAGGTATACAAGTTTGTAAGGTAAAAGCTTCAAAAGAACATTATATCAAGCTGGTGTTCTAAAGTTGTATGGCGATTTTAGGCTTAAAAAGAAAAAGAAAAAACATGTTGGAGATTTAATTATATCATTTGTGTTCTATAACTAGACTTGTTATCAGTAAATATATAAAATTCTATGTTGCTTTCTACACTGAGACACAATTTAAATGTATTTTTAAGTTAATGAGAGGCTAATCTGGGTAAAGGTTTTATTGTAAAACACAAAAGTACTTTGCTACTTTCCTACAAGAGGTTAAAAGCTTCCAGCCTTCCTTTAATTCATGTTTTAGATGTGATATTATGTTGTGTTAGCTAATGTTCATGTAAACTTGAGCAACAGTTTATGTAACCTTTGTAAAATGATGTGTAAAAAGCAAAGATCAATAGTACTTAAGATTTATGAAGAACCCCGCCTTACTTGAGATAAGGCTCTATGTCCCATCTCACTACATGTGGGAGTGACTATAAAAAAATAGACCAGATTTCAGTGCATTTAAGGTTGTGTCCAAAAGTTGGTTTTTGTCACGATTGCCAGGACCTCAAACAGGGGATTATAATGTATAACTCTGCCAGAATTCAAGGTAGCTATTACATAAACTAAATATGTTTTTATCCTAGTTAGTTTTGTTTTGTAGTTTGCTTTTAGATGGTCTAAGGATTGCCTGTTAATGTTTTAAAGAGGTACTGCTTTAAGAACTCACAACCTGGGTTAATTTTAATTTAAGATAATGAGTTATAGGGAGTTGCCACCTACAGAATAGAGAGATAGACATTAAAGTTCAGTACCCTTAATATAAGGCTGTTGACTTATTTGCTAGATGTTTAAGATTAAGTGTAAAAATTAAAAATTTGGCTCTTGCCCTCTGAGTCAGTCTGAGTCAGGGAATAGGGGACTTCTCCAAAGGGCTCTGCAACTCCAGGCTGCATAACTTCCTGAGCAGGGAGATTAATGAGACCAGTGGAGGGCAGAAGGCCAATCAGTGAATTTGCTGTGAAGAGGAGGGTCATCAGAGAAGGGAAACGTCCCTGATGCTTCTGATGAAAGCCATATGGTCGAGCAAGACCTGGACCCATCCTAACGCAAATGGCACTAGCAGGACTGAAAAGCTGCTGTCAAGTTCCCGAGGACTCCCAGAGTAACTCAGCTGACTGTTAACAATAGGTAGAAACAGAAGTCAGTTTGACTTGCTTCATCTTAAACACTTAGCAAAGACAGGCAAAGCCAAACCACAGCTGTTCCTGGACATCTTAAATGATAATAATAGTTAAATATAACCTCCAACAATAAGTAAACTGGAGGTTACAAAAGAGATTCTTAGACAAAAATGCCTGATAACTGTCAAAGGGACTGCTAAAGTAGTTTTAGTCTAAGGCCTTTATTTCTAACCAATGCAGGTAGGCTTGATGTTTGCTAGTATGGTTATCCAGCCCTAAGTAACAGAATTAAAGATTTCTCTATTAGACATAGATGTCATACTAGTAAAGGATTTTGCAGGATCAGATGGCATTAAATTATTAGACTATATCTTAAGGGAAAAGACATCTGTAACCCTAAATGTTAGTTGTTGTGTTTACATCCCTGACATTTCTGACAATGTGACAAATATCCTTAAAGATTTATGTTGAGAGCCACAGCCAAAGGAGCCCCAGCAAACTTCCACCTGCCAGCAAACTTCCAGCTGCCAGCTGATGATTGGCTGACAGCAGCCCCAGCAACATCTAGCGATTGGCTCCTTCACAGAGGTGCTCATTGGGCTGTTTCCCTGCCCTTTCAGACCACGGAGCTGCTCATTGGGGGACTTCTTTGGCTCCGCCCACACGACCCAGCCAATCAGCCTCAAGAGCAGGAGGATGGTGGGAGGTGGTGAGGTTGGTGTGGGTGAGAGGCTTGTGGAAGCCGGTGGTGGCAGTTGGGCTCTGAGGGGTTTTTTTCCTGAGGAGCTGTTTTGCTTGGCGTTTGTAGTTCTAAAAATAAAGTTAGTTTCTTTTGACAAGTGGCTCCTGAATTGTGCCCAGCCAGACTGCGGCAGATTTACATGCTCAGATGGAAGCCATGCCCTCAGCAACTTTGTCGTGGAAACAATATCTTAGCTCCTGGTTCTTGGTATTTCCTGGTGAAAAACATTGTTAGTCTTTGTCTAGGCCATTATACTCATTGGCATATTCCTGTGCTGTGGCATTTATTGCTGCATCAATCTGGTTCCAGTTCTAATGAGTTCTTGTTTCTCTTATAGACCACCTATCATTAGGCCCTCCAGCCTATTACTTCTCAATTGGACTTTTAGCATGGACCACTCGATAGATCCGATATTTTAAAAGGGAACTCCAAACTGCTTGCCCCACTCCATCCGTTTTCAGCCTGAAGAAGCCAGAAAGATTCTCTTTGTCCCCCTTCCTCACAGCAGTAAGGAGTTCCCAAATTAGGGGAGGAAATGAAGCCAGATTTAAAATTAGGTAGTCAGTGTAGTTAGATAAATCGGGGTCTAATATCAAGTGAAATCTAAAATGGAGGCCATGCTGAAATCGATTCTAGGAAACGCAGGACAACTCATAGTAATCAGACAACAAGGTGCTCCACTGGCAGAAATGGAAAATGAGACCCTCCAATAATTATGATTCAGTACTTTTAAGATTAAAAATAGCCAGAAAAAGGAGTGGGGAATGTAAGGGTAAAATTTCTAAGCTGATTCTAAACTGCAAAATTAAAATGTAAAAGACCCGGGCATCACAAAGTTCCTCTGCTACACCCAGATTCCTGAGATAGTTAAGACAATGCCCTACTGGCCATTTAGCCTAGGGCCCTGTGCAGTTTGTCACAGGGCCCAAACCAATCAGTTTGAATGTGTAACCCGCTTAGGAATGACCAATCACCACCGCCCGACCTGTTCCCGCCAATGAATGTGCTAATCATGTCTCAGAGTTGTTGTTCAATTTTCCCGTGCCCCATGATGATTTGTTCTGATGTATGCAAAGCCCACAGCCCTCTCCAGAAAGTGTACTTAAGCTCTGTTTGACCTCTTCTCTGGGCTCTGGGCTGCTCTCCCTTCTTGAGTAAGCACGGGGCCCCAGCGTGCTGGAATGGATCCCCAATAAATTCCCTTTTGCCAATTGCATGGAGCCAGTCTCTTGTGTGTTCTCTTTCTCCGATGCTCCGCCGGACCCTTACACAACCTCTCCCATGGGAAATAAAAGACATATTTATTTCCAGATAACTCACCTAATAATTGATTCTGCTTTCATTTCCTGTTGAAGAAGAAAAATCCATCCTCTCTATCTTGCCAAATTCCACATTATACAAAAAAGAAACTGATACCAACACCCCAGCAGCCCAGATTCCTGCTTGGAGTGAGAACCTGCTGGGAAACTTTAAAAGCCTAAAAATAATCAATAAGAAACAAAAGACAAGAGGTAGGAAATAGTTTTAAAAGCTGGGGCTTGGTGGGTTTTTCAGTCCTGTCAGAAACTGGAAATGCACAATGAAAAAGGCGCAAATTCTTTATTTAAGGGGAAATACAGCAAGAGATTTCAGTGTGGCAGGCTTCAAGAAGAAAATCAGATAAAGATAGGGCTAGGGAGGTTACACCCACTTCCGGAGGAGGCTGAATTTGACCCTAGGGCTGTGAGCTAAGGTGGGCTGTCGGCTGAATCTGAGCCATCTGCAACTGGTGGATACATGTCAGGAGTTCTCAGAAAAGCAACCCCCCTGTCTTGTGGTGGCTCAAACAAATCCACAATTCATACGTGGCTTCCCACAAGAAAACCGGCACCCTGCCATAGCATGTGATGGGAGGGACTGGAACACATAAAAACATCAAGGGGCACTTTGTGGCCTTGCTCTGGGTGAGGATGGGGAATCTGTTCCAGATGCCAAAAAATGATGAAAAGCTCAGAGAAAAAAAATGTGATCATTTAAGGATCTCTCCTTCGGCATCTTCATGAATAATTGCTCAAAAACAAAGCTTCATCCTTGGGGCTGGGGCTGGTGCTCAGTGTCAGAGTGCTCCCCTAGCATGTGTGAGGCACTGGGTTCAATCCTCAGCACCACATAAGAATAAACAAATAAAATAAAGGCATGCTGTCCATCTACAACTACAAAAATATTTTTTTCAAATAAAGTTTTAATCTTTCTTCCTTACCGTGTGTAAAACTGATTGCTGAATGGTTTTAAAGACTGGTTGACACTAAATATTGAATTTATAACCTGAGAGATTGATGATTTTGTCAGGCAGTGTGAATGTTATGCCCAGTGGGAAGACAGCAAGGTGCTGAGGCTGTACCTCAGCAGCAGAGCACTGGCCTACCAAGTGAGACTCTGCATTTGGCCTCCAGCACCGCTAATAATAATATCAAGGATAATAATATTTTTTTTCAAAATATACAAAAGAGAGATGGAATACAGCTGGATCAGTCCAAGGTGTGTGATTTTTGAGGCACGTGAGAACTCCTGGGTAGAGCTCATAGAAGTCATGGAAAGCTACTACAGTCAAGGTTATAGTTTATTATAACCTTGGAAAGGACACAGATTAAAAGTGAGCCCAGGAAACACACATCAGGAAGAGCCCAGGGAAGTACTAGAGTTTCCAGTCATCCTCTCGTCATGGGATCAGGTGGGAGAGCATTACCTTCCTGCTCTGGTGTGTGATACAGTGAGTGGGCAGTTTGCCAGTCTGAGTCTTCATGGTCAAAGGTATTATTTGGCCTCCATCATTGTTTTAGTCGATTTTTCACCTCTGTGACCAAAAACCTGATAAGAATAACTTTAAGGAGGAAAAGTTTATTTGGGGGCTCCAGTTTCAAAGGTTTTAGTCCATAGACAGCTGACCCATCCTTCAGGCCTGAGGTGAGGCAGAACATCATGGCAGAAGTGTGTGGTAGAGGAAATCATCTGGGGACATCACTCGAGCAAACAGAGAGACTCAAAGTCATACCCCCAATAATCTACCTCCTCCAGCCACCTTCTACGGGCCCACAGTTACCACCCTATCATGGGATTAATGCACTGATTAGGTCGAAACCCTCATCACACAATTAGTTGACCTCTGAAATTTCTCACATTGTCATGCATGAGCTTTTAGGAGACAACTTGTATCTGAAGCATATCAAATCATGTAGGCATGATTAATTACCCACATGGTTGACCTCAGTCTTCAACCACTTGGAGGTCACCTGATGCCATGTGAACTAAAGTCTCCACTCTAAATTACAGTGTTGGTCTTTGGGGCATGGCTAGCTCTCACCTAAAATAATCTAGTAGGGCCAGCCTCCATCCCAAATTACACTGTTAGACTGTTCAGTGGTCCAAAGCCCTCCAGCCAATCAAAGAAACTCCTTGCAGGTCTGACATTCCAAGGGAAAAGTATTACCTCCTAAAAGCACAGGGCGGGACCTCACTTTGGGCCAATCCTGTAACCCACAGACCTGGAACCAACACTCTCCGTGCCTGCTGTGGGCTTGTTTACTAGGAATCTGTCTAGCTCTATCTATGTGTGTGAGCATCCAGATTCCCAGGAATACGTCAGAGCTCTTCAGAGTCCCTGTGTACACAGGTCTCCTATCCAGCTTTTTCTTATAAGCTCTTTGATTATGATTAGCATCAACTGTTATCCTCTCCTGTATACAGCCACAGCCACCAACAACTACTAGTCATCGCTTTCAACAAGTGTCCCCTAAGTTAATGACTTGTCTCAGTGGGGCTACTCCCCTATAGACCAAATCCAGACAGCACTGTGCATGGGGTCTTCCTGGGGACCACTGAGAGGTCAAAGGATGGCAACTCTCTGGAAATGAACCTCTGAAAGAGCCCAGTCCCATCGGCTCCTCAAGCGCCTATTGGACCTGACCACACCCTGTTATTTTCCAAACTACAGAGGACCTGGAGGACGGGAAATGGGACTAGGACAGGTTGAAACACCCAAAACTCCCTGTTCTTATCAAATGTAAGCTGTTCTTCCTGAATAAATAACTTCTGAGGTTGCTGAAAATCAATGACAAATTTGCAGAGTTCTGAAATGGTTCTTCAGGAAGTTAGTAGGTTTTTTTCATTGCTTTCTGGGAGATAAGTTGTGAAAATTCTTCATCATTTTCTGCCCCTCACATTTTGACGTCCATATGAAATTACCAGTTTTCACATTAGTGGTAAAGTTCATCTGTGTTTATATGTTCTTCCCTTAATGACGCATAGAAACCACCTACCATTCTGTTATGATTTTAGAATACTTTAGAGAAAGAGCAAAGCAGTTAGGGTCTGACAATCCCCTTCAATAGCACACCCCTCCTACAGACTCTGGGGCCAAGCCTCGAACACAGGGAGAAACAGACCCAAATGATGGCAGAGCCAGAGGCGAGAGTATCTGATCCTCTTTATGTCATCCTACTTGTTCTTTCCATGACACCTCAGACTTTCCTCTCTTGTGTAATTATTTCTTCATTCTGTGAAAGTCTGTCTGCCCCTCCCCCCACTTCCCTCAACTAAAATACAGGTTCCAGGAGGGCAGGAACTGTCTGCTTAATACTGCCTGCTGTCTACTTTATTCTGAAGCCCTAAAATAATACCTGACCCAGGTGTATTCATCAGGATAGTTAATACTACCTATTGTAAAAAAAAAAAGTCCTTTACTATTTGACCCATCTATCCCACTCTTTGGTTTATACTCAAAGCATACTACAGTAATGCAGCCACATCAATGTCTATAGCAGCTCAATTCACAATACCTGAGCTATAGAACCAACCTTGAGGCTCTTCAACAGATGAATGGATAAAGAAAATGTGGTACATATCCACAATGGAATATTACTTAGCCTTAAAGAAGAATGAAATTGTGGCATTTGCAGGTAAATGGATGAAATTTGCTAAGTGAAATAAGCCAATCCCCCCAAATCAAAGGCCAAATGTTTTCTCTGATAAGCAGATGCTGATCCATAGTGGGGCAGGGACCAGGGTCGGGGCGGCAGTGGTAGAATGAAGCAAGAATGAGGGAAGTTTGGATTGTGCAGAGGCTATTGAGGGGAGGGATGGGGCGGTGGGGATGGGAAGTCGGCTAGAATGAAACAGACATTATTACCCTATATACATGTAGCATCACACTATTGATGTGACTCAGCACCGTGTACAGCCAGAGGAATGAGAAATTATGTTCCCTCGTGTACAATGGGTGAAAAGGCATGCTGCTGTCATGTAAAACTAATTAGAACAAATTTTTTAAAACCCTAGAATCTCATGATTAATACAAAGTTAGCAGCTCTCCTTAAAGTTCACCTTCAAGCAGTGACTCAGGGTTCAGGGATCTACCATCAGAGGCTCTGCCACACTGAGGTCATTTGCTTTGAGCCAGTGAACAGGGAGAAGCACACAGCTCTCAATTGTCCCAGCCCAGGAGCTAAGGAATGTCATCATGTTGGCTGATCTGCCCTGCCTACAGGACAGCTAGGGAAGGTCCTCTTCCTGCCTGGCAGGAAGACAAAGGAAAAGATGTGACGAATGTTTTCTCTTTTCTTGCAGATAGGCACTTCACAGATATCTCTTGAAGGAAATGAATCAATTCTCTCTAAAACCATTGAGTCTACTTGGGTTTTGTTCTCCCCCTCCCCCACAATAGACTTGTAACTTTTGTTGCGATTTCTTTCATAATCCCACTTTATGTTTCTGTATGTATTCATGAGACTGCTCAGGTAGACTGCTTCTTTTTGTGGTTGTTATTCTTTAGATATACATGACAGCAGAGTGTATCTTGACATATTGAATACACATGAGTATATCTTTTTCTAACTAGGATCTCTCTCTTGTTACTGTACCTGATGTGGAGTTTCACTGGTCAGGTAGTCAAATATGAATGGAGTAAAGTTATGTCCAACTCATTCCACTTTCCTATTCCCATCCTTTTCCCTTCCCTTCATTCCCCTTTGTCCAATCCAATGAACTTCTATTCTTCCTAGACCCTTTATTGTGTGTCAGCATCCACATATCAGAGACAACATTCAGCATTTGGTTTTGAGGATGGCTTATTTCACTTAGCATGACAGTCTCCAGTTCCATTAAATATCAGCAAATGCCATAATTTTATTCTTCTTTATGGCTGAGTATTATTCTATTGTGTATATACCACATTTTCTTTATGCATTCATTGTTGAAGAGAACCCAGGTTGGTTCCATAGCTTAGCTATTGTGAATTAAGCTGCTATAAACATTAATGTGGCTGTGTCATTATAGCATGCTGATTTTAAGCCCTCTGGGTATACGCCAAGGAGTGGAATAACTGGGTCAAATGGTGATTCCATTCCAAGTTTTCTGAGGACTCTCTGCTTTCCAGAGTGGTTGCATGATTTTGCAGTCCTACCAGCATTGTATGAGTGTACCTTTTCCCCCACATCCTCACCAACATTTATTGTTACTTATATTCTCAGCCTCCCAAGCCTCTGGGATGACAGGTGTGCACCACTGCACTTGGCCAAACTGATAGTTTTGAATATAATTTTTAATATTATGCTGGACCTCTTGCTAATAAACCTGTTTGACTCTCAAAGACAAAAAGGAGGCTGACCTTATTTTGGGGCCAGCAGGGCTGCAGCAGGCTGAAGGTCCCTAGCAGAGGCTGGAGAGGGCTGTCCTCATGATACTTTTTATGTCTTGTATCAGATCTTCCCACAGCTTCACCCAGCTGCCCCCAAAGGGAGGGAGGGAACATGACACATCCTGTTAACTAAGAGCAGAGCTGAAGCAGTTTCCTTAAGAAGGCAACCCCATTGGCGCTGAGGCTCAGAGGGAGAGCACTTAACTACCAAGTGCGAGGGCCTGGGTTCAATTCTCAGCACCACAAAAAATAAAGAAATAAAATAAAGGTATGCCACAGTCCGGCTGCAGCAGAATAGGGGGGGGGGGGAATGACGAATAACTTGTGTAAGTTGATACAGCAGGAGAGAGAGCCGTTTATTTTAGGACAACAGAGCTATTTATACATTTTGCACAGCTTATCTTAATTAGCATAAACTAGATACATCAGTCAACCAATAAGGAATCTCCACACTTAATGGCTTCCTTTTGTTACTTCTCAAACCACTCCCTCTGGCATTTTGCCAGGCACCATCCAGACTTGTTTACGAACTCTAACATTTCTCTGGCAAAATAACAGGTGTTATTTTGACTTGTTTACTGACCTTAACAAAGGTATTGCAACCAACTACAACTAAAAAATAAATATTAAAAAATGCAACCCCATTGGGACTGAGGGGATGGGGAGGATGGTAGAGTGAGACAGAGGGTATGACCCTAGAGATACATGTATGATGATGTGACTCTATGCCATGTAGAGCCAGAGGAATGAGAAGTTGTGCTCCATTTGTGTGCAGTGTGTCAACATGCATTCTGCTGCCATCTATAGCTAATTACAACAAATTTTTAAAAATAGAAGGGAGACCAGTAGAATAGAAGAAGGGGATCAGGGGGAGGGGGGAGGGAAAGGGGAATGAAATTGATTCAATTATGCTGTTTTATTGTTGCCCATATGAGTATATCATAGCAAGTCTCACTGTCATATAAAATTATAATATGCCATTTAAAAAGAAAAAAAAAGGCAACCCCAGTCTGAGGAGTCCAGGGTCATTATCAGGAAAAGAGAAAGTTGAGAAGGACCTGAAATAACATGGATTCCTCTTCCCAGTCCACAGGATGATGGGTTTGCAGGAGTTTGAGGCTTAAGTCCAGGTAGTACAGGGATCCAGGAAGGCCACTCTGGCCCTGGTGTGTAATGTGCACAAGAAACTCCCCCAGCACACACACACACTTAGCTCCAGAGAAACCCTGCACAAGGAAAGGAAGGAAAACCTAGAAAGGAAGTTGGGCTCCCACTCGCCACGCTGCCTCCATCAACCCCAATTCAGCGGCAGGACCCATCTTCACCCCCTCCACTGGGGCAAGTCAGCACCTCTTCACGGTGCCCACACCTGGACCTGGGGTGGCAGAATGGCAAGAGTGATGCAGCAGAGGTGGCGAGGCTCTGCCAGCTGCAGAGTCGGGCAAGGTTCTCTTTGGGAGGGCTTCTGAAAGGGAGGGGTCAGAAGCCACAGCAGTGACAGAGGAAGAACCCTGGTTGGATAACACGAGAGCTCTGAGCATCAGGGCAGCTGGGAAGGTGGCAGGAGAAGTGACAGGGCCATATGTGCCCACAGAGGTAGAGACCAGCGTCATCTCTAGCTGGATGAAGTGAGAGGAAGCAGGTATCTGCAGGTGTCAGGTGCAGAGTGCAGGTGTCTCCCTAGTGCTGGGTTCTCCTCCCACCTCCAAATAAGTCATCTTCATGGCCTGGCCTGGCCTGGTCTCTGGACCACGCTGTAAACATTGGTGCAGGGCCCCTTTCCTTCCAGATGTTTCTCATCAATATCCTGAGAATACAAGAAAGAAGGTTCTCAGAGCAGCTGATGGTCAGAGTGGCCCCAGAGAGACCAGAAGACAATCGACACCCATTAACATGAATAGCTTAAGCCAGGGATGGTGGAGCACATGTGTGGTCCCAAGACTTGGGAAGCTGAGGCAGGAGGATTGCAGGTTCTAGGCCAGCCTCAGCAAATCAGTGAGACTATGTCCTGAAATTAAAAAACATTAAACCCCTGGGGGATGGGAGGTACTAGGGGTAAACCCAGAAGTGCTTTACCACTGAGCCACATCTCCAGCTTTTTATTATTTTTTTGGGACAGGATCTCACTACTTTGTTTAGGGCCTCACTAAATTGCTAAGGCTAGCCTCCAACTTGTGATCATCCTGCCTCAGCCTCCCAAGTCACTGGGATTCCAGGCTTGTGCCACCAACAAAGAAAATACAAATTATTTTATTTTATTTTTACTTTTTTGCAGTACTGGGTATTGAACCCAGGGCCTTGTGCGTACTCAGCAAAAACTCAATTGCTAAGTTACACCCCAACTGTATTAGTCAGGGTTCTCTAGAGGAACAGAATCAGCAGGAAGTATAATTATAAAAAGGGACCTATTAGGTTGTCTTTTACAACCAGGAGCTGGATAGTCCACAATGGCTGTCTGCAGGCTGGAGAGCTGGGAGAACCAGTAGCTTCAGTCCAAGAGGCTGAAGCCCCAGATCCAGAGGGATGCACAGTGCTACCCTGGTCTGAGACCTAAGCCTTCTGGAGAATCTCTGTGAGAGTTCACTTGGGAAGAATGAAGAAGCAAGAATCCTATATCCTATCGCAGTAGCAATCAAGAACCCATTCAAGAAGGAGTGAGCTTCATCTGCTGCTGCTGCTTTGTTCTTCCAACTTTTATTCCATCCAAGCCATCATCCTATTGGTCACTGCTGCCCACACTTAGGAAGGGTCTTCTTTCAGTTGGCTATCCCACATGCCAATCACTCCTAGATACACCCTCATTGACAGATCCATAATCCTTTAATTCCTTGGCATCTGTCTCTTTTTTTCTCCTAAATATATATCTTTTAGTCATAGTTGGACAAAATACCTTTATTTATTTATTTATGTGGTACTGAGGATGGAACCCAGTGCCGCACACTTGCTAAGTGAGCACTCTACGGCTGAACCACAACCCCAGCCCCTCCTTGGCATCTCTTAATCCAATCAAGTCAACAATTCAAATTAACCATGACACCAACCCATAAATTTTCTTAATACTCTCAACACAAAAAGAGGTAAAAAGAAAGAAAAAAATGCAGTGAAGATAGGACTGCAGATACCTGGCTTAGGACAGCCCAGGGCTGGGTTCCCTGAGACCTGGCTGGTCACCACTCACAGCTCTCTCCTTCTGCTTGCCCTTCCAAGAATCCGGTGCCATCAGCTGTGCACAGACTGCATTGTCCTTGGCCCTGGGGTCCTCTGGCAATCCTGCATCTGAGTCATGACAGACTGGAGCTTGATTCTGTGCCAGGAAACCTCCAACCCTACACACACACACACACACACACACACACACACACATAATCTTATAATCATGCACACACACACTCATACTCTCACTCATTTACACTCTCACTCACAATCACTTTTTCACACTCTCACACACATTCTCACTCACAGACACACTGAAACACATTAACACTAAAACACACACACTCACACACAGTCACACCCTCTCTCACACACTCACACACACAGCCAGGAACCCAAGGCCATTGTGGCTAAACCCTTCATCCCTTCTACAAGGCCACTTCCTGCCATTAAAATGCAGGAGGAAGGAAGCCCAGGATCCAAGGGGAGAGGGAGAGACATCTGGACCCAGAAAGGTCAGTGCAACCTGCCTCTCTCCATCTCCATCTCCATCTTCTTCTTCTTCTTCTTCTCTCCTAAGTGCCAAAGGAACAGGAGCCCTCCAACTCCCAGGATGAAAAACCCAGCCAGGAAGGCCCCTATGGTGCCTCTCGAGTGGCCAGCTGTGGGGGCTCCTTTCCAGAGTTAAGAAAACAAGAGAGTTAAGAAAGGATACGGCAGAAGAGCAGCTGACACACCTATTGCCAGGGGAGGTAGAGAAAGTGCAGGTGTCAGGGGGGCCTGGTGCAGAAGCCGCAGAGGGAGGGCGTGGCAGGTCCACTCATTCAAGCAGTGGCCCAGGTCCTTCGTGGAGCAGGGGAGACGGGGATGAGCAAGGTGGGGTCTGTGCACAAGTCATCACCAGGAAGAGACAGAAGCTCTCAATCACCAGGTGAAGGATCTCACTGCAGTGGAGGTTGACCCATGTCCAAGGTCTCCAGTGAGACCCCCAGGGACATGCGCAGTCACCTGTGTGTGGGGAGCGGCAGGAGTTTCACAGATACTCAGTGTGGAGGGAGCGTCCTGCAGGGGAGGGACAGCACAGGAGGCAGGGCTAGGTGGGGAGGCCAGGAGGCAGCCGTGAGTCCAGGAGGTTTGGTGGGCCATGTTGAACTTCCTCTGAGACTCCAGGGTGGAGGGGGCACATGACCAGGGGTGGTGACTGCACTGACCAGTCAGGCTCCTCCAGCAGCCCCTGGAGGAAGACTGAGAGAGGACGGGTGCACACAGGTCCCAGGGATTCGGGGTCAGTGAAACACCTCCTGGGCGCAAACTGCCCAGAACTGAGCTGGACACCTGGGCTAAGAGGAGAGAAGGATGTGTCCCCTGCCCTCATGGTGTCCCACTCAGGGTGGACTCAGACCCAGAAACGGATCTTTCCCCTCAGGGGGGATGGCCGTGGGCAGCTCCTTAAAGAGGCTGCGCCTTCAGAGCCGGCAGTGGCTTCACACGTTAGGGAAGTCAGCAAGCAGCTGTGTCCCTGTGTGGATGAGGCCACCATCAGGGACACAGGACTTTCTAAGCCCTACATCCTATGGGGACTAGGTGGAGGTCGACCCCAGAGATGACACACACAAAGGCCACAATCCAATCTGTTTTTCCAAAGATGACCCTGGACACAGGGCATGGTGACGGGGTGGGACAAGTCCCGGAAGGCTGCCCCTGGCCCAGGGGGAAGGGCCTGGAGGTGAGGGATATTTAAAGACAGTCATGAGCTGGATGCCACCCCACACTTCTGGATTGGAGTGACCAAGGGAAGGCAGTGTTGTTCATAAACACAGCAGCAAAAAAGCCAGGGACCCTCGGGCTCCAGAGCCACCTGAGCCCCTCCCTGTGCCCCTCCCTCCTACAGGTGCACTCACCTGGGCTACAGAGGTCAAGGAGCTGTAAGGTGGCATTTTTCTGGTCCACTGGGTTGCTGAGGACACAGGTGAGGCTGACATTGGGCTGCCTCAGTGGCAGGCTCAGGGCCAGGGTCCAGGGGTTGGGGGGTCCTGGGGCCCCTCTCTGCTCCCGCTCACTGGGGGGGCCCTGGACCTCCCAGGTTACACTCAGGACCTCTACAGCCTCTCGGGCCCCACACTCCAGAGTGACATTGCACCAGCTGGGCGTGATGGACACTGACGTGGTCCGGATCTGGGCAAGGGGCACAGGATCTGAGGAAGGAGGGGACAAAAGGAGAGAGCCTCACACATGCCACACATTGTCCTCCAGAGTCTCACTGACCAGAGGCAGGAGCCCTAGGAGGAAGCTGGGAGCACGTTACAAATGAAGCACAATTTCCCCAGAGCTACATGTTGACAAGTGACAGCAGCCACTTTATTAAGCTCATGTGATCTCACTAGATGAAGCAAGTCTAAACTTTTTTTCCCATGAGAACATGATGGCTGAATCCCAGTTTTTAGGGACAATTATTTCTAGAAGATAGGGGTCTTCTGGAAGGGGAGAGGCGTGGGACAGAAGAGCTTGTCTGGGGCCAGGGTCCTGTGTCCTGGGTCTTCAGCTGAGACACTGCCTGGGACTGCACAGCCCGACTGGGGCAGGACACCAGGCCAGCTCTGGGAGAACCAGAAAGCTCAGGTCAAAACAGGAGACACTGTGGGAGATACCGTGGCTGCAACAGAGAGCACAGCTCTGCAGGCAGTTAGAACGTGACCCTGAATGTGTGCTCCCGACTGGGGCAGAAGGGGCAGATCCACAGGCCAGTCTGGAAATCACACAGCACCTGCACCTGCAGTCCACTCTCTGCAGAGGGACTGCCCTAGGCAGAGGGACTGTGGGGACCCTAGAGTTGGCAAAATGGATCTCCTGGGACGTGTAGCAGCATCACTTCTCCTCCCCTATCAAGGCTTGCAGAGCAGGATTTGTGGGGTCTGTGGAAGTGAGGTGGCCTCTCACTGGCCTCTCCCTGCAGGGATTGGAGATGGCGAACTAGATACCAGTGGATTTCAAATGAGATAGAACAATCCTTTCCCACTGATGTCCACATCTTGATCCTCAGAACCTGTGAAATTGCTAAGTTATGAAAAAAGAACTGAGCTTTAAATAGGATTTTCTGATAGTCCCAGAGTCCTCACAGGGACCCTTAGTCATGGAAGAAAGTGTCAGGCATGGTGGTGCACACCCCCAATCCCAGCAGCTCAGGAGGCTGAGACAGGATGATCCTGATCTGAACGAAGATCAAAGCCAGCCTCAGCAACCTGGCATGGTTCAAAGCAAATTAGTGAGACCTTGTCTCAAAAATATGAAGCAATAAAAAAGGCTGGGAATGTTGCTCAGTGATTAAGCACCCGGGATTCAATTCCTGGTACCAAAAGCACAAAACAAATCACAAACAAGAGGAAGGGAAACAATAAGTATGAGGGATGCAAGAGAGATTCCCCCTCCCTTTGTATTTTAGGCAGAGGAGGGGACCTCAAGTCCAGGGACGCTGGAAGCTCTGGAGAGTAGGAAAGGCAGGAAAGGATCCCCTCTAGATCCTGCAGAACACAATGCAGCCCTGCCCACACTTGGGTTTTCGCCCAGTGACAACCGTGTCTGACCTTGACCTGCAGCATGTTGTGGATACACATTTCTGTTGTTTTAAACCATGATTATGCATTGTTAAAAGAGCAAAGGAAAACTAATATACAAAAGCAGTAAATTTAGTCTTACAAAGAGGAGGAAATGTTACTGCAAAAATGGCCAAATTTCCATTTTGTGTCCCAAAACACAGATGTGATTTTTCTCCCTGGTATAAAACCTCAGCTCTACTGTTTGTGATGAATATCTGACGTGTTGGTGCCTGAGGAGAATCCTGCAGCATGTGGTCTCAGAGACTCCTAGGCTCAAGGAAGGAGGCCGGCCCTGGGACTAGGTGAGGGTGTCACTTACCATAAACAGTGAGGTGGAAAACTGCTTTAATTTCTCTTCCTGTCTGAGACATGATCTGGGCCCAGTACTGCCCACTGTCCTGTGAGGTCAAATTGTTAATCCTCAGGGATGACATACTGGGCACCTGGACCCTCTGCTTGTACTTGTCCTGGAGACTGAACCACAGCGGATCTTCCTTCCCATTCTGGAATCTCAGCATGAATGTGGAGTTTGAATCACAGGCGAAGCCCCAGGTGATATCCTCTATCTTGGGATCATCTGGCTCCTGGATCACTTGCAACAAGACTGAACCTCCCCGGATCGCCTTCAGATAAGTGCGGGTTCTAAGACCTTTCATCCCAGAACCATGAGCTCCAGAACTCTTGGCTAAAGTGCTGCCGGTACCTAGGGCATTGGGAAAGAGAACATAGATATTTCCTCAAGGAGAACAAGTGACACAGACATTTTCTTCTTAACCAATCCATTTGGCCCCTTTCCTTGATCTAGAGAGGAAGCCTTGTACAGTGAATTGGATCCATTTCTCAGACCAAGTCCGGTTCTGCTGAAGTGTAACCTTGGGCTGATGACTTAACTGGACTAGACTGCAGTTTCCTTACCTGACTTGAAGTCAGGGTGTGAACTACAGGAGGCCAGGGATTGACAGCTCCTAGCACATCGTCTGGCATGTGCTAGATGCGAGCCATGCTAACAGGTGGGAGGGGTACCTCATGTGTCTTCAATTCTCATTTCCCTGATGATTAGAGAGGCTGAGGATTTTTATAGCTCTGTTGGATATTCATTTCTCTCTTGGAGTAATACTTGTTCAAATCTTTTGCCCATTTTTAAATCAAGTTACCCGTTTCCTTGCTATTGAGTTACTTAGTTTTTTATTCATTAGGTCTATTGACCCCACATCAGACGTGTGCTTTGCAAATATTCTCTCCCAAGACATGGGCTGTGTCTTCCCTCTGTTTTTTTTTTTTTTTTCTGTGCAGAAGGTTTTTAATTTAATGTAATTCTGTTAGGTTTTGGTTTTGGTGTCTGTGCTTTGAGAATCCTCGTCAAGTAATTACCACCCAAGCTCATGGACATTCTGTTTTCTTCTAGAGACTTTATAGTTCCAAATCATATGATTCAGTCTTTCTTCCATTTAAGTTGATTTTTTCATATGAGGTGAGTTAGAATCAATTTCCTTCCTCTGCATGTAGCTCTCCCATCTTCCCATATGCATTTACTGAAGACACTGTGCTTTCCCCTTTGTATATTCTTAGCCCATTTGTCAAACATCACATCAACTGACTGTAAACACTGGGTTTATTTATGGAATTTCTTCTTTTCCATTGGTCAATGTGTCCATTTTTGTGCAAGTTCCCTGCTGTTTTAATTACAATAACATTGTATTTTGAAATCAGGGAGTGAGACACATCCAGTTTTGTTCTTTTTCATTTGTTATTTGGGGTCTTATGTGATTCCAAACAAATTTTAGGAGATTTTTTTTTCTATTTCTGTTAAAGATGTCATTTGAATTGTAATAAATTTCATTAAATCTATTAAGTTCATTTTACCCAGCAGCCAAAATGTCATTTCATGAATTGAAAGATATCAAAAGTTTTTTAGTACTTATTGGTTTCATGTCATGCTTAAAAAGATAGCCTTCCCTTCAAAGTAAGCTTCTCATTTTTTTTCTAGTTTTGTTCAAGTTCTTCTTGTGGTTTCAACATTCATGTTTAAGTTTTGAGCAAATTAAATGCAGTTTGGTGTCAGCAAGGTCCCACAGCTGGATGGTATGAAGAGTGGTTACAAGGTTGGACTTTACCTCAGTGAAGTCTAAGTTAGTCTAGGTCCCCCATCTTCTGGCTGTGTGAACTTGAACAGTTACTGAACCTCTCTGGCTTCAGGTTTCTCACCTATGAAATGGGAATGATGGTGCTTACTTCATTGAATTGTTTTTGGATTTAAGCAGAAAGAGCTTTGGGCACAGTACTCAATAACTGTGCTGTTCCCATTTGCTGCTGTTGTTATCATGATGGGCATTACTGGCCCAGGACCCCCAGGTCAGAAGCACACATTCCCAGTTCCAGGCTGGTTTTCTTCCTCCCCTCCAGCTGCCCCTCTTGGGGGTCTCCTCCTGAGTATAGGGATGGGATGCAGGAGTCACACATCCTGTGGCTTCAATCTTTTTGGTGCCTGTAGGTGATGAGGTCCAGCCAGGGCTTTCCTGTTTATAAAAGTCGAGTTTAAAAGGAAATTCACTGTGACACAGGCATCATTACCAAGCCCCCACAGGACCCCTGTGCAGCCAAGAAGCAGGAGTAGGAATGTGGAGAGAAGGACTCCTTATCCCTACCTTGAATTAAGATTTTAAATTTTATATTATTTTTTTTTTAATTTTTAAACATTAATGAATCTTTATTTTATTCACTTATTTATATGTTGTGCTGAGAATCAAACCCAGTGCCTTGCCCAAGCTACACAAGTTCTCTACCACTGAGCCACAACCCCAGTCACAAATTTTATAATCCTAACTCTGATTGCCCATCTCCCCACTTCTTGAGCTGTTCTTTAATACAGAAGTATCATCCGTTACACTGAAAACAAGAATCCAAGTCGTGGAGTTTTCAAGTGAAAACAAATTGTGCCCCATCCCAAGGTAAGCACTGGAAATGGCATGTGCCCAGAGACACTCCAGCCCTGTGAGCCCAGGCATCTATTCATAAATGCCTCTCAACCTTCCCAGTGGTGTGGAGAGGTGACATTCATTCTCCGTTTGAAGGGATTGTGACATCCTATGGTCCCCTATTTAATTAATAAGCAAAATAGAAGTATCCTTTAGCACTGTGGTCATCCAGCCTAATCAGAGTTACACACTTGTATAAAAGTGTAATTTTCGGTTGAAACTGGGTCATAAAATGACAACTTCCCATTTTCTAAAAACGGTTATGCAAGTTGCTTTTTAAGGACATTGAGACCTAGAGAGCTGAGAGGAACCAAAAGTCTCCAAGGACGAGAAGCTGAGAAACAAGAAGAGGGAATTGTGGATCTGGGTTAGAAGTCAGGGTGCAGCCACAGCTGCAGGAGGGAGCATGGGGTCAGAGAGACCAGGGCACTTACAAAGTACCCAGAGGTTCCACCAGGCCCAGGGCACCTGGTGTGGACCATGCCACCAAGACCCCCGACTCCAGCCATTTGGCCTTCTGTTTCTCATCCCTGCCTTAAGTCCCTTCCTGCTCCCTGGGGAGACAGAAGTGAGTGTGCCTCCTCTCTCCTTGTCAGGGGAGCGTCTGTGAAGTTCTTTCTTCTTGCAAAACCTGGTGCAGTGTTGGTTTCTCTGGGCATGGGCAGCAGGCACTTGCTGGGTGTCAGTACAGTGGTGGTCAGTACATTTAAGTGCTCTATTTAATGCAGTACCCAGAGAAACAGCCTGCTATCCCATGGGGAAACAGCGCAATTGGGTGCTCTGACAGCCTGTATTTCAGACCATCCTCAGGGATTTGATGAGGTCACTGTGGTCACCATAGTGTCTGTGTCCCCCTGCCAGCATTGTAAGAGGGTCCTTCAGGGAAGCTAGTGTTTTGTGCTGAACAGGAACCTCAAGGTCTGGCAGAGGCTTTCATCAGCTGGTCTAAAGGGCACAGCTGCAACATGGCCTCCTGGGCAAGGTCTGCAGACCACATCTGCACAGGGTGTGAGGAGGGAGAGTCCTTGGGCAGGAGATTTGAGGACACCAGCCCTGAGGTCCCCCTCAGGAGCAGAGGCAGAGAAGACCAGGTCAGGGGAGGAGCTGAGGAGCAGGATTTCCTCCCTCCCTTGGGGACTGAAGAAGTGACCACAGGGACAGCTCAGGGTGTCCTCTCTTAAGGAGCCCTAAACAGGCTCCCCAGCTGTGACTCCCTGTCAGGTGACAGGATAGGACAGGTCAGGATGAGAAAGACAGAGCAGAGGCCTTGCAGTGGCCACAGAAAGCCCTGTGTGAGTGGAAGCCCTGGGTCACACTGGAGGGGCTTCAGAGGTGAGCTGTTGAGGCCCCTCCTGTTACAGAGCAGGGGGTCCCCAGGGGAGTGGACTTGTCCTGGCGACATAGGGCACAGCAAGGCCTGGACCCAGGATGCTGCCAACTAGGAGCTCTGCCCCTCCCTGAGCTGTTACCTGGTCCCTCCAGGGCCTGAGCAGCTGCTGGAGTCTTATCCTCCAACTACCCCCCTGCATAGACAGTGTCCCCTTGGAGTGGCTGAGCACAGCTGAGGCTTCTGGCTCGCCCAGGTTTGGACAGCCAGCCTGCCCAGACTGCCACTTCCCAGAAGAGGGAACCACAATACAGAGGAGGGTCAGCCTCAGCCTGTGGGAGGATCAGCCCTTGAGCCCCAATGGTGGATGACATCAGCAAGACAGAGAAGGGAGGCAGAGAGGGGAGGCAGCAGGAGCTCTCTGACCTACAGAAGATGCAGAAGATGCTCATCCCAAACAAGGAAAGAGGAGCCATGGAGCACATGGGCTTTACCAGGGAGAGGGTGAACTTCATACTACAAAATTAAAAATGCAACCGTGAGCATAGAACATGGTTCCACTGTGTGTAATATCCCTATCTCCATATTCCCATGCCAGGAGCATTTCCCTGTGAACTCATGCACAAAACTGCCAAACTGATACCTTGCTGCCCTTTACACTGTTTCCATGTCTCTCTTGGGCCAATAGTGACCTGGAAACTTCTCCATCTCCCTGCCAGCAGATGGGGGCAGCATTCATTAAATGCTGTTGCTATCAGTTTAGGGGAGCCACCCCATGTCCAGGATCACCCTCACTGCAGTGTGGAAATTCTAGGAAGCAAGCTGTGCTCAGTTTCCACTTCTCTTCCACACTTGCCCTTCCAAACCATGTGCAGGAAAGGGCTTGCTATTTGAACCATGATATGGGCAAGTTCTTCACCACCCTCACCATCACTCCTTCACCTCCATCTCTCTCCCCCAAGCAAGGCTGAGTGAACAGGGGACAATCCAGAAACCAAAGAAAAATGCAACTGTGGATCTTCAGTCTTCCAGAAAGGATGTAGAGCAATCTAGGGGTGAGGCTCCTTCCATGAAGAGACTCTGACCATCTCCTTGCAAGCTGCTTTGCTTCATTCAGCTGCACAGAGGTCAGGCCTGTGGGGGGACCAATTCCAACCTTCCCCATTTCTGTTGACCTTGAGAGAACCACCCTCTTTGTCTGGTTTCAGGCTGCAAATCCAATAATTGGGAAAGTCAAGTCCTCCCTTTCCTTCTCCCTTCTTCCTCGCCCTCCCCTCCTGTTCTTCCCCTTTCTTTTGAAATCTTCCACCGCCACTGCCTCTGAAGAGAGCTGCACATTTAACAATCCCCAGTTAAACAATGCTGTAGAAATGGGAAGAGTGTGCATTTTGCTGTTCCAAAGTTGAGCTACTTAAATCGTACCCAGTCTTCTACCACTGGCAGGTAGTTGTTCAGTTAATAAGCCTCCTTTCACAAGTGCTCCCTCAACCACCAAGCTCCAGGTAATTTCCTGCAAGTTCACTTAGTGGCTGGGATTGATAAAAAATCAGATAGAAAGTCTTCACCAAAAGTCACTTCACTAGATCTTCTTATTTTCTCATTAGTTTTTGTTTTATTTCTTCATAGGAGCAAACACAACAGTCCACGATGTCATAGTGTGACATGATCTTGGTTCACATGACTCAGTCATTAGGTCAGTACTTTTTTCACTTCCTTTTAGCTTCCCACCCTCTCTTTTTCCCTGCATATTTTCTGCACAATTTCCCCTCCTGTAGCTTGTGGTAGCTACCACTATTGTTTCCCCACATGTTCCACATCCCCATAAATGTGGATTTGTAGAGGCTGCTTGTCCTTTTATGCAATAAGGACTTCATGATGCTGGGTTCCCTGGATCTTGCTGAGGAGGATCCAGCCATCTCCCTCATGGAAACTGGACATTCTTCCCAGAACACTGGGGCACTGTTTCCTTAGCCTCCATGTCATCCCATACATGGAGGCCCCAGATACTGCTCAGTTTGCTCAATCTTTCCCCAATTGATGGTGCCTCCTGTTTTTCCAAGGCTTTGGCAGGAACAGTGAAGAGATAAGCAAGGTTCCAGCTGAGGTCTGCAGGGCCAGGAGCATTTGAGGGTGGGGGAAGGAGTGAAGACCAGAGGAGCTTCCTCCAGCTCAGACACCAGGGTTCCAGTTGAGGCCTCCACAGAAGACCTGCAGAGGCCCTGAGGACCCTGAGGGCCCAAGCTGGGGTGCTGCCTCCTCACTCTGTGCCCCAGGAACAGGCTCTTGGACTGTCTCCATCCCCTCCCCAGGCACCTCTAGCTCCTCCCTGCTGCTGTAGCCCAGGTGGCCTCAGCTCCCTGGCTATGGTCCCTCGTGCAGCCAGGGCTGCCCATGCCCAGGGTCCCAGGTCCTCATCACAAAAAGGCCATTTTGCTCTTTCTGTTTTTCCTGGGCTCTGCCCACACTGCACTGGTGAATTATAACAGTGCGGCTTTCTCTTTTTGTTTCCCAAAGGCATCAGAGCCTCACAGCCCCCAGGACTGAAGGGTCCCAGCTGTCCCAGCACCCCAACTGCCCTCCCTTCCAGGAAACCCAGCTACTCACAGAGCAGGCTAATGCCTCCCAGGAGCCTGGTGGTCCAGCAGAGGTGGGGGTCCTGTGAGCTGTGTCCCATTCCGGCTGCCTGCCGGCCTCTTCAGCTGGGGAGGAAACATCTGAAAGGGGAACCAGCAAGAGGAGGAGCTTCCCTGCTCTGAAGGCAGAGCCACAGGCCAGTGATAGGAAGCCCACCAGAGTTCACAGAGGCAACCTCACTTGCTCTAGGAAATTGCAGAATAACTGTACGAACGACCAGAGCCTGGATGGACATGTGGTTTCTGACATCTGTTGGCAAGCCTTTCCTGCAGGCAGAGCCAGCATGTCTCAGGTAACTACACCTGCCCACACCTGCTGGGTGAACTGCTCTGTCCAGGCAGCCCTGATTTCAATGCCGGCCTGTGGCCAGCACAGAGTCTCCCTCTTACAAGCAAGCCTGAGCTAAGCCCTCCTGAGTTCCATGGCTTTCCTCTATTCTGTAGAACCTTCACATATTCTTCCCCACCCCAAAGGCACAGCTACATGCTACTACCAGAGAATTCACAGGATACAGAGAGGCAGGGCTTTGGGTATGGCAGGTAAGGGCTCTACCATGCAGCCCCTGGGGTTCGTGTTTATACAAAGAAAAAGGGCAAGGGGGAGGTAACAGCAAAACAACTGCTCCAGTCACAGTGGACAAGACAAACACTGGCTGTTGATGTCTTCGCTCACTTCATGCTATATGTGCCAGGGCAGAATCGTGATCAGCAGGGACAAGTCTCTTCCAGGTTGTTCCTTCTCTGATGGAATCCATGGTCTCATGCCTTCTGCTTGTGCTGGCTTAAAGAGATACACAGTCCATTCTTTTGCAAGTTTAACTCCCTCTATAGCCTGAAACAGCAAATCAAGGAGCAGGTCTGAGCTCACAACCTACAGGTGATCCTGTTTTATCATCACAGTTCTAGGAGGATAGAAAGACAGAGTGAATCCAGCATCAGCTGTTCCTGGCACTTAGTGGTGAGGTCAAGGAAGCAGAGCTCCTAAGCCATGGCTTGTTCTCAGCTCTCCCCCATTTTGTGGAACTGACCCCACCTCACCCTCTCCCTGGCCCAGCCCAGGATGTGCCCCTGGATGCTTTCATGCTGCCCACTCCTTCTCCTCACCCTCTACTGCCTGTGCCGGGTTCCCTCCTGTGTACCATGGCACTTGGGGAGGAAGGTGAACTCTTCTCCCACCTGAAGGCACAATCCATTATTAGCAGTGGGACCTGGCACTGCTGGGCTGTGTGGGCGAGGTTGCAGTGGGACCTGGCACTGCTGTGCTGTATGTGGGAGAGGTTGCAGTGGGACCAGCTGGTCGACCTCAACCTTCACAAGTTTCCTCCAACCTTCCTGGTCCCACTTTCCCTGGTAACTGTCTGCTCTGGAGTCGACTTCCTCTGCTATGAGTCAGTCCTCCCTTTATCCTGAGAATGACTGTGTGGCACAGCTTTTTCTCTCCTCTATTAACTACTAATATCGTCTTACAGTCAAACCAGATGGGGAGCTATTGGTAAGTGAGGACCTCCCATTAGCCCCTCATCCAGTTGCCCCTCTGTTCCCCCAGCCGACATGCTTCTTGGCCACCTGCTGCCCTCTCCTTCTCCTCTGTCCCCTCAGAAGCCATGTTAAAAGGTTCTGATGTTGAGTCACTCCACTGTGGATACGAAGCCTCTGGTTTTCCTGTGGATTTTATGAGATCTCTCACCTGATTCTGTTTTCTTCTCAGCCCCGTTTTCTTCTCTCCCATTCTTACTGTCTATGTGAGTATGATATGCCTGACAGAGATACTGACTAACAATTTTCTGTTTTGCTGTGTCTTTCCCTGGCCTTGGTATTAGTGGAATCCTGGCCTTGGGAACTGAGTTGGGAAGTGTTCCCCTTCTTCAATCTTTGGGAAGAGTTGGAGATAGATGGTGCTACTTCTTCCCTAATATTCATAGTCTTACCAGTGCAATCATCTGGTCCATGCTCCTTATTCATTATTGATCTATTCAGACTTTCCATCTCTTTGTGACTCAGCTTCAGTATTTTGTATGTTACTAGAATTTATCCATTTCTTCTAGGTTATCAGATAATTGTTCATAATAAGCTTTTATGATCCTTTGAGTTTCTCAGTAACAACTGTAATTTCTCCTCTTTCATTCTGATCTCATTTGAGTCATTGTCTTCTTAGTCCAGCTAAAAATTTATCAATTTTCCAAAAGCCAACTCTTAGTTTTGTTGATCTTTTCTATTGTTTTTCTGACTTTCACTTTTTATTTTTTAGTCCTGAATTTGATCCCAGGGCCTCACACACACTAGGCAAATTCTCTAGCCTGACCTACAGCCCCAGCTGTTTTTGTTGTTGAATTTTGTTTTAATTGTATCTTATTTTGAGAGAGGGTCTCCCTAATTCACTCAGTGTGGCCCTGGATTTGCGATCCCCCTGCCTCAGCCTTCCAAGTCACTTGGATCACAGGATGGCTCTCTGGGTTTCCGTCCTCATGGGGACCTTCTGCCTTCTTTACTTTCAGCCTTAGTGTCTTCTCAGGGTTCCCTGAGCCTCCTGTGATCATCACCCAGTGGCTCCTGTTTGATTACTCAGCCTCTCTATTCCTTTTCATTGGAGAATTTAACCCACTTACAGTCAAGGTCAGGACTGGTAGGCCAGGGCTGCCATTCTGTTTCTCCTTTGGGGGGCTTTCTGATAAATCTTTTTCCTTTCTTCCACTTCTGCTGTTTTCCTCTCTGATCAGGTGACTTACTCCATGGCATACTTTCATTCCTTACCATTTAGCTTTTATGTATCTCCCATAAGTTTTGCTTTGTGGTATCCACGAAGCTAACAGAAACATCTTATATTTACATTAGGCTGCCTTAAGATGGCATCAAATTAGTAAAGAAGATGAAGGACTGTGGTTACTGGTGACTACAGCCCTCTGGTACCAGGTTCCTTTATGTGAGGACGGCCTTAGGCCTGAGTCTAAGCAACTACATTTTAAAAATTCCAGTTTGAAACCTGCAGTCTCCCCAGGCACACCCACAGAGCCCTCCAGTGTGGCTTCAGACAAGTCACTTCCCCACCCTGAGAAACAGTGAAGCCTCTGGCAGGCTGTCCTCCCCTGATAAGAGGGAAAGGCAGAAGATGAGGGTGGAGACCACCAGACCAGATGTTTCTGACCCCAGGGCAAATGATGTCACTGAGAAATCAGTGGTAGCTGGTAAGGATTGAAAGGGGGGTCAAAAGCCACCAAATTTAGTATAAAAAATAGAGCTGATGAGCAGGGATTCAGCCAGTTGAAACAAGGATGCACTCAAGCTGGAGAGCCTGATGAGGACCTGACATCCCATCACTTGTCATCAATCCTGATCCGTTCACAAACCTCACCTCTCTCAAACTCTAGTGCCTCATCTGGACCTTGGTGAGAGCCAGGACTTCTCCATAACGGTCATCCACTCCACGCCAAGAAAAGTCTGCCTTGGTCTGGACCTGTTCACCACGGTCTAATTGAATGTCCATCTGCTGGACATAAAGCCTCAGGCTTAAGATTTTTGAAGGTAGCATGCAGAGCGAATGTCTGTCATTAGCCTGTCATGATTAAGTGTTCTGCAGTGCTTCGAATTAATCTAGAATTGTTTGCTGTGAATGGATCATGTCTATTGCAGTGCCTAGCATTAATGACTGTCATTTTCTTGATTAAGGACCTATCGAGAGAAATTATATTGAGTAATTTGACTGAATAAAGCATAGAAAGGGGCAGAAGCACGTGGACATTCTTTGTTTTTCCCCTCGACAGCACATGTCACAATTTTGCTCCCTTGCGTCATTTGCCTGTCTGCTCCCTAGCTGAGGTCCCCTGTTCCCTTCTCATTTTTCTTGTTTCTCCAGACACAGGCCCTTACTGAAAGGCTCCACGTACATTGTCCACTCAGGGCCTGTGGTTTCCTAACTACTGATTTCTCTGAGATCCTCTCTCTGAAGATATTTCTCCTCCTCTTTACTTTTCCATCCTCACTATCTCAGTGGATATGTCCTCACTATCTGAACTCAGCCTGGAGCTAGCCAAGGGGGACAAGCACTGCTATGGCTTGAATAATGTCCCCTTCAAAACTCAGGCGTTGCCAATGTGATGGTGTCAGGACGAGGGGCCTTTAGCAGGGGATTGGGCACGAGGGCTCCTCCCTGGGGAATGGGATTAAGGCGTCCTATAGTGTCCTGCCTCTTGCTCTAGTGGGACTCAGCCTCCTTCCACGTAAGGACACAGCATCCCCCCAGGTGGGAGGGCTCTACCAACCAGATCTGCTGGCACCTTTATCCTGACTCCTCAGGTCCCATGAATGTGGATGTTAAGTAAAGGCAGGTGTGCCGTTCCATGAGCGGCATTTGGGAAGTAGCTTTACTCTGTGAGACTGGGCACCTCAACAGTAACCATTCTTGGGTTGAGTAGCCCCCAAATGTGGGTGATACAAAGTCCTGGATGAAGGTCACTGATGGGTCCCTGTGCCCACAGCAATGAGACTTAGCCCTGGGCGAAGTCCCACAAGGTTCAGGTTGGGAGGAGTCTGACCCATGGATACATGGGGCCTGTTCAACCTGGTATTGCTGAATCCCACCACCCCCCCCTGCAAAAGTGTCCCAGATGGCTACATCCTCCTCACCACCCACCCCAGTTTACAAATCCCTTCACCTGTGAGAGGTCCTGGGTACCATGGTTACCTTTCCATTTTACAACTGAGAAAACTGCATTTTCAAAGCATGAAATTGGTAAACACAAGGTCTGGAAAGTTCTTAAGTGTTAGAGCCAGAACTAGGCCCAGGCCTCCTGTCTCC
Source organism: Ictidomys tridecemlineatus (assembly GCF_052094955.1). NCBI lineage: Eukaryota > Metazoa > Chordata > Mammalia > Rodentia > Sciuridae > Ictidomys > Ictidomys tridecemlineatus. The sequence continues at coordinate 123,948,823 of NC_135487.1, read as the reverse complement.
CTGTCCAACGGTTTTCCCAGATCCAAGCTCCCCTCAGGGAAGTGAATCTTGCACATTAACAAGGCACATGAAACACCTGGTTCAAGCCCTAGATTGGCCAAGTGTCCGGTGCTTGAACCTCGGCAACTGATGTCACTTCTCTAAATTCGATTTCCTCATCTGTAAAGTGAGGGCAATTTTTCTGCCTCATTAGAAAATATTCCTGAAGTGTCTGTTCCCCTTCATGTTGCTCTTGAGCCCTCTCCTCGTTCCCCTTCCCAGGTCACCTTCCTGGCTTCTGCACCCCCCAGTAGTCCCTGCACAGCCACATCTGCTTGATCTTACTCACAGGGCCCTGTTTTCCTCCAAGACCCCTCAACCTCTCAGGGAAACTCTGACAAGCCATGCTGAGCCACATGAAGGTCAGCCAGCGCCAGGAAGCACCTTCCCTCCACACCGCCCCCAGCAAGAGGACTGAGGCCTGTGGCTGCAGCTCAGCACGCACACACTGCTGCCTCCACTGGTCTTCTAGCTGCCAGGAGACCTTCCCCAACTATGAGCCCCCCCGGGACAGGGAGCACTGTCCTGCACAGGAGTCTCACAGTCTGCTTTCCCACGGTCTTTTCATCTCAGTCTTGTCCACTGTCCTAACTCCATTTCCTTCTAAACCTGGAGCAGCCCCCAGGGGTGAAGATAATGCTGTGCTTTAGGCATATGCCCCATTCCCACCCAGGGCTCCTGCCCAACCTCAGTGTCAGTGACACTCACACCCCAGCCACATCAGAGACACCATTCTACTGGGCTCCCTTGCTTCTGGAGCAGGTCATTTGTAGAGAAGTGAAAGACCAGCCACGCAGACTTCCTGAGTGGTTCTCTTCTCTACAGTTCTCAGCATCTCTCACTATGAGTGTGGGTGGTCAGACCTAACCCAATACCACCTCTCTCCACCCACGGGCCTCAGGCCACAGCTACTCTCCCCCAGGAAACACTGTGGCTCTGCAGACTTCAATCTACTGCCTCAGGAACATGCCACAGTCTACTGGGGTTCCTCCTGATTGGGCCCCTCCTAATGCATCACCTACGCTCAAGAACAAGACCAGCAGCTCAGCTCAACCACCTCCGCAACATTTACCAGATACGCACTGAGCACCCAGTGCCTTCAATAGCCCACCAGGGGCTGTTCATTGGGGGAAAAACACTTATAGTACTCCATCCCATGCCCTATAGACCTCAGAAGTGCCCCCATCATCCTGCACCCTGCCCACCTGCTCCCCTACTGAGGTGAGACCCTCCCTGCCAGCCCATCAGATGTCTGCTGACATCCAGGTGAAGCTCCCATGGACCAGGCAGCTTCAGGATGAGGCCCAGACTCCCACACACAGATTTTGTTGCTCAGGGCATCAGGGGGTGAGGGTCAGGAGGAGGCCTGGAGAAGGCTGGCTCAGAACTTCCCACAGCTTCGCACATCAGAGCCCACAGCAGCCTCACTAAGGGGCGTGGGGGGGGCACTGCACACCCACTCTCCCCAGGGGACTTCACCCAAGGCAGAGGGTGTTGGTGTAGATTTCCTAAGACAAACCCTGTGTTGGGGTCAGAGCCAGGAGAAGAGCAGGCTGAGGAGGGCCTGAGGAATGTGGATTCCTTTTCTACTTGACATGGAGATGAGTTTGCAATAGGCAACAGCTAAGTTCAGGTGAGCTATGGCCCCAAGTCTCCTGTGTATTAGACACTTCCCCAACACCCCCTACCCATCCTCCACACACAGACACACACTCAGAAGCACACCGAAACACACACAGGCACACAGCCTGACACCCAAGGGAGTCCTACACAAGGTCTGCAAAGGAGCCTGGACTCCCATCATGCATGCTGCCTCCACCGACCCCCAGTTCAGCCTGCAGAACCATCTTGACGCCCTCCTCTGGGCGAGGTCCATATCTCTTCACTGTCCCACCACCTGTGCTGATGTTCCCACAGGACAGACCAGTGACACAGCCGAGGTGGTGAGGATTGCCACCTGCACAGTCAGGGGGGTTTGCCTTGGGAAGGCTTCTCAAACTGAGGGGCCGGGAGCCAGGTCAAGCACAGAGGAAGGGCCCTTGCTTGGCTGGCATGAGGGTCCTGAGTGTGGGGGCAGCTTGGGGAGGCAATACAAGAAGGAACAGGGCCATGTGTGCTCAGGGAGACAGGGACTCTCCAGGGCCATCTGGAGCTGGACTGAACCTGGAGCAGGTGGGCGTCTGTGTGTGTCAGGCTCAGAGCACAGTCTCTCCCAAGTGCCGGCTTCTGCAGCTTCCTTCAATGAAACCATCTTCATGGCCTGTCCTCGGTTAAGGACCTCACTGTAGACACCAAGGGCAAGGCCCCTCTCTTCCAGATGTTGTTCATCAATTCCTGGGAAAGCAAGACACAGTGTTCCTTGAACAGCCGAGGGAAAGAGGGCCCCTGAGGTACTGGCCTGGGTACAACACTCAGTACTGTGAACTGCCTATGAAATCCCCTAAACAAACCAGCACAGGTTTGTCAGTGATGGACTTTCTTTGTTAATCATGTTGGTGTTACATGAATAGGTCAAGATCAGTGGGAACAGAAAGAGTGCATGCCTGATTTGGGGAGCCATAGGCTGGGCAGTGTGACCTAGGGGTGTCCAGGCTGGTCACCACTGCCAGCTCTCACTTTGTCCTTGTCCTGCCAAGACTCCTGCTGCACCAGCTGTGCCTAGTTGATGTCATTGTCCTCGACCTCATGGCCCTCCTGCAATCCTGGACCTGAGTCATCCCAGGTTGCAGCCAGATTCTCCAGGGAAACCTCTACCTGTATCCAGTGCCAGGAATCCAAGGCTGTCACCTGTACCCTCCTCATCTTCTCCACAAAGCCCACCTACTGTCAGGAAAGTGTAGGAGGAGGGGAGCCCAGGGCCAAGGGGAGAGGGAGGTTTCTGGGCCCAGGAGGAGAAACACAACCTGCCTCTTCTCTTCTCCATCATCTTCTCATGGATCATCCAAAGGCAGATTCCAGCTTCAAGGATCAAAATCACAGCCACGTAACCCATTCAGACGCCTCCCATGAGGACAGCTGGGTGCTCTCCATGTGAGTCTGTTTCCCTCCCAAGCAGAGAGTGAAACACGTTAAGGCAGAGAGAAGACGAGGTTCACAGTGACAAGGGAGAGAGAGAGGATGTAGAAAGGTTGGAAGGGGCCTGGTTCAGAAGCCGCAGAGGGAGGGTGTGGCAGGTCCACCCATTCAAGCAGTGGCCCAGGTCCTTCATGAAGCAGGGGAGACGGGGATGAGCAAGGTGGGGTCTGTGCACAAGTCATCACCAGGAAGAGACAGAAGCTCTCAATCACCAGGTGAAGGACTTCACTGCAGTAGAGGTTGACCCATGTCCAAGGTCTCCAGTGAGACCCCCAGGGACATGCGCAGTCACCTGTGTGTGGGGAGTGGCAGGGGTTTCACAGATACTCAGTGTGGCGAGAGCATCCTGCAGGGGAGGGACAGCACAGGAGGCCGGGCTAGGTGGGGAGGCCCGGGAGGCAGCCGTGAGTCCAGGAGGTTTGGTGAGCCATGTTGAACTTCCTCTGAGACTCCAGGGTGGAGGGGGGACATGACCAGGGGTGCGGACTGCACTGACCAGTCAGGCTCCTCCAGCAGCCCCTGGGGGAAGACTGAGAGAGGACGGGTGCACACGGGTCCCAGGCATTCGAGGTCAGTGAAACACCTACTGGGCGCAAACTGCCCAGAACTGAGCCTGACACCTGGGCTAAGAGGAGAGAAGGATGTGTCCCCTGCCCTCATGGTGTCCTACTCAGGGTGGACTCAGACCCAGAAAGGGATCTTTCCACTCAGGGGGGATAGCCACGGGCAGCTCCTTAAAGAGGCTGCGCCTTCAGAGCCGGCAGTGGCTTCACACGTTAGGGAAGTCAGCAAGCAGCTGTGTCCCTGTTTGGATGAGGCCACCATCAGGGACACAGGACCTTCTAAGCCCTACATCCTATGGGGACTAGGTGGAGGTCGACCCCAGAGATGACACACACAAAGGCCACAATCCGATCTGTTTTTCCAAAGATGACTCTGGACACAGGGCATGGGGACGGGGTGGGACAGGTCCTGGAAGGCTGCCCCTGGCCCAGGGGGAAGGGCCTGGAGGTGGGGTTATTTAAAGACAGTCCTGAGCTGGATGCCACCCCACACTTGTGGATTGGAGTGACCAAGGGAAGGCAGTGCTGTTCATAAACACAGCAGCAAAAAAGCCAGGGACCCTGGGGCTCCAGAGCCACCTGAGCCCCTCCCTGTGCCCCTCCCTCCTACAGGTGCACTCACCTGGGCTACAGAGGTCAAGGAGCTGTAAGGTGGCATTTCTCTCGTCCACTGGGTTGCTGAGGACGCAGGTGAGGCTGACATTGGGCTGCCTCAGTGGCAGGCTCAGGGCCAGGGTCCAGGGGTTGGGGGGTCCTGGGGCCCCTCTCTGCTCCCGCTCACTGGGGGGGCCCTGGACCTCCCAGGTTACACTCAGGCCCTCTACAGCCTCTCGGGCCCCACACTCCAGAGTGATATTGCACCAGCTGGGCGTGATGGACGCTGACGTGGTCCGGATCTGGGCAAGGGGCACAGGATCTGAGGAAGGAGGGGACAAAAGGAGAGAGCCTCACACATGCCACACATTGTCCTCCAGTGTCTCACTGACCAGAGGCAGGAGCCCTAGGAGGAAGCTGGGAGCACGTTACAAATGAAGCACAATTTCCCCAGAGCTACATGTTTACAAGTGTCAGCAGCCACTTTATTAAGCTCAGGTGATCTCACTAGATGAAGCAAGTCTAAACATTTTTTCCCAAGAGAACATGATGGCTGAATCCCAGTTTTTAGGGACCATTATTTCTAGAAGATAGGGGTCTTCTGGTAGGGAAGGAAGCATGGGACAGAAGAGCTTGTCTGGGGCCAGGGTCCTGTGTCCTGGGCCTTGAGCTGAGACAGTGTCTGGGACTGCACAGCCCGACTGGGGCAGGACACCAGGCCAGCTCTGGGAGGACCCAGAAAGCTCAGGTCAAAACAGGAGACATTGTGGGAGATACTGTGGCTGCAACAGAGAGCACAGCTCTGCAGGCAGTTAGAACGTGACCCTGAATGTGTGCTCCCGACTGGGGGAGAAGGGGCAGATCCACAGGCCAGTCTGGAAATCACACAGGACCTGCACCTGCAGTCCACTCTCTGCAGAGGAACTGCCCTAGGCAGAGAGGGACTGTGGGGACCCTAGAGTTGGCAAAATGGATCTCCTGGGGTGTGCAGCAGCATCACTTCTCCTACCCTATCAAGGCTTGCAGAGCAGGATTTGTGGGGTCTGTGGAAGTGAGGTGGCCTCTCACTGGCCTCTCCCTGCAGGGATTGGAGATGGTGAACTAGATACCAGTGGATTTCAAATGTGATAGAACAATCCTTTCCCACTGAAGTCCACATCTTGATCCTCAGAACCCTTTTTAGGCCCTTTTTAGGTCTCACAGATCGCACTCCTCTGGTGACAAACAGGCACTTCCCTCTATATCCTTGGGGCGGTCAGCCGTTTTGGGGACACCCACTTGACCCTCTGTCTGCTCAGGAGCCTCCCGGAAGCTCCTTCCAGCCCAAGTTCTCTCTCTCTCTCTCTCTCTCTCTCTCTCTCTCTCTCTCTTTCTCTCTCTCACTCTGACTCCCATCTTGCCCTTCCAGCATGGGAAATTCCTCATCCCTCCTGGCTTATTCTCCTTTGAGGTGCCTCTTAGGTAATTTAAAATCCCTGAGCCTGGCCCTGATATTAAATTGAAAAGGCTCATAAAGTTCTGTCCCCAGGACTGGCCTACACACCCTCTAGACAGCCAAAAACGTTTGGCCCACATGTGGGTCTCTGGATCCCAATTTACTTCAGGATCTTATTAATTACTGTGAGTGATCGAAGAAGTGGAACTAGATTTTCTATGGGGTGGCTTTTTCCTTGCTAGATCTCACCCATTCTGCACCCAATGCAAGCCTCAGCATTACTCCTTGCTCACAAGCCTCCTTCCTCCTCCTCTTCTCCACCCTCTGACTCCACGCCTTCTCCCCCTTCTTCCTCTTCTCTGCTCTCCACCTCTACTTTTGACCCGGTTGATGAACACCTCCATTCTGCTCTCCCCCGCCCTCAGCCTTGCTTTCCCCACTTTCACCCACTCACACTTCCCCTCCTCTACATCTGTGGCTTCTTCTTCTATGGACACTCCTCCTCTTCCTCCTCCTCCTCCCAACACTCCCCCACAACCTCCTCCCACTTCCGTTCCTTCACCTCGGTCCCTCCACCTCAGTTTAGTCCACCCACCACCTATTTGCATACTATTGCAGCACCTAACCCACAAGTCAACACATCTCATCACCCAACTCAAACTTCACATGCTGTGGCCCCCCTTTGAGAGGTCGCTGGGCAGGATAAGACTTTAAGGGTTTACATTCCTTTTTCTATGCTTGACGTTTCTCAAGTAGAAAAAAATTGGGATCTTACACTGCAAACTCTGTCTCTTATATTAAAGAGTTTCAATACTTACCCAAGCCTACAGCCTCACCTTTCACAATCTCCATATGATTCTGTCCAATACTCTCCTCCCTGAGGAAAGGAGAAGGGTCTGGACCAGGCTAGGGCCTATGCAGACCAGGTTCAGCAGAGTGATGCCCACCATCCCCTAGGGGCCCAGGAAGTTCCAGACCAAGGCCACGTTGGGATTATAGTGACCCCAAGACCTGGGATGCAGAGACCACCTTATTCCCTGTCTGATAGCTGGCCTAAAGGTGGTGGCACAAAAGACTATTAACTTTGATAAACTCCAGGAAGTCATCCAGGAGAAAAATAAAAACCCCTCGGCCTTCCTAGGCCGACTAACAAAGGCTCTCCTTCATACACTAATTTGGACCCTGAATCCCCAGATGGGAGGCAACTTCTTATGACCTATTTTTTTCTCACAAAGCTACCCCAACATCCGGGCAAAGCAGAAAAATTAGAGAGGGGACTCTTGACCCCTCAGACTGAGGTGTTGGTATGGCCTTCAAGGTCTTCCACAACAGAGAAGAAAGAGCAAAATGCCCAAAATGCCAGACTTTAGCCCAGGTGTTACAGGGCTCCTTCCAAACTATGAAAAAGGGGAGAAAACAGCCCCCACAACAAGGACCCCCCTGGGCCCTGCTTTAAGTGTAGTAATAAAGGGCATGGGGCTAAGGCTTGCCCTAACCCAGGGAACTGCCCAGACCATGCCCCAGATGCCAACGTCCTGGCCACTGGGGATAGGACTGCCCCAATTCCCGGAGGGGAGCTGAGGTCAGTCACCCCACCAGTGACTTGCTGGGCCTAGAGGCTGAGGATTGGCGGGACCCTGGGTCTTCTGTCCAGACCTATTCAATCACCAAGCAGGAACCCAGGGTGGTTCTCTGAGTGGATGGGCATTCCATAAACATTTTGGTAGACACCAGGCCACATTCTTGGTTCTGAGAGAGTTTGGGGGAACTACCTATCCCTCTGAATCTCCTATTGTCGGGGTAGGAGGTCAAACCATCGTCATGCACAGCACTCCTCCCCTCATTTGCTCCTTATCTGAGTTCTCCTTTTCACACCATTTTTTGGTTATGCCTCAGTGCCGGGTTCCCTTGCTGGGAAGGGATATATTATCCATCTTGAAGGCCTCCATAACCTAGACATTTTGTCCTACCCTACTCATATCTTCATCATGGCTTTACTCCTGGATGAATAAAAGACTTTACCCCTTTTTGTCTGGTGTGGAGACCCCAAAGAACACATTTTTTGCCCTCCCCTGTAAAATAGTAGATCCAATTGTGTGGGACACTGAAACTTCTTTCCTTTCAGTTTGTGTTTTGCTTTGAGCTCTTTCTGCTTAGCTAACTTTTAATAATAGTTAGAAATGTCCCAGACTATTGGCCTATACCTTGACTATTCTTTCTTGACTTACTGACTGGAACTGGTGCCATGGTTATGACAAGCAGTTAACTTGAAAAAAGAGGCTACTAATTTTAGTCAAACAAGAGTAAGAGCACAAACCATTGTGCACAGGAACAAGAACAAGTTGCCCAGTACTAAGCACTAATCTGTCTTCTTAACATTAATTCTTCTTCTCTAGATTTTAATTTAATATCTCAAAAACTTCCTTGACAGGAATACAGGGAGTTTTTCATTAAACATTAACAATTTATGCTCCACAGCTGAATCATTGCATTTAGAGCAAACAGATCTATTCTTTAGAAATAATTGCATTAATTGGGAAAGTCATGTTTTTTCCTTCATACTTAATGGTCATATGAGAAGTCGTAACTATACTTATTAAAGGAATACAAAAACAAACCAGCCTATTCCCACAAACATACTGTGCTCCTCCAGAGGATGGATGCCTTGTACCATCCACCTCAGTAGGGCCTTGCCATTGCCTGAGTCAGGGGAGGGGCGCAGCACTCTACTGCTGATTTTGATGTTGATTTGTTTTTCTTTTTCTAGGATCTTGAGATGTAATGTTAGATTATTTATATGGTATCTTTCTGTTCTTTTAATGTATGAGCTCAATGCTATGAACTTTCCTCTTAGGACTGCCTTCATAATGTCCCAGAGATTTTGATATGTTATATCATCATCCTCATTTACCTCTAAGTATTTTTTATTTTCATCTGCTATCCATTCATCATTCAGTAGTGAATTATTTTCAGTCATTTCTATTTTTTGTCTTATCACTTATTTCTAATATCATTCCATTATGATCTGATAAAATGCAGGATACTATTGCCATTGTTTTTGTATTTGCTAAGAGTTTCTTTGTGTTCTAAAATATGGTCTATTTTAGAAAATGTTCCATGTGCAGCTGAGAAGTAAATGTATTCCGTCACTGATGGAAGATATAGTCTATATGTGTTAAGTCTAATTTATTAATTGCATATTTTAATTCTGTGGCTTCTTTATTTAGTTTTTGTCTGGATGATCTGTCTGGTGATGGAAGGAGCATGTTGAGGTCATCCAGGATTATTGGGTTGCGGTCTATTTGACTCTTCACGTGGACAAGGATTGGTTTGATGCAGGTAGATGCTCTGTTGTTTGGGGCATAGGTATTTCCCAAGGGCCTCTCCAAAGTATCCATCAAAGATGAGAGCAGTGTCATGCTGAGGAGGAGGCCACTCCCTCCTCCTTAGGGACTGGCTGAAGAGCTGCCCTGTCTTGGCATGACTGTCCCTAGAGGTCACCATCTCCATCAGGCAGGGACTGCTTCTCCATCCCCAGACTTCAGAGCCTGCATTGGACCTTGCCACCCATTGTCAAAGCCATCCAACCCTCAAGAACAACTACAAGGAGGAAAAGTTTATTTTGGTCTCATGGTTCTAGAGATTTATTCTATAACTGTCCACTCTGGATCTGAGAGGAGAGGCGGAACAGCACAGCAGTGGGTGTGGTGGAGGATGGTGGCTTAGTTCATGGCAATTAGAAAAAGAATGGGGAAGGGAGAGGAAGGGAGTCAGGGAGGGGAGAGGGAGAGAGAAAGTGCAGCAGGGACAAAATAGAATTCAGGCCACAGTCCTGGTGTCCTCCTGCCACTTCCCACTGGCCTATCATTATCACCCAGGAGTTCATTAAAACCATTAATCCAACAAATGGATTAATCCACTAATGAGGTTACAACTCATCATGTAATCACTGCATAAAAGCTTCACTTCCAAACCTTGCGGTAGGGCACCAAGCCTTCACAATATGACCTTTTGTGGGGGACATTAATGCTCCCTCTCAAACATCTGTAAGAACTTCTTTTCGTAATTATCAACTTTTTCCTATTTCTGGAAACAAAAGACATATATTTTAGTGGTTTTCATTTTAACCACTATCATATCTAATGATGTTGATGACAATTTTCTGATCCCTTTGTGCCCTTCAGGTCCACTCATGTCCCCAAACTGAGGCCAAAGAATCAGGCCCATGGTCTTGGCCCTCACTCTCAATTCCTACCCTTGAGAAAAGAAATAAAGTAGTATTGGATCATATTCTAAAATTTAAAAAAAATAGTGAACTCACATTAATATAAATTAATGACTAAATAGACGAATGAGAAGTAAAAGAAAAGGTTTCCATGCATTAGAATAAAAAATATGTATGTAGAGGTTCCATTCTTAAGTGTGTGCTGCCTGCAAGGTCCTTCCAAAGAGTACTGTGTGGGAAGAGGGAAGAAGGATGAGTGTACAGTGGAGCCATTTGACAAGCACTGCCTCAATTAGGTAATAGAGACTGGGATTATTATGGACGTTGGAGAAGACCACAGAAGTAAAGTACCACCACGTTGCATCAAAGATACAAACTATCTCAGGACTTATTACTGTTGAAAGCTGACCTTGATCATTACCTTGGGTTTTTCCTTTGAGTATTTTTTACTCCTGCTTTGAATGCCTACTACTACTTCTAAGAGAACTCTGTCATTTTCAGATGGTTTTTGAATTGCTGTTTAGGTGTACGAATGTTTGGTAGGAAGAGGTTCCTAGATTTTATCAGATCTCAGAAGGGGTCATGGTTCAAAATGGAGGTGTCATAACCCTAACAAGTCCACCAAGGAGGATTTTGTTCAATCCCAGCTCAGTCAGTACTCAGCGAATATGGACTGACCCCTCACGGGAGTGTGTGATTCAGAATGTGGCACCCCAGCTATGGCATCCTAACATACTGATTACATTAAACACCTTTGGGGACCAGATGATGCTGGAAGAGGCTTCTCTTTATCTACTTACAGACAATGCCACCTTGTCATTCAGCTTTTCATTGCTGTGACCAAAATACCTGACAAGAACAACTTAGAGGAGAAAAACTTACCTGGGGCTCACAGTTGCAGGGATTTGAGTCCACGGTCATCTGAATCTGCAGCTCTGGCTCTGAGATGACACAGAACATTGTGGTAGAAAGGTGTGGTGCAGGACAGCTGTCAGCTCATGGCAGCAGGACAGCAGGGAGGAAAAGAATCCCCAAGGACAGCACCACCGTCCAGTTAACTGCTTTCTCCAGCCTCACCACCCAGTAGTCCATTCATATCATCAATCCATGAAATGGATTAGTGAAATGGATTAATCCACTGATGAGGTCGTAGCTCTCATAATCCAATCTTTCCACCTCTGAACATTGGGACATTACCTAACACATAAGCTCTTTGGGGGGACACTTTTAAATCAAACCGTTATACCCACCAAAGGGGAACGGTGGGTGTTATGATCTTCAGCCTTCTTACTTGAATATTAACCAAGGAATGTCATTGAATTTATATTATAGAGGAAGACATTGAAAAATGACAGCATTCCCAGATCCCAAAGAAGTTGGTTCCAGATCTTTTCTGTTCTTCAGGGCCCATTCATGTCCCCTAAAATTTTTTTACTTACCTTTTAGTCACCTATATCCCCCATTTCTCTCTGTGCTGTGAGGAAGGTTGGCTAAGTTTCTGAATCTCGTGTGTTATTAGGGTGGAAGGTGAGTACCTTCCCTTAATGTGATGCTCTATGGAGATAAATAAATTTGTTTGTTTTTTATATTGTTTATCTATTGCCAATTTATTTCAGCAGGCTCAAATATCAGGGGGTGGGGAACAAGAAACTCCCATTATCCCAGGAGTAACAAGTGAGAGAAATATGAGTTGACTGCACAGGAAGGTTACCTCCCAGCGGGGTGATAATGAGTGCAGAACTCACATCAGATGACTGGTTAAACCTAACTGTGAGATCAGGAAGGGCTCAAGGGAAGAGCCTGAGAAAACCTCACAGGCAAGTGAGCACTTGACTCACACCTTAAGCTGGGTCAGGATTCCAAAAGGCCACTCACTGCGGTAGTCAGCTATTTGTTGCTGTTACAAAATACCTGAGAGGGGCTATCTTTATAAAGGTTTGTTTAGCTCTCAGTTTGGGGAAGTTCAAGGGCAGGGCATGGCACTGGCTCAGTTCTGGTGAGACCCCTCTCAGCTGAGCACCTCTTGTCAGAGGAAATGATGGGAACACATGTGGGAGCAAGTGATCACATGGTCACATCTCACAGGAAGCCAGAGAGAGCCACTCAGGTCAGGCATGGGACTGTATAGCACCTCACTCTGAGGAAATCTCGCTCCAGGAGGCCAGTGTTTCCTTCTGAGGGCAGCACCCCAATGTCCTAAGGCCCTCCCACAGTGGATACCACCTCAACACCACCACTTTAAGACCAAGTCTGCAATACATGGACCCTGGGGACAAACCACTATTAATTGTAAGAAATAACTGAAGACACCCTAGAGGACAGGGAGAAACAAAGAGGTAAGGAGACAATTTCTTTCTGCAAACATCTGCTTGGATTTCAGTCACGTGTGTTACATGATTTTTGCCACCAGGGTTTTCTGCCAGAGAGTACATGAGCACACGGCAGCCTTTTTCTTGATGCCACTAATTTTCTGAAAAGTAAAATAATAAATGTTGGATTAGGTTTTAAATGGACGCTATGTGTTGGACATTCCTGTTAGGCGCTGATCCTATATTATTTTATTTAGTTCTCATAGAGCTTGATGAAGTCTCTGCCGTTGGCTCATGAGCAGTCAGAGGTGCAATGAGGTTGTGTGAGTTGTCTGAGGTCACAGGGCAGGGGGAGGAACCCAGGCTTCCAATCCCAGCAGTCAGGGGCTTAGCTGTGAGTGTCAAAGGTGAGAGCCAGGCAGGAAGTGCCCTCCAGGGTCTAATCCCCTGCCCTGCAGCAGCTCAGGCTGTCTCCACACTGCCCCAGGGTGACCACCCTACTTTTCAGAACAGGAAACCAGCTCAGGAGGCCGAGTATGTGAGGGGAAAGGAGACACAGACATAGCTGGGGGGAATGGGCTTGTTGTTGACTTGGGCCACTTCTCAGTCCTTTAAAGCAGGCTCCACTAAGTCGGCGACTGAAAATCCTCTGCAGGGACAGATGTTGTCTCCCTTCCCAGGAAGATGCCTGTCTCCCCTCTCAGCTCCCCTGGGCAATCCACCTCCACGTCTTAGAATCTGTCTGCAGGGCAGCAGGGGAGGAGGCTCTCCCTCTCTCCTCTGAGAACCATCAGCTTCAGTTTCAGAACATGGACACTCAGTCCTCAAGTGTCCCCATGTAACCGAAAGCTCGGTCCCTGTCCCCAATGCCAATCAATGCCAATTTAATAATGAGGACACAGTTTTGAGAAAAAGGAAAAAGAAGGTTTACTGCTTTGCTAGCAAAGGAGAGACACAGGGGACTCCTGTCCCAAAGTCTGCCACTCTCCAAATCAGAAGGAACAGAAGGATTTTAAAGGAACTTCAAGGGTTACATTCCAGGTGTGCTCTGGTAGGGGACCCCAGGGTGCCCTGATGGCTGTTAGGATTCACTTTTTAATTTGGGAGATATTGGCTTCCCAGATCCTCAGCAGGCATCTCCTTCCTGTAGTGGGTGTGTTCACGGGCAATTAACTAGGGGAAGAAAGGATAACACTGTCTCCCCAATCTTGTTAGGAAGGGGAGAAGGGAGAAGACAGAAAAAACTTTTTTTTTTTTTTTGAAAAGCAAAGTATCCCTTTTATTATAATTTCTTTTTACACAACCTTTTCAACCTAGATTCAGGTATCTTAACTACCCATCTCTTTCATCAAAGGAGAAGGGTCCTGCACATTACAATAGGCAAAAAAGGCTTTCAGGAAATAAAATATTTTCAATTGATCCATTACAATTTTACAATTTTCTTGAGTACATTGGAAAGTGGGAAAGACAGGAGGAAAAATGGTACTGCAAACAATGAGACTGTAATAATCTTATTTAGGTTGGTAGTATATTTTATGATTTTTTTTCCCTCCAAACAGGTACAAAGGAGGTTCAAGTGCTCTATGTGGATGCTTTCTATACCTAAATAATTTTCTTATTCCCAGTACTCCCAGCCAGTATCTAAACTGTCTGAAACATATTAAGATTGTTCAAAATAACCCTGGGCAATCACAAGCAAGGGAGAAGTACATCTTCTAGAAATACCGAATAGTGACATCTCAATGACATTATCAGAATTTAGAAATGCCAATTCAAGCTGGAGAACATGACGTGGCAAGTTATTAAAAAGGTAACAAAATCAGACTAATAAAGAGTATGAAATACAGATTTTCAAGATTAAAAGAGCTCCTTGGAAAGACAATGAAATAAACAATGGCAGGGGGAGCAGAACATAAATGGGGCTTAGATAGTTTACTTATATAGACTCTTTACTATGCTAGCATTCCTTTCTCAAAAGGAAACATATAAACTCCATGAAAAATATTTTAAAATTTATTGCAAACTGCTACAATAATTTATTGTCAGCAAATGGTAGCTGTGAAAGAGGACTCCCACCCCCAACAAAGGGGAAGGATAGGAGTTTCCAATTGGAACTAACTAGTTGCTTTTTATGGGGAGGGGAGTGTGATACAAAGGAGAACATATTCCCCCATCCCAGAGAAGTGCCTTTCCCCCCCTTAATGCAGTTTGCTTTTGTATAGGTGGCTAAAATATCTGATGACTAACCAGTGCAAGTGAAGTTCATGAAGACAAAGTCTAGGTGTGACAAAGACAAAAGGTAAGTGTGGGATATAGATGCTAGTTAGTGAAACAGTATAAAACGGAACTTTGTTGTAGACCCACTCAATCCATCTTAGTATCTTCAAATCTACTCAACATACCAAATTAAAACTGCAAACCCCTCCCCGTGGGCAGGAAAGCATATTCTGCATCCCTTCTATCTTTTCTGTATCCCTTCTATCCTTATTCCATGTTCTACCCTCACATTGGAGAGATGGCAGATCTGCAACACTCTGAAACAATAGTGCATTTAAGACTATTTACTGTAGGTGTCTCACTCCCTATTCCCTGGCATCCCAACCACCGACACTAGTGGGTGTACAGTAAGCCTCTTTCAGAGATGACATTGTTACCCCCTTTGGAAAAAATAAATCAAAGAGAAAACTGACAAATTTGATAGTTTTAGTGTTTGTGAAAAACAAGCTGTTCCTTATTTTGTTCTCAGCAAAACTTCATTCTTTCCAACAGCCATCACACATTTCTGACAATAAACAAATAAAGAAAGTTTTCAATTCTGGCTTCTGAGGTACATAGGAATTGCCCTTCTAAGACTCTAAAAATCAGTCAAAATAAAATAAGTTTTTAGTCTTTTGAGAGTTACAAGCTTGTACAAAAACGCTCATGTATAGTAATAAGCAATCCACACCCCATGAAAATCTATCTGAAGGGAAGTAGTAATTTCCAGAACTTCAGGTGAAAACCAAAGCCATTATCATATAGCCTAACTTTGTCTACTGAAGTCTTTTCTGAGGTGTTACTAAAAGAGAAACAAATCAGCAGTTTTCTTTGAATTATTTAGGACTCTTACACTTTGTTCTTTCTCTAACAGTGTCTAATAGGGAGCTGCCGCAAACCAATGATAAAGCAAAGCAAAAAAACAAAAATAACAAAAAAAAAAAAACAAACCAAAACAACCAACAGGCAAGAAGGGTGATATATAAAAGGAAATGATAGAGACAAAAGGGAATTCACAAGAAAAAAAAAATTCTCATATCTGTAATTCAGACCTGAACAACCATCCTCATCCCCTCAAAATTTCTTAAATCTCAATGCTCTTAAAATCTCAAGGAGCACACTGGTTACCACAAACCCATTATCCTTCCCTAAGAAGGCTTCCAAAAAAAGCACTAGGCTATTGTAGTGATTTTGTTAGTGCTGAGGACCAGCTTTCTTTAAAGGCCACTGGAGAGCTATGATTTTAGAGGCTGGCTGTGCTTTTCAACCCTATGCCTTGCCTTCAAAGTACCTCTTGTGGAAAGGATCCCATGTCAGAATAATCTAATCTCTCCCAGCCCCACAAAATATAGCAACGAAGACCCTCCCCCCCAAAAAAATCAGACTTTCCATTAATAAATAAGGAATCTCAGGTTCCACAACACAAAAACACACATGTTCAAAGTGCAAATTTCTGCCATTAGCCTGGGACTTTTCTCACTGTCTCACTAATACACAGCCCTATCTTACAGTCAAAAAGACTGTGTAGAGGGCAGCCCCCTCCCTCTTGGGAGCCTGCTTCCAAGCAAATAAGCACCATTAAGAGCCATATGAAGGTTTGGGAGGGGGAATGAGGTGCTGGGATCAAAGAGGAGGGAGGTGGTCCACATGTATCCTTCCTTTCCAAAACCCAGTAGGGAATGGAGAAAGAGGGGTGAGAAACATGTGCTGTTTTAACAGCACATCCTGTTAAGGGGCCCTAAAGTGCCAAGTCAAGCTGCCAGCCTCCAAAGATTAGAATTATATAGTATTTGAGGATAAGTGTGTTGCAGTGGGTAGAAGCCAGAACCATAGGGCAGCAGTGGAAGAGAAGATAGGATTGAAAGGACAGTAGTATACTATTGAGTCAAAAGCTGATCCAGAGCACATCAGAGTTACAGGTTGGAAAGGGGATCTGCCAATTGAGCAGAAGTCTGCTGCTGGCTGGAACTGAGTATGAGGATTAACCCTCACTTTTAGAGCTGCTGCTGCTTTTTGTCTACCTTTCTGTTAAAGGCAACATCAATTTTATAAGAGGGAGAACAGAGGGAGCTCTTGGGATGGGGTTTGTGTGTGCTGTGATCCACAATGGAAAGAGCAGGCCCTTCAGTTATTTTACTAGATTTTAAATGCTTTAAATTTTTTTTTGTCCTTTTTATCTTTTAAATACAAAGTCTGAACTGTCCCAGTGTCCAAAGTCTTCCTTTCCACTAAGGTCCAGTAGAGTCTGAATCTTCAATCAGAACCTCTGTGGTAGCACCGAGAATATCCGAGTTCATGACCAGCCCTTCAGTGCCCCCACTACTGCCACTTCCCACAAAGATCTTTCCATCAGCCATCAGGCTCACCCGTTCTGTCCCACTGCAGTACAACTTTGACATCCCTTCAGCTTCTAGCAGCAGGCACTCTCCAGAAGTTGAATTTCCCAAGGGCTCAGGAAGAAGAGGAAGACCCTGACCATCTGCAGGTTGTGTCAGGGACTCTGGGTTAGTGCCCAGGATATCTGTGCTGGTGATGAGGGCGCCTGCATTGGCAGCCAGAGCTTCTGCAATCAGCACCTCAGGGTGGCTTTTTGCTTTGTGTGCCACTATGCTGTCCTTCTTCTCAAATTTTTTGCCACAGATATTGCAAGAAAACTGGTAGAAGGAGTCTGCATCATGCTTCTTCATGTGCCAATTAAGGGATGCCTTTTGTCGACAAGTAAATCCACAGATCTCACATTGTAATGGCTTCTCGCCAGTGTGAATCATCCTGTGCACTGCCAGATTGTGGGAACTCTTGAAGGCCCGAGCACAATACTCACAGATATAATCCCTTTGATCTTTCTTCCATGCTTGACTGCAGATTCTTTTAAGGAAAATTTTATCACTATCCATTTGCCAACCTAAAGTTGAGTTCACCTTGCTACTTGATAAAATCTTGTTTCAAAAATTACCAGTATGATGTTTGGCATGTCGCAGAAGTTGTTTCTGGAGCCTAAAGAGTCGTCCACAGGAGGGATGGGGACATACATATTTCTTCTTCAGCAAATGCTGGTATTTAATGTGATGCTGCAAATAGCGAGGGTGAGCAAGAACAGTTCCACATCCTTCCATCTCACAACAAACATATTGAATTGGAGGTTTTTTCCTCCTTTTGGGTAAACGTGGACTTTTGTCATCTTTTCGCCTTCTTCCTCTCTTCCTAGGAGGTTCCTCATCTTCCCTAATTTCATTCTCTTCTTCTTTCACCTCCACTTCTACTTCCACTTTAATTTCCTTCTTTTCTTTCTCTTCTTTCACCTTCCCTGATTTTCTCCGTGGCTTTGGGGTTTCCCTTTCTAAGTGAGGTTTGTAGGTCTCATCTCTTGGATCATCTTTAAATGGTATTTCTTCTTCACTGATTAGCATCTCTTCTTCCTCCTCCTCTTCCTCATCACTACTAATGCCACCAGGAGACTGATGTTCTTCTGCAACTTCATAATCAAGCTGATCTGTAATTGGTTCTGACTTGCAGATGAGCTGCAATGACCCAGTCTTGGAGCGAGAACTTCGAGTGTTTTCTGTATCTCGAAGGCGAGAGATAGATGTCCTGCTACTACTGCGCCAGCCCCGGCTAGGTCTAGATGCAGCAACGGAAACTTCCTGAGGAAGAGCAGACTCGTTTTCTTCCTCTTTCTCTTCCTTAGGATCTTTATCAGTTGTTATTTTTTCTGCGCATACGGAGTCGCGGACTCTTCTTGACCTGAACTGGAGACGGGGTCTTCGTGGCCTGGGACTGCGGCCCTGGGGCGTGGAGAGGCCTGGCGCTGGGGCTGCTCCTCCGCCGGCGGGGATACTCGGCCTTCCTCCGGCGGGACACAGCGGCGGCGGCGGCGGCCGCAGCGGCTCGGCCTCGGTCCCGACCTCCCCTCAGCACGCGGCTGCTCGTGGTCCCCGCAGGCGCCGCCGCCGCCACCTCAAGGGGCCGCTGTTGGGGCTCCTCTGGAGCCGCCTTGGCCGCCGCCGCCTCTCCCCCTTCCTGGTCCTGCTGCTCCGGGGGTCTCGGCTCTTCCGTCTCCCCCGGCATCGGGGCTCATCCGTCCCCCACCCCCTCGTTCCAGGCGGTGGAGGCGGAGGCAGCGGCGGCCGCGACTCTGCTCCCCCCGCCCCCCTCGCCTCCCGGAGCGTCCGGCTCACTCTCACCCTGAGCTCCTTTCCCCCTCCCCTCCGCCCGCTAAAAGCCTTAGAGCTATGAGGAAGGTGAAGGCACATCCAGAAGGTGAAGGTACCACTGTTCCTCCCAACTTCCCAGTGGCTCTGCTCCCAGGCTTGTATTACTTCTCAGGGGGTCCAAATTTCAGACCCAAATGATTTTCTTTTTAATCAAGAACTTAGATCGCCTATACCGGGTTCCCAGCCCAGGCTTCTCCTCTGGGCTCATGTTGCCCTTGGGCTTGGCTCCCAATCACTGTGGGTGCATCTGACCTGCCGCCCCGGTTATCCACCTGCCATCCTTCCCAGGTTCTCTGGCGTTACCACTCTCATCTTCCCCTGTGGGCACACCGCCAGCCAAAGAAAGAGAATCCTGCGCTCCTGGGGTGCCACCTGCCGCCCGCTGGCCGCTCCTGCCCACTATCGCCCCCTCGCGGCTGAAGACCAAACTGCAGGTAGGGATTTCCTGACCATCCTCCATCAGGGCCACCAACAAACTGTCATGAGCCCAGACTGCTTGGACGTCTGTGCAGCACAGTGACAGAAGCAGAAATCCCATGGGTGCCTGGTGTGAGCGCTACTCTACAGGAGACAATTGCCTTTGGAGAGCAGCCCCCGTGAAACCTAAATAAGGCAGGAGGGAGTCCTGGAGGAGGAGGCAGGGGGCTGCAGAGGGCAGGAGCAGAACCACCAGGAGGTGAGGGGGCTGCAGGGAAGGGAAGGGAAGGGAGTAGCTGGGAGCCCTGAGGCCAGGTCTCTGCCCCTGACGGAGACTGTAGCAGAGGGGGCTGGAGGAGGCTGAGCCTCCCCTGACCCCCAGTATCCTGAGGAGGTGGAAGGCTGGCCAGGACAACGACCTTGAAATTGATAAAGAGAAAAAGGGCAAATAGAGCTCCTTCTTTCTTTAAAAAAATTGCCAGCTGCATGCCCATCTGATGGGGAGGACAAAGAGGAAGTCACTGAGCCCGTGGCCTGCCTGGCACGTCACAGGTCCATCTTCACACAACCCCAGGGAGTCACACAAGGCTGGGGTCTCAGCACAGGAGATGGAAGCAAGCAGAGATGCTGAGGGATCAATCAACTCCCTCCACAGGCCCTCCCAGGTTTGCTTCAGCATCCACAGGGCTGATGGGAGGTGGTGTGGGGACGATGGGCCTCACCACCAGGAGCTGAGGGGATGGGCTTGGCAGCAAGGCCTGATGGAAGCAGCAGTGTCCACCCAGGGCAGACACAGCTAGGAGGAGGGTGAGTAAGAGGGAGGAGAGCCCAGGCTGCAGTGCACCGAGCTACAGCCAAGCAGCCCTGGGTGAAGGCCAAAACTCAGTGAACAGGCTCCCCCATCTCCCAGGCCTCCCGGGGAGCCAGGAGCAGAACTGGACACAGATGGCACTGGAGCTCAGTCTGGTCCCCAGCACAGTCCAACTGGTGCTGGAGTCCTTCTTCCTCCTGGGAGAGTTTGCTCCCCTGGGACCATCACCTCTATCCTCTGGCCCAGAAGACTGACAGGTGCCCCAAGGCCCCAGGTGCCTGGTGGTGGGCATTTGCCTCTCCCAGAGGCCTCATAAACTGCTGGCACCCAACCTGGACACTTGAGGCCAATGATATGCCTGGTCCTTCATCGTCCAGCCTTGTCCTACAAGAAGGAGAAAGACCTGGGCAGAGGGTCCCTTCTCTGTCCACAGCCCACGCTGTGAGTGTTCAGTGAACCATGCCAGCCCAGCCCTGCCTGTCCAGGGGTGATGAGGGCCTGATCACCGTCCTCTCCTCTTCCTGTCCATCTCTCCTGCTAAGCTTCCCTACTGAAGCCTGTTCCTGAGCCCTTAAGAATTTTTAGGACCATTCTTGTGACTTTGGACACAACGTGACTGTTACAAGAAGACCCACTTGCAAAATGGCACAAGACACTGCAACTGAGGACTGGGGACACAAAGGTGACTTTTGGAAGGACAGAGCATAGAAGAGAAGGGGGTTAAGTCACCCAGGCTGTTTCTCCAGGCCCCGCCCTGTCCACCTCTTGGCCCCGGTCATCTCACCTGGCTCCACTTTCCAAATTTCATTCTCTCACCTCAACTTCTTCGGAAAAATGCCCAGAAAACCCTGAGTGTTCCTTTTTCTCTGAAATGCTGACTGAAGACGGCTGGGTATTTTAATGCAGGTCACAGACACCCCCTGACTGCTCTTCACAGCGAGGACCTCTTGAAGGCTGGGGAGGTGGGTGGGTGGCGGAGGGGGCTCAGCCTGGGACAGCTTTTCAGTGTTCCTGGAAGAAAACCTCAGGCCCCTCCCAGGAGCAGGGCCACCTTGTGGACAGGAGAGGATGAGATGCCTACACTCTGTCCTCAGGGCCCAGGGCACCCATGCTGGTGGCAGGAAGCGCAGGGAGCAGGAAGGGAAGCTGGTGGGTGCTGGGACAGGAGTGGGGAGAATCCTGCTCCAGGAATGGAGCTGGGTCCACCCACAGAGGGAGGGCAAAGACGAGACCTGAGCTAGTGCCCGCCTCGGCTGCACCCAGTGCTGGGGCTTATACTCGTGTCTAATGCAATCCTAGACACGAGTGACTCAGCCACTCTGCCCCACCTGCCTCAGCCACAGAGATGCACCCGTGCATGGCACCCCTGGACCAGGCTGCTGTAATGTTGAGTGAAAGAAGCCAGAGACAGGGACACCACTCTGGGACCAGGGATGCCACTCAGTGGGAGAGCACTAGCCCAGCAAGCTCAAGGCCCTGGGTCCGATCCCCAGCCCCACAAAAAATAATAAATAACACACACCAATCGCACATGTGTGAGTCCCAGACTCTGACAAACCCACACCTTCATGCTTGTGGACGCCACACTGAGGGGTCAAACTGTGGGAAAAACGAGGAAGTGGTTATCTCAGAGGGGAGGGGGAGGCGCTTGTTTGCCGGGGACACAGATTCTCAGAGTGATGTTGCTGTTCCATCTTGTGTCATGTGGTACTTTGGTTGATTTTGCTTTATAATAATTCCTTTGGCCTGTACATTTGTTTTTATGTACTTTTCTGTTGTGTTATTTTCACAATTAAAAATGCTTTAAAAATACTGTTGAGGACTTTTATTTATTTATGTTTCAAGACGTGGTCTCTCTAAGTTGCCCGGGTTGGCCTTGAACTTGCATCCTCTGCTTCAGCCTCTCTTGTAGTTGGGATTACAGGTGCATACCACCACAATCAGCTGTGTTGATAACTTTTGAGCATAAGTGTTTCTAAGATTTTTGTTTTCTTCCTCAGGACTTATCACAGATGTGGGTAACTGGGCACACAGTATGAATATTTTATAGTTCTTGAGTCACATGATACACAATATTGTATCTCACCATTCAGTTTGCATTTCAGTGACTGCTAGTAAGTTAGAACATTTTCCCAGGTGTTTGTCATTTTCTACTTTCTACTATTGGATAGCCAGTCATGTCAGTAAGGTGCCTCCTCAGCATTTCGAAGGAGCAGAAAGATCCATGCAAAGATATCCAGGAAGGCCAGATGTGGTAGCACACACCTGTAATCCCAGAGACCAGGGAGGCTGAGGAAGGAGGATTGCAAATTCAAGGTCAGCCTTAGCAATTCAGCGAAGCCCTAAGCAACTCAGTGAGACCTTGTCTGTAAATAAAATATAAAAGGCTGGGATGTGTCTCAGTGGTTTAAGCATCCCTGGGTCCAGTCCCCCATACCAATAAAACAAAATAAAATAAAAATGAATACAAAACCCAACAACCCAAGGAGGGCCAGGGGTAAGAGAAGGAGGCCGCCAGGCCCGGCTTCTGGAACCTGGGATCTGACCAGCTGGCATCCCTTCCCCCTCTGCAGCCACAGGGCTGTGCCCATCTTTTCTGCTGGGCTCCCTTCATCCTGGGTCAGCTGGAGCAGCAGGAGGGGCCGACTGGAGAGGCAGAGTGAGCTGACTTCACCCCTGCTGCGGGGAGCTGGTCCAGGACCTGCAGACACAGGGTGGGGATGAAGAGCACAGCACTCGGGCTGGGCTGGGGAGGGGGCCTTCAGCTGGAGCAGGAAGGAGGTTGGGGAAGGGGGTTGAGGCGTGCAGAGAGAAGAAAACTGAGCAGACGGGAATTGCAGGGGATGGATGAAACACTGGGCAGGTCTGAAACTATCCTGGAGGGACTGGAAGAGACCAGAAGGGCCTTGAACAGCCAGGAGTTGAGCCTTATCTTCAAAGTCAGCGTTTCCCAAATCTGTGCTGATTCAGAACACTAATTTAGCAGGACCTTGGTGGAGCTTAGGGGTAAAAGGGAAAAGGGACATGGGGCCTCATGGTCATGTGTTGTGAAACACCAGAGCAGAATTCAAGCTGGTGTCTGCTGCATGAGGGACTCTGAGAAACTCAGAAGGAATCTGGTCTGAAGCGTTTCCCAGATATATCAGACCTTTCCCCTGTCCTCTTCTTCTTTTTGGCACCAGGGACTGAACCCAGGGGTGCTTAACCCTGAACCACATCCTCAGCCTTTTTTATGTTTTATTTTGAAACAGGGTCTCACTAAGTTGTTTAGGGCCTCCCTAAATTGCTGAGGGTGGCTTTGAACTTGCTGTCTTCCTGCTTCCGTCTCTAGAGCCCCGTCCTCCTTTTTTAAGATGTATCCCTCAGAACTGATGATCCATGGATTTTGCTGGAAGTTTCTCATGTAGGTAAACTGGACGGCAGTTTGTTGACATGGTGGGTGACGGGAGCTGAGCTATGCCCTGCTCTCCCCTGAGAGCCCTTGCCTTTTCAACTCTCTTCCCCTGTGATCGATGATTAATAATGTGGTCTCATTGAAAGTGAGTCCCAAGGGCTCAGCCACATCTCCATGGGAAATATGAGCTCCTTGCTCCCAGCCCAGACCCTGGCCAGTGGTTCACACACACACACACACACACACACACACACACACACACACACAGAGTTAATGAACTCCTGACTGGGTGCTAGCCAGGGGCAGGTGTTCCAGTGCTCCAGGTCCTGGGACACATCCACAAAGGCAGCCACCAGCTTCCCTGTCCCCGTCGTTCTACAGTGATGAAGGCACCTCACAGTGACCACAGTGCAGAAGGAATGGTGTGGCATTTGAGGAGACAAGGGCTCTTGGAAAGGAGCAGGGGATGCAGTAGGAGGACCAGAATTGGGGGGCTTCAGTTTTACGCTGGGGGATCAGAACTGGCTCCGAGGAGAAGGAGAACTTGAAGAGAAGAAAGGGGGTGAATGAGTGGCCACGCAGACATCCGAGGAACAGCTTTTCAGGTGGAGGATCCCGTCTGGCTGATGGCCCTCAGTGGGGACGTACCCGGTATGTCCAGGAAGAGGAGGATAGTGTGATTGGAACAGATGTGAGCCCAGGAAGAGGGAAGGAAATTCTGAGGTCAGAGAGGAAATGGGAGCCAGAGCAGCTCCATCGTGACCTAGAACCTGGGGTTGCCAGAGGAACAAAGTATATATGAAAATGGATTTTACATTTGGGTGATTTTATGTAAACCACACGTTAGAGAGACCAGAAAGGACTTTTTTTTTTCTCTGTTATGTCTTGTTATACACAAATAAAAGGCAAATCTCTAATCTTTAGAGGTTTAAATTTGACAGTGACTATCTATTTACCTTTGACTTTGTCTCATTTCTTTAAACTTAATAGCTGAGTCCCATCTGAATAAATATTTTAAAATTCTTAATTATTAAAGCAAACTTCCTAGGTGCACTGACAGGCTATATAAAAACCTCACCCCACTAATCCCATCAACACTAAGGTTACTGCAATCAAGTTCATTTTATAAGCATTGATTAAATTTTCCATCACAATACCATTTGTAATCAATGACAGAGAATGAATCATTTCACTTCTAGAAAAATGACACTGAAATTTTCTTTGGAAAATTTTAATAGTGGGATGAAATTTCTAAACATTTAAAAATATATCCTTAAGCAGAACAAAATATCCAGGATGCAATATAAGTAAAAATTATAAGAATGTATCAGTAAACAGGGTACCACCTTGGTCTATAAGTGATATTCTCCACATCAATTTTTAAGTTTCAAAAATACCACTAAGAGGACACTGGTTGAAGTTTATCTCTGACCTATTTCTAAAAAGCCTGGCAGTACACTTATTCTTAAAATTGACTTAAGGTACTTGTGTTTTCAGTAGCATTTAGAACAATTTAGCACTTGGTAGCAATACTCCGATTGGCACACTGCACTAAAACACAACTGTGTAACATTTTGTAAACTCGCTGCAATTTTCAGTAGCTACACACCGTGCAACAGAATTATGATGTTCTCCTAATCCATATGCATGTCTCATATACACAAGTATTAATGGTTGTTTGGAATATTCTTTGCCAACTACAATAGCAGGAGAATCTGCCTGCATTATCTCTATTGGTGTTTGTAAAATGTGAGATGGATCTCTTACTCAAGTTGGTCTCCCCACGCAGCTGTGTTTACAATATCATCACAGTACTTTTCAAACTCTTCTGGAGTATGCGTATTTCCTGAATTAGGATTCGTTAAAAATGGCAAAAAGTCTCCCAGGTGGCTTTGCATATATTCAGCAGTTTGACTTCATAAGGCAGCCACAGTCCCAGCGCAGTCCTGTTCTTTCAGTTGACCCTCAATGGCTCTCTACACACAGTGGCCATCAGAAGGAATCTGTTTGATTTCCAACTCTCCGACTGCTAATATTTGAGCAAGGTTTTCACTTTCTACCTGTCTAGCTCCAGATAAGTTCTCAGTTTCAGCTTCAGCTCTCCTTCCCTCCTGCTCCTTTCCCAATGCAGCTTTCTTCTCCCGTCTCTTCTGTGTTGTCCGAGGCGGCTGATTTCCAAGTACCAAGTTTGAAATATTAACAGCAACAGTATCTATCTTATTCTTCTTGCAGGTCAGTCTCCATTGCTCCAGTTCCTCTTTATGTTTCTGTTCCATTTCTTTTTTCCAACTTAGCAACATCTTCAGTGAGTTGCTTCCTCCTTTTTTTTTTTTTTTTTTTTTTTTTTTTTTGTCATTCATGCCCTGAATTTTGGCTGACCCGCGCCTTTCCCTGGATCCAGATGGCTTCTAAATTGCTACTTCCCATCTCATCACCTTGCAGTTCCTTCTTCTCTTTTCGATGCCTCCTCATCAGCTGCTCCTCCTCCTCAAGCTCTTGGGTCAAGTCTGATTCCCTGAGGACTGGGTTGCCCAGCACAGGTACTGCAGAAAACCTGCAGCAGGAGCCTTGCACCCATCAATCCTCACCCAAGGCACCATTGGTCACCGCTGAGACCCAGCCCTGCCTTGGAGGCGGCACCAGATCCGAGTCCAGCCATTGGAATCTGAGAGGAAGTTTTTATACAGTAGCATGCAGCCAAACAAGATTCCTGCAGAGAGTATATTAGTATCAGAATCATGAATGAATTGGAGGATTTTCCCTGTCTGATAATGTGTAATCTTACTCTGTGTTTCATTTCATTTGTCTTCCCAGAGTTTTCTGTAAATTCAACAACTCAGTTTGCAGAGTTTTAGTCATTCTTTAACATGTTTAAAAATTTAGTTTGTACATTACATTTTGTAAGGGAATTGATGTCAGAAGGAATATTAAGACATCATAATAGGAAAAGAGATCCACTAGGAGAGCTTTGGTTATTAGATTTGGGCTACTTTGATTCATGAAATAATCTTCTGTATTTGTGTAAGATTTGATGAAGGGCGATAGCTGTATGAATGTCTAATCGACTGCAAACATTTTGCATTCCTTTTGTGACCTAACTTACAAATATTCAAAGTTGTTTTTCATCCTGCTTTGCTACTTAAAAACAGCTGCTATAGAAAGACAAATGAACAAGCCACGGATCATTTTGTCAAAAGACAAGTTGCAAAGTAGCACATAAAAAGTGCTTAATCCCATTAATCATTAGAGAAATGCCAAATTAAAATCATAGTGACGTAGTATTATACCATCTCAGAATGACTAACATAAGGAGACTGAAAGTACCAAATGTTGGGAGAGGATTTGGAGGAACCAGAATTTTTGTGCACTGCTGGAGGTAATGTAAAATGAAACAGTTATTTTGGGAAGATGTTTGACAGTTTCTTGTAATTTTAAGCCTACATTTGCCACATGATTTGGCAGTCCCAATCTTAGATATTGACTCAATAATCCCATTCCTAAAGAAATGAAAACCAGGGCTGGGCTTAGGTGAGGCAAGAGAACTACCCAGAGTGCAAAATTTAAGGAGGCCTTCAGTCCAGGGCTGCACTTGCACAACCCTTAGAATAATCACTCATTTAAATTTCTATTCTAGATGCTGACCTGAGAAAACTTTCCACACAAAAGGATGCATGTTCATAGTTGGCTTTCTTTGCAGTTTCCAAAATCTAGAAACAACTCAAATACCTATGAACAGGTGAATGAATGATCCTATGGTGGTACATGCATACAAAGGGAAAACCCAAGAATTCTGAGGATGGGTTTCTCTGCTCCCCCAAAATATCAGACCCTTCCTTGCCTGGGTTCTTCTCTCCTTGACTTCCAAGAAGCTTCTACTCCTGAGTTCACTTCATTCCCAGGAATAGAAGTTTTATCCATATTCCATATTAAAATCCTCTGCTAACATCAGCGCAGCCTCTCAGCCTTTGGGTCCTTAAAGGAAGGGCACAGGTGACAGGGGCAGAGGAGGGGACTGCAGGGTGACATGGGATAAAAATCGCCCCCATCAATTAAATTTGTCTTCTCTAAGCTGTCCTTTCACCCCTTGCCATTAAGTGTAATAACCAAAGGAAAAGTGCTTCTTTTGAGCTTTTAATCTGTTTGGCGATGACCTTTAGAACCTTGTTTAGGGAGACCCAGGGTAAAGAAAAAGTCTCTTAGGGCTGTTACGATGAATGTTCCAGACTTGGCTTTAAAGACCAACTTCCTATATGACCTTCACCAAGCATCTTTCCTATACTGGCCTCACAAAGGTCTCTTTCTAAATTCTCTTCCTAGATATAACTACCTGTTAACTGTTTCATGAGTATTTTCCATAAATATTCTATGAACATTGAGGCACAGAATATGTTTACCCAAGTAGGATCATATTACACATATAGTTACCTAACTTCCATTTTTCACTTAAAAATACACCTATGCATCTTAGCTATCTTTCATTATTGCATTACTTGGTCTACTGGGTCATTTCTGATATTTAGCTATTGTAGAAATCCGTATACAAACAATTTTGACCTACATTATGTCAGTATCCCTAAGGAGATGGTCCTGGACATAGTTTTGCTGGGCCAAGCTTTCAAAGTGTTTTAAATTTGGTAGATATTTTCAAATTGTCAAAGAAGTGTCTTAAATTTGCTTTCTCACCTAGTCAATAACAAGGTGCCTGATTACCTTGTAGGCATTATCCATCCATTTGGGCTGTGCTAATTGGGTGAGAAGGAAAAGGAATTATATTCAGGTTGTTTTTACTTGCATACATGTAATGTATTCATAATGAAGATAAAAGTCTTTTTATATTTACTGACTATTTGAAGTTTTCATCACTTTCTACATTTCCTATGGAATATTACTGTACATGAAAAGGTATTTATGCATCAAAGTCATTAACTATGGTTTGTTTTAATCCATTTTCAGAGAGTATTATTATTTATAACACTTTTCTTTTTCTTACAAATATGTTAGAAGCGGAAACTGCCATGGACATTTTGTTTTGTCTCAGTTCCAGTGTCCCGCCCTGTGCTCACCCTCAGGGCTCCCAGGGCCCAGGCTGAGGTGGGGGACGTGGTGGAGCTTCACTGCGAGGCCCTGAGGGGCTCTCCCCCGATCCTGTACCAGTTTTACCTGGAGGACGTCACCCTGAGGAACAGCTCGGCGCCCTCTGGGGGAGGGGCATCCTTCAACCTCTCCCTGACTGCAGAACATTCTGGAAACTACTCGTGCGAGGCTGACAATGGCCAGGGTGCCCAGCGCAGTGAGGCGGTGGCACTCAGCATCACAGGTGAGTCTCTTATGCCCAGGGCACGGGTGTGAGCCAAAGCTTTCCTCCAGGGACCCTCTGGTCATTCTCACGGGCTTTACCAAGAGGGTGCTTCCCAGGTACACTAAGCTGGCGGCTCTCTATAAACTGATAGATTTCCAAATGCTTCTCCAGCGATGGCACTTGTGGTGGGGGCAGGGACAAAGAGCATCATCGAATTCAGGGTTTACCTGCTGGCTCTTCTCTCACTGGCCACTGTCCATCCTGACCCTCAGCCCTGTCTCAATCATGGCAACGCCCTGCCTCACAAAGCCAGGAGCCATGTCCTGTGCCACACCAACACCCGCTTGGCCTCAGGGATTCTGGGCCTCTAGGCTCGTCCTGTCTCCCAGGCCAGGCACCAGCTTCAGGGCTCAGAGCAGCTGAAGGCCACAAGCCTCTGTCTTGGGCTCACACATGGGGTCTCCTCGTCAGGGCTAACGGAGAGCCAAAGTGGTCCTGTGGCCCCAGGAGTCCCTGGGGGGCTGCTGGGGACGGTGGTCCTGGCTGCTGGCGCTCTGCTCTTCTACCATTGGCTTTCGAGGAAAGCAGGTAAGAAGCTCCTGGCTCACCTCCGCCTGAGCCCCTCCCTCCTCTGCCTTCCTTCAACCTCATGCCGACTGTGTGACCGTACCCCAGGATTTCAAAACTTCCTCTCCTTCCACCCCACAATCCCTCTTCACCTTTCCCACTGGGTCCCCCAAAGCCCTCTTTACCAAATCTGAAACTGCTGAAAGAGCCGTGTTAGTGGAGCAAGCCTGGGTGACATGCAGCTTATCCAACCCCCCAAATTGCAACATGCCTCCCTCGGTATCTACAAAGACCCCTAAGCGTTGGGAAGAGAAGGACATCAACTCTGAGAAACAGAAGTGAAAAACAGAAGCCAAATGGGAGTTGGTAACTTGTTGATTTTTTTTTAAATGCACACTATGTTTGTAGATGATAAAGTCTCTTTTCCTGCCTTGCAGCTAATAAACTGCCTGCCATTTTTAAAGATCACTCTTTAAAAACTCCAAGTTAAAGGTCTATGACTTGTGGACTCCTATTTCACATTATAACCACACTCCTTTGGAGGCTGGGGTCAGTTGTTTAGTAGTTTGGGCCCCATATATCACCTCCCTTGGGAAGGATTCCGACTTTATCGACAGCAATGCCTGGTGATTTCTATGTAAGTCTCCTGCGGCTGGGCCCCCTAAGAAGGTCCTCTTTTCCTAAATCAAATACCTCTGTGCTTTCTTTCACAGGGGGACGGACCGCCTCTGACCCCTCCAGGTAGGACCTGGGCTGTGTTTCCATGTAGTTAATGAATTTCCCATGGGGTATACAATGGAATTGAACCTGATTATCACCAAGAGCCCAGTTTCTGCTGTATGATGCTGAGATGGGTGGTACCCGCTTCACGTCACCACTTCTGTTGGGATACCTCAAGGCAATTCCCAGGACCTTCCCATCCACCACTTCAACTGTAGAGGCCTTCTTCTCACATCAAGTATCCACTACTTTTTATTTCTCAGCTCACATCCTTATACAACCACCCCTAGCTCTTGGCTTGTTTGTCTGAGTGACCACTGTGACCCCTGAGTCCATCCATGTCTTAAGATGACTTAGCTTAATTAACCTGGAAAGCTCTGGACTTGGTGAACCTAACCAAGACCTGTTGTGATGAGAGCCAAGAAGATAGAGCCGCATACCTTGGTCACCCAGTGAAGTCACTCTGCCAGCTGAAGAAGGGCCACTGTCTTGGATCCTTAAGGCTGACTTCAGTAGCCACACCGTGGCTCAACACTATCCCCGGGCAAGCCCCTGGTGGCAGTGGTAGTAGTATCTAAACCATCCAGAGTTCCCAAGACCTTTTCTGATTCTGATCTCTGTGAAAGTAGAGGTTCTGGAGCCTGGTTTGAATTTTGTTTTTTCCCCTTTCTGGTCACATGGTTATGGTCAGTCACTTCACCTTGTAAAACCTCCATTATTTTTTTACCTGTAGAATGGAGATAAAACAGAACTAACTTTCTATTGCTCCAAGTACAGTGCCTGTTACATACCTGGTGGCCGTAAAGTCTAACACATAGTATGAATTCCTCATGATTCGTAGTCAT
Organism: Ictidomys tridecemlineatus; assembly: GCF_052094955.1. Taxonomy (NCBI): domain Eukaryota; kingdom Metazoa; phylum Chordata; class Mammalia; order Rodentia; family Sciuridae; genus Ictidomys; species Ictidomys tridecemlineatus. Next base: position 123,918,063 of record NC_135487.1, on the reverse strand, counting down.
GAATATGATTCCAGGCTTGACTGCCCGTCTGGGGTAAAAATTCACTGAGAGGGATCACCATAGCCACTGTGTCAGGCCCCTGGGAAACACCAGTGTTGCTGTGTCTCACAGGCGCTCTTCAGACTCCAACCCCCAGGATCCCACCTACCACAATGTGCCAGGATGGATAGAGCTGCAGCCGGTGTACATGAACGGTGAGGACCAGGGACACGCCGTTGGGCTGGGCCACAGGGTCGGTGTGGGAAAGAGCTGGGACCGGAGGTGAGGGGCGACAGCCCACAGACCCAGAAGGTTTTGTCCTTTTGGACAATAAACAGGCTGGGGAGGAGGACAGGGCTCAGCTAAGAGGCAAGCTCCTTCCTGTCCTCTGACACGTCAACTTCTCTCTAAGTAAATTCTAGAGGAGAAGACGTGGTTTACTCCCAAGTGTCCTGCCTCCAGAAGGAAAGCAGAAATTCAGGTAAGAGCAGAGGGAGCACCAGTTCTGGCCAGCCTTCAACGTCGACAGCCTACTGCTCCATCTCCTCCTCCCCAGAAGGTCTGGGCCAGCCAGACACAGAGCCAGCTGCCCCCCAGCCTAGTTCACTGGGGCTTCTCAACTTGTGCCTACACTGTTTGGGGTTAGCCCAAGCCCATCATATGGTACTGCTCTCTCTGTCCTCAACTGGTGGCCTCAGTACAGTCTAACTCAGCATAGAACCATCACCTTGGGATGTCACTGAACCCTCTGTAAAGCCATTTGTTTATAAAATGGAGCAGGACTATTATTCTCTGCTGTCGTATTTTGGGCTCCTATACAGAATAATATAGACTGGTTGGCTTACAAAATAAGCATTTATTGTTCACAGTCCCCAACATGGTCAGGGTCCCCTCTTCCTCTTCCTGGTTTGCAAACAAGAGCTTTCTTGCTACATCCTCTCATGATAGAGAGATCATCTTTCTTGTGCCTCATTTTCTAAGGACGCCAATCCCATCATTGTAGATCTAAGATACATCTAAGATATATATATGTGTGTGTATATATACAAATGATCTAACATATATTTAAGATATAGATTGATGATTGATAGATTGGTCGGTAGATAGATTAGCCTTAGAACAGGGCTCTAAAGGGGTGTAAATAAAAATTGTGTAAATATAGAAAGAGATCTTAGAGAGAGATACATATATATGATCTAAGATATATATTTACATCTAAGATCTCAGCTATATATATATTTCCTTAGAACTAGGATACAAATATATATATATATATATATTTATTTATCATATGTATAAATATCTTAGATATCCCTTAGAACTGTACCTGTAGCATATATAGATATAGAAAGACATAACTGTAGTATACTTGCATATGATAGAGAGTTTGTTTTCTTTTTTTTTTCAATATTTATTTATCTTTTTAAGTTGCAGGTGGATACAGCATCTTTAATTCCTTTTTACGTGGTGCTGAGGATCGACCCCAGTGCCTCACGCGTGCTAGGAGAGCACTCTACCGCTGAGCCACAACCCCAGCCCCGAGTTTATTTTCTTTAGAGCACTCAGAACTGTACCTGGCACACAGAAACTGCTCAGCACATGACAGAGGATAGGAATTATCCATCTAAAACCAGGTGCACAGTATGTGCCTGTATCATATAGATGCATACATCTCTGCAATAAGCCCAGAGGCAGATGACATGCCGATTCCCATCACACAGATGTGACAAGTGAGGCAGGAGAGGTTGAGTGACTAGCCCCAGACCACAGGGGTGGCAAGGCAGACCCAGGGCTCCGTCCCAGGGAGACAGGACTCGGAATCTTCTCTCTAAAGCCTGCTTCAGACAATGCTCCATAATATGTGACATGACTCTAGGGGCAAGGGACTACCAAGGTCAAAGGTGAAGCCCTTCTTTTGAGAGCTTCTGGAAGCTCAGAGTGGGGAGCAAAGTGTGAGGTGGTGCTGAGGAGGGGGCTGGTCAGTGCTCCAAGGCTGAGGACAGAATGGGCAGTTGCTGGGCAGGAGAGGTCCTAGGGCGGAAAGTACTGGCCTTATAGCACGGGGCACAGGGACAGCTCTGAGTGGGCCTCCACAGCTGAGCGCTCCCCTTCTTTCCACAGCGGCCTCTGCACACAGCCTCAGCCATCAGACGGTGAGTCTCCTGACCTGTGTTGCCTCGCCCGGGGGCCCAACAGCTCTGGCCCCCGCCTAAGTGTTCCTTCCTCCTAGGACTCCTCTGTCATCTACGCCAAGGTAAAGAAGGCACGCACCCCAGCCTCCGGGCCCCACCAGCTGGCCTCCCCAGCTCCTCACAGATGAGTCCACGCATCTCCCCAACTGCTGTCTCAGCCTCTGACTCCCAGTGCTCTCCGTGGGGAAGAAGGAGCATTGAAATGGGAAGATTGAAGCCACCCCAGGCCACATCCAGCAGCTTTTGTGTCAAATGCTCTCTCTGCACCGAGCCCAGAGCCCTGCTGGACTCCCACTTATTTCCTAGGTTACAGCGTTGTCCTCGTGGCTCCTTTTTTAATCTAGTGATAAGTTGCTCCCAACTTGGGGCCCATTGCATTTCCAGGCTTCCTTAGTGTGTCAGCTCGGTGGGTCCTGACAGTCCTCAATTCCAGCAGGGAGGTCCTGCCCGCGTGGGTACACTTCTCAATTGCTATCAGCCTCCTGGGACGACTGCAGGAGCCTGCCAGATGGGAAGCACACGCCCCAAGGATGATGGACGCCATATGGATGTCCTTCTAGTGGACTGCACTTCATGCTTTTCAACCTGTCTGAATCTCCAAGGTCACCTGACTTGAGTCTAACTCCTCTCCTGCGCCTGTGCCAATATCTATTCATCCAAGTGAGTGGACTTTGCACTCCGGTTCCCAGGTCTTCCCCAACCTTCCAGGATGCCCAAGGACACTGCTAGAATGCATATTGGAATATATGCAAATTACCATTTGACTGAATAAGTGAAGAAGAAACTTTGGGTAATTAAACTGGCATCTGATCCAGCTTCAGCATGCTCCCGAGAAAAATTCAAGAGGTACTTCTGTTTCCTCTGAGCAAGAAATAAAAGAGAAGCAGCTGGGGTGAGGAATTTGGCTTATCAAGAAAGAGGGTTTCTCAGACTTTAACGTGCCTCCGGAATACCTGAGGATCTTATGAAATTGCAGATCCTGGCTCCGTGAGGCTGGGTGGAGCCTGAGATTCTCCATTTGTAACAAACTTCCAGGTGACGCTGATGCCACAGGTCCAGGAACCTTACTGAGAGCTGAGGTGCAGGAGGCCTGGCTGCCCTCCATGTAACTCCACGGGGGGCTTGCACACAGATCACACTGTTCCTGAAGCTGTCCTTCAGCCAGAGCACCGCCAGCTGCTGTGGCATACAGAAATTCCCTGCAGCATATTGGATTTTATCAGCCACCCTGGGTGGGGGAAGGTGGCTGCCGCCATCTTTGTTTCCCCACACTTTCCCGTGAAGGGTGAATGAACACCCTATGCATCAACATGCCCTCCAGACCCTGCCCCTAGTTGGGAGGTGCTCTTCTCCATTTCCTAGCTCAGCCCTTCTGCAATTCCTTCTCCTGAAAGGCCTTTCCCATCATCTCCATCTACTGAATTCTGCCCTTTCCCTAAGCCCCACCAGTATCCACCCCACCGCCTCTCCTTTGGGCACCTATGGCACTTTGACAGATTTGTAATTACCATTGTCAATGTGGGGAGAGAACTTAAAGTTTATTAGGACAACCCTAAATTTGCTGCTAGAAATTGAGAACCAGAGAACTGGGAGGAAACCAGATGATGATGACCACATAGCCAGGTAGTAGCAAAGCCCAAACTAAAGTAACCCAGGGCAAGACCACATTCTTTCTTCCACATCTCTCTTCTGTTGCAGAAACATGGGGCTGGGGGCATTTCTGGTTCTCCAACAACTTCGAGAGGCCATAAAAGCAAAGCACAACTCCAATTGATGTACACACAGAGACCAGCATGGTGCCTGGCATATGGCTGGCTTTCAATAAATCATTGTCAAATTGAATGTTGGATAAGTCTCCTAATGAATGCTGCACATCACCTCCACAAATTTATCCATATCTTTACTGATTAACTCTTATTGCAGGGGAATGCAATTCATGTCCTCAGATCTCAGAATGTTTGGGGATACCAATAAAATAATTCCCATCAGACCAACCTGTCAGTCTGGAGTGGACTTTTTAACTGTTTTTTACAAAACCAGCATTGCCTGCAGGTATCTGAAACTCAAGAAAAAAAAAAAACAATCAGGTGAACCACAAATTTTTTTCTTTCTCTCCTTACTCCTTCCCTCCCTCTCCCTTCCTTTTTCCCCTTTCATCTCCTTCTTTTTAGCTGAAGACACACCTCTGTCCCAGTCACCCCAGCCAGGAGACACCCAGCTGTCTCTGGCTCTCTACACTGAATTGGTCACCCAGTCCAATCCATTCTGCTGTCTGTCTTACGTATCTCATAAATCGTGTTCCCTCTGCCCCTGCCCTGGTACCGGCTCTTGTCAACCACGAGGACTATTGTAGTCACCTGAGATTGGTGTCCCTACTCCAGACTCTTCCACCCCCATTCATTCCCAGTAGGATCAGCAGGATGAACTGTCCAGCCTGTTGATCCCTCTGCTGGGATTCCCTTGTTTTCCAGAGAGCTCACTCTTTCCTGTGGGCACAGGGCTCTTTGCAGTTTAATTCCAACCCAAACTTCCAGCTTCATCTCCAATCCTTCCCCACCACCACAGGAACAGGCACCCCACGCTCCTCACACACACACACACACACACACACACACACACACACACCTGATTTCAAGTGGCCATACCTTTCCACATCTGTTCCAGTAACTGTTCCCTCTTTGACTTATCTGTGGAAGTCACTTGTCCTGCAAGACCTAATTCCCCTCTCAGGGAAGCTTCACTTTCTTCCTCTGGGTCTCTATAACTTTTTTTTGCATCTTTTTTTCTTATCATCCTTACAAGAGAGAAAGAGAGACACAGGCACAGAGACAGAGAGACAGACAGAGAGAGACCCTCCCCAATTCTCACATCACCGCAGCCCACAGTACAGGACTTGGTCAGTCAGATGCTCAGCTCTTAGTGGATAAATGTATAGAATGGGACTTTGCCTGTTTTCTCAGAATAACTCCCGTGGCCCCAAGGCTGAGGTCCGCAGTTGACAGTTACCCACCATGTTCTGAAGAGGAGCTTCTAGACACACCCACGGGACCAACAGAGGGCACACTCGCCCTCGGCACTTCCAGATCCTCAGGCCTCCTCATCAGTGATGTGTGGGGTTCATTAAGGAGATGGTGACCCAGTGAGGGTGCTGGGCACCTGCCCTCCTGACCCAGCCAGGGAAGACAAGACTCCTGGATAACTGCTCAGAGAAATGAAGAGGGTCCTTCAGCACTCAGCTCAGGAGTCCACAGGCCCCTCCTGTGCCCCCGAGCCCTGCCCACTGAGCTTTCAGGAGATCTGGACACGAGTGCCCTGGAGTTTGGGTGTCTGAGGGAGAAGCATTTCTCACACTCCTGATGTCCCCACCCTGCCGTGGGGAGGGAGCCCATTACACCACACCCCTGGTCCCTCTCTGCCTTAGTCCCCCGATAAGGAACAGCTACTTAGCTCCCTGAAGAGGATGGAAAGAGAGTGTGGGCATGTGTGGACCAGCCAGTCCGTCTCCCCCTGTGTCATGGCCAAGGGCATCTCACAGGAGTTTGTGTTGTCCTCTGTCCTAAGTTCCAAAGGACCCACTTCTGGCTGCAGATGTAGCTCAGTGGTAGAGTGCTTGCCTAGCATAAGTGAGGCCCTGGGTCAGATCCCTGGACCCCCCCCCCCAAAAAAATAGCATGAAGCAGAAGTTCACAGAAAGGTGCCTGCAAGGCTTCAAACCTTAAGAAACAGGGGAGACTTCAGAGGAGCAAATGCACAGGAAGGATAGAAGTTTCTGCTACGGCCATGGTGGATGCTTTATGCATCAGTGGTATTTACCTGGCATAGGCCACGTGGGGTTTTTACCATGGTTATTTGCAATAATTTATTTGGAAGTCATCTGGAGCTGAATTTGATTTTGGCTACTGAAGACCTCTAAGGCTCTGGCTGCACTGTTTTTTGGCTGGTCACTAAGACTTTGTCCTAAGGCTTTGGTGCTTTTAGAATGCACACACTGACCATTAAGCAATGCTGGGCAGGGGTGCTGGACTGCTCAGGCTGGAGTCTGTAGCCACAGGTCTCACTAGTTCTGCTGCTGTGTACTCAGGCTGCTGCATCTGCCAGGCAAGGATCCCAGTTTCTCTTGGCATGTGCACCATGACCCAATGGCACTTCCCTCATGTATACCATGTGCCCTGACCTCCACTCTGGGCCACCTGCTGGAGGTTGATCTTGACAATGGGATAGTAGAGCCAGCGGATGGATTTCTCTCCTTTACCATCACCAAGTGCACTGCTCAAAGATGCAAAAACTTGATATGGAAACATTCTGAGACCAAGCAATCAACTTGTTGCATAACTGTGACCAAGTTGGGAAGACACACCCTTAAATGTGTTCTCCTTACTTCCCAGACTCTCCCATTCTCTCATTCCTGCTCCCTAAGATTAGGCTCATCCATCATGTGGTTAACACATGAACTTCTGCTTCATGCTATTTTCTAGGGATCAGGAGCTAAAACAGCAGCTTTGAGCCACAGAGTTACAGCCAGGTGGCAGTCACATGGAGCCCAGCAGTCACAACCAGATATGCAGCCACAGAAAGTGGGAGCAGATGGAAAACGCCTTGGCAGAGCCAAGAGTCTTGAAAAGATGCCCACTTCTTAAACAGATGTTGCTTTCCTAAACAGTCAAGGCTGTTGCAAAGGTTCAACTATTTAAAAAAAATTTGTCATTAAAGTCTTTGACCTGTTGGAATTCAGAGCAGTAGTTCCTGCTTTCAATGTAATACAGATGAGTTCCATGTGTGCCATATGGTGTTCAAGCTTTCTAGTGCAAGGGCCTGTCCTGGATCAGCAGGGCCAGCTCTGCCAACCCAACCCAAGCTGAGCCTTTCCAAAGGAGGCCACATCATGTCACAGGCCTGCGCCTTGTAGAGCACGAAGCAGAGACGATTGTCTTGATTGCAGAAATGTAGTTTGCCATAAAGGTGGAGCACGAGAAATTTTTTCCAAAAGGGCAGGGTTCTTAGGTCTAAATGAAAACCCAGAGAGGACAGCATAAGGGCAGTTCAAGACTAAAAACATATCTGCTCACCATCTCTTCTAGAGATCTTGTCACCAAATAGCTCACACCCAATACAGTGCTGAGAAGACTTTTGCACCAGGCTCCAGAGAGGAAATTTAAAAATCCCTCATTAGGAAAGAAAGATACCTCCTCTGTGGATTTTGACTCCCTGTCTCCAAAATGATAAGTGCACAGGGCAAAACAAACTTGCTGGAAGATTTCTACCACTCTGGTTAAAGTTATGGGGCACAGACTCCAGATCAGTGTCCTTCTAATCAGACTAACGTTAAAAAGATCTTTTCCATTCACCCTTCCTGATTCAAGTCTCTGGCAATGCCACGTATCAGACTCTGATGATGTAATTTTCTTGGGATCATTGTTTGAGAGGAAACAAATCCAAGACCTGCCCCTCGAAGAAGATACCTCAAAACTGTCAATGTCATGAAAGATGGAAACAAAAAGGCACTGAGACTCGGGAAGCCTAGAGATCTGGCAACAAAATACGAACCTTCACTGGATCTGGATCCAAGGGGGAAAAAGCCACTGAAGAAATTTTTTTGCAACAATTAAGGAAAATTAAATATGGACTATGTCATATTGGTACTATTGAATCAATAATCCCATATTACTTTCAAAACACTTTTGATAATATTTTAAATACTTTCAAGTGGTCCCATAGAAATTTTTTTTAATTTTTTAAATTTGTTTGTATTAGTTACACATGAATACATTTATGCACTTTGATATATCATACATAGATGGGATATAATTTCTCATTTTTCTGAGTGTACATGTTGCAGAATCATATTGGTCATGTAGTCACACATGTCCATACAGTAATAACGTCTGTTTCATTCTACTGTCTTTCCTATCCCCACATCTCCTCCCTCCCTTCCCATCACTTCCCTCTACCTAATCTAACGTAATGCTATTCTTCCCTAGTGCCTCCACCTTATTGTGAATTAGCAGCCACATATTAGAGAAAACATTCAGACTTTGGTTTTGTGGGATTGGTTTATTTCACTTAACATGATATTCTCCAACTCCAACAATTTTCTGGAAAATGCCATAATTACCTAGGTATCCCTAAATAGATGAATGGATTAAAAAATGTGGTATACATAAAAATTTTTAAAGTGTGTGTATCTGTGTATGTGTTCCTGTGTGTGCATGAACGTGCGTGTGCATAGGGGGGTGAGAGAAAGTAAGAAAAAGCAAATGTGACCCTAAAAAAAGTCACTAATTGGTAAATACAGAGAGGGCACACTGGTAGCTATTCTTTCAATTTTGGAGAGATTTCAATTTTCTAAAATAAAATATTAGATGTTGAAGAATGGAGAACATCAGACACTAGGCTTTGAATTAGGGGTCTCAGAGGTGCTGGTAGAACGTCACCCTCCCTGTCCACTGAGAGTGTGGAAAGAACACCCCACCCCGGCCTGGGCAGTTAGGGGCTTCCAGGCCAAGACAGAACCAAACAAGACACTGAGGACAATAACTGGAGTTTTTTTGTGTGTGTGTTTATTTTATTTAAAATATTTTACTTTAATGTCCTTGGGAATTTAATCTTGGAAATGCAATTCCTCCCTGGGGAATTGCATGATGGAATGAGGTTTATTGCAGAGTACCTTGGCATTGTCGAGTTGTGATTGGAGTTATGATCAATGATTGGATCTCGTTGCAGAATCTCTGATGGACTGTTAGGAAATATTGGTGAAATATTTGGGAATGGATGATACGACAAAGGGCAAACTCTGGCCATGAGTATGGGGTGACCTGGGTGGCCTGTCACTAGTTGGCTCTCTGTTTTATCCCATTTCAGAGTTCTCAAGGGACAAATTGTCCCCTACCTGGCAGTGGCCTCGGGAGGTCTCCATGACAGAGAAGCAGTACAGAGTCTCCCTGCCCACCACAGCCCTGGTTGGCCACAGGCTCACTGGGTAGTATGTACCCGTGGTCAAAAGAACCAAAAGACGGGGAGTGCAGAAGTTTTCTTTTAAAATCGTCTTCCTGCTCCCCAGCTCCCTAGAACCTTCTCTCAGATGGCCTTTCACTCAGGTGGCACCTCCCTCAGGGGACACCTTCCCTCAGGGGAGACTTCCCTGGAGCGGGCTATCTCAAGTTTTACCCTGGAGAGCAGGCACTCAGCGGGCCCATTTGGCTCTCAGAGTTCAGCTTTGTCACCCACCACCTCCACCAGGGTTCTCCAGAGAAGCAGAACCACAGGGGTCTATTCATTAGAAGTGAGTAGGCCTTTTGATTAGGTCTTTTGATTGACAAGCCCCAAGATCCACAGTCAGAAAACTAGAGACCAGGCAGCCCATGTGTGATCCCCGTTCCATGCCATCAAGCTGAAGAGCCAAGAGGAGCCGTTTCCAGTTTGCCTCTGAAGGCAGGAAGCCGGCACTGGGCAGGAGGGGTCAGTCCCCTTACTCGAAGGAGGTCAGTCCTTTGTTCTACTGAGACCTTCAACAGATAGCGTGGGCCCACTCACATCACAGAGGGCAATCACTGGATTTCGTCTATGGATCCCTATGTTAGTTTCACCTGGATTTGTCTTCACAGAAACACCCAGAATGTTTGACTCCGTGGTAGACGCCCCATGGCCCCATCAAGCTGACCCTTGAAGTGCACCATCCCGATCACCAAGGTGTTCTATGGACTCTGCTATCTTTCTTGCTTGTTTCTCATTTAGGTCAGGACTCTGATAGGAAGAGGGCGGTTATTGGGGAGGGGGCTCAATAAAAAGGCAAGGAGCTCCATTTCCCTCACTTTCGTGGTTAAAAACCACTAACAAAATTAGGCCTGATTTGTCTTTAGTCCCTCCTGGAAGTCTGTCTTTCTCTTTTGCCTCTGACACAATGTTTCCTAATTTAATTTTACTCCAGCTAGCCAACCTTACGGTCTGGCCTCCTCTGATACCTTCGGATCACTGCAGCGTCTACAACAGAGACCTAACGCTTAAAAATAGAACTAAGTATTTTTTAAAAATTAATGAACATCAGACATCACGCTAAGTTTTCTGCATAAATCATAGATAATGTTTTCCACAACAAGCCTACGCAATAATTCATTACAGTTTCTATTTTACAGATGAGGAAACTGAGGCTTAAGGAAATTAGTTTAACCCAAGGCCACATTTGAGTAAGTTGGACCTACAACTGTCCAGCACCAATGTCCAGCACCTGCTCTTAGTTACTTCACCAGATGTTCCTGGATGAGTTTTCTGAGTCCCATTGGGGCAGAAGCATTTGTGAAGAAGTAGAAAAACTTGAGACTTGGAGTCAGGAACTTGGAGTCTGGCTTTGGTTCTACTTGCTGTTTACCCTCTCTGATCTCTGATCACCTCACTGTAATACAAGGAAAATAAGAACAGCTGCTGACTGAACTCCATAGGCAAGGAGAGGAGGTTTGTGAAAACCCCTGCAGATGTTCACAGAAGCAGGTGGGGAGGTGCTGGTGTTTATCACAAAGTTCACTTCGGCTTCTGATTGACTTTATTTGTCCCTCCCCCCATCATTATAGTGAAGCAGCTGCTTAATTGCCCCCCCAAAAAAAATATGTGTCGGAAGAAAATGAGAGGAAATAGTCTGGTATCCTTTTTAACATGAAGGGAATGGGATAATGAGGCGGGAAGTGTGGGAATACCCAGCATTTCAGAGATGACCTTTTGTGATTTGGGTGTTATTTGACCACCGTCCAGGGAATTAAAGACGAGATGGGTGACTTCCCTAGAGCACTCTCCCGGGTGTTTTGTTGACAAAAGAACGTGTTGTTTGCTCCTGAGAGCATTCCCATAAATGCCAGTTCCTTGGGTGGGGTCCCTGGCGTGTCCTGCAGCTCTGGTTACCTGGCACCAGGCGGTTCAAGAGATGAAGGGCAGGGATGGAAAGAGATCAAGGGAGAGAGCTCAGGCTCCTGGCTTCTCAGGGCTGTCTGCTCCACACCCAGCCCCCTCCCGAGTCTCCCTGGCTGCTCTCATTCACACCTTCTCCACAGCCTGAATACCACATCCAGGGCTCTGAACCACAGTGCAAACCCCATAGAAAGTTCTGTGCATGGTTGGTTATGTGGCTATTGACGAGTGAGGGGGAGAGTTGGGAGAAATGAGAGAACAAGGCTGAGAGCAGGTGCCTCTCCCTCTTTCCATGTGCCCAGGGTGCCCTCTCCCAGTGAAGGAGCTGTCACCTGCCTGACCAAAAACAGGACAAAGGACTGGGTGGGGGGAGGTGCTGAGAGAAGCCCAGCTGCATCCCACCTGCAGGGTCAGGGGTCCCAGGACTGAGACTCGGGCTTTGAGAGGCGGATGGGCAGGCAGAGGCAAGCTACTTAATTCTCATGGCTCAGGATCAGAGGAGACCTGGAGACAGCACTCAGCCTGTGCTGGAATCCTCAGCCCCGGAGCACCCCAACAGCCTGGAATCACAGGAAGTGAGAGTTGGAGGACACCCCTGGCGCAGCTTTAGTGCATGCTGGAGGGGGAAGTCTTTACACTTCCTGTTGCCCTCTTTGCACCCTGAAGTCTATCTGCATTAAGAAGATCCTGCTCCCTGTACTTATCATCAAAAGGCCTCTTCCAACAACTGGACCAGGGGAGCAATGGAGTGTGGGGAAGAACCTCCTCTGTCCTCAGGGTCACTGCTGGCCTGTTCTCTGGTTGTGTGCTCAGTGTATACAGCTGAGCCCTTCACACCTTTGCCTTGGCCGACATCCCCGTGAGCACTTCCCTGACTACCTTATTTATAATTGCAGATGGCCAGCGGCCTCGGAGGGAGGATGCCCAGGGAAGAGGGCACAAGCCATAAGACAGGATCACACCTGACGCGTTTGAGGACAGACAGCAGAGAGCAACAGAGTGGAAGCAGACAGACCAGCCAGGAAACCACCATGAGATCCAAGCAAGAGATGATGATGGCTGAGATGAGATGAAAACGGTGATGGTGGTCAGCAATGGCGGGATACCGGCCATATTTTAACTGGAATTTCCTGGTGGATGAGATGACAAGTACATGAGAAAGAAAAGAATCAACATGACTCCAAAATATTTAACCTGGGCCCCTAGAAGGATGGAAATTCTTTTTTTTATATTTATTCTTAAGTTTTAGGTGGACATAATATCTTTATTTTACATTTATGTGAGCTAAGGATCAAACCCAGTGCCTGGTGCATGCTAGGTGAGTACTCTACCACTGAGCCACAGTCCCAACCCCAGGGTCTGAGTTTTATAGGGTGTAGCAGGGACAAAGAAAGGGAGGAAGTTTGTTGGTCACTGATTGTGGACTCTTTTAAGGCAGGGCAGGAAGGCAGGTAGGGGAGCAGTTGTAGATAAGGGAAGTTCTCTGTGGCCTATTGTTCTAGAAGGATGGAGATTCTATCCTAACATGCTAAACAGCCTGAGTGGAACAAATCCGGGAGAGAGGATCAGAGTTCATTTTCAACAAGTTCCACTGGAGAGGCACAGGGGACATGCAGGTGGAGCTGTCAAGCAGACAGTCCATCACCTAAGTCCGGGTCCAGGAGAAAGGCCTGGGGATGCATCTGTCAGTCACTGGCATAAAGACAGCATGAGATCATCAAAGGAGGCATGGTGGGCACAGTGGCCGAGGTAGCCTTTGTGACCACTTCAGAAACATGTGTTGGCTGCCAATTCAACATGGTCAAAGGAGCACTCCAATTGACTCCTCTCAAAAGCCAACACAATATTATTTGATCATTTACTGGTCTCTGTCCTACAATACTGTATGCATTATCTCAATAGATCCCTGAAATTATCACTGAGAGAGTGACATTATGCCCATGTTTCAGATGGCATGGTGCTAAGTTCACATTTTTGTCAAAGATCAAAGATGAAGCTAGGTTTCAAACTCAAGAGGTCAGCCCTCTTTTTTAAAAATATTTTTTATAACTTTATTTATTTATTTATCTTTATGTGGTGCTGAGGATCAAGCCTAGTGCCTCACCTGTGCTAGGCAAGCACTCTACCACTGAGCTACAACCTCAGCCCCAGGAGGCCGGCTCTTAGCCACACTGTTATACAGACAGAGCATGCATTCTAGCAAATCTAAACTTTAGCAAAATAAAATAACATTTCTAAGAGGAAAATACACAAGACCCCTAAAAATGTGGGTGAAAAACCTTCCAAGGTGACAGCCACACAGCAGTCCTAGACAGTAAGTTGTCCTCAGAAAATCAGGGGACTCTAAAGGTTGTGTTCAGGTGAACCACTGCCACTACAGGAACTATACAAACAGGCACTCAAAGTAAAGATCCTAAGACATTGTTGATCAATTCTAAGTGATGAGATAAAGATATATGAATTTTAATAGAGATTTTAATAAGAAGAAAAACAGTAATTAGAGACCCTGGGAAAAACAAGACAGTGTAAGAAAGAGGTGGTACAGATTGGATGCAAACTAAACTATGGGATAATTGTGGATAATTGATGGAGTGGAGAAAAGACCCTTCATTCATAGAACATTCTCCTTCAAGTGCCCAAGGTTTAATTACACAGCATCTTATTTCCTTTTCTGTGGGCCTAATCATAATATGAGAGGACATTTTCTCCAAAGTCAATCATGGCTCAATTTAAGGTGTGAAGAGTTGAGTTATGAGCAATATGATTATCCACATTGTCCAGGAGTACATTCAACCTCTGCAGAGTTAAACTTTGGGACTGCAAAAGAAACTAGGAAGGGCCAGCTCTCCTCAGCTCTCCAGGACTTTTCATCACTAGGTTGGTCCAGCAATGGACACCAAATGCCACCAAGGCCAGTCCTTCCTTTTTCTTGAAAAGGCAAACAATTGGCTCAAATTTATTTCATAACTACATTTATTTTGCATGACCATGGCAAGATGGTCTTTCCACCCCTCAAAACACTAGGTGTATTTTGAGCTCTGTATTTAGAATGAGATGGAAGAAGCTTAATATCTGCCACGAAATGTCTACTGTGGCTCTTCTTTCTCTTAGCCTTTTGGAGGATGCCTGATGACCAATGTTGCTTCCCACCTGCACTGAGCACATGAGCTCCTGTGTCTGACAGCCCAACATGGTGGGCCTCCCTTCGTTCTTCTTCCCCCTGGAAAATGCTGCACTGGCTTTGACTACATTGAGAAGGAGATTGGATTTTCCCTGCTCTCTTTGAGTGGTAAAAGACATAGTCACTATCTTTGGTCTGATGTTAAATTCAACAGCAAGAAAACCCTTTTGAACATAGAGGCTGGGATGCTTTGTCCTGGAAACACCTACGGCAACTGTCATTCAGCAGGGCCTGGGCAGGAGCTAACACAGACACATGTTGGAGTGACTCAGGGAAGGGCAACTCCCTTCCAGTTTAGAGAGCAGCACAATTAACATAAAAATTTCACTGGTTTTCAAAGCCCAGTCAACATTGAATTTGGAGAGAGAAGTCGTTAAAGTCTGACCTGACTTGGACATATGATTATATTCCAAATAAACATTGGGAACTTCCTATGTTACCAAATACATCTGTAAAATATATAAAACAAATTATCTCCCAGCAGAGCTCCAAGACTGGGGTGAGAGCTGTGTGAGCGTGCTTGAGTCTCCCCTTTATATGCCTTCCCTGACTGATAAATGGCTTCCCCAGGCCCGGGTCAGGACAGCTGGAAGGTCTCTCCAGTCACCCTGCAGGGTCCATGCAGTGTCCTGACAAGGGTCTTCTCCCTCCCTGGCTTCTGTCGTTGGTTCCAGCTCAGTGAGAAGTGCCCACACACCCAGGTGTGGCAGCAGGAGTGACCCCAGAGTACAGGGAGGGGCATCTACATAGAAAACCAAGTTGTACACCTCAGAACTTGCTTGCAAGCTCCTGAGGTTTTCTTTCACCTTTTTAGTGCAACACAAATCTACCTTCTGTCTTCTTACCCAGGTGCCTCTCTTAGCCCCTAAAATGCCCTTCTCACACCCTCACAGTCCCAGGTCCTCGTACCTGAGTTATCTGGGTCCTGCCACATGGAGCCCTTTGCTTCAGCCCCACCTTGACTGGCAGGAAGCCGCCTGATCACATGACCTCTGGCTTCACTTGTTTTCTGTACTCAGCCCTGCAGGTGCTGGGCCTTGGTCCTGGAGGGGTCTGTTCCCAGCCAGGGCCTCTCCCAGGCAGAGCTGCTTCACTGGGTTGGAAGTTATCCTCTCAACAGGCCTCCATCCTCACTGGCAGCTTGGTTTCTAAACATTCCTTTCCTGCTTGCCTTGGATGCCTGCATTTGTTGGGACTTTTTTTTTTTTTTTTTTTTTTTGTTTAGTTCTGTCAATTGCTTTCCTCCCCCAGTTGGATCACACAGGGTTCCCCTGCACACATCTCCCCAAACCTGGGTTTATCTGAGTCTGAAGACCTTCTCTTCCCTGTGCCTGCCAGGCCTCTCAAGCTGCTGGTCCTTTAAAGCTTCACCTAATTCCACTCTCCTTTCCTCCATGTCTTCTTTTCTGGGTTCCCTATTTCAAATATGAGACATGCTTCTGGCTACAAATGCTGGGAACAGTAGGCACCCATGACCTCTGTCTTTCTCTTCCAGAGTCCCCCACACGACTCTGCTGCTGCACCTCTTCTGCCCCTTCCTGGCACAGCCCTGGGACCCCTTAAGGAAATTCACTTCTAATAATCCCCTGCATCAAGCCTCTCCCAATGGACTCTGCCTCGTAAACATCTGGGCACTTCATTTTCTTGTTTCTCAAAACACAAATATGACTATGTCATATCTAGAATCAAGGTTGGCTGCTTGTTTATTTTCAAATAAATTAAAATCATGTTGCTCCATCTGGCATCCAAACCCAGAGAGCCACTTTGCCACTGAGCCTCTATTGCTGCCACTTGGATGCAGATCCACTTACCTCAGGTCCCAGGGAGGCGGGGCTGCTGGGAGCCCTGCATCAGCCCAGCTCTGCCTCCTCCAGGTTCCTCCCAGGTGGGGCTTCCATTCAGTGGGTGCAGAGCATGGCCATTTGCTTTAGGGCCTCACATGCGGTGACATAATGATGGCCTAATGGCCTGAAAGGCAGAGGGTTTGATTCTAAATGAGGAACTTTTCTCGTGGCAAATTTAATCTGCTTGAGAGTGAAAGAAGGCATTTACATGGAAGGAGGACTGAGTAGACTCGGAAGTCACAGATGGACCAGGTCTGATATGCAGGTGCCACGTGGAGAAGAGAGATGGTACCTGGTGCTCCAGTTCTCCCAGCTGTCCTGGGTCCCAGGTGTCCTTGTTCAGGGTAGCCATTGCATCCTAACCCACCTCCTGCTGACTTCCCACCTTCTCAGAATGGTCTGTGTAGTAGCTGAAACCTCTCCCCACCTTCTCTGTGCTCTCCACCTGCCTTCCCTCTGCTTCCTGCTGATTCCTTCTGAGCCCTGGTCCCCATGTCCTCTTTGTCCTCCCTATTAGCCATGACCTCATCTCCTAAGCCTCTTAGCATTCTGGTGATGGAAAGTCACTATGTCTGCTCATGCTGCTTCTCCAAGTGCCAGACTCAAGTCACAGGGATGTCCTGGCACAACTACAGAAATGCCAGATAGCCTGCCCACCTGGAGCGCTCTGCCTCCTGTACTCAGAATACAGATGAACACAACCACACCCACCTGTCCCCAGCATACACCTGTCAGCTGAACTTCTAACCTGAGTGCATTTCTAACGACTGCTTCAGTAGTCTGTCTGTATGAGCCCCTGTGCATAGAATGCTTGGTGACTTCAGTGCTGGCCCCCTGTGCCCCCCAGATCTTGCTAAGCTGCAAGGGCACTACCTGCCCTCAGAAAGCCTCCACTCTCCTGGCTCATTCTCCTCCTTAGAAGAACTGCTGCTCGATGAGTCACAGTTGACATGTTTGTCTCCAACACTGGAACATCAGCTTGGAAGGAGTGTTGTCTGGTATATCTAAGGATTCTGGTTTCCTGAGTACTCAGTAACCTAGAATCAAAAGGATGATCAATAAAAGCTGGTTGCACTATTTTATTAATTGTAATAAATGCAGTAGCAAATGAAGTAAATGCAAATGCACCTAATAAGATTTCCTTTCAGTCTTCTGATTAGTAAAGATGAATGCACGAATGTGATTATGAGGTGATAATTAGAAAACTATCTATGTCTATATTATAGATATATAGATATAGTATCTATATATCTATATAATTTTATGTATCTAACATATATGTGCATATAATATATATATAGATAGATAGATAGATATAGATATAGATAGAGAAATAGATATGATGCAGATATTGAAAATTCAAGAAACTAGGTGGGAAAATATTCCAAAAATTAATTTTCTAGACTGATGAACATGAATTTAAAAAAATATTCTCAGCTTCAAATTACTATAAAACAATGGAAAGATTTCTTTTCTAGAATCAAACCACACTGCAGATTTAACATTTACAATAATTTGTCTTTTTAAAATTATAACAAAAGTAAAACTATGTGGTTAAACCTGAAGTCTAATTGCAAAATCGACAGTTCAATTATTTTATTAAGAAGGTACTCAAGGCTTGTCAGTGACTCAACCTAATTTGTTACAAGAAGAATGAATTTCAAATTTCAAAAGGCTCAGTGCAGTGGAAAAGCTCTCTATTTCACTGAAAATAAAGAAATTGGCAAGCAGTATTCATATGTATGCTTGTCAAAACCAAGTTAACTAAACAGTTAATGAAACCATCCCCTGGTGAGTGGAATGGTTGCTAGAGGCCAACACATGGGTGAGAGACACTGAACGAGAAGGAAACCAGTGGATCTCCCAGAGCAATGAAATGCTACGTGTCTCAGAACCCACTTATGATGGAACAGACCATGTTTAGGTACACTCTGTTTACATAGTTTTATATATTTTATTATTGCTACTAAATTAGAATATGATTTTAAAATGCACTTAGTATGAAAAATAAGAAAGCTATCTTTGACAACTAAAAGAAAGTGAACATGGAGTTGGGTGAGGATGTACTTTTTCCTTCACGATGAGTGGCTTTTGAGAGCAGGGAAGAAGATATGTCTCATCCTCTCACTGTCTGAAGTCTCAACATGCACAAAAGCCAGAATTGGGATGGGGGAACTCCCAGTGTGTGTCTTTGGTAATTTATTCAGAAAGAATTTTTAAAGAACTATTAAGTGCCACACAATAGATGCTATCAGTGGAAAGAAAAAAAATGCATCTCCACTCTTAAGAATATCAGTGAAAAATAAATACAAGGACCATACATAACACCCGTAGACTGTAGTGCAGTACCTTAAATTTGGGGTCAGACAGACTTGGACTCTCAAACACTGACTTTGAATTGTGATCCCTAATAGCTACTCAGCATTCACACAGCACTACAAGTGAAGGGATCATAATGGAGTAAATAAGATGGTGTAATGATCCCCTGCCCATCCCTGTTTATCCATACCCTATGATCAATTGGTTGATTCCTCCGTTGGTGAATTTGCAATCCAGAGATGGCTTCTATTAGCATTACTCTAGTTTACAGTTTAGACTGATACCACGTTTAACCCTTCTCACTTAAAAATACATGAACTTAGAAAGATGACTGAAACGATGTGCCTGACTGTGATAGCCCCATGCATGTTCATGGTTAGTTGTTCTGAAAATGGAAAATGCATTGCAAAGAACATAGAAGCAATTTAAGTCAAAGGTAGAGAAACCAGGTCATGTCTCAATCACAAAGGGTGGTCTATTTCCATTTATGCTGCACTTGTGGTGTGTGTAGGGTGCAGGGCAGTTGAGTTTTGCCAGGCTGCCATGCAGCCATCTCTACAACCTGGTGAGGCTCAGACTCTCTCCTGTGCTGGAGCCAGGCCCAGGCTCTCATTCCTACCACTCCTGACACCTCCTGACATGCCTGTCTTCACACAGCTCTTCTGGCAGACTGAGCAGCTGCAGATACTGGCACTGAGTCCATCAGAAGGTGCAGGCTGCCAAAGCACAGTTACAGGGAGGCGAGGGGCAGGGCAACCTCTGGCTGGGCTCTGACCTTTTCTGTACTTAGCTCTATTCCAGAGCCAGTGACCTGACAGAGCAGCGGCCCAGGCAACCATCTCTTCATGTGATCTCACAAATCAGAGATGCTTTTCCTCTACTCCTAACTCCCTAAAAAATCCTGACGTATTTCTGAGCTTAATTTGGCAAACATTTGTGTCTGGGGCTGCAGGGGGGGCCTGTGGACCCAGCACTTGCAGCTCTTCACCCAGGTACCTGTCCGTGTGCTGTCTAGTCAAGCTGCAGCTCTTGAAGGTTGTTTCCCATCCCCTGGATTATTCCTCCTCCATCCTAAGAAACTCAAATAAATCATCAGCCAGGAGTAGATGGGAAGTCCATAATAAGAGAACAGAAAGGAGTGAAAGGAAGTCTTTAAGCCTCACCCTGCCTCCAGAAAAGGAGGAGGAATTGGAAGATTTGAACTGCGAGTTAGATTTAGAAACTTTTGCCCTTCAGTTTCTTTCCAAATAAAATGTGATAATCTCCAAAAGACCTTTTATTGAAGTCATAATAACTAGGCTTTCTATACATATGTCATGAATTAATGAAAGATTAAATGTTTAATTTGCTTTTAAATCATCATTAGGTTTATTAATATTAAAATTACTCTGCTCATGAATATCTTTTAGGTGGTTTGCTGTGACACTGTGAACTAAGGGGGAAAATGTTATTTGCTAATTACTTTAGATGACAATTCAATAGATCCTCACTTTTGTTTAAAAACAGATAAAATAAAACCAAGAAGATGTTCATGGGACTACACCAGCATTTTGGAAACCTGAAGACAGAGGTGAGTGCAACTGGCCCCGTGGAACAACCCATGAGAAGTCTGTGGATTTCATAGTAACTATCAATCCCACTCTCTAGAAAGCTGTGCCACCAACAGACATGGCACAAGGAACCAGAGAACGAGAAGCAAAGTTTCCTGAACAGCCCTCTGGGAGGAAACCCATAGATCACTCATTGCTTTTATTTAAAAAAAAAATTTTGGGGGGGGAGTAAAGTTACCAAGGATTGAACTCAGGGTCACTGAACCACTGAGCCACATCCCAGCCCTTTTTTGTATTTTATTTAGAGACAGAGTCTCACTGAGTTGCTTAGCATCTCACTTTTGCTGAGGCTGGCGTTGAACTCAGGATCCTTTTGCCTCCTGAGCAGATGGGATTACAGGAATATGTCACCATGCCCATAATCACTCATTGCTTTTAACCTTCTCTCAAGCCATCCAATGATTAACAAATATTTTTCTGCAGCAAAGAGTTCCCAGGCACTGCAACACTGGCACATCAAAGGGCCAGGGGTTCCAATCTGCTCACCATCACTACTTATCACCAACCTACCTAATCACCAGCTTGAAATGCTGGGTCCCACCAGACACCCCTGAGCATCTTCCCCTCTTGGCCTCCACACCCCACTGTCAGCACATTTGCTTCCAAATGCTTCACCTTTCTCCAAAGCCACCAAGAAGGGAGTCCAACTGCCTTGCGACTGCCAGCCTGTCTTCTTGATCATCTGTCCTCTACCCTCTGCCCTGTACTCTTTGTACAAAGCAGATCTGCTTGTGCTCTTCACTTGCGTGAAACTAACTTTAAATCAGAGCTCAGACACCTGCAGCCTCAGAGCATCTTGTCCCGCAGGGAGTCCCAGTCCTGCACTGAGAACCCCTTGGTGAGCCTTCAGATATGTCCTTTCCTAAACTCATTCTAAGGCCAAGAAATGTGGATGTCTGGGGGCGAGATCCAGGCACTAAGAACTTCCCAGGTGACTCCAGGGACAGCCAAGATTCCACAGTTCTGTTCGCTGCTCAGATGACTGAAAAATGAGCACAGGTGTGGGAAAGTGCCTCTCCTCAGCATGTGGCCTTTGTTTTCCTCTTCCACCTCCACCCACTGCCCCCAGAAATCCATGCACATCATTGAAACATTGATTATTAATTTTCTCATGTTTCAAAAGATATCAGATGCCAAAGATTCAATTGCCCATAACTCACATTGATAACACACTTACATTGTCCATACTGGCCTGCTTTTATTAAGTTTTTAGTTATTTCTCATAAACCTACCTTGAAAATTCAAGTGTAACAACTGTCATGGAAGTATATGCTTTCCCCTGCCTCCTTTCACCTTTAGGAGTTCTTATTCTCTCACTTTCTTTAAGGTTTTATTGAAGCTGTTAGTATTCCTAACATTATATGTGTATGTGTTTGTGTGTGTGTGTGTGTGTGTGTGTGTGTACAAATGCATATAAATGTATAACATTTTAGTGATCCTTTAACAAAAATATTCTGTTGAATGTATCTGCATTCTGTGTAGTCTGGGAAGAGATAAGGAGAGAGAATGGGAGAGAGATTAGTTTTGATGTGTTGTTTCATATTATGGGAGCAGACCATCTGAAATCCATGGCACTTGTCAGCAGGCTGGAAATGTAGGAAACAGTAGATGCTGCAATCTCCAGTCAATTCCATAAGTTAGCAGGTTGAAAACTCAGGTGAGTCTTCTATGTTTCAGCCTTGAGAATAATCTTTTCTGCTTTAGGAACCTCAGTTCTTGCTCCTCAGGCTGTCAACTGATTAGATGAGGTCCACCTACACTATAAAGTGTGGCCTGTGTTACTCAAAGTCAATGTTAATCACAGCTAAGAAGTATTTTTCCACATCTAGACTTATGCTTGACCAAACAACTGGGGACCATAACCTTGCCAGCTGGACACATAAAAATAGCCATCAAAGAGTGGTGGTCCTTAAACTCACCCACTGTGCTCACTGGTTTTGACTGGAGTCAGCCTGTGGATGTTCCTGGTTGCCTTGCTCACTCTCCTGCTTATGCACTTTTGAGAGTCTTCAGGTTTAAGCTGCTCTGAACCTCATTGCTACAAGCTTCAGGCACAGGCCTCCCTTGTGTGGGACTGTCCCTGGTATATGTGCTGGGAATGTGGCTGCTGGTCACAGGGCATATGAGAGGTCAGCCTAGGGACCACACCCAGCTCTCTTCCTAGAAGCAGCAGCAGTTGCTACAAGTGTCAATCACATGTGAGATGCCCTGGGTCTAGTCTCCCTGGAGGTGTCCAGGCACTTTCTCACGGTCTCTAAGCTGTTGGCAATAAAACCTTCAGAAGCTATTTCATTATGAGGTCTATATTTATTGTTATTGATAATGTTACATTCCTTTTCTGTGTTTGATAGTCATTTGTATTCATTTGTAAAATTTCTGGTCATATATTTTGGTCATTTTTAACTAGATTAATTATATTTTTCTTACCAATTTGTAGGTTATCTTTACATATTTTTAATTTTCAAGTGTGTTAATTATATTGAAACTCTATCAGTTATATTGAAAATATATTCTTAAATTTCTAAACATTTTTAGTTTAAGACATCATTTCCCCCGTATAATCAAGCATTGATTACATTATTCTTGTATCCATTATTTACAAATGTAAATGACAGTGTGTCTCTTAGTTGCTTTGGGTATATGGGAAAAATTAATCCTTCTGAAAATATTATTAACAATCACACAAAATTGATTACTACTTAAATCAATGAACCATAAGTCAAACTTCAGCAATATGGTAAAAACTACTTATGTTTACATTCAAAGAAAAATGCATGAACTTTCCATATCTATATGGGCATATAATTTAAAAAACTCATACTCACTTTACATTATTCTGTAGCTAGTAACATCATGAGATGCTTTTAAAAGTCAGAAATATTGTACTATTTATAAATACTCTGAACAGGAAAGGAATTAGCTGTAAATTTTATTCTCAAAATTGATCAATAGGAGGAAAATACTAGTTAAGCAGACAAAAATGTACCAAAACCGGGGTATTACTTATATATACAGAAGATATGAACAGTATAGATTTATTTCTAGTTGATTCAATCCTATTTACACATTGAAAATACAAAATTCCATTTCAATCTGTCAAGAAGCTGACCACATTTAGCACCAGAAAAGGAACCTGATTGAGCTTCTGACCATGACCTCAATATCCTGGAATAGGAAAAGGAATTTCATGGAATCTAGATGCATTTATCAAGACCAATTAATAAAAATTAATTCTGAAAAGTAATTCCGGAATTTCATCCATTCACAAATGAGTCAAGGCATTAGGACCTTAACACTTGGTCCTCCTTGATGTTGTGACCTACTCTCCTACAGTGGTTTGTTTTCATCTCCTCCAAGGATTGTTACAGTTGCTGAACTAAATGCAGTAGGGTGGCTGAGTCTGCCTGCAGAACTTTGGTGTTGTGGTCTCCATTCTGATTTAGGTGTAGTTTGATAGTCACTGCTGGCTGAATCTATTGCCTGAGACTTCTGCTTGCAAGTTGTACATGTAGTCGCCACTCAAGGCTGTGGTAACTGAAAAGGCTGGGTGCCAATTCACCCAGAATAGTTCTGATCCCTTTTCTGTTGTCCAGGTAAAGCTGAAGCAATAATTTGCTCAGTTCTTCAGAGAATCCCAGAAGAAAAACAGAGTCTTGGAAATCCATTTCAGAAATCATGAGTTGGAGCTCTTGGTGAGCAGGTAGGTCAACCCTTCCACACCATGCTGGACAGTGTTGCTGCTCACGTTGAGCTTCCTGGCGGCACCCTCATAGACCTTGGGCATGGTCCCTGGCCTCAGGAACTCCACCCCGATCCACTCAAGCTCCACTACCACTTCTGCAGGAAGGCCAGCTGCTCCTTAGGCTCTTCCCACAAGTCCAGCAGCATCTTCGCTGGGCACTCTTTTTCCCCCCCAGCACCCCGTCTTCCTGTTTAAGACATCTTTGGACATACAGATGTCTTTAATGTTTTTAAAAAATATTGTTTAGTTATATTTGGAAACAATACTTTTATTTTATTTATTTATTTTTATGTGGTGCTGAGAATCAAACCCAGCACCTTGCACATGGTAGGCAAGCACTCCACCACCGAGCTCCAGCCCCAACCCCAGATGTTTTTAATTTTATGTGCTCAAATTAATAATCTTTTCTCATGTGATCATGTGTTTTCATGTGTTTTAAAAGCTATCTACAATACTTTCCACTAATCATTCTAAAATTTACTTTTAAAATATTAACATGGTTAATATATCTAGAGTTGACCATGCATATGGAATGATGTGGGAATGCAAGTGTGTATTTTATTTCTGGAATGTCAATTCTCCAGTCCCATTTGTTAAGTAATTATCTCTTTTCCTACTTCTCTATGATGCCACCTCCATCATGAATCCAACGTGTCCATGTGGACAGTTCTGTTTCTGAGATTCTTAAGAATGTGTTGATAAACTTGTGTTTTTATTCTATTGATAGATGATTCTTGCTACATCGGTTGAGAATGTTTCCTTCCACTACAGAGTAAAAAGAAAAAATATGATCATAAGACATCCACTTTTATAGAAGGGTAATAATAGTAACCTGTGTGATAGAGCTTTTCTTGGGAAGAATATATGTTGGACATATTTTTTTTAATGTGGGAGTATCAGAACACTGATTATAGAACCCACTCAACACTAAGTAGCCATGAAGCAGAGACCTGTCCCCCACCGATGGACAGCTCTCTTTCTTTCATGACATCTATTCTGACCCTATGAAAAGTCTACCCAAGTAAAATAATTACCACTTACTCAGTATTGTAAAGAGAGTTGTGAGAGACTCTGCATCTAATAGAAGAAAAAAATAGGCCTTAATCTTCATCATGTGGGATTAGGCCCCAACTTCCTTAATAAGACTCTTACTGTACAAGAATTAAAACCAATAATCAATAAATGGGATGGAATCAAACTAAAAAGTTTCTTTTCAGAAAAAGAAACAATCTGTGAGGTGAACAGAGAGCCTACATCCTGGGAGCAAATCTTTACACCTCACATATCAGATAGTGCACTACTCTCTAGGGTACATAAAGAACTCAAAAAGCTAAACACTGAAAAACAAATAACCCAAACAAATGGGCTAAGGACCTGAACAGACACTTTTCAGAAGAGGATATACAATCAATCAATAAATATAAGAAAAAATGCTCATCATCTCTAGCAATCAGAAAAATGCAAATCAAAACCACTCTAAGATATCATCTCACTCCAGTCAGAATGGCAGTTATTAAGAAGACAAACAACAATAAGTGTTGGTGAGGATGTGGGGAAAAAGGTACACTCATACATTGCTGGTGGGACTGCAAATTGGTGCAGCCAATATAGAAAACAGTATGGAGGTATGGAAGCACCATTTGACCCAGCTATTCCTCTCCTCGGACTATATCCAAAGGACTTAAAAACAGCATACTACAACAACACAGCCACATCAATGTTTATAGCAGCACAATTCACAATAGCTAAAGGAGGGGAAGGCAGGGATGTGGGGATCGTAAAGATATTAGAATGAAATAGACATGAGCCAACCTAGATGTCCTTCAGTGGATGAATGGATAAAAAATGTGGCATATATACACAATGGAATTTTACTCAGTATTTAAAAAGAACAAAACCATGGCATTTGCATGTAAATGGATGGCACTGGAGAAGATAATGCTAAGTGAAGTCAGTCAATTCCCCCCCAAAAAGCAAATACTGAATGTTTTCTCTGATATAAAAAGGTTGACTCATGGTGGGGTTGGGAGGCAGAGCATGGGAGAAATAGAGTAGAGGGGTGGGAGAGAAAGGGAGGGGGCAGGGGATTAGCAAGGATGGTGAAATGTGATGTATGAAGACTTGAATTGGGTGTCCACATACTTTATATACAAACAGAAATAAAAAAGTTGTGGTATATATGTGTGTTAAGAATTGTAATGCAAAAAAAAATAGTGTTACCTTAGGTAGAGGTAAGAGAAAGGAGGGGAAGGCAGGGGATATGGGGATAAGAAAGATAGTAGAATGAAACAGACATTATACTTTATATATATGTGACTGTATAACCAATGTGATTCTACAATATGTACACTCAGAAAAAGAGAAATTATATCCCATCTACGTATGATATATCAAAGTATATAAGTGCATTCTACTGTCATGTATAACTAATTGAAACAAATTAGAAATTTAAAAAAGAGAGAATTGTGGCTTTGACCAATAGCGTTGCCCTTGCATCTCCCAAAAGAGCAAGAGTGCATGGCTCTTGGAAAACTCCCTCTGCTGAGAAGTCTCACTTACCTTCAGTCTGGTCCTCACAATTGACCTCTTACATTGTTACTGAGAAAGCCTACTGTGTGCATGGGAGTGGGTATGTCATGAGGAATAGAACATTCAGACATTTAGATTGTATATTGCTTCCATTCTGCATTCTTCTTGCACACTACCCTAGTGTGTAATTTTGCAATGAATTTCCTCCTGCATTTTACTGAACATTTTTAAATGCTTCAACAACTCTGTGATTCTAGAATGCTGAGTTGTTTTGTGAGCCTCTGTGTTTCCATGCAACATGGAATGTCTAATTGATAGGAGATTGCTGTTACATCAAAGTAGTTTTGTACTTAATGTAATTTCTACTTTTTTTACTTAATGTAATTTGTACATATTTGTACTTAATGTAATTTCTACTAGCATTATACTATTTTAATCAGAACAACTTTATAATGACAATAGCTTAATTTATAATAATAATAGCTAAATAGTTAATTGATAGGCCAGACCCACTCCAGGTTCCTCTTTAGATATCATGGTGTTTTAGCCTTCAAAATACTTTTTTTTGAGGGGGAGGATGTACTGGGGATTGAATTTAGGGGCACTCTACCATGGAGCCACATCCCCAGCCCTATTTTGTATTTTGTTTCAGAGACACGGTCTCACTGAATTGTTTAGTGCTTGCTTTTGCTGAGGCTAGCTTTGAACTCATGATCCTCCTGTCTGTGCGTTCTGAGCTGCTGGCATTACATGTTTGCACCACCACACCTGGTTACCTTAAAAATACTTTTAAAAATGGCCTAGACTAAGTCTTATATTGCCAAATGTAGTATATGCCTTTATGTATTTATGTTCTTTTGAACATCCCCTAATAAAATTTTATAATCTATCTACAGAAGTCTTAAGTCTATTTTTTGATTATTTAGGCGATTTCAGTCTCTGATACTATTGTATTTAGTATATCCTGTTCAATCACAATTTCTAATCATTTGCCACTGGAATATAAAACTTTATTTTTACTTTTATAACTCAAGCTTTTATTCAGGAACTTTGACAATTTCTATAGGTATTTCCAAGAATCTTTCTGGAGATTACATTTTTTTTTTCAAAATATAAATAGTTTGGGCTGGGGATGTGGCTCAAGTGGTAGTGTGCTCACCTGGCATGCGGGAGGCACTGGGTTCGATCCTTAGTACCACATTAAAAAAAATAAAATAAAGATATTGGGTTTATCTAAAAATAAAAAATAAATAAAAAATATGAAAAAAAATAGTCATCATTTGAAAATAATGCAAGTTTAAGCTTTCTATATTTTAGTATTCCATTCTTTTACTTTCTTTAATTCTCATTATATTTTACTCATGAGGATCTCCAATACAAATTTGATTAAACATGGTGATCCCGGGTATGATTATTCTGATTTTGAAGTAAACATTTCTAGGGAGAAGAGATGCTAGCAAGAAGTCTGACTGGAAGCCCTACCATCCTTCCTCCCACAAAGAAAACTCCCCAAATAAGCAATGCATTTTGGTGTACAGTGGTTTGCAGACAGGTGCACACCAGCATCATTTGCAGGTCATCATCCCAATTGACCTCCTTCTTCACCTGAGGCTGCTGGCCTCTCTTCCCTGGTTCCCAGGCACTGCTCATGTGATTTGCTCTCCTGGGCCCTTCTCCACATTGACAGAAGGGAGCTGAGCCATTGTGGTTGGATGGTAAACACCAGAACATATTTACAGTCCCGCAGAACTTCTAGCACCATAAAGAGTGCAGGCTCTGCAGCCAGCTGCCTGGGTGCTGGCTCAGCTCCTGCTGCCGTTCTGCCCTGGGCAAGTCCACTGCCCTAGCCCTACCTGCCTTCCTCTGTCAAGACTGACTCCTGTGTGGAGATATGTTGGCATGTGGTCTTAATGATCTACTAAGGAACAGGCTTAGAATTACTTGGTATGTAATAAGCAGTCAAAACTAAAAATTTTAACTCATCTTTTCTTAATATTCCTCATTAGGAGCTCTAGATCTTGCAATAGTAAAATTAATGGAAGCTAGCTGGGTTCAAATTCTGACTGAACGACTCATTTGGAGCACATTATTAAACTAAGATCAGCCGGTTAGACTATAGGATTAATACTAACTACTTCATAACACAGAGTTGTTACAGAAGTAAATAAAATAAATGGAATTAAGCACTTTGTATAAGG
The DNA here is from genome assembly GCF_052094955.1 of Ictidomys tridecemlineatus. Classification (NCBI taxonomy): domain Eukaryota; kingdom Metazoa; phylum Chordata; class Mammalia; order Rodentia; family Sciuridae; genus Ictidomys; species Ictidomys tridecemlineatus. Next base: position 123,889,577 of record NC_135487.1, on the reverse strand, counting down.
CCCAGCATGTAAAAAAATAGGAATTTCTAAACTTCAGTGCAGGTTCTTAGACCTTATGATTACTGATACCAGATTTAAGATCAAAGATATCATATAGTACCCTATTTTCATATATTAATTGGAATTTAGCTCTTAGTATCTAGAACTGCAGTAGCAAGAAGTAGTTTTTTAAATCAGTGTTTATGAACTCTTACAACAAAAATATATTAGAAAAAATTGAGTGAAATATAGTTAAAAAAGTATATTCACATATGTATATTCACTAAAGGCAGACCACAGTCAAAAAAAGTTAGAAAGTTCCTTATGAATATCAAAAGTCTAGTTTGACCCCTGTTGAGTAGTTAGTCAAGAAAGAACTTTCACTGTGTTAACACACCCCTCACTTGGATTTGTTTCATGGAAGAATTTCCAGTCTGTTATTTCAGTGCTGTGTTATTATGCATTAGATGAACTAGTTTTCCTGGTTGGTTTTCTATTTGTAACATTTAATTGATAATCAACCCAGATTTGTATATAAGAGTTGGGACTTTTAAACTCATTACAATGCTTTTTTGTATATACACAGCAAAGAGGCTATTTTCCAAATGATGTTATTTTGCCAACATCATGAATGAGATGCTGCTGATTCGACTGGCTTGTTAAGAAGGTCCTTGTTTTGGTTTCAGGATTCCTCTTGTAGGTCACAATTTGCTAAGTGTTTTTTTTAAAAAACATGTATGGTGTTTAATTTTATTGAATATTCTTTAACACATGCACAATACCAGTATCATGTGATGCTTCCTTTTTATCAGTGTGTCCAATAGACCTTTCTGCCATGACAGAAATGTACAGAATATGCACTGCACTGTCAGGTATGATAGCCACCAGCCCATGTGGTTACTAAGCTCTTGAAATAAGTGGTGGTACTGAGATACTGAAATTTGATTTTGTAGAATGTTAATTAGTTTAAATAGTCATACAAGGGTTTTGGTTCCTGTATTGAATGACTAATATGTAGGTTAGCAGAAGACATTTTAATTGGTGTTCATTATAATTTTTTCCTGATCTTTTTCCTTACCTGCCTTCCTTTCTTTGATCCTTCCTTCCTTCCATTCCTTTTCCTCCCTCTCTCCCTCACTTTTCCCTTTGCCTTTCTCCCTTTCTTTTCTTCCCTCCTTCCTTCCTTCCTTCCTTCCTTCCTTCCTTCCTTCCATCCCTCCCTCCCTCCTTCCTTCCTTCCTTCCTTCCTTTCTTTCTTCCTTCCTTCCTTCCTTCCTTCCTTCCTTCCTTCTCTCTAGCACTAAAGCTCAATCCCAGGGCCTTAGCATGCAAGGAAAGTGCTCTGCCACTGAAACACATCCCAGCCTTCAGGAGAGTTTTCAATTAAAGGCTCCTGAAAGAAAGCTCGGTGCACAAATATGATAATTACAATTTTAGGAATGGGAGGTCCATGCCTTTAATCCCAGAGGCTTGGGAGTGTGAGGCGGGAGAATCATAAGCTCAAAGCCAGTCTCAAAAAATTAGTGAGATCCTATCTGAAAAAATAAGATCTCTGAATGTGACTCAGTGGTTAAGCTCCCCAGGGTTCACTCTGCATTTCCAAGGGGAAGTTAAGAATTTTACAAATGGGAAATAACATTTTTGAAATAATACAAGTTACATAATTTTAGCTTCAATTTAAAAGTTTACTCCTATTCTCAGACTTTATTTACAGGACATTCTGCTATTTTTTTCTTGAAAACATAGTACTTAAACAAATCTGACTTTTTCAAATGTGAAAATAGAATCCACTGAGAGTTAGCTGCCAATTCTTGATAGTATTTATTTGTAAGTTCCACAAATAAAGGTTTTTTGTTTGTTTTTAGTACTGGAAATTGAAGGCAGAGCCTTGCACATGTTAGGCAAGCCCTTAACTGTGAGCTTTATTCCAGCTCATTAAGTGTGTTTAATGATTGTCTTGTCTCTGTTATCTAGCATAGTGATGGTATATAGTAAATTGTCATTAAATGTTTAATTATTATATTTAAATATCAACAACCTAAAGCTTCAAACTACACAGCAGTCCTTAAATCCTACAATCCAATAGTGACATCAGTTCATGTTAGCAGCGAGAAAGAGATGGGATCCAGGGCCACAGTGCAGTGATCCCTGGCTGGTAGCTGAAACCTCAGGATGCAAGCTGCATCAGCACAGTGCACTGCCATGTGTATGGACACATATTTGGAAACAGCCCAACTAGAATCAAGGTCTATTTATCCTACAGTCTTAGGTTCAGAGTTAGAAAGGACTTTCCACATGATTTAAACCAACATTCTTTCCCCAGAAGGATTTCTCTTTACAGTGTATGGTTGCTATGGTCTGAATATGTTCTTCCCAAATGTACATGTTGTGACAATCACCATTGTGACAGCAGCAAAAGGGACAATGAGACTTACTATACTCTCAAAATCAACTTAAATTATTTCTCAATTCTAATGATATATAGATTTTCACTGGTTGAGAGTACAGGTAGAAAAAGTATGGAATGTGATTTATAAGTCAAAACATGTGATTAGGTCATGGGGCTCTATATTTTTTTAGCAGAATGAATGCCCTTATATAAGAGGCTTCACACTTCATTCACATCCCTTTCCCTGCTTCTGCTTTCTGTCATCTGATATTGCAGCAATACACGCCATCTTGGACAATGTGAATATACTTAGTGTTACTTAAGTGTACACTTCAAAATGGTCTAAATGGCAAATTGTAAGTGTATTTTACAATAAAAACATCGAAAGATGCATTTTCTATTGTTCAGTGTTTCCTGCTATTATTTAGTGATCACATTCATTAAGAGCACTAAATAGCCAGGCACATTGGCTCATGCCTGTAATCCCATTGGGAGGCTGAGGCAGGAGAATTGCAAGTTCAAAGCCAGCCTCAGCAAAAGCAAAAGCAATGTGCTAAAAAATTCAGGGAGACTGTGTTCTAAAATAAAAAACAAAATAGGGTTGTAGATGTGGCTCTCTGGTACCCAAAAAAAGAAGCACTAATCAAAATTTCACAACCCTGTATTTGAGATTCAATTCTGCTTGCTGCATCTCTTAAAACTAAAAGCATGTCACTTAGCTAAGCCTCAGTTTCCTCATGTGTAACACAGGAATTATAAAATGCTTACTTACCCATTAGAGGTTGCTGTGAAATTTCAACTCGGTACAGTGTAAATACACAAAGTAAGCTCAATAAATGTTAAATCTGATTTTATTTTTAAGTTTTCAAACCAATTTTATTCTTGTACTTTGTATAAGGAAGGCTACAAAATGTCTTTACCATTAAAAAGGCCAATTGTTCATTTCTCCTTAGTTCTTAATGTTATGGAGAACTATAAGACAACATTCCCTAAAACCCATTTCGTATCATAGTCAAATGATGAGCCCATGTGTTGACCACTGGGTTAATAGTTAATAATCTTAAAGAATCATACTCCAAGTGGCAACAATTTCAGAGAAGCCACAATAACTTATTGTACTTAAAATAATTTACATATAATAATGTGTGTATAAACCTGTACATATAATTTTTATCAAGTATAATATGATCATACAAAAACATTGACTCACAATATAGTTCACACATACCAAAGAAGGCTATTTTATTTTTGTCCCTTTTACATCATATTTTAGGGAAGATGATGAAACCCAGAAAATAACAGAAATGGACTAGTTTCTAAAAACTGGGTATTTTATAAGTGAAACACATTCAGTCACCTACATCTCTCAAATTGCAAACAATGTGACTTACTGTACTCTCAAAATGAACTTAAATAAATTATTGCTCAATTCTAATGACATATACGTTTTCACTGGTTGATAGTCCAGGTAGAGAAAGTATGCAACGTGATTTATTAGTCAAAACATTTCATACCAAAGGATTTTTTTGGGGGGGTACTGGAAATTGAACTAAGGGACACTCAACTATTGAGCCGCATCCCGGTGTTATTCTGAATTTTATTTAAAGAAATGGTTGCTAAGAGTTTTGCCATTGGTAAGGCTGGCTTTCTACTTGAGATACACCTGTCTAAGCCTCCCAAGCTATTTGGATTAGAGGCATACATCCAAAGGAATGGTTTTAACCAAACGCTCATAATGTCAAGAGAAAATGCATTGAAATTAAAAATATCTGAAGCAAGCATTTTTAAAGAACATTTTAAAAAATACATAAAAGGTTAAAAATGTCATAAAATAAAAATTTATGCAGATAAAGTTAAGAGGTTAAAAACTATCAAATGTATTAAAATCATCTAAAGTCAAATAAGATATAATTTATGTATATAATTTAAATTATAATATTATATAAATATATTACATAAATATATAATACATATATAATACAAATTAAAAACAATATAATTATATAACATTCTAATTTATATTATATTATATATAATACATTTATTTTATCATATATAATAAAATAAAAATATATAAATTATACATATTTTATGTATATTAATAAATAAACGTATTATATATTAATGATAATATATTATATATAATTTATATAATATATTTACATAACATACTTATATATTTATATATAAATTATATATATTAATATGTAAATAGATAAATAAATATTATATAAATTATATATATTACATATCAAAATGTTTATGATTTATATTGTTTTATTTAATATAAATTATATATAATATATGAAATACATATGTATTATAAACACATAATAAAATAATATATAAACTTAATATATAAATATTATTTTATTATATATAACATATTTATTATATATCATATAATATATTTAGATTTATATTAATTTATATTATATTGCATTCATTGTAATGTAATTATATAATAATATAATTTCTATTTTTAATATGATAATAATTCAATTATTATATTAGTATAATTTATATTTATATAATATATAAAACATAAGGATTATAGTATAATTATAAATTAACAACTTATAATATATCATATAGATATATGTAAATCTATAATATGTAGTATATAATATATAATATATAAATATATTATAATTTAAATTATATAGTTTAGTTATTTGGCTTTAGATGGTTTTAATGCTTCTGATAGTGTTTTATCCCTTAGCTTTATCTGTACAAATTTTTATTTTATGACAGTTCCAAACTTTTAGTACTTTTTTTTTAAATAACAAACATTTATTGGTGTCACTTATGGTAGAAAAAAGTTCCTACACCAGATTTGCATGACCCAATCATTAAATAGAACATTTATGAGGTGAACACACATCCTGACCCACATTTTTATATCCAGTTTTTTAAGATAGCCAATTCCTCCTCTCTCTCTCTTCCCCAAAACATGTGAGCAACTTCCAATGGAAAGCGGTAAACAGCCACTTGGGCTATAGCATTTTCAACTCCACTTTGAGGTGAAGATTCCAATTACATTGGAGACTTAAGTTCTCTCAGTTTTCTCCTAAGGAAAGTTCTGAGTCTAGGATTTACAACATTACAGCACTAGCAGATCAGTGTCTTCAACTCGTCTCTTTCTGCTGTATCCTCTTCACCAGTTGGGGGAGGGCCTCCACTTTCATTGAGTTTGCTGATAATTGGCTGAACAATTTCTTCTAGTTCCTTCTTTTTAGTTTTGAAGTCTTTAATGTCAGCTTCTTGGTGGTTTCCAGCCATTCAATCTTTTCCTCTACAGCTTTTTCCATGGTCTCCTTATCTTCAGAGGAAAGTTTCCTTCCTAACTTTTCTTTATCTCCAATCTCATACTTTAGAGAGTAGGCATAGCTTTCCAGCTCATTCCTAGTATCAATGCACTCCTTGAGTCTTTTGTCTTCCTCAGCAAACTTCTCACCATCATTAACCATCTTTTCAATTTCTTCAGGTGTCAGGCAATTTTGGTCATTGGTAATTGTCATCTTATTTTTGTTCTCTGTACCTTTATCTTCAGCTATCGACCAAAGAATAACATTCACATGTATCTCAAAAGTGACTTCAATCTGGGGGACCCCACAGGAGGAATTCCAGTGAGATCAAATGTACCCAGAAGGTGGTTGTATTTTTTCAGGGTCCTTTACCTTCATAGACCTTGATTGGAACAGTAGGTTGATTATGAGAAGCTGTAGAAAAGATCTGAGACTCTAGGTGGGTACCACAGTGTTTCTTGGTATTAGTTTGGTCATGACTCCTTTCACAGTTTCAGTACCAAGTGTCAGAGGCATACATCAAGCAGTAGTAGGTCACCTGTATCTTGATCATCAGAGAGTACACCAGCCTGGACAGTGTCACCATATGCAACAGCCTCCTCTGGGTTTATGCCACAGGATGGATCCTTGCCATTGAAGAACTCTTAACAAGTTGTTGATCTTTGGATTTTGAGTAGAGCCACCAAGAAGAACAATCTCATCAATATCAGACTTCTTCAGGTCAGAATCCTCCAGTACTTTCTGAACAGGCTTCATGGTAGACCAGAACAGGTCCATGTTTTCTCTTCAAATTTTGCCTAAGTCAGGGTTTCAGAAAAGTCTTCTCCTTCATAGAAGGACTCAATTTTCATTCTTGCTTAATGTTGAGCAGACAGGGCGCATGTGGCCTTTTCCACTTCATGTGGGAGTTTCTGCACAGCTCTGTTTTCTTTCCTAACATATTTGCCAGTCTTCTTTTTGAACAGCCCGATGAAATGTTCCATAACACGCTGGTCAAAGTCTTCTCCACCCGGATGAGTATCTCTATTGGTGGCCATGACTTTGAAGACATCAAATTGTCAATGGGGAGAAGAGACACATAGAAGGTTCCACCACCCAGATCAAACACCAGGATGTTCTTCTCTCCCTCCCTGTTATCCAGGCCATAAGCAATAGCAGCTGCTGTAGGCTCATTGATGATCCTCATAACATTCAGGCCAGCAAGAGTTCCAGCATCTTTGGTTGCTTGCCACTGGCATCATTAAAATGGACTGGTATAGTAACACTGCATGGGTAAACTTCTTTCCCAAATAAGCCTCTGCAATCTCTTTCATTTTAGGGAAAATCATGGCAGAATTTCTTCTGGAGCAAAGGTCTTAGTTTGCCCACCTCCAATATCAACCTGAATGTATGGTTTAGGTTTCTATTCAAACACTTTGAAAGGCAAGAACTTGATCTTTTGCTGCACAGAAGCGTCATTTTCAATACTGCCAATGAGCCACTGGGCATCGAAGACCATGTTCTCAGGATTGGAGGTGAGCTGCTTCTTGACTGTATCGCGGATCAGACGTTCTTCTTCAGGGATGAAGGCCACATAAGACGGCCTGATGTGGTTGCCCTGATTCTTGGAGATGATCTCCAGTGGCCATTCTTGAATATCCCGATGCACGAGTAAGTGGTCCCCAGGTTGATGCCGACCAGGGTACCCATGTCCTTTTCTTGTCTTCCTCCTCAGCCGTGCTGCACAGAGCAGCAGCAGAACTGTGGCCACCAGAGAGAGCTTCATCTTGCCCTAGCTGTTGGCCACTTGCTCTCCTCAGCAGAAAGCCAGAAGTCGCAGGCAATCCAGCAACAGGCCACAGCTGAGCGCAGAGAGGTTACAGGTCTCTTACGCTCAAGATGCCTCAACTCTGTCTGTGCTGTCTCTGCCAATGTCTCAAACTTTTTAGTATTGAATTGCATTTTCTTTCTACAATTTTGTTAATTACCATATGTAAAAATTAACAAGTAGAATGCTAGTAAACACAGATTCGCAAGCTTTTACGCCACTATGTAAATATTAACAAAGTTAAGTAAATTGCCAATGCTTCCATACATGCTATAACAACACAAGTGTTCAAAGATGCACTAGAACATTATGTGGGAAAAAAATATATTCATACCCAATCAAGATTTTTCAGGCACTTGCATTCAGAAGCATTTTATGAATCAGCACAAGGTTTGCTCCAAAATAAAGCTCATTTTTCCCTACTGCCCTTATTTGTTGAGAACAATATTATACATTAAAGATGCATTTACATGAAACATTTTATAGAGAAAATTATTTTAAATTTAAAATTATAATACTTATTTTATGCATAACTTCAAAAAAGCAGAATTTAAAGACAATACCAGTGAGCACTCTCATTCTATATGACTAAAACACTACCATTCTATATGACTAGCAAAGACAATACAAGGCCAAAAGGCAAAATAGACACTTTGGCAATCCTATACAAAAGAGGTTCTGTTACAATATTCTATCATAAAATAAACAAAATGCATAAAAATGAAACAAGAAAAAGAAAAACTGAATTTTGACAACTACACAAACTGTGGCATTTCAAATTCAAGGTCTTGTAACTCTTCCATTTGTTTGAGCCTGAGTCCCTGGCACATTGGATTCAGGTCAGGTAGGCTGATCTCCTCAGAGTTCTCTTTAGGCTCAGCAGCTGGCTTCAAAGCATAAGCTGATGTGCTGTCTGCCTCTGGGACAGATTTCTCCACATGACTCAGGGGAGGAAGAGCTGTGCTAGGAGGCACTGCTGCTGAAGGTGAAGCTGGTCTGTCCTCAGTCCCCCTGACTTTGCTGGTCGGGGTGGGTGGTTTGTAAAATGTTGTCCCAAGATGGGGCTGCAGTATTCTGGGTGCTCTTGCAGGAGCAAGACTGTGAGAATGAGAGGACAGTCTCACTGGTGCCTCTCTTGCTGCACTGGCTGTCGTGTTGGGCTGTGTGGCACCGTTGGAATGGTCACCACTAACCTTAATGCTCATTGTCACTTTTTCCTGGAGTACACTTGGCACAATCACTGCACTCGTGCCAGTTAAGTTCTTTGGTTCATATTGTTGTCCCTGAGTTGTTTGTGGAATCTGCTGATCAAAACCATTAATTTGGGAGCCCAAACTAGTAGGGGTATCTTTTCTATTAAGTCCTTCAAAGGTAAGATTCTGGCCAAACTTGTCTGAATTGACAATTCCCACATTTCTGCTGTTTTTCTCATTAGGGGAGCTTGCAAGATGGAACCTATCTACAGGCAAACAGCAACATCTGATCTTGGGACTTGGCATAGGCCTCTGTATATCATTTGTTGTCACATCAGATTTCAGACTAAGTGGTTTCCTGGTTTTACACATATTGTCCATCTTTTGTGATGATGATTCAAGTTCTTTGTGATCTGGAAAAGAAGAGATTGTTTTCAACTTCAAGAAGCTTGGTTAATAAGGAAGTGTGGTTATTTGTGAATGGGCATTCTCTCAAACAACAGGGTCTTACATATTTTTTCCAACATTAGTTTCTCAGTCATCTATGCAGAGGAATTAAAAATCCATACAATATTAAAGGCACATTTTTAATTAAAGCATTACTTTTTAAGATTTATCTTAATGAAACAAATAGTCATAAAGAAAATAAAATTTAAAAAACACTTCCTGTAGTAACTTGTTTTAATATACTACCCATGAATGAATATTTTCTGTGTTAAGCCTTTCCCGATTTCAACAGGCAGACAATGGTAACTCTAGAAGAGTAACACTATTCTGCACACCAACAAACGCCATGTCCTGAATCCCAAGGACTTTGCCTGTCACTTAATCTGCTTTCCAGCTACATTCTGTCCATACTGAGGGCAACACACCAGAGAGGACTTGGATGCTCTTTCAGCTGATCCACTAATACAGTCCTGCAGAACTTCTAGCACCACTTCTAGCTGCCTGGGTGCTGGCTCAGCTCCAGCTCCATTTCTGCCCTGGGCAAGCCTAGTGCACTAGCCCTACATGCCTTCTTCTGTCAAGACAAACTCCTATGTGGAGATATGTTGGCATGTGGTGTTAATGATCTTCTAAAGAAAAGGCTCAGAATTACCTGGTATGTAATGAAAATGTCAAATATTTTAAAATTATTTATTGTTATTACTATACCTACCTGGGAATCCAATTTCATTGGACAGCGAAACAAGGTTACATTTATGAATGAGAGAGGATGAGGTTCAAACCCTGAATCAACAATCATTTAGGGACATGACCCTTGGCATTATTTACCTTCCTCAGACTGTTAGCTATGGCTTACAGGAGGCCAAGGATCATAGCACAGAAGTGCTAATAAGATCAAATCATATAAATGGAATCAGTGAGTCCAGTGCTTTTCTTTGCAGAGAGGTAATGGACTGTCTTTGTTTTCAGACTTTCTCAGGCTACACTCATTGATATTTCATTAATTTTATATATCAAATTTAACATTTATGGCTATATATTAAAAAATTCGGATTTAGATCTACTAAAGCAGTAATGAATGAAAGGTTTTCAACCCCCTTACCAGAAACCATTCACTGAAATAAAGCAATCAATAAACAGTGAACAAAAAGACTGGAGCCGAGAAAATGGAAGACATGTGTGCTTAATGTGCTAAAGTTAGGCCACAGGTAAAGGGACATCAAAAAACTTTAGGAGTCTATTTTTTTGAGTTTCAGGAGTCCAGCTTTTTTCTGTTTTGACTTTAATTGATGACAAAGAAGTAAAGGTGAAAACAAATCTCAGAAAGAGAACAAAAATAATTTATGAATTTCAAGATATCTTTTTACAAGAAAGAAACAAAGGATGATATTCATTTAAATGACATTCATTAAACTTTCTCCATGGCTAGAAAACTTAACTAATAAAACCTTGAAGTTTGAACTTACCTCAAATTAATACACCTTGTTTTTTTTTAAAGGATGAGTATTGTAGATGGACACAATATTTTATCTTTATTTATTTGTTTTATATGGTACTGAGGATCCAACTCATGGCCTCACACATGCCAAGGCAAGCGTTTTACCACTGAGCTACAAGTCCAACCCTCACCTTGGTTTTTCATCACGACTTCTTGGCAAAGTTTGAAATATGCAAAGATATATGGTACATGACCACTCACCAATGAGACATGCATCCCATTTTTCCAATGCATTTTGCTTGCATTCTGATTCCTCAAATGATGTAGCCAATTCATAATTGTTAATTTCATTATCTGCAGTGTGGATATCCTATTGATACAAGAAAAATTTTAAACTAAACGCAAAACACATCTCAAAAACAAACAGTTCAAAGACTATTAACTTGTTAACATATACATCACATATTTAATCCAATTCTGTAATGGTCAAAACTCACTTGCTTTGTAGAAAAATATTGTGACTTTGTGGAATGTTCTGTTGATATTACCTGTTTGGAAGGAGGGCTTTTATCCACACAAGGTGCAACAACATCAGTACTGGATGAAATATTTTGTGGCTCTAAGGACCCATCGAAGATCATCTGTGCATTGGTAATTAGAAACTCTACTAACAGGGCCTGATTGGCATATGCAGCAATAGAGGAGGAGATGGTACCAGGAGTGGTTGTAGGCCTGGGCCTCATCACACAGGGTCCAAATACCACCCCCAAGTTTTTTGAGTTCATCAGGTTTTCTTCGGAGTGGTCTACAACCCTGAAAGGAAGAACACATAAAGTGTATGAGATTTGCCTAATAGATGTCCTTAATGGTAGTTTCCTATGACTTGAGAAGGGTGGAGAAAACTTGGGCTATAGAAGACTACAAAACGTTTGTCAAGGGTCAAGGTTGGTGCGTCTAGGGAAAGAATCCTTTGTTTCATTATGATACTTACCACACACCAAACTGAGTTTCAGAGCACTATTTTAGGATAAAATGCATGTAAGTCGAAGGAACTACTGAACTCAGTAGCAGAAGGAAGAAAAACACCTCTAAAAATTTAACCATCTTTGTATGTGGGATATATTCCCCGTTTCTTATACTGGAATCAGAAACATCACTGTCAATTTCTCTGTCACTGCCAGTTAGTTTTCTTTTTTAAAAAAATAATTTTTACGTAGAGATGGACACAATACCTTTATTTTATTTATTTATTTTTATGCAGTGCTGAGTATCAAACCCAGTGTCTCCCATGTGCTAGGCAAGTGTTCTCTCACTAGCCACACTCCCAGCTGCCCACAGCTAGTTTTCTAGCTTAAATGATTCTCTCTCCTGAACATCTCTCTGTTCCATTGCCACTATCAATGTTCTGGTTTTACTTCAAACACTCTCAGCTTTTTATTTCTATGACTATCTAAGGAAATCTGTCTCTGCCTGGTTTAGCTATCAGGATGATACTAGATTCATCTATGGGTAATATATCACAGCTTTTTATATATATAGTGAATGGGGTAGTTTTGCTATTTGTTTTTCAGAGGATTCATCACTGATGTATAGAAATGCATTTGATTTATGGGTATTAATTTTGTATCCTTCTACTTTGCCAAATTCATTTATTATTCTAAGTTTTCTGGTGGAGTTTTTTGGATCCTCCAAGTGTAAAATTATTTTGTTGGCAAAGAATGATAATTTGAGTTCTTCTTTTCCTATTTGTATTCCCTTGAATTTCTTTCATCTAATTGCTCTGGCTAAAGTGGCAAGGATTATGTTGAACAATTTTTAGATGGAATACTTCCAATTTTTCTTCATTTAGAATGATGTTAGCCTTAGGTTTAGCAGAGAGAGCTTTTACTATGTTGAGGTATATTCCTACTACCCCTAGTTTTTCTAATGTTTTGAACATGAAAAGGTACTGTATTTTGTCAAATGCTTTCTCTCCATCAATTGATGTAATCATAGGATTCTTCTCTTTAAGTTTATTGATGTGATGAATTAAATTTATTGATTTCTGTTTGTCGAACCCATCTTGCATCCCTGGAGTACACAACTTGATCCTGGAGCATTGTTTTTTTTCATATGTTTTTGTATGTGATTTGCCAGAATTTTATTGTGAATTTTTGCATCTATGTTCTTCAGGGATATGTGTCTCAAATTTTCTTTCCTTGATGTGTCTCTGGCTGGTTTGGTTATCAGGGTGATACTAGCTTCACAGAATGAGTTTGGAAGAGCTTCCTCCTTTTCTATTTCATGGAATAATTTGAAGCCCTTCAAGATATGAAGAGTTTAAAAAAATGTGGTATATATACACAATGGACTATTAGCTTTACAAGAGAATAAAATAATGGCATTTACAGGTAAATGGAAGGAGTACATGAATATCATGAAGTAAGTCAATACCCCAAAATCAAAGGCCAAGATTCTCTCTGATAAAGAAATGTTGATTCATAAATGGGTCTCTGGTGGTGGAGGAACATTAATTGGGCTCAAGAGAGGGAAGGAAAAGGAGGGGTATGGGTTGTGAATGATGGTGGAATGAGACGAACATCATTACCCTAAGTTCATGTATGATGGCACATGTGGTATGACTCTACATCATGTACAGAGAAATGAAAATTTGCGCTCCATTTGTGTACAATGGATTGAAAAGCATTCTCCTGTCATTTATAACTGATTTGAACTAATAATTTTTTTTAAATTTTTATTTAATTTATTTACTTGTATGTGGGGCTGCTGTTCGAACCCAGGACCTTGCACATGCTCTACTGCTGAGCTACAATTCCAGCCACAGAAAATAAATTAAAAAAAAATTTAAAAAAGGAGATCTTATTTGCTGTGAGAAAGGTGTAGCAGGCAAATCTGAATATGTGAAATTCCTGATCACAAGTTCTTTAGTGGGTATAGAAACTACATGGTCAACTCATCTGCCAGGTCCGTAAGATTTTTTATCAAGTCTCTAGGAAGGATAGCACAGTTCCTGCTACTGCTTGCTATATTGTAGCCTAATGAAATCAGATTTTTCAAATGCAAAATGCTTTCTTGTGTCTCAATGTCTGTTTCTCTCTGCCTCCTATGCTCTTCTGCACATTCTCTACCAAATCATCCCGCAGTTCTTAAAGTTGAACTCAAGGGCATTTGTCTCTTCTGCTCTGTCTCTATCCCCAAAACTTCCTCTGCATACCTACAAGCTGTGCACAGCTACCAGAAAAAGGAGGATGGTGAACTGTGTTTATGTACAGATCTGTACCCCAAGAGGATAAGCCCACAAATAGCAGAAAACCTATGTTTCCATCCTTGTTTCACCAGCCAGAGCCTGGCACACAGGAAGCATCTGAGGGAACCATGTTTGCTGCATGAACATATAATCAATGTATCCCTCTCTCAACACATAATAAGAACATCCTAAAAATCATTTTGAAAATCATAACACAACAATATAAATGTACTGAATAGTATTACCCTGTTCAATTAAAAATGGCTAAGATGGTATAAAAATTCTTACCTCTTAAGATGGATGATAAGGTAACGTAGAGTGTTAAAATTGGACGGTGGCAATTTTCTTAGAAGGTCCTTGGTTTTGAGAATAATTTGGTTGATTTCCATACACATATTTGGAGATGTGTTGTCTTCAGAGTTGTCCCTTTTGGTGTCCTGCTCTTGGTTAAAATGTTGGATGATATTTGCAAGCTCCATAAATTCATGGTACCATTGGAATAAAACCAATGGCTCTGGTAGCTAAAGAAAGAAAATTATATTAAAAATACCTTTGGGCTGAGGTTGTGGCTCAGAGGTAGAGTGTTTGCCTAGCACATGCGGGGACCTGGGTTTGATCCTCTGCACCACATAAAAATTAATAAATAAAATAAAGGTATTGCATCCTGCTACAACCAAAAAATAAATATTTTGAAAAATTCTTCTGCCTGTTTTCTTTGTTAAAGTCAAGTATAAGTGAGAGTTACTCAATTAATTTTATGTCCCTTTAGATTAACAAAATCTAAAGTCAATCTGTATTTATTGATATCTTTTTCAGTACTGGAGATTGAACCTAGGACCTCAAGCATGCTATGCAAGCACTCTAGTACTGAGCTTCATCCCTGCCCATAAAATAAAAAATATATGTTTGGTAGAGTAGTGACTTAGAAAGCAAATCAAAATCTTGACTATAAATTATATTTATGTTAATAACAAATTAATAGATAATGAGTGAAATTCTAAACTTTCAATGAAGTTTAAGCTTTAAGCTTCATCATGGGATTTTAAAACTCTTCATCTCTATCCTAAACACATTATATTCACATCTGCCCCCCAAATAGCATAATCTTCAGCTGTTTTACTGGAACAAACATAGAATCGTGAACAAAATCTATAAAATGAATCAGAAACCCATGGATTTTATGAGTAAGGGGTAAAAATATCAAAGTGCTAAAGAGCATAGATTTTACTTGGGAAGAATGAAGATTAGCACAAGATAATATGACCTACAAAAACATACTGTCAACATCTCATGAAACTTTAAAACAGGCTGATTTGCCATGAATAGATCAAAAAAAGAAGTTCTTACAACAAATATCCACTGCCATAATGAATGTCAATGTTTCTACTGATCTACAATAGAAAATTCAGTGAACTGTTAGCTACCTGATGTCCTATAATATCTGTGGGGAGTGAAGGTGTTGCCCTGTGATCAGTTTCTATCTTCAACACTCTGGGATCTGAAGCAAGTCACTTCACCTCTTGGAGCTTTAGGTCAGTGAGTCAGATAAAGGCTACTCTCTAACACTATTGCAAGAATTGAGCACACTTTCCAAATGAAAGTCTTAGACATACAAAATTCCTCAACAGAATGCAAGTTTATTGTATTAGACCCAATTCATCTCCTCTCCCTAACTGACTAAACAAGATTAAGGATGACACATTATGAGACTTCCAGTCATTCAAAGGTATCCACCTTCATTTCTCAGTTGAGGGGTCTGTAGAATGTGATTAAAGGGTTATCAATGGTTTCCTGGGCTAACTTTGTAGATCAAGCAACGTATACTTAATTTCTTTCCCTCCTGCAATTCCACTTAACTACAGTAGGCTCATAAGGACTAGGAAAATAGAGAAAACAAAAAGCAACAATTCACAAGTAGAAGAGCAGATGAATAAGTCCTGATGCAGCATTTCCAAGAGAACTGACCCTTTGTCACTCAACATGTTTTTCAGAATCCTAAAGGGACATGGACAATCATTACCAGGTCCTCTGATCTTGGGTTAGGTTGCAGGTGGGCCAGCTGAGAAAGCTTAGCTCTCTATAGAATCCTATCTCCACTTTATGTACTAGGGCAATCTCCTTCCTAAAGCTCTAAAAATTTTTTCTCTGGGCAATGGGATACAGAGGCTCTCTGAATCGAGGCATTGCCAAACATAAGGAACAGAGAGGTAACTGTCTTCCAATGGGGATATGTTGGCTATATACACACTGAAAGCACAGATCCTACAGTCTTAGTAACCCTGGCTCCCACAGTATTGGTACTGTATCTCTAGGCAAGGAAAAAACAAAACCTTTCCTAGGGGACTGGGGCTGTGGCTCATGGTAGTGCACTCATCTGGCATGTGTGAGGCACTAGGTTTGATCCTCAGCCCCACATAAAAATAAATAAATTAATTAAAAGTATTGTGTCCATCTACAATTAAAAAAATGCCTTCCCAAGAAGATCACACCAGTCCCAGAAAAGGGAACTAGACATGTAACTAGGCACATACCAAACAGTCCATCTAGACCACTTTATAGTAAAGTTCAAAGTTTTAAAAAAGCCTTGATGTGTTCAAGTGCTTCCAAAGTGATTTCAAGTCCAAACTCTAATATATCTAGGCACCATGAAAGACAAAAATCAAAATGAGTAGAAAAAGAACAAATTGAAGGTGTAAAATGATGCTATTGATATGCTGTCAACTAGTCAGATATGGAGAAAGAGCACTGGAAATGTAGCTGATCTAAATTGAGATGTGCACTAAATGAAAAATAGACACCAGATTTCAAAGAAGAAGAGCTGCAATGCAAATAAATAAATAAACAAAATACCTCATAATTTGAAAAACTAGATATTCAAAATGTTCAATGATATATTAAAATTCATTTCACTTTATTTTTAATTTTTATGTTGCTATAGAAAATTTAATGTTATATATGAGGGTCACATTGTATTTCTACAGAGGTTAGAGGCCAAATAGAGAAAAGAACCCTTAATGAGAAAAATCTATGAATATCCACAATAAAAGAGCATCATATAATCATTTAAAAAATGTTATCAAAAAAATAGAAAATCAGACTTCTTGAATATTAAAACATGATCTCAGAAATGGAATAATTTACTTATTGAGGAAGAAAAAGACAAGGAACTGTCTTAGAAAGTTTTTGAAGAAAAAAAGAGCAATAAAGAAATGGTAAGGGAATTGGAGAACATGTATGCTTGCCAAGCAATTGCAAGACCCTGAATTTTTAATCCCCATGTGTACAAATAACAAATTTATAAATATTTATATACGTGTTTGTGTATGTGCACACACACATCTCCAAACAGGAGCTTCAAGTGCAAATTACAAAGACAGATGGTGGGTGGGAGAATGGCAATAAAAATCAAGAAAAGTTCCAAGAACTAAAGCGCTCACAACTGACAGAGCTCATGGAGTGGCCAGAATACTGGATGGAAATATTTCCACATCAAAGTACATCATTATAAAATCTTAGAATAATGAGGGGGGTGATGCCATAGTCTATACCAATGAAAACTATGAAATATAAAATATTTTTGCTGTTTGCATTTGATGGTAGGTTTAGAATAAAACTTTAACCTTTTGAATGTAATATTTTAACACTTCACAGATGTCATGTGACGAAAATTGGGACAGATCTACTAAATGCCTTCCCGTTTCCAGAGCTTGACACAGAATTGCGATTTTTGCCTTGCTGCCACTGACTCGGTAAATTCCCTTGAAGAGAAAAGAAAAACAGAATGCAATATTTTACTTTAGTACAAAGGACTAAATGCAGACATGTAGACAGAGTTGATGTATCTACTTCAATTTTTATTAGTATTTAAAAATTACAAGTTGAAGTTAAATCAATTAACCTTTTCCAAATAAATGTGAATAAATTTAGTTATTACAAATGGAGAGTGCTGATTTTCTGAAAGTCTCTTTTTCATTAAAACAAATCACAAAGGCATTTATGTTTTTAGAGTTTTAGGAGTAAACAACATACTTGTAAACACAAGGCAGTCTTTTCAATTTCTAAAGTACACATTTTGATGATGAAAGGAATGCCATCTGGCTCCTTTTTGGCAACACAGGACAATTCTTCTCCAAATAAGTGCATTTTCCCCTGCAGTTTCTGATGTCCGCAAACGATGGTTAAGTTTGCCATGCATTTTTTATGGCAGGCAAGAAGACACTACAAGAAAATGATATTTGAAAACTGATTGACTCACCTTAAAATTATTCACAACTAGGAAATTACAGGCAGACTAATAACGACAAAAATAAGTTAAAAAGTACTACTTGTGGTTTGTGAATTGCATTTAACAGCAAAACAAAGTAGAAAACTACAGAAATAAACTGTGGGACTTTATTAAAAATGTATTGGCAAGCCAGGTGTGATGGCATATGCCCATGATTCCAGCTACTTGAGAGTTGAAACAGGAATTTCACAAGTTGAAGGCCAGACCAATCTAGCAAGAACCCATTTCAAAACACAATTTTAAGAAAGGGTGGATGGGCTGGGGATGTGGCTCAAGCGGTAATGCGCTTGCCTGGTGTGCGCAGGGTGATGGGTTCGATCCTCAGCACTACATAAAATTAAAAAAAAGATGTTGTGTCCACAGAAAACTGAAAAATAAATATTAAAATTTCTCTCTCTCTGTGTCTCTCTCTCTCTCTTTCTCTCTTTCTTCTTTCTGTCTCTCTAAAAATATGGCATGTGCAAGACCCTGACAACATATTCATATGTGTGTTTGTGTGTGGACACACACATCTCCAAATAAGTAAAATCATAACAAAAAAGTATATAGCAAAAGAAAAAATTGTGATTCCAAAAAGATCTTACCTCTTCGCATTTAAAACCTCGAAATATGACAATGCGTTCACAGATTCTACATCTTCCAGGAAATTTCCATCTTCTGAACTTATGGGTGGTAGCTGCTTTTGCCATTAGTGATTGCTGAAATGTTCCAAGGGAGCAGGGTCCTAACAGCAGAAATGTTCGTGTGTAAGAAGGTAAAATGACAAAAACATACACCACATGATATTGTACTTGGAATAATTTTTAGACTTTGAAATTTTTTATATATTACAAAAAGCTATTATTTTGCATTTCTAACATACTTTCAGTAGGTGGAGTTGTCTATTCCAAGCTTGGTTCTCTGCCCTCAGGGTGGTGTAGGTAACCAGTGTGAGAAGACTGAAGCTCTCCCTCTCTTGTCTGGGCTTCCCTAATCTTGGTCTCTCTGAGTTGCTCCTGGGTATTAGCCCCCTCCCCTCTCTTGCTTATCAGGTCTCAGCTGGGGGACCTCAGGCCCTCCACCTTAGGATCACACCAGGTGGGCAGCGTCCTGGTGGCACTGCGCTCTTGTTCAACTGAGAGCTGATTTTGTGCTGATAGTGTCTATACAGAGTTATCACAGCTGGGGGAGGGGATTTGGAACCCAGGTACCTGTGCAGTCACAGATCTGGCTGGTAACCACACCCAACAAAGATGGTGAGAAAGGTGGAGACAGTCCTTTTCCCAGTCGGGGTGTCTGGTGAGGTGGTGGGAGCTGGGATGTCCTCGTGCTCTGCCTAGAATGTGGTCTGGGGACCTGCGTGGGAGCAGAGCGTCCTCAGGAGTTCTGCCACCCCAATGAGGTGCTGAGTTGGTGTCTCTGCTCCCCCCTTGAGAGTCACGCCTGTGCTCAAACTGTGGGCTTTGGACTCTCACCTGAACAAGGAGGCTCTGAGTTCTGCTTGGTGTTCGCAGCTCTGGTGGATTCTGCGAAAATCTGTTGGATGGAGTCCTGTCACATGCACTGAGATGTTGTGTTCCCTCAAGGCAAGACCCCGCCTGAGCAGGAGAAGCCACCTGATAGCTTTCTCTGATTCAGGCACAGAGCAGCCAGAAACAGGATCTCCTCTACTCTGCCACCTTGGATCCCAGGCAACCGATTTCTGACAGAGATGCCAGAGTAATTCCGTGGACTTTCAATAAATGCTGCTGAAATAAAAGATATCCATAATGAACCTCAACCCTTATTTCAGTCACCTCTAAAATGAACAGGAACCACACATCTAAACATACAACCTAACACTATCCGTCTTTGAATTCAGGGTTATGAAGGGCAGCTGCCTATTTTTATAAATAAAGGATGTTTTGGGAACACAGCCATGTTGTTGTATTGTGTATAATTGCTTTTAAGGATTATTAATTATAATGCAAGTAGAGATAAAAGACTGTTCAGGTGTTGATAATTTTTGAAACTGAGGTTGTATACACAGAGTTCAAATACTGTTTGGCCTACTTCATGCATGTTTGAAATTTCCCATAATAAAAACTTGTTTTGGTTTTTGTAGTCTACCTTCAGATCTACTCTGGGCTATCTCAAGATCATCCCCATAAGCTCCATCACTCTCCTTCTCATTTCTCTGCAGCAAGGCTCAACCAAGCCTAGAGTCCCCTGAATGTCCTGTGCAAGCCAGCCATTCATTCTAACATGCTAAGCACAAATGTATCATCATGGTGGTACTCAATGAATATTAGAGAAATATATTATAAGTAACATTATGGAAGGTTCTGTCTGCATACACCCTGAAGTTGAAACTGAACTTACCCTTCCCTATCACTTCTATAAACATGTTAATTAGCTCCTACTTCTTCCTTTCAAAGGAAGACTATGGGGCTAGAGTGTAGTTCAGTGGTAGAGTGCTTGCCTAGCATGCCTGAAGCCCTGGTTCAATATGGAACACCACAACAAATCAAATAAAAAGGAAGACTGTGACATTTGAAAACTTTCTCAGCAATACAACCTGAAACTTTCTTCAAGAAAAATAAAACTCTTTTCAAGGGAGGCATTGTTGCCCAATATCTGCTCTACGAACAAGGTGGCTCATTTCCTCATCACGTACTAATAAAGACAATTAATAAAACACATACCACTTTCCACAGAAAAGACCAAAATCTGCTCCCAACCTTTATCAATCCCCTGGTTTCTTTACACACATGAATTATCTTTATGTGTGTGCTCATCACCATGATGAAAGTGAATGGGAAATTAAAAAGAAACAGCAAACCAACTACTCTTCAAAGCTTCAAAGCAGAGCTATTGTCTGTGACTTCTTGTCTCAAATCAAGTGTTTCTGACTTGATTTGAGACACCTGCACATTCTGGCCACCTACAGAGCTCTCTTTTAGATTCCTCAGTGGCTCTGAGCACATGGCTGCACTGTCAAAGCAGTGAGATCCTGGTAGACATTAGAGATAACCAGAAATTCTGTGCAGAGAGCCTCCCCACTTCTGTGCTTATGAAAGTTACCCTTTACTTTGAAGCTCACACAAAAATATCACTTCATTCCCTCCATTGAAAATAATCATTCCTTGGTCTCTAGTTTTTGGTTATTGTATTCTGCCACTCATTAAATGGAAATGTTCTACAGGGACTCTGTCTAGCATAAAGTGAGATCCTGCTAAATTTTCAGAGTGAATGCTGAATGAATTATGATAGAAAGGAATCAAAATCCTTCCAGAATCCCTTCTAAGAATCATCTTTGTTCACTGGTAGTACTAACCCCCTGGGACCAAGAGCAGTTGTAAATGCCCACATTCCTAGGTCAAGGGCTTTTACAGGTGGGAGGTGAAGGCGATGATAATTGAGGTTGTTCTATTTTCGGGAGGGTGGAGTGGGCTGGTGTTACCCTACATTCACTCAACAGTGATTTTTCAACTCAGCCAAACTTGAATATCCTGCCAACTTGGGGGGGGGGTGAAACTTTTCTACCTGGGCACATTGGGCTTTCTTCCAATTCAGTCTGAAAGGTTTTATCAAAATCATGAGACCAGAGCTATAGGTATTGTCAACCTAGTGAGGCTTAAGTGTCACTGTTCCTCCCTTGCACAGTTCTTACAATAAGGTAGCATTTCTAAGTAGGCATTTCTGGAAACTGCTTAAAGAACACACTGGGATGGGGAGGATTTAATTTCAAAGACACACATGTATACATGTATAATGTGCTGTGATTTATTTACTCATCCTGAACACTCATCTTCACATCTAATTTTGAATTCTTTTTCATGAAGAGGGAGACCCCTACACCCAAACTCAAGTGAACCAAACAGGAAAAGAACAAAACTGATATAGTACAAAAAGCTGCCTGCTGTTTAGAAATGGTCTTGGAATATTCACCAAACACCTAACACTCCTCCCTTCCCCCAAAAGATCCAAAGAACTCAGTGGATGTCAAAGATCCAAATGACTCAGTGTGGAACCCTCTCCTTGGTCTCTAAGGTAGGGACAGCAGTGAAAAAGTGAAATAAACCAGCACCTGTCTGACTCAAAGAAAAGGACAGTTCTGGTCCACTTGGTGTCCACAGAAGGGGGGCGACCTTTGGAACACCAGATTTTTGTCACCCACAGGGTCTTGGGGCATCCTGGCCACATACTCACAGGGACATACTCTCCTTGTAGCAGTTGGGATCTCCCAGCTTATCAATTCCAATTTATACCCTAACTCTGTGTGCTAAGGTCTTGGGTGAAAAATGGTGAATGGAAACAGAAGGGACAGTAATAAGGGAAGGACAGAGAAGAGGCAGGATAGAGATGCAACAGTGGGGGCCCTCAGAAAGAAAGGCAAGGAGGGTGTCCCTGCCCCTTTAGGCCCCCCTACCCTCCCCAAAGTAGTCATCACCCAAGGCCTAGATGAGGAGAAGTGGGAAAAGAAAAAGTAAAAGGGGAACAGCACTTGTCAGTTTCTCTACCTAGGTACTCAACAGAATGAAATTTCAGGAAATGTCATGACACTTACAAAACGATCGCAGTGGGAAAGAGGATTGTGAAGACCCGAAAACCCAGAAGGAAGAGTCAAGTTAACCCGTGAGTATCCTGAGTATCACGAGTATGGCTCTGGTCCGCAGCTGCCGCAGCGTCGTCATCCTGCTCCAACTGCTCACTGATCACCAAGGACCAGTGTTCCGGTTCCCATAGTGCCCGCTGGTGACGTCTACCGCTCGTGGGCGCCCATCTCAAGGTTCCATCCTCGCGGGAGACCCCGCCCCGCCCGCAGCCGCCTCCCCTCCGGGACTCCCACGTCACCCTATGGCCGTCCTGACCCTGGATGGCAACTGATCAGCAGCCATCGCTGCAGTCCCCAGCCCAATGCAGCGCCAGAGCGACCACCTCCATCCCACACTCATCCCCGTGCTTCCTCCAGCGTCCAGGACTCAGACTCCCGCCTAATGCATGGCGAGGGAGGGCCAGAGCTCGCTGCCTCCATCCCCACGCATGGCCCTGGGATGCCCTATCAAGCCACCTCCAAGACCATCCTGACCACATAAGACCTTCCTGCCATGCACTGCCAAGTCCCCCAGAGACCAGCCACTGGCCAGCGCTCTTGGGGGTGGAATCAGGGCCAGCGGCAGATGAGGGCGGTTGTGGATCACAGGCTACAGCTGTACAAATACAGCTCCGGCCGAAACAGTTCAGCCTGATCCAGCCAAGACTATGTCTGACAGCCTGGACACCCTTGCATCCATAACCACTGTGGCAGCCCAAGTGGCAAAGAAAAAGCAGACTCTTAAGTGACCCCAGTACAGCCCGGGGTCTGAGGATGCCATCGGGATCCGTAGTTAGTGTTTCGTCTCCTGGGGTACGAAGCTTGCAGAATCACTGACCTTTTTTCACAGGCATTTAGACCACAACACAAGCCTCTCTCACCTCCTTGCATGCACAGGGCATGCCAAGAGCACCAGGGGGTGCGTTTGTGCTCTGTTTTTAATGGCAGCTGCTGTGGTCCCTGCTGATCCCTGCAGCCCTCAAATCGGGACATCGTGCAGCGAGGTCTCCAGCTCCTGTCTCCTTTGCTTGACCCTCCAAAGGCTGCCTGCCGCCCTCCTGTTGGCCAGCGGCAGGTGTGCTCTGCAGTCAGGTGTGTGAATGTCTCCCTGAGGGGAGCTCATGTGGAGCCTTTTTATTTGAGAAGTTGTCTATTTATCGATTGTGTCTACTGCCAACCTCTACATCCAGTTCTGAGATGTCTGAACAAGTCCTTGTTCCTTGCTGCTCAGAGAAGTTTACTGAGATTTCCAGTCCACTAAAGGCACTGAAAGCAGCAGTCGGTCTCTGTGGCATCCCTTTACAGGCATGGAGATGGGGACTTCCACAGGGGGCTGTGAGGATGGCAAGGGTACTACTGGCTGGTGATGGCCTGCTGTGAGGTGGCAGCTGGGCCAGCAGTGGCTGTGCAGGTAAAGCAGGGTAGGGGCTGGTGGTCTGTTCACTTATTAAAAGTAGATTTTGGTAAAAAAAAAAAAACAAACACAAATTTAAATTGAAACCAGCCAACTACTCTGCCCACAGTAGAGGGCAGCATTTTCCTCGCAGGTCTATCTTACTCTCTCCATCTGCACTCTCAAAATTCATCTCAGAATGAGAGAAAATGACTATGGAATGGTTATATTAACTAATCCCCCCCCAAGAGCTCCTGGCCTGCCCTACTCACTGGAAAAAGCAATTCCATTTATCTCAGGACAGGAACTATATATATATATATATATATATATATATATATATATATATATATATATATTAAAAAAAAAAAACCAAAAAAACGGAAACACAGGTAGTGTGTCTGGGATCAACAAGCCAGGGCACAGAAAAATGACCTCATAGGGAGAAACTGAAAAGACCCAGGAGAGTGTGAGAAGTGGACAGAAAATGGGGGTGTACATAGGGAGAGAGATGAAATGATGGAAGGCAGTAACAGGTGAAGGCAAAAAGAAACAAATGAAGGAAGATCCATATGGTCACATTGTCATGAAAGAAAAAAATTGATAATTCAAATAAAACACTGAACTTTAAGGGAAAAAAATTTAAAATATGTGTACCAGATACTGTATACATTTACTTAAATACTGTGCTTATAATTCCCTAGAAATACTTTGAAGAAAAACTTGATATGTAACTGATTGTTTTAAAAATCAGAAATTAAACCATTACACTTAGATGGTAAACATCAGAGGAGCTGAGCATTCTCCTAGGAATGTTCCTAAATTGT
The DNA here is from genome assembly GCF_052094955.1 of Ictidomys tridecemlineatus. Lineage (NCBI taxonomy): Eukaryota > Metazoa > Chordata > Mammalia > Rodentia > Sciuridae > Ictidomys > Ictidomys tridecemlineatus. The sequence goes on along the minus strand of NC_135487.1, from coordinate 123,864,709 downwards.
ACCCTTAGAGCTTTGACCTCTATAGCATGATCAAGGATCAAGGGCCTTGATTTAACTGGCTCTTGTTTTCTGCTTCCCTTTGGATCTTCTCTGAGGATTGCTTTCTTTCCTGAGCCACTTTAGCACAACACTTACAAGATTGCCTCTGTACAGCCTCATCCTGTGCCTGCCAAGTTAACCCAGAAGCCTCCAGTTCCCACCGGCTCCCTCCAGTGTGCAGTCCACCATCTTTTCTTCCTGATATCTGGTCTGTAACTCCAGGCTTGTCACGACCGGTTGTATGCCTTTAGCTGGCCTCTTTGTCTCTGTGAGCTGATGCCCCTTATCTGTAAAAGGTGGACCTAGACTTAGATGATGTCTGAGGTCCCTGTCAATTTGACCTCTCCTTAAGAAAACTGATACACACACTTAACAGGGAACTTCCCCCAACATCTCCTCTCCAATCCCCACAGGGTGTTTCTACATGTGTGTTTTTCATGATCCATTCTTCTTTTCCCAGGATATGACAAAGGCCTTTAATTCCCTTCAGACTACCTAACTTGTAGCATGAACTGGCTCATGAAAAGGAAGTGGTAGGATATGACCACACAGCATGCAGTGGGATGGTGGCTGGGATAGCAAGGATTTGGAGGTACAGGGAGACTTCTCCTCTAAGCTGGAACCTGGAATCTCCTTTAGACCCAGTGCATCCCCTTGGCTCATCCTCTTAACCATCTCCCATCCTGTTCCTACCTTCCTCATGCTTTGCCCTCTTGCCGGCCTCTGGGCACTATCATCAGATCTGACAGTTCTATCTGAACAGGGTTGTTTTGCTTGCTTGCCCATGAAATCCTTAAGGGCCCTGCTGTGTGCTCCTGTCTTGAGAGCCTTGCCTTCTAGGAACCACATAAGAAGCAAAGCCACCACAGGTCTCTAAAGCATAAGGAAGCCTTGGCCTGCCTCCTCCCCCTATCTGAATAACCCCATCTGCTAAGGAGCATCTGGGCCCTCTTCCTTCAAAGCTGGTGCAGGTCTGAAGAGGTGATCAGAGATGTGTCCTACTAGGGTAGGCAGAAAGACAAAATTACTTCCTGACAGTGATGGAATACCCATAGGCAAATATTGCCAGGTCCAGCATTAAGGAAAGAGCACCTAAGATTGCATGGTAAACTTTGTGACACTGCTTCCTAGCAGCTTCTGTGGCACAACACCTGCCACAGCATGGTTCTCACCTCAGCAGCTCTCCTCAGATGATCAGCTTGGGGACAACAGTTGCCCCCTACACATGAGTCTTATGGTCCCAACATGGCATTCCTTGGCAGTCCTAGAAGCACCCTAGTGAGCAGCAGGGCCCTGCTGGACAGTGTCAGTGGTGTTCAGCAAGCACCTTTCACAGACCCACACCTCACCAGGTAGCTCCTCGGAGCCAAGCCAGCTGGACTTTGCACTGCACCATCAGGTCTGAGCTCTTTGAGTCCATGAGGGGAAGGATATTGGTGACTTCACAAAGGCCCTCTCATTCATAGCTTATCATAATCTGCTTCCTTTGTTAACATGTTCTCCAAAATGTACTGCCCTCCTGTCCCCCATTAAGTATGCTGTCCCATTTTATTAACCTGACTTCCCTCAGAAAGAGACTGGTGTCCACACCAAGCCTATGCAAAGTCTTGCACATGGCAGCCCTCTCCTTGTTTTTTAGTGGTGAGGGCAAGACACCAATTGTACTGAAGTCTGTTTTGTGTCTTCAGAGTGTTCCTAGGATGTGAGTAGGTGTGTATACATGTATGATAGAGATTTCTTTTTATGTTGCTGTAGCCATACGTTGAAGGCCAGCATCACTCATGGACATGGAGGGTGAAACAGCATAGCAGTCTTTCAGTGACATTTTTTCTTTTAAAGCAAAATTGTATATAAAAAAGTTTATTTTCTTTCTTTCATTCTTTTTTCTTTTGGCTTTGTTTCCCATTTCTAGACCAGTCCCTAGAACAAGTGATAAGAATAGTATATGTATCCATATACATATATTTACATATGTGTATGTATGTATATATACACACATATATATTTTATATATAATTATATTTATATAATTATGTATTTATAAATTATATATAATTTTTTATATAAAAAGAGGAGGAGGAGAAGAGCACACTCTTACATATTTATTTATATATACATTATATATATATAATGTAAATATACACACACACATAAATATATGTATATGGGCATGTGTGTATGGGCATGTGTGTGTGTGTGTGTGTGTGTGCATGTTTGTGTGTGTATACATACCTAAATATATATATATATGAGTGTGTTTTAAAAATATCTTTTTAACCCCAAATGCCTTTTCTGTTATCTTATTCCTGGTGACATTGACTGAAGAAGATATGTCAGCTCTCTTTTTCAATGGTCTACATTTTGTAGTTTTCTAATAATTTCCTTGTGCTTAAAGTCAGGCTAACATTCAGCAAAAACACTGAATTCCTAATGATGTCTGGGCCTATCTGGAGGCAGAGTGTCCATCTAGACTTGTGGTCTCCTTCCGGTTGCTCATGTCAGGCATACTTTGCAGATCCTCTCTGTCATTGTGTTTTTGCTTTGTATCTCTTTCTGGCCCTTTAAGACATGGGCAATATGTGTTGGTCTTATAGGTTGTTTTTTGGGAATGATATTGGCTGAATGGATCACCAATAGTTGTAAATGTGTCTTAAAAAGATGGTGTTTTAGTGTAACAATTTGTTTTTCAAATGGTTTTCTGAAGTATTGTACAATCTTGCCATTGGAATTTGATTTGTCAGAGATAACATAATTAATAAGGAGTCTGAACAGTAAAAACTAAGTTGGATGCACAATATGCTGCCTCTAATGTGTGAGCTCAGCAGGACTCTCAGGAGGATTCCCTCTTACCCCCAACATCCAATCCCTCCTGGGTGCTCCCCTTCCTTTGCCCAACCAGAAACATAGTAATTCCCATTGTAGGACCAAAAGACATGAGGTATTTAGTAAGAAAAGCATCCAGGTTCTCTCTGTTCACATAGTTAACCTTCACAAGCCAGTTTAAAATCCCCCATTACTATTCCTGTGCTCAGATGTACTCAGTGTATTTTTATATTGAGATATTTCAGAACTTATAGCCTCAAATGCCCCTGGTATGCTTCTCCTCCTTCTCTGTAGGGAACCAAGAGGTCAGTTTCCCCTTGAATACAAGCACCAGCTTTTCTGTTCTCACCTCTTACTTTAGACCTCTTAGAAATATCTGAACAGCGTGTTTCCAAAAGGTTTATTCCCCTTTAATAATGAACAGGTTTTGGAGCAAAATTTAACCAGTTTGTCACTTGAGAGAGAAGGAATAACCCTAGGTATGGTCACACAAGGAAGAGGACCAGCTCAACAGTCAGTGGCTTATCTCATTAAGAAACTTAACATTGCTTTGTTCTTAAACACAATAAGAACTACGGTATGATAATTTTCATCTTAACCTAACTGATTACCAACTAAAATGGTTAAAACAAGTGTCTTAGGCATGAGGTTTTTGCTCAAACCAGCAGTTTTTCCCAGCTCCTTGTAGACCTCAGGCAGGACTTACACTGAAATGCAAATGGCAGAAGCCTGCAAGCCCAGTTGGAGACTGAGACCTGCCCACCCCACAAAAAAAGATAAAAGCTTCTATTACCTGAACTCATACTAGACTAAATCCCAAAGTAAATTGTATGGTACTTGACTAAAATAGTTACCAGACATGTCATTTTTCTAGAACTCTTGTTTTTTTTTTTTTTTGTTTTTTTTTTTTTTTTTTTTTTTTTTTTTATATTTCACATTTTTTGAGCTCACCGTTTTGGTCCTATACACCTAGTTTAATTTTTTTCCCTCATCAATTCTATTTTTATTCAATTATGAAGTATTTAAACATGTGCAACATTGCAATGGAGATTCATCTGTGAAAAGCTACAAGGCCTTCACTTTTATATGTGTGCACACTGTGTGTTGTGTTGTCTGTCCATATATGTGTGGGTCCATATGTCATGTACCTGATATCAAGATTGACAAATGAAAAATAAATGCTCATGAATTAAAATGGATCCGAGTACCTTGAATTAATGTAATTTTAAAAGTTTCAATTTAAATTGAGTAAACAGATGAAAGTAAAGAAGTTTTTAGAATTAAACTTAACTCACAAGTCTCTCTAGGTGGTCAAAGAACTAATAAACTGTTGATGTCTATAAAATATCTAATATCCATTGTTTCTAAGACTTTTCTTCAACATGAAAGAAATGCCTGATATTGTTCAATACATTTACCTGATATCTTGATAAAAATGAGTAAAGTAGATTTGACATGGAATTACTCATAAATGTATTTGTTAGACATCTGATTAATTTATAAGGTTAAAATGCTAACTGTTAAATATACCATCAAGTACTCTTAACTTCTTAAATTCTATTGGGTAATATTATTGATGTTTTCATAAATTAGTAAATAAAAAAGGGGGGGTAAAGTTGCTTTGTCATCACTGAGAACAAGGTTACTAAAATTTAAAGTCTCAACAGACATAAGTCTATATTCTTAAACATTGCTTGCATTTTCACGAAATGGCAAACAGATGTGATTAACTGTGTACTGTAAATAACAAAATATTTTTTATTAAAATACAATAATTTGCCTAAATTAAAACATTTACAAGGATTGTTTCATATTTAAAAAAGGGGATTAACATACGGAAAAGAGAAATTAAAAACTCTTACGATAAGAGTTTAAGTAAATAAGAGGGTTTAAGTAAGTGATAAAGAAAGTCTGTGTAAGTTGGTTATAAGTGTAAGTTTTTGAACAGGTAATCTTTAAGAAATTAAACAGCTGGTTAAACAAGTGCTGTTGTTTTAGAGAATTGTGCTGTTATTTCTTTAAAAGCCAAACTTGGTTAGCATAAAATTATCAATGTAATTGTGATGTTACTAATGTGTTCATATCTTCCAGGTATACAAGGTATACAAGTTTGTAAGGTAAAAGCTTCAAAAGAACATTATATCAAGCTGGTGTTCTAAAGTTGTATGGCGATTTTAGGCTTAAAAAGAAAAAGAAAAAACATGTTGGAGATTTAATTATATCATTTGTGTTCTATAACTAGACTTGTTATCAGTAAGATATATAAAGTTCTATGTTGCTTTCTACACTGAGACACAATTTAAATGTATTTTTAAGTTAATGAGAGCCTAATCTGGGTAAAGTTTTTATTGTAAAACACAAAAGTACTTTGCTACTTTCCTACAAGAGGTTAAAATCTTCCAGCCTTCCTTTAATTCATGTTTTAGATGTGATATTATGTTGTGTTAGCTAATGTTCATGTAAACTTGAGCAACAGTTTATGTAAGCTTTGTAAAATGATGTCTAAAAAGCAAAGATCAATAGTACTTAAGATTTATGAAGAACCCCGCCTTACTTGAGATAAGGCTCTATGTCCCATCTCACTACATGTGGGAGTGACTATAAAAAAAAAATAGACCAGATTTCAGTGCATTTAAGGTTGTGTCCAAAAGTTGGTTTTTGTCACGATTGCCAGGACCTCAACAGGGGATTATAATGTATAACTCTGCCAGAATTCAAGGTAGCTATTACATAAACTAAATATGTTTTTATCCTAGTTAGTTTTGTTTTGTAGTTTGCTTTTAGATGGTCTAAGGATTGCCTGTTAATGTTTTAAAGAGGTACTGCTTTAAGAACTCACAACCTGGGTCAATTTTAATTTAAGATAATGAGTTATAGGGAGTTGTCACCTACAGAATAGAGAGATAGACATTAAAGTTCAGTACCCTTAATATAAGGCTGTTGACTTATTTGCTAGATGTTTAAGATTAAGTGTAAAAATTAAAAATTTGGCTCTTGCCCTCTGAGTCAGTCTGAGTCAGGGAATAGGGGACTTCTCCAAAGGGTTCTGCAACTCCAGGCTGCATAACTTCCTGAGCAGGGAGATTAATGAGACCAGTGGAGGGCAGAAGGCCAATCAGTGCATTTGCTGTGAAGAGGAGGGTCATCAGAGAAGGGAAACGTCCCTGACGCTTCTGATGAAAGCCGTATGGTCGAGCAAGACCTGGACCCATCCTAACGCAAATGGCACTAGCAGGACTGAAAAGCTGCTGTCAAGTTCCCGAGGACTCCCAGGGTAACTCAGCTGACTGTTAACAATAGGTAGAAACAGAAGTCAGTTTGACTTGCTTCATCTTAAACACTTAGCAAAGACAGTCAAAGCCAAAGCACAGCTGTTCCTGGACATCTTAAATGATAATAATAGTTAAATATAACCTCCAACAATAAGTAAACTGGAGGTTACAAAAGAAATTCTTAGACAAAAATGCCTGATAACTGTCAAAGGGACTGCTAGAGTAGTTTTAGTCTAAGGCCTTTATTTCTAACCAACGCAGGTAGGCTTGATGTTTGCTAGTATGGTTATCCAGCCCTAAGTAACAGAATTAAACATTTCTCTATTAGACATAGAGGTCATACTAATAAAGGATTTTGCAGGATCAGATGGCATTAAATTATTAGACTATATCTTAAGGGAAAAGACATCTGTAACCCTAAATGTTAGTTGTTGTGTTTACATCCCTGACATTTCTGACAAGGTGACAAATATCCTTAAAGATTTATGTTGAGAGCCACAGCCAAAGGAGCCCCAGCAAACTTCCACCTGCCAGCAAACTTCCAGCTGCCGGCTGATGATTGGCTCACAGTGGCCCCAGCAACATCTAGCTGATTGGCTCCTCTGTGGTGATGTTCATTGGGCTGTTTCCCTGCCCTTCAGACTGCCAGCTGATGATTGGCACACAGCGGCCCCAGCAACATCTAGCTGATTGGCTCCTTCACGGAGCTGCTCATTGGGCTGTTTCCCTGCCCTTTCAGACCACGGAGCTGCTCATTGGGGGACTTCTTTGGCTCCGCCCACATGACCCAGCCAATCAGCCTCAAGAGCAGGAGGATGGTGGGAGGTGGTGAGGTTGGTGTGGGTGAGAGGCTTGTGAAAGCCGGTGGTGGCAGTTGGGCTCTGAGGGTTTTTTTTTTCCTGAGGAGCTGTTTTGCTTGGCATTTGTAGTTCTAAAAATAAAGTTAGTTTCTTTTGACAAGTGGCTCCTGAATTGTGCCCAGCCAGACTGCGGCAGATTTACATGCTCAGATGGAAGCCATGCCCTCAGCAACTTTGTCGTGGAAACAATACCTTAGCTCCTGGTTCTTGGTATTTCCTGGTGAAAAACATTGTTAGTCTTTGTCTAGGCCATTATACTCATTGGTATATTCCTGTGCTGTGGCATTTATTGCTGCATCAATCTGGTTCCAGTTCTAATGAGTTCTTGTTTCTCTTATAGACCACCTATCATTCAAATGGCCCTCCAGCCTATTACTTCTCAATTGGACTTTTAGCCTGGACCACTCGATAGACCCGATATTTTAAAGGGGGACTCCAAACTGCTTGCCCCACGCCGTCCGTTTTCAGCCTGAAGAAGCCAGAAAGATTCTCTTCGTCCCCCTTCCTCACAGCAGTAAGGAGTTCCCAAATTAGGGGAGGAAATGAAGCCAGATTTAAAATTAAGTAGTCAGTGTAGTTAGATAAATCGGGGTCTAATATCGAGTGAAATCTAAAATGGAGACCATGCTGAAATCGATTCTAGGAAATGCAGGACAACTCATAGTAATCAGAAAACAATATGCTCCACTGGCAGAAATGGAAAATGAGACCCTCCAATAATTATGATTCAGTACTTTAAAGATTAAAAGTAGCCAGAAAAAGGAGTGGGAAATGTAAGGGTAAAATTTCTAAGCTGATTCTAAACTGCAAAATTAAAATGTAAAAGACCCGGGCATCGCAAAGTTCCTCTGCTACACCCAGATTCCTGAGATAGTTAAGACAATGCCCTACTGGCCATTTAGCCTAGGGCCCTGTGCAGTTTGTCACAGGGCCCGAACCAATCAGTTTGAATGTGTAACCCGCTTAGGAATGACCAATCACCCCCGCCCAACATGTTCCCGCCAATGAATGTGCTAATCATGTCTCAGAGTTGTTGTTCAATTTTCCCGCGCCTCATGATGATTTGTTCTGATGTATGCAAAGCCCACCGCCCTCTCCAGAAAGTGTACTTAAGCTCTTCTTGACCTCTGCTCTGGGCTCCGGGCTGCTCTCCCTTCTTGAGTAAGCACGGGGCCCCAGCGTGCTGGAATGGATCCCCAATAAATCCCCTTTTGCCAATTGCATGGAGCCAATCTCTTGTGTGTTCTCTTTCTCTGACGCTCCGCTGGACCCTTACACAACCTCTCCCATGGGAAAAAAAGACATATTTATTTCCAGATAACTCACCTAATAATTGATTCTGCTTTCATTTCCTGTTGAAGAAGAAAAATCCATCCTCTCTATCTTGCCAAATTCCACATTATACAAAAAACAACACCCCAGCAGCCCAGATTCCTGCTTGGAGTGAGAACCTGCTGGGAAACTTTAAAAGCCTAAAAATAATCAATAAGGAACAAAAGACAAGAGGTAGGAAATAGTTTTAAAAGCTGGGGCTTGGTAGGTTTTTCAGTCCTGTCAGAAACTGGAAATGCACAATGAAAAAGGTGCAAATTCTTTATTTAAGGGGAAATACAGCAAGAGATTTCAGTGTGGCAGGCTTCAAGAAGAAAATCAGATAAAGACAGGGCTAGGGAGATTACACCCACTTCCAGAGGAGGCTGAATTTGACCCTAGGGCTGTGAGCTAAGGTGGGCTGTCGGCTGAATCTGAGCCATCTGCAACTGGTGGGTGCAGGTCAGGAGTTCTCAGAAAAGCAACCCCCCTGTCTTGTGGTGGCTCAAACAAATCCACAATTCATACGTGGCTTCCCACAAGAAAACCGGCACCTTGCCATAGCATGTGATGGGAGGGACTGGAACACATAAAAACATCAAGGGACACATCCTGGCCTTGCTCTGGGTGAGGATGGGGAATCTGTTCCAGATGCCAAAAAATGATGAAAAGCTCAGAGAAAAAAAATGTGATCATTTAAGGATCTCTCCTTCGGCATCTTCATGAATAATTGCTCAAAAACAAAGCTTCATCCTTGGGGCTGGGGCTGGTGCTCAGTGTCAGAGTTCTCGCCTAGCATGTGTGAGGCACTGGGTTCAATCCTCAGCACCACATAAGAATAAACAAATAAAATAAAGGCATGCTGTCCAACTACAAAAATATTTTTTTCAAATAAAGTTTTAATCTTTCTTCCTTACCGTGTGTAAAACTGATTGCTGAATGGTTTTAAAGACTGGTTGACACTAAATATTGAATTTATAACCTGAGAGATTGATGATTTTGTCAGGCAGCGTGAATGTTATGCCCAGAGGGAAGACAGCAAGGTGCTGAGGCTGTACCTCAGCAGCAGAGCACTGGCCTACCAAGTGAGACTCTGCATTTGGCCTCCAGCACCGCTAATAATAATATCAAGGATAATAATATTTTTTTCAAAATATACAAAAGAGACATGGAAGACAGCTGGATCAGTCCAAGGTGTGTGATTTTCGAGGCATGTGAGAACTCCTGGGTAGAGCTCACAGAAGTCATGGAAAGCTACTACAGTCAAGGTTATAGTTTATTATAACCTTGGAAAGGACACAGATTAAAAGTGAGCCCAGGAAACACACATCAGGAAGAGCCCAGGGAAGTACCAGAGTTTCCAGTCATCCTCTCGTCATGGGATCAGGTGGGAGAGCATTACCTTCTTGCTCTGGTGTGTGATACAGTGAGTGGGCAGTTTGCCAGTCTGAGTCTTCATGGTCAAAGGTATTATTTGGCCTCCATCATTGTTTTAGTCGATTTTTCACCTCTGTGACCAAAAACCTGATAAGAATAACTTTAAGGAGGAAAAGTTTATTTGGGGGCTCCAGTTTCAAAGGTTTCAGTCCATAGACAGCTGACCCATCCTTCAGGCCTGAGGTGAGGCAGAACATCATGGCGGAAGTGTGTGGTAGAGGAAATCATCTGGGGACATCACTCGAGCAAACAGGGAGACTCAAAGTCAAACCCCCAATAATCTACCTCCTTCAGCCACCTTCTACAGGCCCACAGTTACCACCCTCTCATGGGATTAATGTACTGATTAGGTCGAAACCCTCATCACACAATTAGTTGACCTCTGAAATTTCTCACATTGTCACGCATGAGCTTTTAGGAGACAACTTGTATCTGAAGCATATCAAATCATGTAGGCATGATTAATTACCCACATGGTTGACCTCAGTCTTCAACCACTTGGAGGTCACCTGATGCCATGTGAACTAAAGTCTCCAATCTAAATTACAGTGTTGGTCTTTGGGGCATGGCTAGCTCTCACCTAAAATAATCTAGTAGGGCCAGCCTCCATCCCAAATTACACTGTTAGACTGTTCAGTTGTCCAAAGCCCTCCAGCCAATCAAAGAAACTCCTTGCAGGTCTGACATTCCAAGGGAAAAGTATTAACTCCTAAAAGCACAGGGCGGGACCTCACTTTGGGCCAATCCTGTAACCCACAGACCTGGAACCAACACTCTCCGTGGCTGCTGTGGGCTTGTTTACTGGGAATCTGTCTAGCTCTATTGATGTGTGTGAGCATCTAGATTCCCAGGAATACGTCAGAGCTCTTCAGAGTCCCTGTGTACACAGGTCTCCTATCCAGCTTTTTGTTATAAGCTCTTTGATTATGATTAGCATCAACTGTTATCCTCTCCTGTATACAGCCACAGCCACCAACAACTACTAGTCATCGCTTTCAACAAGTGTCCCCTAAGTTAATGACTTGTCTCAGTGGGGCTACTCCCCTATAGACCAAATCCAGACAGCACTGTGCATGGGGTCTTCCTGGGGACCACTGAGAGGTCAAAGGATGGCAACTCTCTGGAAATGAACCTCTGAAAGAGCCCAGTCCCATCGGCTCCTCAAGCGCCTATTGGACCTGACCACACCCTGTTATTTTCCAAACTACAGAGGACCTGGATAACGGGAAATGGGACTAGGACAGGTTGAAACACCCAACACTCCCTGTTCTTATCAAATGTAAGCTGTTCTTCCTGAATAAATAACTTCTTAGGTTGCTGCAAATCAATGACAAATTTGCAGAGTTCTGAAATGGTTCTTAAGGAAGTTAGTGGGTTTTTTCATTGCTTTCTGGGAGACAAGTTGTGAAAATTCTTCATCATTTTCTGCCCCTCACATTTTGACGTCCATATGAAATTACCAGTTTTCACATTAGTGGTAAAGTTCATCTGTGTTTATATGTTCTTCCCTTAATGACGCATAGAAACCACCTACCATTCTGTTATGATTTTAGAATACTTTAGAGAAAGAGCAAAGCAGTTAGGGTCTGACAATCCCCTTCAATAGCACACCCCTCCTACAGACTCTGGGGCCAAGCCTCAAACACAGGGAGAAACAGACCCAAATGATGGCAGAGCCAGAGGCGAGAGTATCTGATCCTCTTTACGTCACCCTACTTGTTCTTTCCATGACACCTCAGACTTTCCTCTCTTGTGTAATTATTTCTTCATTCTGCAAAAGTCTGTCTGCCCCTCCTCCCACTTCCCTCAACTAAAATACAGGTTCCAGGAGGGCAAGAACTGTCTGCTTAATACTGCCTGCTGTCTGCTTTATTCTGAAGCTCTAAAATAATACCTGTCCCAGGTGTATTCATCAGGATAGTTAATACTACCTATTGTAAAAAAAAAAAAAAGTCCTTTACTATTTGACCCATCTATCCCACTCTTTGGTTTATACCCAAAGCATACTACAGTAATGCAGCCACATCAATGTCTATAGCAGCTCAATTCACAATACCTGAGCTATAAAACCAACCTTGAGGCCCTTCAACAGATGAATGGATAAAGAAAATGTGGTACATATCCACAATGGAATATTACTTAGCCTTAAAGAAGAATGAAATTGTGGCATTTGCAGGTAAATGGATGAAATTTGCTAAGTGAAATAAGCCAATCCCCCCAAATCAAAGGCCAAATGTTTTCTCTGATAAGCAGATGCTGATCCATAGTGGGGCAGGGGCCAGGGTCTGGGGGCGGTGGTAGAATGAAGCAAGAATGAGGGAAGTTTGGATTGTGCAGAGGCTTTTGAGGGGAGGGATGGGGCGGTGGGGATGGGAAGTCGGCTAGAATGAAACAGACATTATTACCCTATATACATGTAGCATCACACTATTGATGTGACTCAGCACCGTGTACAGCCAGAGGAATGAGAAATTATGTTCCCTCGTGTACAATGGGTGAAAAGGCATGCTGCTGTCATGTAAAACTAATTGGAACAAATTTCTTAAAACCCTTGAATCTCATGATTAATACAAAGTGAGCAGCTCTCCTTAATCTCATGATTAATACAAAGTGGCAGTGACTCAGGGTTCAGGGATCTACCATCACGAGGCTCTGCCACACTGAGGTCATTTGCTTGAGCCAGTGAACAGGGAGAAGCACACAGCTCTCAATTGTCCCAGCCCAGGAGCTAAGGAATGTCATCATGTTGGCTGATCTGCCCTGCCTACAGGACAGCTAAGGAGGGTCCTCTTCCTGCCTGGCAGGAAGACAAAGGAAAAGATGTGATGAATGTTTTCTCTATTCTTGCAGATAGGCACTCCACAGATATCTCTTGAAGGAAATGAATCAATTCTCTCTAAAACCATTGAGTCTACTTGGGTTTTGTTCTCCCCCTCCCCCACAATAGACTTGTAACTTTTGTTGCGATTTCTTTCATAACCCCACTTTATGTTTCTGTATGTATTCATGAGACTGTTCAGGTAGACTGCTTCTTTTTGTGGTTGTTGTTCTTTAGATATACATGACAGCAGAGTGTATCTTGACATATTGAATACACATGAGTATATCTTTTTCTAACTAGGATCTCTCTCTTGTTACTGTACCTGATGTGGAGTTTCACTGGTCAGGTAGTCAAATATGAATGGAGCAAAGTTATGTCCAACTCATTCCACTTTCCTATTCCCATCCTTTTCCCTTCCCTTCATTCCCCTTTGTCTAATCCAATGAACTTCTATTCTTCCTGGACCCTTTATTGTGTGTCAGCATCCACATATCAGAGACAACATTCAGCATTTGGTTTTAAGGATGGCTTATTTCACTTAGCATGACAGTCTCCAGTTCCATTAAATATCAGCAAATGCCATAATTTCATTCTTCTTTATGGCTGAGTATTATTCTATTGTGTATATACCACATTTTCTTTATGCATTCATTGTTGAAGAGAACCCAGGTTGGTTCCATAGCTTAGCTATTGTGAATTGAGCTGCTATAAACATTAATGTGGCTGTGTCATATAAGCCCTCTGGGTATACGCCAAAGAGTGGAATAACTGGGTCAAATGGTGATTCCATTCCAAGTTTTCTGAGGACTCTCTGCTTTCCAGAGTGGTTGCATGATTTTGCAGTCCTACCAGCATTGTATGGGTGTACCTTTTTCCCCACATCCTCACCAACATTTATTGTTACTTATATTCTCAGCCTCCCAAGCCTCTGGGATGACAGGTGTGCACCACTGCACTTGGCCAAACTGATAGTTTTGAATATGATTTTTAATATTATGCTGGACCTCTTGCTAATAAACCTGTTTGACTCTCAAAGACAAAAAGGAGGCTGACCTTATTTCGGGGCCAACAGGGCTGCAGCAGGCTGAAGGTCCCTAGCAGAGGCTGGAGAGGGCTGTCCTCCTGATACTTTTTATATCTTGTATCAGATCTTCCCACAGCTTCACTCAGCTGCCCCCAAAGGGAGGGAGGGAACATGACACACCCTGTTAACTAAGAGCAGAGCTGAAGCAGTTTCCTTAAGAAGGCAACCCCATTGGCGCTGAGGCTCAGAGGGAGAGCACTTAACTACCAAGTGCGAGGGCCTGGGTTCGATTCTCAGCACCACAAAAAATAAAGAAATAAAATAAAGGTATGCCACAGTCCGGCTGCAGCAGAATAGCGGGGAGGGGGGGGGGAATGACAAATAACTTGTGTAAGTTGATACAGCAGGAGAGAGAGCCGTTTATTTTAGGACAACAGAGCTATTTATACATTTTGCACAGCTTATCTTAATTAGCATAAACTAGATACATCAGTCAACCAATAAGGAATCTCCACACTTAATGGCTTCCTTTTGTTACTTCTCAAACCACTCCCTCTGGCATTTTGCCAGGCACCATCCAGACTTGTTTACGAACTCTAACATTTCTCTGGCAAAATAACAGGTGTTATTTTGACTTGTTTACTGACCTTAACAAAGGTATTGCAACCAACTACAACTAAAAAATAAATATTAAAAAATGCAACCCCATTGGGACTGAGGGGATGGAGAGGACAGTAGAGTGAGACAGAGGGTATGACCCTATAGATACATGTGTGATGATGTGACTCTATGCCATGTAGAGCCAGAGGAATGAGAAGTTGTGCTCCATTTGTGTGCAGTGTGTCCACATGCATTCTGCTGCCATTTATAGCTTAATTACAACAAATTTTTAAAAATAGAAGGGAGACCAGTAGAATAGAAGAAGGGGATCAGGGGGAGGGGGGAGGGAAAGGGAATGAAATTGATTCAATTATGCTGTTTTATTGTTGCCCATATGAGTGTATCATAGCAAGTCTCACTGTCATATAAAATTATAATATGCCATTTAAAAAGGAAAAAAAAAGGCAACCCCAGTCTGGGGAGTCCAGGGTCATTCTCAGGAAAAGAGAAAGTTGAGAAGGACCTGAAATAACATGGATTCCTCTTCCCAGTCCACAGGATGATGGGTTTGCAGGAGTTTGAGGCGTAAGTCCAGGTAGTACAGGGATCCAGGAAGGCCACTCTGGCCCTGGTGTGTAATGTGCACAAGAAACTCCCCCAGCACACACACACACACACACACACACACACACACACACACACACACACACACACAGCTCCAGAGAAACCCTGCACAAGGAAAGGAAGGAAAACCTAGAAAGGAAGTTGGGCTCCCACTCGCCACGCTGCCTCCATCAACCCCAATTCAGCGGCAGGACCATCTTCACCCCCTCCACTGGGACAAGTCAGCACCTCTTCACGGTGCCCACACCTGGACCTGGGGTCTCAGAATGGCAAGAGTGACGCAGCAGAGGTGTCGAGGCTCTGCCAGCTGCAGAGTCAGGCAAGGTTCTCTTTGGGAGGGCTTCTGAAAGGGAGGGGTCAGAAGCCACAGCAGTGACAGAGGAAGAACCCTGGTTGGATAACACGAGAGCTCTGAGCATCAGGGCAGCTGGGAAGGTGGCAGGAGAAGTGACAGGGCCACATGTGCCCACAGAGGTAGAGACCAGCATCATCTCTAGCTGGATGAAGTGAGAGGAAGCAGGAGGAATCTGCAGGTGTCAGGTGCAGAGTGCAGGTGTCTCCCTAGTGCTGGGTTCTCCTCCCACCTCCAAATAAGTCATTTTCAAGGCCTGGCCTGGTCTCTGGACCACGGTGTAAACATTGGTGCAGGGCCCCTTTCCTTCCAGATGTTTCTCATCAATATCCTGAGAATACAAGAAAGAAGGTTCTCAGAGCAGCTGATGGTCAGAGTGGCCCCAGAGAGACCAGAAGACAATCGACACCCATTAACATGAATAGCTTAAGCCAGGGATGGTGGAGCACATGTGTGGTCCCAAGACTTGGGAAGCTGAGGCAGGAGGATTGAAGGTTCTAGGCAGCCTCAGCAAATTAGTGAGACTATGTCTTGAAATTAAAAAACATTAAACCCCTGGGGGATGGGAGGTACTAGGGGTAAACCCAGAAGTGCTTTACCACTGAGCCACATCTCCAGCTTTTTATTTTTTTGGGGGGGACAGGATCTCACTACTTTGTTTAGGGCCTCACTAAATTGCTAAGGCTAGCCTCCAACTTGTGATCATCCTGCCTCAGCCTCCCAAGTCACTGGGATTACAGGCTTGTGCCACCAACAAAGAAAATACAAATTATTTCATTTTATTTTTACTTTTTTGCAGTACTGGGTATTGAACCCAGGGCCTTGTGCATACTCAGCAAAAACTCAACTGCTAAGTTACACCCCAACTGTATTAGTCAGGGTTCTCTAGAGGAACAGAATCAGCAGGAAGTATAATTATCAAAAGGCACCTATTAGGTTGTCTTTTACAACCAGGAGCTGGATAGTCCACAATGGCTGTCTGCAGGCTGGAGAGCTGGGAGAACCAGTAGCTTCAGTCCAAGAGGCTGAAGCCCCAGATCCAGAGGGATGCACAGTGCTCCCTGGTCTGAGACCTAAGCCTTCTGGAGAATCTCTGTCAGAGTCCACTTGGGAAGAATGAAGAAGCAAGAATTCGATATCCTATCGCTGTAGCCATCAAGAACCCATTCAAGAAGGAGTGTGCTTCATCTGCTGCTGCTTCTTTGTTCTTCCAACTTTTATTCCATCCAAGCCATCATCCTATTGGTCACTGCTGCCCACACTTAGGAAGGGTCTTCTTTTAGTTGGCTATCCCACATGCCAATCACTCCTAGATACACCCTCATTGACACATCCATAATCCTCTAATTCCTTGGAATCTGTCTCTTTTTTTCTCCTAAATATATATCTTTTAGTCATAGTTGGACATAATACCTTTATTTATTTATTTATGTGGTACTGAGGATGGAACCCAGTGCCGCACACTTGCTAAGTGAGCACTCTACGGCTGAACCACAACCCCAGCCCCTCCTTGGCATCTCTTAATCCAATCAAGTCAACAATTCAAATTAACCATGACACCAACCCATAAATTTTCTTAATACTCTCAACACAAAAAAAGGTAAAAAGAAAGAAAAAAAATGCAGTGAAGATAGGACTGCAGATACCTGGCTTAGGGCAGCCCAGGGCTGGGTTCCCTGAGACCTGGCTGGTCACCACTCACAGCTCTCTCCTTCTGCTTGCCCTTCCAAGAATCCTGTGCCATCAGCTGTGCACAGACTGCATCGTCCTTGGCCCTGGGGTCCTCTGGCAATCCCGAATCTGAGTGATGACAGACTGGAGCTTGATTCTGTGCCAGGAAACCTCCACCCTACACACACACACACACACACACACACACACACACACATAATCTTATAATCATGCACACACACACTCATACTCTCACTCATTTACACTCTCACTCACAATCACTTTTTCACACTCTCACACACATTCTCACTCACAGACACACTGAAACACATTAACACTAAAACACACACACTCACACACAGTCACACCCTCTCTCACACACTCACACACACAGCTAGGAACCCAAGGCCATGGTGGCTAAACCCTTCATCCCTTCTACAAGGCCACTTCCTGCCATTAAAATGCAGGAGGAAGGAGGCCCAGGATCCAAGGGGAGAGGGGAGACATCTGGACCCAGAAAGGTAAGTGCAACCTGCCTCTCTCCATCTCCATCTCCATCTTCTTCTTCTTCTTCTTCTCTCCTAAGTGCCAAAGGAACAGGAGCCCTCCGACTCCCAGGATGAAAAACCCAGCCAGGAAGGCCCCTATGGCGCCTCTCGAGTGGCCAGCTGTGGGCGCTCATTTCCAGAGTTAAGAAAACAAGAGTTAAGAGAGGATATGGCAGAAGAGCAGCTGACACACCTATTGCCAGGGGAGGTGGAGAAAGTGCAGGTGTCAGGGGGACCTGGGGCAGAAGCCGCAGAGGGAGGGCGTGGCAGGTCCACTCATTCAAGCAGTGGCCCAGGTCCTTCGTGGAGCAGGGGAGACGGGGATGAGCAAGGTGGGGTCTGTGCACAAGTCATCACCAGGAAGAAACAGAAGCTCTCAACCACCAGGTGAAGGATCTCACTGCAGTGGAGGATGACCCATGTCCAAGGTCTCCAGTGAGACCCCCAGGGACATGCGCAATCACCTGTGTGTGGGGAGCGGCAGGAGTTTCACAGATACTCAGTGTGGAGGGAGCGTCCTGCAGGGGAGGGACAGCACAGGAGGCAGGGCTAGGTGGGGAGGCCCGGGAGGCAGCCGTGAGTCCAGGAGGTTTGGTGGGCCATGTTGAGCTTCCTCTGAGACTCCAGGGTGGAGGGGGGACATGACCAGGGGTGGTGACTGCACTGACCAGTCAGGCTCCTCCAGCAGCCCCTGGGGGAAGACTGAGAGAGGACGGGTGCACACAGGTCCCAGGGATTCGGGGTCAGAGAAACAACTACTGGGCGCAAACTGCCCAGAACTGAGCTGGACACCTGGGCTAAGAGGAGAGAAGGATGTGTCCCCTGCCCTCATGGTGTCCCACTCAGGGAGGACTCAGACCCAGAAAGGGATCTTTCCACTCAGGGGGGATGGCCACGGGCAGCTCCTTAAAGAGGCTGCACCTTCAGAGCCGGCAGTGGCTTCACACGTTAGGGAAGTCAGCAAGCAGCTGTGTCCCTGTGTGGATGAGGCCACCATCAGGACACAGGACCTTCTAAGCCCTACATCCTATGGGGACTAGGTGGAGGTCGATCCCAGAGATGACACAGACAAAGGCCACAATCCGATCTGTTTTTCCAAAGATGACTCTGGACACAGGGCATGGGGACGGGGTGGGACAGGTCCTGGAAGGCTGCCCCTGGCCCAGGGGGAAGGGCCTGGAGGTGAGGGATATTTAAAGACAGTCGTGAGCTGGATGCCACCCCACACTTCTGGATTGGAGAGACCAAGGGAAGGCAGTGCTGTTCATAAACACAGCAGCAAAAAAGCCAGGGACCCTCAGGCTCCAGAGCCACCTGAGCCCCTCCCTGTGCCCCTCCCTCCTGCAGGTGCACTCACCTGGGCTACAGAGGTCAAGGAGCTGTAAGGTGGCATTTCTCTGGTCCACTGGGTTGCTGAGGACACAGGTGAGGCTGACATTGGGCTGCCTCAGTGGCAGGCTCAGGGCCAGGGTCCAGGGGTTGGCGGGTCCTGGTGCCCCTCTCTGCTCCCGCTCACTGGGGGGGCCCTGGACCTCCCAGGTTACACTCAGGACCTCTACAGCTTCTTGGGCCCCACACTCCAGAGTGACATTGCACCAGCAGTGTGTGATGGACGCTGACGTGGTCTGGATCTGGGCAAGGGGCACAGGATCTGAGGAAGGAGGGGACAAAAGGAGAGAGCCTCACACATGCCACACATTGTCCTCCAGAGTCTCACTGACCAGAGGCAGGAGCCCTAGGAGGAAGCTGGGAGCACGTTACAAATAAAGTACAATTTCCCCAGAGCTACATGTTGACAAGTGACAGCAGCCACTTTATTAAGCTCATGTGATCTCACTGGATGAAGCAAGTCTAAACTTTTTTTCCCATGAGAACATGATGGCTGAATCCCAGTTTTTAAGGACCATTATTTCTAGAAGATAGGGGTCTTCTGGAAGAGGAGGAAGCATGGGACAGAAGAGCTTGTCTGGGGCCAGGGTCCTGTGTCCTGGGTCTTCAGCTGAGACAGTGCTTGGGACTGCATAGCCCGACTGGGGCAGGATACCAGGCCAGCTCTGGGAGGACCAGAAAGCTCAGGTCAAAACAGGAGACATTGTGGGAGATACTGTGGCTGCAACAGAGAGCACAGCTCTGCAGGCAGTTAGAACGTGACCCTGAATGTGTGCTCCCGACTGGGGAAGAAGGGTCAGATCCACAGGCCAGTCTGGAAATCACACAGGACCTGCACCTGCAGTCCACTCTCTGCAGAGGGACTGCCCTCTGCAGAGAGGGACTGTGGGGACCCTAGAGTTGGCAAAATGGATCTCCTGGGACGTGCACCAGCATCACTTCTCCTACCCTATCAAGGCTTGCAGAGCAGGATTTGTGGGGTCTGTGCAAGTGAGGTGGCCTCTCACTGGCCACTCCCTGCAAGGATTGGGGATGGTGAACTAGGTACACGTGGATTCCAAACATGGTACAACAATTGAGTCCCAATTGATATCCACATCTTTATCCTCAGAACCTGGGAATATGCTAAGTTATGAAAAAAAGAGCTGAGATTTAAATAGGATTATCCGATAGTCCCAGAGTCCTCACAAGGACTCTTAAAAGTGAAGATGGGCATGGTGGTGCACACCCCCAATCCCAGCAGCTCAGGAGGCTGAGACAGGAGGATCTGAAGATCAAACCCAGCCTCAGCAACCTGGCATGGTCCTAAGCAACTTAGCAGGAGTCTGTCACAAAAATATAGGAAATCTTTAAAAGGTTGGGAGTATTGCTAAGTGGTTAAGCACCCCAGGGTTCAATTCCTGATACCAAAAAGTAAAAAGGCAGAGTGGAGAAGGAAAAAAAGGAGCAGGTATGAAGGATGCAAGAGAGACACCCCCTCCCTTTCTAGTTTAGGCAGAGGAGGGGACCACAAATCCAGGGAGGCTGGCAGCTCTGGAGAGTAGGAAAGGCAGGAAAGGATCCCCTCTAGATCCTGCAGAACACAATGCAGCCCTGCCCACACTTGGATTTTAGCCCAGTGACAACCATGTCTGACCTCGACCTGCAGCATATTGTGGGTATACATTTGTGTTGTTTTAAACCATGATTATGCATTGTTAAAAGAGCAAAGGAAAACTAATATACACAAGCAGTAAATTTAGTCTTACAAAGAGGAGGAAATGTTACTGAAAAAATGGCCAGATTCTCATTTTGTCTTCCAAAACACAGATGTGATTTTTCTCCCTGGTATTAAACCTCAGCTCTACTGTTTGTGATGAATATCTGACATGTTGGTGCCTGAGGACAATCCTGCAGCATGTGGTCTCAGAGCCTCCCAGACTCAAATAAGGAGGCCGGCCCTGGGACTAGGTGAGGGTCTCACTTACCATAAACAGTGAGGTGGAAAAGTGCTTCAATTTCTCTTCCCATCTGAGACATGATCTGGGCCCAGTACTGCCCACTGTCCTGTGAGGTCAAATTGTTAATCCTCAGGGATGACATACTGGGCATCTGGACCCTCTGCTTGTACTTGTCCTGGAGACTGAACCACAGTGGATCTTCCTTCCCATTCTGGAGTCTCAGCATGAATGTGGAGTTTGAATCAGAGGTGATGACGCCCCAGGAGATCTCCTCTATCTTGGGATCCTCTGGCTCCTGGGTCACTTGCAACAAGACTGAACCTCCCCGGATCGCCTTCAGATAAGTGCCGGTTCTAAAACCTTTAATCCCAGAACCATGAGCTCCAGAACTCTTGGCTAAAGTGCTGCAGGCACCTAGGACATTGGGAAAGAGAACATAGATATTTCCTCAAGGAGAACAAGGAGAACAGACATTTTCTTCTTAACCAATCCATTTGGCCCCTTTCCTTGATCTAGAGAGGAAGCCTTGTACAGTGAATTGGATCCATTTCTCAGACCAAGTCCGGTTCTGCTGAAGTGTAACCTTGGGCTGATGACTTAACTGGACTAGACTGCAGTTTCCTTACCTGACTTGAAGTCAGGGTATGAACTACAGGAAGCCAGGGATTCAAAGCTCCCAGCACATCATCTGGCATGTGCTAGATGCGAGCCATGCTAACAGATGGGAGGGTTATCTCATGTGTCTTCAATTCTCATTTCCCTGATAATTAGAGATGTTGAGGATTTTTTATTGCTCTGTTGGCTATTCATTTCTCTCTTTGAGCAATACTTGTTCAAATCTTTTGCCCATTTTTAAATCAAGTTACCTGTTCCCTTGCTATCAAGTTACCTAGTTCTTTCTCCATTAGGGCTATTGGCCCCATATCAGAGGTTTGGTTTGCAAATTTTCTCTCCCAAGACATGGGCTGTCTCTTCACTCTTTTGTTTCCTTTGCTGTGCAGAAGGTTTTTAATTTGATGCAATTCTGTCAGGTTTTGCTTTTGGTGTCTGTGCATTGAGAATCATAGTCAAGAAGTTACCACCCAAGCTCATGGAACTTTTGTTTTCTTCTAGTGGCTTTAGAGTTCCAAATCTTATGATTTAGTATTTCTTCCATTTTGAGTTGATTTTTGTATATGAGGTGAGTTAGAATCAAATTTTATTTCTCTACATGTAGCTCTCCCATTTTCCCATATGCAGTTACTGAAGACACTATTCTTTTCCTGTTCTATATTCTTAGCATATTTGTCAAACATCACATCAACTGACTGTAAACATTGGATTTATTGATGGATTTTTTTCTTTTTCCATTGGTCAATGTGTCTGTTTTTGTGCCAGTACCCTACTGTTTTAATCACAATAACACATCCAGTTTTGTTCTTTTTCATTTGTTATTTGGGGCCCTTTATGATTTCAAACAAATTTTAGGTATTTTTTTTCGTAATTCTGTGAAAAATCATTGGAGTTGTGATAAATTTCATTAAGTCTTATTATGTCATAAATGTGATATGTGGCCCATAGTCACCATCAGTGTATTTTTTCAGTTTCTGTTTTTCAGAATATATTTTTCAGCCGTCTGTTTAACCTCCCATTCTCTCTCCTCTGGCATATTTACCTGCACAATTTTACCTGCTCCTGAAACCTGTGTTACACTCCATTGTTTCCTTCCACATGTTCAGTGTATCCATAGCCATGTGGTATGTAGACGCCCTCTGTTTAACAGGCAGCTTGTCTTTTTGTTTGTTGTTTAAATATTTGTTTCTTGCTCTCTCTCTCTCTCTCTCTCTCTCTCTCTCTCTCTCTCTCTCTCTTTCTCTTGTTTTTTAGTTGTAGGTTGACACAATAACCTCTATTTTATTTTTATGTGGTGCTGAGGATGAAACCTTGTGCCTCACATGTGCTAGGCAAGCACTTTGCCACTGAACCCCAGCCCAAGCCCTCTGCTTGTCCTTTTATATTATAAGGACTTCATGATACTGGGTTCCCTGGATCTTGCTGAGGAGAATCCAGGCATCTCCCTCATGGAAACTGGACATTCTTCCCAGAACACTGGGGCACTGTTTCCTTAGCCTCCATGACATCCCATGCACAGGTGCCCCAGATACTACTCAGTTTGCTTAATTTTTCCTCAATTGACGGCACCTCCTGTTTTTCCAGGGCTTTGCCAGGAACAGTGATGAGATAAGCAAGGTTCCAGCTGAGGTCTCCTGGTCAGGGGCATTTCAGGGTGGGGGGAAGGAGTGCAGACCAGAGGAGCTTCCTCCAGCTCAGACACCAGGGCTCTGGTTGGGACCTCCACAGAAGAGCTGCAGAGGCCCTGAGGACCCTGGGGACCCAGTCTGGGGTGCTGCCTCCTCACCCTGTGCCCCAGGAACAGGCTCTTGGTCTGTCTCCATCCCCTCCCCAGGCAGCTCCGACCCCTCCCTGCTGCTGCAGCCCTGGTGGCCTCAGCTCCCTGGCTATGGTCCCTCATGCAGCCAGGGCTGCCCAGCCCAGGGTCCCAGGTCCTCACCACAAAAAGGCCATTTTGCTCTTTCCGTTCATCCTGGGCTCTGCCCACACTGCACTGGTGAATTATAACAGTGCGGCTTTCTCTTTTTGTTTCCCAAAGGCATCAGAGCCTAACAGCTTCCCAGGACTGAAGGGTCCCAGCTGTCCCAGCACCCCAACTGCCCTCCCTTCCAGGAAACCCAGCTACTCACAGAGCAGGATAATGACTCCCAGGAGCCTGGTGGTCCAGCAGAGGTGGGGGTCCTGTGAGCTGTGTCCCATTCCGGCTGCCTGCCGGCCTCTTCAGCTGCAGAGGAAACATCAGAAAGGGGAATCCATCAAGAGGACAAGCTTCCCTGCTCTGAGGGCAGAGCCACAGGCCAGTGTTAGGAAGCCCACCAGAGTTCACAGAGGCAACCTCACTCACTCTAAGAAATTGCAGAATAACTGTACGAAGGACCAGAGCCTGGATGGACATCTGGTCTCTGATATCTATTGGCAAGCCCCTCCTGCAGGCAGAGCCAGCTTGTCTCAGGTAACTACACCTTCTCACACTCACTGGGCGAACAGCTCCGTGAGACAGCCCTAATCCCAATGCCAGCCTGTGGCCAGCACAGAAGTCCCCCTCTTACAAACAAGCCTGAGCTAAGCCATCCTGAGTTCCATGGCTTTTCTCTGCACTTTCCCCATTCTATAACTCATTTATTGTCTGATATTCCAAGAACTTCAACTGTCAGTTGCCTAAGGAAGTAACTGAGGTCAAAAAAAAAAAAAAAAAAACACCAAATTGTAATGGAGAGTGGTAACCACCAAATATTTGTTCTAAGCTTTGAGGGACAGGCCTAATGGCTTCTGAGCTCTTATTGGTGCTCAGGCAAAGACAAGCTCTTCCCTCTGTTCTGCAGGCCTCTGGAACTGTTTAGATTGCAGGGTGGGGGGAGGGCTAGGGGGGCCTATCCTACAGAGGAAGCAGGATAATGGCTGTAAACTAAGGGCACAAATGTCAGTCAATAGATATTCCAGCTGACAGGTGCCAGGGACTTTTCAGAACACCACATCTCACATTTTCAATGTGACAGCCATCCTACCCTAAGGTATGAGGTGGTATCCAAAACACAGAGGGCCCGGGTTCAATCCCCAGCACCACAAGACAAAAAGCAACAACAAAGGAGCCTGCACAACAGTGTGTTTGCCACCAAGAGCCAAATAGAAGAGAAACAAAGATCAGGCTCATGGAGCGCTGATGGACCAGCCTAATTCCATGTTAAGATTGGGAGCCATCTCATCACAAAGTCACAAAAGTTCATTTCTGTTTTACTGTAAAATACCAAGATTTCTATTTGGCCTGACCATAATTGGATGTTTTAAACAGTTGCTTGGAATTCCTGCCCTTGCTTTGAACTTCCCCATGCCCGGCCCTCCTTGACCAGATGTCAACCCTCCCGGAAATCCCAGCTGCTCCCCATTAACTTTGATGTTGGACTGAGTCTGCTCCCCACCTTGAGACGTTAAAGGTTGTTGATCATAAACCTGCTATCTGCCCTTCTATTATGCTTATCAGAACCCTGTTATCTCCAAGTTCCCAAGCCACCTCCATTTTTTAAACTGTTTTTGTGTGTTATAAGGACTTCCCTGTAGTCACACCACCTGCTTGCTGACCTTGGCCCTGGGGGAGGCAGCCCCTGGCCATACTTGCTTTCATTTCATTGAAATTGGAGTTGGTGGGTTTTCTTTGGATTGTGGTTCAACACGCCAGGGGACAATAAGAGATATAAGAGATAATCCTGAAAGCTGGACACCCAGGAATTGATAGAAATTACAGGATGGCTCTGGACTTCTTTGGGACATGATGGAAGGTCATATCTACATATTTGAGTGTCTAAGGGCAGCACCCAGCTGAGAGCTGGGTTACAAGAAGAACATATTTACTAAGTACCTACTATATGTCAGAGGCTTTACATGAGTTACTTCAACTAATTCACACACTATGTTGAAGTACATCCTCAAAACTGTATTATCTGAGCATTAGTGGCACCTTACAGAGGAGCATGCTGAATGCCCTAAGAGATAAAAATCTTGTCCAAGGTCATAATTTCAGTAAGGGGCAAGGGTCTCAGAAACTGTCAAAATGAGCCCAGCCATGATGCACCCCAGGGTCTGGAGGGAGTGAGGGTTCTGAGAAAGTCCACTCAGGACTCTCAGACCCTAGGGGGGCCCAGGGTTGCTGTTTCCTGGAGCAGGAGGAGGGCTAGGGGCCAGGCAGAGGCCAGTTTGCAGGAGAAGCTCTGCACTGTGGTCTTTCCCTTACCTTCCTGCCTTCAGGAAAGAGAAGAGCCTCAGCCCAGGCCTGCAAGGGGTGCAGGGGAGCATCCAGCAGCCTGGGGCTGTGCTGGGAGGGCAGCAGACAGCAGGGTACAGAGGACAGTCAGCTGGGCATCGCTGTCCTCCCTGTCCTCTTCCCTCTCCCTCTATATCCCTATTAATTGATGGTAAAACAAAATGTGTGTGTGTGTGTCCATTTGTGTGTGTGCTGTTTTTCATTAAAAATAAATAGAACATAAAAATAGATCATAAATAAATAAGTAATATATAAAACATCAGATCATAACAAGAGAGAGGGTGGGGTAGTTTCAATGGCTCATTCAGGGTGTGCAGTTCTGGACAATTTTAGCCAAAATTTGGAAATAAGGAATAATTCAATGTCTGTTAAAATATGAAGAGTAGAAAATATCAAATACCTTCAAAACTTTTCTCCTTCATAAGAAAGAAAGAAAGAAAGAAAGAAAGAAAGAAAGAAAGAAAGAAAGAAAGAAAGAAAGAAAGAAAGAAAGAAAATTCTTTACTCATTAGCGAACCTTTTCAGAACCGTGGAAGTGAGCCAGTGGCTGTCAGTAACAGAAGGAGCATTTATGAAAGTAAAGTGCCCAAATCTCAGTGAGAACTGGAGCCCTATAGTGTTTTTCAAAGTCTTGGAAAATAGCAGCCTATCCTTATGGTGACACTCAACAGCATGAGAGGTACAAGAAAGACTTTTTCAAACCTCAATCCCAATGAAATGTCAGGATCTGAATTCAGTAACAAGGAAGTTGACATGACAGAAATTGGAGCTCTCCCAGTGCAGAGTTATGCAACAATTTATCAACACCAATTACATACTATCATTTAATGTCCTGAATGGGGAAGAAGAACAATACACCAATTAGGACCTTGAAAAGCTAAAGATATAATCGGTTGGTAGAGTGCTTGCCTCACATGCACAAGACTCTGGGTTCAATCCCCAGCACCACCACCACACACAGACACACACAAAAGCTAAGGCTGATCATGGTGACCAACACATGTAATCCCAGCTACTCAGGCAGCTGAGGTAGGAGAATGCCAGGCAATTTCAAGGCCAACCTGGAAAAAAAGTGTGTTGGGATGCACTTCAGCAGTAGGGTGCCCCTGGATTCAATCGCTAGTGCCACATACAAAAAAAAAAGAGAGAGAGAGAGAGAGAGAGAGAGAGAGAGAGAGAGAGAAAGAAAGAAAGAAAGAAAGAAAGAAAGAAAGAAAGAAAGAAAGAAAGAAAGAAAGAAAGAAAGAAAGAAAGAAAGAAAGAAAGAAAGAAAAGAAAAAAAAAGCCTGGAGAACAAGATGTCCATAGAGGCTTTGACATTTTTTCTTTTTCTTTTTTGTTAGAGCTTTATAGTTACACATAGTAGTATGGAAATTGATTTCAGTTCATGACCCTCCCTTCTCCCCCATCACTCTCCCCTCTCCCACTCTCCTTCCTCTGCCCTACTCTACTTCCTTTCCCTCATCTCTTAATTCATATTCGATTGGAGCTTTGTGTTATCCTATTCTTCTCTCCCTCTTCCCTTGGTCTTAGTCTAGCTTCCTCATATGAGAGAACACATTTGACCTTTGAGTTTCTGAGTTGGCTTATTTCACTTAACATGATGTTCTCCATTCCCATCCATTTACCAGCAAAATGCCATCATTTCATTCTTTTTTATGGATGATTAGAATTCCAGTATATGTATACACCATGATTTCTTAATCCACTCATCTAATGTCAGGCATCTGGGTTGATTCCAAAATTTAGCTGTAGTGAACTGTGCTGGTAGAAACACTGAGGTGGCTGTATTGTGAAAGTGTGCTGAGTTTAGATCTTTTGGGAGATCCACCAAGGAGTGAGATAGCTGGTTCCATCGCTAGTTTTTGACGAACATCCATACTGCTTTCCAGAGTGATTGTACTAGTTTGCAGTGTGTGTGTGTGTGTGTGTGTGTGTGTGTGTGTGTATGTGTGTGTGTGTGTGTCAAGATTTTTTAGTTCTTTTTATATCCTGGGTACTAGTCCCCTATCAGAGGAACAGCTGGCCAAGATTTTCTCCCATTCTGTAGGCTGTCTTTCTTCTCTTGTTTCATTAGCTGTGCAGAAAATTTTTAGTTTGATGGCTCCCCACTTATTGACTCCTGGTTTTATATCTGGTGCCTTGGGGTCTTGTGAGGGAAGCTGGAGCCAGCGTGTTTATGATGAAGCGTCAACTCCATGTTTCCTTTCAGGAGTCGCAAAGTTTCTGGTGTCATTCCTGAGACTTTGAGCCATTTCAGTTTGAGTTTTGTGCAGGATGAGGACAGGAGTCTACTTTCATTTTCTACATAAAGCTATCCAATTTTTCCTGTACCATTTGTTAAAAAGGCTGTCTTTTCTCCAAGATATACTTTTGGCACCTTGTCAAATGTCAGACAGCCCTAGGCACATGGATTTGTCTCTGTGTTCTCTGTGGTGTTCCATTGGTCTTGGTGTCTGTTTTGATGCCAATTTCATGCTTTTGGTGTTGCTACAGCTCTGTAGCATAATTTCAGATCTGGTATTGCCACAGGCCCCTCATCATCTCATTTCAGTCCTCACCTTATGGCCCTTGTGCCCATGGCTTCCACAATCATTGTCACCTGCCAGTGCCTAGCCCTGCATCTCCACCCACTGCCCCTGCTGGGCCTCAGCCCCTGTGCTGGTACCCACACCCATGTGCCAGGGCTGCACTTGTCACCTCGGCTTCTGACCTACTTCTGTTCCCAGTCTCAGTCAATAGTCCCATCCATACCTGGCCTTGCCCTGGGCTCCTTCCTCTGCTGACCCCAGGGCAGTTGATCCAGCACTTGATCAATCAGATCGATCACTCAGCCCCTCAGATGCAGGGATTTTATTTTATTGTCCAAAATCCTGGTGGAAAGACAGAGTGAATCCAGCATCAGCTGTTCCTGGCACTTAGTGGTGAGGTCAAGGAAGATGAGATCCCTAAGCCATGGCTTGTTCTCAGCTCTCCCCCATTTTGTGGAATTGACCCCACCTCACCCTCTCCCTGGCCCCAGCCCAGGAATGGATGGTTTCATGCTGCCCACTCCCTCTCCTCACCCTCTACTGCCTGTGCCGGGTTCCTTCCTATGTACCATGGCACTTGGGGAAGAAGGTGAACTCTTCTCCCACCTGAAGGCACAATCCATTATTAGCAGTGGGACCTGGCACTGCTGTGCTGTGTGTGGGCGAGGTTGCAGTGGGACCAGCTGGTCAACCTCAGCCTTCACAAGTTTCCTCCAACCTTCCTGATCCCACTTTCCCTGGTAACTGTCTGCTCTGGAGTCAACTTCCTCTGCTATGAGTCAGTCCTCCCTTTCTCCTGAGAATGACTGTGTGGCACAGCTTTTTCTCTCCTCTATTAACTACTAATATCATCTTACAGTCAAACCAGATGGGGAGCTATTGTAAGTGAGGACCCCCCATTAGCCCTCATCCAGTTGCCCCTCTGCTCCCCCAGCTGAGATGCCTCTTGGCCACCTGCTGCCCTCTCCTTGTCCCTTGTCCCCTCAGAAGCCATGTTAAAAGGTTCTGATGTTGGGTCACTCCACTGTGGATACAAAGCCTCTGGTTTTCCTGTGGATTTTATGAGATCTCTCACCCAATTCTGTTTTCTTCTCAGCCCCGTTTTCTTCTCTCCCATTCTTACTCTCTATGTGAGTATGATATGCCTGACAGAGATACTGACTTACAATTTTCTTTTTTGCTGTGTCTTTCCCTGGCCTTGGTATTAGTGCAATCCTGGCCTCGTAAACTGGGTTGGGAAGTGTTCCCCCTCTTCAATCTTTGGGAAGAGTTTGAGATAGTGTTATCTCTTCTCTATTATTTCATAGTCTTACCAGTGAAATCATCTGGTCCTGAACTTTTTTTGGATGGGAAACTTTTTTTTATTATTGATTCATCCTCTTTATTCATTTTTGCTCTATTCAAATTTTCTATCTTTTTGTGATTCAGCTTCACTATTTTGTATGCTACTAGAATTAATCCATTTCTTCTAGGTTATCAGATAATTGTTCATAATGATCTTTTATGATTTTTTGAGTCTCTGAGTGACAAATATAACTTATCCTCTTTCATTCTGAGCTTATTTGTCTCTGTCTTCTAGTCTAGCTAAAATTTCATCAATTTTCCAAAAGTTAACTCTTAGTTTTGTTGATCTATTCTATTGTTTTTCTAATTTTCACTTTTTAAAAAATTATTATTATACTCATTTATTAGTGATTAAATTGGGGACTATTAAGAGATTAACTTGCCCAACATCACAGGAGGATAGTGATGGTAGTAGATTCAAAGCCAGAAATTCTGATTCTAACAGCCATATGCATAACCTCCTTTTCTTACTCGAAAATGTGACCAATACACGGAACGATGGTCCTGTTCAATATGGATCAATGGATTGTATGTATTTCTTTACACATAGAGACCAGATGGTGACTGTTTCTCTTTTGTCTCACTTTAAAAAGCTTGATTCTTGTTTGTGTTTTCACTTTTCCCCCTTGGAGTTCTTATAGTAGGGTGGAAGTTTAATAAAACAGTTCACACAAGAGAGAGAAGGCTGGCACAGAAACGACGTTCTGGAACACTCTGGAAGCCGCTGGAATGATGGGAAGTGGGTAAGGGTTCTGAGGATTCCCTCTCCGAGGCCTGTTCCAAGGTGTGTATGGGAGCCAAGTCTCAGGTTGATTCCAGCAGTGCTCAACTCACAGTGAGGGTGCGTCTTCAGACTCCTAGGCTGCCCAACAGTCTGGAAGTCACCCAGAGGTCACCTCTTCCTTCCGAAACGTCCTGTAGAGTTTCCAGGGAAGTTCCCAGGAAAACTGCCCTGGCTGGGGAAGCTGGGATGAGTCTGCCTGGTGCCAGGGGACATGGAAGCTCCTGGTCCCCTGAGGCCCCATGCCCAGCCCCTCCGGCCTCCAGCTCCGCTCCTCCCTAATCCAGCCCTGCCTTCCTTCCCTGGGAAAGGTCATTGGTCTGCTTGTGGCACAGGCACAGTCTTGTGCTCTCTCAGAGTCACCCATAGCAGTGTGCCTGCAGAGGGCAGAGTGTAGTGGCCTTGGCCGCCTTCCCTCTCAGCGCTCTCCCTGCAGCTCTGTGGCTGCCCCTGAGGGCCATAGTGGCCGCCATGGATTCGTCCACTTATTATTATTATTTTTTAAATTTTTTAGTCCTGAAATTGAACCTAGGGCCTCACATACTAGGCAAGTCCTCTAGCCTGACCTACAGCCCCAGCTGTTGTTGTTGAATTTTGTTTTAATTGTATCTTGTTTTGAGAGAGGGTCTCCCTAATTCACTCAGTGTGGCCCTGGATTTGCCATCCTCCTGCCTCAGCCTTCCAAGTCACTTGGATCACAGGACAGCTCTCTGGGTTTCCCTCCGCATGGGGACCTTCTGCCTTCTTCACTTTCAGACTGTGTGTGTCCTCAGGGTTCCCTGAGCCTCCTGTGATCATCACCCAGTGGCTCCTGTTTGATTACTCAGCCTCTCTATTCCTTTTCATTGGAGAATTAACCCACTTACAGTCAAGGTCAGGACTGGTAGGCCAGGGCTGCCATTCTGTTTCTCCTTTTGGGGGCTTTCTTGTAAATGATTTTCCTTCCTTCCTCTTCTGCGGTTTTCCTCTCTGATCAGGTGACTTACTCCCTAGCATACTTTCATTCCATACTGTTTAGCTTTTATGTATCTACCATAGGTTTCTGCTTTGTGATAGCCACGAAGCTAACAGAAACATCTCATAGTTACATTAGGCTGCCTTACAATGGCAACAAATTAGTAAAGAAGAAGAAGGACTGTAGTTATGGATGACTACAGCCCTCAGGTCCCAGGTCCCTTTGTGTGAGGATGGCCTGAGGCCTGAGCCTCATCAACTCCATTTTAAAAACCCCAGTTTGCAACCTGCAGTTTCCTCAGGCACAAGCACAGAGCCCTCCAGTGTGACCTCAAACAAGTCACTTCCCCACCCTCATAACAGAGTGAAGCCCTGGCAGGCTGTCCTCCACTGATAAGAGGGAAAGGCGAGAAGATTAGGGAGGAGACCAAACGTGTGTTTCTGACCCCAGGGAAAATGATGTCACTGACAAATCCAGAGGTAGCTGATAGGGATTAAAAGGGGGGTTAGAAGCCCCCAAATTTAGTATAAATGATAGAGCTGATGAGCAGGGATTCAGCCAGTTGAAACAAGGATGTACTTGGGCTGGAGAGCCTGATGAGGACCTGACATCCCATCACTTGTCATCGTTTCCTTATCCTCTGTGTGATCCTCACCTTCTCAAACTCCACTGCCTCATCTGGACCTTGGTGAGAGCCACAACTCCTCCCTGTGGCCCCCTCCTCAACAGTCATCCACTCCATGCCAGGAAAAGCCTGCCTTGGTTCTGGATCTTGTCACCGTGGTCTGAGTGAGTGTGCAACTACTGGACATAAAGCCTAAGGCTTGAGATAAAGCCTTAAGGCAGAGCAGGATAGAAGACACTGAGTCAGGCTGGTTCATGGGAGGCAATCCTACCTCTCAGTCTAGGAGTAGAGGAATGAAGTAGGCTAGAGGACTTGGTAGGTCAGAGATGGAAGGAAGTGATTGTAAATTTGCATTGTAAATTGTAAATTT
Source organism: Ictidomys tridecemlineatus (assembly GCF_052094955.1). Classification (NCBI taxonomy): domain Eukaryota; kingdom Metazoa; phylum Chordata; class Mammalia; order Rodentia; family Sciuridae; genus Ictidomys; species Ictidomys tridecemlineatus. Next base: position 123,832,525 of record NC_135487.1, on the reverse strand, counting down.
TTCCCCCTTCTTTTTTGCTAAAGCAACAAGAAATCAAATGCGCTGGGGCTCCGTGCTCACTCAAGAAGGGAGAGCAGCCCAGAGACCACAGCTGAGGTCAAGCAGAGCTTAAGTACACTTTCTGGAGAGGGCAGTGGGCTTTGCATACATCAGAACAAATCATCATGAGGCGCGGGAAAATTGAACAACAACTCTGAGATGTGATTGGCACATTCATTGGTGGAAACAGGTCGAGGGGGGGGGTGATTGGTCATTCCTAAGTGGGTTACACATTCAAACTGATTGGTTCGGGCCCTGGGAGGAACTGCACAGGGCCCTAGGCTAAATGGCCAGTAGGGCGTTGTTTTAACTATCTCAGGAATTCCAGGTTCTGGGTGTAACAGAGGAACTTAATAATACCTAATCTTTTACATTCAAGCTTTCCAGCTTAGAAACTTTACCCTTTCAGAAGGAAGGAACTGAAGCATTAGGATCTGGGTGTGGAGCCATAAGAGGCTTGCCAGAGGGTCCATCACTGCCTTCACAGCCTTCCCTGGCCTCCTAGGGACAGAGGGGACATGTGTCGCCCCCTCCCCAGCCCCCACTCTGTTGGTTCCTTTTCCCCCATCAACCCTTCTCTTGCCATTTCAGTCAAAAGGAAGTGCATACTTGGAAGAAACAAGGATGTTTTTTTGACCCCCAAATAATTCATGTTGACTCGAGAAAATTTTGGAAAACAAGCAAATTATAAATAAAATCACTTGTTATCACACCTCACAAAACTAACCACCATAAGTATTCTTGTGTAGGTCTGCTGGAAATGTTTTTTTCTGTGCATTTTTAAATAAAATTTTTAGAAGTTACCTTTCTAGATAAAATATCTCCAAAGCGGATTATATGAGATAGTTGTGGTCAAAGAAGAAAATGAGGGAGGAGTGTCAATTTATATTTTTATTTAAATAGAAAAGCACCCTTTCCTAATATGTCACAGATTCTTCCTCCCACCCACCCTGGTGTGCTTTGTGAGATGGATGAGTGTGTGAGTGTGTGAACAATCTCAAAAGAAGAATGCAAGGTTCCAGTTCCAAGGTAAGAATGTCAATTTCAGACATTTTCCTCTAGGGGGCGTGGTTCGTATTCTCCATGTGCAGGAACCTACACAGAGTGGCTGCCTCCTTTGAGAAGATCTCCTTCTGATATTCCGAGACTGAATATAATAACACGATGCAAACCAACAAGAGACAGAGCTGACTCTTTCCCCACCAGGATAAGTTCTTCATCAGGATAGAATGAGGCAAAACAGAAATTAAATTGAACAAGAAACCCACCCAGAATTCAAAATGTTCAAGACCATATGAAATACAGCACTGTTTCTGCAACAGATAACAGTCGTCCTTACTCTACTGCAGGCTGAGCCCCGGGTATCAGCCAGTGATGTAGGAAGACATCATGAATTGCAGGGTATGAAAGATTGTTTATGCCATGGATAGGGATAGCTCATATTTTCAAATACTTTAATTTTGGTACTGTATGCCTTCAACTGTCCAATAAACAAATCAACTAATGCACCTATGGGAGGATGACCTACTTAAAATCTTCTGTTTTTCACAGCTCTAAGATGTTTATAAACCACTAATAAACTCTATTTCCTTTTCCCTGCCTGCCTTCTAATGACTTTGACAGTAAACACCCTATTTCCAACTTAATAGTGGTTCCTGGCAATTAAATTTAAAAAAAAAAAAAAGTTTGATCGAGTTTTCCTCTAATTATTAATGCTATGGAAAAAAGTTTTCTCCTGTTAGATGATAAGTGAGCAAATTTATCTTTTATTGATAAAATGTAGGGTTTTAGATGCTTGATTCTTAGTTCCTGTAGATCTTCTTTTTGGGATATTGGAAATAGTCACTTTACAAATGTGGGTCTCCAGCAACTTGAGAGGAATGTGCTCAAGAGTGGCCAGGCCAAGTGTCTTTAAGGGGAAGAGGACCAATGTAAGGATTTTTCTGTACTGAGATGTGAAGGGTCTTGAAAAACTCAAGGAAATTCCAGAAGCCAGGGACATTTAGACTGTTTATGTCATTCCTCTATTTAAAGCTATGTCACAATAAACATTTGTATCGGCGAGAAATAAACTTGGCTAACACAGAAAGTCAAGGATCTCATATATGGAAGCTGAGAGAAAAAAATAAATGGAAACGTAGGGGAGGGAGCATCTCCTGAAAATTAAAGGACTGCTGGACACGGTGGCCCACACCTGTAATCCCAGCAACTGGGGAGGCTGAGGCAGGAGGACCGTGAGTTCAAAGCCAGCCTCAGCAATTTAGGGAGGTGATAAGCAACTCAGAGAGACCTTGTCTCTAATAAAATAGAAAACAGAATTGAGGATGTGGCTCAGTGGTCAGGTGCCCCTGAGTGCAATCCCTGGTTACACCCCCGACCAATAGAGTAGAGGGAAGTAAGGAGAAGAGGAATGAAGGTGGGGATGGTTGAGGGAATTATATTCTATTATGTGCCTTTATGAATATGTAACAAGAAATCCCATTTTTATGTATAATTGTAATTTGCCAGTCTAAAACTACAGTCCCACCAAAAAAAAGAAAACAAATACATTTATCTACTAGTGAGAAAGACCTAATCACAGTGACTGAATAATTACTGGCTTCTTTTCTCTTGTGTCCAAAACCACACTGTAGGGAAGCAGGTCAGGTGGGAAGGGGGGCTCTCTGGAGCATGAGGATCTCGGGCTCCTCACATTTTCATCTTCCTTGGCATATAGTGCTTCTTCTCCAGGTCAAAAATAACAACTGGAACTCTAGTCATCGTGTACAAGTTCCAAACACTAGAAAAAGGAAAGAGTGGGCGAGGGAGGGAATTTTCCCTAAGCCCCATTCAGTGACATGTGCTTTAGTGGGTCGGGCACATCACTACAACCAAATACAGATGTAGGAAGGGAAGGGATCCACAGAGAACATGTCTCTTCAAAGGTGCAGACAGGTTTGCTTCTGTTCAGTTACACCCCTGGAAGGAGAATTTCCAGGCCTTGGTCATTTGTGACATCGATATGCTGTCGAATTGCACACCAAAATGGCTGTGCATATTGACATTCTCTCCCAAAGTCTAGGAGAATTCCCATTTTTTTTCCACAGCCTTGTCAACACGATGACCAACCTGGGGACAATTGGATATATTTTTTTTTAAATGGCATTTTGGTTTTCACTTTATATTTTCCTGGTGATTTGTGAACTTGAGCATATTTTTTGAAGTGAATTTGTCCAATTTCACAAATCAGGCTTTGTCCAGGGAAAAGACTCTTCCTTTCTTTCCCATGCACTCCCTCGCTGTCTCCCCACCCCAAATGCCCCAAGACAAGACCTGGCTCCAGGGAGGGTTCTGAGCTGGAGAGAGGAAAGGCCAAGGGAGATGTTGGTGGACCAGAGGCACCTGGGCTGGGGAGGAGACAGAGAAGCTGTGGTGTAGGATGTTCTGGGAAGTTGGGGATTCGCTTCCCACATGTGGCTCATACTGAAGGGCTCTGTCTGGGGATTTGGGGGAGGAGTAGCAGTGAGGGAGAGGAGTCATGTCAGCTGGATCCCTCTGAGGACTTGGCTCGCTCATGGTGTTACAAAGGCATGTAGTCTGAATAGGGAGGGACGTTTTGAACTTCGATGGAATAAGAAATCCCCCATGCACCACTGATTAACAGTGCTAATGTCACTGAACCCCCCAAAGCTAGGGAGATCATCAGATCCAGCATCTTTTGGAATGTTCATCTTGATGTCACCCAGGTCAACTTCATTAAGCTTGATCAGAAATGTCCTATGATACTCTCTGATGATCAAAAGCCATCCTTGGTCTTTGGTAATTTCTGAGCCCTATCTCTCATGACCCACGTCCCCACTTTCTCCATTCCTTAATTTTACCCAGCATCTCAGATCTATTGGCCATCCATCAAAATGATCCACTTAATAGCTTCGCCATGGGCTGGGAGTGTGCCCAGTGGTGGAGCACATGTGTGTGCACAGCTCTGGATTCTATGCCCACCAAAATGACCAAAACCCAAAATGCTTCATCCAACATCTGGAGGTTGTCCAAGGAGGAATCCTGTCCAATGACTGCGTAGCTTTGCAGAGTCCTCCCTTCCCTTCCCCTTCCTTCCCTTTCTCCCTTTCTGCTGGGAATCACCCCAGGCCTCATGCATGCTGGGCAAGCACCATCCAGTCAGTGCTCCCATCTTCCCATTGTCATCACCCTGTCACTGTCTCCCTTCAAAACCAACTTCTCCTTCCCAGTGACCCTACCCACCCTGCAAGGTCCCCTCAAGGGACAGAGCAGCCTCTCCATGGAGCAATGGCTTATCCTCTATTTTTCTCATGTTTCTCGGCCTTCCTCAGCTTCCTTGGAAATTTTAGGTGAAAAAAATACATTCTCCATCTCATTGTATCATCTCAGAAACATATTTGTACCTTCTAACATATTCTCTCAAATTCTCTCCCCAGGGGTGGGAAAGGGGAAGACACTGGGACTGCCTGTCTTAGGTGATGTCACACATCCTCCTCATCCCAATGGTGGGGACTGAACTCTTCCCTGGGGCACATACAGTGGTTTGTAACTTTAGTCTTTTGCATCTCTCACCCTCTCCTTGGGGGTACACACAGCTGATGAAATCTGGCTCTCCATCAACCTATCCAGGCAGGGATCCCCCTCATGATTAGAAAGTACTGGGGATTCTGGTTCAGAAAAGTACAACTAGTGTTTAATGAGAACTGGAAGGATTTGGATTTAGACCTCATCTTATGTCACAGGTTCTCCCTCTTCAGAATCACGGACCATTCTGTGACTTCAGGGCTCTTCCTCCTTACAATTGGAGCAAAATAGTTTAATGACTAAAGTATTTGTTATTATTTGGATCTTGAATGTCCCCCAAGGGCCCTGTGTTGAAGGATTGGTCCCAGCCTGTGGTGCTTTTGGGAGCTGGTAGAATTCTTGGAGAGTAAAATCTAAAATCTAGTCAGTTAATTCACTGCTGTGTCTTAAAAACCCAACCAGAACAACTGTAGAGGAGGAAAAGTTTATTCGAGGGCTCACAGTTTCAGAGGCCTCAGTTCTTAGAAATCCAACCCCCCAAAACCAAAAGCCAAATGTTTTCTCTGATAAGTGGATGATGATCCATAGTAGGGTGGAGGGATAGGGAAGAATGAAGGATCTTTGGTTTCTGTAGAGGGAGTGAGGTGAGGGGTGGGGCTGTGGGGATGGGAAGGACAGTAGAATGAGGCAGACATTATTACCCTATATACATGTATGATTGCACTACTGGAGTGACTCTGCACCATGGACAGCCAGAGGAATTGGTCCTTGTCCCCAGTGGCAATCAATGCCAATTTAATAATGAGGACACAGTGTGTCTCTCTTGATCAGGAGAGACAGGGGGGTTAAAGGAACTTCAAGGGTTACATTCCAGGTGTGCTCTGGTAGGGGGACCCAGGGTGCCTTGATGGCATGTGAGGATTCACATTTTAATTTGGGAGATATTCACTTTCCAGATCCTCAGCAGGCATCTCCTTCCTGTAGTGGGTGTGTTCAAGGGCATTAAACTGGGGGAAGAAAGGGTAACACTGTTTCCCTAATCTGGTTAGGGATGGGAGAGTGGAGAAGAGAAAAAACATTTTGTAAAAATATAAGCTTTACGGGCTGGGGTTGTGGCTCCATGGTAGAGTGCTTGCATAGCATGTGTGAGGCCCCTGGTTTGATCCTCAGCACCACATGAAAATAAATAAACTAAAGGTAGTGTGTCCAACTACAACTAAAAAATAAACATTTTTTAAAAATAAGCCTTAGAGCAATGAAGGCTACATTCATAAAATGAAGGTACCACTGTTACAGAATAAGAAGTTGTGCTCCATTTGTGTACAATATGTCAAAATGCATCCTACTATAAAATAAACAAACAAATTTAATAATAAATAAATACAGTTGATTGCCATATGTGTACCTTGATAAATGTGCTGACACCAGCTTCGATGAATAGTGCCTCCAAATGCAGAAAAGACTACAAGGCCTGGTGGGTGACTCTTTATTCAAAACTGTGCATTTAAGGTAAAACAAAATTTTTCTGTCTTTGAGGCAATGTGCTGATGATCCCCAAATGATTTGACTCCTAGAACTGTGTCAACACGTCAGGTCTGCTGACTTCCAAGAGATCTATCTTCCATTTCCTGATACCTCTGTGTTGTGCAGTGCATCTAGAGCACCTGCAATTTCCTTCTCACTGCATCAAACCAACATCATGTAATTCCCTACTTAGATCTGCAGTCCGATGGGATGGGATATGACCAGACCCTATTACATTTCTCCCTCAAGGCTGTGATATCTTGAGAATCTATTTCCACTAGTATTTCCCTGATGTTCTCTGATATGACTTTACAAAATCTTGCAAGTTTTAAAGTGTGAGAAACTTCTCCTCCATTGTTTTACATTCTAATTGGCCCCTGGGACACAGAGGACCTAGTTATCCTGGAGGGATAAGGGATAAGAGAGAGGAAGCATGAGGGGAATTGCTGTCTTCCTTCACCAGAACACACAGGAGATGAAGTTACTACAAACTGGGAAGGCAGGATTCCTTTTCCAGATGGATGTAGGAGCACTTTGGTTGGCAAGGGAGGTCCTGGTTCTCAGGATTCAATTCTTACCCAATTGGTGTGCTGCTCTTTAAAACAAGATAATTGAAAAGGCTGAGAATTCAACCTACTTTGAAATTTAGCAAACTTGCAGGATCTGAGTCTATCTGATTTTTGGGTGTGCGAACTGAGCGATTATTTTGTAGTAGACAGAGAAAGCTTCTGCTTGTCTGATCACTCATTAAATTGAGAATTTTTAACATTGAGCTTATCTCCAGCACAATTAGAAGCATCTAGGGCAGCCATAAACCTTATACTCCTTATGTTTCCTCCCTATACTTTTCTATCACAAGAGTCATTCAATATGTCTGCATCTTACATTCAATACACACTTTGTTCCAGGTAACTCTAGGTGATTTGGTGATCATTAGAGCTTTGTGCTATGAACTACCAGCATCTCACCATATAATATTAATATTTGTTAGATGATTCAGATTAGTATCTATTATACAAGACAGACAAAATAATTTTTTGCCAGGTTTCAGTTCTCAAGTCTAAAAGGTTTAGTTGTCACTCCAATTAAACTGGGTTGACTGGGCTGCACAAAATAACCACACAAGAGATTCCAAGAGATTCAAGTATCTTTTTCTTTGGGGTCACTGTAATGGCTTCTCTGATCTTAAAGGTCCTCCAGGAGAGAGAGAGAGAGAGAGAGAGAGAGAGAGAGAGAGAGAGAGAGAGAGAGATCTTGCAAGTGAGAGAGAGCATGCACTGACCCCTTTTGTTGAGGAGAAACTATTCATATGAGGCAAGGGGTCAGGTTTCAGGGGGCTGAGTCTATCTTCGTGATGTCCACTGTCAGCAGGTTGACTGACACCTGGGTAGGCCACACCCACGGGCACAGTAAGAGAAGGGGACACACACAAGGCGCTTCCATGGAAGATTGTATCCTAAACAGGGCAAGGGGTTATATTACAAAGGAACGGGTGGGCATAGCTCCACCCATGGGGCTGCAGCAAGACACACCCATGCATGAGACACTGACCCTGGAATCCAAGAAGGGTGGGGAAAGCTCTGCCACATTTGTGTGACTGAGCACCTCAGCACCCAGCCGGGGAGTGTGACTCAGTCATGTGCAAGGTTGGTCTCCCACATGTTCCCCCTTTCTTAATATATATTTTAAAAATGCAACTGGGGAATTCTATCTTTCAGTCACTTGACTCTTGGTCCAAGGTCATCATGATCCACTATTGAAACACAAAAAGAATTAGTAGAAAACATATCATCTTCATAACACAATCAACTTGGAAGATCCAGGTTATTATTATTATTTCACCAAACACTCATCAGAATATTCTTAACTCTTTTCCTAAATTTATTGGGAGGCATTGCGTTTGGCCATAGTAACAGACATTTTCATTGGCATGGCATTTAGGCCTCTCCATAAACCACAGAGCAGAGGGCTCACTCACATTATTTATTACATTGTCTTCTAGAGCATTATTACTTAGTTCTCATCCTTCCATCAGCACTTATCTGACCATGAAGGATTTTGGAATAATTTAAGTCAAACATTAAGAAAATCCATACATTGTAAGTTTTAAGACATAGCCACAAAAACTGCAATTGAATAATCAAGGAATAACATTTAAAGTAGTCACTTCAGGGATTATGAGACCAGCAGTTTGCCTAGGTTTGGTTAATTGACATGCATCTGTTTCAAAGCCCGAATATTAACCTCAACATATTATAGATCTGAAATATTAGCTGGCAATAACTAATGATGCAATAAGTTGTATTCTTACAGGCTACAGGTTATTTTTCATCTTTCTTCTTAATTCTCACATTTAAGGAGTTTTTTAGGTCTGTCAGTAACATAAATACTCTTGGAAAAATCTATTTTAAAAATCTTTCCAACAATTGTCCATATAGGTAAACATAGTCTTAGTCACTAAAGTCCAGCATAATTGGCTGGCTTAGGTTTCTCCTCTGCTGTCTCACATACGTTCCTGTCACTGGTGTGGTCAATTAGTTGCTTGACTTCCTCAGCTATCTCAGTCGTGGGGGGTAGAGATGTGGAATCAACACACAGACTCCGGGAGATGGTGAGAAATGGCTAGTGACAAACCTCAAGTCAACGTCCAGTAGCTCAGTTTATTTTTGAAATGCACACAACTGTTATAGGGCTCGAGTGGGGCGTGCCCATCAATCATACATAAGCAAGACAATATCCATAAGCCAATCATCTTCTGCCTAATGTAACCCCACTGTGAGGAACTCTAAATGCTCACAGCTGTTAGTTGCAACTGAAGGCTGTTCCAACATCTCCTTCCCTTTTATTAAATTTGTTGCCAAAGGAGAACCCTGATGAGAGAAGAAAGGAAAAGGGAAAAGCATAGGAACAAAGGAAGCATCCAGACACGGCCCTTTCCAGTGGCTGCAGTGTTTCCTGCTGTGGTGAGAGGGCAGTCGCTGTGGACTAGGTCTCTGTCTGTCACTTGGGTCCCCATCTGAGCTGGACATGGGGAGCAAAGCCGCCATGGGGCAGGAGACCTCTCTCAGGAGGTTGAAGAATTAGGCCTTTGCACAAGTAGAGTGTGCAAGGCATTGTCCCCAAGAGGGCTCCCTGTCTCCTTGATAGATAATGTCCCTGTGGCCTCCACACCAGCATTTACCTTAAGATCCACAAACTCAGGTTTCTTCTCCATGGAGGGCCCGGCTCACAGCACTGGGCAGGTGAGGCTGCGTTCAGGAAGGAAGGAGAAAGGCCATTGACAGACAAACAGTAATATTGTGACAAAGCCGAGAGACACAGATAGATGAAGAGGAGGGCAGTGCTAAGACTCAGGACATGATCCCTCGCAGAAAACTGGCCCTTAGTTGATGTTACTCACATCTGGTCCATAGCCACCATCCATACGGATGCAGAACAACCCGTTATTTCAACACTGTCTTTTTCTCAAAAGATACTTCCAGACAGTCTATTTACCACAGAATCAATATATAGATATAACTGACCATTACAGTCAGGACAATTAATCTAGTTTCATGGGTGGACTTTTCAGTCCACATTGCAAGACACATTACAGGTGCACCTGGGAAATGGGTCCATATAAGTCTTTTCATAATTTCTACTTATCTGAAAAGTTCATGAAGCTGCATGGTATAGACTCTGTAGCTGGAAAGTTACCTTCCTGAGCCAGGTTTCTCAGTCATCATCATGATGACTAGTTGAAACTTTCCTTTGAAATCTAAAATAATTTACTGAATCATGTTCAGTAGCATTAAGGCTCTCAATATTACAATTTAAGAAAAAATTAAAAATATTTTGTAAAACCTAGTTTGCCTCTCTCTGGGGTCCTATATTTCTCCCTTTTCTTTATTTAATAAAATTAAATAAAGGCTTGGCATAAGTCATAGTATTAGTTTAAGTTATATATTATAGTACAAGTATTTAAATGATAAGAATAGATTTACCTTTTTATTGATTATTATAATTTTTTAATATAGTCAAGTTAATCCATCCTAATAATTTAGTAAGAACTCTCAAACTCTTTTTGAGAAGGTCTCAAATATCTTTATATTTTAGAATATTATCCTTTAAATAGATATCTCAATTGTTTTTTTAAAAATATGATTAAGGTTATTTTCCAGTGTAGGGAGCAGTATATAAGTCTCACCATATTTTTTTATAGATAATATGTCCAGAGAACTTATATAATATCAATGAATTTTTAAAGTTTGTATCTTTTATTGCTCAAAATTAACAAACAATTTTTAATTTAGAGAAATTTAGTCCTAATAAAATATTGTTTTAAATCTCATATAATTGTCTAACAAACAAAATATGTAAAAATCAACAGTGTCTTTGTGTCTTAGAACAATCAAATTTAGTCTTAAAGGACAATTGTCAAAATTGGGATCTAAGTCAGCAGTTTAATATACTTAGTGTTTAATCAAGGATGTGAATTTATTTACCAAAATTAATCTTTGTCTTAAACAGTGAGGATCATTAGGCAATAAACAAATTTAAGGAAATAAACTTAACATTTTAATAGGTTTATATCATGTCAAAATATGGGCAAAATCTTAGCTCACTCATATTAGCATAGTAAAATTAGGAAAATAGCCAGAAATAGTTTTGAATTAATCAGTTAAAAGTTTTATAGTCAGTCCATTATATATAAATCTCTTTTTTAATTGTCTTAAGTTTTTTATGTCATCTGGTTAGATAATGATATAAAGATCTTTTTATTTAGAAAAATATTTTTATCATTAAAATTTAGAATATAAAAACCTTGTTTTACCCAAAGATGATTTTTTTTTTTTTTTTTGATCTCCAATGGGTGCTTCCTCTCTGTTGAAGCATCTTTATCTTCTAGAATTTCTTCTGGTCACACTTTGGCACAATTTTTGAAAGCCTTAGAATTTATAAACAAATTATTCTACTTTGATAAGAAATATCAATGAAAATATAGTTAAAATCCTCAGATACTTTTGCAGACAGAATTATATTTGTTTATCGTTTTATAAGTTCATACAATAACTTGAGAATTAAAACTACTTGAAGATTGTATTTTTTCTTAAAAGTAAATTTATAGTAAATACATTTATCTCAAATATCTGTAACTGAAAGGCAGGGGATCTGATAAATGTACATATAAAATGTATAAATTATGGCTTTCTGTTAAAGAAAAACAATTAGACAAATATATATTAACAAAACAATTAGACCTGTGCAAATTATTTTATAGATTAACAACTATAGATTATCTAAATATCTAGAAAAATATATATTAAGATTAAGGACATAACTTATAATTGTATTAACTTTATGTAACCACGTGGTCTTAAAATACTTGGATCCATTTCAATTTATTTTTACTTAGGAGTGCACTCTTTTATATGGCGTCACTTGATGTAACTGAAATAAGAACCTTAAGTATACATACTTATTTCTTATAGTCAGGAATGAGAATAAGGATTTTTTGGTCATCACAGGAACATTGCTGGATTTTGTTCCTGTGGTGAGCAAATGCATCCCCGTAACCTCCAAAATTAAAAGTAAAATACAAAAAAGCATGTTTGATATCTTTCACAACTATAGAGAAAGTAAGGTTATTTAACTCAGAACTGACTTTAATTCAAGGTTGCAAAGTAGCAACCTGTGGAATTAAATTTTATCTGAAAAAGATATCTTTCGTTAGCATTTACAGGTGGGCATTTTTAAGAATGAACGCTCTGAGCAGCTCCAGTAGCAATCTGAAAGTGGAAGCAGAGGTGAGCAGCTGGAAGGTGGGACCAGAAGTCCTGTCTGAGTGACTGTGGAAGAACCAATCGGAAGCCCACAAATGTGTGGGAGGTGGAACCAGGAAGCCCCCTCCTCCGGCCAGGCGCTGCATGGTTACCATAGTTAAGCAAGCAATATGAAGTCTGCTGCTTATTGTCTGGGACAAAAGTTTCTGGAGAGTTTTCCTAGCCGATTGCATTTCATTTGATTTTGTCTGCATTTCCCCCGCCTGGCCAAGATCCTACTGTGGTAGCAGCTTGCTCTGTCTCTGCGACCTGCCATTGCAGCTTGTGTATCCTGAACCCTACTTCTTTCTGTGGTATGTGTGTGTTCCAAAAGTTTTTTAGCAGCAGACGCCAGCATTACCATCAGATATTAAGTTAGCCATTCAGGTCAAGTTCATTTAAGGGTTCAAAGCACTGCTGGCCACAGGGACTAGAACCCCATAGCGAGCAGCAAGCAGCAGCTAAAGTCTCTGGTCCCCAGCAGCTGAGTTATAGCCATTCTGATTCATAGGACAATCATGTAGCAAAGAGTCAGTACAAACTTTCTGAGTATTCACAAAAACAATAGAAAATTGAAACTTACTTCTCGCCAGGTAAAAATCACAACATTTTCTCTCCTTTTTGCTCACTCTCCTAGCACAGCACATACTTCTAGAACATAAAGCCCAACAAATCTTTTCCAAAGATTTACAAAAACAATTCAAAAAAATCCATAAAAGCGCTCTTTCCATGGAGAAGACTCAACTCAACAACACAGCCCATTAATAATCTTAATAACGCTTTACATTTATTTACAGTCTCTAGAATATATTAAACATATCTAAAAAATTATACCCCAATATTAAAAATTTTAACGTCACAGATTTTCCTTCTCTCTAATTTACTTACTTATTACAAGTCTGCCCAAAATACTCTGCAATCCTAAGCATGCTTAACTTCTGGAGAGAACTTTCAACTTCACTAAACTTCTAATATTTAAATTGGAGTCCCCTTAAGAGCCAGCATTTGTTGCTTTTGTCACAGCAGCTTAAAGACTCAGACCTTTGGCCCCACATTGGGCACCAATTGCTGGGTTTCTGTTCTCAGGACTAAAACGCTCACTCCAATTAAACTGGGCTGACTGGGCTGCCCGAAATAACCACACAGGAGACACAAGTACCTTTTTCTTTGGGGTTGCTGTGTGGGCTCCTCTGACCTCAAAGGTCCAAAGGAGAGAGAGAGAGAGAGAGAGAGAGAGAGAGAGAGAGAGAGAGAGAGAACACATGAGCTGACCCCTTTTATTGAGGAGAAGCTATTCAAATGAGGCAAGGGGCCAGATTTCAGGGGGCTGAGTCTATCTCATGATGTCCACTGTCAGCAGGTTGACTGACACCTGGGTAGGCCACACCCAAGGGCACAGTAAGAGCAGGGGGACACACACAAGGCACTTTCATGGAAGATTCTATCCTAAACAGGGCAAGGGGTTATATTACAAAGGAACAGGTGAGCATAGCTCCATCCATGGGGCTGTAGCAAGACACACCCAAGCACAAGGCACTGACCCTGGAACCCAAGAAGGGTGGGGAAAGCTCTGCCACATTTGTGTGACTGAGCACCTCAGCACCCAGCCAGGGAGTGTGACTCAGTCATGTGTGAGGTTGGTCTCCCACAATTTTGAAATCAATTAAATACAAATATTAAATCCTTCAAAGTCATTTAGTTAGAGAATTCCATATTCAATTTTCCTTTAAAGGCTTTTGTGAGCAACTATTTTATTTCATCTTGTATTAGTCAAATATCTAGCAGAGGGCTGGGGTTATAGCTCAGTTGATACAGTGCTTGCCTTGCATGCACAATGCCCTTGGTGTGATACTCAGAACCACACACACACGCACACACACACACACAAACAAACAAACAAACAAAAAACAACAACAACAACAACAAAAAAAACAATTAACAGAGACAGCATTCTTTGTAATTACTCAAATGGGAAAAAGCCTACTTAAAAAATGTATTTTTAGGGGCTGGGAGTATAGCTCAATTGGTAGAGTGCTTGTCTTCCTTGCACAAAGCCTTGGGTTCAATGCCCAGCATCACAAAAGAGAAAATATTCTTGTGAGGGTAGGGGGTGAGGAGCACACTTGTAAACCCAGCAGCTGGGGTGGCTGAGACAGGAGAATTGTGAGTTCAAAGCCAACCTCAGGAAGAGTGAGGCGCTAAGCAACTCATTGAGATCCTGTCTCTAAATAAAATACAAAACAGACCTGGGGATGTGGCTCAGTGGTCAAGTACCCCTAAGTTCAATCCCTGATACCCCCCCCAATAAAAAAGTACTGGGGATGTGGCTCAGGAGGTAAGTGCCCCTGAGTTTAGTCCCAGGTACTAAAACAAACAAACAAACAAACAAACAAAAAGTAATTTTGAGTTTTTCACCCACCTCAGGATAGTGATACCGCTAGTGATCAGTGACAAGTCCTGCTTCCCCACATGTCGAAGCTTGAACATTAGAGAGAAGCCCGCCAAGGCAAGCGTAGAAAGCAGGGTTTATTTAAAAAGGGGTTGTTATACCAGATCCGCGAACCCCAATAGACCTCCAGGAGCCAAGTCCAATGTAATCACAGAAGAGTCTTTATTGCAAGCCTGAGCCTGGACTCACACCATTTCCATCGCAGTGGTCCCAGGGAGTGACTCCAAGTCCTTTGTTTAGTGAGATTTTATAGGTTATGGGGAATACTCTATGCATCACAACATCACACAGCAAATCATTTCACACAGTGGGAAAATCAAACAACTCTTAACATTGATTAGCAATTCCTTGGCAGGAACAAGTAGGGTAAGGGTGATTGGTGAGTTCAAGTGGTGGATACATTTGAACTGATTGGTTTAGGCCAGCAGGGGTTGCAAGAGTGTATATGGTAAACTGCAGGGTCCTAATCACGTTATCAATCAGGGAAACTACTGGGAGGGCCGCCTGCATTCCAGATATCTTCCTTGTCTCATGCTGATTGGTTGTTGCTTTGGGTCTTTAAGGTCAAAACTTAGGCCTCAAGCATTCTCAGGTCTTTCCAGGAATGTGCATTGCTGAGTCAAGGACCTCTGGCCCTGCAATCAGGGATATCTGGCTCCCCAGGCCTTTCCTGTTATTCATGGACAAATGACTCAGCAGGGTGGCTATGTGCCCAGGAACACTCTGTGGGTCACCTCAGTTTCTCAGGGTAACATAGACTTCTCCCGAGAGGAGAAGGGGGCCATGGCTGGTGTCCTGGTATCCACAGAAGCGAGGTCTTCTGCCATTTTTATATGTCCTAGGCTTCCTTGGTTCTCCTGTCCTCTTCCCCTTATCTCTCTCTTTCCTGCTTATGTGACTAGGTCCAGGAATGCTTGGTGGGGTGGCCAAAAGGAGGGAAACAGTGGGCTAAAGGGGGAAGGGCAGGATGGAGCAGCCAAGGACATTCCCTGTAGGGAGGGGCAATTCTGGGACAGGTTACCTTGGCAACAGGTTGGAGCAGGAGCAGGTTTTGATAAGGGTGCTGGAAAGGCTAGAGGAAGGAATTAACATTTCAGTCCCTCAGGAGACAGTCTCCTACTTCCCAGGACTCAAAATTGGCCTCCTTGATCCCACCTGACTGGATTTACCCATCTATGCTGACTGCCTGTCTAATTCTGGCTTCAATAGGAAGGCACCCTGTATCAGAGATGTCATGGCTGCTGGATGAGCCAGTTCATGTGTCTGCCAATTGTTCTGAGAATTTGTTTAAAGTTGATCTGACCCCTTTCCAGGGTTTGGCACAATGAAGTCCCCCATGGCTTCCATAAGTCTCCAACTGTACTATCTCACAGTCCCCCCACCTCCTTTCCTAACCCGTTCAAACCTGTATCCATGCCTCCTGTCTTGGTTCTGTCCTACTGTGAGGATGGCCTTTGGCCTGAGCCTCAGCAACTCCATTTTAAAAACTCCAGTTTGAAACCTGCAGAGTCCCCAGGCACACCCTCAGAGCCCTCCAGTGTGGCTTCAGACAAGTCACTTCCCCCCACATGATAAATAGAGTGAAGCTTCTCACAGGCTGTCCTCCCCTGATAAGAGGGAAAGCCAGAAGATCAGGGTGGAGATCACCAGACCAGTTGCTTCTGACCCCAGGGTAAATGATGTCATGGAGCTGATAAGGATTGCATGGAGGGTCAAAAAGCCCCCAAAATTTAGTATAAATAATAAAGCTGATGAACAGGGATTCAGCCAGCTGAAACAAGGATGCATTTGAGCTGGAGAGCATGATGAGGACCTCTCCTGATCCTCTGCATGATCCTCACCTCTCTCAAACTCTACCACCTAGTCTGGACCTTGGTGCGAGCTGCAACTCCTCCCTACAACACCTTCCTCAATCAATGGTCCACTCCACACCAGGAAATGCCTGCCTTGGTTCCAGACCTGGTTACCATGGTCTGAGTTGAGTGTGCATCTGCTGGATTTAAAGCCTAAGGTTTAAGACTTCTGAACTGAGAATGCAGAGGGAATGTCTGTCATTAGCCTGTCATGATTAAGAGTATTTTGCAGTGCTTAGAATTAATCTAGAATTGTTTGCTGTGAATTTATTAATCTAGAATTTTTTGCTGTGAATGGATTATGTCTATTGCAGTGCCTAGCACTAAGGATCATCATTTTCTTGATTAAGAACCTATAGAGTGAGTTGTATTGAGTAATTTGAGTGAATAAAGCATAGAAAGATGCAGAAGCATGTGGACATTCTTTATTTCTCCCTTTGACTGCAATTTTGCCCCCTCGTGATACAAGTTCCTATGAAAAATCCCACTGATCTGAGAACATTCTGGGTTGTTGATACTGCTATACATCAGAGTCTGGCATTGGCCACCCAGGATTTCCCTCTGTGGAGTCACTTTCAGGCTCTGCCTTAGCCAACAGCCTGAGTTGAACACAACCACCATCCTGCCCTGTGCTGCCCTTTGATCCTGTGTCTCTTCCTCCAGTTATTTCTCTGCAAGAGAAGTTCCAGGCTCTCATTGCTCAGCTCCCTGCAGGGAAACTGGAGTTAGATTCTTACCTCATGACACCAGTGATCTCCAGGAGAACCTGGGGCCAAGATGAGAACCATAGAGTGGAATTTCAAAGTGTGCATTTCAATCATTTTAGACTCAGGTAAATTAGTTGAAACTATTGCAACCTTTTCCATGGGGGGAAAAAACACATTTATTTCCAGATAACACACCTAATAATTGCTTCTGCTTTCATTTCCCATTGGAGAAGGAAAATGCATCCTCTCTATCTTGCCAAATTCCACATTATACAAAAAAGGAATTGATACCAACACCCCAGCAGCAAAGATTCCTGCTTGGAGGTGTGAACGTGCTGGGAAACTTCAAAAGCCTAAAAATAATCAATAAGGAACAAAAGATAAGAGGTAGGAAATAGTTTTAAAAGCTGGGGCTTGGTGGTTTTTACAGTCCTGGCAGAAAATGGAAATGCACAATGAAAAAGGCCCAAATTCTTTATTTAAGAGGAAATACAGCAAGAGATTTCAGTGTGGCAGGCTTCTAGAAGAAAACCAGATAAAGACAGGGCTAGGAAGGTCATGCCCACTTCCAGTGGTGCAATGTATAAGCATATGTTTTCCCCCATATCCTCACTAACATTTATTGTAACTTGTATTCTTGATAATTATCATTCTGATTGGAGTGAGATGGAATCTCAGTGTACTTTAATTTGCATTTTATTGATTGGGTTATTTCTGGTTTAGGTGTTAAGTTTTTTGAGTTCTTTATATATGATGGGAGTGGCAAAGACTTTTTCCCCATTCTGTAGGCTCTCCCTTCATGTTATTGATTGCTTCTTTTGCTGGGAAGAAGCTTTGTAGTTTGATACCATCCATTTATTGTTTCTTGATTTTACTTCTTGCACTTTCATAGTCTTGTTGAGGAAGCTGACATGATAGAGAGTTGGGCCTACATTTTCTTCTGTTAGGCACAGGATCTCAGGTTACATTTTTCTAGGAAATTATCTAATTAAATGTTTGAATGCATTAGCCCAAAAAAGAACCAGCCAGGAGCTGTGGTGCATACCTGTAACTCCAGCATCTCAGGAGGCTGAGGCAGGAGGATTGCAAGTTCAAAGCAGGCCTCAGCAACTGCAAGGCACTGAGAAGCTCAGTGAGACCCTGTCTCAAAATAAAATACAAAATAGGGCTGAGATGTGGCTCAGTAGTGGAGTGCCCCTGAGTTCAATTCCTGGTACAAAAAAAAAAAAAAAAGGACAAAACCCAAGTAGAGTCTGATGGCTTTAGAGTGAATTGATTCAGTTGCTTCAAATGATACTAATCAGCCAGGAATGGTGACACACATCTGTAATGCCTGTAACTCAGAAGGCTAAAACAGGAGGATCACAGGTTCAAGGCCAGCCTCAGCAACTAAGTGAGACCCAAAGAAACTTGTGAGACCCTCTCAAAATAAAAATAAATAGGACTGGAGATATGGCTCAGTGGTAAATTGCCCCTGGGGACTTAACCCAATGCCCCTCCCCCTGCAAAAAAAAGGGAGAGAGACATTAATGGTGCATCAACAAGCCTACATTATTTATCGTATAATCACTTTTTATCTGTACTGCCTTTGTCTTCTCTATTATAAAAATATGAACTTATTCAATTATCTTTTATTAATTTCTATACAACTTGCATAATAGTTGGAAAAGAAAGTTAGTGACTCTTTAGTATTCATTGAAATTCACTTCATGGACTCCTAGTAGTAGTGCTAGTTAACTTTTCTAAATGTTCCAGGTACATTTGAAAATAAAATGCAGTGTTAAGTGTTTGGTGTTTTATCTATTAAATCAATTTACTCCGTTGTGTTGTTTTAACACACTTTAAGAATATTGTTCTGATATTTGTTATATTTTATGATTACTGAGATTCAGACTAAAATCTTTTACTGTGTGAAACTGGATCTATTTTTTTCTCCTTGAAATTCTGTCAATTTTGTGTTCTATCAGGCTGTGTTATTTAAGGTATTTTTATAATTTACCAGTATATTAGAATCACTATATGATCCCTGCTATGATCTCACTATTCACAACAAAATTCATATGTTGAAACTTAACTCCTGAGGTGATGGTATTAGGAGCTGGAGCCAGAGGGAGATGATTAGTCCCAAGGGCAGAACCTTCATAAATGGAATTAGTAAGCTTAGAAAAGCCACACTCCCAGCCCTAGGTTGCATTTTTCTTAGAGACAGGGTCTCCCTGAGTTGCTAAGTGCCTGGCTTTCCATGAGGCTGGCTTTGAACCCAGGCTTCTCATGTCTCAGCACCCCAAGCCTCTGGGATGACAGGTGGGCAGCACTGCACTTGGCCAAACTGATAGTTTTGAATATTATTTTTAATATTATGCTGGACCTCTTGAAAATAAACCTGTTTGACTCTCAAAGACAAAAAGGAGGCTGACCTTATTTCGGGGCCAGCAGGGCTGCAGCAGGCTGAGGGTCCCTAGCAGAGGCTGGAGAGGGCTGTCCTCCTGATACTTTTTATATCTTGTATCAGATCTTCCCACAGCTTCACCCAGCTATCCCCAAAGGGAGGGAGGGAACATGACACACCCTGTTAACTAAGAGCAGAGCTGAAATATTTCCTTAAGAAGGCAACTCCATTGGGGCTGTGGCTCAGTGGGAGAGCGGTCATCTAGCAAGTGCAAGGGTCTGGGTTCAATTCTCAGCCCTACAAAAAATAAAGAAATAAAATAAAGTATTGCAATAATTTACTACTAAAAAATAAATATTAAAAAATGCAACCCCATTGGGACTGAGGGAATGGGGAGGACAGTAGGGCGAGACAGACAGTATGACCCTAGAGATACATGTATGATGATGTGACTCTATGCCATGTAGAGCCAGAGGAATGAGAAGTTGTGCTCCATTTGTGTGCAGTGTGTCCACATGCATTCCACTGCCATCTATAACTAATTAGAACAAATTTTAAAAAATAGAAAGGAGACCTGAAGAATAGAAGGGGGTCAGGGGGAGTGGGGAGGGAAGGGGGAATGAAATTGATTCAATTATGCTGTTTTATTGTTGCCCATATGAGTGTATCATAGCAAGTCTCACTGTCATATAAAATTATAATATGCCATTTAAAAAGGAAAAAAGAAATGCAACCTCAATCTGGGGAGTCCAGGGTCATCCTCAGGAAAAGAGAAAGTTGAGAAGGACCTGAAATAATATGGATTCCTCTTCCCAGTCCACGGGATGATGGGTCTGCAGGAGTTTGAGGCGTAAGTCCAGGTTAGCACAGGAATCCGGGAAGGTCACTCTAGCTCTGGTGTGTAATGTGCACTAGAAATTCCCCCAACACACACACACACACACACACACACACACACACACACACACTTAGCTCCAGAGAAACCCTGCACAAGGAAAGGAAGGAAAACCTAGAAAGGAAGTTGGGCTCCCACTCGCCACGCTGCCTCCATCAACCCCAATTCAGCGGCAGGACCCATCTTCACCCCCTCCACTGGGGCAAGTCAGCACCTGTTCATGGTGTCCACACCAAGACCTGGGGTCTCAGAATGGCAAGAGTGATGCAGCAGAGGTGGCGAGGCTCTGCCAGCTGCAGAGTCGGGCAAGGTTCTCTTTGGGAAGGCTTCTGAAAGGGAGGGGTCAGAAGCCACAGCAGTGACAGAGGAGGAACCCTGGATGGATGGCACGAGAGCTCTGAGCGTCAGGGCAGTTGGGAAGGTGGCAGGAGAAGTGACAGGGCCACATGTGCCCACAGAGGTAGAGATGGCCACCAGGTCAGGCTCATGCAGACCAGCGGCATCTCGAGATGGACTGAAGTCAGAGGAAGCAGGTATCCGCAGGTGTCAGGTGCAGAGTGCAGGTGTCTCCCTAGTACTGGGTTCTCCTCCCTCCTCCAAATAAGTCATCTTCATGGCCTGGCCTGCCTGGTCTCTGGACCACGCTGTAAACCCTAGTGCAGGGCCCCTTTCCTTCCAGATGTTTGTCATCAATATCCTAAGAATACAAGAAAGAGATTTCTCAGAACAGCTTGAGGACAGAGTGGCCCCAGAGAGACCAGAAGACAATCGACGCCCATTAACATGAATAGCTTCAGCCAGGGATGGTGGAACACATGTGTGGTCCCAAGACTTGGGAAGCTGAGGCAGAGGATTGAAGGTTCTAGGCCAGCCTCAGCAAATTAGTGAGACTATGTCCCGAAATTAAAAAAAAAAAAAAAAAAAAAAAAAAACATTAAACCCCTGGGGGATGGGAGGTACTAGGGGTAAGCGCAGAAGTGCTCTACTGCTGAGCCACATCCCCAGTTTTTTATTTATTTTTTTGAGACAGGATCTCACTACTTTGTTTAGGGCCTCACTAAATTGCTAAGCCTAGCCTCCAACTTGTGATCATCCTGCCTCAGCCTCCCAAGTCACTGGGATTACAGGCTTGTGCCACCAACAAAGAAAATACAAACTATTTTATTTTATTTCATTTTTTTTTTTTGCAGTACTGAGTATTGAACCCAGGGCTTTGTGCATACTAGGAAAAACTCAACCACTGAGTTACACCCCAACTGATTAGTCAGGGTTCTCTAGAGGAACAGAATCAGCAGGAAGTATAATTATAAAAAGGGGCCTATTAAGTTGTCTATTATGACCAGGAGCTGGATAGTTCACAATGGCCGACTCAGGCTGGAGAGCTGGGAGAACCAGTAGCTGCAGTCCAAGAGGCTGAAGCCCCAGAACCAGAGGGATCAATGGTTCTACCCTGGTCTGAGACCTAAGCCTTCTGGAGAACCTCTGTCAGAGTCCACTTGGGAAGAATGAAGAAGCAAGAATCAATATCCTATCACAGTAGCAATCCAGAACCCATTCAAGAAGGAGTGAGCTTCATCTGCTGCTGCTTCTTTGTTCTTCCAACTTTTATTCCATCCAAGCCATCTTCCTATTGGTCACTGCTGCCCATACTTAGGAAGGGTCTTCATTTCAGTTAGCTATCCCACATGCCAATCACTCCTAGATACACCCTCATTGACACACTCATAATCCTCTTATTCCTTGGCATCTCTCTCTATTATTCTCCTAAATATATATCTTTTAGTCATAGTTGGACATAATACCTTTATTTATTTATTTATTTATTTATTTATTTATTTATTTATGTGGTACTGAGGATGGAACCCAGTGCCTTGCACTTGCTAAGTGAGCGCTCTACTGCTGAGCCACAATGCCAGCCCCTCCTTAGCATCTCTTAATCCAATCAAGTAAACAATTCAAATTGATCATGACACCAACCCATAAATTTTCTTAATACTCTCATCACAAAAAGAGGTAAAAGGAAAGAAAAAATACAGTGGAGATAGCACAGCAGATACCTGGCTTTGGGCAGGCAGCCCAGGCCTGGGTGCCATAAGACCTGGCTGGTCACCACTCTCAGCTGTCACCTTCTGCTTGCCCTTCCGAGAATCCCGTTTTATCACCTGTGCATAGACTGCAGCGTCCTTGGCCCTGGGGTCCTCTGGCAATTCCACACCTGAGTCATGACAGACTGGAGCTTGATTCTGTGCCAGGGAAACCTCCAACCCTACACACACACACACACACATACACACACACACACACTTCCACTCACACTCAAACACTCCAACACACTCTCACACTCACACTTACACTCTCACACACAGTCTAACACATACATTCACTCACACTCACACACGCACTCTTACACTAACACACTCACATCCACACATACACTTATACTCATACACACTCTTACACACTCACACACTCTCATACATGCACTTACACTCACACAACTTTTACACACACACTCACACACACTCATATTCTCACAACATTCTCAGACACTCACATATACTCTCACACTCACACACTACAATCAAACACAAACTCTGACACTCTTACACACACACTCACACACACACTTATTCTCACACTCACACGTGCATTAACACTCATAAACACACACACTCTCACACATGCACTTACATTCACACACTCTTACACACACTCTCACTAACACACTAAAACACACTCACACACTTATACTTGCACTCTCACACTCACACACACTCACACACAAACTCACAATCACACATTCACTCTCACACACACACTGTAATACACACTCACACACATTCACTGTAACACACACTCACACTCACAGACACTCATTCTAAAACATGCACTCACACTCACACATAGTCACACACATGCACTTACACTCATACCACACACTCTCACATGCACTTACACTCACACACTCACACACACACTAACACACACTCATACTTACACTCTCACACTCACACACACTCAGTCACACACACTCACAACCACACACTCACAACTGCAGACTCACACACACTTCCACTTTACACACACACACTCACACATGCACTTAAACTCACACATGCACTTATACTGATACACACCCTCACAAACACACACTCACTCTCTCACACACTCTAATATACTCACACACACTCAGAGTTACACTCTCACACACACTAACTCTCACACACACTCACTCTCACACACTTACATTCAGCAGACATGCACTTACACTCACACACATGAACTTACACTCATACACACTCTCACACACTAACACACACACACACACACTCTCTCTCACACACACACACACTCACACACTCACACACACAGCCAGGAACCCAAGGCCATCGTGGCTACACTCATCATCCCCTCTACAAGGCCACTTCCTGCCATTAAAATGCAGGAGGAAGGAAGCCCAGGATCCAAGGGGAGAGGGAGACATCTGGACCCAGAAAGGTCAGTGCAACCTGCCTCTCTCCATCTCCATCTTCTTCTTCTTCTTCTTCTTCTTCTCTCGTAAGTGCCAAAGGAACAGGAACCCTCCGACTCCCAGGATGAAAAACCCAGCCAGGAAGGCCCCTATGGCGCCTCTCCAGTGGCCAGCTGTGGGCGTTCATTTCCAGAGTTAAGAAAACAAGAGAGTTAAGAGAGGATACTGCAGAAGAGCAGCTGACACACCCATTGCCAGGGGAGGTAGGGAAGGCGCAAGTGTCAGGGGGACCTGGGGCAGAAGCCGCAGAGGGAGGACGTGGCAGGTCCACTCATTCAAGCAGTGACCCAGGTCCTTCGTGGAGCAGGGGAGACGGGGATGAGCAAGGTGGGGTCTGTGCACAAGTCATCACCAGGAAGAGACAGAAGCTCTCAATCACCAGGTGAAGGATCTCACTGTAGTAGAGGTTGACCCATGTCCAAGGTCTCCAGTGAGACCCCCAGGGACATGCACAGTCACCTGTGTGTGGGGAGTGGCAGGAGTTTCACAGATACTCAGTGTGGCGGGAGCGTCCCCCAGGGGAGGGACAGCACAGGAGGCAGGGCTAGGTGGGGAGGCCCAGGAGGCAGCCGTGAGTCCAGGAGGTTTGGTGGGCCATGTTGAACTTCCTCTGAGACTCCAGGGTGGAGGGGGCACATGACCAGGGGTGGGGACTGCACTGACCAGTCAGGCTCCTCCAGCAGCCCCTGGAGGAAGACTGAGAGAGGACGGGTGCACAAGGGTCCCAGGCATTTGGGGTGAATAAAACACCTACTGGGCGCAAACTGCCCAGAGCTGAGCCTGACACCTGGGCTAAGAGGAGAGAAGGATGTGTCCCCTGCCCTCATGGTGTCCCACTCAGGGAGGACTCAGAACCAGAAAGGGATCTTTCCCCTCAGGGGGGATGGCCACGGGCAGCTCCTTAAAGAGGCTGCGCCTTCAGAGCCGGCAGTGGCTTCACACGTTAGGGAAGGTCAGCAAGCAGCTGTGTCCCTGTGTGGATGAGGCCACCATCAGGGACACAGGACCTTCTAAGCCCTACATCCTATGGGGACTAGGTGGAGGTTGACCCCAGAGATGACACAGACAAAGGCCACAATCAGATCAGTTTTCCAAAGATGACCCTGGACACAGGGCATGGGGATGGGGTGGGACAGGTCCTGGAAGGCTGCCACTGTTCATAAACACAGCAGCAAAAAAGCCAGGGACCCTCGGGCTCCAGAGCCACCTGACCACTCCCTGTGCCCCTCCCTCCTGCAGCTGCACTCACCTGGGCTACAGAGGTCAACGAGTTGTAAGGTGGCATTTTTCTGGTCCACTGGGTTGCTGAGGACGCAGGTGAGGCTGACATTGGGCTGCCTCAGAGGCAGGCTCAGAGCCAGGGTCCAGGGGTTGGGGGGTCCTGGGGCCCCTCTCTGCTCCAGCTCACTGGGGGGGCCCTGGACCTCCCAGGTTACACTCAGGCCCTCTACAGCCTCTCGGGCCCCACAATCCAGAGTGACATTGCACCAGCTGGGCGTGATGGACGCTGACGTGGTCCGGATCTGGGCAAGGGGCACAGGATCTGAGGAAGGAGGGGACAAAGGAGAGAGCCTCACACATGCCACACATTGTCCTCCAGTGTCTCACTGACCAGAGGCAGGAGCCCTAGGAGGAAGCTGGGAGAACGTTACAATTTCCCCAGAGCTACATGTTGACAAGTGACAGCAGCCATTTTATTAAGCTCATGTGATCTCACTAGATGAAGCAAGTCTAAACTTTTTTTCACATGAGTACATGATGGCTGAACCCCAGTTTTTAGGGACAATTATTTCTAGAAGATAGGGGTCTTCTGGAAGGGGAGGAAGCATGGGACAGAAGAGCTTGTCTGGGGCCAGGGTCCTGTGTCCTGGGTCTTCAGCTGAGACAGTGCCTGGGACTGCACAGCCCGACTGGGGCAGGACACCAGGCCAGCTCTGGGAGGACCAGAAAGCTCAGGTGAAAACAGGAGACACTGTGGGAGAGGCCGTGGCTGAAACAGAGAGCACAGCTCTGCAGGCAGTTAGAACATGACCCTGAATGTGTGCTCCCGACTGGGGCAGAAGGGGCAGATCCACAGGCCAGTCTGGAAATCACACAGGACCTGCACCTGCAGTCCACTCTCTGCAGAGGGACTGCCCTAGGCAGAGATGGACTGTGGGGACCCTAGAGTTGGCAAAATGGATCTTCTGGAACATGGAGTAGCATCACTTCTTCTACCCTATCAAGGCTTGCAGAGCAGGATTTGTGGGGTCTGTGGAAGTGAGGCTGGCTTCTCACTGGCCATACCCTGCAAGGATTGGAGACAGTGAACTACATACATGTGGATTCCAAACGTGGTAGAACATTGTGTCCCCACTGATGTCCACATCTTTATCCTTGGATTCTGTGAATCTGCTAAGTTATGAAAAAAAAAAAGCTGAGCTTTAAATAGGATTATCTGCATAATCCCAGAGTCGTCACAAAGACCCTTAAATGTGGAAGCAAGTGTCAGGCATGGTGGTGCACTCCCCCAATCCCAGCAGCAGCTCAGGAGGCTGAGACAGGAGGATCCAAAAATCAAAGCCAGCCTTAGCAACCAGGCATGGTGCTAAGCAACTTAGCAGGACACTGTCGCAGAAATGTAGGAAATTTTTTAAAGGCTGGGAGTATGAGTCAGTGGTTAAGCACCCCAGGGTTCAATTATTGATACCAAAAAATAAAAAGTAAGGGTGGAGAAGAAAGGAAAGGAGCAGGTATGAGGGATGCAAGAGAGATCCCCCCTCCCTTTCTAGTTTAGGCAGAGGAGGGGAACACAAGTCCAGGGAGGCTGGCAGCTCTGGAGAGTAGGAAAGGCAGGAAAGGATCCCCTCTAGATCCTGCAGAACAAAATGCAGCCTGCCCACATTTGGATTTTAGCCCAGTGACAACCATGTCTGACCTCAACCTGCAGCATGTTGTGGATACACATTTGTGTTGTTTTAAACCATGATTATGCATTGTTAAAAGAGCAAAGGAAAACTAATGTACAAAATTAGTAAGTTTAGTCTTTCAAAGAGGAGGAAATGTTACTGCAAAAATGGCCAAATTCCCATTTTGTCTCCCAAAACACAGATGTGATTTTCCTCCCTGGTATAAAACCTCAGCTCTACTGTTTGTGATGAATATCTGACATTTAGGTGCCTGAGGAGAATCCTGCAGCATGTGGTCTCAGAGCCTCCTAGTCTCAAGGAAGGAGGCTGGTCCTGGGACTAGGTGAGGGTGTCACTTACCATAAACAGTGAGGTGGAAAACTGCTTTAATTTCTCTCCCCGTCTGAAATATGATCTGGACCCAGTACTGCCCACTGTCCTGTGAGGTCAAATTGTTAATCCTCAGGGATGACATACTGGGCACCTGGACCCTCTGCTTGTACTTGTCCTGGAGACTGAACCACAGTGGATCTTCCTTCCCATTCTGGAGTCTCAGCATGATTGTGGAGTCTGGATCAGAGCCAATGCCCCAGGAGATCTCCTTTATCTTGGGATCCTCTTGCTCCTGGGTCACTTGCAACAAGACGGAACCTCCCCGGATCGCCTTCAGATAAGTGCGGGTTCTGAAACTTTTAATCCCAGAACCATGAGCTCCAGAACTCTTGGCTAAAGTGCTGCAGGCACCTAGGGCATTAGGAAAGAGAACATGGATATTTCCTCAAGGAGAACAAGTGAAACAGAAATTGTCTTCTTAACCAGTTCACCCAGAACCTTCCTTGACCCAGGGAGGCAGCCTTGTATAGTGAATTGGAAGCAATTCTAGGATCAAGTCCTGGTTCTGCTGAAGTTATTTCTGGGTGGGTTACTTCCCTGGACTAACCTTCATTTCCTTATCTGTCTTGACATGGTGACATGAACTAAATGAGACTGTGAATTGAAAGCACCTAGCTCACTGTCTGGTACATGCTACATGCATAAGTGTAGGAGGTGGCTCCTAAAATGTCACCCAAGGATCCCTCTCTGGTGTTCACACCTATGTGTAACCCTCTCCCGCAAAGAGTGTGCACCTAGAAAAAATGATGGGATGTCACTTAATTCAACCATTTTCAACCAGAGCACAGGTTCCTCCTGGCTCACTCCTGCTCCCTGTCCTCGGCCTCTCTCCTGCTCACTCTGGTGAGGCCAGCGGCCATACTGACAGCTGCCCCATGGAGACACCCACGTGGCAAGGTCCTGAGGGCAGCCCCTGGCCAATAGCTAGTGAGGAACTGAGCTTCCAGGCAGCCGCCACAGGGAACTGCGTCCTGTCCACAGTCCCACTGTGATGAGCTCCAAGCAGAAGCTTCCCAGTGGAACCTCGAGATGGTGTCACCCCAGAAAACACCTTGATCTGTTTCTGCAAGACCCTGGGCCAGACGACCCCGCTGTCGAGCAGTGCTGACCCCAGACCCATGAGGGAGAACTCCTGATGTCGCTTTTGGGCAACCAGTCATGGGGCAGCAGGTTGCCCCACAGATTAGAACATTCCTGAAGGTGCGTCCCCTTCCCCTTCTTCTAGAAGGTGAGTCACTCAACATAGTGTTGGTCGTGCTGTGGAATCGGTTATAAATCTCTGGGACGTGGGACAGGGAAATTCACGTCTCATTCGTAGGACATTGAGAGACAGTGAGGGCGGGGTTCCGCATGAGTGTGGCTCCGCCACCTTAAAGCTGAGCTGAGTCCACCGCATCCTCTCAGCCTCCTAAGGTCCCACACAGGGAAGGGGGACAGAGTCACACCTGGTTTTTCCCTGCAGCAGCTCAAGGATGACCAATGTATTTCACGTTTTGAGACCAGATGATGATGGAAATGTGGAGGAGCAAGTGGAGCAGTTGGTGAACACACGTTCGAGCCACCAAGAGAGAACTTTCTTGGCAGCCCCTGGAGTCCCCGTCAGTGTTCCTTAGTGGCTGTCCCCTGCACGGCCCTGGACAGCGGCCTCCATGAGCCCTTCCTCTGCCATCAGGCACAGCCCCAGGGAACCTGGGGACCCTCTCTTCTTCCTGGAGACCAGGTAGGTTTAACCTCCAGGGGAAAGCGCAGCCCAACCATCTTGTCCTGGAGGACGGACAGTTCCTCCTTTCAGAAGCCCAGGCTCCACGGGGTGTGCCACACCCAGGACACACCCCAAATTTGCAGATTTCTCCTTGTGTCACGGCTCTCACTTGTGAGTATCTGTAACATGCCCCAGTGTACAAACGCCACATTTCCTTTTCCCAAGGAACCATCCATTCGCGGGCACTTGGGCTGCTCCCACATCTTAGCTGTTGGGAACAGCGTCTCAGTGAACACGCCAGCTTCAATGTTTGGCCCAGAAGTGGGGAGCTGGATGATATAGGAGTTTGGGGTTTAGTTTTGGAGGACCTTCCATTTCTTCAAAATAGCGACATTAATTTACTTTCCCACCAACAGAATCTGAGGGTTCACTTTCTGCCTATCTTTGCCAGTGCTTATTAACATCCATCATCAGAATAACAGCCATGGGAACAATGTGACTGATCTCTCCCTGTTTAAAATTCTCATTTCCCTGATGATCAGAGATGTTGGCTATTCATTTTTATAGGTCCATTGGCTATTCATTTCTCTTCTTTGAGAAGGATCTGTTCAAAACTTTAAATCAAGTCACCTGTTTCCTTCTATCAAGTTACTTAGTTCTTTAAACATTAGGGCTATTGGCCCCATATCGGACGTGTGTTCTGCAGATATTCTCTCCAAGACATGGGCTGTCTCTTCACTCTGTGGTTTCCCTTGCTGTGCAGAAGGTTTTTAATTTGATGCAATATGGTCAATTTTTGCTTTTGGTGTCTGTGCTTGGGAGTCCTCGTCAAGATATTACCACCCAAGCTCATGAAAATTTTCCTTTATGCTTTCTTCTAGAGGTGTTAGAGCTGCAAAACCTTATGATTAAGGCTTTTATCCATTTTGAGTTGTTTTTTTCTCTTTTTTAAAATTTTTTATTCTAATATTTTATATATATGGCAGCAGAATGCAATTCAATTCATATGACACATATAGAGCACAATTTTTCATGGCTCTGGTTGTACACAAAGTAGAGTCACACCATTCGCGTCTTCATCCATATTCTTAGGGTATTGATGTCCATCTCATTCCACCATCTTTCCTACCCCATGTCCCCTCCCTCCCCTGTGCCCTGTCTAAAGTTCCTCTATTTCTCCCATCTTCCCATATGCATTTACTGAAGACACTGTCCTTTCCCCATTGTGTATTCTTAGCACATTTGTCAAACATCACATCAACTTACTATAAACACTGGGTTTATTTATGGAATTTCTTCTTTTTTCCATTGGTCAAGGTGTCTGTTTTTGTGCCAGAACCCTGCTGTTTTGATTACAATAACATGGTATTTTCAAATCAGGGAGTGAGATTCAGTTTTATTCTTTTTGCTTTTGCTATTTGGGGTCTTTTCTGATTCCATACAAATTTTTTGGAGAATTTTTTTTCTGTGAAAAATCTCACTGGAATTTTGTAAGAATTCCATTAAATCTATTACAGTTTAATTTTACCCATGGGCCAAAATGTTATTTCATGAAGTCAAAGGTGTCAGAAGTTTTTTTTAGTATTTATTGGTTTCATATCTTGCTTAAAAGGATAGCCCTCCCTTCAAAAGTATGTTTCTCATTTTTTTCTAGTTTTTTTTCAAGTTCTTATTGTGGTTTCAACATTTATGGTTGGGTTTCAATCAACCAAAGTTAAGTTGGTTTCAGCCTGGTCCCAGAGCTGGGTGGTACAAAAGAGTGGTTACAAGGTTGGACTTCACCTCAGTGAAGTCAGAGTTAATCTAGGTCCCCCATCTTCTGGCTGTGTGAACTTGAACAGTTACTGAACCTCTCTGGCTTCAGTTTTCTCATCTGTGAAATGGGAGTGATGGTGCTTACTTCATTGAATTCTTTGGATTTAAGCAGAAAGAGCTTTGGGCACAGTATTCAATAACTGTGGTGTTCCCATTCGCTGCTGTTGTTACCATGATGGGCATTACTGGACCAGCACCCCCGGGTCAGAACCACACATTCCCAGTTCCAGGTTGGTGTCCCTTCCTCCTGTCTAGCTACCCCTCTTGGGGGTCTCCTTCTGAGTACAGGGATGGGGTGCAGGAGTCACACATCCAGTGGCTTCAATCTCCTTGGTGCCTATAGGTGTAAATGTCCAGCCAGGACTTTCCTATTTATAAAAGTCGAGTATAAAAGGAAATTCACTGTGACGCAGGCACCATTACCAAGCCCCACAGGACCCCTGTGCATCCAGGAGTCAGGTGGGAAGGTGGAGGGAAGGACTTGTTGTCCCAGGCTTGAATGAAGATTTTAAATTTCATATTATAAACGCTGGTTGCCCGTCTTCCCCTTCTTGAGTTGCTCTATAATACAAAAGTATCATATGTTACATTGAAAACAAGTATCCAAGTTGTGAAGTTTTCAAATGAAAGCAAATTGTGCCCCATCCCAAGGTAAGCACTGGAAATGACGTGTGCCAGAGACACTCCAGCCCTGTGAGCCAGGACATCTATTCATAAATGCTTCTCAACCTTCCCACTGGCCTGAGGTGCCCTTCATTCTTCTTTGGAAGGGGTTGTGACATCCTATGGTCCCCTCTTTAATTAATGAGTAAAATAGAAATATCCTTTAGCACTGTGGTCCAGCCTAATCAGAGTTTAACACATTTAAATATGTAATTCTGGGTGTGAAAATGGGCCATACACCACAACTTCCTTGTTTCTAAAAACTGTTTGCAAGTTGCTTTTTCAGGACGCAGCTTCAGACCTAGAGAGCCAAGAAGAAACAAAAGTCTCCAAGACAAGAAGCTGAGGAACCAAAAGTGGGTCTTGTGGACCTGGGTTAGAAGCCAGGGTACAGCCACAGCTGCAGGAGGGAGCATGGGATCAGAGAGACCAGGGCACTTACATAGAACCCAGAGGTTCCACCAGGCCCAAGATACCTGGTGTGGACCATGCCACCAAGATTCTAGATTCTAGCCAGCTGGCCTTCTGTTTCTCATCCCTGCCTTAAGTCCCTTCCTGCTCCCTGGGGAGACAGAAGTGAGTGTGCCTCCTCTCTCCTTGTCAGGGGAATGACTGTGAAGTTCTTTCTTCTTGCAAAACCTGGTGCCGTGTTGGTTTCTCTGGGCATGGACAGCAGGCACTTGCTGGGTGTCAGTACAGTGGTGCTCAGTACATTTAAGTGCCCTATTTAATGCAGTACCCAGAGAAACAGCCTGCTATCCCATGGGGAAACAGTGCAATGGGGTGCTCTGACAGCCTGTATTTCAGACCATCCTCAGGGATTTGATGAGGTCATTGTGGTCACCACAGTGTCTGTGTCCCCCTGCCAGCATTGTAAGAGGGTCCCTCAGGGAAGCTAGTGTTTTGTGCTGAACAGGAACCTCAAGGTCTGGCAGAGGCTTTGATCAGCTGGTCTAAAGGGTACAGCTGCAACATGGCCACCTGGGCAAGGTTTGCTGACCACATCTGTAATTACCAAAAAATCCTTATTGTTTTCAATTCTAACTATGTAATTTTTAAAGAATGAATACAATATATACAAGGATCTTATTTTAGCTGCATCACGTGACATCAAATAAGGGTGCACTCCTAGTTAAGAATAAATCAAAATGGATCCAAAATTAGGAACCACATGGTTATATAAAGTTGATGCAATTGTATGTTATGCTCTTATTCTTATTATATATTTTTCTAGATATTTGAGTAACCTATAGTTAATCCATAAAATAATTAACATATGTCTAATTGTTTAATTAATATATTTATCTAGTTGTTTTTCTTCAATAGAAAACACATAATTTATATATTTATTTTACATGCATTTATCTGATACTCTGCCTTTTAGTTACAGATATTTGAAATGAATGTATTTTTCGATAAATTTGCTTTCAAGAGATAAAACAACCATCAAGTAATCTATAACTTTCAAATTATTGTACAAATTTTATAATATAACAAGCGAATATAATTCTGTCTACAGAATTATACGTGGACTTTAAATATAGTTTCATTGAGATATTTCATATCAAGGTACAATAATTTGTTCAGATTCTAAAGTTTTCAAAAATTATTCCAAAGTATAACCAGAAATAATTCTAAAGGGAAAAGAAGATGCTTCAACAGAGAGGAAACACATATTGGAGGTCCTCAGAAGAAAAAAGAAATCATCTTTTGGTAAAACAAGGTCTTTATATTCTAGATTTCCATGATAAAAGAATTTTCCTAAATAGGAAAATCTTCATATTAGTATCTAGACAGGTGATATAGATACGGTACTGACTATAAAAAAAATTAGCTGATTAATTCAAGGCTAATTCAGGCTATTTCCCTGATTTTACTGTAGTGATGTGAGCTGAAATTTTGTCCATATTTTGACATGATAAAGACCTATTAAAATATCAAGTTTATTTCCTTAAAGGAAGGTCTTTATTTCCCAATGATTCTTACTGTTTAAGGCAAAGATTAATTTTAGTGAATAAATTCACATCCTTAATTAAACACTAAATATATTAAACTGCTGACTTAGATCTCAATTTTGACAATTCTGTCTGGAGACCAAATTTGATGATTAAAGACACTGCTGATTCTTGCATATAACTTTTGTTTGTTGGATTGTTCTGAGATTTGACAGAATATTTTGTTAGGACTGATGTTCTCCAAATTAAGGTTGTACATGGGTTTTAAACAATGGAAGTTGCAAAA
This sequence comes from Ictidomys tridecemlineatus, assembly GCF_052094955.1. Lineage (NCBI taxonomy): Eukaryota > Metazoa > Chordata > Mammalia > Rodentia > Sciuridae > Ictidomys > Ictidomys tridecemlineatus. Next base: position 123,799,110 of record NC_135487.1, on the reverse strand, counting down.
CTTGTTGGAAATTCATTGGTAGTATATAAATTATCTGACTGGACTTATTATCCATTAAAAATATGGTGAGATTTATATACTACACCCCACAGAGGGAAGTAACCTTAATCATATTTTCTAAAAGGACAATTGGGACAGCTATTTAAAGGATAATATTCTGAGATATTATGAAACCTTCTCTCAAGAAGAGATTGAGGGCTCCTTATAATTTCCACTAATTAAATTATGATTTATACCAATCTTTTAAATAAAGAAAAGGGGAAAAACAGGACCCTACAGACACATATTAGATCTTACCAAATATTTTTAAATGTTTTCTTAATTGTAATATTGAGAGCTTTACTGTTACTGCACATGATTCAGTACATTAAATCAGATTTTCAAAGACAGAGTTGAAACTTGTCATCATGAAAATGACTGAAAAACCTGACACAGGAAGTAAATCTCCCATCTGCAGAGTTTACAACCATGCAGCTCCACCAGCGTGTCAGGTAAGTAAAATCCATGAACAAACTTCTATGGACCCATTTCTCAGGTCCAATTTTAATGTGCATTGCAGGGGACTGGAAAGTCCATAAATGAACCTTGATTAACTGTACTGACTATAATGGTCAGTTAGACCTACATGTTGATCCTATGGTAAACAGGCTGTCTGGGAGTATCTTTTGAGAAAAAGACCACATATAAGAAACTTAATCCAGCCAATCATGCTGGTCCTTAGAGATGAAGACTATATTGACCTATCTGGACAATTGTAAGAAAGATTATTAAAATAGATTTTTTCCTATACAGGCCAGTTATTTATTAAAATATCCACCAATATATTGTTTCCCTAATCATTCTACAGTAGAAATTGACACCTTTGCTAAGAGGATAGATTATGCAAATGTCTTGGCAGTGCAACATAAGGTGTCTAGAGATATTGGGTATATTTTAGACTGGCTCCCAGAGTTGACAACCATGATTGTGCAAGGATGCCATAATCCCTGGAGGTTTATTGGTAATAATACCCTCACCCTCAGTGAGATGGCACCCAAAAGGATGTTTTGATGTTTGACTTCTATCTTCAAAATATTTATATTACTGAAAGACCTAATAGACTCCTTAAATGTGAGAATTAAGAAAAAGGATAATGAATATCCTGTAGCCTGTAAGAATACAACTTATCTTACTGTATCACAAGTTATTGCCAGCTAATATTTCAGAGCTATAATATGCTGTAGTTAATGTTCAGGCTTTGAAACAAGTGCATGTCAATTAACCAGACCTAGGCAAGCTTAAATCACTTCCAAGATCCTTCATACTCAGATAAGTGTTAATAAAAGAATTGAAACTAAATTAAAATGCTCTAGAAGCAACTGTCATCAATGTTGTGAATGAGCCCTCTGCATTATGGTTTGTAAAGACTTAAATGCCATGCTAAATAAAAATGTTTATGTTACAATGGCCAAATACAATGTTTCTCATGCAATTTGGAAAAGATAAAGAATCTCCTGATGAGTGTTTCGCACAATAATAATAATAACCTGGAACTTCCAGGTTGATTATGTTATTGAGATAATATGTTTTCTACTAATTCTTTTTGTGTTTCAATAGTGGATCATGATGACCTCGGATCAAGATTCCAGTGTCCAGAAGATATAATTCCCCAATTGCCCTTTTTAAAAATATTAAGAAAGAGGAAATATATCGGGAGCTGACACATAGGAACCAAATGCCCCTTAGCCTTGAGTGATGACAGTGTGGAGATGTGGCCAGCCAGCCATGGGCTGTGTGTGTGTGAACTGTGGGCACTGAGTGAACAAAGTGAACTGAACTGACATTGCCCCTCTGTTTTGGTGTGCCTTGCTCTGATCTTTTTGCTTGCTCTGCCATGATCCCCACACAGGTCATGAGATGAGCATGGCCTCCATAGATGTTGGTCAACCTACTGACAGTAGACACCATGAAGCTAGACTCCACCCCCTGAAGCCTGACCTCTTGCCTCATTTGAATGGCTTCTTCCCAATAAATGTGTTCATCATTCTCTCTCTCTCTCTCTCTTTCTCTCTCTCTCTCTCTCTCTCTCTCTCTCTCTCTCTCTCTCTCTCTCTTTCTCTCTCTCTCCCAGGACCCCTAAGGTCAGAGAACCAAAGAAAAAGGTATTTCTCTGTCTCTGTGTGGTGATTTCATGCAGCCCAGTTCAACTGGAGTGACCCTGAGTGTTTGGTCAAGGAACACAACAGAATAGTACAAGAAAAATGAACTAAACTATGCCATATGCATGTATGAATGAATGTACCACAATGAACCCCACTTTTATGTATGATTGCAATACATTCATACATTAAAATAGGAGTCCAGAATAGTAGAGAAAGTTGGAAGGGGGGAGGGAGAACAAAAAGAGGAAGTACTGGGGAATTATCTGGAACAAATCATGTTATGTACATGATGTTACAATGAATTCCACTAGTAAGTACAATTAGAAAAAGCTAATATCAACATTTTTAAAGCTGTCACCAAAATTCAATTCAGTAGGTCATGTTATGTTTGTTAGCTTTTGGTTTCCTTCTACATACAAACATTCTATTATGTCATAAATGTGATATGTGGCCCACAGTCACCGTCAGTGTATTTTTTCAGTTTCTGTTTTTCAGAATGTATTTTTCAGCCCCTGTTTAACCTCCCATTCTCTCTCCCCTGGCATATTTTCCTACACAATTTTACCCTCTCCTGAAACCTGTGTTACCCTCCATTGTTTTCTTCCACATGTTCAATGTAACCATAGCCACGTGGTCCATAGACACCCTCAGTTTAACAGGCAGCTTGTTCTTTTGGGTGTTGAATAAATATTTGTTTTTTCCTTTTTTTTTTTTTTTAGTTGTAGGTGGACACAATAGCCTCTATTTCATTTTTATGTGGTGCTGAGGATCAAACCCAGTGCCTCACACATGCTAGGCAAGTGGTTTACTGCTGAGCCCCAGCCCCAGCCCCAGCCCCAGCCCCACCCCACTGTTTGTCCTTTTATATAATAAAGACTTCATGGTGCTGGGTTCCCTGGATCTTGCTGAGAAGAATCCAGGCATGTCCCTCATGGAAACTGGACATTCTTCCCAGAACACTGGGGCACTGTTCCTTAGCCTCCATGACATCCCATGCACGGGAGCCCCAGATACTGCTCAGTTTGCTCAGTCTTTCCCCAATTGACAGCACCTCCTGTTTTTCCAGGGTTTTGCCAGGAACAGTGATGAGGTAAGCAAGGTTCCAGCTGAGGTCTCCGGGGCCATGGGCATTTCAGGGTTTGGAGGAAGGAGCACAGACCAGAGGAGCTTCCTCCAGCTCAGACACCGGGGCTCTGGTTGGGACCTCCACAGAAGAGCTGCAGAGGCCCTGAGGACCCTGGGAGCCCAGGCTGGGGTGCTGCCTCCTCACCCCTGTGCCCCAGGAACAGGCTCTTGGACTGTCTCCATCGCCCTCCCCAGGCAGCTCCGACCCCTCCCTGCTGCTGCAGCCCAGGTGGCCTCAGCTCCCTGGCTATGGTCCCTCATGCAGCCAGGGATGCCCAAGCCCAGGGTCCCAGTTCCTCAACACAAAAAGTCATTTTGCGCTTTCCGTTCATCCTGGGCTCTACCCACACTGCACTGGTGAATTATAACAGTGCGGCTTTCTCTTTGTTTCCCAAAGGCATCAGAGCCTAACAGCCCCCCAGGACTGAAGGGTCCCAGCTGTCCCAGCACCCCAACTGCCCTCCCTTCCAGGAAACCCAGCTACTCACAGAGCAGGATAATGCCTCCCAGGAGCCTGGTGGTCCAGCAGAGGTGGGGGTCTTGTGAACAGTGTCCCATCCCGGATTCCTGCTGGCCTCTTCAGCTGCAGTGGAAACATCAGAAAGGGGAATCCATCAAGAGGAGGAGCTTCCCTACTCTGAGGGTAGAGCTACAGCCAGTGTTAGGAAGCCCATGAGAGTTCCCAGAGGCAACCTCACTCGCTCTAAGAAATTGCAGAATAAATGTATGAATGATGGGAGACTGGATGGACATCTGGTTTTTGACATCTGTTGGCAAGCCCCCTTCTGCAGGCAGAGCCAGCTTGTCTCAGGTAACTACAACTGCCCACACCCACTGAGTGAACAGCTCTTCCCAGACAGCCCTGATCCCAATTCCAGCCTGTGGCCAGCACACAATCTCCCTCTTACAACCAAGCCTGAGCTAAGCCCTCCTGAGTTCCATGACTTTCCTCTGCACTTACTCCATCTATAACTCATAGTTATTTTCTGATATTACAAGAACTGCACCTGTGAGTTGCCTAAGGAAGTAATTGTAGTCAAAAAAACCACCAAACTGTAATGGAGAGTGGTAACCACCAATATTTGCACTCAGCTTTGAAGGAGAGGCCTCATGGCTTGTGAGCTCTATTGGTGCTTGGGCAAAGAGAAGCTCTTCCCTCTGTTCTGCAAGCCTCTGGAACTGTTTAGATTTTGGGGTGGGGGCAGAGTTAGGGGATTGGATCCTTCAGAGAGCAGCAGGATAATGGCTGTAAACTATGGGCACAAAAGTCAGTCAATAGATATTCCTTCTGACAGGTGCCAGGGACTTTACAGAACACCACATTTTAATTTTCAATGTGACAGCAATCCTACCATAAGATAAGATGTTGTATCCACAGACACAGAGAGCCCCTGGTTCAATCTCCAGCACCACAAGACAAAAAGCAACAACAAAATATCCTGAACAACAGTGTGTTTGCCACCAAGAGCCAAATAGAAGAGAAACAAAGATCAGGCTCATGGAGCGCTGATGAACCAGCCTACTTCCATGTTAAGATTGGGAGCCATCTCACCACAAAGGCACAAAAGTTTATTTTTGTTTTACTGTAAGATACCAAGACTTCTATTTGGCTTTAAAAAGGAAACAATACAGTAAAGTCGAGGCATTGATTCTACAATTCTGGTTCCCCTTTGTGAGAGCATCTGGTCCCCTCATGGGGACCTCTTGGGTCCACTGGTGTAGGTGTCATGGTTAAATGGGAGTTAGGAACTTAGGAGACTTTTCCACTATCTGGTATATCCATTTTAAAATTTTCTCTGTGTCAGGCATACTTTGGAGATCCTCTCTGTCATTGTGTTTTTGTTTTGTATCTCTTTCTGGCCCTTTAAGACATGGGCAATATGTGTTGGTCTTATAGGTTGTTTCTTGGGAATGATCTTGGCTGAATGGATCACCAATAGTTGTAAATGTCTAAAAAAGATGGTGTTTTACTGTAACAATTTGTTTTTCTAAATGGTTTTCAGAATTATTGTACAATCTTGCCGTTGGAAGTTGATTTGTCAGAGATAACATAATTAATAAGGAGTCTTAACAGTCAAAAACTAAGTTGGATGCACAATATGCTGCCTCTAATGTGTGAGCTCAGCAGGACTCTCAGGAGGATTCCCTCTTACCCCCAACATCCAATCCCTCCTGGGTGCTCCCCTTCCTTTGCCCAACCAGAAACATAGCAATTCTCATTATAGGACTAAAAGACATGAGGTATTTAGTAAGAAAAACATCCAGGTTCTCTCTGTTCACATAGTTAACCTTCACAAGCCAGTTTAAAATCTCCCATTACTATTCTTGTGCTCAGATGTACTCAGTGTTTTTTTATATTGAGATATTTCAGAACTTATAGCCTCAAATGCCCCTGGTATGCTTCTCCTCCTTCTCTGTAGGGAACCAAGAGGTCAGTTTCCCCTTGAATACAAGCACCAGCTTTTCTGTTCTCACCTCTTACTTTAGACCTCTTAGAAATATCTGAACAGCATGTTTCCAAAAAAGCCTTTTGAATAATGAACAGGTTTTGGAGCAAAATTTAACCAGTTTGTCACTTGAGAGAGAAGGAATAAACCTAGGTATGGTCACACAAGGAAGAGGACCAGCTCAACAGTCAGTGGCTTATCTCATAAAGAAACTTAACATCGCTTTGTTCTTAAACACAATAAGTGATTAACTGTGTACTGTAAATAACAAAGTATTTCTTATTAAAATAAAATAATTTGACTAAATTAAAAAATTTACAAAGATTGTTTCATATTAAGAAAAGAGGGTTAACAGATGGAAAAGAGAAATTAAAAACTCTTATATGTGTGAAATAAACAGTCAAGACCCTTTGGGGTTCTTCCTGAGGGTCAAATGTTAATGTGCAAATATAAAACAAGGTTTAATCTATATGTTAAAAGGACAAATATTTCTTAATACACTAATTTACCCATAATGTTGTGTTTACTAAGTTATTTTTGAGTAAATAATCTTGAAGGAATTAAGGATTATATAGCTGTGGTTAAACAAGGACTGTTATTTTAAAATATTGTATTATGTTATTTCTTTAAGAGCTAAATTTGGTGCTATTACTCTGCTTTGTATATTAAATGTGTTTCTATCTTCCAGGTACATAAGTCTTTAAAAAGAAGTTTTAAAAGAACATTATATCAACCTGGTCTTCTCCAAACTAAAGTTGTATGGTAATTTTAGACTTATAAGAATACCACATTTGGGGCCAAGAATATAGCTCAGTTGGTAAAGTGATTGCTCATCTGCACAAGGCCCTGGGTTCAATCCTCAGCATCACACACACACACACACACACACACACACACACACACAGGAAATAAAACAAAACAAAAGAAAAAAACAACAAACAAACAAAAAACAACCAAATTTCTTGGATATTTATTTATATCACTTAATGCTCTACAACTAGCCTGTTATTAATAATATATAAAATTTTATGTTACCATTTACATTGGAGTACAATTTAAATGTTTATAAACTAATGAGACCCTAATCTATGTAAAGGTTAATATTGTAAAACACAAAAGCATTTTGCTACTTTTCTACAAAAGGTTAAAAGTTCTCAGCCTTTCCTTACTTTGTGCACTAAATGTTATATCATATTGTGTTAGCTAACATCAGAAAGGGCTCAAGAAATAATATTTGTAAACCTTGTAGAATGGTATATAAAAAAAGAGACAAAGATCAGCTTCAGAACTAGAACACTTCACCTAAAATTTGTGAGGAGCCCTGCCTTACCTGAGATGAGGCTCTGCCTCCCACCATACTACATTCCTGAATGACTCCAAAGTAGGCCAGACTTCAGTTCATTTAAAGTTGTGTTCAAAGGATTGATTTTTGTTGTTAAGATTACTAGGATATCAAACAGGGGATATAATCTATAACTCAGCTAAAATTCAAAATAATTATTATGCAAACTAAATATGTTTTTACTCTTGTGAACTTTATTTTCTATTTTCTTTATAAACTGTTTAACTGTTGCCTGTTGAGGGTTTGCAGAGGTATTGCTTCTAGATCAGAACCTAGGTTACTTTAAGGTAATAAGTCATTACCTACAGGATAGAATAGTACAGACCTCAAGTAATAAAAAGGGTAAATGACTGTAAGGTTATAGACAAATTAAAGTTAAAGCCCAGTACTGTTAATTTAAGACTGGTGAGACTCATTTTTAGATGTTTAAGATCAAGACTTAAAAATTAAAGTTAAATTAAAAGAACCAAAACCATCAATATTTGGATCTTGCCCTCCCAGTCAGTCTGAATCCAGGGAACAGGGAACTTCTCTAAAGAGCTTTGCAACTCTGGGCCACATAACCTCCCAATAAGGGAGATTAAGGAGACCTCTAGAGAACAGAAAGCCAATTGATGCACTTGCCATGAAGAGGAGGGTTATTGGATTATTGGAAAAGGGAGACATCTCTGATGTTTCCAAGTTAAACCACATGGTCAGCAAGACCTGGACCCATCCTAGCGCAAATGGCACTAGCAGAACTAAGACGCTACTCTCAAGTTGCCCCAAGAGTAACTCCATGGAAGCTTAGCTTACTCTTAACAATAGATAGAAACAACAGTTTGACCTGCTTCATTTTAAACATCAAGCAAAAATAGTTAAAACCAAAACACAGCCATTCCTGGACATTTAAAAGGTAAATAGTAATAGTTAAGTGTACCTTACTTAAGATATATACTTATGTTAGCCACCCCCCCCAAAAAAAAAGAGAAAATAAGTAGACTGGAGCCTACAAAGAGAGATTCTTAGAAGGAATGCCTAATAACTCTCAAGTGAAATGGCCAAGTCAGAAGTATTAGTCAGTTTAAGGCCTACAGATCTTCCTAACCTCCTACACAGGTAGGATTAATATCTGCTAACATGATTATCTAGCCCTAAATAACATAAATAAAGGGATCTCTAGTAGACACAGAGGTCATACCAGTAGAAAGATTTTATAAGATCAGATGATATGAAGTAACTTAACTACAGTTCATGGACATGAACATCTATAACATTAAAAGATAAATGTTTTGTTTACATTCCTGATAACTCTGAAGATGTTAAAGATTTACACTCCCAAATAAAGTTCTGGTTCACTCTGGCCTTATTATGGGGAAATTTTCTCAGCCCTCACACCTCTGGGTGAGAAAATATTGACTTCTGTCATCCTCATGATATTCATTGACATGTTCCAGACACTGCAATGTTTGTTCAGTACTCATGATTTTTGTTTCTCTCTCTTAGAAACACCCTTACCCAGATGATTTTACAACTCATTCTTCACCAACTAGACTTCAATATTACCTGACTTCTAAAAGAAAACTCCAAAGCTGTTTGCGCCACCTCACATCACCCCCTCTCAGTTCTGAAGCCACCAGAGCAGTTGTCAGCCCTCTTCTGTAAAGCTAGGGCTGATCATGGTGACCACCACATGTAATCCCAGCTACTCAGGCAGCTGAGGTAGGAGGTTAGTAAGTTCAAGGCCAACCATAAAAAAGTAGGTTGGGATGCACTTCAGCAGTAGAGTGCCCCTGGATTCAATCGCTAGTTATATATATATATATATATATATATATATATATATAGAGAGAGAGAGAGAGAGAGAGAGAGAGAGAAAGAATAAAAACAAAAGCCTGGAGAACAAGATGTCTATAGAGGCCTTGACATTTTTTTTCTTTTTCTTTTTTATTAGAGCTTTAGAGTTATACATTGTAGTTGAGTTGATCCCAGCAAACTCACACATGCATGGAAATGGATTTCAGTTCATGACCCTCCCTTCTCCCCCACCCTCTCTCCCCTCTCCCACTCTCCTTCTTCTGCCCTACTCGACTTCCTTTTGCTCATCTATTAATTCATATTTGATCGGCTCTTTATGTTATCCTATTCTTCTCTCCCTCTTCCCTTGGTTTTAGTCTATCTTCCTCATATGAGAGAACACATTTGACCTTTGAGTTTCTGAGTTGGCTTATTTCACTTAGCATACTATTCTCCATTTCCATCCATTTACCAGCAAAATGCCATCATTTCATTCTTTTTTATGGCTGATTAGAATTCCAGCATATGTATACACCACAATTTCTTAATCCACTCATCTAACATCAGGCATCTGGGCTAATTACAACATTTAGCTGTTGTGAACTGTGCTGGTAGAAACACTGAGGTGGCTGTCTCACTATAGTATGCTGAATTTAGATCTCTTGAGAGATCTACCAAGGAGTGGTATAGCTGGGTCACATGGTGGTTCCATCGCTTGTTTTTTGAGGAGCCTTCATACTGCTTTCCAGAGTGATTGTACTAGTTTGCAGTCCCACCAAAAATGTACAAGTGAACCTTTTTCTTCAAATCCTCACCAGCATTTATTACTGTTCATATTCTTACATCATTGTGACTGGAGATGTAATTTTGATTTGCATTTTCCTGATTGCCAAAGATGTTGAGAATTTATTTATTTATTTATTTATTTGTAATTTGCAAGCCCTTTGCATTTATTCGATTGAGAAGTTTCTGTCTGGTTCTTTTGCCCATTAATTGATTGCAATGTATGAGTGTGTGTGTCTGTTTGTGTGTGTCAAGATTTCTTAGTTCTTTTCATATCCTGGGTACCAGTTCCCTATCAGAGGAGCAGCTGGCCAAGATTTTCTCTCTTTCTGTAGGCTTTATCTTTCTTCTCTTGTTTCATTAGCTGTGCAGAAACTTTTTAGTTTGATGGCCCTCCACTTATTGACTCCTGGTTTTATATCTTGTGCCTTGAGGTCTTGTTAGGAAAGCTTGAGCCAGCATGGTTATGATGGAGTATTGACCCCATGTTTTCTTCCAGCTGTTGTAAAAGACTCCAAGTCTCATTCCTAAGGCTTTGAGCCATTTAAGTTTGAGTTTTGTGCAGGGTGAGGACAGGGGTCTAGTTTCATTTTCTACATGAAGCTAACCAATTTTCCAGCACCATTTGTTAAAAAGGCTGTCTTTTCTCCAAGATATACTTTGGGCACCTTGTCAAATGTCCGACAGCTCTAGGCAGATGGATTTGACCCTGTGTCCTCTGTGGTGTTCCATTGGTCTTGGTGTCTGTTTTGATGCCAATGCCATGCTCTTTGTGTTCATACAGCCCTGTAGCATAATTTCAGATCTGATATTGCCACAGGCCCCTGATCATCTAATTTCAGTCCTCACCTTAGGGCCCTAGTGCCCCTGGCTTCCATGATCATGGTCAAGTGCCAGTGCCCAGCCCTACATCTCCACCCACTGCCCCTGCTGGGCCTCAGCCCCTGTGCTTCACTCTACCAGAATCTCCACTGGCTCCCACACCCACGTGCCAGGGCTGCACTTGTCACTAGGCTCTCACTGACTGCTGTTCCCAGTCTCAGTCAATAGTCCTATCCATACCCTAGCCTTGCCCTGGGCTCCTTCCTCTGCTGACCCCATGGAAGTTGATCAAGCACTTGATCAATCAGATCCATCACTCAGCACCTCACATGTAGTGATTTTATTTTATTGTCAAAAATCCTGGTGGAAAAACAGAGCGAATCAAGCATTAGCTGTTCCTGGCACTTATTGGTGAGGTTAAGGAAGATGAGATCCCTAAGCCATGGCTTGTTCTCAGCTCTCCCCCATTTTGTGGAAATTCTCACCCTCTCCCTGGTCCAGCCCAGGATGTGCCCCTGGATGCTTTCATGCTGTCCACTCTCCCTCCTCACCCTCTACTGCCTGTGCCGGGTTCCTTCCTGTGTACCATGGCACTTGGGGAGGAAGGTGAACTCTTCTCCCACCTGAAGGCACAATCCATTATTAGCAGTGGGATCTGGCACTGCTGTGCTGTATGTGGGCGAGGTTGCAGTGGGACCAGCTGGTTGACCTCAACCTTCACAAGGTTTACTGCAACTTTCCTGATCCCACTTTCCCTGGTAACTGTCTGCTCTGGAGTGGACTTCCTCTGATATGAGTCAGTCCTCCCTTTCTCCTGAGAATGACTGTGTGGCACAGCTTTTTCTCTCCTCTATTAACTACTAATATCGCCTTACAGTCAAACCAGATGGGGAACTATTGGTAAGTGAGGACCCCCCATTAGCCCCTCATCCAGTTGCCCCTCTGCTCCCCCAGCCGAGATGCCTCTTGCCCACCTGCTGCCCTCTCCTTGTTCTCTCTCCTCTCAGAAGCCATGTTTAAAGGTTCTGACGTTGGGTCACTCCACTGTGGATACAAAGCCTCTGGTTTTCCTGTTGATTTTATGAGATCTCTCACCCAATTCTGTTTTCTTCTCAGCCTGTCTCCCATTCTTTCTGTCTATATGAACATTATATTCTTTACAGAGCTACTGACTTACAATTTTCTGTTTTGTTGTGTCTTTCTCTGGCCTTGGTGTTAGTGGAATCCTGGCCTGGTGGAAAAGCAGAAGCACAGTACAATACAGAACAGTGCTCTGCCTCCTCAAGACCCAGGCCAGACTCCTCACAGGACTGGGCCCAAAGACAAAGTGCAGTGTCTGTCACCTCGATTTCCACAGTGGACTCGCCAGACACATGGTTTACCTCTCAAATTCATTTATTTGCCATTCACAACAAAAGATGAGACAGAGGAAAAAATAACAACTCAAACTGTGAAATGATTCTACTACTTCCCCTCCTTCCAGTCCCCCAGGGACAGACAGGGATTGAGCCAAAGTCAGGCAGTTTCGCCACCTAGTGGCTACACTAGAATTGCCCAAAAGGAATAGCCAGGTGAGACTCATTAAAAAAATAATAATAAAATAAAATGAGTTGGGGGATGTTGCTTAGCAGTAAAGTGCTCCTGGGGTAAATCCCCAATACCCTAAAGAAGAAAGACATCAAGAAGTATCTACTGCCTTTCACATCGTTCTTGACCCTCCAGTCCCCCTTTCCCACATTCTGATAAATGAGACCTTTCTACACCAAAATACATGTGAAGAGCCACAGAGACAAAGCCACAAACCTATGGCCATCTGATATTTGACAAAGGCACCAAAAATATATTTTGGACAAAGACAGCCTTTTTAACAGGTAACACTGGGAGAACTGGATAGCTATATGTAGAAAAGTGAAATCACACCCCTGTCTTTCACCCCATTCATTCCACACTCATTCAAACTGAAATGGCTCAAAGTCTTAGGAATTAGACCAGAACCCTTACAACTGCTTGAAGAAAATACAGGATTGCCTGGCGCGCTGAGAGGCGCAGGAGGCTGAGGCAGGAAGATCCTGAATTCAAAGCCAGCCTCAGCAAAAGCGCGGCCATAAGCAACTCAGTGAGACCCTGTGTCTAAATAAAACACAAAATAGGGCTGGGAATGTGGCTCAGTGGTCGAGTGGCCCCGAGTTCAATCCCCAGCAACCCCCACACACACAAAAAAAGAAAGGAAATAAAACATGTATGTGCCGGCACCAACTTCTTCAATAACACTTAAGGCACAAGAAACAAAACCAACAGTCAGTAAGTGGAATGCCATTGAACTAAAAAGTTTCTGCATAGACAAGGAAACAAGAGTATGAGGGGAGAGTCTACAGAATGGGAGGAAATCTTGGCCAGCTACTCCTCCAATAGGGGATATTAATATCCCCTACTTCCCTAATTTCTCCCTAATTTCCTCCAAGACCCTTCATCCCTGAAAGGGATATTCTCAAAATCTCCATACTTCAAGGCAAACCTCTAAATGTTTACAATATTTAATAAGAGACTCACTGTGTTAATCTTGGTGAAGTCAAGAATAACATTAAAAATAGAACCCCAAGGGCTGTGCTGTGGCTCAGTGGTAGAGCACTCGCCTAACATGTGCAAGGCCCTGGGTTCAGTCCTCAGCACCACATAAAAATAAATAAATAAAATAAAGGTAGTGTGTCCAACTACAATTAAGAAATTAATATTTTTTAAAAAATAGAATCCCAAGCCTATGACAAAAGACATTACATTGAATTTTTGGTTAGTCCACTTTATATAACTTTATATTTTTATAATTATAAAACTATTAATATATTATTGCATATCATATTTAACATCATATAATGAAAGACATTTCTAATAGATTGTCCTTGTCAGGGGACCCTGGCTGGACCTGCAAACCAAGATTTCTTCTTCCCATAATGAGCTCTCCTCCCAGCAGCAAGGGCACAGACCCTGGGATGTTGGGTGCTGGGACAATTCCTGCATGTTCAGGAACACCCTGAAACTTCCCGACCCAACTGAAAATACCTGTCTGCGGGGCGGCTTGTTCACAACTCTGATCCTGGGGTTGGACTCTTCCTGAGCAGCAGGGCTTCTGTGCTGTCCAGTGCCTTTTAGGGTAGAAGATGGATGAGCTGTTTCCACAGGCAGCTGCCCTGGGAAAGACTGGGTCACACCCGAGGCATAACCACGTCTGCAAGTAATTTTTCAGCAATTCTTTGAGTGAGCCTGGACAGCGTACTGGTCAGCTTGCCTATGAGCTCATGTGCTTGTGGTTTAGTAACCAAGGCCCGCACACATGCTCTGTGAGGTCACTAGCGGATGCTCAACAAATATTCACACATATTCCTCTTTAAACTGGAATCCTTTACCTGGATTTGTAACTTCAGTTTCAAAATTGCTGGGTGCTGCAGGGCATGAGGGCACATACCTGTCATCCCCCATCCCTGGGGGTGGGGGGCCTGAGGCAGGAGGATTGCCAAATTCAAAGCCAGACTCAGCAACTTAAGGAGACCCTGCCTTAAAATGAAAAATAAAAAGGACTGTGGGGTGTGGAGATGTGGGGATGTGGTTCTGTGGTTAAGTGCCCTGGAACAAGAAAAAAAAAAAAAGGAAAGAAAGAAAAGAAAAGAAAAGAAAAGAAATGCCGGCTGCTTTACTACTAGACTAGAGCCACGGGCACCCCCTGTAGAACTGCATTTTCCTAATTCTCCTCACAAAAAAAAAAAAAAAACTAGGAACAGGAAACACCTGATAGACATCACTGTTCCTCCAGCTAGCTCCTGTCTACAGCCACTGTAACACATTTACATTGAAAGAATCAAAACCAATGTGTACTTTAATGTACTTGCCTATTCACATTGTGAATTCTTTTTTTTTTTTTGCAAAGAACTTCCACAATCTTTTACTACCAAACTTATCAAACTTATGCAGGGTTAACTCTTTAACACAGCTAACAGCAAAAACCAAATCTCCATGGAAATCCAGACCTGTAGAGATTTTTTTTAAAAAAAAAATATGTATCTGCATATTTTACAAATATGTGAAATTTTCCAATGTTGCAGGAAAAAAATTCCAAGTGATGCCAATCCATATTAGAAGAATCTGGCAATCCATCTCCATGTGAAAAGAAAAAAAATAGAACCATCTTCTCCCACAATCAGGAAACTGATCCTTAGCCTGGGGGCCACATTCCTTGAAACTTGCCAAAGGTCCTAGAGCTTCCTCCAGGAAAGGCCTGAAGGCCCCAGCAGAGATGAAGTGGCCTCTTCTAAGCCAAACACCAAAGACCCTGTAATTTAAAGTCTAACCTTTCAGCTAAAAATGCTCACAGAAAGCACCAAAAAGGTGCACCTCTTCCCTCCTGAACCACAGAGGTAAGAGATCAGAGAGAACCCAGTACTTTTTTTAATTTGTTCTAATTAGTTATTCTTGACAGTAGAATGCATTTTGACACCTCATACATAAGTGGAATACAACTTCTCATTCTCCATGTAATTCTACATGATGTGGAATTAAATCAACATAGGCGCACAGGGTGATAATGTGCAATTCATTCTGCTGCCCTTCCTACCCCACACTCCCTCCCCTCCCTTTACTCTCCTCTGTCTAATCCAAAGTACCTCTCTACTACACCCCCCATTGTGAATTAGCATCCACAGATCAGAGAAAACATTCAGCCTTTGGTTCTTTAGGATTGGCTAATTCCAATTAGCATGGTGGACTTCAGTTCCACCCACTAACCTGCAAATGCCATGATTTCATTCTTCTTTAAGACTGAATAATATTCCATCGTGTATACAAACCGCAGTTTCTTTATCCATTCATCTGTTGAAGGGCACCTAGGTTGGGAGAACCCGGAATTGGACCTCATCTGTCTTATGAGAAGTGTGCTTATTTTAGGCCCTGCCACCTTTGCCACCTTGGGTCTTCATCTCACTGTGCCTGGAGGGTTCAAAGGAAGAAATGGTTGGAGTCTATCTCTGATGTCCCTGGCTGGGCTGCCTGGTTCTCTGCTGCTTTATGGAAGCCCTCTCCCCTTATACAGGCACTTAAGAATAAGGACATTTTCACCAGGTGTGGGGGCACTCACCCGTAATCCTAGCAGCTCAGGAGGCTGAGGCAGGAGGATCCAGAGTTCAAAGCCAGACTCAGCAAAAGCAAGGCGCTAAGCACCTCAGTGAGACCCTGTCTCTAAATAAAACACAGAATAGATTTGGGGATGTGGCTCAGTGGTCAAGTACCCCTGAGTTCGATCCCCAGTACCTGCCCCCCCAAAAAAGAAGGAAATTTTCAGTGACTTCATACCTGACAAATACTTCAACAGCAGCTTCTCAAAACCACCCCTGTAGAAGAAGGGACACCCCTCCCCCTTGGTCAAGGTCACAGCTCCTTCCAGTCATGGGCTTCTTAATAGATTTCTGCAGCAGCTCATTAGCTTTAGAAAAATGTCTACACCCAAAGAACCCGCTCTCCACAGACAGCAGGGATGGATGGGCAGTCTGCTGTACAGGAGGCCGCTTCCCGTCCATGGCCCTTCTGAGCAGAAGATCCCCAGAGCAGGAAGACAGGCCTTCAGATTCAGCCAAGGCCACACTGCACCAGGAACTCTCCAGCCCCCTCCTTACGCCACTTAGGGGCTTGATGGCCCAGACAGTGAGCTCAGCATTGAGCAGGAGGACATCCTGATAAACCTCCGTGACCCGGATGAACAAAACCTTCTAAGTCTGTGGACAGCTCTTTATAAATATTTTCCAAACTGCGTGGAGGTGGAACAGGTCTCTAGACGCTAAAGCAGAGCCCATGAGCCTGACTGGGTCCATCACAAGGACCTTGACCCAGGATGACAACCTTCACATCTCTCATGTCACATGTTTGGGTCCATGTGAAGGCAGCAGGGATGGAGGTGGATAAACAGTATAATGTCTTCATTCTTCTGCGACAGATCCCATTAGCTCTATAAATCACGGTTTCCCAAACTGTCCGCTGAGGGTCTTCTTCCAACTCCCTCCACAGCCCACCAGCATGAGGCATGGTTTATTTCACTTCTCTCTCTCCAGCACCCCAACCCTTCCGGGTTGTTTCTTATTTGTGTGTTTTTCTTGTTTTTTTTTTCTTTTTTCTTTTTTGGAACCAGGGGTTGAACTCAGGGGCACTCAACCACAGAGCCACATGCCCAGACCTATTTTGTATTCTATTTAGAGACAGGGTCTCACTGAGTTCTTTTCAGAGGCTGACTTTGAACTGGGATTACAGGCCAGTGACACCACACCAGACCCCCAGCCCTTTAAAAATATTTCATTTAGAGACAGGATCTAACTAAGTTGCTTAGGGCCTCACTAAATTGCTTGAAGCTGGCTTTCAACTTGCAATCCTCCTGCCTCGGCCTCTCAAGCCACTGGGATTACAGGTGTTCACCATTCACCACCACACCTGGCCTCTGTCTGTTTAAAGACAGGATCTCACTATGTTACTGGTCTCAAACTCCTGGGCTCAGGAAATCCTCCCATCTCAGCCTCCTAAATGGGGAGACTACAGGCACGTGCCACACACCTGGGTCATTTAGTTTTTATAACACAAGGGGGTGGTGGGGAGGGAGCGCCCCGACTCTCCTCTCCTTGAGGCAGTCTCAGTTCACAAATCTCTTCCCTGGATGATCAAGAGCCAAGGGCAGACACACTGGGTTCTCAAGGATCCCCAGTGGGAACCCACCCCATCCCACCCAAGCAATTCTCTCAGCCCCAGCAGAGACTGGAATTTAAGGAGCAAAGCCTTGTCCCTCCCCCTGCAGGACCCCTGAGTTCTGACCTGGGAACATATCGCCCTGGGACCAGGTTCCCAGTCACTGAGTCACACATTCTCACAGTGGAACTTCCAGCCCAGCTATGGATCTGCCACCCCCTCAGAGACACGGAAGGTTCCCCTATGTGTGTTAGCTGGTGGTGTTTTCTGATTTGTGAATTATCTATACATATTGGATATCTGCCGGGGTCCTGCCCTAGTGGGGTCCAGGGAATACTGAAGGATGAGTGATGTCGGCCAAAAGATGAGATAGGAGCCGTTCCATTGGGGAAATCTCCAGAGAGAGAGAGAGAGAGCTCTAATGCAGCTTTCTCTGGGTCATCTTTTATTGCAATTTTTCTCATCATTATACATTCATAATATGTCATTGATTATACAATTTAAAACTTTTGCCAAGACATGACATTTCCTTAACCATGATTAGGGGTACAAAAAATGTAACATTAATTTACATTTTTCCAGGATATGACCTTTAGTTATTTAATTATTAAAAGTACAAAATCATTAATAAAATGCATCACTAATTTAAATTTTTCAGATTTTCCCAAGATTTACTATTTTCCCCAAGATATGCTATTTTCTTATTAACTAATGCCAAACTATGTAACCAGACTCTAAGTCTCCTTAATCTTGAAGTTTAAAGTACACCTTTACTTTATTTCTAATCCAAAATTCCCATCTAAAAAAGTCCCCTTAAATCTTATAGTTAAAATATCCTAAAATTTATAAATAATTTTTTTATTGGTTGTTCCAAACATTACAAAGCTCTTGACATATCATGTTTCATACATTAGATTCAAGTTGGTTATGAACTCCCATTTTTACCCCAAATACAGATTGCAGAATCACATCGGTTACACATCCACATTTTTACATAATGCCCTATTAGTAACTGTTGTATTCTGCTACCTTTCCTATCCTCTACTATCCCCCCTTTAAATATATCAGAAACCCATACAACTAAAAACTTAAGAATTTCTAAATCCAAAAATCTAAATAGGATAGTATTTCTAATATTATTCTAAAAATATATCTTATAAAGCTACTTTAATTAATTCCTAAATTTATTCTCATAAAACTGGTTGAGCCTCTTTCTCAAAGAGTTTCTTTGTTTCTCAGTCAAGGTGCACTAGTTCTCATATCTTTATAATCTTTCTCAATAGAAAGTAAGTTCTAAACCTCAGTCCACTTTCCACCAATATTAACTATGCTCATCATAAATTCCTATATAAAGTAAAAAAGAGTTTATAAAAAGAGAAGAATATATCCTTCTATGTTTTAACTTTCCTAAATGTATAATATAACTTTCCTCAATCAAGAATGAGACTACATATGGTGGGCTTTGTAAAATAAACATAATGATCAGGTTTTCTAAAAGGCCGGAAATATGAGCTTGGGTTCTAGATGATATAATCAATGTGGTGCCTAAAATTCTTGTGACCTTTCAGAGGATGATTGTTGTCCATTATCAGATTTGTCCTCAATGTACTGAGATAGAAGAACAGCCTTCTACTCTGTCCTTGATATGCTGAGGGGTAGTAGAACAGCCTCCAAGGCATGAACTACCTGTTATGTTCTAGCCATCTGAAATTTAATTTGTTTGGCATTTAACATACTCATGCCTCCTGTCAGGAACATGAGCATGAAAATGAAGAGTCCCAATTATATAAAAAGGGTCTCATGGTTTCAGTTTCCCACCAACCAGCGCGGCTTTGCCAGCATTCATCCTCACTGTGACCCTGTCAAGACAGTGGGAGATCGCCTTCAGCAGATATCCTCTGGGGATATCCCGGGGCATCTCACCTGGGCTCCACTTTCCAGATGTCATTCTCTTACCCCGGGTTTCTCTGGCTGTCACATCTACTTGCCCTGTGGATGCTCTGGGAGAGAAACCAAGAGACTCCACACTCCTCCAGAATCACCTGCAGCCTCTGCCCAAGTGTCACTCAAAGCCATCTACAGTGCCACCTCCTGGCTGAGGGCCACACTGCAGGCGGGGTTTCCTGACAGGAGGCCCTCCACCCTCAGGTCACCTCCATGGAACACACCTGTAATGAGTGCCTACTGCGTGCCAGCAGCTCTGGAGCACAAAGACAGAAGCAAACTCACTGTCCTCGAGTGGCCCAGGGGTGGTGGGAGAGAAGCAGAAATCCCGTCAGAGCAGGGTGTGAGGGCTGCTCTGAGGGAAGCAGGTGCCTTCATGAGGAGGAGGCAGCCATGTCTGGAGGTGCCCTGTGAAGGGTCAGATTTGTCAGCATGGAGCCCAGTGGAGACTCCCAGGCTGGAGACTGTGGAGGACCCAAAGTATCTGAAACCATAAAATGAATGACATCTGTTCCTCTGCCACAGTCAATCACCACAGCCTCAGTGTCTGGACATGGCACTGGCTTATTGTCTCCCTGTCCTGGAGGTCAAGATCTGATGTGGAATAAAGTCAGGGTGTCTCCAGGTTGTGTTCCCTTCTGGAGACTCTAAGGCAGAATCTGCCCCGACCGGCAGGACACATCAACGTGGGCAGCGAACCTAGATGGGGAGGAATGAAGGGACAAGAGACACGAAGGGTGACAGCAAGACAAAAGTTCTGATCAAGCTGCAAACTTTTATTGTTCACACAGGGGTATTTATGGGCTGGGGATGGGGGGAGCTCTCTTATCAGCAGTTGCTAGAAGTCTTCACAAGGTGAGATAGCGCAGGATGTCTCAGGGAGACAGATGGCCGCAGTATGTCTCAGGGAGATGGATGGCTGCAGGGTGTCTCCCAGGCGAGATGTCTCCTAGGGGGCTGTTTCTTGTAACTGTCAGGCTATTCTTTGAAGGAGAACTCCCTTTTGGTCCCTGGCAAGAATCCATTTCTCGCTCATTAGGTTGTTACTGTAATTCTGTTCTTTGCTATTATAAAACCAAGGTCCTCATTTCCTTGCTGGCTGTAGCTGAGGGCCCTTTATGAAGAACACCCCCACTCGATGTGGTGTGCTCAAGGCCCAAGAGAATGGGGAGAAGGGTTGAGATCCTTCATGACAAGAGGCATGTGTTCTCCTGGGCATTGGCCTCCCCCAGTCCCTTCTGAGGGACCTAGCTTAATCCATGGGATAAGAAATGACTCCCATCCAGGACAGACTGTGGCAGGGACCTGAATGATTTCCAAATGTTGAAAGAGGCCAAGTTTGGGAGAGCCTATGTCCAAAACTCTGGGGTCCAGACAGGCTCCTTAGAACAGGAGGCTGAGAAGAGAGATTTGGGAAGATGGAAGGATTTCAGCAGGTAGGGGTGGGTGTGGGTAGGAACAGGGAGAAGGCAGGCAGACAGAAGTGTGTGAGCACAGAGGAGATGACTTTGGGCTTGGGGCCAGAAAAACGTCAGGGGGTGAGGGTCAGGAGGAGGCCTGGAGAGGGCTGGCTCAGAACTTCCCACAGCTTCGCACATCAGAGCCCACAGCAGCCTCACTAAGGGGCGTGTGGGGGGGCACTGCACACCCACTCTCCCCAAGGGCCTTCACCCAAGGCAGGGGGTGTTGGTGTAGATTTCCTAAGACAAACCCTGTGTTGGGGTCAGAGCCAGGAGAAGAGCAGGCTGAGGAGGGCCTGAGGAATGTGGATTCCTTTTTGCACTTGACATGGAGATGAGTTTGCAATAGGCAACAGCTAAGTTCAGGTGAGCTATGGCCCCAAGTCGTCTGTGTATTAGACACTTCCCCAACACCCTCTACCCCTCTCCCATGCACACAGACACACACTCAGACGCACACAGAAACACACACACACAGCCTGACACCCAAGGGAGTCCTACACAAGGTCTGCAAAGGAGCCTAGGATCCCATTATGCATGCTGCCTCCACCGACCCCCAGTTCAGCCTGCAGAACCCATCTTGACTCCCTCCTCTGGGCGAGGTCCATATCTCTTCACTGTCCCACCACCTGTGCCGATGTTCCCACAGGACACACCAGTGACACAGCCGAGGTGGTGAGGATTGCCACCTGCACAGTCAGGGGGGTTGCTTTGGGAAGGCTTCTCAAACTGAGGGGCCAGGGGCCAGGTCAAGCACAGAGGAAGGGCCCTTGCTTGGCTGGCATGAGGGTCCTGAGGGTGGGGGCAGCTTGGGGAGGCGTCACAAGAAGGAACAGGGCCATGTGTGCTCAGGAAGACGTGGACTCTCCAGGGCCATCCTGAGCTGGACTGAACCTGGAGCAGGTGGGCGTCTGTGTGTGTCAGGCTCAGAGCACAGTCTCTCCCAAGTGCCGGCTTCTGCAGCTTCCTTCAATGAAACCATCTTCGTGGCCTGTCCTCGGTTAAGGACAACACTGTAGACACCAAGGGCAAGGCCCCTCTCTTCCAGATGTTGTTCATCAATTCCTGGGAAAGCAAGACACAGTGTTCCCTGGACAGCCGAGGGAGAGAGGGCCCCTGAGGTACTGGCCTACAATCAACACTCAGTACAGTGAACTGCCTATGGAATCCCCTGAACAACCCAGCACAGGTTTGTCAGTGATGGACTTTCTTTGTTAATCATGTTGGTGTTACATGAATAGGTCAAGATCAGTGGGAACAGAAATAGTGCATGCCTGATTTGGGGGAGCCCTAGGCTGGGCGGTGTGACCAAGGGGTGTCCAGGCTGGTCACCACTGCCAGCTCTCACTTTGTCCTTGTCCTGCCAAGACTCCTGCTGCACCAGCTGTGCCTAGTTGATATCATTGTCCTCGACCTCATGGCCCTCCTGCAATCCTGGACCTGAGTCATCCCAGGTTGCAGCCAGATTCTCCAGGGAAACCTCTACCTGTACCCAGTGCCAGGAATCCAAGGCTGTCACCTTTACCCTCCTCATCTTCTCCACAAAGCCCACCTACTGTCAGGAAAGTGTAGGAGGAGGGGAGCCCAGGGCCAAGGGGAGAGGGAGGTTTCTGGGCCCAGGAGGAGAAACACAACCTGCCTCTTCTCTTCTCCATCATCTTCTCATGGATCATCCAAAGGCAGATTCCAGCTGCAAGGATCAAAATCACAGCCACGTAACCCATTCGGACGCCTCCCATGAGGACAGCTGGGTGCTCTCCATGTGAGTCTGTTTCCCTCCCAAGGAGAGAGTGAAACACGTTAAGGCAGAGAGAAGATGAGGTTCACAGTGACAAGGGAGACAGAGAGAGGATGGAGAAAGGTTGGAAGGGGCCTGGTGCAGAAGCCGCAGAGGGAGGGCGTGGCAGGTCCACTCATTCAAGCAGTGGCCCAGGTCCTTCGTGGAGCAGGGGAGACGGGGATGAGCAAGGTGGGGTCTGTGCACAAGTCATCACCAGGAAGAGACAGAAGCTCTCAATCACCAGGTGAAGGATCTCACTGCAGTGGAGGTTGACCCATGTCCAAGGTCTCCAGTGAGACCCCCAGGGACATGCGCAATCACCTGTGTGTGGGGAGCAGCAGGAGTTTCACAGATACTCAGTGTGGAGGGAGCGTCCTGCAGGGGAGGGACAGCACAGGAGGCAGGGCTAGGTGGGGAGGCCCAGGAGGCAGCCGTGAGTCCAGGAGGTTTGGTGGGACATGCTGAACTTCCTCTGAGACTCCAGGGTGGAGGGGGGCACATGACCAGGGGTGGGGACTGCACTGACCAGTCAGGCTCCTCCAGCAGCCCCTGGGGGAAGACTGAGAGAGGACGGGTGCACACGGGTCCCTGGCATTCGGGGTCAGTGAAACACCTACTGGGCACAAACTGCCCAGAACTGAGCTGGACACCTGGGCTAAGAGGAGAGAAGGATGTGTCCCCTGCCCTCATGGTGTCCCACTCAGGGTGGACTAAGACCCAGAAAGGGATCTTTCCACTCAGGGGGGATGGCCATGGGCAGCTCCTTAAAGAGGCTGCGCCTTCAGAGCCGGCAGTGGCTTCACACGTTAGGGAAGTCAGCAAGCAGCTGTGTCCCTGTGTGGATGAGGCCACTATCGGGGGCACAGGACCTTCTAAGCCCTACATCCTATGGGGACTAGGTGGAGGTCGACCTCAGAGATGACACAGAAAAAGGCCACAAACTGAACTATTTTTCCAAAGATGACTCTGGACACAGGGCATGGGGACGGGGTGGGACAGGTCCTGGAAGGCTGCCCCTGGCCCAGGGGGAAGGGCCTGGAGGTGAGGGATATTTAAAGACAGTCGTGAGCTGGATGCCACCCCACACTTCTGGATTGGAGTGACCAAGGGAAGGCAGTGCTCTTCATAAACACAGCAGCAAAAAATCCAGGGACCCTCGGGCTCCAGAGCCACCTGAGCCCCTCCCTGTGCCCCTCCCTCCTGCAGGTGCACTCACCTGGGCTACAGAGGTCAAGGAGCTGTAAGGTGGCATTTTTCTGGTCCACTGGGTTGCTGAGGACGCAGGTGAGGCTGACATTGGGCTGCCTCAGAGGCAGGCTCAGGGCCAGGGTCCAGGGGTTGGGGGGTCCTGGGGCCCCTCTCTGCTCCAGCTCACTGGGGGGGGCCCTGGACCTCCCAGGTTACACTCAGGACCTCTACAGCCTCTCGGGCCCCACACTCCAGAGTGACATTGCACCAGCTGGGCGTGATGGACGCTGACGTGGTCCGGATCTGGGCAAGGGGCACAGGATCTGAGGAAGGAGGGGACAAAGGAGAGAGCCTCACACATGCCACACATTGTCCTCCAGTGTCTCACTGACCAGAGGCAGGAGCCCTAGGAGGAAGCTAGGAGCACGTTACAAATAAAGCACAATTTCCCCAGAGCTACATGTTGACAAGTGACAGCAGCCACTTTATTAAGCTCATGTGATCTCACTAGATGAAGCAAGTCTAAACTTTTTTTTTCCCATGAGAAAATGATGGCTAAATCCCACTTTCCAGGGACCATTATTTCTAGAAGATAGGGGGCTTTCTGAAGGGAGGAAGCGTGGGACAGAAGAGCTTGTCTGGGGCCAGGGTCCTGTGTCCTGTGTTCAGTTGAGCCAGTGCCTGGGACTGCACAGCCCGACTGGGGCAGGATACCAGGCCAGCTCTGGGAGGACCCAGAAAGCTCAGGTGAAAACAGGAGACACTGTGGGAGAGGCCGTGGCTGAAACAGAGAGCACAGCTCTGCAGGCAGTTAGAACGTGACCCTGAATGTGTGCTCCCGACTGGGGCAGAAGGGGCAGATCCACAGGCCAGTCTGGAAATCACACGGGACCTGCACCTGCAGTCCACTCTGTCCAGAGGGTCTGCCCTCGGCAGAGAGGGACTGTGGGGACCCTAGAGTTGGCAAAAGGGATCTCCTGGGACATGCAGCAGCATCACTTCTCCTACCCTATCAAGGCTTGCAGAGCAGGATTTGTGGGGTCTGTGGAAGTGAGGCTGGCCTCTCACTGGCCACTCCCTGCAAAGATTGAGGACAGTGAACTAGATACCTGTGGATTCCACATCTTTATCCTCAGAAAGTGTGAATATGCTAAGTTATGAAAAAAAGAGCTGGGCTTTAAATAGGATTATCTGGATAGTCCCAGAGTCCTCACAAGACCCTTAAATGTGTAAGAAAGAGTTGCGCATAGTGGTTTACACCCCAAATCCCAGCAGCTCAGGAGGCTGAGACAGGAGAATCTGAAGATCAAACCAGCCTCTGCAACCTGGCATGGTCTTAGCAATTTAGTGAGAATTTGACTTAAAAATAT
Organism: Ictidomys tridecemlineatus; assembly: GCF_052094955.1. Taxonomy (NCBI): domain Eukaryota; kingdom Metazoa; phylum Chordata; class Mammalia; order Rodentia; family Sciuridae; genus Ictidomys; species Ictidomys tridecemlineatus. The sequence goes on along the minus strand of NC_135487.1, from coordinate 123,774,221 downwards.
GAAGGAATAAAAAAGGGCTGGGAATATTGGTTTTCCAACATTCAGTGGTTAAGCACTCTGGGTTTCAATTCGTGGTACAAAACAAAACAATAAGCAAAAGAAAACAGGACAAAAACCAAAACAAGAGGAAGGAAAAGAGCAGGTATGAGGGATGCAAGAGAGACGCCCCCTCCCTTTCTAGTTTAGGCAGAGGAGGGGACCACAAGTCCAGGGAGGCTGACAGCTCTGGAGAGTAGGAAAGGCAGGAAAGGATTTCCTCTAGATCCTGCAGAACAAAATGCAGCCCTGCCCACACTTGGATTTTAGCCCAGTGACAACCATGTCTGACCTGACCTGCAGCATATTGTGGATACACAATGTGTTGATTTGTTGATTTAAATACGATTATGCATTGTTAAAAGAGCAAAGGAAAACTAATGTACAAAATCAGTAAATTTAGTCTTACAAAAAGGAGGAAATGTTACTGCAAAAATGGCCAAATTTCCATTTTGTTTCCCAAAACACAGATGTGATTTTTCTCCCTGGTTTAAAACCTCAGCTCTACTGTTTGTGATGAATATCTGAAGTGTTGGTGCCTGAGGACAATCCTGCAGCATGTGGTCTCAGAGCCTCCTAGACTCAAGGAAGGAGGCCGGCCATGGGACTAGGTGACACTGTCACTTACCATAAACAGTGAGGTGGAAAACTGCTTTAATTTCTCTTCCTGTCTGAAACATGGCCTGGGCCCAGTACTGCCCACTGTCCTGTGAGGTCAAATTGTTAATCCTTAGGGATGACATCCTGGGCACCTGGACCCTCTGCTTGTACTTGTCCTGGAGACTGAACCACAGTGGATCTTCCTTCCCATTCTGGAGTCTCAGCATGAATGTGGAGTTTGAATCAGAGGTGAAGCCCCAGGTGATCTCCTCTATTTTGGGATCCTCTGGCTCCTGGATCACTTGCAACAAGACTGAACCACCCCGGATCGCCTTCAGATAAGTGCGGGGTCTAAAGCCTTTAATCCCAGAACCATGAGCTCCAGAACTCTTGGCTAAAGTGCTGCAGGCACCTAGGACATTGGGAAAGAGAACACGGATATTTCCTCAAGGAGAACAAGTGACACAGACATTTTCTTCTTAACCAATCCATCCAGCACCTTCCTTGACCCAGGGAGGCAGCCTTGTCCAGTGAATTGGACCCATTTCTCAGATCAAGTTTAGTTCTGCTGAAGTGTAACCTTGGGCTGGTGACTTAGCTGGACTAGACTGCAGTTTCCTTACCTGACTTGAAGTCAGGGTATGAACTACAGGAGGCCAGGGATTGACAGCTCCCAGCACATCGTCTGGCATGTGCTAAATGTGAGCCATGCTAACAGATGGAGCGATACCTCATCTGTCTTCAATTGTCATTTCCCTGATAATTAGAGATGCTGAGGATTTTTTATAGCTCTGTTGGCTATTCATTTGTCTCCTTGAGCAATACTCGTTCAAATCTTTTCTCCATTTTTAAATCAAGTTACCTGTTTCCTTGCTATTATGTTACTTAGATCTTTATACATTAGGGCCATTGGCCCCATATCAGACATGTGGTTTGCAAATATTCTCTCCCAAGACATGGGCTGTCTCTTCACTTTCTTGTTTCCCTTGCTGTGCAGAAGGTTTTTAATTTGATGCAATTCTGTCAGGTTTTGCTTTCGGTGTATGTGCTTTGGGAATCTTCCTCAAGAAATTACCACCCAAGCTCATGGAACTTCTATGTTTTCTTCTAGAGGTTTTATAGTTCCAAATGTTATAATTTAGCTTTTCATCCATTTTGCATTTATTTTGCATATGATGTGAGTTAGAATTGAATTTCCTTCCTCTGCATGTAGCTCTCCCATCTTCCCATATGCATTTACTGAAGACACTGTCCTTTCCCCGTTGTATATTCTTAGCCCATTTGTCAAACATCACATCAACTGACTGTAAACACTGGGTTTATTTATGGCATTTCTTCTTTTTCCACTGGTCAATGTGTCTGTTTTTGTGCCAGTACCCTGCTGTTTTAATCACAATAACATTGTATTTTGAAATCAGGGAGTGAGACACATCTAGTTTTGTTCTTTTTCATTTGTTATTTGGGGTCCTTCATGCTTTCAAACAAATTTTAGATTTTTTTTCTATTTCTGTGGAAAATCATTGGAATCATGATAAATTTCATTAATTCTATTACTGTTTATTTTGCCCAGGAGCCAAAATGTCAGTTCATGAATCCAAAGTTATCAAAAGATTTTTTATACTATTCATTGGTTTCATATCTTGCTTAAAAGGATAGCCCTCCCTTAAAAATATGTTTTTCATTTTTTTTTCTAGTTTTCTTCAAGTTTTTTTGTGGTTTCAACATTTGTGTTTAGGTTTTGATCAACCCACAATTTAGTTTGTTTCATCTAGTTTCCACCCCTGGATGATATAAAGAGTGGTTACAAGGTTGGACCTAGTCTGAGTTAGTCTAGGTCCCCCATCGTCTGGTTGTGTATAATTGAACAGTTACTGAACCTCTCTGGCTTCAGCTTTTTCGCCTATGAAATGGCAGTGATGGTGCTTATGTCATTGAATTCTTCTTTGATTTTAAGCAGAGAGAGCTTTGGGCACAGTATTCAATAACTGTGCTGTACCCATTTGCTGCAGTGGTTTAAGTTCTCGCGACTAAAAGGCTCAGGGGTTACTCCAGTTGAATTGGGCTAATTGGGTACACAAAATAACCACACAATCGACACAAATACCTTTTTTATTGGGGTTGCTGTGAGGGCTCCTCTGACCTTCAAGGTCCACAAGAAGATATAGAGCGAGAGCACGCGCTGACCCCTTTTATTGAGGGAAGCTATTCAAATGAGACAAGGGGTCAGGTTGCAGGGGGCTGAGTCTATCTTCATGATGTCCACTGCCAGCAGGTTGACTGACACCTGGGTAGGCCACACCCAAGGGCACAGTAAGAGAAGGGGACACACACAAGGCACTTCCATGGAAGATTCTATCCTAAACAGGGCAAGGGGTTGTATTACAAAGGAACAGGTGAGCACAGCTTCACCTATGGGGCTGTAGCAAGACACACCCATGCACTAGACACCGACCCTGGAACCCAAGAAGGGTGGGGAAAGCTCTGCCACATTTCCGTGACTGAGCGCCTCAGGACCCAACTGGGGAGTGTGACTCAGTCATGTGTGAGGTTGGTCTCCCACATGCTGCTGCTGTCATTATCTTGATGGCCGTTTCTGGCCCAGCACCCCGGGTCAGAACCACACATTCCCAGTTCCAGGCTGGTTTCCTTCCTCCCCTCCAACTGCCCCTCTCGAGGGTCTCCTCCTGAGTACAGGGATGGGATGCAGGAGTCACACATCCTGTGGCTTCAATCTCCTTGGTGCCTGTAGGTGTCAAGGTCCAGCCAGGGCTTTCCTCTTTATAAAAGTCAAGAATAAAAGGAAATTCACTGTGATGCAGGCACCATTACCAAGCACCACAGGACCCCTGTGCAGCCAGGAGTCAGGTGGGAAGGTGGAGGGGAGGACTCATTACCCATACCTTGAACTAAGATTTTAAATTTTATATTCTTAACTCTGCTTGCCCATCTACCCACATCTTGAGATGATCTTTAATACAAAAGTATTGCATGTTACACTGAAAACAAGAACCCAAGTTGTGGAGTATTCGAGTGAAAGCAAAGTGTGCCCGTTCCCAAGGTAAGCACTGGAAATGACGTGTGCCCAGAGATACTCCAGCCCTGTGAGCCCGGGCATCTATTCATAAATGCCTCTCAACCTTCCCAGTGGTCTGGAGAGGTGACATTCATTCTCCCTCTGAATGGTTTGTGACATCCTATGGTCCCCTCATTAATTAATGAGCAGTATAGAAGTATCATTTAGCACTGTGGTCATCCAGTCTAATCAGAGTTAAACACTTGTATAAATGTGTAATTTTTGGTTGACATTGGGACATAAAACTGCAGCTTCCCCTTTTCTAAAAACTGTTATGCAAGTTGCTTTTTAGGGCCTTGAGACCTAGAGAGCAAAGAAGAATGAAAAGTCTCCAAGGACGAGAAGCCAAGGAACCAGAACAGAGACTTGTGGACCTGGTTAGTGTTAGAGTCTGTAAACAAGTCTGGATGGCACCTGGCAAAATGCCAGAGGGAGTGGTTTGTGAAGTACCACCAGAGAGCCATTAAGTGTGGAGATTTCTTATTGGTTGACTGTTGTATCTAGTTTATGCTAATTAAGACAAGCTGTGTGGAATGTATATATACCGCTCCTGTCCTACAATACATGGCTTCCACTCCTGCTGTATCAATCTACACAAGTTGTTCGTCACCCCCCGGATTTTGCTGCAGCCGGACTGTGGCAGGTTAGAAGCTAGGATGCAGCCACAGCTGCAGGAGGGAGCATTGGGTCAGAGAGACCAGTGCACTTACAAAGTACCCAGAGGTTCCACCAGGCCCAGTGCACCTGGTGTGGACCATGCCACCAAGACTCCCGACACCAGCCAGCTGGCCTTCTGTTTCTCATCCCTGCCTTAAGTCCCTTCCTGCTCCCTGGGGAGACAGAAGTGAGTGAGCCTCCTCTCTACTTGTCAGGGGAGTGACTGTGAAGTTCTTTCTTCTTGCAAAACCTGGTGCCGTGTTGGTTTCTCTGTGCATGGACAGCAGGCGCTTGCTGGGTGTCAGTACAGTGGTGGTCAGTACATTTAAGTGCTCTATTTAATGCAGTGCCCAGAGAAACAGCCCACTATCCCATGGGGAAACAGCGCAATTGGGTGCTCTGACAGCCTGTATTTCAGACCATCCTCAGGGATTTGATGAGGTCACTGTGGTCACCACAGTGTCTGTGTCCCCCTGCCAGCATTGTAAGAGGGTCCTTCAGGGAAGCTAGTGTTTTGTGCTGAACAGGAACCTCAAGGTCTGGCACAGGCTTTGATCAGCTGGTCTAAAGGGCACAGCTGCAACATGGCCTCCTGGGCAAGGTCTGCAGACCACATCTGCACAGGGTATGAGGAGGACATCTCCTTGGGCAGGAGATCTGAGGACACCAGCCCTGAGGTCCCCCTCAGGAGCAGAGGCAAAGAAGACCAGGTCAGGGGAGGAGCTGAGGAGCAGAATTCCTTCCCTCCCTTGGGGACCAGAAATGACCACAGGGACAGCTCAGGGTGTCCTCTCTTAAGGAGTCCTAAACAGGCTCCCCAGCTGTGACTCCCTGTCAGGTGACAGGATAGGACAGGTCAGGACAAGAAAGACAGAGCAGAGGCCTTGCAGTGGCCACAGAAAGCCCTGTGTGAGTGGAAGCCCTGGGTCACCCTGAAGGGTCTTCAGAGGTGAGCTGTTGAGGCCCCTCCTCTTACAGAGCAGGGGGTCCTCAGGGGAGTGGAACAGGTAGCAGGGGACAAAGTACTTGGACTGGCCGAGCACAGCTGAGACTTCTGGATCACCCAGGGTTGGACAGCCAGCCTGGCCAGATTCCACTCCCTAGAAGAGGGAACCACAATACAAAGGAGGGTCAGCCTCAGCCTGTGGGAGGATCTGCCCCCAAGTCCCAATGGTGGGTGACATCAGCAAGACAGAGAAGGGAGGCAGAGAGGGGAGGCAGCAAGAGCTCTCTGACCTACAGAAGATGCTCATCCTAAACAAAGAAAAGAGGAGCCATGGAGCACATGGACTTTACGAGGTAGAGTGTGAACTTCATACTACAAAATTAAAATTGCAACCGTGGGCATAGAACATGGTTCCTCTGTGTGTCCTATCCCTATCTCCACGTTCCCATGCCAGGAGAATTTCCCTGTCAACTCATGCACGAAACTGCCAAACTGCCATCCTTGCTGCCCTTTACACTGTCTCCGTGTCTCTCTTGGGCCAATAGTGACCCGGAAACTTCTCCATCTCCCTACCAGCAGATGGGGGGCAGCATTCATTAAATGCTGTTGCTGTCAGTTTGGGGGAGCCACCACTGCAGTGTGGAAATTCCAGGAAGCAAGCTGTGCTCAGTGTCCACTTCTCTTCCACACTTGCCCTTCCAAACCATGTGCAAGAAAGGGCTTGCTATTTGAACCATGATATGGGCAAGTTCTTCACCACCCTCACCATCACTCCTTCACCTCCATCTCTCTCCCCCAAGCAAGGCTGAGTGAACAGGGCACAATCCAGAAACCAAAGAAAAATGCAACTGTGAAACTTCAGGCTTCCAGAAATGATGCAGAGCAATTTAGGGGTAACGCTCCTTCCATGAAGAGACTCTGACCATCTCCTTGCAAGCTGCTTTGCTTCATTCAGCTGCACAGAGGTCAGGCCTATGGGGGGACCAATTCCAACCTTCCCCATTTCTGTTGACCTTGAGAGAACCACCCTCTTTGTCTGGGCTCAGGCTGCAAATCCAATAATTGGGAAAGTCAAGTCCTCCCTTTCCTTCTCCCTTCTTCCTTGTCCTTCCCTCCTGTTCTTCTCCTTCCTTTTGAAATCTTCCAACCCCACTGCCTCTGAAGAGAGCTGCACATTTAACAATCCCCAGTTAAACAACGCTGTAGAAATGGGAAGAGTGTGCATTTTGGTGTTCCAAAGTTGAGCTATTTAAAAGGGACCAGTCCTCTACCACTGGCAGCTTGTTGTTCAGTTAATAAGTCTCCTTTCACAAGTGCTCCCTAAACCACCAAGCTCCAGGTAATTTCCTGCAAGTTCACTTAGTGGCTGGGATTGATAAAAAATCAGAAAGTCTTCCCCAAAAGTCACTTCACTAGATCTTCTTGTTTTCTCATTAGTTTTTGTTTTATTTCTTCATAGGAGCAAACACAACAGTCCACGATGTCATAGTGTGACATGATTTTGGCTCACATGACTCAGTCATTAGGTCAGTATTTTTTCATTTCCTTTTACTTCCCATCTACTCTTTCTCCCCTGCATGTTTTCTGCACAATTTCCCCTCCTGTAGCCTGTGGGAGCTACCACTGTTTTTTCCCACATGCTCAATGTCCCCATAAACATGTGGGTGTGTAGAGGCTGCTTGTCTTTTATATAATAAGAACTTCATGGTGCTGGGTTCCCTGGATCTTGTTGAGGAGGATCCAGGCATCTCCCTCATGGAAACTGGACATTCTTCCCAGAACACTGGGGCACTGTTTCCTCAGCCTCCATGACATACTATGCACGGCAGCCCCAGATACTGCTCAGTTTGCTCAGTCTTTCCCCAATTGATGGTACCTCCTGTTTTTCCAGGGTTTTCCAGGAACAGTGATGAGATAAGCAAGGTTCCAGCTGAGGTCTCCTGGTCAGGGGCATTTCAGGGTGGGGGGAAGGAGCGCAGACCAGAGGAGCTTCCTCCAGCTCAGACACCAGGGTTCTGGTTGGGGCCCCCACAGAAGAGCTGCAGAGGCCCTGAGGACCCTGGGGGCCCAGGCTGGGGTGCTGCCTCCTCACCCTGTGCCCCAGGAACAGGCTCTTGGTCTATCTCCATCGCCCTCCCCAGGCAGCTCCGACCCCTCCCTGCTGCTGCAGCCCAGGTGGCCTCAGCTCCCTGGCTATGGTCCCTCATGCAGCCAGGGCTGCCCAAGTCTAGGGTCCCAGGTCCTCACCACAAAGAGGCCATTTTGCTCTTTCCGTTCATCCTGGGCTCTGCCCACACTGCACTGGTGAATTATAACAGTGAGGCTTTCTCTTTTTGTTTCCCAAAGGCATCAGAGCCTAACAGCCCCCAGGACTGAAGGGTCCCAGCTGTCCCAGCACCCCAACTGCCCTCCCTTCCAGGAAACCCAGCTACTCACAGAGCAGGATAATGATTCCCAGGAGCCTTGTGGTCCAGCAGAGGTGGGGGTCTTGTGAGCTGTGTCCCATCCTGGCTGCCTGCCGGCCTCTTCAGCTGCAGAGGAAACATCCGAAAGGGGAACCAGCAAGAGGAGGAGCTCCCTGCTCTGAGGGCAGAGCCCCAGGCCAGTGTTAGGAAGCCCACCAGAGTTCCCAGAGGCAACCTCACTCGCTCTAAGAAATTGCAGAATAACTGTACGAACGACCAGAGCCTGGTTGAGAGAAAGAGAGAGAGAGAGAGAGAGAGAGAGAGAGAGAGAGAGAGAGAGAGAGAGAGAGAAAAGAAAAAGGAGAAATTAACAGATATCAGGTAAACAAAAAATGAGAATTTGTCTGTAAGTCCCTTGCCTATAACAAATGCTAAAGAAGTCATGCAGACTGAAATGAAAGTTATTAGATAATCAATAATATCCATATAATTTGTATTTCTCTAATTGCTGGTGATGATGAACATTTTTTCATGTATTTGTTGAGTGATTGTATATCATCTTCTGAGAAGTTTCTGTTCAGTTCCTTGGCCCATTTATTGATTGGATTATCTGTTTTGTTGTGTGTGTTACGATTTTTGAGTTCTTTATATATCTTAGAGATTAGTGCTCTATCTGATGTGCATATGGTAAAAATTTGCTCCCATTCTATAGATTCTCTGTTCGCCTCACTGTTTCTTTTGCTGAGAAGAAGCTTTTTAGTTTGTATCCATCCCATTTATTGATATTTTATTTTATTTCTTACACTATAGGAGTCTTATTAAGGAAGTAGGGGCTTAATCTGACATGATGAAGATTTGGGCCTACTTTTTCTTTTATTAGGCAAAGAGTCTCTAGTTAATTTTGAGTTTTGTGCATGGTGAGTATAGGGGTTTAATTTCATTTTCCAGTGTTCTCAGCACCATTTGTTGAAGAGGCTATCCTTTCTTCAATACATGTTTTTGGTGCCTTTGTCTAACATGAGATAACTGTATTTATGCGGATTTGTCTCTGTGTTCCCTATTCTGAACCATTGGTCTACAAGTCTGTTTTGGTGCCAATACCATGCTGTTTTTGTTACTATTGCTCTGTAGTATAGATTAACATCTGGTATAGTGATGCCACCTGCTTCACTCTTCTTGCTAAGGATTGCGTTAGCTATTCTGGGTTTCTTATTTTTCCAGATGAATTTCATGACCACTTTTTCTATTTCTATGAGGAGTGTCATTGGGATTTAATTGGAATTGCATTAAATATGTATAGTTCTTTTGGAAGTGTGGTCACTTTGACAATATTAATTCTGCCTATCCAAGAACAAGGGAGATCTTTACATCTTCTAAGGTCTTCTTTAATTTCTTTTTTTTTTTTAGCATTCTGTACTTTTCTTTGTAGAGGTTTTCACCTCTTTCATTAAGTTGATTCTCAACTATTTTATATTTTTGAGACTATTGTAAATGGAGTAGTTTTCCTAGTTTTTCTTTCAGAGAATTCATCACTGATGTATAGGAATGCCTTTGATTTATGGGTGTTGATTTTATATCCTGCTACTTTTCTGAATTCATTTATTAGTTCTAGAAGCTTTTTGGTGGAATTTTTTTTGGATCTTCTAGGTATAGAATCTTATCATTGGAAAATAGTGATAATTTGAGCGCTTCTTTTCCTATCTGTATCCCTTTAATTTCTTTTGTCTGTCTAATTGCTCTGGCTAGAGTTTCAAGAACTATGTTAAATTGGGCTGGGGTTGTGGCTCAATGGCAGAGCACTCGTCTAGCACATGTGAAGCCCTGGGTTTGATCTTCAGCACCATGTAAAAAAATATAAAATAAAGATATTATGTCCAACTACATCTAAAAAATAAATATTAAAAAAAGAACCATGTTAAATAGAAGTGGTGAAAGAGGGGATGAAAAAGGCAATATCACAACAGACACTACAGAAATACAGGAGATAATTAGAAACTATTTTGAAACCCTATATTCTAATAAAATAGAAGATAGCGAAGATATCGATAAATTTCTTAAGGCATATGATTTGCCCAGATTGAGACAAGAAGACACACACAATTTAAACAGACCAATAACAAAGGAAGAAATAGAAGAAGCCATCAAAAGATTACCAACCAAGAAAAGCCCTGGACCTGATGGGTATACAGCGGAGTTCTACAAAACCTTCAAAGAAGAACTAATACCAATACTTTTCAAACTATTTCAAGAAATAGAAAAAGAAGGAGCTCTTCCAAATTCATTCTATGAGGCCAACATCACCCTGATCCCAAAACCAGACAAAGACACTTCAAAGAAAGAAAACTACAGACCAATATCTCTAATGAATTTGGATGCAAAAATTCTCAATAAAATTCTGGCGAATCGAATACAAAAACATATCAGAAAACTTGTGCACCATGATCAAGTAGGATTCATCCCTGGGATGCAAGGCTGGTTCAATATACGGAAATCAATACATGCTATTCACCACATCAATAGGCTTAAAGACCAGAACCATATGATCATCTCGATAGATGCAGAAAAAGCATTTGACAAAATACAACATCCCTTTATGTTCAAAACATTAGAAAAACTAGGGATATCAGGAACTTACCTCAACATTGTAAAAGCTATATATGCTAAACCTCAGGCTAGCATCATCCTAAATGGAGAAAAACTGAAGGCATTCCCTCTAAAATCTGGAACAAGACAGGGATGTCCTCTATCACCACTTCCAGGATCTTCTAGCTTTCAAAGTCTGTATTGAGAGATCAGCTGTTATCCTGATTGGTTTACCCCTAAATGTAATCTGCTTCCTTTCTCTTGTAGCTTTTAAAATTCTCTCCTTATTCTGTATGTTGGGCATCCTCATTATAATGTGTCTAGATGTGGATCTCTTATGATTTTGCACATTCGGCATCCTGTAGGCTTCTAGGATTTGGGATTCTGTCTCATTTTTCATGTCTGGGAAGTTTTCTTGTATTATTTCATTGAATAGATTGCTCATTCCTTTGGTTTGGACCTCTATACCTCCCTGTATCCCAATGACTCTTAAGTTTGGTCTCTTTATGTTATCCCATATTTCTTGGATGCTCTGCTCATGGTTTCTTAACAGTCTTGCTGAGCTGTCTATGTTCTTTTTAAGATGAAATACTTTGTCTTCATTGTCTGATGTTCTATCTTCTAAGTGTTCTACTCTGCTGGTAGTATTCTCAATTGAGTTTTTAAGTTGGTTTATTGCTTCCTGCATTTCTAGAATTTCTTTTTGTTTGTTTTATATAACCTCTATCTCCCTGTATACTTGATCATTTGCTTCCTGGATTTGTTTATGTAATTCATTGTTGTAGTGATCTTTCATTGTCTGATTTTGCTGTCTAATGTCTTCCTTGAGACTCCAGATCATCTGAAGCATGTATATCCTGAATCTGATATTCCATCTGCTGCAGATATTACCTCTTCTAATGTTGAGTTGACCTGCATTGCTTGTGGTCCTTTCTTTCCTTGTCTCTTCATACTGTTTGCGTTTCTTTCTGCTTGGTGAAACTGTTGTGTTATTGAATATTCCCCCTATATATTTGTATTACTCTTGTGTAGTTGCAAAGTCTCCTGCGCAGGTGCGGGCGGCAGCTCTGCTCCTCCTCCAATTGGGGCAATATGCCTACCACACCAGCAGGCCGCTGGGCCTGTTCTAGCAGTTGGTAGCAGGTGCGCCTACCTTGCAGGTGTGGGCAGTTGCTTTGCCCCTCTGAAGGCCGCTGGGCCTGTTCTGCCTGTGGGTCGCAGGTCTGCCTAACTTGCAGGCGAGGGCAGTGGCTCTGCCCCTCTGCGGGTTGCTGGGCCTGTTCTGTCTGTCGGTTGCATATCTGGCCTGTTCTGTTGGTGGTCGCAGCTCTGCCCCTCAGCAGGCCGCTGGGCCTGTTCTGCCTGTGGGTCGCAGGTCCGCCTACCTTGCAGGCACGGGCAGCGGCTCTGCCCCTCCATGGGCCACTGGGCCTGTTCTGTCAGTGGTCACAGTTCCGCTTACATTGCAGGCACGGGGGAGGGGGTGGCTGTGCCCCTCAGCAGGCTGCTGGGCCTGTTCTGCAGGTGGGTCTCAGGTCTGCCTAACTTGCAGGTGCAGGGGGAGGGGGCAGTTCTGCCCCTCAGCAGGCCGCTGGGCCTCTCAACATTCTTTTCAAGATTATATATTTCGTCTTTGTTATCTGAAGTCCTGTCTTCCAAGTGATCTCATCTGTTGGTGATGCTTTCTATTGAGCTTTTAATATTGTTTATTGTTTCTTTCATTTCAAGAATTTCTGTTTTTTTTGTGACCCTTTATCTCCTTATTAAAGTCATCTTTTGCTTCCTGTATTTGCTTATGTAGCCCTTTATCAAAATGATCTTTTGCTGCCAGTATTTGGTCTCTTCTATTATCCTTTAATTCGCAGAAGATTTTAATTATGTACATCCTGAACTCTTTCTCTGTCATTTCTTCTGATGTGCTGGCCATGGATTCTAATAATGTAGTATTGGTTTGTTGTGGGCATTTCTTCCCTTGTTTTTTTCATGTCATTTGTGTGTCTTCCCTTCTAGCTCTGTGGATCTAAGGATTTACAGTTTTTACCCTATAGGCTTAGAGTGTCTTTGCAGGTTTCCAATACCTCTCCTTTAATGGGGAGAACAATGTGAACAGATCCCAATACAAACAATATACAACCTTAACCCAAATAGCTGCTAGTAAGATGTTTATAATTTTGTCACAGTATGCAAATAATCGTGAGTTCAATTATTATCTACAATATGAACAGTAGGTTTGTGAAAGGGTGTACAGTTTCTGATTGTGGAAAGAGAACTGGGGTGAGGAGTAGGTTGCGATGTTGAGGGTGTAAGAGGTAGGGATATAGAGTTATTAGATCTTGGGAAGCATGAAAGAAGAATTTAAAGAAGTTGGTTAGTAGCAGGAAAAGAGAGAGAAAGTGATTTTTGGAAGTAAGTGGGAAAACAGTAGAATGTAACAAACAAACAGAAATCAATATTAGGAGAAATAAAACTGTAATAATAGGAGATAAAAAGAATACACAACACCACTGTAATATACTATCCCAGTCCTCAATAGCCTAATTCGTGAAAAAGTACTTGGTTTCACTAAGGTTGGGGATATGAGAGCAGGAGAAGAGAAAGAGAGGAAAAAAAAATCAAAGGAAGATATGAGGACTATTTTTGTTGGAGATCAGTATCTTTCCTGCTTCCCTTCTCATCTGACAGGTGGGGTTCTCAATTGTTTGCTGGTATCTCCACCCTCAGGATGGTGAACGTTATTAGGGTGTGAGGGTTGGTCTTGGGGGTGTATCTTTTGGTGGTAGGTATAGTACCTGCTGGTCCCCAATGGGAGACTGCACCCCAAGGATCTCCTTTGGGGCCTGCCCTTGTGATGTGGGTGCCTGGTCTTATCTCCTTATATCACCTATAGGCCTCACAAATCCTGGTCTCTAATTTAGTCTCTAAACTGTATCTTACTCACCCCCTCCCTTTCTCTCTGGAGGTCTTGTGGGCTGTGCGCTGGGTGCTGCACACCTCTCATGGAGAGCTGTTTTATATTGGGCTGTTCAGGACCCGTCTTTGTGACCTGGTTTTGTGAGCCATGGACTGGGCATAGCCACAGGCAATGTGCCAGGTTAACAGCTGCCAGGGAGGGGGGCAGTTGGGGACTTTCAGTACCTTGGTATGGTATTGCTTCTAAGCCCGAGCTGGTGTTCCTAGTTGGAAGTTGCCCCCAAGTAAATATGGTGATGAAAGTATCCCAAGATGGAGGTGACTGCTTTCAGTGATGCGGTGTCCAGTCAGGTGGGGCTAGGCAGTGGCATTGATTGGTGGGTTCAGAGATGCAGCTCTCTGGCCTGCAGTATTTTGGTTGGTGGCTATCTCCAGAGCCAGTGCAGTGTCCCCAGGTGCAAGCTACCCTGTATAGGGGACTGTGGCAGTGGTTGCAGTGCCCCAAGATGGAGGCAACTGGAGGAGCCCCATGTTGGTAGATGGGGGGGTCCACACAGGAGTGGTGGGAGGAGATCCTGCATGTGAGCTGTGGCTGGGTGTCCTGCATAAAAGCGGCGGCTGGGATTCCTGTGCGGGTGGGCAGCCAAGAGTCTTGCGCATTTGCTAATGCTGATGGTCCTACTCAGTCACCCAGAGGACCTGCATGGACCAATGGCTGGAAGTCCTGACCTGATGCAGAGGCCTGGAGACTTGCATAGCATAGCAGCCATGATTCCTGCACTGGAGCAGCTGTCGGGGGTCCTCTGATCACTCACAGAGAATCAGTATTCCCACTACTTGAATCCCAGGTCCCAGAGCAACATGGAACGCAGCCTCCCTCTAGCCCGCAATCTTGGACCCTCTCAATTTCCTTCTTTAGTGTTCTGTAGTTTTCATTGTAGAGATCTTTCACCTCTTTTGTTAGATTGAGTCCCAAGTGGTTTTTTTTTTTTTTTTTGAGGCTCTTGTGATGGGCTGGTTTTCCTAATTTCTCTTTCAACTGATTTGTCATTGGAGTGTGGAAACACCATTGATTTATGAACGTTTCTTTGGTATCCTGCTATTTGTTGAATTCATTGATGAGGTCTAGAAGTTTTCTGGTAGAGTTTTTTTTTTTTTTTTTTTTGGTGGGGAAGCTTCTAAATAAAGAATCATGTCTTGGAAAACAGAGATGGTTTTACCTTTTCTTTTCCTATTTGTATCCCTTTAATTTCTTTCTTTTGCCCAATTGCTCTGGCCAGAGATTTGAGGATTTTGTTGAATAGAAATGGTAAAAGTGGGTATAACTGTCTTGTTCCTGTTTTTTGAAGAAATGCTTTCAAGTTTTCTCCCTTAGAATGATGTGGCCTTGGATTTGATATAGCTTTCACAATTTGAAATGTGATCCTTTTATTCTTATTTCTTGTAGTGTTTTAATTATGAATGGATGCTGTATTTTGTCAAATGCTTTTTCTGCATCTTTTGAGATAATCATGTGATTCTTGTCTTTAAGTCTATTTATGTGGTGAATTACATTTATTGTTTTCTGCCTATTGAACCAAACTTGCATTTCTGGGATGAAACCCACTTAGTCTTGGTGCACTATCTTTTTATTGTGTTTTTGTATATGAATTGCCAGTATTTTTGCATCTGTGTTCATCAGGGATGTTGGTTTGAAATTTTCTTTCCTTGATGTGTCTTTATTTGGCTTTGGTATTGGGGTGATATTGACTTCATAGAATAAGTTTGAAGAGTTCCTTCCTTTTCTGTTTCATGGAATAATTTGAGGAAGATTGATATTAGTTCTTCTTTAAAGGTCTGGACGACCTTGGCTGAGAACTCATTTATTCCTGGCCTTATCTTTGTTGGTATGCTTTTAATGGCTTCTTCAATCACATTACTTGAAATTGATTTGTTTAAATTTTCTATGTCCTCCTGGTTCAATCTGGATAGGTCATATGACTCTTGGAATTTACCGATGTCTTCAAGACTTTCTAGCTTATTGGAGTATAGATTTTCCAAATAGTTTCTGATTATCCTCTGTACTTCAGTAGTGTCTATGCTGATATTTCCATTTTCATCATGTATTTTAATAATTTGAATTTCTCTTTCTCTTGGTTAGCTTGGCTAAGAGTTTATTTTTTAAAAAAACACCAATTTTTGATTGATTGACTTTTTTGAATTGTTTTTTAAAATTTCAATTTCATCAATTTCAGGTGTGATTTTAATTATTTTCTGTCTAGTGATGAAATTTAAAAAAAATTATTAGTGTTTTTAAAAAATTATTTATTTATTTTTATATGATGCTAGGATTGATCCCAGAGCCTTGTATGTGCTAGGTGAGTACTCTTCCACTGAGCCACAACTCCAGCTCCTTTACTGTCGGAGTCCAGCTCCAACAGCGGGGTCTCAGGAGACAAATGGATGGTGAGGAGTCGGCGAAAGAGGGTGGAGAAACAACACAGACACCAAAGTGAAGGTGCTGAATCCCTATCTTTACTTGTGAAGTTAATCATATATACTTTTCATTTTGGCAGGCTCACAGTACTTTGTGGTTATAAAACAGGAATCATTATTCAAAGAAACAAAGTATTACATAGCTACATTTAGAATAGAAGAATGTATCTTGGCTTATGCATAAGCAAGCGTTTTCCTTTCAGTTTGTGTTTTGCTTTGAGCTGTTTCTGCTTAGCTAACTTTTAATAATAGTTAGAAATGTCCCAGACTATTGGCCTATACCTTGACTATTCTTTCTTGACTTACTGACTGGAACTGGTGCCACGGTTACAACAAGTGGTTAACTTGAAAAAAGAGGCTACTAATTTTAATCAAACAAGAGTAAGAGCACAAACCATTGTGCACAGGAAGAAGAACAAGTTGCTCAGTACTAAGCACTAATCTGTCTTCTTAACATTAATTCTTCTTCTCTAGATTTTAATTTAATTTCTCAAAAACTTCCTTGACAGGAATACAGGGAGTTGTTCATTAGACATTAACAATTTATGCTCCACAGCTGAATCATTGCATTTAGAGCAAACAGATCTATTCTTTAGAAGTAGTTGCATTAACTGGGAAAGTCATGTTTTTTCCTTCATACTTAATGGTCATATGAGAAGTCATAACTATACTTATTAAAGGAATACAAAAACAAACCAGCCTATTCCCAGAAACATACTGTGCTCCTCCAGAGGATGGATGCCTTGCGCCATCCACCTCAGTAGGGCCTTGCCATTGCCTGAGTCAGGGGAGGGGCGCAGCACTCTACTGCTGATTTTGATGTTGATTTGTTCTTCTTTTTCTAGGATCTTGAGAGGTAATGTTAGATTATTTATATGGTATCTTTCTGTTCTTTTAATGTATGAGCTCAATACTATGAACTTTCCTCTTACGACTGCCTTCATAATGTCCCAGAGATTTTGATATGTTATATCATCATCCTCATTTACCTCTAAGTATTTTTTAATTTCATCTGATATCAATTCATCATTCAGTAGTGAATTATTTACAGTCATTTCTATTTTTTGTCTTATCACTTATTTTAATATCATTCCATTATGATCTGATAAAATGCAGGACACTATAGCCATAATTTTTGTATTTGCTAAGAGTTTCTTTGTGTTCTAAAATATGGTCTATTTTAGAAAATGTTCCATGTGCAGCTGTGAAGTAAATGTATTCAGTCACTGATGGAAGATATATGTGTTAAGTCTAAATTATTAATTGTATTTTTTAATTCTGTGGCTTCTTTATTTAGTTTTTGTCTGGATGATCTGTCTGGTGATGGAAGGAGCATGTTGAGGTCATCCAGGATTATTGGGTTGTGGTCTATTTGACTCTTCACATGGACAAGGGTTGGTTTGATGCAGGTAGATGCTCTGTTGTTTGGGGCATAGGTATTTCCCAAGGGCCTCTCCAGTCAAAGGAGCCATCAAAGATGAGAGCAGTGTCATGCTGAGGAGGAAGCCGCTCCCTCCTGCTTAGGGCCTGGCTGAAGAGCTGCCCTATCTTGGCATGACTGTCACTAGAGGTCACCATCTCCATCAGGCAAGGACTGCTTCTCCACCCCCAGACTTCAGAGCCTGCACTGGACCTTGCCACCCATTGTCAAAGCCATCCAACCCTCAAGAACAACTACAAGGAGGAAAAGTGTACTTTGGTCTCATGGTTCTAGAGATCTATTCTGTAACTGGCCACTCTGGATCTGAGAGGAGAAGCGAAACAGCACAGCAGTGGGTGTGGTGGAGGATGGTGGCTTAGTTCATGACGATTAGAAAAGGAGCAGGGAAGGGAGAGGAAGGGAGTCAAGAAGGGGAGAGGGAGAGAGAAAGTGCAGCAGGGACAAAATAGAGTTCAGGCCACACCCCTAGTGTCCTCCTTCCTCCGTCCACTTCCCACTGCCCTATCGTTATCACCCAGCAGTTCATTAAAATCATTAATCCAACAAATGGATTAGTCCACTGATGAGGTTAAACTCTCATCATGTAATCACTGCATAAAAGCTTCACTTCCAAACCTTGCGGTAGGGCACCAAGCTTTCACAATATGATCTTTTGTAGGGGACATTAATGTTCCCCCAAAACACCTGTAATAAATTCCTTTCGTAATTATCAACTTTTTCCTATTTCTAGGAACAAAAGACATATCTTTTAATGGTTTTCATTTTAACCACTATCATATCTAATGATGTTGATGAGCAATTTCTGATCCCTTTGTGCCCTTCAGGTCCACTCATGTCCCCAAACTGAGGCCAAAGAATTAGGCTCATGGACTTGGGTTTCACTCTCAATTCCTACCCTTGAGCAAAGAAAGCAAGTAGTATTGGATCATATCCTAAAATTTAAAAAAAAATAGTGAACTCACATTAATATAAATTAATGACTAAATAGATGAATGAGGAGTAAAAGAGAAAAGTTTTCCATGCAGTAGAATTAAAAAATATGTAAGTAGAGTTTCCATTCTTAAGGAGATGGAGCATAACATCTTTTCCTTAAGTGTGTGCTGCCTGCAAGGTCCTTCCAATGAGTACTGTGTGGGAAGAGGGAAGAAGGACGAGTGTACAGTGGAGCCATTTGACAAGCACTGCTTCAATTAGGTAATAGAGATTGGGATTATTATGGACGTTGGAGAAGACCACAGAAGTAAAGTACCACATGGCATCAAAGATACAAACTATCTCAGGACTTACTACTGTTGATGCCAACCTTGATCATTACCTGGGGTTTTGCCTTTGAGTACTTTTTATTCCTGCTTTGAATGCCTACCCTACTTCTAAGAGAACTCTCTCATTTTCAGATGGTTTTTGAATTGCTGTTTAGGTGTACAAATGTTTGGTAGGAAGGGGTTCCTAGCTTTTATCAGATCTCAGAAGGGGTCATGATTAAACATGGAGGTGTCATAATCATAACAAGTCCACCAAGGAGGATTTTTGGTCAATCCCAGCTCAGTCAGTACTCAGCGAATATGGACTGATCCCTCAGGGGACTGTGTGATTCAGAATGTGGCACCCCAGCGATGGCATCCTAACATACTGATTACATTAAACACCTTTGGGGACCAGAAGATGCTGGAAGAGGCTTCTCTTTATCTACTTACAGACAATGCCACCGTGTCATTCAGCTTTTCATTGCTGTGACCAAAATACCTGACAAGAACAACTTAGAGGAGAAAAACTTACCTGGGGCTCACAGTTGCAGGGATTTGAGTCCACGGTCATCTGAATCTGCAGCTCTGGCTCTGAGATGACGCAGAACATTGTGGTAGAAAGGTGTGGTGCAGGACAGCTATCAGCTCATGGCAGCAGGACAGCAGGGAGGAAAAGAAAGAATCCCCAAGGACAGCACCACCCTCCAGTGAACTGCTTCCTCCAGCCACACCACTCAGTAGTCCATTCATATCATCAATCCATGAAATGGATTAGTGAAATGGATTAATCCACTGATGAGGTCGTAGCTCTCATAATCCAATCTTTCCACCTCTGAACATTGGTACATTACCTAACACATAAGCTCTTTGGAGGACACTTTTAAATCAAGCCATTATACCCACCAAAGGAGAACGGTGGGTGTTATGATCTTCAGCCTTCTTACTTAAATATTAACCAAGGAATGTCATTGAATTTATATTATAGAGGAAGAGATTGAAAAATGACAGTATTTCCAGATTCCAGAGAAGTTGGTCCAAGATCCTTTATGTTCTTCAGGGCCCATTCATCGCCCCTAAAATTCCTTTACTTACCTTTTAGTCACCTATATCCCCCATTTCTCTCTGTGCTGTGAGAAAGGGTAGCTAAGTTTCTGAATCTCGTGTGTTATTAGGGTGGAAGGTGAGTACCTCCCCTTAATGTGATGCTCTATGGAGATAAATAAATTTGTTTTTTATATTGTTAATCTATCTATTGCCAATTTATTTCAGCAAACTCAAATACTCAAAGGCTCAGGGGGTGGGGAATGGGAAACTCCCATTATCCCAGGAGTAACAATGAGGGAAATATGAGTTGACTGCACAGGAAGGTTACCTCCCAGCCGGGTGATAATGAGTGCAGAACTCACATCAGATGACTGGTTAAACCTAACTGTGAGATCAGGAAGGGCTCAAGGGAAGAGCCTGAGAAAACCTCACAGGCAAGTGAGCACTTGACTCACACCTTAAGCTGGGTCAGGATTCCAAAAGGCCACTCACTGCGGTAGTCAGCTATTTGTTGCTGTTACAAAATACCTGAGAGGGGCTATCTTTATAAAGGTTTGTTTAGCTCTCAGTTTGGGAAAGTTCAAGGGCAGGGCATGGCACTGGCTTGGTTCTGGTGAGACCCCTCTCAGCTGAGCACCTCTTGTCAGAGGAAATGATTAGAACACATGTGGGAGCAAGTGATCACATGGTCACATCTCACAGGAAGCCAGAGAGAGCCACTCAGGTCAGGCATGGGACTGTATAGCACCTCACTCTGAGGAGATCTCACTCCAGGAGGCCAGTGTTCCCTTCTGAGGGCAGCACCCCAATGTCCTAAGGCCCTCCCACAGTGGATACCACCTCAACACCACCACCTTAAGACCAAGTCTGCAATACATGGACCCTGGGGACAAACCACTATTAATTGTAAGAAATAACTGAAGACATCCTAGAGGACAGGGACTATGGGAAACAAAGAGGTAAGGAGACAATTTCTTTCTGCAAACATCTGCTTGGATTTCAGTCACTATGTTACATGATCTTTGCCACCAGGGTTTTCTGCCAGAGAGTACATGAGCACACGGCAGCCTTTTTCCTGATGCCACTAATTTTCTGAAAAGTAAAATAATAAATGTTGGATTAGGTTTTAAATGGACGCTATGTGTTGGACATTCCTGTTAGGCGCTGATCCTATATTGTTTTATTTTATTTAGTCCTCATAGAGCTTGATGAAGTCTCTGCCATTGGCTCATGAACAGTCAGTGGTACAATGAGGTTGTGTGAGTTGTCTGAGGTCACAGGGCAGGGGGAGGAACCCAGGCTTCCAATCCCAGCAGTCAGGTGCTTAGCTGTGAGTGTCAAAGGTGAGAGCCAAGCAGGAAGTGCCCTCCAGGGTCTAATCCCCTGCCCTGCAGCAGCTCAGGCTGTCTCCACACTGCCCCAGGGTGACCACCCTACTTTTCAGAACAGGAAACCAGCTCAGGAGGCTGAGTACGTGAGGGGGAAAGGAGATACAGACATAGCTGGGGGGAATGGGCTTGCTGTTGACTTGGGCCACTTCTCAGTCCTTTAAAGCAGGCTCCACAAAGTCGGCAACTGAAAATCCTCTCCAGGGACAGATGTTGTCTCTGGTCCCAGGAAGATGCCTGTCTCCCCTCTCAGCTCCCCTGGGCAATCCACCTCCACGTCTTAGAATCTGTCTGCAGGGCAGCAGGGGAGGAGGCTCTCCCTCTCTCCTCTGAGAACCATCAGCTTCAGTTTCAGAACATGGACACTCAGTCCTCAAGTGTCCCCATGTAACCGAAAGCTCGGTCCCTGTCCCCAATGCCAATCAATGCCAATTTAATAACGAGGACACAGTTTTGAGAAAAAGGAAAAAGAAGGTTTATTGCTTTGCTAGCAAAGGAGAGACACAGGGGACTCCTGTCCCAAAGTCTGCCACTCTCCAAATCAGAAGGAACAGGATTTTAAAGGAACTTCAAGGGTTACATTCCAGGTGTGCTCTGGTAGGGGACCCCAGGGTGCCCTGATGGCTGTTAGGATTCACTTTTTAATTTTTCAGCAGGCATCTCCTTCCAGTAGTGGGTGTGTTCAAGGGCAATTAACTAGGGGAAGAAAAGGTAACACTGTCTCCCAATCTTGTTAGGAAGGGGAGAAGGGAGAAGAGAGAGAAAAAAACTTTTTTAAAAAAAATAAGCCTTAGAGCAATGAGGAAGGTGAAGGCACATCCAGAAGGTGAAGGTACCACTGTTCCACCCAACTTCCCAGTGGCTCTGCTCCTAGGCTTGTATTACTTCTCAGGGGATCCAAATTTCAGACCCAAATAATTCTCTTTTTAATCAAGAACTTAGATCGCCTACACCGGGTTCCCAGCCTAAGCTTCTCCTCTGGGCTTATGTTGCCCTGGGGCTTGGGTCTCAATCACTGTGGGTACATCTGACCTGCCGCCCCAGTTATCCACCTGCCATCCTTCCCAGGTTCTCTGGCTTTACCCACTCTCATCATCCCCTATGGGCACACCTGGAGCCAGAGAAAGAGAATCCTGCGCTCCTGGGGTGCCACCTGCTGGCCGCTCCTGCCCACTATCGCCACCTCGTGGCTGAAGACCAAACTGTCGGTAGGGATTTCCTGACTGTCCTCCATCAGGGCCACCAACTCCAAACTGTCATGGGCCCAGACTGCTTGCCGATGCCTGTGCAGCACAGTGACAGAAGCAGAAATCCCATGGGTGCCTGGTGTGAGCGCTACTCTACAGGAGACAATTGCCTCCGGAGAGCAGCCCCCGTGAAACCTAAATAAGGCAGGAGGGAGTCCTGGAGGAGGAGGCAGGGGGCTGCAGAGGGCAGGAGCAGAACCATCAGGAGGTGAGGGGGCTGCAGGGAAGGGAAGGGAAGGGAGTAGCTGGGAGCCCTGAGGCCAGGTCTCTGCCCCTGACAGAGATTGTAGCAGAGGGGGCTAGAGGAGGCTGAGCCTCCCCTGACCCCCAGTATCCTGAGGAGGTGGAAGGCTGGCCAGGACAATGACCTTGAAATTGATAAAGAGAAAAAAGGCAAATATGAGCTCCTTCTTGCTTTAAAAAAATGCCAGCTGCATGCCCATCTGATGGGAAGGACAAAGAGGAAGTCACTGAGCCCGTGGCCTGCCTGGCACGTCATAGGTCCATCTTCACACAACCCCAGGGAGTCACACAAGGCTGGGGTCTCAGCACAGGAGATGGAAGCAAGCAGAGATGCTGAGGGACCAATCAACTCCCTCCACAGGCCCTCCCAGGTTTGCTTCAGCATCCACAGGGCTGATGGGAGCTGGGGGGACGGGCCTCCCCACCAGGAGCTGAGGGGACGGGGCTTGGCAGCAAGGCCTGATGGAAGCAGCAGTGTCCACCCAGGGCAGACCCAGCTAGGAGGAGGGTGAGCAAGAGGGAGGAGAGCCCAGGCCGCAGGGCACCGAGCTACAGCCAAGCAGCCCGCGGGGATGGCCAGCGGGGGCAGGATGGGACGGAGGCCCAGGTCACAGGCCAGGTCAGCACGATGAAGACAGAAGAGCCAGGACGAACCCCTTCCCCCTCCCCTCAAGGACTCGGGGTCCAGACCAGGCTGCAGGGGTCTGAGGCCTGTCCAGGGAACGAAACCCTGAGGCCAAGGCTTCCCACTGGCCCTTCAGGTGGTGGGGGCCAAACACACTCATGCAGAGTGTGGGGACGATTCAGCCCCCGAAAACCTGTGGGGGGGAAGAAGAGGACTGAGACGAGTGTCCTCTAGAGAAGAAGCTCCCGAGAGGGGACCAGCCCTGGGCAGGCAGGGGACTCCTGCAGCAGCGCTCACTGCAGATGGAAGGCCCAGGCTCTGGTAGCTCTTTTGAGGAGATTCCGGGCTGCAGTCCATGCGCAGAGCTCCGTCTGCTTAGAACATCTGCTCCTCTGTCTTCTAGCTGCTGCTCACAGAGGCCCACCTCTGCCCAGCCTGAGCCTTACAGAGGAGGCGCCCCACCAGCCCAGCCTGACCCCCCAGCACCTGACCCCTGCCCCATCACACTGAGACCAAGACACGAGTCCAGGCTCAGGTCTGGACAGGGGCCATGGGCCAGGGCCGTGGAGTCTCTCTCAAACCCGAGGCCACAGACTCACCCAAAACTCAGTGAACAGGCTCCCCATCTCCCAGGCCTCCAGGGGAGCCAGGAGCAGAACTGGGCACAGATGGCACTGGAGCTCAGTCTGGTTCCCCAGCACAGTCCAACTGGTGCTGGAGTCCTTCTTCCTCCTGGGAGAGTTTGCTCCCCTGGGGCCATCACCTCTATCCTCTGTGCCAGAAGACTGACAGGTGCCCCAAGGCCCCAGGTGCCTGGTGCTGGGCATTTGCCTCTCCCAGAGGCCTCATAAACTGCTGGCACCCAACCTGGACACTTGAGGCCAATGATCTGCCTGGTCCCTCATCGTCCAGCCTTGTCCTACAAGAAGGAGAAAGACCTGGGCAGAGGGTCCCTTCTCTGTCCACAGCCCACGCCATGAGTGTTCAGTGAACCATGCCAGCCCAGCCCTGCCTGTCCAGGGGTGATGAGGGCCTGATCACCGTCCTCTCCTCTTCCTGTCCATCTCTCCTGCTAAGCTTCCCTACTGAAGCCTGTTCCTGAGCCCTTAAGAATTTTTAGGACCATTCTTGTGACTTTGGACACAATGTGACTGTTACAAAAAGACCCACTTGCAAAATGGCACAAGACACTGCAACTAAGGACTGGGGACACAAAGGTGACTTTTGAAAGGACAGAGCATAGAAGAGAAGGGGGTTAAGTCACCCAGGCTGTTTCTCCAGGCCTCACCCTGTCCACCTCCTGGCCCCGGACAGCTCACCTGGCTCCACTTTCCAAATTTCATTCTCTCACCTCAACTTCTTCGAAAAAATGCTCAGAAAACCTTGAGTGTTCCTTTTTCTCTGAAATGCTGACTGAAGACGGCTGGGTATTTTAATGCAGGTCACAGACACCCCCTGACTGCTCTTCACAGCCAGGACCTCTTGAAGGCTGGGGAGGTAGGGGGGTGGCGGAGGGGGCTCAGCCTGGGACAGCTCAGGGCTCCTCCCAGGAGCAGGGCCACCGTGTGGACAGGAGACGTTGAAATGCCTACACTCTGTCCTCAGGACCCAGGGCACCCATGCTGTTGGCATGAAGCGCAGGGAGCAGGAAGGGAAGCTGGTGGGTGCTGGGACGGGAGTGGGGAGAATCCTCCAATCCCAGGAATGGAGCTGGGTCCACCCACAGAGGGAGGGCAAAGACGAGACCTGAGCTAGTGCCCGCCTCGGCTGCACCCAGTGCTGGGGCTTATACTCGTGTCTAGTGCAATCCTGTGACTCAGCCACTCTGCCCCACCTGCCTCAGCCACAGAGACGCACCTGGGCACGGCACCCCTGGACCAGGCTGCTGTAATGTTGAGTGAAAGAAGCCAGAGACAGCGACACCAATCTGGGACCAGGGATGCCGCTCAGGGGGAGAGCACTAGCCCAGCAAGCTCAAGGCCCTGGGTCCGATCCCCAGCCCCACAAAAAATAATAAATAACACACACCAATCGCACATGTGTGAGTCCCAGACTCTGACAAACCCACACCTTCATGCTTGTGGATGCCACGCTGAGGGGTCAAACTGTGGGAAAACGAGGAAGTGGTTATCTCAGAGGGGAGGGGGAGGCGCTTGTTTGCTGGGGACACAGATTCTCAGAGTGATGGTGCTGTTCCATCTTGTGTCATGTGGTACTTTGGTTGATTTTGCTTTATAATAATTCCTTTGGCCTGTACATTTATTTTAAAGTATTTTTCTGTTGTGTTATTTTCACAATTAAAAATGCTTTAAAAATACTGTTGAGGACTTTTATTTATTTATGTTTCAAGATGTGGTTTCTTTAAATTGCCCAGGTTGGCCTTGAACTTGCCATCCTCTGCCTCAGCCTCTCTTGTAGATGGGATTACAGGTGCATACCACCACAACCAGCTGTGTTGGTAACTTTTGAGCATAAGTGTTTCTAAGATTTTTGTTTTCTTCCTCAGGACTTATCACAGATGTGGGTAACTAGGCACACAGTATGAATATTTTACAGTTCTTGAGACACATTATACACAATATTGTATCTCACCATTCAGTTTGCATTTCAGTGACTGCTAGTAAGTTAGAACATTTTCCCAGGTGTCTGTTATTTTCTACTTTCTACCATTGGATAGCCAGTCATGTCAGTAAGGTGACTCCTCAGCATTTTGAAGGAGCAGAAAGATGCACGCAAAGGAAGATGTTAAAAATATCCAGGAAGGCCGGATGTGGTGGCACACACCTGTAATCCCAGAGACCAGGGAGGCTGAGGCAGGAGGATTGTAAATTCAAGGTCAGCCTTAGCAATTCAGCGAAGCCCTAAGCAACTCAGTGAGACCTTGTCTGTAAATAAAATATAAAAGGCTGGGATGTGTCTCAGTGGTTAAGCATCCTTGGGTTCAGTCCCCCATACCAATAAAACAAAACAAAATAAAAAAGAATATAAAACCCAACAAACCAAGGAGGGCCAGGGGTAAGAGAAGGAGGCCGCCAGGCCCGGCTTCTGGAACCTGGGATCTGACCAGCTGGCATCCCTTCCCCCTCTGCAGCCACAGGGCTGTGCCCGTCTTTTCTGCTGGGCTCCCTTCATCCTGGGTCAGCTGGAGCAGCAGGAGGGGCAGGCTGGAGAGGCAGAGTGAGCTGACTTCACCCCTGCTGCGGGGAGCTGGTCCAGGACCTGCAGACACAGGGAGCTGGTCCAGGACCTGCACTCAGGCCGGGCTGGGGAGGGGGCCTTCAGCTGGAGCAGAAAGGAGGTTGGGGAAGGGGGGCGAGGCGTGCAGAGTGAAGGAAACTGAGCAGAAGGGAATTGCAGGGGATGGAGGAAACACTGGGCAGGTCTGAAACTATCCTGGAGGGACTGGAAGAGACCAGAAGGGCCTTGAACAGCCAGGAGCTGAGCCTTATCTTCAAAGTCAGCGTTTCCCAAATCTGTGCTGATTCAGAACACTAATTTAGCAGGACCTCGGTGGAGCTTAGGGGTAAAAGGGAAAAGGGACATGGGGCCTCATGGTCATGTGTTGTGAAACACCAGAGCAGAATTCAAGCTGGTGTCCTGCTGCATGAGGGACTCTGAGAAACTCAGAAGGAATCTGGTCTGAAGCGTTTCCCAGATATATCTGACTTTTCCCCTGTCCTCCATTTTCTTCTTTTGGCACCAGGGACTGAACCCAGGGGTGCTTAACCCTGAAACACATCCTCAGCCCTTTTTATGTTTTATTTTGAAACAGGGTCTCACTAAATTGCTTAGGGCCTCCCTAAATTGCAGAGGGTGGCTTTGAACTTGCTGCCTCCCTGCTTCCGTCTCCAGAGCCCCGTCCTCCTTTTTTAAGAAGTATCTCCCAGAACTGATGATCTATGGATTTTGCTGGAAGTTTCTCATGTAGGTAAACTGGATGGCAGTTTGTTGACATGGTGGGTGACAGGAGCTGAGCTATGCCCTACTCTCCCTTGAGAGCCCTTGCCTTTTCATCTCTCTTCCCCTGTGATTTCGGATTAATAATGTGGTCTCATTCAATGAGACCTATTTCAGTCCCAAGCGCTCAGCCACATCTCCATGGGAAATGTGAGCTCCTAGGGTGAAACTCCCTGCCCCCAGCCCAGACCCTGGCCAGTGGTTCACACACACACACACACACACACACACACACACACACACACAGTTAATCAACTCCTGACTGGGTGCCAGCCAGGGGCAGGTGTTCCAGTGCTCCAGGTCCTGGGACACATCCACAAAGGCAGCCACCAACCTCCCTGTCCCCGTCGTTCTACAGTGATGAAGGCACCTCACAGTGACCACAGTGCAGAAGGAATGGTGTGGCATTTTAGGAGACAAGGGCTCTTGGAAAGGAGCAGGGAATGCAGTAGGAGGACCAGAATTGGGGGGCTTCAGTTTTATGCTGGGGGATCAGAACTGGCTCCGAGGAGAAGGAGAACTTGAAGAGAAGAAAGGGGGTGAATGAGTGGCCACGCAGACATCCAGGGAACAGCTTTTCAGGTGGAGGATCCCGCCTGGCTGATGGCCCTCAGTGGGGACGTACCCGGTATGTCCAGGAAGAGGAGGATAGTGTGATTGGAACAGATGTGAGCCCAGGAAGAGGGAAGGAAATTCTGAGGTCAGAGAGGAAATGGGAGCCAGATCAGCTCCATCGTGACCTAGAACCTGGGGTTGCCAGAGGAACAAAGTATATATGAAAATGGATTTTACGTTTGGGTGATTTTATGTAAACCACACGTTAGAGAGACCAGACAGGACTTTTTTTTTCTCTGTTGTCTTGTTAAAGTTATATACAAATAAAAGGCAAATCTCTAATCTTTAGAGGTTTAAATTTGACAGCGACTATCTATTTAGCTTTGACTTTGTCTCATTTCTTTAAACGTAATAACTGAGTCCCATCTCAATAAATATTTAAAAATTCTTAATTATTAAAGCAAGTTTCCTAGGTGCACTGACAGGCTATATAAAAACTTTACCCCACTAATATCATCAACACTAAGGTTACTGCAATCAAGTTCATTTTATAAGCATTGATTAAATTTGCCATCACAATACCACTTTATTACAATGACAGAGAATGAGTCGTTTCACTTCTAGATAGAAAAATGACACTGGAATTTTCTTTGGAAAATTTTAGTAGTGGGATGAAATTTCTAAACATTGAAAAATGTATCCTTAAACAGAACAAAATATCCAGGATGCAATATAAATAAAAATGATAAGAATGTATCAGTAAACAAGGTACCACCTTGGTGTATGAGTGATATTCTCCACATCAATTTTTAAGTTTCAAAATACCACTAAGAGGACACTGGTTGAAGTTTATCTCTGACCTATTTCTAAAAAGCCTGGCAGTACGCTTATTCTTAAAATTGATTTAAGGTACTTGTGTTTTCAGTAGCATTTAGAACAATTTAGCACTTGGTAGCAATACTCCGATTGGCACACTGCACTGAAACATAATTGTGTAACATTTTGTAAACTCGCTGCAATTTTTAGTAACTATGTTCACACACCATGCAACAGAATTATAATGTTCTCCTAATCCATAAGCATGTCTCATAAGCACAAGTATTAATGGTTGTTTGGAATATTCTTTGCCATCTACAATAGCAGGAGAATCTGCCTGCATTATCTCTATTGGTGTTTGTAAAATGTGAGACGGAGCTCTTAGCTCACATTGGTCTCCCCACGCAGCTGTGTTTACAATATCATCACAGTACTTTTCAAACTCTTCTGGAGTATGCGTATTTCCTGAATTAGGATTCGTTAAAAATGGCAAAAAGTCTCCCACGTGGCTTCCCATATATTCAGCCGTTTGACTTCTTAAGGCAGCCACAGTCCTGTTCTTTCAGTTGATCCTCTTACTCTGTGTTTCATTTCACTTGTCTTCCCAGAGTTTTCTGTAAATTCAACAACTCAGTTTGCAGAGTTTTAGTCATTCTTTAACAATGTTTAAAAATTTAGTTTGTACATTACATTTTGTAAGGGAATTGATGTCAGAAGGAATATTAAGACGTCATATTAGGAAAAGAGGTCCACAAGGAGAGCTTTGGTTATTAGGTTTGGGCTACTTTTATTCATGAAATAATCTTCTGTATTTGTGTAAGATTTGATGCATGACGTTAGCTGTATGAATGTTTAACAGACTGAAAACATTTTGCATTCTTTTTGTGACCTAACTTACAAATATTCAAAGTTGTTTTGAAATTCTACTTTGCTACTTAAAAACAGCTGCTATAGAAAGACAAATGAACAAGCGACTGATCATTTTGTCAAAAGACAAGTTGCAAAGTAGCACATAAAAAGTGCTTAATCCCATTAATCATTAGAGAAATGCCAAATTAAAATCATAGTGACATACCGTTATACCATCTCAGAATGACTAACATAAGGAGACTGAAAACATCAAATGTTGGGAGAGGACTTGGAGGAACAGGAATTTTTGTGCACTGCTGGAGATAATGTAAAATGAAACAGTTATTTTGGGAAGATGTTTGACAGTTTCTTGTAATTTTAAGCCTACATTTGCCACATGGTTTGGCAGTCCCAATCTTAGATATTGACTCAATAATCCCATTCCTAAAGAAATGAAAACCAGGGCTGGGCTTAGGTGAGGCAAGAGAACTACCCAGAGTGCAAAATTTAAGGAGGCATTCAGTCCAGGGCTGCACTTGCACAACCCTTAGAATAATCACTCATTTAAATTTCTATTCTAGATGCTGACCTGAGAAAACATGGCTACACAAAAACATGCATATTCATAGCTGTCTT
The DNA here is from genome assembly GCF_052094955.1 of Ictidomys tridecemlineatus. Taxonomy (NCBI): domain Eukaryota; kingdom Metazoa; phylum Chordata; class Mammalia; order Rodentia; family Sciuridae; genus Ictidomys; species Ictidomys tridecemlineatus. The sequence goes on along the minus strand of NC_135487.1, from coordinate 123,744,491 downwards.
TCTTTGCAGTTTCCAAAATGCCTATGAACTGGTAAAAGAATGATCCTATGATGGTACATCCATGCAACAGAATAGTACTCAGCCAACAAAAGAGAATGAACTGACAATATACTTATTAGCATGAAGGACTCAAAGGAATTATGCTAAGTAAAAAAAGTCAGAGAATACATAAGTCAAAAAAATACATACTTCGTGATTCACTTGTATGGATTTCTACAAAAGGCAAAACACTAGTGTCAGAAAGCAGATCAATATTGCCTGAATTCAGGGGGATTCAAAGGGAAAGGGATTAATTACAAAGGGATACAAGGGAATTTTTTTTTAGTGAAGGAAATGTATATATATCTAGATCATGTGGTTTTTGAATGATGTAGAAAAGAATATATCCTTCAAAGGCAAACAGAATTTGTCAAATTCCTGAGACAGACTAGAGACCCCAGTGGTTCAGAACAATATAGATTCTGATGGGAACAGACTCTGGATGCCAGGGTCTTCTTAGGGAGTCCCTCTGTTTTGTGAAATCTAAAGATTGGGTGGGGGGTAACAGTTTCTGTCCTGTGCTCAGCTAAGACAACCGTTTTCATGGAACATACTTTTAAAGAGAGAAGCACATGTAAAGAAACATGATCCTTAACTGCAAATAATAAATGCCTCAAAAGCAAGTCAATTGCTGGAGACCAGATCTAGAAGGAAGCAGCTGGGAGTCGGGAGGTGATGGACATGACAGTCCAGGCAGAAGGAGTGACCTGTGAAAAGCTCTGAGGGACGAGGGAACAAGAGCCAGGATTCAGGGACAGATTGTTTTTTAAATTGAGTTCTAATTTACATGGAGAACAACTCAACATTTTGAAGTATACAAGGATTTTCTTGCACTTTTCAGAGAATTTTTAAAATTTTTCTACAGCTCTGTATTAGATTCATGTTGTTTTGTTACTTCTTATGTTGAAATGGGGACAATCAATTCTGTCATTTATATTTATTTATGTATTTGTGGTGCTGGGGATCGAACCCAGGGCCTTGTGCATGTGAGGCAAGCACTCTACCAAGTGAGCTATATTCCCCATATTATGAGTAAAACCACGTTTTCCCTTTTCTGTTTGCATCTTCTGCTTAGCTACTCAGATGCTGAGACAAGTTTAGAGACTGGACTGTGGGTAGCTGCATTCTGGCAGAGTAGTCATTTGGTTTTCCTCTGGATTGTTGGAAACCTTTACGCCTCAGGCCCATGCCCTGTTTTTTTGCTCTGATCATGTTCCCCAGTGACAGCAGTGCCCCTTTTGACTTGGGGGGGGGCAGTGTGCATTTTTAGTTCTGCAAAGCCCAACGCATCCTGGGAACCATTATCACTGCTATTGTTATTTCTAGGAGCAGAGACTGGAGAACACCCCAGACTGGAAAATACCACTCACTTCAAACCTCCTGGGAGGAATTCCTGGGTGAGGATGAAGAGCTCTGAAGAGGTTACAAAGATCTGTTTAACTGGAACAAAAGGCAGAGCAGGGTATCCTGACTGTTGTGAGCCTGAGATTCGAGTTCACTAGGGATTAAGCAATTCTTGGCTCTTGAGACACACAATGCCTCCAACTGCTCTTGCAGAACATTGAAGGGAATATTGGGATTATGGCTGGATACTTTAAAAAAAAAAACTCAACAGATGCTTAACCACATCCTAGTGCTTCTTGTCACGTACAGCAGCACCACAGGAAAGGCCTGGTGGTAGCATGGGTGAGTTGACAGGACTCCTACACTTTAATTTTCAGAAGCAAAGGATGGGTGGAGCCCTGGAGTGGACATCCAAATTTCTAGTTGTATTCCCAGCATGTGTTGCTCCTTTGCTTAAGACCCCTTCTGGTCCTACATCCTGGGGTCCAGAGCTGAGCTGAGCTGAGCTGGGTTGAGCTGAGCTGGGAGGGGAACCTGAATATTTGGCCTCATAGATAAGATCAAGCCTCAGCAGCTCACGGGTCTGGGGTAAGTCTTTTCTGATGCAAGAGCTGGTGAAGGCAGCTATGTTGGGGCCTCAGGAGAGAGAGGAGGACCTCCAGGGCAGGGTTGAAGTAGCTGCACATCTTGGTGCAGTTTGTACCTGGGGGCAGGGGCAGGAAGAATGGAGCAGATCTGATAGCCCTGGATCTGACTGGCTTTCACTGGCTGAAGAGCACAGGATACCTATAATGTAATTCCTGTAATGGCTTGTACTTGTATATGACTCATTAGGGAAATATTTCAAAGGCAATCAACATTATAATAAGCATTATAATAAATTAATAATGCAAGTGGTTTTGAAAAATGTGATAAGAGTGAATTTATGGGGTTGAATTCTTCAGTTTATTGGCTCATCAAAAGGATGGGGGGATAGTTGAAAAATTATTGCTAAAACAGGAATTTTAAGATATGACTCAAAGGTCAGTCTGTTGTATATCTAGTAAATAGATTTAAGTCCTAAACCAGTGGGCCAAAAAATCTGAATGCACATTAGTCCTGCTAAATTCTAAATCACTAATTTAGCCCCAGAATAACTGTTCACATTAATGTTTATAACAACTTTTAATACTTTGTCTCTACTTTATGCCTTTTGATTTTATTGTTTTGAGATAAGCATAAGGCATATAGATTTTTGTGTTTGTATATCTTTGACTAATGTGATCATAAAGCAACTTAAATCATAATTGAAATTCAAAGTGTGCGCGTGATCTAAAAGGGAACTCATAGCTCTTAGGCAAATACCATCTGCTACGCATAGTGTCAGCACCACCTAGTGGCTAGATGCAGAACTGCAATACCACTGCATGGTGAATTTCCATGAAAAACACGACCTTAGTAAAATTACAATTATCTTATATTAGACAAAGGAGCCAAAAACATGCATTGAAGAAAAGATAGCCTCTTCAACAAATGGTGCTGGGAAAACTGGAAATCCATATGCAACAAAATGAAATTAACCCCTATCTCTCGCCATGCATAAAACTCACCTCAAAATGGATCAAGGAATAAGACCCCAACTTCCTTAATAAGACTCACAAGAATTCAAATCAAGCATCAATAAAACTAAAAAGTTTCTTCTCAGCAAAAGAAACAATCTGTAAGGTGAATAGAGAGCCTACATCTTGGGAGTAAATCTTTACCGTTCACACATCAGATAGAACACTAATCTCTATGGATTAAAAAATCTCAAAAAGCCAAGCACCAAAAATCCAAATACCCCAATCAATAAATGGGCCAGGGACCTGAACAGACACTTCTCATAAGTTGATATGCAATCAATCAACAAATACATGAAAAAATGTTCATCATTGCTAGCAAATAGATAAATCCAAATCAAAACCACTCTAAGATTTCATCTCACTCCAGTCAGAATGGCAGCTATTATAAAGACAGACAGCAATAAGTGTTGGTGAGGATGTGGGGAAAAAGGTACACTCATACACTGCTGGTGGGACTGCAAATTGGTGCAACCAATATGGAAAGGTGTATGGAGATTTCTTGGAAAATTGGGAATGGAACCACCATTTGACCTAGCTATCCCTCTCCTCAGTCTATAACCAAAGGACTTAAAAACAGCATACTACGGGGACATAGCCACATCAATGTTTATATTTATAGCAGGACAATTTACAATAGCTAAACTGTGGCACCAACCTAGATGCCCTTCAATAGATGAATGGATAAAAAAGTGGCATATATACACACTGGAATATTACTCAGCAATAAGAGAGTAAAAATCCTAGCATTTGCAGGTAAATGGATGGAGTTTGAGAAGATAATGCTAAGTGAAGTTAGCCAATCCCCAAAAAACAAATGTCAAATGTTTTCTCTGATATAAGGAAGCTGATTCATAATGGGATAGGGAGAGGGAGCATGGGAGGAATAGAAGAACTCTAGATAGAGCAGAGGAGTGGGAGGGAAAGAGGGGTATGGGATTAGAAATGAGGGTGGAATGTGATGACCATTATTATCCAAAGTACATGTATAAAGACATGAATTGGGTGTCAAAATATTTTATATACAAACAGCGATATGAAAATTGTGGTATATATGTGTAATAAGAATTGTAATGCATTCTGCTGTCATTTTTTTTAAATCAATAAAAAAATTACAAGAAAAAATAATTTAAAAATGGGTTTGAACAGATGGGAAGACATTTCTTCTTGATAGGGCAATTCTAATACCAGAAAGATGCCACTCTCCACACCCGCCCTCAAAAAAAATTTTTCCCACATCCTGGGGATTGGACCCAGGGCACTGTGCATGCTAAGCAAGTGCTCTTCCACTGAGCTATATTCCCAGCCCCTCAAAACAAAATCTTAGATAAGTGTCTGTCTTCTGGTGAGGTCTTGAAATGAGGGGCCACCATGTCCACATTCTCCATATTGACCTGTTCCACCCTGTGGCTCTTCAACTATTCTATGGAGGAGGGAATTAGTCTTCATGTGCTGGGAACAGGATGTGGAAAAAAACTGACCACTTTTAGCTGGAGAGTTTTCAAGAAGTCATTTCTACCAATTAGAGAATGCCAACAATGTCCTTGAAGGGGCCAGAATATCCATCTTTGGTTTTGCTTTTGTTTTTTGGTTTCTCAAACATTTCTTGACCCCAGGCCCTGTGGGCAATGAACTCCCTTCCATCAGAAGTGTTTAAATAGCAACTAATGCCCAGGGTCACAGATGCTATGGAAAGGCCTTCCGGGTTTAGTGGGAGGATGGACTAACAGACCTCCTGGTCTCATGATAGCCTGGTGACTCCATGAGCTCAGAATTCAGTACGAATTCTGAGGTTCCATGCAGGCAGAAGGAAGAGGAGGCTTCCCCAGAGCCAGTGTCCAGTCTTCTCTACAGCAGGATATTGGACGCAGACTCATTCAACTTCATCCCCTTCTTGAAAGTGTCCATTCAGTGGAGCTGAGACTATCATGCTAAGTGAAATAAGCCAATCCCCCAAACCACAGGCTGAACGTTCTCTCTGGTATGCGGATGCTGACTCACAATAAGCAGGGAGGAGGGAAGAACAGAAGTCCCCTGGATTAGACAAAGGGGGATGAAGGGAAAGGAGGGGAAATGGGGACAGGAAAGACCGTAGAATGAATGGGACATCACTTTCCTGTGTTCACATATGAACACATGACCAGTGCAACCCCACATCATGTTCAACCACAGAATGGGAAGTTACACTCCATGTACATACAATATGTGAAAATAAACTCTACTGTCATATGTATAGCTAAAAAAACCAACTAGAATACTTTTTAAAAAGCGTCTTCGCTGTCTCTATGTCACTGTGCTCTTATTTGGATCAGCCGATTACAACATTGCTACTGATTCATGGTGATCCCGAGATAGGAAGGAATTGAAGTCAAAGGAAATATTAGAAACAAAACAAAGAAACTGTCCTGTTTTCTACAGATCTGGAAAACAGAGGAGAACAGGAGAATTCTCATTAAATGAAGGAAGTGGTCTTATAAATGAAGAATACAGGGCCTCAAGCTTCCAGGATTTATAGAATTGGGAAGAGATCAGGGGAAAAGGTTTATATATAGCTCTTCTCAGCAATCTTCCAAAGCCTTTCCTAAGGGTCAGATCTCTGGCTGCAAGGTCTCCAAGTTCCAGGTCTTGAACCTGTGCTGTGTGTGGGAGGCGCTGCCCACCCTGGACTGTGCTGGGACACCTGACCACCCTCTCCACATTTGGTGTCTTGCCTACAAACAACCAGTTGGAGACTCTACGTGACTCTCTATAGACTACATGTGACTGTGGACTGTATGAGACTCCATACGTGAACTGCTTGGGCTCCACAGGAGTTTCCTCAGAATCAAGTGACATTGGGACCTTCTCCATGGAGCCCGCAGACTTCCTCAGGGATTTTGACCTTTGGGTTCATTGGGGAGACCCTATATATAGGCAGGTCTGATGTTCTAGAAGGATCGATGGGACTCTGTGCAGCCGGGGAACGGCACAAGCTGTGCTGCCTCTGGTGACTACGACCTGGAGAAGTTGTGAGAATAGAGTTTTAACACATGGCCTCTGCAGACAGCCACCCCATTCAGTCTCCTGGGTTGTACTGGGTGAATTTGGACAAGTAACTGAAGTTCCCAGAGTCTTAATCTCTCCTTTTCTTTCTTTCTTGAATTGAACCCAAGGCCGAACATGAGCTAGGTGACTGCTTTACTACTGAGTGACCTCCCAAGCCCAGCTGGACGACTTCAGAATAAAAGGAGGGGAGCAAGAAGAGAGAAGAGGGTAGGGAAAGGGAGGGGGGACAGGGGACTGAAATGGAGTAAGTTAAATTTCGTGTATTTGTGATAATGTCAAAAATGAACCCAACTATTATGTACAGCTGTAATGCACCAATTAAAGCAACAAAACAAGCCAGGAATATCAATATACTGATTTACCTACTCCTTTTTATGGGTAGATAGGACATGGCAGTGAGGTGCCAGGCTCAGGGCTGGCACATGGAGGAGCCTCACAGGTGTGAGCTACAGCAGCACCTGTGGATAAGAGAGCTGGGCCAGAGCACCCATCTGGTTGTACTGGGATTTCTTGAAAGGAGTTTATGGTAGAAAGTGCTCCATGTGTTGGATTATGAAGACTGCTTGGATTTATGGAATTTGGGAAACCAACAAAGGCCAATCATGTGGCAGCTGCCTCACTCCTCTTCCTTCCTGGTTGCAAGGAGACAATGACAAAAGGTAATTGCAGAGGTGTTTGCTGTCTCCTGATGCTTCAGACAGCTCTCTCTGTGTGGCCCGAGACTTGGGTAGGAAAAGTGTGCGGTGGCCAGACATCATCGTCAGAGGAGGGAGTGTTGTGAATACTGTGATGACCTTTTCAGAGAATGACTCTCAGGTGAGAACCTTGTTTTTTGCGCTGTGGTCAAAGACATAAAGGCTGTTGGCTTACAGTGTGAGGACATTCTCAGGAAACACCTGACTTCATGAATGTGTGGTTCTGGGGCCAGGAGGAAGCCGGCCCCACGGGTTTCCTATTTGTGAGTTTGTGGGTTTTCAAAGGTGTTCAGGTAGCTTTCAGCAAATCTCCAGGGTATCGAGGCTGGTTCTTGGCCTCTGGAATGAGTGAGGCCTTCTCTGCTTAGATTTTGAGGTGGCCGCATCATGGAGGGACAGGGGACAGCTACAGACTCCCAGCTACTTTTGGAAACCCGCCCTTCAGTGAACAGGGCTTGTGGTTTACCTAGTGGCGAATGACTTCCAGGGATGACCGGTGAGACAGCTCTTTTTTTTTCACATGTATAGTTTCGATTGACCTCTCCTGTAACGGGATCTTGACTTAGGTGTGGAAGTGATGGGTTGGTGGTAAAGAAATGGCTGTAAGGGAACCTTATGTGGTGTGACCACTTCCCTTCTTGGCCCGTCCAGTCAGCATGGCTGACAGAATAAGTGTGTTAATAAAGAGAAGGTCTCCCCTACTCTCCCCACTGCTTCCTGAGCTGGGAGAAACTGAACACCTGTCTTCTCTGAAGGGCACCCCCCCTCTCCCACAGGCCCTTCTCCCACCAGGTTGAACATCTCTCAGCTGCTGGTGGTGGGGGGAGTTCTAGGTTTTCACGTGCTCACAGATCTCAGCCCCAAACCAGGGAGATAAGGAAGCTGAGAAATGCTGACCATTGGGCCTCCCCTCCTGTCTCGCCCTACCCAGCAGTTTGCTTTCTGGAAACTTCTAGGCTTTAAGAGGGACACTTGTTCAATCTTCTTATACTTCTTTTCCTTTGAACACTGACCTGCTTACACAGTGTGGGCGAGTTGGTCACAGTCCCGCCTGGTACGGCTAGCGCTTGGCAGGGTGCTCAGGCAAGCGGATGCTCTCCGAGACATTGACACTGACACTGAAGTCCTCACCCGGCATCGTCCTGTGGTTTTACCAAGGGATCTTTTGCAGTCACTTGTGGCTGGCCAGGCTGGAGCCATGGCCTCGTTGTTGGGGAGGAAGGGTGTAAATTCTCTACAGAGAAGCCACAAGCCTGTTAGTGGCTCTGTGGATGTCCTCGGTCTTGAGGTCTGTCTGTCAGACTGAGGGCATTTCTCTCATTTGTCCTGAGTTTGTGGCATGTGTGTGTTTAGAAAGAACTCGTCACTTAGATTGGAAACTACCCACCCCCCAGTACTGTGGCGTAGGAGGATTGCAGGTTCAAGGCCAGTGTGGGCAACTTAGTGAAAATTTTTTCTTTCTTTCCTTCCTTCCTTCTTTTGCTCACCTGCCCACCTCTCTCTATCTCCTCCCCCCCCCGCCACTCTTTTTCTTTTTTAAACAAAACAAGGGGTAGGACACAGGTGTTACTCCAGAAAGTATATTGAAAAACCCTTTTATAGCCAAACTGGGAGTTCAAGAGGCGTCTTATATTTAGGTCCTCAATAATGAAAAAGTTGACATTTTCTTCTGGAAAATAGTTATTATCTCCACAATGATAGGGTAGGTGCTCCCCACAAGGGACCTTGGAGAATTGTGATGTGCATCTTTACCCAGCTGTACCGAGGGCTGCAGCATCAAGCCCACCTGACAGTATGACCATTTTTGAAGTTTTGGGTTTTAATTCTCGGTTTGTGTTTTTTTCCAAAATAGCTTCTGATGAGAGCAGGCAGGAGGGTTGGGGTGGGGAGGGCCTGGGGCAGCTGAAACCTCTGAGAAGGCTCAACATCTGTTGGGGGTCAGTACCAGGCGAGTTTTGGGATGATGATTGTGTGTCTCTCAGGCTTTCTTCCTTTCCTTTAGCAACGTCCTGACATGGAGAGTCCTCTCTGACGTGTACCATCTGTCATTTTAGAGGATGCTGCATGACGAGGCCTGCTTCCAGGGCCCTCTTGGCCCCACCTGGCTCACTGGCCTCCCTGCTGCCCTAAGTCCTGTATCACTTGAGTTCAGCACGTATTGTGCCTCTGTCCCCGTCTTGGTGGCCTGTGCCACTCCTACCCCACTACACAGGGCTACTAACTCTCAAGGGCCTTGGATGGGGGCCCATCCTGAGGACCCTTTCCTGTTGGTCAGGGCTAGTGACCTCATGAATCTGCTCCCAGTGCCCCTGCAGATCCTCTTATTGGCATTTGGGATTGAACACACGGAGGCTTTACCCCTGAGCTACATTACTAGACTTTTTTTTTTTTAATTTTTAATTGTAAGACAGGGTCATGGCTGGCCTTGAACTTGCCTGTTGGGTCACTGGGATCACAGGTCTGAGCCACTGGGCCACGCATGCTGCTGATCCTGAGGTCCCTCCACCGTCCCACAGGGAGGAGGCCCAGCCTCACTCACTCCTTCTCTTCCCTCCCACAGGGCCCAGCTGCTCAGTTTTCTTGCTCTTTACAGCTCTCACTGTCCATGTTAACTGAGTTTCCTTTCCCCTTGATCCTGATTTCAGACTCAGTTTCCTTATGCCTGCCTATTCCTGGCCCCTTTTCAGGATTTCACATGGTCTTTGCTTTGCAGATACAGACTAGGGATACAAAAATAGGCAGGTTTCCCACTTGTGAGAATTCAAGATGTAATCTGAGGCTCGATCGCTGCTAAGTGTATTTTTTGCATGTGTGAAAAGGTATCATGGGCTGCTAGGCCAGGGTTAGCTACCCCACAGGAGCCTGTGGGGGCAGGGTGAGAGGTCATGACCAGGTCATGGGGTACCTGTCCAATGTGGCTCAATGGTTAGGCACTGCTGAGTTCAATCTCTGGTTTAAAAAACAGAAAGAAAAAAAAAGAGGGAGGAGAGTGAAGAAGGATGGGGAGAGGACATTTTGGGCAGGGGGACTTTAAGTGAGAAAGAAAAGCTGGAGACGCTGGGAAAGGGAATATGAGAGGAAGATAGGCCAGAAGCCAGGTTGGCAAATGCAGTGTTTGTAATCATTGTCAGCGGGTTATCTGCTGAAAAGGTGCCGGTTATCTCATTACATGAGCCATAAGGTTCTTGTTTCACCTCAAAATATTTGTGGTAAGAGGCAGTATTTTCTTTTAGGCCTCCTTAGAGTTATGACCATTTCCTTTGCATTATTTCTCAGAACATGACTTCATTTAATCAGTTGACCTTAGCGTGAGCCACAGACGGTAAAACAGAACATTAAAAAAATATCCAACACTGGAGGTGTTGCTTGGTATGGGTGCAGGCTCTTTCTACCTTTTGAGATTAGATCTCTTACCTGCCATGCATTGATATGTGGTGTGCACGTGTGTGGGTGAGAGGTGTGTAGAAGTTGAGGATAGACAGAAAGATCTCTGGGGCTCTGAGGCTGGAGTCAGGGCAAGAGATGGGAGCAAAGAATCAGGAGATCTAATTGCCCCGTTAGGACCCTGTCCCCTCTTGGCATGGCTGAACTCCCAGTACCCAAGCAATGTCCCTCTTCACGGGAGAGGTAGGAGTTGCCCAGGACAGCGTGATGGTTTTTATAGCAACTTCTCTTGCCCTGGCTGACTAGAAAAATATGACCCATCTTTGGCTGAGCCTTTGCGAACTGTGTGGTCCTTCAGTTGGTGAAGAAAAGTCCACTGACATCATCACCTCTGTTTTGGGAAAATCTGCTGTACAAGAACAGGCCACCAGAGGAGGATGGTGCTGAAAGACCAAAGGACAATGGGGAAAATCCAGGATTGCAAAAAAGGGCAATTAGGGGCTTACTGACAGAGCATGTCTTGGGTGGCAACAAGAGGAGGATTCTTGCACCCCAAGGCAGAAAGAAGGTGTTTTCACGCCTTTGATCAGTTTTGGTCCGCAGAATTCTTCATTTCCCTCCCTTCCTCCTCCCCCTACTACCTTTCCTCTACTTTATTAATTTACCATCTGTTTTCAGAAGATCCTTTTTTACCCTCTTTTATTTCTCCCTACCTTCCACTTACGAGAGTAAGCACAGGACCCCTGACTTTCTGAATCTTGTTTTATTTAACACGATGCTCCCCAGTCCCATTCATTTTCCTGCAAATGACATATTTTTTTTTCTTTCCTGTGGTGGAGTAAAACTCTGTTGTGTTTATATACCATATTTTAAATACATTTATCTGTGGATGGACACCTTGGCTGGTTCTCTAACTTGGCTATGGTGATTGTGCTGCTATGAACATGGATATGCATGTTGCTCTGCAGTATGATGACTTTAATTCTTTTGTATAAATATGAAGGAGTAGCATAGATGGACCCATATATGGTGATTCTATTCCTAGTCTTTTGAGGAACCCCACACTGATCTCCACAGTGGATGTGCTAATTCACATTTCTACAACAGCATATAAGAGTTCCTTTTCTTCCGCAGCTTCTCGACCGTTATTAGTGTTTGCATTCTCAACAGCTGCTATTCTAACTGGGGTGAGATGAAATCTCAGTGTAGTTTTTATTTGCATTTCCCTGATTGCTAAGGATGTGGACCATTTTTTCATGTATTTATTGGCCATTTGAATGTCTCCTTATGAGAAGTGTCTTCTTATTTCATTTGAATGGGTTATTATTCTTATTATTTTTTTGTTATTGTTTCAAATTCTGTGTATATTCTGGCTATTAGTCACCTGTTGGAAGAGTAGCTGGCAAAGATTTTCTTCCATTCTGTAGATTCTCTCTTTGCACTCTAGTTTCCTTTGCTGTGCCGAAGAAGTTGTCCCACTTATAAGTTTTTGGTATTATTTTCTGAGTTTTGGGGAAGCTTTGAGTCCTACTGAGGAAATGGTTGCTTGCTTGACTGTTGTGACTGTTGTGTCTTAGAAGATTTCAACGTGTGCCTGTGTTCCCTGGTGGGCACGATGGTGGACTCAGATCAACCTGGATCCCTTCAGACCCCAGTGCCCTTTGTCATTTTAACAAAGCATGTACTGTAACTATAACTCCTACCATAGTGATACATGCATGTACTGGTGACATAGAATGACAGCAGTAGCAGTGACTGTGGTTAAATGAGTTCCTTTCTTGTGTTGGCATTGGTCTAAGCATTTTATTCATTCACCATCTAGAAAATACTTTATGATAACTGACTGTGTTAGTCCAAGAGTGGGCGGTGCAGAGAAGGAGACAGACTCAGCCCCACCTGGCGTGGGTCGACAGCAGATAAACAAGAAGCAAATCTTCATGGGGTGAGGCATGCAGTGTCAGTTCCATGAGGAAACTAAAGGCACAATAAAGGGACAGTGAGTGGAGTGCTGGCCAGTGTGTGACTGTGGGGCTGTGAGGGAACACGGCCCCTCCCTCCCTCCCTTCTCTCTCTTTCTCTGTCTCTCTGTCTCTCTCTCTGTCTCTCTCTCTGTCTCTCTCTCTCTCTCTCTCTCTCTCTCTCTCTCTCTCTGAGCCACCTCTCTCGGAGGAGAAAATTGAGTATAGCCCAGAAATCAGTTTGCAAAGCCCCAGGGAAGGAATGTTGCAGCCAAGGTCACAGCAAGGGCATAGGCCCTCAGCCAGTAATAAACTTGGCTGCAGACAGCTCTCTCCCTATTTACAAATTTGCATTCTTTTTAGTACAGGGTCAGTGAACTCTGACAAATATACACATTCATATAACCAGCTGCATATAGGACATCCCTCACCCCCAAGCATTCTTCTGTGTTCCTTGGTTGTGAATCTCTTCTCCCACCATAGTCTCTGGTGGCCTCTGATGTATGGCTGTTCCTGCAGTTTTGTCTTGTAAAAAAAAAATCATAAAAATGGAACCATGCAAAGGGAAGGTACTAGAGAATGAGATTGATAAATTATGCTATGTACATGTAAAAATACGGCATAATGAAACTTACTATTATGTATAATCATAATGGACCAATAAAATCCCAGAATCATGCAGTTTGTAGTATTTTGAGAATGAACTCTTTCACGTAGCATAATGCACTTGAAATTCATTCATGTTGTGTGTTTCCAAATAGGACTGTTGAATAGGATTCCATTTATAGAATTTGTCCATTTTGTTCATTCATTTCCCAGTGAAGGGATATTTGGGTTGTTCCCAGTTTGGGAAACAAAAAACTGCTAAAACCATACAGATATAGGTTTTTATATAAATCCAGGTTTTCGTTTCACTTGGGTAAATAACTTGGGTGGTGTTGCTGGCTGGTATAGTAAGTGTGTGCTTAACTTTACAGGAAACTGCCAACCTAGGAAAGCTACTCTTAACATTTCACCTTCCAGGGGAGGGTACTGAGCTCTCTTGGGCTAAGCAGCTTGCCCAAGGTCATAACGCTGCTAAATGTAGATCATTTTAAATTTTCTTTTTCCTGTAGTAATGGGAATTTGAACCTAGGGCTGCCTTACCACTGAGCTACATGATCCTGCTGCTTCAGCCTCCAGGTCCCGGGATGAGAGACTGGCGCCACCACCAGGGCGAGCAGGCACAGATCTAAAGAACTTGAGCTTCCTGAGTCTCGCTTCGTGCAATGGCTTTTCTAGGACCTCGGTTTCCGGTTGTTCCCTGCGCTTACCGACTCCATCAGACAGTTTCTTGCATGGTGATGCCATCTGGTGTTGCCCAGGCAGTTTTGCCACCGGTGCCAGCTGAATGTGCTTCTGCCTCCTGCACTTTCCGCTGTTTACCCCGAGATGACACAGGTCTGGGTGTGTGCAGAAAGCCAGCTCCTGCTGCCAGCAAGCCACCCAGGAGCCCCTGTTCCCAGATTGTCAAGGCTCTGATGAGTCAGCTCTGCTCTCACGCTTGGCCCCAGGACGATGAGACAGTGACATCTCGTGGCCATTACTTAGAACTTCAGCTTTAACTTGAAGGGTTTTTGGTTTTAGTTTTTGTATTCAAAATTGAACCCCAGGGCGCTTAACCACTAAGCCACATCCCCGGAGCTCTTTATTTTGAGTCAGGATGTCACTGAATTGTTTAGGGTCTTGCTAAATGGCTGAGGCTGGCTTTGAACCTGAGATCCTCCTGCCTCCAGCACCTGCTGGGCTTGGGTTTTTCCAAGTGCAGTAGTTGTATGGATTCACCTACATACTAAATCCTGTAGGCACATGTGTGTATAAAGGATACACGCTCATGTTTAAAAATTCAAACAGCAGATAAATACATACACTAGAAGTAAAGTTTCTCCTCCATATCTCTCCCTAAAATTCCACTTTTTATCATCCAGCCGTTAGCACAGTTATAACATGATAATGTAGGTAAACTTTCAATTTATTCACTTTTTATGGTATTATTATCTACATGTGGGAAAGATAAATGACTTAGAACTTTTCTACCTTCCTGGTTTTAATCTGTAATATTACTAGGTTTTCCTAGTGGTTAGACTTATGTTTAAAAGTAATGTACTTCTGGGAATTACAATGGAGCAAATTATGTTCTATGCTTTTATAAATAGGTCAAAATGCCTGCTACGATTACATATAACTATAATGCACTATTACTAATAAAAAATTTAAAAGTAATGTACTTAAATCTCCTTCTTGATTACCATTGTTAGACAAGATCTATTGATTCTCCACTACACAAAACAAGGAAATTATTATATATAGACTTCTTTCCACTTTCTGCCTCAAGATTTCTGTCAGTCATATTATCACTTTCATATGAGCATGTTTATGGTAATTAAGTGTTTTGTGCTTGGGGTTGATTTGAACCCTTAAATGGTATTTAAGACATTATGATTAAGTAAACATGATTCACTGAAGAACCAAGTACTGTGATTAGGCTACAGAAAAGGAAATAAGATGCTGTGCAATTAAACCTTGGGCACTCGAAGGAGAATGTTCTATGAATGAAGGTCTCTTTTCTCCACTCCATCAATTATTCACAATTACCTCATACTTTAGTTTGCATCCAATCTGAACCACCTCTTTCTTACACTGTCTTGTTTTTCCCAGGGTCTCTAATTAATATCTTTCTTCTCATTAAAGTCTCTATTAAAATTCATATATCTTCATCTGATCACTTAGAATTGATCAGCAATGGCTTAGGAACTTTACTTTGAGTGCCTGTTTGTATAGTTCCTGTAGTAGCAGTGGTTCACCTGAACACAACCTTTAGAGTCCCCTGACTTTCTGGGGACAACTTGCTGTCTAGGACTGCTGTGTGGCTGTCACCTTGGAAGGTTTTTCACCCACATTTTTAGGGGTCTTGTGTATTTTCCTCTTAGGAATGTTATTTTATTTTGCTAAAGTTTAGATTCGCTAGAATGCATGCTCTCTCTGTATAACAGTGTGGCTAAGAGCCGGCCTCCTGGGGCTGAGGTTGTAGCTCAGTGGTAGAGCGCTTGCCTAGCACAGGTGAGGCACTAGGCTTGATCCTCAGCACCACATAAAGATAAATAAATAAATAAAGTTATAAAAAATATTTTTAAAAAAGAGGCTGACCTCTTGAGTTTGAAACCTGACTTCATCCTTGATCTTTGACAAAAGTTTGAACTTAGCACCATGCCATTTGAAACATGGGCATAATATCACTCCCTCAGGGATAATTTCAGGGATCTATTGAGATAATGCATACAGTATTGTAGGACAGAGACCAGTAAATGATCAAATAATATTGTGGTGGCTTTTGAGAGGAGTCAATTGGAGTGCTCCTTTGATCCTGTTGAATTGGCAACCAACGCATGTTTCTGAAGTGGTCATAAAGGCTACCTCGGCCACTGTACCCACCATGCCTCCCTTGATGATCTCATGCTGTCTTTATGCCAGTGACTGACAGATGCATCCCCAGGCCTTTCTCCTGGACCCGGACTTAAGTGATGGACTGTCTGCTTGACAGCTCCACCTGCATGTCCCCTGTGCCTCTCCAGTGGAACTTGTTGAAAATGAACTCTGATCCTCTCTCCCGGATTTGTTCCACTCAGGCTGTTTAGCACGTTAGGATAGAATTTCCATCCTTCTAGGGGCCCAGGTTAAATATTTTGGAGTCATGTTGATTCTTTTCTTTCTCATGTACTTGTCATCTCATCCACCAGGAAAGTCCGGTTAAAATATGGCTGGTATCCCGCCATTGCTGACCACCATCACCATTTTCATCTCATCTCAGCCATCATTATCTCTTGCTTGGATCTCATGGTGGTTTCCTGGCTGGTCTGTCTGCTTCCACTCTGTTGCTCTCTGCTGTCTGTCCTCAAACGCGTCAGGTGTGATCCTGTCTTATGGCTTGTGCCCTCTTCCCTGGGCATCCTCCCTCCGAGGCCGCTGGCCATCTGCAATTATAAATAAGGTAGTCAGGGAAGTGCTCACGGGGAAGTCGGCCAAGGCAAAGGTCTGAAGGGCTCAGCTGTATACACTGAGCACACAACCAGAGAACAGGCCAGCAGTGACCCTGAGGACAGAGGAGGTTCTCCCCCATACTCCATTGCTCCCCTGGTCCAGTTGTTGGAAGAGGCCTTTTGATGATAAGTCCAGGGAGCAGGATCTTCTTAATGCAGATAGACTTCAGGGTGCAAAGAGGGCAACAGGAAGTGTAAAGATGTCCCCCTCCAGCATGCACTAAAGCTGCGCCAGGGGTGTCCTCCAACTCTCACTTCCTGTGATTCCAGGCTTTTGGGGTGCTCCGGGGCTGAGGATTCCAGCACAGGCTGAGTGCTGTCTCAAGGTCTCCTCTGATCATGAGCCATGAGAATTAAGTAGCTGGCCTCTGCCTGCCCATTCCGCCTCTCAAAGCCGGAGTCTCAGTCCTGGGACCCCTGACCCTGCAGGGGGGATGCAGCTGGGCTTCTCTCAGCACCTCCCCCCACCCAGTCCTGTATCCTGTTTTTGGTCAGGCAGGTGACAGCTCCTTCACTGGGAGAGGGCACCCTGGGCACATGGAAAGAGGGAGAGGCACCTGCTCTCAGCCTTGTTCTCTCATTTCTCCCAACTCTCCCCCTCACTCGTCAATAGCCACAGAACCAACCGTGCACAGAACTTTCTATGGGGTTTGCACTGTGGTTCAGAGCCCTGGATGTGGTATTCAGGCTGTGGAGAAGGTGTGAATGAGAGCAGCCAGGGAGACTCGGGAGGGGGCTGGGTGTGGAGCAGACAGCCCTGAGAAGCCCAGGAGCCTGAGCTCTCTGGCTTGATCTCTTTCCATCCCTGCCCTTCATCTCTTGAACCGCCTGGTGCCAGGTAACCAGAGCTGCAGGACACGCCAGGGACCCCACCCAAGGAACTGGCATTTATGGGAATGCTCTCAGGAGCAAACAACACGTTCTTTTGTCAACAAAACACCCGGGAGAGTGCTCTAGGGAAGTCACCCATCTTGTCTTTAATTCCCTGGAAGGGTGAATGGAAAAGATCTTTTTAACATTAGTCTGAATAGAAGGACATTGATCTGGAGTCTGTGCCCCATAACTTTAACCCGAGTGGTAGAAATCTTCCAGCAAGTTTGTTTTGCCCTGTGCACTTATCATTTTGGAGACAGGGAGTCAAAATCCACAGAGGAGGTACCTTTCTTTCCTAATGAGGGATTTTTAAATTTCCTCTCTGGAGCCTGGTGCAAGTCTTCTCAGCACTGTTTTGGGTGTGAGTTATTTGGTGACAAGATCTCTAGAAGAGATGGTGAGCAGATATGTTTTTAGTCTTGAACTGCCCTTACGCTGTCCTCTCTGGGTTTTCATTTAGACCTAAGAACCCTGCCCTTTTGGAAAAAATTTCTCGTGCTCCACCTTTATGGCAAACTACATTTCTGCAATCAAGACAATCATCTCTGCTTTGTGCTCTACAAGGCGCAGGCCTGTGACATGATGTTGCCTCCTTTGGAAGGGCTCAGCTTGGGTTGGGTTGGCAGAGCTGGCCCTGCTGATCCAGTACAGGCCCTTGCACCAGAAAGCTTGAACACCATGTGGCACACATGGAACTCATCTGTATTACATTGAAAGCAGGAACTACTGCTCTGAATTCCAACAGGTCAAAGACTTTAATGACAAAATTTTTTTAAATAGTTGAACCTTTGCAACAGCCTTGACTGTTTAGGAAAGCAACATCTGTTTAAGAAGTGGGCATCTTTTCAAGACTCTTGGCTCTGCCAAGGCGTTTTCCATCTGCTCCCACTTTCTGTGGCTGCATACCTGGTTGTGACTGCTGGGCTCCATGTGACTGCAGCCTGGCGGTAACTCTGTGGCTCGAAGCTGCTGTTTTAGCTCCTGATCCCTAGAAAATAGCATGAAGCAGAAGTTCATGTGTTAACCACATGATGGATGAGCCTAATCTTAGGGAGCAGGAATGAGAGAATGGGAGAGGCTAGGAAGTAAGGAGAACACATCTAAAGGTGTGTCTTCCCAACTTGGTCACAGCTATGCCACAAGTTGATTGCCTGGTCTCAGAATGTTTCTATATCAAGTTTTTCCATCTTTGAGCAGTGCACTCAGTGGTGGTAAAGGAGAGAAATCCATCCAATGGCTCTACTATCCCATTGTCAAGATCAACCTCCAGCAGGTGGCCCAGAGTGGAGGTGGGGGCACATGGTATACATGACCATTGGGTCATGCTGCACATGCCAAGAGAAACCGGGATCCTTGCCTGGCAGATGCAGCAGCTTGAATACACAGTAGCAGAACTAGTGAGACCTGTGGCTACAGTGACTCCAGCCTGAGCAGTCCAGCACCCCTGCCCAGCATTGCTTAATGGTCAGTGTGTGCATTCTCAGCACCAAAGCCCTAGGACAAAGTCTTAGTGACCTGCCAAAAAACAGTGCAGCCAGAGCCTTAGAGGTCTTCAGTAGCCAAAATCAAATTCAGCTCCAGATGACAGTTCCAAATAAATTATTGCAAATAACCATGGTAAAAACCCCATGTGGCCTATGCCAGGTAAATACCACTGATGCATAAAGCATCCACCGTGGCCGTAGCAGAAACTTCTATCCTTCCTGTGCATTTGCTCTTCTGAAGTCTCCCCTGTTTCTTAAGGTTTGAAGCCTTGCAGGCACCTATCTGTGGAGGTGGGTCCTTTCAACATTTTTTTTGGGGGGGGGGGTCCAGGGATCTGACCCAGGGCCTCACTTATGCTAGGCAAGCACTCTACCACTGAGCTACATCTGCAGCCAGAAGTGGGTCCTTTGGAACTTAGGACAGAGGACAACACAAACTCCCGTGAGATGCCCTTGGCCATGACACAGGGGGAGACAGACTGACCGGTCCACACATGCCCACACTCTCTTTCCATCCTCTTCAGGGAGCTAAGTAGCTTATCCGGGGAGTAAGGCAGAGAGGGACCAGGGGTGTGGTGTAATGGGCTCCCTCCCCACGGCAGGGTGGGGACATCAGGAGTGTGAGAAATGCTTCTCCCCCAGACACCCAAACTCCAGGGCACTCGTGTCCAGATCTCCTGAAAGCTCAGTGGGCAGGGCTCGGGGGCACAGGAGGGGCCTGTGGACTCCTGAGCTGAGTGCTGAAGGACCCTCTTCATTTCTCTGAGCAGTTATCCAGGAGTCTTGTCTTCCCTGGCTGGGTCAGGAGGGCAGGTGCCCAGCACCCTCACTGGGTCACCATCTCCTTAATGAACCCCACACATCACTGATGAGGAGGCCTGAGGAACTGGAAGTGCTGAGGGTGGGTGTGCCCTCTGTTGGTCCCGTGGGTGTGTCTAGAAGCTCCTCTTCAGAACATGGTGGGTAACTGTCAACTGCGGACCTCAGCCTTGGGGCCACGGGAGTTATTGTGAGAAAACAGGCAAAGTCCCATTCTATACATTTATCCACTAAGAGCTGAGCATCTGACTGACCAAGTCCTGTACTGTGGGCTGCGGTGATGTGAGAATTGGGGAGGGTCTCTCTCTGTCTGTCTCTCTGTCTCTGTCTCTGTGCCCATCCATCTGTCTGTCTCTCTCTCTTGTAAGGATGATAAGAAACATAGATGCAAAAGGTATAGAGACCCAGAGGAAGAACGTGAAGCTTCCCTGAGAGGGGAATTAGGTCTTGCAGGACAAGTGACTTCCACAGATAAGTCAAAGAGGGAACAGTTACTGGAATAGATTTGGAAAGGTATGGCCACTTGAAATCAGTTGTGTGTGTGTGTGTGTGTGTGTGTGTGTGTGTGTGTGTGTGTGTGTGGAGCATGGGGTGCCTGTTCCTGTGGTGGTGGGGAAGGATTGGAGATGAAGCTGGAAGTTTGGGTTGGAATTAAACTGCAAAGAGCCTTGTGCCCACAGGAAAGAGTGAGCTCTCTGTAAAACAAGGGAATCCCAGCAGAGGGATCAACAGGCTGGACAGTTCATCCTGCTGATCCTACTGGGAATGAATGGGGGTGGAAGAGTCTGGAGTAGGGACACCAGTCTCAGGTGACTACAATAGTCCTCATGGTTGACAAGAGCCAGTACCAGGGCAGGGGCAGAGGGAACACGATTTATGAGATACGTAAGACAGACAGCAGAATGGATTGGACTTGGTGACCAATTCAGTGTAGAGAGCCAGAGACAGCTGTGTGTCTCCTGGCTGGGGTGACTGGGACAGAGGTGTGGCTTCAGCTAAAAAGAAGGAGATGAAAGGGGAAAAGGAAGGGAGGAGGAGGTAAGGAGTAAGGAGAGAGAGAAAAAAATTTGTGGTTCATCTGATTTATTTTTTTTTCTTGAGTTTCAGGCAACCTGCAGGCAATGCTGGTTTTGTTAAAAACAGTTAAAAAGTCCACTCCAGACTGACAGGTTGGTCTGATGGGAATTATTTTATTGGTATCCCCAAACATTCTGAGATCTGAGAACATGAATTGCATTCTCCTGGAATAAGAGTTAATCAGTAAAGATATGGATAAATTTGTGGAGATGATGCAGATTCATTGGGACACTTACCCAACATTCAATTTGACAATGATTTATTGAAAGCCAGCTGTATGCCAGGCACCATGCTGGGCTCTGTGTGTACATCAACTGGAGTTATGCTTTGCTTTTATGGCCTCTCGAAGTTGTTGGAGAACCAGAAATGCCCCCAGCCCCATGTTTCTGCAACAGAAGAGAGATGTGGAGGAAAGAATGTGGTCTTGCCCTGGGTTACTTTAGTTTGGGCTTTGCTACTACCTGGCTATGTGATCATCATCATCTGGTTTCCTCCCAGTTCTCTGGTTCTCAATTTCTAGCAGCAAATTTAGGGTTGTCCTAATAAACTTTAAGTTCTCTCCCCACATTGACAATGGAGATTATAAATCTGTCAAAGTGCCATAGGTGCCCAAAGGAGAGGCGGTGGGGTGGATACTGGTGGGGCTTAGGGAAAGGGCAGAATTCAGTAGATGGAGATGATGGGAAAGGCCTTTCAGGAGAAGGAATTGCAGAAAGGCTGAGCTAGGAAATGGAGAAGAGCACCTCCCAACTAGGGGCAGGGTCTGGAGGGCATGTTGATGCATAGGGTGTTCATTCACCCTTCACGGGAAAGTGTGGGGAAACACAGATGGCGGCAGCCACCTTCCCCCACCCAGGGTGGCTGATAAAACACAATATGCTGCAGGGAATTTCTGTAAGCCACAGCAGCTGGCGTTGCTCTGGCTGAAGGACAGCTTCAGGAACAGTGTGAAAGCCCCCTGTGGAGTTACATGGAGGGCAGCCAGGCCTCCTGCACCTCAGCTCTCACTACGGTTTCTGGACCTGTGGCATCAGCGTCACCTGGAAGTTTGTTACAGAGAATCCCAGGCTCCACCCAGCCTCACAGAGCCAGGGTCTGCAATTTCATAAGATCCTCAGGTATTCCGGAGGCACATTAAAGTCTGAGAAATCCTCTTTCTTGATAAGTCAAATTCCTCACCCCAGCTGCTTCTCTTTTATTTCTTGCTCAGAGGAAACAGAAGTACCTCCTGAATTTTTCTCTGGAGCATGCTGGAGCTGGATCAGATGCCAGTTTGATTACCCAAAGTTTCTTCTTGACTCATTCAGTCAAATGGTAATTTGCATATATTCCAATATGCATTCTAGCCCTGTCCTTGGGCATCCTGGGCTTGATTTTATGGCATTACTTCTGGAAGGTTGGGGAAGACCTGGGAACCGGAGTGCAAAGTCCACTCACTTGGATGAATAGATATTCCCACAGGCGCAGGAGAGGAGTTAGTCTCAAGGCAGGTGACCTTGGAGATTCAGACAGGTTGAAAAGCATGAAGTGCAGTCCACTAGAAGGATATCCATATGGCGTCCATCATCCTTGGGGCGTGTGCTTCCCATCTGGCAGGCTCCTGCAGTCGTCCCAGGAGGCTGATAGCAATTGAGAAGTGTACCCACGCGGGCAGGACCTCCCTGCTGGAATTGAGGACTGTCAGGACCCACCGAGCTGACACTCTCTAAGGAAGCCTGGAGATGCAATGGGCCCCGAGTTGGGAGCAACTTATCACTAGATTAAAAAAGGAGCCACGAGGGCAACGCTGTAACCTAGGAAATAAGTGGGAGTCCAGCAGGGCTCTGGGCTCGATGCAGACAGAGCATTTGACACAAAAGCTGCTGGATGTGGCCTGGGGTGGCTTCAATCTTCCCATTTCAATGCTCCTTCTTCCCCACGGAGAGCACTGGGAGTCAGAGGCTGAGACAGCAGTTGGGGAGATGCGTGGACTCATCTGTGAGGAGCTGGGGAGGCCAGCTGGTGGGGCCCGGAGGCTGGGGTGCGTGCCTTCTTCACCTTGGCGTAGATGACAGAGGACTCCTAGGAGGAAGGAACACTTAGGCGGGGGCCAGAGCTGTTGGGCCCCCGGGCGAGGCAACACAGGTCAGGAGACTCACCGTCTGATGGCTGAGGCTGTGTGCAGAGGCCGCTGTGGAAAGAAGGGGAGCGCTCAGCTGTGGAGGCCCACTCAGAGCTGTCCCTGTGCCCCGTGCTCTAAGGCCAGTCCTTTCCGCCCTAGGACCTCTCCTGCCCAGCAAGTGCCCATTCTGTCCTCAGCCTTGGAGCACTGACCAGCCCCCTCCTCAGCACCACCTCACACTTTGCTCCCCACTCTGAGCTTCCAGAAGCTCTCAAAAGAAGGGCTTCACCTTTGACCTTGGTAGTCCCTTGACCCTAGAGTCACGTCACATATTATGGAGCATTGTCTGAAGCAGGCTTTAGAGAGAAGATTCCGAGTCCTGTCTCCCTGGGACGGAGCCCTGGGTCTGCCTTGCCACCCGGTGGTCTGGGGCTAGTCACTCAACCTCTGCTGCCTCACTTGTCACGTCTCTATGATGGGAATCGGCATGTCATCTGCCTCTGGGCTTATTGCAGAGATGTATGCATCTATATGATACAGGCACATACTGTGCACCTGGTTTTAGATGGATAATTCCTATCCTCTGTCATGTGCTGAGCAGTTTCTGTGTGCCAGGTACAGTTCTGAGTGCTCTAAAGAAAATAAACTCAGGGCTGGGGTTGTGGCTCAGCGGTAGAGTGCTCTCCTAGCATGCGTGAGGCACTGGAGTCGATCCTCAGCACCACGTAAAAAGGAATTAAAGATGCTGTATCCACCTACAACTTAAAAAAATAAATAAATATTGAAAAAAAAGAAAAACTATCATATGCAAGTATACTACAGTTATATCTTTCTATATCTATATACGCTACAGGTACAGTTCTAAGGGATATCTAAGATATTTATACATATTTATTTATATCCTAGTTCTAAGGAAATATATAGCTGAGATCTTAGATATAAATATATATCTTAGATCATATATATGTATCTCTCTCTAAGATCTCTTTCTATATATACATAATTTGTATTTATACCCCTTTATAGCCCTGTTCTAAGGGATTTATCTGTCTACCGACCAATCTATCAATCATCAATCTATATCTTAAATATATGTTAGATCATTTGTATATACACACACACACATATATATATATATATATATATATATATATATATATATATCTCTTAGATGTATCTTAGATCTACAATGATGGGATTGGCATGCTTAGAAAATGAGGCACAAGAAAGATGATCTCTCTGTCATGAGAGGATATAGCAAGAAAGCTCTTGTTTGCAAACCAGGCAGAGGAAGAGGGGAACCTGACCATGTTGGGAACTGTGAGCAATAAATGCTTATTTTGTAAGCCAACCAGTCTATAGTATTCTGTATAGGAGCCCAAAATACGACAGCAGAGAATAATAGTCCTGCTCCATTTTATAAACAAATGGCTTTTCAGAGGGGTTCAGTGACATCCCAAGGTGATGGTTCTATGCTGAGTTAGACTGTACTGAGGTCATCAGTTGAGGACAGAGAGAGCAGTACCATATGATGGGCTTGGGCTAACCCCAAACAGTGTAGGCACAAGTTGAGAAGCCCCAGTGAACTAGGCTGGGGGCAGCTGGCTCTGTGTCTGGCTGGCCCAGACCTTCTGGGGAGGAGGAGATGGAGCAGTAGGCTGTCGACGTTGAAGGCTGGCCAGAACCGGTGCTCCCTCTGCTCTTACCTGAATTTCTGCTTTCCTTCTGGAGGCAGGACACTTGGGAGTAAACCACGTCTTCTCCTCTAGAATTTACTTAGAGAGAAGTTGACGTGTCAGAGGACAGGAAGGAGCTTGCCTCTTAGCTGAGCCCTGTCCTCCTCCCCAGCCTGTTTATTGTCCAAAAGGACAAAACCTTCTGGGTCTGTGGGCTGTCGCCCCTCACCTCCGGTCCCAGCTCTTTCCCACACCGACCCTGTGGCCCAGCCCAACGGCGTGTCCCTGGTCCTCACCGTTCATGTACACCGGCTGCAGCTCTATCCATCCTGGCACATTGTGGTAGGTGGGGTCCTGGGGGTTGGAGTCTGAAGAGCGCCTGTGAGACACAGCAACACTGGTGTTTCCCAGGGGCCTGACACAGTGGCTATGGTGATCCCTCTCAGTGAGTTTTTACCCCAGACGGGCAGTCAAGCCTGGAATCATATTCATGACTACGAATCATGAGGAATTCATACTATGTGTTAGACTTTACGGCCACCTGGTATGTAACAGGCACTGTACTTGGAGCAATAGAAAGTTAGTTCTATTTTATCTCCATTCTACAGGTAAAAAAATAATGGAGGTTTTACAAGGTGAAGTGACTGACCATGACCATGTGACCAGAAAGGGGAAAAACCAAAATTCAAACCAGGCTCCAGAACCTCTACTTTCACAGAGATCAGAATCAGAAAAGGTCTTGGGAACTCTGGATGGTTTAGATACTACTCCCACTGCTACCAGGGGCTTGCCCGGGGATAGTGTTGAGCCACGGTGTGGCTACTGAAGTCAGCCTCAAGGATCCAAGACAGTGGCCCTTCTTCAGCTGGCAGAGTGACTTCACTGGGTGACCAACTTATGTGGCTCTGTCTTCTTGGCTGTCATCACAACAGGTCTTGATTAGGTTAGCCAAGTCCAGAGCTTTCCAGGTTAATTAAGCTAAGTCATCTCAAGACATGGATGGACTCAGGGGTCACAGTGGTCACTCAGACAAACAAGCCAAGAGCTAGGGGTGGTTGTATAAGGATGTGAGCTGAGAAATAAAAAGTAATGGATACTTGATGTGAGAAGAAGGCCTCTACAGTTGAAGTGGTGGATGGGAAGGTCCTGGGAATTGCCTTGAGGTATCCCAACAGAAGTGGCGACGTGAAGTGGGTACCACCCATCTCAGCATCATACAGCAGAAACTGGGCTCTTGGTGATAATCAGGTTCAATTCCATTTATACCCCATGGGAAATTCATTAACTACATGGAAACACAGCCCAGGTCTTACCTGGAGGGGTCAGAGGCGGTCCGTCCCCCTGTAAAAGAAAGCACAGAGGTATTTGATTTAGGAAAAGAGGACCTTCTTAGGGGGCCCAGCCGCAGGAGACTTACATAGAAATCACCAGGCATTGCTGTCGATAAAGTCGGAATCCTTCCCAAGGGAGGTGATATATGGGGCCCAAACTACTAAACAACTGACCCTGGCCTCCAAAGGAGTGTGGTTATAATGTGAAATAGGAGTCCACAAGTCATAGACCTTTAACTTGGAGTTTTCAAAGAGTGATCTTTAAAAATGGCAGGCAGTTTATTAGCTGCAAGGCAGGAAAAGAGACTTTATCATCTACAAACATAGTGTGCATTTAAAAAAAAATCAACAAGTTACCAACTCCCATTTGGCTTCTGTTTTTCACTTCTGTTTCTCAGAGTTGATGTCCTCCTCTTCCCATCGCTTAGGGGTCTTTGTAGATACCCGGGGAGGCATGTTGCAATTTGGGGGGTTGGATAAGCTGCATGTCACCCAGGCTTGCTCCACTAACACGGCTCTTTCAGCAGTTTCAGATTTGGTAAAGAGGACTTTGGGGGACCCAGTGGGAAAGGTGAAGAGGGATTGTGGGGTGGAAGGAGAGGAGCTTTTGAAAGCCCGGGGTACGGTCACACAGTCGGCATGAGGTTGAAGGAAGGCAGAGGAGGGATGGGCTCAGGCGGAGGTGAGCCAGGAGCTTCTTACCTGCTTTCCTCGAAAGCCAATGGTAGAAGAGCAGAGCGCCAGCAGCCAGGACCACCGTCCCCAGCAGCCCCCCAGTGACTCCTGGGGCCACAGGACCACTTTGGCTCTCCATTAGCCCTGAGGGGGAGACCCCATGCGTGAGCCCAAGACAGAGGCTTGTGGCCTTCAGCTGCTCTGATCCCTGAAGCTGGTGCCTGGCCTGGGAGACAGGACGAGCCTAGAGGCCCAGAATCCCTGAGGCCAAGCGGGTGTTGGTGTGGCACAGGACATGGCTCCTGGCTTTGTGAGGCAGGGCGTTGCCATGATTGAGACAGGGCTGAGGGTCAGGATGGACAGTGGCCAGTGAGAGAAGAGCCAGCAGGTAAACCCTGAATTCGATGATGCTCTTTGTCCCTGCCCCCAACACAAGTGGGAAGCACCCTCTTGGTAAAGCCCGTGAGAATGACCAGAGAGTCCCTGGAGGAAATTTTTGGCTCACACCCGTGCCCTGGGAGTAAGAAACTTACCTGGGATGAAAAGTGCCACCACCTCACTGCGCTGGGCACCCTGGCCATTGTCGGCCTCGCAGGAGTAGTTTCCAGAATGTTCTGCAGTCAGGGAGAGGTTGAAGGATGCCCCTCCCCCAGAGGGCACCGAGCTGTTCCCCAGGGTGACGTCCTCCAGGTAAAACTGGTACAGGATCGGGGGAGAGCCCCCCAGGGCCTCGCAGTGAAGCTCCACCATGTCCCCCACCTCAGCCTGGGCCCTGGGAGCCCTGAGGGTGAGCACAGGGCGGGACACTGGAACTGAGACAAAACAAAATGTCCATGGCAGTTTCCGCTTCTAACATATTTGCAAGAAAAAGAAAAGTGTTATAAATAATAATACTCTCTGAAAATGGATTAAAACAAACCATAGTTAATGACTTTGATGCATAAATACCTTTTCATGTACAGTAATATTCCATAGAAAATGTAGAAAGTGATGAAAACTTCAAATAGTCAGTAAATATAAAAAGACTTTTATCTTCATTATGAATACATTACATGTATGCAAGTAAAAACAACCTGAATACAATACAATTCCTTTTTCTTCTCACCCGATTGGCACAGCCCAAATGGATGGATAATGCCTACAAGGTAAACAGGCACCTTGTTATTGACTAGGTGAGAAAGCAAATTTAAGACACTTCTTTGACAATTTGAAAATATCTACCAAATTTAAAACACTTTGAAAGTTTGGCCCAGCAAAACTACTTCTAGGACCATCTCCTTTAGGGATACTGACATAATGTAGGTCAAAATTGTTTGTATACGAATTTCTACAATAGCTAAATATCCGAAATGACCCAGTAGACTAAGTAATGTAATAATGAAAGATAGCTAAGATGCATGGGTGTACTTTTAAGTGAAAAATGGAAGTTGGGTAACTATATGTGTAATATGATCCTACTTGGGTAAACAAATTCTGTGCCTCAATGTTCATAGAATATTTATGGAAAATACTCATGAAACAGTTAACAGGTAGTTATATCTAGGAGAAGAGAAGTTTGAAAGAGACCTTTGTGTTCACTTATACATTGCTGTTGGAACTGCAAATTGGTACCACCACTCTGGAAAAAGTATGAAGATTCCTTAGGAAACTTGGGATGGAACCACTATTTGACCCAGTTATCCCACTCTTGTGTTTATATCCAAAGGACTGAAAATCAGCATACTTTAGTGATGCTGCCACATCAATGTTTACAGCAGCTCAATTCACAATAGCCAGGCTATGGGACCAACCTAGGTTCCCTATAACAGATGAATGGATTAAAAAAACAAGTGGTATATATACACAATGAAATACTACTCAGTCATATAGAAGAATGAAATTATGGCATATGGTAAATAGATGGAACTGAAGAATATTATGCTAAGTGAAATAAGCTGGTCCCCCCTCCCCCCCAAAAAGAATGTTTTCTCTGATATATGGATGCTAAGTCACAACAAGGAAGGGGAAGATGAGAAGTTCCTTGGACAGACAAAGGGGAATGAAGGGAAGGGAGGCGAGATGGGAATGGAAAAGACAGTAGGATGAACCAGACCTATGTGACTAAGTTATGCTAATTCTATGTATGTCTAATATGCCAAAATACACTCTATTGCCATGTATATCTAGAAAGAACAAATAAATTAAAGAAAGAAAGAAGTAGACCTTTACAACGTTGGTCCTTTGGTAATACTGGATTTTTAACATTCAGATAACATTTCATGATATGGATCTTGAAACTAGGACACACGTCATAGAGAGGAGAACCTGCCTCCCAATCTGCTCTTCTGGGTGGTTGCTGTTCTCCGTGACTTGGGTCCTAGCTCTGGAACTCACACACAGTATATCCAGGATGTTCAGGAAACTCTTTAGCTAGGTTGATAATAGCAGCAGAATAACAGGTGTTTGTGCCGGGGAATCATAGGAACAACAAGGGGAGAAGGATGATCAACAGTCCCAGTTCAGAGGAAAACTGTCTGAGGCAGGTGCTACTGGGACAGGAGGTCATAGAGCAGGAGCAAATGAACTGGCTGAATGGGAGAAACCACACCTCAAATCAGCTCACCTCCCGGGGACTTGGAGATCACTGCACTGGCTACCTCGAGTAGAGACTGGATCCTGAGCTAGCAGTCCCAAATTATCCTGTTTCTTTAACTTTGTCTCTACTCCTCAAGATACTTAGGGATTCAGCCAAGAAAGACCAAGAGTGTAGACCTAGGTTTGGCTTTACCTGACTCAGGGGGTAATCGTACACCATAGCATAGTCTCCCGTTCCTGGGACGAATCCCGGAGGTAGGGACAACCCTCTTCTCCTTTTGCACGAATCCTTCTAGGAAACTTTGTGTCTGTATGTTCTATATTCCCTGTCCAGGAAATTATGGGAAATTATGGCACAATTTCCATCTAGGACAGGGAAATTATGACACAATTTCCATCTAGCTGGATTTCCCACTTTACGGGTGAGGAAACTGAGGTCAGTATAGGAAAGGTGCTTGGTGAAGGTCATATAGGAAGTTGATCTTTAAAGCCAAGTCTTCAACATTCATCGTAACAGCCCTAAGAGACTTTTTCTTTACCCTGGGTCTCCCTAAACAAGGTTTAAAGGTCATCGCCAAACAGATTAAAAGCTCAAAAGAAGCACTTTTCCTTTGGTTATTACACTTAATGGCAAGCAGTGAAAGGACAGCTTAGAGAAGACAAATTTAATTGATGGGGGCGATTTTTATCCCATGTCACCCTGCTGTCCCCTCCTCTGCCCCTGTCACCTGTGCCCTTCCTTTAAGGACCCAAAGGCTGGGAGGCTGTGCGGATGTTGGCATAGGATTTTAATATGGAATATGGATAAAACTTCTATTCCTGGGAATGAAGTGAACTCAGGAGTAGAAGCTTCTTGGAAGTCAAGGAGAGAAGAACCCAGGCAAGGGAGGGTCTGATATTTGGGGGAGCAGAGAAACCCATCCTCAGAATCCTTGGGCTTCCCCAAACCACCTCAGGAGGGAGCTCAGATGTCAACGGGGCTCTGCAGGCGGGGAGAGGCTGCGAAGGCAACCAGACAGGAGCCCGGGGAGCGCTGCACCTTCCTCTGGTGCTGTTGGAAGGGAAGGCAGTGGCAGGTCTCGCCTGTGCTGCTGGTGGGCACAGCTGGCTCACCTGTGACAATGACAGTCACCAGTTCACTGTGCTGCATCCTCAGGTCATTCTCAGCCTCACAGGAGTAGTTTCCAGAATGTTTCTCCATCAGGGAGAGGTTGAAGGAGGCTCCTCCGCCAGAGGGGGCCACTGTGCTGCCCAGGGTGACGTCCTCATGGTAAAACTTGTACAGGATCGGAGGAGAGCCGCTCAGGGCCTCGCAGTGAAGCTCCACCATGTCCCCCACCACAGCCTGGGCCCTGGGAGCCCTGAGGGTGAGGACAGGGCGGGACACTGGAACTGGGGGAGGAAAAACTGCCATCAGCTCTTTGTGATTGAATATATTCTTCCACACTACAGACATTTCAAACAGGACAGTGATTTTCTTGTTTTTTAATGACCTTGAGACACAAATGAGAGCTCATCCTTTACACATTCTCAGGACCTTCTTCAGACCTCAGGAAACACTGACATGTGTGCAGTTCTCACACACATGTGGTTTGGAGCACTGAGATGTACAAACCCAAGCATATGTGAGGAATCTGAAAACAGAAGAAATTGAAACCTGTGCATCTGATAAGGATGAAGGGGGGAAGGAGAAACCAGCTCAACAGAAAGTGAAGGAGAGGAGAGAGCTGTTGCATTTATAACCAGGCATGGAATTGAGTCTGGGCTACACTAGAAACAGGACTCACAAGAGGATGGGCATTGCAGTGTATTTGCTTATTTTTATATTTAATTATTCACAAATTACTGAATACAAGGTATCCATAAGTTCCACAATGGTTGTATCTAATGGATATTCAGTGGTGAGAAAGACATAGACCCTGCTCTCAGAGCTTTCAATGCAGGGGAAATGGTAGGCAGAAACTGAACAAAACAGAAATCTAGAGTCAAAGCATTGATAATTGAGACCAAAGATTAGGTGCTAAGAAAGATTGAATACTAGGACTGGATCTAGCACAGATGAGTCAGGGGAAGCTTCTCATGGCATTAGAAATTAACCATGGGAAGAGGGAGAAAACAGGGCATGAGGCTGGTAGACAGTATGTGCAAAGGTCCTGGGTTGGGAAGAAGGTGGGCATAGGTGGGGGTAGCACTGAGGGAAGGCTGGAGAGCCAGGCAGGGCTTCCCACGCCATGCTGAGGATTTTGATCCTTCTTCACTAAGCAATGGTATCAGAATTCTGACCTTGTTAGGCACAAAGGACTGTAGTGGGGGCAGAAGTGAAACTGAGGGGTAGTTAAAAGTCACTGAATGACGAAGGCTCTGACTAGGGTGGTGGCAATAGAGATAGAGAGGATTCAAGAAACACCCCTCAGCTTCTGCCTTGTGGATTTGGGTGGAGCAAGTGTGATGAGCAGTGGATGGAGCAGGATCAAGCAATGGTGTTTCTAGCTGTGAGAGAAATGGAGCAAGTCAAATGCCCACGGAAGGAGCCTATGAGGAGGGATGCTGAGAGTCGTAAGTGAGAAAGGGATAGTTGGTTTCCTGAAGGTTCTGAGGA
Organism: Ictidomys tridecemlineatus; assembly: GCF_052094955.1. Lineage (NCBI taxonomy): Eukaryota > Metazoa > Chordata > Mammalia > Rodentia > Sciuridae > Ictidomys > Ictidomys tridecemlineatus. Next base: position 123,713,143 of record NC_135487.1, on the reverse strand, counting down.
TGCATGAGAGGATGGAATGTAGAGATCAAATGAAAATGTTCACTGACACCGGGAGAAGAGTCCCCTGCTCCACACCTGGGGGAAAGGGGGCATAGTTACTGACTGGGTGGAGAGAGAGACAAACACTCAATTTGATGGTAGGAGTCAGAGGTTTTCTTGTCAGATGGATGAGGGAGGGAGAAGGAGAGTGATTGAACTGGGAGTTCTGTTGAGGTCTGAGGACAGAAGTGACAGAAGGAGTTGCTGGAAGGGCAGGAGGTCATGGTGAGTAGTAAGTGCTTCAAATGGTCTTTTAGGGTTGGATGCCTGTGTTTATGTGGGGTGGATGATGGACGTGGGAAAAGGACAGGCCATGGTGTTGGTCACGGACATAGACATAGACATGTGGTCATTAGAGTCATGGAATGAGGGCCAAGGGATCAAAATACATGGAGGTCTTTGGTGATCTTTGTGATACAACCTGGTAGCTGAGTCTTTTCTCAAATTTGGCGATGGTGAAGCAATGGGTGGAGGTGGATTAGTGAGATGTGACCAGATGCTCAGCTCATGACAGTGGGACTTGGTGATATTGCTGAATGGAAAAGGGCATGTAAAAAACCAAGAGTGAGAAAGTTGGGAAATTTTCTAGCAGGGGTCTTGGATAGGAGCCGAAGTTTTTCTGGCAGAAAACAGGAGAAGCTAGGGAGAAATATGTGAGGTTTTATAACAATGACTGCAGAGCATTGCTAGTAAGAAAAGTACAGCTAGAGAAAGGAAGGTACAGCTGGAGAAAGGAAAGTACAGCTAGAGAAAGGAAAGTACAGCTAGAGACAGTAAAGTACAGCTGGAGAAAGGAAAGTACAGCTGGAGAAAGGAAAGTACAGCTAGAGAAAGGAAGGTACAGCTGGAGAAAGGAAAGTACAGCTAGAGAAAGGAAAGTACAGTGAGAGAAAGGAAAGTACAGCTAGAGAAAGGAAGGTCCAGCTGGAGAAAGGAAAGTACAGCTAGAGAAAGGAAAGTACAGTGAGAGAAAGGAAAGTACAGCTAGAGAAAGTAAAGTACAGCTGGAGAAAGGATAGTAGAGCTAGAGAAAGGAAAGGACAGCAGGAGAAAGGAAAGAACAATTAGACAAAGGAAGGTACAGTGAGAAAGGAAGGCGCACTCCTCCACCTGTGGAATCCAGGCACACCTGCTCTCCATGTGGCTGTGAGGCAGCAGGCCTGCCATGACAGCCCCCAGGGGGTGCTTCTGTGGAAACTGAGCTCCAGTCTCGCCTACTGGGGCTGGTGGGGCAATGGTCTGTCCCTTCTGCTGCTGTTAGTGGGAAAAGCCAACTTACTTTTGACAGTGAGTGTCATTGTGTCACTGCGTTGTGTCTGAGCACTGTTGGTGGCTTCACAGAAGTAGTTTCCAGAATGTTCTGGAGTCACAGAGAGACTGAGGGATGCTCCTCCTCTATAATGGGCCTCTCTGCTCCCCAGGGTGACATCCTCATGATAAAACGTGTATGTGATGGGGAGGGAGCCTCCCAGGGCCTCGCAATGAAGCTCCATCACATCCCCCACCACAGGCTGGATACTGGGATTCTTGAGGGTGAAGACAGGGCGGGACACTGGAACTGAGGGAGGAAAAACAGTCATTAGCCTTTCTGATTGAATATATTCTTCCACACTAAAGACATTTGAAACGGGAATTTTTAATGACCTTGTGACACAAATGAGAGCTCATCCTTTACACATTCTCAGAACCTTATTCAGACCTCAGGAAACACTGACATGTGTGCAGTTCTTACCTGTGGTTTGGAGAACTGAGATGTACAAACTCAAGCATATTTGAGGAATCTGAAAACAGATGAAATTGAAACCTGTGCATCTGATAAGGATGAAGGGGGGAAGGAGAAACGAGTCCAAAAGAAAACGAAGGAGAGGAGAGAGCTGTTGCATATATAACCAGGGATGGAATTGAGTCAGGGCTACATTAGAAACAGGACTCACAAAAGGATGAGCATTTCAGTGTATTTGCTCATTTTTATATTTATTTATTCACAAATTACTGAATACAAGGTATCCATAAGTTCCACAATGGCTGTATCTAATGGATATTCAATGGTGAGAAAGACATAGACCCTGCTCTCCGAGTTTCAAAAGCAGAAGAAACGGTAGGTAGGAATCGAACAAAAACAGAAATTTAGACTCAAAGCATTGATAATTGACACCAAAGATCAGGTGCTAAGAAAGATTGAATACTGGGAATGGATCTAGCACAGATGAGTCAGGGAAGCTTCTCATGGCATTAGAAATTAACCATGGGAAGAGGGAGGAAAGAGGAAAGAGGAAAGATGAAGCAGGTAGACAGTATGTGCAAAGGTCCTGGGCTGGCAAGAAGGTGGGCATAGGTGGGGGTAGCACTGAGGGAAGGCTGGAGAGCCAGGCAGGGCTTCCCACGCCATGCTGAGGATTTTGATCCTTCTTCACTAAGCAATGGTATCAGAATTCTGACCTTGTTAGGCACAAAGGACTGTAGTGGGGGCAGAAGTGAAACTGAGGGGTAGTTAAAAGTCACTGAATGACGAAGGCTCTGACTAGGGTGGTGGCAATAGAGATAGAGAGGATTCAAGAAACACCCCTCAGCTTCTGCCTTGTGGATTTGGGTGGAGCAAGTGTGATGAGCAGTGGATGGAGCAGGATCAAGCAATGGTGTTTCTAGCTGTGAGAGAAATGGAGCAAGTCAAATGCCCACGGAAGGAGCCTATGAGGAGGGATGCTTAGAGTCGTGAGTGAGAAAGGGATAGTTGGTTTCCTGAAGGTTCTGAGGATGCATGAGAGGATGGAATGTAGAGATCAAATGGAAATGTTCACTGACACCAGGAGAAGAGTCCCCTGCTCCACACCTGGGGGAAAGGGGGCGTAGTTACTGACTGGGTGGAGAGAGAGACAAACACTCAATTTGATGGTAGGAGTCAGAGGTGTTCTTGGCAGATGGATGAGGGAGGGAGAAGGAGAGTGATTGAACTGGGAGTTCTGTTGAGGTCTGAGGACAGTAGTGACAGAAGGAGTTGCTGGAAGGGCAGGAGGTCATGGTGAGTAGTAAGGGCTTGAAATGGTCTTTTAGGGTTGGATGCCTGTGTTTATGTGGGGTGGATGATGGACGTGGGAAAAGGACAGGCCATGGTGTTGGTCACGGACATAGACATGTGATCATTAGAGTCATGGAAGGATGGCGGGATGTAAATGGCCAAGGGACTTAAATACATGGAGGTCTTTGGTGATCTCTGTGAGACAACCTGGTAGTTGAGTCTTTTCTCAAATTTAGCGATGGTGAAGCAATGGGTGGAGGTGGATCAGTGAGATGTGACCAGATCTCAGCTCATGACAGTGGGACTTGGTGATATTGCTGAATGGAAAAGGGCATGTAAAAAAGCAAGAGTGAGAAAGTTGGGAAATTTCCTAGCAGGGTTCTTCGATGGGAGCCGAAGTTTTTCTGGCAGAAAACAGGAGAAGCTAGGGAGAAATATGTGAGGTTTCATAACAATGGCTGCAGAGCATTGCTAGTAAGAAAAGTACAGCTAGAGAAAGGAAGGTACAGCTGGAGAAAGGAAACTACAGCTAGAGAAAGGAAAGTACAGCTGGAGAAAGGAAAGTACAGATACAGAAAGGAAAGTACACCTGGAGAAAGGAAAGTGCAGCTAGAGACAGGAAAGTACAGCTAGAGACAGGAAAGTACAGTGAGAGAAAGGGAAGTAAAGTGAGAGAAAGGAAAGTAAAGTGAGAGAAAGGAAAAAACTGCTAGGCGAAAAAAAAGTACAGCTGATAAAAGGAAAGTACAGCAGTTGAAAAAAGTACAGCTGGAGAAAGGAAAGTACAGATAGAGAAAGGAGAGTACAGCTAGAGAAAGAAAAGAACAGCTGGAGTAAGGAAAATACAGCTGGAGAAAGGAAAGCACAATTAGAGAAAGGAACAAACAGGTAGAGAAAGTAAAGTACAGCTCGAGAAAGGATAGTAGAGCTAGAGAAAGGAAAGGACAGCAGGAGAAAGGAAAGAACAACTAGACAAAGGAAGGTACAGTGAGAAAGGAAGGTGCACGCTCCTCCACCTGTGGAATCCAGGCACACCTGCTCTCCATGTGGCTGTGAGGCAGCAGGCCTGCCATGACAGCCCCCAGGGGGTGCTTCTGTGGAAACTGAGCTCCAGTCTCGCCTACTGGGGCTGGTGGGGCAATGGTCTGTCCCTTCTGCTGCTGTTAGTGGGAAAGACCAACTTACTTTTGACAGTGACTGTCATTGTGTCACTGCGTTGTGTCTGAGCACTGTTGGTGGCTTCACAGAAGTAGTTTCCAGAATGTTCTGCAGTCACAGAGAGACTGAGGGATGCTCCTCCTCTATAATGGGCCTCTCTGCTCCCCAGGGTGACATCCTCATGATAAAACGTGTATGTGATGGGGAGGGAGCCTCCCAGGGCTTCGCAATGAAGCTCCATCACGTCCCCCACCACAGGCTGTGACATGGGAGCCCTGCATGTGAGGACAGGACGGGACACTGGAACTGGGGGAGGAAAAACAGCCATTAGCCTTTCTGATTGAATATATTCTTCCACACTAAAGACATTTCAAACAGGACAGTGATTTTCTTGTTTTCTAATGACCTGGAGACACAAATGAGAGCTCATCCTTTACACATTCTGAGAACCTTATTCAGACCTCAGGAAACACTGACATGTGTGCAGTTCTTACCTGTGGTTTGGAGCACTGAGATGTACAAACCCAAGCATATTTGAGGAGTCTGAAGGGATGAAATTGAAACCTGTGCATCTGATAAGTCAAAGGATGAAGGGGGGAGGAGAAACCAGCTCAACAGAAAGTGAAGGAGAGGAGAGAGCTGTTGCATATATAACCAGGGATGGATTTGAGTATGAGCTACATTAGAAACAGGACTCACAAAAGGATGGGCATTGCAGTGTATTTGCTCATTTTTATATTTAATTATTCACAAATTACTGAATACAGGATATCCATAAGTTCCACAATGGCTGTATCTAATGGATATTCAATGGTAAGAAAGACACAGACCCTGCTCTCAGAGCTTCCAATGCAGGGGAAATGGTAGGCAGAAACTGAACAAAACAGAAATTTAGAGTCAAAGCATTGATAATTGAGACCAAAGATCAGGTGCTAAGAAAGGTTGAATACTGGGACTGGATCTAGCACAGATGAGTCAGGGAAGCTTTTCATGGCATTAGAAATTAACCATGGGAAGAGGGAGGAAAGAGGAAAGAGGAAAGATGAAGCAGGTAGACAGTATGTGCAAAGGTCCTGGGCTGGCAAGAAGGTGGGCATAGGTGGGGTAGCACTGAGGGAAGGCTGGAGAGCCAGGCAGGGCTTCCCACGCCATGCTGAGGAATTAGATCCTTCTTCACTAAGCAATGGTATCAGAATTCTGACCTTGTTTGGCACAAAGGATTGTAGTGGGGGCAGAAGTGAAACTGAGGGGTAGTTAAAAGTCACTGAATGACGAAGGCTCTGACTAGGGTGGTGGCAATAGAGATAGAGAGGATTCAAGGAATACCCCTCAGTTTCTGCCTTGTGGATTTGGGTGGAGCAAGTGTGATGAGCAGTGGATGGAGCAGGATCAAGCAATGGTGTTTCTAGCTGTGAGAGAAATGGAGCAAGTCAAATGCCCACGGAAGGAGCCTATGAGGAGGGATGCTGAGAGTCGTGAGTGAGAAAGGGATAGTTGGTTTCCTGAAGGTTCTGAGGATGCATGAGAGGATGGAATGTAGAGATCAAATGGAAATGTTCACTGACACCGGGAGGAGAATCCCCTGCTCCATACCTGGGGGAAAGGGGGCGTAGTTACTGCCTGGGTGGAGAGATAGACAAACACTCAATTTGATGGTAGGAGTCAGAGGTGTTCTTGGCAGATGGATGAGGGAGGGAGAAGGAGAGTGATTGAACTGGGAGTTCTGAGGACAGTAGTGACAGAAGGAGTTGCTGGAAGGGCAGGAGGTCATGGTGAGTAGTAAGTGCTTCAAATGGTCTTTTAGGGTTGGATGCCTGTGTTTATGTGGGGTGGATGATGGATGTGGGAAAAGGATAGGCCATGGTGTTGATCATGGACATAGACATGTGATCCTTAGAGTCATAAAATGATGGTGGGATGGAAATGTTTAAGGGATCTAAGTACATGGATGTCTTTAGTGATCTTTGTGATACAGCCCGGTAGCTGAGTCTTTTCTCAGATTTAGCGATGGTGAAGCAATGGGTGGAGGTGGATCAGTGAGATGTGACCAGATGCTCAGCTCATGAGAGTGGGACTTGGTGATATTGCTGAATGGAAAGGGGCATGTAAAAAAGCAAGAGTAGGGGTCTCGGATGGGACCCAGGTTGCTCTGGCAGAGGTGCAGGAGAAGCTAGGGAGAAATTTGTGGGTTTTCATAACAATGGCTGCAGAGCACTGCTATAAGAGAAAGTACAGCTAGATTAAGAAAAGTATAGCTGGAGAAAGTAAAGTACCAATAGAGAAAGGAAAGTACAGCTAGACAAAGGAAAGTACAGTGAGAGAAAGGAAAGTACAGCTCGAGAAAGGGAAGAACACCTATAGCAAGTATAGTACAGCTTCAGAAATAATTCTTCAACTAGAAAAAGGAAAGAACAGCTCGAGTAAGGAAAGTACAGCTAGAGAAAGGGAAGTACAGGTGGAGAAGGGAAAATACAGCTGGGAAAAAAAGGTACAGCTCGGAAAGGAAGGTGCACGCTCCTCCACCTGTGGAATCCAGGCACACCTGCTCTCCATGTGGCTGTGAGGCAGCAGGCCTGCCATGACAGCCCCCAGGGGGTGCTTCTGTGGAAACTGAGCTCCAGTCTCGCCTACTGGGGCTGGTGGGGCAATGGTCTGTCCCTTCTGCTGCTGTTAGTGGGAAAGGCCAACTTACTTTTGACAGTGAGTGTCATTGTGTCACTGCGTTGTGTCTGAGCACTATTTCTGGCTTCACAGAAGTAGTTTCCAGAATGTTCTGGAGTCACAGAGAGACTGAGGGATGCTCCTCCTCTATAATGGGCCTTTCTGCTCCCCAGGGTGACATCCTCATGATAAAACGTGTATGTGATGGGGAGGGAGCCTCCCAGGGCCTCGCAATGAAGCTCCATCACGTCCCCCACCACAGGCTGGACGCTGGGATTCTTGAGGGTGAGGACAGGACGGGACAATGGAACTGAGGAGAGAAAACATGTTAGCTGACGTTAGTGTCTTCTTAAAAAAATTTCAAACAGTTCCCCATTAAAATAATGTTAAATTTACAGAATTATATAAAATAAATAAGAAACATTCTATCATTTATCTTATTTTTATTTTTCAGAGATTTCCTCAGTTGCATATGTGTTAATAACTTTCTAAGCCGTTTCTATGTACAAATATACTTACATCAACACATAAATACAGTGAAAACCACAGGCAGTGGATCACAATACACACTCTTCCGCAACCTGCTTTCTGCCTTAGCAACCTACCCTGAGCCTCTTTCTGTGGTATTTATGAATGATCTGCACCATTCACTTAAAAGAACAAAGTTTATATATATGTATATATTTTTTTAAGAATTTTTTTAAAGGTGGACACAATATCTTTACTTATTTTATTTATTTATTTTTATGTGGTGCTGAGAATCAAACCTAGTACCTCACAAGTGCAAGGCAAGTACTCTACCGCTGAGCTGTAACCCCAGCCTCAAAGTATATTTCTTTATATACAATAAAGTGCAACTCTTATGTATGTAAAATTTTGTACAGATATTACCTACTTTACAAACCTTGGAATATTCCATTGTGTTTATTTACTATAATATACTTAAGCAATTCTTTCTGAATGAATGTTTAGGTCATAATTTAAAAATATTTGTGTAGTACTGCATTAAATGATCCTGTAGATATATCATTATATATTTGTGCATGCATTAGGATAAATTCTTAGAAGTAGAATTTCTTGGAGGAGGTGTTTGAACAGTTTAAATAATGATAAATTACTCTTTAAAACGTTGGACCAGTTAACACCTGCACTAGGGGAAAATAAGTATCTGTTTCCTCATACCTTTTTCAGTTAGGTTTATATTTATTATTTATTCTCTTTTTCTAGTCACTTCACTTGAATAATTCACTCATTCTCTCCTGTGTGACTCTACAGGCTGCCAGTTGGTTTTCCATGTAACTTTACTAACCCATTAATGAATTTCTAAAAATACTCAGAAATGATTTATAAAGTGGAAACTTTGAAATTTGTTATTAATTTTATAAAACATTTTCCATTTTAATTACTGACATACAGTAATTGTGCATATTTATGGGTACAGTGTGACATTTTGATATTGTATACAATGTGTAATGATCAGATCAGGGCAATTGGTGTGTTCGTCGCCTTAGATGATTATTTGTTTGGAAGCAACATTAATTTAAAAAAATTGTCAAGTCAAATTCTTTTTTGTTGCTCATTATGAAATAATAGTGATCACAAGAAAATAATTGTTATTTTACTTCCTCTCCTGCTTCTGACCAGATGATTTTTCTTCATTACACATATATTTTCTAAATTTTCAGTGTTTGTAATGGTTTTCTTTCTTTTAACGGATTTTTTAGTTGTAGATGAACACAATACCTTTATCTTATTTATTTATTTTTATGTGGTGCTGAGTTTTGCCCAGTGCCTCACACGTGCTAGGCGAGCGCTCTACCACCGAGTTACAGCCCCAACCCTGGTTTTCTATTCATAACCATAGTTTTCACAATTGGTTGGCCACTGTTTCTGCATCGAAATATGTGGTTTTTCAACCTTGTGGTACAATATTCTCACCTGAATATGTGTTAAAAAATATTGTTTCTCAAGTCTTACTTGAGAAATTCTGAATTTAATATTTTTGGAGAGGAGCTTAATGAGAGGATTTTTGCCAAGTTCGCAGGTGATTCTCATGTGCAGCCAGGGTTGGGAAACCCTGATCTACTAGGTTCAGTCTGTATTTTCATATCACGTTTCCCTCGTTATATGTCCTTTATGTTGATTCACATCTTGAGGGGCTGGATTTTCTCAAGAAGTAATTTTTTTTTTCAAGAATGGTTAAAGGGCACTAAATTCCCTGAGTTTCTGCATTTTTTGACAGTGACTTTTCAATTTGATATAAAATTCTCCGTTCTCATGCCTCTCCTCGAGGTCCAAGTCTGGACACCACACTTCTCTCTTTGGCATCCACTACTGTGCAAAGTCAAGGACCAACTGGATATTTTTCTTTCTGAGATGACTGCTCATTTTTTCCAAAAACCCTCTCTCTCACTCCACCCGCTTCCTTTCCCCTCTGCTTCTCTTCTCTCTCTTTCTTTCACACACACGCGCGCGTGTGCACACACACACACTTTAATTCTGAAGTTCAAAAACTTAATTGAAGATAGTCTTATGTACATGCTAATGTTTTCTTCATTTTAGGAAATTTTCAAATTACATCTTTGAGTTTAGTTTTTCTCTTCAGTGTGGTTTTCTAATCTGTTTTTGAAATCTGTTATTTATTTTTAAAAATGTTTTTCCACTAGAAGCATTTAATTATCCAAACATGGGGTATCTATTGTCTGCTTTCCATATTATATTTTTGCCTCTTTTTCTGTTTTGCATTCTGTATTGTTTTCTCATAATGATTCTTCATTCAATTAACATTTTTTAGGGGTATCTCTTCTATTCTTATTGCCTTACATTGGATTTTATTTCTAAAACATCTTTGTAATTTTCTTTGTTTCTCCCAAGTTCTGCTGAATGGTTTTCTTATCTCTTCTTATTATTTTATCGTCTTATCATCTCTTCTTTGACCTCTTTAATTTATTTTTGAACTTTTTTTGAGTCCATATTTTCTCTAATTGTATTGAGACTATCTAGAAGAATTTGAGAGTTTTTTTCCTGTTTTCTGTAGCAATTCTTCTTCATAAAAGTACTATGTCATCTTCTTTTCTCCTTATAATTTTAAAAATTTTAATTGACATAGTAATCATATCTATATTTGGGGCATAGTGTGCTATTTTGATACATGTATACGGTCAGGATCATTAGTTAATCCATTACCTCAAACATTCATTATTTCTTTGTGTTGGGAACGTCAAAATCTTCTCTGCTAATTATTTTGAAGTAGACAGTTAGTTGTTGTCAATCATAGGTACCCTCCCAATGTGCTATAGAACATTAGAAATATCCCCCCTTTCCAAGTGCACCCTCATTAACCATCTTCTCCCCCGACCACTTCCCAGCCTCTGATAAACACTATTCTATTCTTGCACAAGAATAGAAGAGTTCCAAATGCCCAGTGTCACACACTGTTAGGCTCAGGGAGGTAGGGAAGACCTATACCACGAGGTCCTGTACTCTTAGAGCTTATATCCCACTGACATTGAGGGAGACAGACAAGGAACAGGAAGTAGAGAGGATTTAGATATTGCTAAGTGTGAGGACATAATAAAACATTATAATGGGTTAGTGGATGCATTAAGGCTGGGGGCTCTGGTTTTGGAATCGTCATATTCTTTCCTTTCACATCCAGTCCTCTGCAGACCTACTGTGAGAGCTGTAACTGCTTGAGACTTCTTTGGAGAAATTATGGTGTGGCCCAATATTTGCCCGCATGGCGGTGCTTGCAGCTGAACTACGAGTGTTAGGGAGAAACAGGTGAAGCATCTGTGCATCAAGTGAAGAAAAATTGGCTCAGAAGACGGAGGGCACAAAGTGATGATTTGTGAAAAGAAATGTGTTGGGTAAAAGCTGGGGGGGTCTCTGAGCTGTCATAGGGTCAGGTTGAGCCAGGGATGGATAAGCCCTGAGGCCTGGGTTTGCTGAGTGTCGAGAAGGGTGTTAGGCTGACCGTGATAGGAAGCAGGAAGGTTCCCGCAGACTTGTGAAGGGGCCTGGGAGAGAGGGCTCTGACCGGGGATGGGCTTAACAGGAACTCAGGGCTTACCCAAGACGGAGAGCCTCACAGCTGCACTGCGCTGGGGACCATATCCGTTATCAGCAGTGCAGTAGTAGTTCCCAGAATGCTTTGTGGTCAGAGAGATGCCCAAGGATGCTCTTCCTGTAGAGGGGGTTGAGCTGCTGCCCAGGGAGACAGACTCATGATAGAACTTGTACAGGATCGGGGGAGAACCTCTCTGGACTTCACAGTGAAGTGTCACCCGGGTTCCTTCCAGGAGCCAGTTCTCAGCAGGGCTGAGGGTGAGGACAGGCCGAGACACAGCGGCTGAGGGAGAGAAAATGAGTCAACCGTCACTTCTGCCTCTTCCCTGTAATTGCCATCTGTGGCCAGAGCAAACGGCCAGACTCTAGTCTCTCCTGGCCCTCAGGGTGGTCCAGCAACCTCCCAGGCTTTCCTCCCATCCCTCCCCATCCTCCATCTGGTCTGCTCCTGTCTATTCCTTCTGTGTCAGACCCCTGCCTCTTCCCTCCTGCCCCCCTTGACAGGTGACCTGCCCCCCTTTTGCAGAGATGAAGCCCTTGGGGAAGAAGTCGCTTATCTTGGTGCCACCAGACCCCCATCCTTACCCTCATCAGCTCTTGGCTCCTCCCCTCTGCTCTGTGACCTTGGAAGAGTTATTCCTTGGGTCAATCCAAATAACAGAGACAGATTCTCTAGAGATGAAGTGTATGGGAGACCAGCAGAGCACAGCAAGGGGATACACAGGCATGAAAACTAGGAACCTATCCAAGGAGGCTGAGGCAAAGGGGAGTTTTTAGGGGTGAAAGGAGGAGAATTACATAAGGTGGTTCTGAAACAGTAACCCTTGACTATACAAATGAATAATAAGGGTGGTGTCTGTCCAAGATAAAATAGTTGTTGGGCAAATGCTCATAAAAAATATTTTTTTTGTGCAAGGGTACAATGATCTTTATGCAAGGCTGTGGTTCTGGAGTCATTTTATGAATAGTTGTTGTTATCAGGCGTGCATGCATGAGTTCCCCCTCCTCATAACTTCCTGGCTTAGTTTGTTTTGCCTAGGACTTGACGAAAGTGACTCCATTTTGATTCTGACTGCCCAAGGTGGGTTCTCCTGTTTCTTGACCCTGTGCATACCTGTCTCTATCCTGGATATAAATTCTCTGCCTGCATCGGCTTTCTCCAAACCTCATTTGGAGTTGTTTGATCTTGTTGGACCCTCTTCATGTTAGAAAAGCAACAAAACAATATAATAGCAACCTTGCTTGCGCTTAGTGTTTTCTCTCTCCTCTTTCCTGTGGACAGGCTTCTAGAAGAGATGACCTACATTTACTGACTCTCTGCTGTACCTCAAACTCATTTCTTGCTTATTACCACTGGTGTTTATGCCAAATCTACTAAAGTTGAGGTTTCCTGTTTATGAATATAACAATAATGATGCTATTCATAATAACAAAAGATACTTGCTATTATGACAGTAGAGTTCTTTTAACTATAGGTCTGGCATATATGTGTCTCTTGTCATGTGTAATATGTAGATATTTACATGTGTGAAGACATTAACCATCAAAACCATTCCCTGAGGTAAGCACTGTAGCTGTTCCTATTTTACAGATGAGGAAACTGAGGCTCAACGAGGTTGTCATACAGGTAATAAGTGGTGAGGCAACAGTCAAACCCTGGTACTCCGGTTATAGCCTCTGTTCTACCAAATAGGACTCTGTGGCTAAATGCAGAGCCTGAGGCTGGATTCTTGTCTTCCATCACCTCCAGCTTGGCCTCCTCTGAATTGGCCCACTATCCTTTGCTTAAAGCAGGATCTTGGTTTAGTGTCTGTGTGAACCCTCTCCTAGCATCTCGTCCCTCAGCTGGGGCCCTTTTGGTGTCCTTTCTCCTCAGCTGAGACCGGCCTGGGGATTCTGCTCAACAGTACCTTCCCTTTTTGGGTTCTTACATCTGCTCCCCGTTGGTCCCCAAACTGGCTGTTCTACCATCCATTCTTCATCCTACAGCTGCGGTGATTTTCCCCAGCACTAAAACTCCTCCTGCATCCCAGGTTACCCTTTTGCATAAAGCCCACAGGCTTTCCTAGTGTGGAGGGCCAGGCAGGCCCAGCCGCCCTCCCTTCCTCATCCTCACTCCCAGTCTTCACTCCATCCTGCGGCCAGTGGGTCTGACCTCCTGCTGGCCCCCCGAGTATTGGTTCTTTAGCACATGCCTTTGCCTGGAACCCAGCCTCTCACTTCTCCTCCCGCCCTCCCTTTCTTTTCCTGAAATGTTCTCTTTCATCTTAGGGTCTCAACTCACACAGAAGGGGTTTTCAAGTTGCCTTAGTTCTCCTAAGAAAATGCCTCTCGTCTCCCAAGTCAGATTGGTGGGCCTTGCAGGTTTGCTTCTGCCACCTCCAGGTATTTCTGTCCCTCAGGTTGACGTTTGTCCTAGGACTCATCTGCATCTGCTATTAGACCCCAAGATGGGTCCACGTGGCGCAGCCTGATGTATCCTTAGATGTCAGTGCAACGCACCCACAGGCAATATGAGGTACATGGGCCACCACAGAGCACTTCGAATGTCTCTAAACACCTTTGATAATGGTATCCCTGTCTCCAGTTTCCTGGTCTCTGAATGTTAGGGACACAGACTCTTTATCTCTGCCATGTGAGATCTCTCTGCAGGGTTCCCTGGTCCTTTCTTTCATAACTTGCACATCTATTGTGAGAGGGACTGGGTTCTGCCTTCTCTTCCAGAATGGGTCTGTTGTATTAGAGGAGGTCAAATCGAGGCTGATTCCAGACTTCACCAAAAGTGGACTCTCTGCTATCAGTACAGTCCCAAAATCAAACTGTCTCCCTAAAAATGGGGCCTGGAATTTTGTCATGTGGATGGCCCAAAACTGACATTCAAGTCTTAATAGAGTCCATTTGAATTATAGGAGAACTACCTTCAAGAGCCTTCAGGTCATTAGACCAAAAAAACCAAGGTCACGCTGTCTCCTGACCTGTGTCCAGCCCCTCCCTTGACTCTGCCTCCTCATACCACTGCCTAATCAACTCTTAAAAATGCTCCAACAAGAGGGACATTTTAGATAACAGGGATCCCGTCTATATCTTATGCTGCTTGATACACTGATTGAACAAATGTCTGATAGTAAACTAACAAGCAATACCTCTGGGCTCTGGAAACTGATTTTAGAGCAACTGTCTGATTTTCCTCCCGGAGGATCCACAGGACAAGTAGAGAGAAAGGGAGAATTGGGGGTTCTTCCTGGTGAGGGGCCAGGAGAGAGAAAGCTGTGTGACATCCAAAGGTGTGATGTCACCCAGGCTGCACAGGCAGCAGGGGGGATGGCTGGTTTGGAGAGGGGAGTGGAGAGTACATCGGCTTTTCCCAAGGAAAAAGCACAGGACACTGGGAAGTGGGAGCACATTTGTGGAGGGGTCAGAGAGAGGGTGGGGTGAATGGAGGAAACCACGGCTTACTGGCGACCGACAGGCTCACAGCCTCACTGCGCTGGGGACCATATCCGTTATCAGCAGTGCAGTAGTAGTTCCCAGAGTGCTTTGTGGTCAGAGAGATGCCCAAGGATGCTCTTCCTGTAGAGCGGGTTGAGCTTCTCCCCAGAGAGACAGACTCATGATAGAACTTGAACAGGATCGGGGGAGAACCTCTCTGGACTTCACAGTGAAGTGTCACCCAGGTTCCCTCACGAACTCGGTTGTTAGGAGGACTGAGGGTGAGGACAGGCCGAGACACAGCAGCTGAGGAGAGAAAATGAGTCAACCGTCACTTCTGCCTCTTCCCTGTAATTGCCATCTGTGGCCAGAGCAAACGGCCAGACTCTAGTCTCTCCTGGCCCTCAGGGTGGTCCAGCAACCTCCCAGGCTTCTCTCCCCATCCCTCCCCATCCTCCATCTGGTCTGCTCCTGTCTATTCCTTCTCCGTCAGACCCCTGCCTCTTCCCTCCTGCCCCCCTTATCAGGTGACCTGCCCCCCTTTTGCAGAGGAGATGATGTCCTTGGGGGCACTTCATTAGGGTAGGGCTCCGGGCTTTGCCCGTGGCCATTCTCTGACCATCTCTGTTTACATGTGTGCAGGGAGGGTCCCTGAAGATCCGTAAGTCAAGGGCCTGGTCAAGAGACGTGGCCCTAGATCAGTCCTGACTCTAACATCCTAATTGTTCTGCTTTTTCATTCTTAAGAGGCACTGAACGTTGCTTAAACTGCAAAGGGATTGGTGAATATGAAGGGCGCAGACATATTCCTCACCACTGAACGTTTTCTTTAATCTCTATGTCTGAGAGTTTCCAAAACCTCCCACGGCCCACAGCCCTTTCTGTCCTGAGCTCTTTCCTGCTAGACTCTGACTAACTCCTGGAAGGCTTCTCAGAGCATTGGATGCCAATGTCCACTCCCACCCGACTGCCTGTGGTCTGCACAGAGGACCCCTGTGTGCAGTTGGTAATCCATTCCTTGGATGACACTCAGCAGCACTCGCCTTTCCGTGGCTTGATGGTCACCGTCCTGCTGGTAAAACTTTTGTGACTACTGTTGACGTTACAGTAATAGTCCCCAGCATCTCTGTCTGTCACCATGGAGATCTTGAATTCTGCTTCTGAGGATGTGTGAATCTTCGTTTCCTTCCCCAGCTTGACTTTATACCAGGAGAACGTGATGGGCCCCGGAAGCCTGTCTACTAAGCAGATGAGCGTCAGCTTCTTCCCTTCAAACACTGGTCCTAAGGCTGGGTCAGTGTGAATTTGGACCTTGACAGTAATTCCTAAGTAAATTAAAAAAATGTATAGACGTGAGCCTCGTGGCAGTGGGGTGCTCGTGGACAGAGGAGAGTCACAGGCTGGAAATGGCAGAATCCGCTGATTCCCTGTATGAGGTTAGCCTGGACTGGAGTTACCTTGTCCTTGGGAACAGGGAGACGGTTGGAGAGGCTGTGGTCCCTGCTTGCTAGGGAGGTCCTCTACTTCCTGATGTTCTTGTGGAGAGTCCAGCCTAGGAATAGAGTTAGCCCCGTCCTCTATCCTGCTCTCATGCCCACCCACACCTTGATAGAACATGGTCAGTCATCCCAGAGGTGATATCTGGTGCCCAAACAGCTGAGTAAAATGACCAGGGTGTGCAGGGGGCAGGGAGACTTGGCATCAAAGGAGACTGTCCTGGGGATTCAGTGACAGCAACAGCTAATTGGAAAGGAACACTGTTGACGTGCTTAGTAGGCTTGCCCTTGAGCACACCCTTCTTAACCTGTCTAGCACGTGACACAGGAGGTCAAAGGACTGGGGGCCAGGACGGTCCCATCTAGGAGGCTCATCTGTGATGGGCTTTCGATCGTGATGTTGGCTCAGGGCAGTGCTTTTTGAGTTATCCTCAGGGCTTTAAGAACAAAGGAAGATCATTAAACCGAGGGGGAGAAGAACCTGAGGCTGGGGGAAAACTTTGTCAGGAATTATTGCGTTTTAACTATTGGACCATAAATCCCCTCTCCACCTTTGCTGGACTGTTTCTCCTTAAACTAGTGACCCTAAAAAATTCTGCTTCCTGGAACTGCAAGATTAATAGGATTTAGTCAGTTTAAAAGAAAGTATCATTGAACTTTTGTTTTTCTTAGGCATAGGGATGAATTTACAAGAAATGCTATCACTTTGGTTCCCGGCTCACTCAGGAAATTGGGCACCACAGACCACGTGTCCCTTCCTAATGCTTAAATATATTTTCCATGAGACAGACCAAATTTCATAAAGGGAACCATTGGGCCATTGGATGAGAGTCATGCTTGAAAATGTCTACAATTTTAGAAACTTGGGGAAAATGAAAATGGCACACCACCATTCCTAGGGACATGAAATTGGAACCGTTTATTCCCCAACCTTTTGTCCTTGGGTTTCCCTGTCTTTCCGCACTCTGCTCCAGGCACCTAGTGTTCCAAGTCTGTCCATTGGCTGAGCAGAGTCCAGGCAGCCCAGCCATGGCTCATGACTATAGACCGAGCAGGAAACACAGGGCATCAGGGAAGAGAGCTTTCAGAGAAGAAAAGAGTCGTATCTAAAGGCAGCGAAAGAAAACTGAGCCCTGTCTCTCTTCCTGGACTTTTTTTTTTCTCTAAACTCTTCTAAGATGTCCACAAGAGTTGAGGTCTCTTCTGTCACACAGCTCCCATTCTCACACGTGGAAGAAGCACGTTCCACACGAACCAAACTGATGTGCGATTGCACACAACTCTCCCAGTCCCGTCCCCTGTCCATCCCAGGACCCACTGAGACTCACCCCTCACAGGGATGGAGATCTTCCAACTCTCTTTCAGAACGTGCGAATTCACTCTCTTTGCCTGGCACCAGTAGGACCCTGAGTCCTCTGTCCCCAGGGCGGGAATCCGGAGCTCTGGGGAGCTGCTCCAGCCTGACCCCAGAACCTGACCATCTCTGAAGAAGCAGAACTGGAGCTGGACATGTGACCTCTCTGGAGGGAGCTGAGTCTGACAGGCCAGGGTCACTGGACTTCCCTCCGTGGGCTCAGAGGAGCTGCTGCTCAGCTCGGGACGTGGAAACAGCACTAGAAAGAAAGATCACAGCAGTCCCCAGAAGAGTGAGGCTTGGAAAGGCACCGGAGGGAACAGTGCCTCTGTGGCACCAGCACTTCTGAGTTCTGCCGTCCATCAGCACAAACAGCACAGTCGCACTTTCTCTCACGGGCACCCCAGCCCACCCTCTTCTTCCTAGTCTACCTCTGCAACCTCAGGTGCCCTCCTTCTCACCAGCCCACTCACAAAACAATGAAAGCCTTACTTCGGACTTGGATGCTGACTCTATTGGAAGAAGCTGTACAGCACGTGTGCATATAGCCACCACAGTGATAGTGACCATTGTGCGCCAGATCGGCATCATCAATGTGCAGATCAGAGCTATTATTAGGTAACATCAGGCTTTCACCGTTCTTAAAAAATGCTACAGTATTCAGTTCCGTTTTTGCTTGTGTCCGACACCTTAGAAGCACGGAGTCTCCTTCGAACACATAAGGTGGACCCTGTAGGATCAGTGGAGCTGGAGGAAAAATAAGAGCAGTTATTTGGTTCATCCCACTGTTTCCTCTTTCTCTTCATTATTATTCCAAGGATTCTTAAAATACTTATCACTTCCCCCCTGGGAAATAAAATGAACATATGCAATTGAGAAAAGCTGGAAAGTAGAAATGTAAGTAAAAAGTATCTACCATCTCACTGCCCGGAGATGCTTCCAATTGTTTTTCTTCCGTGTTCAAATATGTGAGCGTCTCTGTGTATTTTTTTCTCCTTTATCGAATTGGAATAATATTTATATATTTGATAAATTGCCCTTTATTTACTATATCAGAATATTTTCCCTCATTACTGAGCTTGATTTTCAATGGGGGACAGTTTTCTTTTAGGGGCAGCATTGTAATTCATTTAATGAATCTTCGTCTCTTGGTCACTTAGGGTCTTTCATTTTGGGGGATGTATATTTATGATCCCTTTAATAGGTAAATGTTTAAGAGGGAAATTGTTATGTTACTACACTGTTTCCTTTTTCACTAAATTAAAGGGCATTGTAACTGGGATGATATGACTTCAACTTTATAGCAGGTGGTCTTAGGACAAACAGGAAATTCTTCATCTATAGCTATAAATGTGACAAATCATTATGCCACTTGTTATTTCAAATAAGTAATATGGCTTAAAACTACACACCTTAGTGTATAGGAACTGTTCAAATGAATTTCAACCCAAATTTTCTTTCACCTGAGCAGCTTATAAAACATACTCATTCTTGGACTGCACTCCCATAAGTTGTTTCTTTTGAAATACTGAGGAATAAACCCAGACCCCTGTACATTCTAGATAAGCACTCTACCACTGAGCAACATCCTCAGCACTTTTAAATTTTATTTTGAGACAGGATCTTGCTAAGTTTCCCAGACTGGCCTTGAATTTATGACCTTCCTGCCTCATTCTTCCAAGTAGCTGTGATTGCAGGCATGGGCCCCTGTGCCCTGCAAGTCTACACATATTGATTCAGTAAATATAAGGTAGGGCCTGAGTATGATTAAAGACCTTCCCAGACCCCAGCATCATGGTGCATGCCTATAATCCCAGTGGCTCTGGAGGCTGAGGCTGGAGGACTGAGGGTTCAAAGCAGTCCTGGCAATGGTGAGGTGCTAAGCCACTCAGTGAGGCCCTGTCTCTAAATAAAATACAAAATAGAGCTGAGGATGTGGCTCAGTGGTCTAATGCCCCTGAATTCAATTCTCAGTACCGACTTCCTACGAAAACAAAGCAAAACAACACCAAAAAAAAACCCCAAACCCAAAACCTTCCCAGGCTTTCTGACTGAGGTCAATTTTGAAAACCACAGGGTTAGCTGGGCATGGTGGTGTATGTCTGTAATCTCGGTGAATCAAGAGACCAAGGCAGGGGGAATGCAAGTTCAAGGCCAGCCAGAGCAATTCAGCAAGACACTGTCTCCAAACTAAAAATAAAAAAAAGGGATGGGGATGTGGCTCAATAGTAGAGGGCCCTGGATTCCATTCCCTCATACCCCAAACAAACACCCCCCCACACAAAACCATGAAACTACAACACCCCCTTTCCACACCCTGCCTGGGAGTGAAGACCTTAATTCACTCTGAAGAAATGGTAGTGTCAGGGTCATCCATAACCTTTAGCTGTTATGTGGCAATGATATCCTTCTGGATACACTACTCGGAGTCTCGGCCCATTGGGCTACATGAATTTTATCTGGATAGTATCAATTTTCTTAATTTTTAGGTTCAAACTTAAGAAGCTAATTCTGTTCCCTGTCTGGTTACACACAGAGCCTGTGAACACCCTCCTTGTTTTACTATAATGTGGATCAAAAATGTCCATTCAGGAGCCGACCCAAGTGAATAGTGTCAGCAGCCTGAGAGAAAATGGTCTGAAATAATTTCTAAGGTTTTTATTTCTTTCACTTCTGTCTCACCTGTAGAGAATTCCAAGTGCACAGGGTCGCTCACAGGCAAGTCATCAGCCTGGCATCTGTAGTCTCCAGATTCACGAGCCCTTAGGGTGCTTTTTGGGGTTCTTCTTAATACTTTTTCCTTAAAGTACCATTTTGTTGTCCATGGGGAGTGGGAACTAGATCCTTTGCAGGTCAGATCTATGCTCTCTCCTTGGAATAAAACGGTCCATGGAAATTCAAGGGAAATTATGGATTTGGATGGAGTTACTGAGGAGGAAGAGAGAGTAGCAAAGAACAATGTGAATTCAAGAGGATTCACTGCGATGTCTGTGGTTAGTTACCTGTGGTGGAAGTGGGTCATGGGAAAATGACCCTCACCCCTGTCATCACATTCCTGAATGTGTGTGTGTGTGCAAACACACACACACACACACACATACACACACCACCCCACAGGTTTAGAGACATTAATTCACTTTGAAGAAATTGTAGTGTTTGTGTCGTCTGTAGCCTTTAGCTGCTATGTGACAATTACATCCTCTGGATATGCTACTTGGAGTCACTGCCCGCTGGGCTGAATGAGTTTTATGTAGATAATTTCATTTGTCTTAATCTTAAATTCAAAACTCAGCTAATTCCCGTTCCCTATCTGATTACAGACAGAGCTTACACAGGCATTGTTAAAATTACAATTTTGCACTTTTCCTAAAAGAATAGATAATTCTATTGAGGGATTTTTTGCTACCAAGAAAAGCTTAAGAGATCAAGTTGCCTAACAGCTTCGTTTTATAAATGATAACTCAAATGTCCAGAAAACCCCAGCATAGCTAATTATGGAAGGACAAGAAATGGATAAATTATCTATTGGAATCCAGAGGTGACCTAGGGTACAGTTGAAGCAGCTGATTTGGGAGGAGGAGAGGAAACGTGGGGAGTTCTTGCTATTCATGGATTCTCAGATAGCCAAGACACCCCCTGGCCCCAAGAGGGATGAGTCACAACTAGAGTAAACGTTGATACAGGCGGTCTGTCTTCAGCCCTGGCCTGGTCCCCACACATTTCCTGGAGGACTGACTTCCAGAGCTGTGGAGGTTAGGGTGTTCCTGCTGGCATCTCACAGTGGGATGTTTTCAGAGGATCTCTCCTGGCTGGCTGACTAGAGAAGAGCCTATCCCCAGCCCTGCACGGTGACCACGGAGTGGAAGGAGTGCCTCGTGGATAAGTGGGGTCCAGCTCTAGTAGGAATAAATTCAGGGCCCAGCCGAGGTCAGTGACTGGATCTAACACTTCACCCCGGGAGGGGCAGAGGGTGGCCATGAAGATATGCTAACCCTTGCGCAATGCCAAGAGACCGGGTGTCATTTTCACATCTTTGCCGGCCTTGGCAAAGAAATGGAAAATAGGAGGGGTTTTTAGGCAAATGTTTTATGTTAGAGAGACACGCTTATCCAGACACACTGAGGAGCAAAAGAGAGAACTCACCAAGTTGTTCACTGACAGGAGCTGCAATAAATGAATAAACACATAAGTAAGTAAATAAATAAATAAACAATAAAAATAAAGAGCCAGAGATGAGCACAGAGCATGGATTCTTCAGTTTTTCAAGGATAATACCTTTCCCCAATCCATTTATTATTTCTTCCATTAAAAGAAAATTATGTCTAAAATATTGTTATCTTTCAAACGTCTTCACATACAACATAGTGCTTAGACGTCTAACATAAATTTAAAAACGGTATCTGAGACTATCACGCTAGTGACGTAAGCCAATCCCCCAAACCAAAGGCCAGGTGTTCCCTGTGATATGAGGGTGCACATGAAGGGAGGAGGGTAGGGAAGAATAGAAATACTTTGGACTAGACAAGGGGGAATGAAGGGAAGGGAAGGGGTCGGAATAGGAAAGACAGGACAATGAATCAACCGGGTGTCACTTTCCTATGTGCGTATATGATTTCACAACCGATGTAATTCTAAGTCACGCACAACCCGAAGAATGAGAAGTTATACTCCATATATGCATAATATGTCAAAATAACATTCTACTGTCATGCATAACTAATAAGAGCAAATAAAAATGGTATCTTCTAGCAAAACGTTGAGCAGTGGGAGAAACAGCATCGTGATGCCCGGTGATATAACCCAGGGTCTAAGTATAACAACAGAATTACACGGGAAGTATTGGAGGATGGAAGGCTACCCAGCCCGTTGCGGAGAGTGTGTGTGTGTGTGTGTGTGTGTGTGTGTGTTTGTGTGTGTGTGTGTGTGTGTGTTGAAGAGGGTGAGTGGATCATGGAAGCGCCTGGAGGAGGAGAAAACTATGAATGAGAATCAGCCAGGGGAGGGTTAGTGTTTGTGTGTGGCAACAGATGGTGGGAAGAGTAATCAAAACAGGAAGGGCACAGGAGTGAAGAGCAACACTGGTCCAGGAGTTTCGGGGTAGTTGGGGAGGGACGGGGTGGTGGTGTCTGGAAGGCACCATGGGGAAAATGAGATTAAAAAGGGATGCAGGGCCTGAGAAGGCAGGTCCATTTTTATGATAGAAGCCACGGGGAGCCATGGAAAGTTTTCAAGGAGGATTGTGACAAGGTTAGAATTGGACACTTAGATGGAGCACTCTGACAGAGAGTACCCTTTGATGGGACAAGATGTGCAGCACCTTAGAAGGCAGGGCGAGAGTGCTGATGTTTAATGTTGCCAGATTGCTTATCCAGTAAGGGACCTTTCTCTTGATTATTCAAGATTTTACAGGCCAGAAAGCTTAGCAGCTAATAGGCGACAGTATGGCCTTTTGAACCCAAAGTGCATGCCCCTCGCCATTCTCCTGTCCTATCCCTCCGTGTGGTGCCACACCAGGAAGTGCTTCTGTCTCTGGAACATTCCAGCATCCCAAGCACCTTCTGGCTGTAGGGTCCTCTTTTCCTCCATCATATCCACTCTGTCCCTCCTGCCTCCGCCTCCTCGTCCTGCTGTCCCTCTGAGTCTCATGAAGTCTTTATCAGCATTTGTTGTGTAGTTTATTATCTGCCTGCACCATCAGTTGGAAACTCTGCCTCCACAATGATTTCACTGGGATCCTGTTCCAGAGCTTTTTCTTGCACACTGGTTACGCTGGGAGCCCGTCTAAAGCTGAGCTTCCTGAGCTCAGAAATGGTACCTCCCATGTCCTCTCATCATTCCCCAGTACCTGGGATAGTGCTATCCATAGACAATAACTGAAATTTAGTTTTGCCAAACAAATTTATAAACATTTAATTCTGACCTTTAAACCTTGGCAAAAAAAAAACCCAAAAACTAGCCACTTTGTAGCTATGACTTCACAGAGACTTATGCACACGCACAATGAGAATGTCATGTGTCTGAAGTTTTGTCTACCCCTGTCCCTATTGTGTTCTTAATCTGTCAATCACTGCTGTGACTTGCCCTCTCATGCCTAGCACCACAATCTGACCTTGTCATACAAGGAACAAATGCATCTCCTTTGCAGAAAGAGGGTAGATTGTTCCCAGAATCAAACACTAAGAACAAGCAGACACAACATATCTTTCTAAGGCTTCATGAAGTGTCTGTTAAAGAGAAATGTAAGTGAAACCTTCATAGAGCGCTATGGGCTTCTTCTTTGTAAGATTGAAGGAATTTTTTTTCCATCCATGACCACTGTCTTTGAATTCACTAGAGGAAACCCTGAGCTGTACAGTAAAACATTAAAATACAGTATCTTTATGTGGGAAAGACTGAGCAGGTGCTGGGCCCTAAGAAAGGGCCAGGGCCAGGTGGAGAGAGGAGCTCCCCAGACCCCAACCCAGGCTCATGTTGAGTCATCTACTCACCCAGGACCAGTAGAGTCACCCACAGCAGCATGAAGACCGGAACCACCAAGACCTGAGACCCAAAGACAAGTCTTCTCATAAAAGCAGGTTTGGTCTTGATCTTACAGTCAGCACACTGTTCACATCGGCCTCAAGTAGCACATCTGAGAACATGCTTTTTTGAAAAGAGCAAAATGCATTAGTAAATTAGAAACAAGGAAGTGGGAGTACCCATGGTTAACTACCAATCAGGATTTCCTGTCCTCTGATCAAATGGAGAAAATAAAGATTAGGGTTCTTAAAAAAAACCACATGCCATTGACCCCATATTTCTCTTGTTGGGAAATTACCTTAAGGAAAGTATGTGAAGATAGTTCTATAAAAAAATGTTTATTGTAACATCATTCATTATTACCTGCACACTGGAAGGAAGCATGGGGATGTTTAATAATATTCCAATCCATCTATACAATGACAAACTATTAAGAATGAGGCAAACCTAGCTGGTGTGGTGGCTCACCTCTATAATCCCAGCAGCTTGGGAGGCTGAGGCAGGAGGATCTCAAGTTCAAAGCCAGCCTCAGCAAAAGTGAGAAGCTAAGCAACTCAGTGAGACCCTGTCTCTAAGTAAAATAATAACAAAATAGAGCCGTCCCTGCAACATGGCTTTCGTAACCAGGCAGTTCCTGCGCTCCTTGTCTTCTTCGTCCAGCGCTTCGGCCTTGGCGAAGAAAATTATTGTCAAGCATGTGACGGTCATCGGCAGTGGGCTGATGGGTGCCGGCATAGCCCAGGTTGCTGCAGCAAGTGGCCACACAGTAGTGTTGGTGGACCAAACAGAGGACATCCTGGCAAAATCCAAAAAAGTATTGAGGAAAACCTTAGGAAAATGTCCAAGAAGAAGTTTGCAGAAAATCCTAAGGCTGGTGACGAGTTTGTGGAAAAGACCCTGAGCAGCATATCAACCTGCACAGATGCAGCATCTGTCGCCCACAGCACAGACCTGGTGGTGGAGGCCATCGTGGAGAACCTGAAGGTGAAGAACGAGCTCTTCCAAAGGCTGGACAAGTTTGCTGCTGAGCATACAATTTTTGCCAGCAACACTTCCTCTTTGCAGATCACAAGCATAGCCAATGCCACCACCAGACAAGACCGATTTGCCAGCCTTCATTTCTTCAACCCAGTGCCCCTGATGAAACTCGTAGAGGTCATTAAAACACCAATGACAAGCCAGAAGACATTTGAATCTCTGGTGAACTTTAGCAAAGCCTTGGGAAAACATGCTGTTTCTTGCAAGGACACTCCTGGGTTTATTGTGAACCATCTCCTGGTGCCATAGCTTATAGAAGCGATCAGGATGCATAAACGAGGAGATGCATCCAAGGAAGACATTGACACTGCAGTGAAGTCGGGAGCTGGATACCCTATGGGTCCATTTGAGCTTCTTGATTATGTTGGACTGGATACTACAAAGTTCATTCTGAATGGGTGGCATGAAATGGATGCCAAGAACCCACTGTTTCTGCCCAGCACATCACTAAATAAGCTGGTAGCAGAGAAGAAGCTGGGCAAGAAGACTGGAGAAGGATATTACAAATACAAACGATGCACAGCTTCTCTGGCTTCAGGAAGAAGTTTTGTGAGTGTGCTCTAACCAGCCCCGAGAGCCATGGGGATGCGCTTTGGTCAGGCAATCCCTCTCTGTGCAGTCTGTTCAATGTGCATTTCAATTATAATCTATCTGAGGCAATTATTTCACTAGTCACAGTAATGATAGATTCTTCCATTGATAATTAACTTCTTTTTTTAGTCTGTTCTTTTTTATGTATTTTCTAAAAAAACTTCACACCCTCAGTGCCTTGGAGCAAATGTTTCTTTCGAACCTTGTCTTTTATGTAATGCATTGTTTGAGTCACTGAGAAAGGAGAGGCCCTTCCTCCCAGAGTGAGCTGCTGGCTTCATGTTGCTGTGCACTCCTATGAGGAGCCAGCAACGCACACTGGGCATCTGTGAGGGACAGCAGTCCGTGATGCCTGCATCTTGCCTTTCTGAGAATATTTTGCTGCCTGCAGCTTTGAGCCTTATCCTGCATCTGGGTGTGACCTAAGATGTTATGTCTTTATTTAGCTCATCATCAAGACACTGTTGCTGGATGGGTGGGAATATCTGTGTATGTTTGGTTTCCAGGAAGACATGTTTTCATGATCATTCATATCTACAAATCCTAATCATCAAATCCTAATCATTACTCTCTCTTTTTTTTTTAATAAGAAATCAGAGCTGCAAACTCCTGTAAATTGTCTTCTAAGAAAATGCAATCTATTAATCTGTGAAAATTTGGAAATAAACATGTAACTTAAAATTTTAAAAAAAATACAAAATAGGGCAGGGATGTGGCTCAGTGGTTAAGTGTCCTGAGTTCAGTCCCTGGTTAACACCTCTCCCCTAAATGAGGCAAACCTCTACATGCTAAGATTAGACCACTCTGATTAATGGGAGAGGACAAAACATGAGGTGCTGATTGGCATTTGCAGTATTATTTCTTTGTTATAGATGGAAAAAATTGAACACGTGTATAAATGTATTTTTGTAAGTATAAATATACCTTTTCATGGAAAGCACTAATAAATGGTTATATTTGATGTATTATTGGTGGGAAAGAGCCACTTCATTGTGTGTATCTATCCTGTTTTATATGCATCATGTGTATGAATTGCTTCTATAATTTTTTAAAAGTCAGGTTTCTGTGCTGGTGCACAGGTCAACCAGGCCCCTAAGACATTAGCTGCCATAAGGAATGTCAGTTTCTCTCTTTGAAATATTTTTTCCCCACCTTTTCTCTCTGGACTCACACCTTGGTCCTCCTAAAGGGACATTTAACTTTGTATCTACTAATGCACATTGCCTTTGGCATATGATGTCACATTTAGAACTACTGTGCCCTGAGGAAAACATTCAGGGTAAACAGAGACTGAATCCATCTCAGTTCAGTAGGGGACCCTCAAGGGGAACAGAGTCTCTGCCTGCATTTGGAGCTAAAACAAATAGAACAGCTGTGAATATTCTTCTATAGATTTCAGTACATGTGCATGGATTTCTATGGGGTAAATACCTGGAAGTGGAATTACTGGCTCATCAGGCATGCCTAGAGAGTATCCAGGTTAGAAAATGTGGCCATGCTATTTTCCAAAGCGATTGTGCCAATTCACACTCCACCAAGCAACACGAGCGTTCTCAATGCTCTAGTCCTCGCTAATGCAAGTATTGCCATCGTGTGAATTTTAGCAATTTTGTTGGATTCATCTTAATAAGATTTTAATTTTCATGTCCCTGGTGATTTAGATATCTGTTCTCTATGTGAAATGTTTGCTCAAATATCGACCTATTTTTGGTCTTTATGTTTTATAGTTCTTTTAAACTCTAGATATGGATCCTTTGTTGGATATTGCAAATGTCTTTCTTCGGTCTGGGCTTTTATTCTTGCTCATTGATAGATCCTTCTGATTAATGATCATTCTAAACTTTGATGGAGTCTAATTCATCAATCTTTTCCTTTATGGTTAGATATTTGTATAATCCCTTCTGATTTTGTCTACTCTAAGACCATGAAGATATTTTTGTAGATTATCATCTAGAAATATATATATATATATATATATATATATATATATATATATATATATAACTTTTTAGTATTTAATAATTTTTCCTCTGAATTACTACACTGGCTAGAATATTCAACATAATCCTGAATGAAGTGGTGATAACAGGTGTCCTTCCAGTCACACAGGGAAAGTTCTCAATATTTCACCATTAAATTGTATATTTTTTTAGGTGATTTTGGTAGAAAGTCTTCATTAGATTAAGTAAGTTTACTTCCATTTTTAGTTTGTTAAGAATTTTTCTTTTTTCCTATATGTTGGACATTGAGTCACAGTAAATACCTATTTTGCATTTATTGAAATGATCGTGTTTTTCTTTTTTTTTTTATGGTCAATCACATTGACGATGATGTATGTAAAATCATCTCTGCATTCAACTGGGCCATGATGAGTTGTTCTTTTTTTACGAATTACTGGATTTGACTTTTAATTTGGTTTTGGATTTTAGTATTTGTGTTCATCATGAGAAAGGTGGACCTATACTTTTTCTTTCTTGACAAATTTTAATATCAAAATTATGTTGGTTTCATAAAACAAGTTCCTCCATTCTCTATTGTCCTAAAGAATTTGTGTTAAGATTATTGTTATTTTTTTCCTTACCCATTTGAAGGTTTTAGTGGTAAAGCTGATTGGGCCTGAATTTTCTCTGGGGAATGTTTGTGTGTGTGAATGTGTGTTTAATGACAGATTTGACTTTGAAATCCAAACAGGTTTATTCAGATACTTTCTGTTTGTGCTAGTTTACATAGGTTATATATTTCCAGGAATGTGTGCAATTACATTTCCAAACATAATGACATTATTTATAATGTCTTCATGTTATTTTTTAATAGTTCTGAGATCTGTAGTGACATTCCCTTTTTCATTCCTAATATTGATAACTGTGCTTTTTC
Organism: Ictidomys tridecemlineatus; assembly: GCF_052094955.1. Lineage (NCBI taxonomy): Eukaryota > Metazoa > Chordata > Mammalia > Rodentia > Sciuridae > Ictidomys > Ictidomys tridecemlineatus. The sequence goes on along the minus strand of NC_135487.1, from coordinate 123,684,901 downwards.
TTTCCTCTTTTTTAAAAATTATTATTCTTGATCAGTCTTTGAAGGGATTTATCAGGGGGACTAGCCTTTTCAAAGAATTGTTGGTCTTACAGACTTTTTTTATGCTGTAGGTTTATTTTTCTTTTTCAATAATTTCTGCTCTTTTCTATCTTCTCCATTCTACCATTTTGGATTTAATTTGTCTTTAAAAAACTTATTACAGGGATATTTACTATTTGATTTTTATAGTTTTTTCTTTCTTAATATATATATATATTTATGCTATATATTTTTTAACCTAAATGTGGGTTTAGCTACAATATGCAGGTTTTGATATGTCATATTTCTATGATGATTTTGTTCAAAATGATTAAATATTTTATTAGGATTTCTTTTTTGACCCATAGATTATTTTGAAATGTATTGTTTCACTTCCTAACACTTAGTGATTTCTTTTTCTTTTATCATTGATCTCTAGTTCAATCTCTCTGTAGTTCAATCTGTCTTTGAAATTTGTTGAAATTTGCTTTATAGATTAGTGTCTGAAAAGTTTTACAAATATTCTACATTTTCTTTAAAAAAGAATTTGCATTATGCAAGTGTTGCTGCAGTATGTCCTTTGTCATTTAGAGTGTTCTATATTCTATTCTGAATTGTTCAAATATTCTATACTCTTAATATTTCTTTATGATTTTCTATCAATTACCAAAGGAATTATGTTATCGCTTTCCATCATAATTCTGGATTTTTCTGTTTGTTCATTTTTTTCTGTCAAATTTTTTTTCTTTTTTTGTATTTTTGAAGTTATTTTATGAGATGCATTCTCATTTAGAATTGTTACCTCAGTGTGAGTGTGACAGTGTGACTCATCATTATTAAAAGTCTCTGTGTTTTTGCCCAGGAGTCACCTTGAAGGAATTTCATCTACATTTGGGCTTTATTTAGATGGTTGGATGCTCTCCTTTAAATCTGAAACCGATGTTGGATTGAATGAGTCTGGGTATCTCTAGAGGTGATAAGTCCATTGTTTTTACAGAAGAGAATGTAAATGTTTGTGGCCAGAGAATGCACTGTCTCCTAAGATGACTAGTAACAACTCCTGTCATATTGTTTCCCCCATCAAGAAGGAAGGCTGTATCCATCGCCCTTAGATCTAGCTGGGCTTATGATTCGCTTGACCAATGGGATGTGGCAGAAATGAAGCTGGGCAAATTTCAAACCAAATTCTTTAGAAGCTTGGCAGAGCCTTTGTGTTTTCTTGGAACCCCAGATTATCATGTAAGAAATCTAATTGCCAAGACGGAGAGTCCCAGCCAGCCCCAGCTGGTGCAGCCAACTCAGATAAGGCACTGACCATGTGACTTAAGCTATTTTGGATTCTCCTACACCCCGTTATATTCCCTGATGAACATAGCCACATTCATGACCCCCAGATAAGCCAGGTGCCTGGCTGAGCATGACCAATTATAGAACCATTGCTTTGAGTCACCTGGCTTTTGTGTGGTTTTTTTTAGGCAGCAAGAGCTAACGGGGATGGGTTTGTTCTATCTTTCTTAAGAAGGTCCTTTTTATCATTAAGAAATAACCCAGCCAGAAGCAGTGGTACATGCCTGTAATGCCAATGGCTTGGAAGGCCAAGGTAGAAGGATTGTGAGTTCAAAGCCAGCCTCAGCAATTTAGTGAGGCTGTAAGCAACTCAGCAAGACCCCGTCTCTAAATAAAATACGAAAAAGGCTGGGGATGAGGCTCAGTGGTTAAATTCCCCTGGGTTCAATCCCTAGTACCCCTACCCTCCAATGAACTTATTCTCTATAATGATTTTTCTCTTAAAGTCTTTTTCTTCAAGTTTGTTAATTATGTTTTTCAAATCTATATCCTTATGGATTTAGTTTACCTCAGCTCTCAATTTTTTGTATGCCTTTTATGGCTCCTGGTTTTTATGCATGCATGTTTTAATTTGAGTGCATTAACAATTTTTATGATGTTTTATTTCTCCTGATGATTATTCATTGCCTGGTACTATATGGCAGAGGCATTTACTGCTCCTGGAATAGCCGTATTCTCACCATTTCCCAGCTCCCTAATAATAGAGAACCACATGATTTGTGTGTCCAATAAACTGTGGGTGAAAGTGGTACATACTAATTCCAGGCTGAAATATACAAGAACAGGTAGGAAATGTTCATCAGCCCTTCCCTGGCTACTGGACCACAGCTTGTGTGTTTCAGAGAGTGGACTCATAAAAGGGTGAAGCCTCTCGCTGCCTGGGTCTGCTGCTGAGGCACATTGGACATGAAACTGAGATTAAAGTCAGCTTTTATGTGTTGATTCACTCAATTTTGGGGGTCTATTATTATTAACATTACACAAACTGTCCTTTCCTCAAACATACTATCAGAACAATTCTAAACTATCATACATTTCCTAGCCTTCCTGGAAATCATTTTAATATTCTTCATTCAAAATGAATCTGACTTTTATTAAGGAAGAATCCTTCTAGTTTTATTTTTTTATGTGCTCCAGAACTGCTTAAGTATCTTTGCAATTATCTTAGAATTTTAGAGCCAGAAGAATACTAGAGTTATAAAGTCAACCTAGTTAATAAGTGACCACACTGAATGTGTGTTAAATTCTTCTATCCTGAAGCTAAATAAATAACACACTGTCAACTTCATTCTTCTCTTGGTTTCGTTTGAATTTCCCTCTGGTTCTTCAGAGTAAGTAGGCTGGGGATGTGGCTTTTAAAAAGTTTCATTGAAGATAAAGTTTCATTTTTCCTTTTTGGTCGTTTGTGGTTGGTTTCAGAAAAATAAAATGTGGTAGATATGCATTTATTCTGAACTGAAAGATTCTTAGTCCAATAATAGGTACGTTGATTGGATGATTACTGTAACCACATTGGATATTTTGTAAAGATTACCTTTTGAAATCTTTGCCTCCACACTAAAAAAGTTAAATAGCAAAATAACCCAGGCAGTGTTCTTTCAGGCGGATATTGCTATCCATAGCTTATAAATGTATAATATATTCTTATTCTTAATAATGATTTTTTCTTAAAGTCTTTTTCTTCAGCTCAAGTTTGTTAATCATGTTATTCAAATCTATATCCGTATGATTTTTATTTACCTCAGCTCTCAGTTTCTGGCTTTGTAAGACAAAGACTTGTGGACTATAATGGCAAAGCCAAGACCAGAATCCAGATCTGCCCGAGCCTTAACAAATTCAATAAAAAGATACACCAGTCACAGGCATTTGAACAGGAACTCAGATGCAATGCAAGTCCTAAAGCCGGCTGTAGCGGGGACAGTTTTCATGGCTGAAGAGTTACCTCTCAAGAGCAATTGTTAAGGGCTATTTTGGTGACAGGAAATGGAAACTCAGTGTTCTGAAGTTTAAAAATGAACACTGAACTATTTACAAAATATACAGATAATACTCAAAGGTGTCTGGAGGGCATATTTAAAGCAAGAGGTAGGAAATTACCTATAGAAATTTTATAATCATTGGATCGGGCTGGGATATCTCTTAGGGTTCTGTTCATCAATTTGGAGAAGGGCCAGAACCTCTTAGGAGCTCTTTGAGCGATGAGGAGAATTTTAAATGTTGACACAGAAGGTGCTCTGGCATAGTGGCTAGGAGACAAGTGTCATATAATACAGTGAGGGAGAGAGAGTCGATACAGAAGAGAAAATCCTGGCAGCAAAACCAAATCAGAATAAAGAAAAGGCATTATTTCTTAAACGATTTTGCATCATTTTCTGGAGGAAAAATCTTACAAACAATGTTCTATCATGACAGGGGCAAAGGAACACAAGCTCCATCACCAGGTTCTGCCACCAACCAGTTGGGTGACCTTGGACAAATTATTACAGTAATTTTCTTCATTTTAAAACAGGTGCCACATACCTACCTGCCTTGGGTAGGTATGCAAATCAAAACTGGTAATGTTTTCCTTGCCTGTTCGGAACCTGAATGTAGGTGACACAAAATCTGTTGCCCTTTCAAAGATCTATTTACGTTTTCCTCTCTAACCTTTATACCAAGTTGCCTTTACCTGGTGGTGATGGATGCTTTGTTAAAAGATAACTGAGTGAATGAATATATATTTAACAACTCTATTGAGGTATAATTTTTAATGAGAAAAATCACTTGTTTGAGGATAGGAATGCAGGTCATCAGTGGAACACTAGCCTAGCATGTGTGCATGATGCCCTGGGTTTGATGTCCAGCATTGCAAAAATTAATTAATTAATTAATTAATTAATTAATTAAAATACAGCCCCTTGTTTTTATCAACACAAACCAATTTCAATTCATTTTTATTTTATTTTTCATTTTTATGTTTTTATGGTGCTGGGGATTGAACCCAAGGCCATATGCAATGCTATGAAAATGCTATACCACGGAGTTATCCCCCAGCCTACAATAATTTAATTTTAGAACATTTTTCTCTACCCCAAAAAGAACCTAGTACCCATTTGCAATCACTTTCAACCCCCACCCACAGATCCAGGAAATTAGTTACTAATAATTTACTTTCTTTCTCTGTAGATTTGCCTATTATGAGCATAGAAACGGATTGGTACAGTATATGATTCTCTTGGGTCTGTCTTCTTTCACTTGGTGAAATGTTTCTTAGTCTGTTCATGTCGGAGCAAGCCTTGGTGCTTTGTTGATGTGTATGTCGTAGCTTGAATCTTCTTGAGCAGTAAAACAAGATTTATTAAAGACTAGTGGAATTGTCTTTAGGGTACTGCCCACCGCAATCGAAGGTTCATAAATAACGATAACAGAGAAAAGGAAGAAAGAAAATGTCTGATATCCACCATCAGCAGCTGCTCTTTCCGGGCAAGCTAACTATGCTTTTGGGTCACTTTGCATTCTGGCTACTGTTTCCCTAACGACATCCAGAGGGATATTACGTCATAGTAATCTGACCCTTGACTTTTATCTCTGAATACTGGACCTGCTTTTTGTGTACTCTATTCTTGCTTAATTGCATGGGTCTCCAGGGCCCATAAGTCTCCAGCCTTCAAATTCTTTGCTAGTTCTCTGATCTGTACCCATTCTCCCACCTAAGCCAATCCCTGGATATCACCCATCACTCTGTTTGTATTCCTTATTAATTTAACTACCTGGACTGGGCATGTACCTCAGTTGTAGAGCACTTGCCTAGCATGTGCAAGGCCCTGGGTTCGATCCCTAGCACTGAAACCAACAAACAAAAAGATAATTTGGCTACCTAGTTGTACTTAGAAAAAAAAAAATTGACACAGGCACCTATCATTAGGTTTCTCAGGCAGATTTCCCCTCCTCTTAGAATACATGCTGGATCTGCCAAGGTGGATCTCACCTAGAATCTCTAAGCCCTTCTTTTTGTAGTACTTTTGCAACTCAGCCTTTTAAAATCAGACTCTGATTCTTTGAACAAACCAGTGAGGAAGCTTGTTGTATAGGAATAACTTGGATACTTGAATTATTCAGATATGAAATAGTCTTAGCTCTGTTGCTTATCATTCGAATGACTCAGAGCAAATTTTGCAAGATTTTGAGCCCCAGTTTTCTCATTTATAAAATTGGCATTATACTTGCCTAGAGGGTTAAATAATATGTGCATAAAATATACCCCAAAGAGCTGCCTGAGAGGCAGTTATGAAGTTTGTTAGCCTGCCAACACTGCTTTTAGCTGTTCTCATTCACATAACTGTTTAGTCAAAACTGTTTCTAGTCTGGGTTTTGGGGGGTCCAGTTAGCCTTCCAAACCCAGAACTAGCATTCTTAAATATTCCAATGTAGGTTCAGTTAGTTATAGAATTTGTAGAGAAACTTGTTTGCTTGAGGGTAGATAATGCTGTGTAGAGCCTGTTGGATTCCAGAGCAGTTCTCTGTTGGAGAGGCTTCTGACCAGCCTTTCATGACTTGATGAAAATGTCTAACTATAGCTAGTTTCATGGGATATGGCATGTCCCATAGGACCCCATGCTGAGGAGGACCCCAAGCTTGGTTTAATACTCTGCTGCTGCCATCTTGAAATTACTAATAGTTTTAACTTCGAAAACTTGTGTTTTGTAAATGAAATCTGCGGGGACCAGGCTGGGCGTGTGCTGAGGAGGTGCCTGCAGTATGCCTGTCTGCCTCCCCTGCTGCCAGTTTGCAAATGACATGAGGGATACTCTGTGGCCACAGAATCTCAGGTGGACCCAGCTTGCTTGGGAGTTCAAGGAGCCTCAGAACTATTCTTTGTGGTATGTGGATGATTGACAGCCCGGGGAAGTCGCACTTTCCATTGGAACTAGAACTAGCTCACCACAGAGCAAGAAGGACATGGTATTCTAGAAAACAATGAAAGATCAATTTCCTGTCCCTTTTTATGTTGCCTCTCTGCATTGGTTAATTGCTTATGATGAAAACAGGGCAAGCTGGAGTAGCTTTGCCTTTCAGTTCTTACTCATCAGAAAACTCAAGGCAGAAAGTGCTCATAGCTGTAGCTCAGTGGCAGAGCGCTTGCCTAGCATGCGTGAGGCAGTGGGTTTGATCCTCAGCACCACCTAAAAATTAACAAATAAAATAAAGGCATTCTGTTCGTCTACAACTGCAACAAAAAAAGTATTTAAAAAAAAGTCTGGTGGGGGGAATAGGAAATATAATTTAAAAAGAAAAATGTTTCTTAACATCTTAAAGAAATGAAATATAAACGGTTAAGTATTTTTTAAAAATCTGTAGCATTTCTACTTTCTGATAAGAACAAAATGCATTTTGTCTGTACAAAGTATAAAATAAGAACTAATTCTGGTGATTCCACTGCTTTGGTCTGTGTACGAGATGCCCTCCCAAAGCTCCGGTGTTGATGCAGGAATATTCAGAGGTGACAGGACTGGATTATGAGAGCTGTAAACTAATCAGTCCCTTCTAGTTGGAGTGGACTAACTGGGTGGTCACCTGTAGGCAGCTCACTGGGGGCAGGGCTGGAGGAGGTATGTCACTGGGGCATGTCCTGGAAAGGTACATCTTCACTGTGGCTCCCCGCCCCCTGCTTCCTGGCCAGGCATGAATGGAGCAATGCCCCTCCACCATGCCCTTCCACCATGGGTCTCTGAAACCATGAGCCAAAATAAACTTTTCTTCCTCTAAATTGTTCTTGTCAGGTTTTGGTAAAGCAACTAACACATCTAACACCACTAACACAAAGCTGACTAACCCATCTACATATTAATTAAAAGCTCTTATATTGGCAGGTAAAATTGGCACTGAAGGAACATTCATGCTGATGACTTATAATTTTATTTTTTCTTTTCATAGGATGACATTGGATAGGAAATAAAAGGATTATGACAAGTCAAGGGAGGGTCTAAGAAAGAAAAGGAAAAAGCTTCATATTTTATTACTTTTGTGAGTGTACAATACTGGAGCTAGAGCCTCGTACCCCAAAGCTGCATCCTCCACCCTTTCTATTTTCTTTTTATTTTGAGATAGGGTTTCACTAAGTTGACCTCAAACTTGGGTTCAAGTAGCTGTTATTACAGGCATGTACCACCAGGCCCTGTTATATTTTAGTGCCTTCAATGGTACATTTATTTTCTTGCCTTTTAAACGAGGGAGTTTGCATTTTAATTTCACACCAGGCCCCAAAAATTACATAACCAGTTTTGCATCTAATTTTGTTATCTTTTCTGTAGTCCCTGGGCAGCTTCCTGGGAGGAATTGTGGCTTCTTGAAAGGAGGACCCTGTGCAGGTGAGCCAATCTCCTTTTCTAATGAAAATCCTGATTTTTAAACCAGAAAGTAATAGAAGCCCGTGGGTTTGAGGCTTTCCACTAAACCCTCCAGCTTATGTAAATGTTTGTGGTATTATTTTTCCATGCCTCTGGGAAGTCTGATGACCCAACACACATTTGCATAAACATGAAAGATATATTTATCTTGGGGTTCCTCTTTCTGTGGCTCTTGAACCCACGTTTGGGTGGGGGCTGTTTTTATATCTTACCTCAAGTTCATACTTGAGTTTAGAGATTTTATTACACAGGACCAGCAAGAGTTGGGATGGAGTGTCTGGGTACAGAGGAAGGTCGTGATAAAAGGGGACCCTGAAACCCAGGAACTAAAAGGATCATAGAAATTATACAGGGAAACTTTCTAACTTGGCTCAAGAGTAAAAGGCAAGGAATTGTCAGAAGCATCCGAAAGTCTTTAAAAATTTCTCATGTGAAAGCTAGAGAGAGAAAAGGAATTCAATAAAAGGGGATCTCACAAAAACAGAAGTGAGATAACCGAGCAAAGGGATCTAGAGGAAGGTTGAGGGTGGAAACGGGGAAGTACTGAGGAACAAAAATCTACCAAGATACGTTACATCTGGGTACGAGTACATTGAAACGAATCTTGCTTTTGTATGTGATTATAAGGCACCCATTAAAATTATAATAATAGTTTGGGTGCAGAGTGAGTGCATTCTACTAATCCCAGTGACTCGGGAGTCTGAGGCGGAAGGATTGCAAGTTTAAAGCCAGCCTCAGCAACTTAGGGAGGCCCTAAGCAATTTAGTGAGACCCTGCTTCTAAATTTAAAAAAATAATAATAAAAATAAAAAGAGCTGGGGATGTGGCTCAGTGGTTAAGTACCCCTGGGTTGGTACAAAAAAAAAAAAAACTAATAGAAAGGGATCAGTAAAGAAAGTGAATCAAGGAAGAAAGGAGGAGAGGGAAATAGAAAGGGGGAATGAAATAGATCAAACGACAGTAGGTGCATGTACAAATACAGCATAATAAACCCCACTATTATGTATAATATTATGTACAAAGCACCAAAAAAAAAAAAAAAAAATGAGGCCACAAAGTAACGTGCCGGGTGAAAGAAAGCTGAAGGGCATCTCAAAATTGTTGTGGGAGCTGATTGGGACAATCTGAACCAAGCGCAAGGGCAGGGTGGCCCGTGGGTTTGGATTCTGCTTGTCTCTTTGTGTTCCCTCATTTCCCTGGTCACGCAAGACCTAGTCCAGGGAGTCATTCTAAACCCCCTCTTTCACCTCCAATCAACCAACTGCTTTTCCTGAGTTTCCCACAAAACAAGTTTTGCACCCGACCTTTCTGACACACCTCTGGCTCTGGTCCCCTTCAGCTAACCTGATGATAGTGATCTCTCCCTGTCACCAGCAGGTCTTCCCCGCTTACAATTATCTTTTACACAGCCACCAGGAGGGCCTGTCTGAAGGGCTAATCTGAATGTTGATTGACTTTAAAACTCCAGTGGCCCTGGTTAGTTACAAGCCAAGGTCCTGAATGCAGCAGTATATTATGCAACTCTGCTACTCAACTGCACTGTCCTGAACACATTTTGCTCTTTTATGCCTTGATGCATTATCTATTTCACACATTTATTAAATACTATGTTCCAGGCACTGTTCTTAAAATTTCATGTGTTTCTCTGAGTTCACATCAATTAAATTTCTATCGTTCTTTCCATTTTTTTCTGAGCTAGAAAGTAGGTCAGAATTTGAGTAACTTCAGCAAGGTCACATAGCCACTAACCAAGATTGTAGAGCTACTAACTGTGACCTAGCTTTGAACTCATATTTTCCTGTCTCCACACGTCAGTGATTTCTGTGTCTGCTGCCTCCCCCAGGAAAATGTCCTTGAGTATTTCCCTTGGCTGAATGTGGCAACGACTAACTAGGGTGCTGATCATATCTGTATCTTCATTAGGCAGGGAATTGTGGCTAAGTCCTGGGAGAGGGAATGTGGGAGGAAGGAATGCATACCATTTTCAGGGCTGACCTGTAAAGTCCACACAGTCTTTCCTTTTGTAGAGAATTTGGAACCCTGAACAGAGTGGTTCTGTAGATACAAGGACCCTGGGTTCCAGGATGATGGTATGGAGCAGAACCATTCCCTTCAGCCTGGATGCAAAGGTTGGTATTTTGTTTTAGAGAGCTCCTGAGATGTCTGAGGTCATCAGTTAGAACTATTAATGTTATTTTCCCTAACATACAGGCTAAGTACATACTAATGTTACTTCTATGTTATGTGAAAGTTTTTTTTAAATATATCTATCTATTTCAGTACATTACTTTGGAAACTTCTTAAGAAGAGACACTTTTTCTGACCAATCTTTGTGTTTGATGTCTACTAAGTGCTCAATAAATATTTGTTGAGTTACAAAATGTGAGTGCGATAATAGTAATACTATCAATTCACATGTATTGAGTGCTTATATGAGAGAAGTTCCCTATCAGGCACTTGCATTTATTGCTTTATATAATCCTCATAATTCACAAATGTTACCTAAGTGCTCGCTGCGTGTTGGTTTCTGAGAAGATGCCCTGGGAATACATCAGGGAACAAAACAGATCAAAGTCCCTTTCCTTTTAGAGCACCAATTGTTGGTGGAGAAATCAGATAAAGAAGAAAAAAATGGAATATCAGAAGTTGAAATGTCCTTGGAGAAATACGAATATGGATGAGAGGTATTGATGGGAGTTGGGCAGGTTGCTAACTAAGCAGGAGGTCACAGAAGACCTCATAGAATAGGAACAGTAAGTGCGAAAGCCTGAATGGGGCATGTTCCCCCAAGAACTCCACGAGGCAGACATGACCTTAATTTTGCAGAATAAGAAATGAACCCAGAAAATTAACCTGTAACTTGTCTAAGAGCTTAAAGCGAACATGCAACACGTTACGGACTTGGAATACCTTGACTTGAAAAACTCCTGCTCGTTGAGAGGTTCATGTTAAATGAAATAAGCAAGACTCTGAGAAGTGAAGAGTTATATGTTTTCTCTCATCTGTGGGAGTCAGAAAAAGGGAACAAGGGGATCTCATAAAAATCTAAGGGAGATCAGAAGGCAGAGGAAAGTCATTGCAGGAGACAGGAGGGGATAGCTAGGGGAGATACTGGGGAGTGAAATTAATCAAATTATGTTATGTGGAGGTGTGCATATCAATGAATCTCACAATCATGTACCAATAAAGATTGTAAAACAATAACTTATACAAAACAGGTGAATGGATAAAGAAAATATGGCCTGTATATATACTGGGATACTATTTACCCATACAAAGGAGAGAATCCTGTGGTTTGTAGCAACATGGGTGAGCTTGGAGGACATGATTTTAAATGAAATATGTCAAGGCACAGAAAGAAAAATGCTGTATATTTTCCTATGTGGAAGCTAAAATAGTGATGTCCTAGAAGCAGAGAGCAGAATAGTGTTTATCAGAGGCTGGGAAGGGTGGGGGTTAGGGAGAGGATTGTTAGTGGGTACACAAGGAGCATCATAATGCCATGTGCCCTAGATGCTGGCCATGAATCCACAGGACTTGTTTGCCCAACTGGACTTCAGTCTTATTCTGATCCCATCCCTTCTTTCTATGCCCCTCTTTCTCCTTTTTGAAATGAAAACGTTTACTCTGTGCCATTATATATTGGATATATACAAATTGCTTTTAATCTTTTTACTTTTGTAGCTAAGAGTTTTCCTTAAGTCTCTGATGAGATCTTGGACTTTGGGGCAATGCTGGAACTGTTAAGACTCCGAAGACTCTTGGAAATGGACTAATGTACTTTGCATTGTGAGATGGGCATAAGTTTGAGGGGGGCCAGGAGCAGAATGCCACGGTTTAGATATGAGGGATCCTCCCAGAGCTCATGCGTGAGACAATGCAGGAATTTTTCAGAGGTGAAATGAGTGGGTTGCAAGGGCCTTAAAGTAATCAGTGGATTAATCCACGAATGTGGATTAACTGGATGGTATTTGTAGACAGGTAGGGGTGTGTGCCTCTGGGGTTTATATTTTGTCCCTGTGAGTGGAACGCACTCTCTGCTCCTTGGTTGCCATGTCTTGAGCTGCTTTTCTGGGCCATATCCTTCCGCCATGATGTTCAGCCTCACCTCAGGTCTAGAGCTATGGAGTGGCCATCTGTGGACGGAGACCTTTGAAACCACAAACTCCAAAAAACTTTCCCTCCTCTAAATTGTTCTTGTCAGATATCTTGGTCACAGCTACAAAAAGCTAACTGAAACTGTGAGTATAGGGACCTGTGGGTCAGGTGGAATAACTTGCAATGTCCAACAGCCCAGCAGGGTAGCTGTGGCTGACAACAATTAGCAGGGAGGATTTTTAATGTGTTCAATGTTAATGATGAATGTCCAACAAGAAATAATGAATTTTTGGGGGGAGGGGTGATAGATATGACAATTACCTTGATTGAATCATATTACACATTTTATCCATGCATTCAATGTACAATTATTGTGTGTTAACTAAAAATAATAGTAAAAATAAAAGACCATCTTGTACTTCTAAAAATTTTTATTGATGTCTTATAGTTATACATAACAGTGGGATTCGTTATGCCATATGTGTACACGGATGCATAATTCTTTTTTTTTTAGAATTTTTTTTTAATATTTATTTTTTTAGTTTTCGGCGGACACAACATCTTTGTTTGTATGTGGTGCTGAGGATCCAACCCGGGCCCCACGCATGCCAGGCAAGCTCGCTACTGCTTGAGCCACATTCCCAGCCCCACAGATGCATCATTCAATCAGTTTTATTCCCCAGGACCTTCTCTCCATGTTCTATCTTCATAGGTTCCCTCGGTCTGCATTTTTTGTTAGTCACTCCATTCTAAAAGAATCATTGTGAGTTATAACTGAAGAATGGCTTTCTAAAGACCAACCCAGCCTCTTTCTAGAGTGGCTTCTTATTCAACAGGGACTGGAAGGGTACATCCAGGGTTCCTGCATGTCTCCTCTCTTCCACTAAAGAGACCATCTACAAGACTGAGAGCCGCTTTGAATATGATGTTTGGACCCAGTGGGTCTTCTGGAAGCTGGGTGATAGATGTGGGTGTTTTGATTCCTCTGAGCTCATTTCTTGGTCCGTCTCTAATCTTGAGGTGCTGAGCGGCAGCAGCAGCAGCAGCTTCTTGATCTGGGGACGTTCCTAGTGGCAGCAGAGGCTCTGTGGATCTTGAGTCAGCTGGTGACGGTGTCTGCTCTCTTGCCAGCCCAGTTTGGCAGTTTGCTCCTGGGAGTTTTTCTTGAGGCTCATTCAGCCTAGGACCCCACCCTCCAGCCCTTTCCTCAATGTCCTGCATTCAATCTTATTCCTCCTCAGTCAGCTAGACTGGGTTCCATTGTCTGCTCTGAGCCGTGACTCATACTAATTGGTACAAAAGTGGGGTGGTCATGACTTTGAAGATTCGAGCCGGGCTTTGAGTTGGTTTCCATTTATACAGATAAGACCTGCTGGCCCCTGTTGATCCCATCATCCGACATCCTAGTCAGTCCAGTATTCTGATTGCTATCTGGGCCTTGTTTCCTATTATGGTAGCTATGCCGTGGGCCCCCTAGTCCCCTTTAGTAGCAGCATCTTTAATTTTATTTCTGACCTGTTTCTGTTTTGCTTTTCAAAGAGGCTAGTATTTGATTTTTTTTTCATCACCAAAGTATGTTTCAGGGTTGTGTGGAAAGTAATGGACTCTTAGCGAACATAGGGTGTACGTGAATGGGTCCTAGGTGATGGGTTCACTTCAATAATCTCATCTCTATACATCTTTGAATCTTTCCTCTACATTAAGCCAAGGAATTAGTATCTCAGCTGAATTCATCTCAGGCCACCATTGAGTACAGGTTTTGATCCACCAAGAAAGCAAGTAATTAAGGTTTCTCCTAGATGCCTGAACCAGTACTAGCATTCAGAATCTTTTCCAAGTATATTGATTTATTTAACCTCAAACAGGGTTCTATTCTTCCATCCTTGGTATCTTATTCTTAGCAAAATATCCAGATTTTTGCTGCTATAAGTTAGCAAATTCTTTTTTATTTCTAAGTCTATTTAACCCCTTTTCTCTTTGGTTTTACTATGTAGTTGGCTCTCTACAACTGGTTGGAAAAGTGCTTTCAAAGAAAATTAAGTTGTTGTTGCCATTTTATCAAGAAAGAAACCCTAATTTGAAAGGTCTCTGGGTAACATTTGGTTGCCTTGCCCTGCTCAGTCTCAACAATTGAATAAAACTACTGTCTCTGATTGGGCCCTTGAGCAAACAAGAGGTCTTCAGCTTGTCTAGGCTACTGTGCTGCCACCTCTGTTCTGGGCTTTTATAATCTAGCATATGGAAAAGACCCAGGAGTGTAGTGGCTATTCAGGATGTTGTGCAAAGTCTGCAGCAAGCTTTGAGAGGAGACCCTATAGTTTTGAAGCAAAATTGTGGCCCTCTTAAAATAACTGTCTTTATTTTGTTCAAAAAAAAGAAAGCTATTGGCTAGAATTGGGTTGTCATGATCACTGAATGCTTCACCATGATTCACTAGAGAGCTGACCTGCTCATTTCAAACTGGAAGTTTCTTATCCAAAAACCAAAAAGTCACACATGTTCAAGATCATTCCATCCTTACGTGGACATAATGGGCAGGGTTCTGACATGACCCGAAAGCAACAGTAAATTCAAGAAACAATGACTGGCTCATATTGTGCTGCTCTCTAACCCCACAACCATGGCTTGGTGGTAAATTTCCCGTGATCAGTTGGTAGAGGGAAAAATATCTATCCTGGTTTAGATATGCCAGGATCAGCTGGAGTCACCATGCAGCCCTGTGGCCTCATGCAAGGAGTCCCCACCCGGAGGGCTGTGGGGATGAGGGATGAGTCAATAAACCCTGGGGGAGGAAAGAAACAAAGAGAGGAGACCCCCACTCTTGCAATAGAAGTGAGGGTTGCCTCAGTCAGGGGTTGAATCACGGAGTGACAAAGGAGGTGGCTTTCTGGGCATAGAGATTTTAACATTTTATTGTGGAAAATTAAAAACACAAAAAGAATGGAAGAGTCTAAGTAGTAATAATAATAGTATAAACCCCACTTCCTCCCCCACACAAGGCACCCATCACTCAGCTTCAGAGATGGGGCACGCATGACCGATCCTCTATCCCTGCCCTCTTCTCCCCACCCTCCCCCATCGATTCCTTCAAGTCAAATCTGTCATTTACTCTACTTCTTTAATGTGCATTGAACTTATGCTAACACCTTGCACTCAGTACTTCAACATAAGCTCTAAAAATGAGTGCCTTTTGTTTTTATAAGAATATAACCATACTATCACTTCTATCCAAAACACATGAATTTCTTAGCATTAGCATCCAATTTTCTCTTAGTATTTCATAAGGGTTTTTTTTTTTTTCCCCTTTCTTCCCTGGGTTTGTTTGAATCAGGTTCCAAACGGGGCCTGCTCATTCTTTCTAGTTGATAGGTCTTGAGTCCCATTTAATTTATGTCTTTCTCCCTTTTCTCTTTATATTGCTCTTCTTTTTCTCCCATTCTCTCTTTTCTTCCTCCCTCGCACCCTCCCTCCCTTCCTTCCCATTATTAGTGAGGAAACCGGGTCATTGGTCCTGTAGAATTTTCCCACAGTTTGCACTTTGTTGGTTGCAATCCCCTGATGCTATTCTAACCCGTTCCTTCGTTTCATGTATTTCCTAAAAACTAGTAATTAGGTCTAAAGACTCGATGAGATTCAGTTTTTGGTTTTTTTTTGTTTGTTTGTTTTTTGTTTTTTGTTTCTTTTTTTTTTTTTTGGTGCTGGGGATTGAACCCAGGTCCTTGTGCATGAGACATGAGAGGCCAGCCCTCTACCAACTGAGCTACATCCCCAGCCCTGGGATTCAGTTTTGATATTTGGGGCATCGGTACTCCGTAGGTGGTACTGTACTGTATTTTTCCACCAGAAGCCACTTGTTGTTTGGCTGTGGTTTTTCTCTTTCATG
This sequence comes from Ictidomys tridecemlineatus, assembly GCF_052094955.1. NCBI lineage: Eukaryota > Metazoa > Chordata > Mammalia > Rodentia > Sciuridae > Ictidomys > Ictidomys tridecemlineatus. The sequence continues at coordinate 123,669,169 of NC_135487.1, read as the reverse complement.
TTAACCAGTAGGGGCAGCATGAAACATCCACGAGAAATAGTGAGTTCCTTTTTCTTTCATTGTTTTCTTAATTTTTGGAAGAATTATTCTCTCAGTAACTATTTGATAACTCAAAGACAAAACTCCTACAAGAAAGGCAGCCCTATTTTCACTTGAGGAGGAAAGGGTGTTTAGAGACTATAACCTTGGCAAGGGGTGCTTATCGCTGTTCAACTGATGATTGTGTCTTTTCAGTGGATGAACCTAGAAGTGCACATTTTTTTTAAAAAAATGTGGAGTTTATCATGAATTCATATTGATATTTCAAATTCAAATTTAGGTTTGCAAAGTTGCTTTTTAATTTTCTATTATATCTTTTTCTCTCTAATGTTATAAGGTTGTGTTCCAAGTGATAGTAACATAAATCTCTTTTGCTTTGGGAAGTTTAGCCTAGAGCCTGCTTCTCTAGCTCTCCTGAAGATTTTTAAAATCTTTGTAAAAAATCCTTTCTCCATAAACCATTTGAAGTGGATCTTTTCATCTTCAACTGAAACTGACAGAGCAAACTGCAGGCAGGTGGGGAGGGGCTGTTCAGGTCCCTGTAGTGCAACTGCTCACAGCTACACCCAAGGATGTCAAGGGTTCCCCGCTGAAGGAATCACAAAGGCATTAAAAGGAGAGCCACGTTGCTCAGTCTTTTCTATCTTTGTACAAGTCCTAATTCACTAAAATGTATGTTTCTATTTTTCAAGAGCATTCTCTCTCTCTCTCTCTCTCTCTCTCTCTCTCTCTCTCTCTCTTTATTCTCATTCCCTAAATCAGATTCTGGAGAACACATTAGGTCAGACCCAGAGCAAGTGTACAGAGTCTTCTTCTAGCTCTGGACAAAAACCAGTCGATTTAGCAAAGGCTGCCAGAGGTCCTCCCATCACCACTTCAGGGTGGATAATGAGGCATCTTGGGGGTGAGTGCATGTGGTGTAAGTGTCAGAAAGCTGCATCTGTTGCTTGCTCCGAGGGCCTGGAGGATTGCACTGGGCCTGGGGCTTTGGATAGGGTCAAGTCACATGAGTACAACATTTTCATAATATTCTTCTGCATCTTCATCATTGGAACCGACTTTTCCATCTGAGTTAACTGGCAGCTGTGTCTTCACCTCAGAGTAGACAATCAAGGCATGCTGGGACGGAAAGAAGACAGCGGAGGAACTTGAAAGGGTGAGAAGGAAAGGGCTGGAGGTGGTGGTGACAGAGGAAAATGAGGCTCACCTTGTCCTCTGGAGGCATCCAGGGGGTGTTACCTGTGGAGGACAAGGGAACCATAAGATCCCTTAGAACCCAGTCTGCCAACGTATTTCCTAAATCCGGGGGTCACTGGGCCCTCCCCATCAATGTCATGTCTTCCCCACCCAAACATATCTTTTGATTTTCTATTTTACCTTTCTTTTTCTTTCTTTCTTTCTTTTCTTATTGGCTCATATTCTATTAGCTATGCATAGCATTAGGTATTTTACCATTTCTTTTTTTAATTTACCATTTCTTACCTAAGCCCTCTGCAAGTTCTTCTCAAGCTTCATTGATCTGTAAAACTCTCTCTCATCACATGAAGAAACTTCACTTCTTCTTCTACCAGATGTTGAGAGAATATTTTTCTCCTTGTTTAATTTGTGGTACTTTTAATTTAGAGTACATCCACCACACTGTCCTGGATGGTTTGGCAAGTTCTCATAAAACTCTCCATATGTGTTGCCCGGTGAGGAAAACTCTCACATTAGCATGTTCTAGTTCTTTATTTTTTGCTATATATATTTTTTTAGAGGTGGAGTCACAGAGAAAGAAAGTTTAGCAGATGTGATTTCTTGGATCACGAATATTGGTATTTAAGAGTCTCGGGGAAAAAGGTAAATTGTTAAAACACCATAATAATTTTATGGAGAACTAGAACCTGAAAAGGAGATATATCTTGGGGCACCTGAAGTTTCTGTTTCACCGTGTTCTTACCCATACACTTTTGGAATTACAGACATTGTTAGTGAAGTGATAAAAGTGGTGCACACTTTCCTCCTGCAAATGGACAGAGCTTTGCTTATGATCTCAGGGCCTTTATGAAAATCTGAAGGAACAAGTAAAAAGGTTTTCTACAGCTCATTAATACATCAAGTACCTGAAATATAACCAATCCATTAATAAAAATGGTGTTTGGGCCAATATGTTAAGGATAGAGTGGAAAGATGATTGAGGAAACTGTATAAGATAGATGCACTCAACCAACCCAAACAAACTGATAGTGGTTCTGATTCTACTATTCAGAGGGTCCTGGCCAATGGCTGGCTCAGGGAGCAAAGAGACAAAGCAGATGATCGGGTGATAATTATTGGTCAAGCAGGAATTGGTTATACAAGCAGCAAATATTTAATCAAGACAGAAGACTTTGTCTTATCTTTGTGTTTCACAGGCTTTGTGACCTTGGGAAAGGACTTAACCACCACTTCATTTGCAAAACAGGTTCAGTGTTAGATTATGAATGAAATTCCCACAAGGCACAAAGATACTAGATGAGATGAGATACCATATTTAGATTTATTAAAAAAATAATAGTTTGGTTTTTTGACTCTAAGAGTCTGGGTTAATCAACCAAATTAACGAAATATGGAGATTTTTTTAAAAAAATTGTTGGACAGATTTCTTTAGAAGGAGAGATTAGTTTCTGTGCAATGAGTTTACCCAGAAGCTTTATTGGGAGTGTGTGTGTGTGTATGTGTGTGTGCATGTGTGTGTGTGCATGTGTGTGTGTGTGTATGTGTGTGTATGTGTGCGCGCGTGTGTGTGTGCATGTGTGTGTGCATGTGCATGTGCATATGTGTGTGTATGTGTGTATGTGTGTGTATGTATGTGTGTGTGTGCATGTGTGTGTGTGTGTGTGTGTGTGTGTGTGTGTTTAGGGAATGGAGAAATGATACTTTATAAGCCCCCAGCGTGGTGAAGGAGCCTTCAGAGATTCATCTTAGAAACTGAAAAGTGATTTCCCTGATTTGGAAAATAAATAGCGAATACCAAAAAACAAACCCAAAGTGGACTACAGGTTACAGCTGACCACAGTAATGTCCAACAGCAGGTCTCCACTCATTTGAGGGTCTTGAAATGGGATCTGAATGAGATTCAAGAAAATGAAGAAGGACTGCTCATTCTGGCCAAAAGGGACTAATAGGACTGGATTCACCTTTCCATTTTCAACCACCAGAACACAAACAAACAGATAATGCAATGTTTATCAGGCATTTGACAACAGGCAGTCCAGGACCCAGAGCCAGAAAAGAAAGCCAGTAGACAGCGGAGCCTTGCAGTTGCACAGTCTTGCCACTTGGGGGCAGTTTCTACCCTGCAGCACAGGTTGGAGAGCCCTAATAGAGACTGGTCTGCTCTCTCTGACTTCAAGTGACAGAGACCAACAGTCCTGTTAAACTTAGTAGCTAGAATTTCTAGGACAGAGTACTAGAGAGACAACAAGCAGCAAGGCAGATCAAAAGCTCCAGAGATCTCCAGACAGGTATGTAGCCTCAAGTCTTTGGCTGAATATTAATACCACATATGAGAGAGGAAACTATCTTGGGCCAGGTAAGAACCATCAGAAAGGAACAGGGAAAATAACCTCAGATGCTCGTGCAGATCTCGTGATAGATGGGGCAACTGGTGTAGAATCCTCAGAAATGTTGCTTGGTATTAGGGATAGATTAGCCTTCCTCTAAAGGTTGTTCAGGACCTGCCAAAATGAAGCTTAAAAGCAAGCCTTGAGACCACATGACCAATGTGATTCTGCAACCTGCACACTCAGAAAAATGAGAAATTATACCCTGTCTGAGTCAAATGTGTGATATGTCAAGATCATTGTACTGTCATGTGTAACTAATTAAAACAAATTTAAAAAAAAAAAAAAAACCTTGAAAGGATCCAGTTGGTACCAAGTAACTTAACTTTGTACAGAACAAAATTCCAAGTTCAATAGTAAATTAAGGAATATTAAATGGTAAAATTCACATTTTCAGCATCCTATAAAAAATTGCCTTCTATCTGTCATCATCTATGGGGAGGGAGGGAGGGGAAGAGAGAGAGAGAGAGAGAGAGAGAGAGAGAGAGAGAGAGAGAGAGAGAGAGACTCCTACTTACAATCATTTGACCTTACAATTTTGCACAAACCTTAGGAGAAACCATATTTCAGATTTAAAATTTTTACCTTTTCCTGGGCTAGTGCTGGGTGGTATGATACTCTCTTGTCAGCACTGGGGATTGAACCCAGAGCCTTATCCATGCTAGGCAAACACTCTTCCACTGAGCCAAGACAGTTTCACCCATGACACTATCTTGTGAGGCTGGTCAGTAACAGGAAGCCACAGCTCCCATCCAGCCATGAAATCAGGAGGGTAAACAATGGGTACTTTATGGTACACCATAGAATGATTGCTAAACTTGAGGTTTGGTAGGCTAATATTAAATACACTTTCAACTTAAAATATTCTCCATTTATGACAGGCTTATTGGGACATAACTCCATTGTAAATTTGTATCCAATATTTTATATTTAAATGTTCTCAATGCAATGCCTATCGTAGTAGTACGTATGTTGCAAATATTCATTCATTCAGACCTATAGGCCACCTTGGTACACAAACCATCAAGATCACAATATTTATCAGAAGGATGCTGAATTTTTGTTCTGATCATCAGCAAAGATATAGTATGTATTTTTTTAAATATTTTTTTCAGTTGTCCATGGACCTTTGTTTTATTTATTCATTTTTATGTGGTGCTGAGAATTGAACCCAGTACCTCACAGATGCTAGGCAAGTGCTCTGCCACTGAGCCACAACCTCAGCTATAGTATGTATTTTTTCATGTCTGTCTTCCGTCTTTAGAATCTAAGCTCCATACTTTGGGGAATTGTTTGCTGAGCAACTCTCCACACTTATAATAGCACCTAGCACACGGGAGATACTCCATAAATATTTGCTGAATGAATGAGTATAGTTTGTAGCTGTAATCGTTCAAAAACATACCTTTTCCTTCTTCTCCCGGGTCAGTAGTCTGGATCTCAGCATATACCAAATCTCCTTCTTTGGGGTGCATTGGAAAGAAAAGACAATATTACCAGTCTGTCTCTGCCTGTTATGCTCTGCAGAGGCCTCTTCCCAAGCATTCCCTCCACTCTCTTTAGACACACAATGAAGTGATTATTCTTTGGGAATATCTGACTCCAGAGTACTGTAGGGAGATGAGTGGCATTTCCCAGGGGACTCAAAGCTATTTATCTTTCCCTGGTGGAGTCTTAGGAGCAGCTTCTTATAGGGGAAACCTCACCATTGTCACAGGAGACGTGTGGTTCCACCTGGGCAGAGCAGATGTAATGAAAGGACTGTCCCAGGCCGGGGGTGAGAGGACTCCTATGGGACAGAAGTCCATGATAATCCTTGGAGCATTCCAACATGCCTGAGGGTGAGATGTTTAGGCAGAGGTGGCGGAGAAAGTGGGTTGGAGGGAAGTCAGCAGTCCGTAGGGAACTGGGAACCCTGAAGAGTTTAATTGAAGCTTCAGTGGGTCCATATTAAGTTGGATTGTTGTTTTGAAAGAAACTGGGGAGCTTTGGTATGGAAGGCTACTTTGGGACAAGACCAAAGTCTTTGACATCACAGTGACAATCACTGTCTCATAGACAAGATGGATAAGAACCGGTCTTCTCCTCAGGAAGCAGTGGCCAAATGTCTTCACATTGTTATGTTGGGAAATTTAAGAAGGAATTAGACACGATCCTCACTCCAGTTCCTGGGTGCAACCTAAGACTGAGATACTGACAGAAGAGGACCATATTTCCCAAACTGAAATTAAGAACACGGTCTAATTAATACATTTGTATGTCTGGGAGAAAAATAAGATCAATAAAAGCATATACCTCCAGAAAATCTAGAACATTTATAAAAAATCTAGAATCTAACCCTTGGACATATATTTAAAAACGTATGCTCCAACTCTGGAGCTATTGGTACAGAACTATTTTGTACCCGCCCAAGAAAATCTATAACCTTTGGTATCAACCGTTTAAATGAATGTGCCAATTTCAAATAAGAAACCAATCCAAATATACATAAAATCTATAATAATAACTTTTAGCTGACAGAATGGCTTTAGGAAGCTCATTTTTGACTGATTCAAGGAACATGAAAATGGAAGCATTTAGCCACAAGGTCTAAGAAAAATAACTTGACCTAATTTTGCAACCACACAGTTTTGCATATTGTGTACGTGGGAAGCAAAAAAGGCACTTGCAGAAGCTGAGGTCTCACCTGGTTTCAGCTGTCCAGAAACCACCTCCTGCAAAAGAAAGCAAAGGCACATTCATGTCAGCAGAGGGAGCTCTTTCTCAAAGACTTCACATACATGAGCTACTGCAGGGCAGGTAGTGGGGGGAGGTGTGGGGGGAGGGAGGAGGTGTGGGGGGAGGGGGAGAGGTGGGGGGAGGGGAGAGGTGGGGGAGGGGGAGAGGTGGGGGAGGTGAGGTGAAGGGGGTGTTGGGGAGGGGGTGCGGGGGAGGGGGGGAGGTGTGTAGGGGGCACCATTTAAACACCAGCCAAGTCCTGGTTCTCATTAATATACTTTGAAAAAGGATGGGAACAGAGCATAAAAGGACGGAACTTGCTGGGGCCAGTGCTACACATTCCTGGGTCACATTATATGAGACTTTATTAGGGTTCAAGGCTGTTACTGTAACTCAAGAAATATTAAATGTAACCAAATCATCACCCTCGCAGAGAAGTGCTGAGGGTAGACTTCAAGGAACATCTGTGGCTGTGTCCAGAGGAACCTCAGGCTCTGCCTCAAGCATATTAAGGAGACTCAGAGATCCAAAGTGCCCCCCCTCCAGCTCAATACATGGTATGTGGAAGTGCTCCCAAGGATCTGGAGGGCTCATTTGAATTAAATGAATTAAGAGAAAGAGTTGTAGGGTGTGGGTAATTTTCTAGAACTGAAACCTCTCTGTTCTTTTTTTTTTTTTTTTGGTACTGGGGATTGAACCCAGGAGGCTTTACCACTGAGCCACATCCCCAGGTCTTTATTTATTTTTTATTTTGGTACAGGTTTTCACTAAGTGCTAGGACCTCGCTAAGTTGCTGAGGCTGGCCTTGAATATGTAATCCTCCTGCCTCAGCCTCCTGGGTCACTTGGACTACAGGTGTACCCCACTGTGCCCGGCTTTGCACCTGTCGTTTACACCATGTTTTCTGTCATCTGAAACTAGTTTGACCTGGTCTTGAGCAAGAAGGCTTTGGGAGCACATGGTCGACAGTGCCTGGGAGAGACCTTCTCCCAAGGTAGGGGAGGCTGACCCATGGAGAGCAAGGCCAGGGCAGGTTCAAGCCAATAAGGCCCAGGAAACCTTCACAATCATTTCTCCAGAGCCTTTCAGTTTAGTTTGAAGATCCATTTATAGATTTGGGTGGGGCTGAATGATCTAGTTGGTTGACCTGTATGAACCAAAGAAACTGCCCCCCAGAGCCGTTAAGGTAGTTTTTGAAACTTTATTCATTAAAGATTCTCTCTTTTTCCTTCCTTCCACTTGAGACTTAGTGAACTAGACTAGGTCTAAGCAGCCCTCACACACTGGTCTGTCTGGGGAACTGCGCTGTAAGGAGGAGACCTGCAGAGTGGCTTGGTGGTTACTGAGGCTGACCAAAGCTGGGGTGTCTGACGCAAGAACAGGGCAGGGACCCTGGCAAAGGCAAGAGGAGGACACAAACCTGATTTCGTCCTGTGCCAGTGGAAAAACAGCAGGGCCCCAAGCAGGAAAAGAAAGCTGAGCAGTCCCCCAGCGGCTCCTCCAGCGATGAGGACATTCCTGTTGCTGGGAATCACTAAGGGGAGAGAGGCTGTGTGGGCCGGGGCAGGAGAGGCTTAGGGTTTGGAATCACCACGCATTCCCATCCTGGAAACTTTTCTTGACTTGTCTGGGAGGGGAAGAGGGATGAGAAATTATGGGTCTAAAAGTGGGGTGGGGGAGAGAAATTATGGGCCAGGGTAAGGCCAGAAAGATTCACCCTGTGCGGTCCAGGGTGGAGTAACACAGAAAATATGGAATTTTTTCATATTTTCATATGCAACAAAGTGAGTTGTTGGACGTTTCTGATTTTTCCTTAGGGCCCACTCTCCTACCCTGTCATCCACAGCGAGAGAGATTTCCACTCAGTTCTTCCACTCACCCAAGAACGTGCCCAGCACACGCCAGGCACTGATCTAAACCTCGAAGATACAGCAGTGAAAAAATGATAGAAAAGGTCCCGCCTTCTTGGAGCTGTGGTCTAGTGAGGGAGACAGACAGTAAACAAATTTATAAAGGCCACAGAACTAATGCAGGATGGAAGGACAGGAGTGGGTGGGGCTTTTCACACAGATCTAGGTCCCCAGAAAAGTCAACTTCAGACACGGACAAGTGTCTCAGGTTCAAAGAGAGGACACCCTGATGTCACAACAATGGCAATGCTAATGGTAATTTCCAATTATTTCATTTATGATTCTCAGAACAAAATCAGTGGCTGGCGGCCAGCGAGGGAAATTTCTGTCTCTATTTTTCCATCCTGACCAATCTAACAAACCTGCCATTGGACCCATGAGTGGTTCCGCCTACAAGCAGGGTTCAGGGGGCAGCCAGCCCAGCCTCCTCATCCCGACCGCTAAAGATGGCTGGAGAGTGGAAGAAAGAATCTTTCCTCATTTGCCTGCCGGGGCATCTACTTGAGCAAAATCAGAATTTCAACCATACCCAGGCCTAGGATTTAAGATTTAATGGGTAGAAAGCAAATTATCCCTTCTTTCTTGTAACCCAGTTTCCTAGAAGATATTGCTACTCTTGAGGATGTAGTTGAAATTTGTCTTAGAAAGGCACAGGATTCTAAAACCAGATTATTGGGTTAGGATTCCAGCTTTTCCATTTACCAACTGTGTGGCCAGGGAATATAATTTAATCTTTCTGGACTTCCGTTTTCTCCTTTGAAAAATGGGGACCCTAACATCTATTTACTGTTGTTGGCGGGTTAAGCGAGTTAATATTGTTGAGTGCTTTGAACAAACAGTGCCTACCATGCAAGAGCTATGTCTACCTCAGTATGAGCTCTTAACCCCACAGGATAAGCCTGCTCCCCTGTAGCACCACAGAAGCCAACCTCAATCCTTGCAGTATGTCCCCTCAAAGTTCATAGGTTGAAGCTCTAACCCCAAGGTGGTCATATCTGAACATGGGCCTTTGGAAGGTAGTTAACTTCAATGAAGTCATGTGGGTGGGGAGCCTCATGATGAATTAATACCTTTCTAAGAAGAGACATTAGAAAACTTGCTCTTGTCTCCCTCCCTCCCTCCCTCCCTCTTTCTTTGCCACTGTGAGGACGCAGCAAGAAGGCAGCCATCTGCAAATCAGCAATAGAACCCTCACAAAAACCCAACCCTGTGGATGCCCTCATTTCAAACTTCCAGCCTCTAAACCAGTGAGAAAATAACTTTCTGTGGTTTAAGTCTCGTATGACGAGATGTTGAGTAGTAAGATCTGAACCCAGGGCCTCATGCATGTTAGGCTACTTACCACACAGACAGTTAGTAGAAAAGCTTCACTGAGCTACAACCCCAGCCTCAGTCGAAGGAATTTTATTATGGTGACCTGAGCTGCCCCAGCCTACCTTAAGCCTACTGCAGAATCTCTTTTTTTGCTCTGAATTTGCCCATTTCTGAGCACAGAGATTTTTGCATTAAGTCCACAAATTTAGAAGGAAATCTCACTCCATCGAACATTAGCTGCGTCCTTGCCGTCTGTCTAACTCTCGGAGATGATGTTTCCCTAGTATATGAAAAAGTAGCCAAGCCCACACATGCAGGGAAGTGAGAGAGGAAAATGAAATTACCTGTGTGAAGCCACCAGCTCACTCCTTGGAGCAGAGAAGCCTAATCCATCCCATTACCTTAACCCCCCAAGCAAGAAGAGTAATTTCACACTTGAGTGTCAGTCGCCAATGGATTGACATCTACCCTCCACAGGGATCACAACCTCAGCTCCCCGGGCAAACTTTTCAGGACAGGTGGCTTCCTGGAGAAGTGGCACCTCCTGCCTTCAGAGCCACTCTGGATTCCAGGGTACCTGGGAGTCTTTCGAGTGTGATCTGGTGGCTTTCAGTTTTCCTGACCTCTTCCCTTCTCCCAAGCTGATTCTTGAAATGCCACCTACTCCGTCTTGGTCCTTGTCTGCCAGGAATTACACCTGGTGTTTCAGGGCCTGAAGCTGTTCTAAGATGGAGATGCAGCTCCTTCTGTTCTGGGAAGACGTCCGTCCCCTACCTGGGAGGACCCCTGCTTCATCTCAGGACTTGCCTCAAGGGAGCTGCAGAGAAAACTGAGCAGCAGCTGGGCCATTAGCACAGCCACCCTTTCCCGCAGCCTGTGTCTAAACTGCTCAGGTTCACGGCTCTGCCTGTCAGAGCTGACTGCTTATGGAGCATGGCTGACAGTGTAGGAACTCCACAGCGTGGCCTCGGGAGAACGTTGATGTTGCTGTCGTCTCTCTGACAGCAGAGGTTCAAATCTGGGCTGCCATGTCTAAACCCTGTGACTGTGCACACGACAAGACCTCTCTGAGCTCCACCTTCCCTGTCGGTAGAATGCAGATGGTCATGTCTTTATTTTCTAGGACTCTTAGTACAATCCACAGAGAGGATGGGTGAGAAATTCACTCATTCAGCAAGCATTGATGGAATGGCTGAGTTACCCGGCACTGTTTCTGGCATCTGGGATACTGTAGTGGTCAGAACATGGATCTGCTGTCCTGAGGCTAAGGCCAGAGGAGGGGAGAGGACAGCAAAGAACCGCATGATAGTTGGTGATGAGCGTGTCGGGGGAGACTCAAGAGGGACTGGAGGAGGGAGTGCTGCGGTGAAGGGCTCCTTGTTGTAAAGGATGGTGAGGGAAGGACTCCTTGAGAAGACCAGGGCCCTGGAACAAATGAGGGAGCCAGCCGAGAATATCAAGGAAGAGCATTGTGCAAGGCCTGAGCGGGGAGTGTTCCTGGAAAATCTGAGGAAGTAACAGAGGGTCAGGGTGGGCAGAGTGAAGGAGACGGGAGAGTAATGGGAGATGAGCTCAAAATGACAGGAAGGATAGATCATGGAGGGCCTGGGGAGTCTTTGGGATATGTTGGCTGTCATTCAGAAAGAGATGGGAAGCCAGAGGAGGATTTTGAACAGAAGAGTAATGTGATCTGATTTAAGTTCTCCTCCTGATGCTGTAGACAGAATTAGACTGGAGAGCAGTGACTGAAGTGGAAGAGCAGTTAGAACGTTATTGCAAGAATCCAGGCTAGTGGCCTGGCCCTGGTGGTGACCACAGAAGTAGTAATAGAGTTTGTCCATATTTTGAAGGTAAAGCTTTTAAAATTGGTAGGTAGAGTACATGGAGGGTGAAATAAAAAGAAGAGTCAAGCATGATGTCTGGATTTTTGACCTGAGAAACTAGGAGAGGAAGCTTCACGTGTCGCAGGAGGATGCTCTAAGCAGAAACCTGTTTCAGGTGAAAATCAAAAGTTTGGTTTCAGGGGTAAGTTTTTGGCTTTTGAGTTAAGTTTGAGATGCCAATTGGAACTGTGAAGTGCATGGTTTAAGTCCTTGGGTAGATGGATCTTGAGGTCAGACTGAAGGTCTAGCTATAGGCTGACTTTGGGAGTCCTCAGTACCTGGAAGTCACAAGTGCATTTAAAGCCATGAGACTGGGTGAGATGATGGAGAGTCTGGGCACAGAGTGTCTGAGAACAGAGCCCCAGGAGGAGTCTCCAGAATGGACAAGTTGGAAATATGATGAGGCTCTGAAAAGCAACCTACAAGGAGTGTCCGATAAAAAGCCAAGAGCTGTGCCCCAGAAGTTAAGGACAGTATTTCAAGAAGGTGGGATCATTTGAGACAAGAGCTGGAGGAAGATCAAGTAAAATGGAAGCCGAGTGTCGCCCGGCCTCGGCATTATGGAGGTCATTGGAGGTCATTGGTCACCTTTACAAGAGTAACTCAGTGGAGCGAGCCAAGCCTGAGAGAAGGATTTGAGAGAAATGGAAGAAGTGAGGAGAGCCAGTAGAGAGAACTCCTTTTGAGGAGTTTTACTGGAAAGGAAAGCAAGGAAATCTAGTTTTCCAGTAGCTTCTGGATGGATGGACGGTTTATTGAAAGCCTAGGGAGGCACTGAGCCCGGGTGGGAGAGGAGCTGAAGCCCAGGAGAAACCACATCCTCAGTGCCCAGTGTTGACTGAGAACACGGCTTGGCCCATTGTGGCTTCTTGGGCACACAAGAGGACATGAACTAGGCCTGGAGGATCCCAAAGCAAGGCTCATCTGCCTAGGGGACAAGGCTGGCTCTGGATCTGCTCGCCGGACTTAGGCGTTTCCTGCATGTAATTGTGAAGCTGGGAATCCCTCAGGCCTGCGGTACCAAGCAGAGGGCTGCCTTATGCCTTTGGTTCTGTCCACCTCGAGGACACGGATCGGATGTGCAATGGATCATTTACTGAAAAGACAGGTATAGGTGACACTTAGGTGACAGAGCTACAACGCTGCCAGTGAGGTAAGGCTACTCATTGAGATCAGCGCACAGAGGATCAGAGAAGAGACACACAACATCAGCTCCAAGAGGCAAAGATGGCTTCTGGCCAGCTTTACCTCACCATATTACTTTCCACTGACCTGATTGGTTTGTTAACATTCTGATGGAAAGAGATTGTCCGTCATGGGGAGGACGGAAAAAGAAGTCGGATAAAGATGAGTCAGAAAGTTAATGTTGGTGAGGCCCACTCCTGATTTGAGGAAAGACGCTCAGAATACAGAGGATCAGTTGTGGTTAAGACTCACCCCTCACGGTGACGTTCACCACCTGGCTCTGCACGGGGCCGTAGCTGTTGTCCGCTGTGCAGTAGAATCCCCCACCGTGGCTCCCCAGGATGACTGGGATCTCCAGCTCTGCTCTCTGGGAACGCTGCGTCTTCCTCCCCAGACTCTCCGTTGTGTCCTCTCTGTGCCAGGAGAATGTGGTGACCCCTGTGCCTTCAGCCACGGAGCAGACAAGGACCAGCATCTCCCCCTCAATTGCCTGGCCTCCTGGAGGCTGGGTCTCCAAGGAGACCTGAGACACAGGGACCCCTGCGGGAACAGGAGCAGAAGCTGAGGGCCAGGTGTGGGGAAGGCAGGACTGGTTTTAGACAGAGTCACTTTTCACATGACTTAAGGTGTCCTCCGTTAGCGGATACTAGTGCTGTGATCAATGGACTATGGATTTTGAATCTAGAACATCACTAAATGTGCTAACCTTTCCGGCCTAACACACAAAGCCCCAGGAGAGAAAAATCGACCACTCCTGGAGAAGCATTTGAGCTCTGTCTGACCTAGCTGGTGGTCTGAATTGTTTCAAGAGATAGGTAATAGAAATAGTGGTTGTTATGGGACTCAGCTGGACCACACCTGTTTCCTGAAGTCCTGCGTTGGTACCTAAGACAAGATGATATTTTTCTTTTTGGGCTGATTGACAATTTTTATTTAATATTGGGAAAAATATAGGCCACCAATGTAAGGGATATACAAGTTTTTGGTCCCTTAAGAGAAAATTTCTTTGAGAAGGCAATGTTTAACAAAACTGGCCCTCTCGTTTCTGGGTACCGTGGCACATGCCTGTAATTCCCAAAACTCAGGAGGCTGAGGCAGGAGAATTGCAAGTTCTAGACAGCCTGGGAAACTTAGCAAGACCCTGCCTTAGAAACAAACAAAAGAACAACAACAACAACAAATCCTGGCCCTTTTTTTTCATTCTGTCTTTACTAACTCTTCTAAAGAAATACAAGTCCAATTCCAATCACCTGTAAACATAGACAAGATGGTATTTAGTGTATTTCCCTTTGTATGCATGTCTCCCTCACCTCTGCAGCACACCTCACAGACAGTATATTGTTTTTGCTATTGATTAGGAAGAGGTGGGTATTTGTCTTCTAAATAGTTTGCCCTGGGTTCTGGCATGCTGGATCTGCCAACTCAATAACAGGGAATCTCGTTTTCTTGTTTTTTAACCCCAGATCTTGAATCTAACTCCATGCATCAGCTCTATCACTCCAACATGAAAGAGTTTGAAAGGAAGACTAAGTTGTTAGGGAAATGAAGGTAGAAATGAAATCCCCTATTTCTTTTATTATATAGTTCCTCGATTCTTACTTTAAGCCTGGTGCCCCTATCAGAATGACAAAACGAATCTCTTTTGGATAGTCCCTATACCCACGGGCCAGAAGGAGCCCAGAGATGTGGGAAAGATGCTTCAGTCCCACCCAGCCCCCTGGCCCTGCCTACTTACTCTGTACCAGGATCTCCCGGGGGGAGCTGAGCTTCCGGATGCTGCTGGTCACAGTTGCAGCCCCACATCTATACCTTCCCGAGTCTTCTCTCCAGATGGTGGGGATCTGGAGCCCTGAGAAGTTGCTCCAACTTGACAGGACGATCCTGTCATCTCTGAAGAAGATGAAATGAAGAGGGGTGTCCAGTCTCTCTGGAGGAAGATGCGTTTCACAGCTCAGGTTTACAGAGTTCCCTTCTGTAGGCTGAAGGGCTGTGACCTTCAGGTTCGGACGTGGAAATAGTTCTAGAGAGAAAAGGAAAATCAAGTTCTGAGCAGGAGGGTATTTAGCACTCTGGGAGGAACAGACTTGGATTCTCTGTCCCCGGAAACTTCAGACATACAAGATTAAATGTATCAAGCTCTCGATTACGTTTTTCTTTCCTAGGACAATTCAAGTCCAATCACTCCACTTTCTCTGCCTCTGGGAGGGACTCATAAGTCTCCAGTATTCAGGGTTCCAATATTCCCCTATAAATCCCTCCTGCCCAGTTTCTCCACCCTGACATTACTAAATGAATCTATAGGAAATGAAGGATTTACCTTTAATTCCAATATATTTGGTAGCTGACGTATCTGCCGATTTTTTGTTCCTAAATCCAATGCATTGATAAAAGCCACTGTTATTTAAACTTGCTCTTGGGATAAAAAGATCCAAGCTTTTGTTAGAAACCAGAAGGACTTTTCCATTCCAAGTGTATTTCACGGAGGTCAGCTTCTCTTTTCCCCTTTGCTGGCATCTCAGAACCAATATGTCTCCTTCAAACACAGAATAAGGAGCCTGTAGGATTAAGGAGCCTGGAAACAACACAGAGATAAGATACCATCATTCAGGACACTACCTCCTTTCCCCCTGCCCCTTCAATTACAAAGGCTTTATTGTTTTCTTTCTGCCCCCATCAGAAGTTAATCTCCTGACCAAAGTCTATTCATTTCCTCCCAACTCAGTGAGGCATTCTTCAGATACAACTCCTAAACAAATTCTAAACACATGTATTCAATCATTTAAGGACAGATTCAAAATGTAAGGACTTTAATATGGAGAAGAAAAACCAAAGAAGGTGTGATCAAAATTTCTGTCATCATACAATAGAGCAAAAATCAACACCAGTCTGCTCACTAAATCTCCTAGCAGGTGCTATCAAAGAGGAAGCCTTTGGAGAAATATGCAAGGAATCATGGCAGTGCATTGGGGGATGCTAGAGAGAAGAACTATTTTCAGAGACACAAGGTTAGGTTCGATTGATTGTGAATGTGGTCCTTTGTGGAAATTTTCCTGCTGTGCAGGCTGTGACTTGAGGTTAGCTGTATCAATTCCGTCTTAGATCCTGAATACCTCCTCCTAGAGAGCCACGTCTGTGAAGGGGATCCAGAACATTATGTGTAAATGAGGTAGAATTGCACGGGAAGGGATATGGGCATTTTGCAAATTGGAGATGAAAAAATAGAAAGGAAGAAGGGACAGATACCAGGACAGGCAGGGATGAAAGGCCAGAGGTTTGAAATCTCTGACTTTCTCCTTCATGCTCAGCATGTCCGTGTGTGTGATTTCTCCCCTGTGAGGCTGTGAAGTTCCACAGGGTAGCATCTCAGACAGCTTCCTCTTCGTATTGACTAAACAAACGAATTTCCTGGACAATGTAAATGTGTGAGAATGTATGCTGATTAATATGAAGCATTTCAACTCGAATTTCAAGTGAAAAACATTTGCAGACAACGAGGAAGAGTGTAAAACTGTAAGCAGCTGAGGCTGAGGGAGAAAGAGGAAGGAAGGACCCCAGTGCTTAAAAACTGCAGAGAGCTACAATCTTAACCAATTCACCTTCTCTCTCACCTGTAGAAAAGGTCAAGGATACAGGGTCACTTAGAAGTGAGCCCTGGACCTTGCATCTGTAAGTTCCCGATTCACGGACTTGCAGGGTATCTCCTGGGGTTTCTCTTCGTGTTGTGGGTCCATATTTCCCGTACCATTCTGTTTTCTCTGGTGCATGGAAATGAAACCTATTGCAAGTCAGATTCACTGTCTCTCCTTGAAAGACTGTGGTCCATGGAGGTTGGAGGGAAATCACAGGTCTGGGTGCAGCTGCTGAGAAGAAGAGAAATGAGTCTGAGGTGGTGGTCCCTGCAATCGCTGCCACGGAGGTTCCTGTGGGGACGACAGGAGGACCTGGATTTGAAGAATCCCCTGGGTCCTGGGGAGAGCTACTGCTTCCCCAAATTGCAGGTTCTCCAGTTGGGCTCGCCTTACTGCCAGGTGCCGTGGCTGCTCCGGGGTTTCCAGGAGCAGACTGACCTTTCAGAGGGCAACCCCAGCGGGATCCATTCATGACTGATCAATGATGGGAGGTTTACAAATCCTCTTGCCTTCTCAGGTGAAGCCGATCCTCAGGGACATAACTGAGCATTGCATTTCTCCAGCATGTATTCCTTCCTCCAGGGAACTGCATGTTACAGTTCCTCTCTAAGATGAGTGTGTGTGTGTGTGTGTGTGTGTGTGTGTGTGTGTGTGTGTGTGTGTGAAGGGTACCAGCACATGTCATCCCCAAATATGTTTCTTTCATATATGAATTATTTTGAACCAAAAGACCATTGGGAACTACCAGAAAAAAAGGAAAAATCTAAAAATAGGCCATATATTTTCTTTTCCTAAAGAAAATTTGCTTTGATAAAGGCATCTCCTTCTGTCGGACCTTCTCAGTAGAGAAGATATTGGCTTAGATCTGCACAACAAATCATACTAAACAACCCTTGTTACCATGCTTTTCCTTGTCACCACCCATAACTCGCTTCTCCTTCTCCAGAATCCTCAAACCCCTCAACGTTGTTTAGCCTAAGATGATATGTAAACCTCGATTATCTGCCTGCTTCCTTGAGCCACATTTGACTTTGTGATCTTCCATGTGTACATGTGTAATTAAAGCTTACTTTTTCTCCTCTTAATCTTTTACCAGTTTGATTCATCAGCCCCAGCTAGTGAGCCTAAGATGAGACGAAGCAAAAATAATTGTTTTTCCCTCCCTTACATGCGTCATGAGCCTATATTGGGACTGGACTTAAAGATGGAAGAAATACAGAAATTTGGAGATTAATTATGCTGGTATTTAAAAAGTCCAAATCGTATTTTTACTCATATTCTAACAAGGACTTAACTCTTCACTTCTGCCTGCAAATGTTTGATGGGTGGCTAAGAGCAAGATTAAAGACTTGGCATTCCCACCTCCATTTCACATCTATTCCCTTTGCTCCAAGTCACCTTTGATTCCAGGAATGGGATCTGATCCAGTAAACATCCTGTGATGAGTTGAAGCTACCTGCCAGGCAACATTAATTTTTTTTTTTTTAAAACCTGACATGGTCAGACCTGACCAATCTTGAAATAATGAGATAATATGGAGACAGACCTCTCCTGATCAGGATCACCTGCTTTGGTATCTTTGCAAACTTTCTAGTTATGCAAACCCCCACCGGTGCCTTTGTTCTTTTCTTCTTCTTCTTTTATAAAGAGAGGGGAACTAGGTGCCTTTACTTTATGTGATGCTGAGGATCGAACTCAGTGCCTCACAGGTACTAGGTACATGCTCTGCCACTGAGCTACAGCCCCAGCCTCTCATTCTCCTCTTTAAAAACCTTAAAGTCATTGTCAGTCTATTGAAGATGGGGCTAAAGGGATGGACCACTTCTCTTCCCAGCAGAGCTACACTGATTAAAATTCCTTTCATGCTTTCTATCATTTCCTTTTCTATTTGTTTTTAGGGTGAGTGGTTGGACCTAATTTTGGGGGTCTCCCGAGTCAGGCCTCTGGCCTAGGACTCAAGTAATAATATCAATGAGAAGCAGGTGTGGGAGAGGGGAGCAGGCTGCTGTCTGAGGTGTGAAGTATGTCTAGACAGCTACAAAGGGTAAGACTGCAGGGAAACAGGTGCTCCCAACACTCTAAACCTCAAAGACACTCTCAGGGCGAGAAAATATTGACCTTGCATGAAACCGGACCCTGAGATCTTTGAAACATGAGTGGACAGAGCTGGAGAATCCAGGGCAAAAACAAGTTTTTTTTAAAAAAAAAAAAGCATTAGCATTAGCTTCCTGTGGAAAATAAGGGAAGAGATTTATGTTTTCTTTCAGAATTTCTTTTTCTGTCCCTTTTAAGTGTTTATAAATGTTATAATGGCTAAACAAGAGTCTGGCCAGTCTCCAAACCCAGGAAAGTCCTGGGTGCCATGTGTTATCCTTAAAAAAAAAAAAAAAAGGTGGGGGATAGTAAAACATCATCCCCAGATGCCCCCTTCTTTTTCCAAAAGCTCAGCCAAGCCAAGGCAGCACTAACACCCCTGGGCTGCAAAGTGCAGATACCTAGGATCTTAGAGGACCTGGCTTTCTCTTTAGCACGCTGGGAACCAGGGAAGTTTAGTGCCATCTGTCAGAAGCTCCTTTCTTCCGTATATGCTGGGAAAGTTGCTCCTTGACATGCTGCTCATGCAAGCAAACCAAAGCCGCTGATGTCACTGCTGCTGCAACCTGATGTGTAAAACCTCCCTCTGCGTAGGGACAGTTGTGGAACTGAGAGCCCCGTGGAAAGAATACAGATCACTCCTCCTGAGCCAGGCACCACTGGACAAAACTGCAAGAGGGAGGGACGAAGGAGGCGCATGCTTGAGGGAGGGGCTGCCTGTTCAGCCTGTCACCACTGAACTCTTCTTGGAGCAGTCACTTATCCCCGCCCCAACCCCTGGTACTGGTGATTAAACCCAGGGTGATTTACCACTGAATTAATCCACAGCCCTTTTTGTTTTTTTACTTTGAGATGGGATCTCACTACTTCTGGAGGCCAGCCTCAAACTTGCAATGCTGCTGCCTCAGCCTCCTGAACTGTCACTGATCATAAGTCTCACAGCCATCTCTGGACATCTTCTTTGGCCTTTTCACAACCTGCCCGCTGCCCTGGCACAGCGGGGTCATGAACTTGCCATGCTATCTTTTTGGTTTGGGGGAGATGGGCATATGGAAAGACGCTCCTCTGTCTCCCGGTTTCTGTAGGAGGCTGAGTCTAACTTTGCTGGGCTCCCCGACGCCAACATGCAAAACTACCTGTTGTTATAAAAATGTGAGAAGTTTGTTTCTCCTATGATAAAAGCCAATCCGCTAACACAGGTGGTCCTCCCAATTACCATAGTTAAGATAAACTACGTGTGAGGTTACTTTATTGGAAAACCAATTATTATTTATGTTGAAAACACGTATGTTTGGATTATCTGCTTGACTAAATAGAGGAACGGAATTCCTTTCTGTCTTTGCTCTTTTAGTGATTTTCCTATGAGGTGCATTCCATTCTGGCTTAACACTTATTCAATAATAAAGTGTTTTTTTTTTATCTACTACCATTTATGTAGAAGATTTCTGGGTTGGGAGGAGATTTTATTTTTTAATGCTAATTCCCTGACAAGAAATTATTACTGAGGCTTCCTGGTTTTTTTGAACCTGAATGTTTATTTTCTGAGTCCTGTAGTTTTGAGGTGGTGAAGCTAACAACAAAATTATCCATTATTAGAAACATCCCTCCGGATGCAATGCTCTTCTCTGGCTTGCTTAAAGATGAGTGGCTTGGTAAGCTAATCTTTCAATGGGTCTAAAGTGAAAATGGATGGCTATTGCAGATTGTGCCTAAGATGCAGTATTTCATGAAGTTGGAAAAGTCATGTGGAACCGCTGTTCTGATGGCTGGCAACAAACACAGAGGTGAAAAGCAGATCTGTTAACAATGAAAAAGGAGAAATGCATCACAAGGAAAGCAGTGGTCTGGTTCCTGGAGGTGGGTCCCGTGCCCCCTCTAGACTGCTGGCCCCCCCCCACCATGGGCTTGGAAAAGTGAAGCAGCTGGCTTTCCTCGCTACTCCATCCAGGTCTGGGGGAAAGCTGTCAGAGGAATAAAACTAAGGGACAGCAGGGCCTGTGGGTTCCGGGGAAAGTCTGCCTTTACGCTGAAGGAAGGGAGGCACGTGGGGATCCTCTACAGCCTCAGTCCCCTCCTGTGCTGCCTGGATCCTGTGCGGCCTCGATGCCACATTTGAAAACCCAGTACTAGGTCCAGGCTTCGCTCTACACAGGGCCTGTGATAGTCTAACTTCTGTGAAATAGAAAATAAAACAAATTATAGTGCGATTATTTCGTTTTTCAAAAATAAAAATCTCAATTTTGGATGCCGCTAATTACTATCCAATTTGCAGTGGAATCGCTTTACATGGATTTTCGTCTTGTTACCTTTTCATGCTCAGATAAGGGGGAAGTGTCTAGAGTTAAGGGCTTATAAGAAATTCCTTTTTTAAATCTTGAGATATTAAGTATTATTAACTTTTTTTTCCCTAGAAGAACATCCCAAATATGTCTTTTAATGATATCCAAATGTTATAAAAAGGCCTTTCTTGTGTTTAGGGGGGAAATAAACTGTAAGGTCACTTGAATGCATGTTTTAGATGAAGAGGTTAAATGTTTCTGTTTGGTAATTTGAAACATTCGAGAGTTTTGCAGACTTTGACAAAAAAAAATTCTCAGCCAGACATAGTGGCACACTCCTGTAATCCCAGGAAGCTGAGGCAGGAAGAGAGAGAGAGTTCAAAACCAGCCTCAGCAACTTAGTGAGGCCCTATTTCAAAATAATAAAATAAAAGGACTGGGAATGTAGCTCAGTGGTTAAGTATCCCAAGATTCATGCCCTGGTACCAAAAAAAAAAAAAAAATCTCTGAAGGGAAAATATCAGGGAATAAAATTGATCAGATTATGTAAAATGCATGTAAAATGCATACAAATGCACCACAATGAATTCCACTATTATGCACCAATAAAACAAGATAAAATGTTTTCTCTTAAATATTTGGGCAGAGTGCCCTGGGTGCTCAATGGGAATGTGTTGTGTTTCTCCTGAAGGGAAGAGCAATGTTCTATTTCTAGGGGACACCTGTCATGTGCCTAGGAAGCTTGGGACAAGGGAACAGGGACTTGGGCAGCAGGTCCTTTCCTGGAAGGAAGGAAGACCTTCCCTCCTTTGATGGGTTCAACTGGATTCTTCTTTGGTTCAGGTAAACTGCCCGTCTGGTGTGCCGTGGCCTGTGACCAGGAGGACGTCCCTCGTCAGGGCCTTTGTGAGGTTTGGCACTGGGTCCTGAGATCAACCACACTCAGGGGCTGACGTAAGACCTTCTGGTTTATTTCCTCATCCTGGATCCATTAGCAAGGTCTTGCTGAGTTAAAATCCTGTCTCCCTCTGACAGGGAAATGGTTGGTGTCCATGACGTCGTGAGGGAGAGCCACAGAGACAGTGTATACCCGGGGGGCTGTGGCTCCTGCTGGCTCAAGCAGGACAACCACCAGCAATTCCCAGGATGTGCTTGGAACACTTGAAGGAATCCCACGGTGGTTGCCAAACATTTGTGAGATAGTTCTCTATAAAAACTAGACTTTCTATCAGGGTGCGGTGGTGCACACCTGTAACCCCAGTGACTTGGGAGGCTGAGGCAGGAGGATTTCCAGATCAAAGCCAGCCTCAGCAACTTAGACCCTCTCTCTCTCTCTCTCTCTCTCTCTCTCTCTCTATATATATATATATATATATATATATATATATATATATATTGGAAAGGACTAGATTGTAGTTCAGTGGTACAGCATTTGTCTAGCATTCATAAACCTCTGGATTCAATCCCCAGCATAAAAGAAAGAGAGAGAAAGGACAGAAAGACAGACAGACTTGGCTTTCTGCTGAATAGCAGATGGATGGGAGGTCAGAGTTATCATAATTTGAGCTATTACTAGAAAAATGTGTCCACAGAAAGTTAGTTACACATGGGTAGGGACAGAGTTGGAGCTCCAGCCTCCCACTTTGTAATAATGGCTTTTAAAAATCTTTCCCTCTCAAAATCCTATGCATTCCAACATCAGCCTTGGCCAGAATCCCACATCAGGTGAGGGGATGCCTCCTCCTCCTGTGAACTCCGGTGACACGTGCCCCAACCTCCACATTCATCCAACACGTGGCAGGTTTGGATGGAGAAAGGTACTTCCGAATAGTCTAATGCTTAGCATCAGAATCACCACAACAACTGGTATTTTTATGTCCCTGCAGTGCTCAGAGAAGAAAGGAAGGAGACAAGGTGGTCTTTCTTACAAGAGTTAGAGGCTAGTCATTAGAGTATCTGCAGATGTGAAAGAGAAAAGAAACGGGGGACTTACCAAATTGTCCGTGGACTGGAGCTGCAAGAGAGTAAAAACCAGGTATCAATAAAGGCAGGGTGTTCCCAACCATGTCTCCCTGAGAACCCGCACGCCACATTCTATTACAAAACAAGAGGAAGAGAAACACATGCAGTTCCACGTAACATGGTGGCCAAAATCTCACGTTATGGACTCAGACAACCTGGTTTCCATTTTAGCCATGTAAACCCTGGGCAAACCACATAAACTTCCACATCTCAGTTTCCTCTTTTGAAAAATGAGAACCATAGAAGTGACTTCGTGGTGTTATTGTAATGAATTGAATTAGTAAGTCCTCAATTAATGGCTGCTGTCAATTTTTTTTTTTAAGTATGGGGCTACTGCTGATCTTGACTCCTGGAGTATTCTTCTCCTTTAGTACCAAGTTAAGTCAAGTCACATCCATGCATTAGGGTCCAAATGAACCTTCCCTCCTCCATGAAGCCTTATCAGGTGTCTAGAGGCTGAAGCAAGCTCTCTCTTCTTTTGACTCAGGATGCTGACAATCGTAGCTTATTGAAGCTCCGAACTGAACATACAGTATGGGGTGACGGTTAAATGCATAGTCTCCGAAGTCAGATGATGGGTTTGAATCCTGACACCACCACTAATTCTAGCTGCATGAATCTTAGTATTGAGACCACAGTTTCTGTGCCTTCGTTTCCTCATTTGTAAATGTGAGTTATAATAGTTCCAAGCTACAGGTCGTTAAAAAATTGGATAGATTAATAATATGGGGGTATTCCTAGAAGGGTGTCCAAGACATAGGGGTTAGCAAGAAGCAATTGTCATCATCACCCATCATGCCGTGACCCAGTGTGTAACACTTCTCTGATACTGGCAGGTCAAAGGTTCTTGCATTGGAACTTTGATGCTCTAATCAGTGTCAGCTCTTGAGGGTGGAGGCTGTGATCTCCAGGCCTCTCTAGTCTCTGAGGTGCTCCGCTCTGGGCTATGCTGACACCATCCACCCATTCTTTATTTGCTGATCCCATGAGGTGCATATCACACCAATAATAAATCTTCCCCAAGTTAGAGTCGGGGGATCCAAGTTGGAGCAAGACAAACACACTTAACAAATACACAAGACTGAATTTTTAAATTCCCAAGTGTGAACTACTAGGAATTCAGTGTCTCACGTGGACAAATATTGTCAAATAACACAGAAGCAGGGGCGGGGGTCGGGGCAGTCCAAGGGAAACCATTTTATTTTTTTCTCTTCTCATGGTTTGATTGCAGGATACAGAGAAGGAAATAGCTATTCTCAGCAAAGCATCAATTGCCCCAGCTCACAATTAGAATATATATGGTCCTTAGAATCTCAGATTGTATTTTTCTCTGGGTTTTCATGAGCTGCATGGGAAGGGGGTAATCAAATCTAGTTATTTTGTTTATTTGTTTGTTTTGTTTTCATTTGAAAACAAAAATGGGGAGGGATTTCCCACAGGCAACTAAAAGCCAGAGTGGATGAAGATCACATCTCTGGAAATCAATTTCTGTTTATTTCCCTCATAGCATTAAATCAATACCTTCCCTTTTGTTCATTTTCTGCAGTTTTCACTAGCCAGGAGGGGGGACCCTTTGCTTGGGATGAGGCTCAGGCCGGGCACCTGTTCATTACTCACCGAGGACCAGCAGGGACATCCACAGCAGCATGGAGTCCTGCCCCAGCAGCTGAACAAGGAGCAGATCTCAGGAGACACGCCCGGTCAGCCCAGAGGGTCAAAGCAGCATGTATCCACACTGTGCGCTCCCAGAAGCGAGTTCAGGAGTGGTTCTCCGAGTAGAGCTAGGTGCATAATGAAGTGAAAAACAGAAGTGGAGCGATCTTTCTTAAAATACCATGTTGCCCAGTGCAAGAGAACCCAGAAAGTGAAAGTCAGTATTTGACAGGAGGATTGAAGCTTTGCTCTGACGTCTTGGTGTGAGGAGTTTGCTGTCACTCGCATCCTGGTAGGGGGAGTTTCTCCAGCTGCAGCTGTCACATTTCCAAAACTTTCTGGCTCTGTCTTTCCAGGAGATAGAACACAGGTGGATCCTCTCTGATACCAGAAACCAGGCAAGACCGAAGTCCTCCCGAGGTTCGCATCATCCAAGGATGTACCTGAAACACCCCGAGATGGAGAACATTCCATTTGGTCAGAAATGCCCTCCCCGACCCTTACTGCCTCTGCTGGCCCCACCCCTTCAGCTGGCTGTCTAGACACATGGTGAATTTCTTAGTCACAAGACAACTCTAACCTCTAACATGCATGAAAATATCCTGACTCATCTCTCCCAGGGGAAGCCACGACCTGTGATCTGAGTAAGAGATGAACTGAAAAGGAAATTAAGCCCCATCTTGCTCTTCTTAGATAACGAGACTGTGAATTTCCACTTAAGGTCCTAGAATCTGAGTTTTGCTACAGGAATATCTTGACCGATAACGTTGTTTATAAAAGTGTATTCCAGCTAGAGTGCCAGGTGCCGGGAGCAGAGTAGAAATCTGGACTCAACAAGCTTTTTATTCTAGTGGGGGAGACAGACTGTCAATAGGGAATGAGACACAGAGTGGAAGTGCTCTGAGGAGAGGGAAATTGACTTGGGATGGGGAATCAGGAGAGCCTTCCTAGTGGAAGTGGCATTCAACCTGAAGGCATGTCATTCTAGAACTGGGAGTCAGCGTGGCTGAAGGAGGAAGGCAGTCACCATCCCCATTACCATCATCCCACATGTCTCCAAATAAATGACCCTTGGCCTTCTTGTAAGGAAGGATAATGGACCTAGAAGCAAATGAGGAGCACTCTGTATTTTCTAATAGAACTATGAAGGTATAGCCATATATACTGTCACACACATGCGTGTACACATCCATTTTTACTCTCGCCCTGGCCCCTTTCAAAAGTTAGGGAGGAACATAACACTTACAGGAAAGCAAAGAGGTGGTGCTGATTTTCCATGAACTTTTATTTAATGGGGCAACTGACTTTCTTACTACTTCACTTCCATTGGCTAAAAGATAAGTTTTGAAAAAGGATCGCCAAAATAGAACATTTAAAACTATAACCTTCATTAGCTTTTATGATTTACCAAATCAGGTAATTTGTTGGAAAACCGAATATAAAAGAACTTACAATTTTAGAGACTAAAGTAAAATCACCAATTCACCAGGACACAACATTAAACTGTGCATTAAATGACGTCTGAATGCTGTCTGTGACAACCCATTTTTAGCTTGAACTGCACACCACAAAAAAAAAAAAAAGATATTTAACAAAAAGCCCGTTTTAGAAAGGCCTATTTTAAAAAAACTACACTGGAGGGTCCTCTTTACTTTATGGGAGTGGAGTGAGTTCACATTTTACCGATTTATTCTGGTTTGATTGCTTTTCATAGATTGGTGCCCCTGGCATTTGTTTTAATCCGACTTAGTCTATTTCAAATAGGCTTTGCAAATTCAAAGCCTGTGGGAGCCGGATCAGCAATGTAGAGAGAAGGGAATGACATGTTAGAATAATCAACTTCCAGAATGCAATGAAATTCAATTATTTTTTACTGAACTATTGGATATGCTTGTAACAGTATAAGAATGTATTAGAGACTATATTTTCAATCCAAACTTGAAAAGTACAGATTGTCATGCAGACATAAAGTTTTTTCCTTCAGTAGTCATTATTGTTTTTAGTCAGGAACTGGAAACCTGACATCGCCTCTTCTGCACCAAGAATTAGTGTGAGTGAGAACTTACATTTCATATTGTATTTGCAACGTAGGATTCAGCTTTGTGTTCTTCAAACGGTTGCCATATTTAGTTTTATTGTTTTCTAAAGGCAAACAATTATTTGCAAATGTAGGCACTTCTGACCGTGGGAAGGAACTGTGCACAATCGTTTTTATATTGGGGAGGACTTCTTCTTTGTAGAATCCTGGCAGTCCTCCATTGCCACATTGTTCCTCAGTGTTGCCTTACTCCTCAATTATTTCTATTTGTGACTCTTCAGGCTCACTATCAATATTAATTGATTAAAAAAAAAGCAAATTCAACCCTACTGGTTTATTTTCAGATCTTTCCTTTCTGAACTCATTTTTCGATTCCACGATTTGGGATACGTAGTTCAATCCTTTCCTTTTATTTCTGGAAACTGATTTCAATGAAGAGGATCCTAATTTGGGGTCATTGCAAATGCTTATCTCAGAAGTAGTCAACGTGCCGAAAGGGGAGGCACTGTCCGCTAAAAGTCCCACTATTTGGTCTTTGGTAAGAGGATTGCTCAGTGGATGACATAAACCATTTACTTCCTTTTAATTCACCGTGCTGCAAGTAAGCCACCTGTACTACAAAGAAATACACGAGGCAACCAACTTGTAAAGGAAAGATTTGTTTATCTCACAGTTTTTAGAGGTTCAAAGGCACAGCACCTCACTGGCTTGCTTGTGGTCAGGGTGGCAGAGGACAACAACAGGGACAGCTGTGTCAGAACGAAAGGTTACACCTTAAGCCCGGAACTGAGAGAGGAAGGGCAGAGCCAAACTTGGGCTTTTATCTCAGTCCTCTCATGAGAACTACCAATGTGTCCCATGAAAACTGTCTTCCAAGGGTACTTCCTTAGTGACCTAAGGACCTCCCTCTTGGAGAGACCTGCCTCCCAGTACAGCACTTGCCAATATCTCCACCCTGGAGACCAACCCATATATAAACCTTTGTGATTGGTTGATTGATTGATACTGCAGATCGAATCCAGAGCCTCTCCCATGCTGAGCGGGTGCTGAGCTCTATCCCCAGTCCTCCAAACCTGGACCTGTGGAAGGCACTTCTTGTGGCTTGGATCTGGAATGTCTCATGTGCTCTGAGGGGGGGCTTTTGGGTAGCGACTGGATCATGAGGGCTTTGGGCTCCTCGGTGGATTCATTGATTGATGGTTGAATGGACTCCTGGCAGGTGGAAACGAGTTGAGAGAAAAACTCACTGGGGGCCAGCCCTAGAAGGGTCTGTCGTCTTTCTGGCCCTTCCCCGCTCTCTCTTGGCTTTCTGGCTGCTGCGAGCTGAAAGCATATTTCCGCTGTGCCCTTTCACCATGATGCTCTGCCTCACCTCAGAGTCAAAGCAATGCATCATGGGCTGACACCCATTAACCAGGAGCCAAAATAAATCTTTCCTCCTCTAAGTTGTTTTGTGCAGGTATCACAGCCATAAAAAGTGGACTAACCTCAAATGATAGCCATAGTGACATAGTACCTCCTAAACTCCCTGTGTGGCTGATCACCATATTCTACGTCTTATTCATCACATAAAGTGTTGATCTCTCTGTGGCTCTAACATCGAGAACTTATCTAGCTCATGCCCCCTTTTTATTACTGAGTTTGAGATATATTTATTCTATATCTAAAGTGTTAGCACAGAGTGATGGCTTTGGATGATGTGACGATGGATTTAAATCCTCCGTCATGGTAAAACACTGCCATCTTGAATTTAAACTTCCTAACATGTTCAATGTTAATACAGATCATGGTAGGAGTACATCTAGATTCTGTTAACTAATGTGTTCAAGCTATATTTGTCTTTTTAAGACTTGCGGTAAGTGGCAAAAATGGCTATAAGTTATTTCCCACCCTGTATCCATATGCTTACAGTGTCATCTTGCAGTGTAATTTCTCTCAAAAAGTTGAATCCATTTTTATAGTTCTTAAACATGGTTTGACCTTGTGTTTTTGTGACATGATAAATACACTTTGGTTTCTGGTACACAGCTTATGAAACTCATAATTTCCTGAATGACAGGGGAGCTAGGAACATCTTTTATTCTAATATTTGTTCTTTAGCTACAGCTCACAACACCAAAGTCTTAAATCTTTTGAAATTTCCTAGACACTAGGACCACCTTTTGTTCTAGGAAGGTGGCTCTTGATGGGTTCTTGGATGGTATCTGGAAAGGATCTAGTTAGAAGCCTTGAGTCATAAATCGAAGCCTAAATTTTCAATTCTACCTTCTCAAGCATACACAACCTACTAGTCCAGGAAAGGAAGGGGAGTGGAAATGAAGTTAATAGTAGACCACGTGATGTGGTGAGGCCTCCATAAACCCCCTTGATTCAGGGTTCAGAGAGCCTCTACCTTGGTGATGGGAGGGTGGCCCATCTCCACTCCACGGGGACAGAAGCTCCTGTGCTCTGACTTCTTCCGGACCTCACCCTAGGCGCCTCTTCATCTGGCTCTCCATCTGTATTCTTTATCATATGCTTTATAATAAGCTGGTGAAGGTAAATTAAGTGCTTTCCTGACTGAGTTCTATGAGCCATTTTAGCAAATTATCAAATCTTCTGAGGGGCTTGTGGAAATCTGACATGGTTTGAATATGCAGGATTCCCCAAAGGCTCATGTGTGAGATAATGCAAGAGTGTTCAGATACAGAAAGATTAGATTATGAGAGTTGCAACCTAATCAGTGGATTGATGCACTGATAAGGATTAACTGGATGGTGACTGTAGCGAAGTGGGGGGTGGCCGGAGGAGGTGGGTCACAGGGAGGTATGCCATTGGTTGGCGAGCAGAGCTCTTTCTTGGCTTCCTTGGTACCATGTCCTGAACTAGTTCCCTCCACCACACCTCTCTGCCAAGAATGTCTGCCCACCTCAGGCCCAGAGCTACAAAGTCAGCTGACCAGGAACTGAACTTCTGAAACTGTGACCCAACATACATTTTCCCTCCTCTATGTTGTTCCTGTAAGATCTGTTGGTCACAGCGATGAAAAGCTGATTTGTAGCCATGTTGGACAGAAGTGTGGGTACTCTGGACAACTAATATAGGTGAGTAGCATCTGATGTGCGGAGCATTCTCACTGGACAGAACACTTAACCTCGGGGCTCTGCATTAACTCTAGGTGGATTAAAGTGTAGGACACCCGGTTTGTTTCTGTGGAGAACTAGAAGCTTGCTTGGTGTAGAAACCCACACAATTCGGGTAAGAAGAGCGGGAACGGAACAGTTTTCCTCCAGTCTTGCTTTCGCCAATAGAAGTGGCAGAAGCAATGTGGTGAAAGTTCTGAACGTGGTGCTCAGGAGGGCCCGCATGCCTCCCTTTCACTATTCGGAAGACACTGACTACTGTGTGAATAAACCTGATCTTGGAGAGAGGACCCAGTCACCTCCGCCAATGAAAAGGAATCCATCACAAACAAGATGGCCCCAACCTGTGAGCTGACAACATAAATGCATGAGTGAGTCCAGGAGAGTCCAGCTAAGCCCCACCCACATTTCCAAATGGCTGAATCATGAGACAAACAAATGGCTATTGTTGAAAGCCACTAAGTTTTGGTGTGGTTACACACAGTTATTAACGGGAAAGACTTACCTTAATATGCTATGGTCACCAGGAGCAAAGTATTCAGTCCCATCTTGAGTGTTAATGATATTGAGATAAACATAGTTAACCTAAGCATTATTGTTTATATTTATATTCTAATAAATTGCAATAGAAAAATGAAATGAATTACTTTAAAATTTTCACACACTTAGCCTTTCAGTTCTATAGTCATATTTTCAATTTCTCGAGTATCAGCCAATGGTCGATTCCCTCCTGTAATCATAATTCTGCTAATAGACATTCTTTAGTAAAGTCATGGTAGAAACACATGTGCAGATTTTTAAGAAAAATTTAAAATAGAATGACCCTGTGACCCAGCAGTCTCCCTCCTGGGTGTGTGGCCAAGGGACGTGAAGTAAGCCTGTTGAAGGGAGATCTGCCCTCTCATGTTCATTTCAGCATCATTTAAAACAGCCAAGCTGTGGAATCAATCTGTCTGTCTGTCCATGGAGAGACAGGTAAAGGAAATGTAGTATAAACACACGATGGAGAAGTATTTGGCCTTTTATTGAAAAAAATAAGGAAATCCTGTCATTTGTGATAACTTGGATAAACCTGGAGGACATTATGTTAAGTGAAACAAGCCAGGCACAGAAAGACAGATCCTGCACGGTCTTACCCATATATGGACTCTAAACATTCAAGCTCATAGGATGAGGAGAGAGTGGGAAGATGGTACCAGTCTGGGGTGGAGACAGTAGAAGCTGTTGCTCAAAAGCTTCACAATTTCACAATAAGATAAATGAATTCTGGAGATTTACTGTACATCGTGGTGACTGTTAGTAATGATACATTGTATACTTGAAAATTTGTTTTTCATTTATCTGTTCTTTTTAGTCATATATAACAACAGAGTCCATTCTGATGTATTTATACAAGTATGGAATATATCTTTTTCTATTGAGGACTCCATTCTTATGGATGTACACAATGGAGGGATTTACTGTGTTGTTTTCATTAGGAGAGTAGGTTTTGAGGGTTCTCACCATAAAAAAGTTAAATATATGAGGTAATGCCCATGTTAACTAGCTTGCTTTAGCCACTTCAGAATGCATACATATATTAAAGCATAATCTTATGTGTCATAAATAAACACTAAAAATTTTAAAAAGACATAGATTACAGATTTACCTTCTGTGGAATTTTTTTTTACTTAATACATAAATCCACTTTATCATAGCTATATTTAATATATAAACACTTTATAGAAACCCAGTTCAAAGTTCAGTTCTTTATTTTTTTAGTTCATGAAGCTCTTCAACAGTCATTTTCTCTAGTCATAATTCTTTAACAATAATCGATTCATATATATATATATATATATATATATATATATATGAATTTTTTTTCTGCTTTCACAAAGAAACAATCTCTTACCTTCTTTTCATGAAACCACAAGGTCTTCTGTTTTGTTTTATTCTCTCACAGGTACAGATAAAAGCTCATTGTCTTCTTCAATCTATTGAAAGTCAAACACTTGGACATTTGTGAGAATAAGCGGTAATTGTCACTTGTCTTCAGTGTTGGGAGACAATATTGAGTGGCAGAGATTATGGCCAATTGGAGAACGTGTGCTTCACTTAAAGGTAGCAGCTGTGATTTGGCTTCCGAGTATTGCTATCCATAGCTGATAATAGCACATGTTCTGAAGATCAGCTATTACCTGATTTTTCCAATTTTTAAGAGAAGTTCAAAGTATGTATTTTTATGTTAAACCTCTTCACTTTTAACTTGTAAATAATTTATGCATTATTATATGAGCCAGCAATGTGGTCATTTGTGAAAACGTGTATAGTAGGAACTTAATATTTTCCCCAGAGTCAATACAGAGTAATAAGCAAAGTGGCCCAAATGCAGACAAGTTGAATGAATGCTTGAATAAATGATAGAATAGAATTCTTAATAAGGGCACAGGTAGGGAAGGACAAGACCCTTCCATGTCTCGCCTTTGGCCCAGCTTCAGGATTTGTGGAATACGTCAGGGAAGAAAAGGAGAAGACTGATGGCAGAAAGGCCAGAGGCAGAGGTGTTCTGAAGGAGATTTTCAAAAGAGCGCTCTCTCCAAAGCTCCCTCAGCCCAGCATGAGGAGCTATTCTCCCTCTTGAATAGAGAAGCTCTTTGCCACCGGACCCTAACGTTTTGGACCCCCTCCCCTTTTTTGATACTGAAGACTTGGGCACTTCACCACTGAGCTATATCCCCAGCCCTTTCTGTATTCTACTTATTTACTTATTTTATTCTATTTTTTAGAATAGTGGTGGCAGCAACATGGTTAAAGTCATTAGCAATCTCCTGCTGATTATACATGACAGCAGAATGCATTTCGATACATTTTACACAAATGAAGCACAACTTCTCATTCCTCTGGCTGTACGTGAGGCAGAGTCACACGGATCTTGTAATCATATATGTATATAGGGTAATAATGTCCATCTCATGTCATCATCCTTCCCACCCCCTCACCCCCTTCCCTTCCCTTACTTCCCTCCGCCCAATCCAAAGTTCCTACATTCTTCCCTAGCCACCCCCATTATGGATCAGCATCTGCTTATCAGAGAAAACAGTCAGCCTTTTGTTTGGGGGCGGGGTTGACTTATTTTGCTTAACATGATATTCTCCAGCTCCATCCATTTACCTGCAAATGCCATGATTTCATTCTTCATTAAGGCTGAATAATATTCCATTGTGTATATGTACCACGTTTTCCTTATCCATTCATCTGTTGAAGGGCATCTAGGTTGGTTCCATAGTTTAGCTATTGTGAATTGAGCTGCTATAAACATTGATATGGCTGTATCACTATAGTATGCTGATTTTAAGTCCTTTGGGAATAAATCGAGGCATGGAATAGCTGGGTCAAAGGGTGTTTCCATTCCAAGCTTTCTGAGGAATCTCCAGACTGCTTTCCAGTGTGGTTGCACCAATTTGCAGTCCCACCAGCAATGTATGAGTGAACCTTTCCCCCACACCCTCGTTGACACTTACTGCTCTTGTCTTCTTGATAATTGCCATTATGACTGAAGTGAGATGAAATCTCAGAGTAGTTTTTGATTTGCATTTTTCTAATCGCTAGAGATGTTGAACATTTTTTCATATATTTGTTGATCAATTGTATTTCTTCTGTGAAGCGTCTGTTCAGTTCTTTAGCTCATTATTATTTTTGTTGTTGTTGTTGTTTTTGTTGTTACATTTTTTGAGTTCTTTATATATCCTGGAGATTAGTGCTCTGAGGTGCGTAAAGATGTTCTCTCATTCTGTAGGTAAAGATGTTCTCTCATTCTGTAGGCTCTTTCTTTATGTTATCGATTGTGTTTTATTTTGATACAGAATCTTGCTAAGTTGTTGAGGGCCTCACTAAATTCCTAAGGCTGGCCTTGAATTTGGGATCCTCCTGCCTCAGACTCCCAGGCTGCTTTTTGTAGTAACCTCTCTTGCAGCATCATCTCCACATCATGGAATGAGTAGGTTATTGTGGATTAAAAAAAAAAAAAAGACTGGGAACTGAAACTAGCCATAGCTTAGCACTTTCATTAAGATGCCCAGGGACAGAAGAAGAATATAATTAAAACTACTGATTTACTTAGAGTATTAGATGTCCAGGTCACTGTCTTTAGCAGATTCTTGTCATTTACTTACTCCATGTCTTGGGAACAAAACAGCCCTCCAATTTGCACTTCTATTTGTTTTCAGGCAGTCTCACCTTGCTCGTGGACTGGGTGGAAAATAGTGTAGCATGTGAGATTCTTCCACTCCCCACCCAAATACTGTCAAAACCTGGGCATGGAACCTTGGCTCAGCCAGTTAGATTTTTATCCCAGGACTTTGCAGCTTGAGCTGGTGACATCAGGGTGTGGAGACTCTGTGGTGCATGGCCCTGCACGATGTGGAGACCAACTTTCTGCAGCATGACATTTGCAGGTTTCCTGCGGCCTGGGCTGTCAACTCCTTCTGGGTTCTACTCACTTTAAAAGCTTATTTTTCTTCCAATTTTCTGAGTCCTTGAGGTCCTTTCAGTAAATTATCCCCCTTTTAAAAAGACAGCCAAAATGGGTTTCTCTTGCTAGACCCTAGAAACCCAACTAAAATATCCTGAAGATTTGAAGATCTGCAGAGTCTGCGCCCCTGATTAGGACTATGAGTGCATATGAGGACCCCACCTGTGTTTCTGTGTTTGGAGATTCAGTTTGGGAAAATGTGGTGGCAGCAATAAGTCATTAGCAATCTCCTGCTAAGTTGATTTTTAGAAATTCTATAAGGAACAGTGTTTTCCATAATAATGATTGGATATTACAGGTACCATTTATTATGTGCTGTTTTTGCAACAGGCATGTTTTGGAGGGTCCCATGCAATCTTTCAACAACCTGATGAGAGAGGAGCAATTATTCCCAATTTACAGATAAGACAACTGAGGTTCAGAGAGACAATTAGCTTTCAAGATCAAACAACAAGCAAGCAACAGTTGGCATTTTGCTGGTCCAAATCCTGTTTTCTTTTTGTTCTACCACATCTTGAGTCTTCTGAAAACAGAGAGGGGAAAAGTCTATTCCTAAATATATCCCACAGACCTCATGGTATCTTCAAGTCTCTGTGGTGTCTTTCCTAACCACTGTACCTGTAACTAGCTCTTCTCAGCCCCTCATCTTGTTTTCATGACTTATTGGTTGGAGCTGACCAGTGACAGTATGTCAGGATCGCTAAGTTCAAAGCACAGAGACAAACTCTGCTGGAGGGAGTGTGGAGGCAAAGAAAGAAAAATATTCAGGCCCACATTGCCTAAGAAAGTCAAATGCTCATTTTTTTTCTTTTAAGTTGATGTCAAGTTGAAAGTTAATCTAGAAGCTGTATTAAGAATCAACTTATCCTGCTTGGTGCAGTGGCCCACACCTGTGATCCCAGTGACTCGGGAGGCTGAAGCAGGAGGAAGAACTCAAGTTCAGAGCTAGAGTAGGCAGCTTAGCAAGACCCTGTCTCACAATGAGAAATAAAAAGGACTGGAGACATAAAGTGCCCTTGGGATTGATCCCTAGTCCAAAAAAAGCAAACAACAATGACGACAAAAGAATTTTTTCTTTCCAGGAATGGGAAGCAGAGGGTGCAGAATGAGGAAGGGAAACCCTTTAACCAGGAACCTAATGGCTTTGAGTAATCCTTCATGTCATCAAGCTATGTTGATGTAGTACAGCACATGTCATTCCATGATTATAGCATAAGCAGATGCATATAAAAGGCCACTGTGTACGTGGAGTGTGGCCTCAACTGTTTGCTCTTCACAACTAGTTTTCTGATTCCAGTTAGAAACTACTTACACCACATTATTATGTTTAGTGTATTTATTTACATGGGACTCATGAGGGTGTGAGAGTTGTCAAAATAAAAATGGAGTTGCTTATGCCAAATGCTAACTAACCAACTAAAGCTGGGAGGTTATAAAGGAGAGGATCTTATTCATACACATATGAGGTAACAGTGATCACAGAAGACTCTCCTAGAACCCTAGCCCTGCACAAAGGCCACTTCAATCTCACACAGAAATTATTTCTGCAAGGACATCGAACTATCAAAGGCCTTTTCATTACATGCACATTACCCTTGTTATTGATCCTTATAGCCAAGGATTATTATCTCAAAACAATTTATATAACAGTCCTCATTTTACCTTTAAAAGTTCCCCCCATTTCAACTTTCTTGAATGTGCTCATAGTAAACTACATTGTGTGTATTCCCATTGCAATGTGTATTCCTAAAAATAAACAAAGATGTTTATTCCTAATTAAACTTAGTAATCTTTGGAATAAATCTCTGTTCTCACCTTCCAGGCAAAGAAGCCCAAATGATAGCCCTGCTCTATTCTTCTCTTTCTAGTCTCAATGTCTTCTCACATCAAACTCCTTCTGCACAGGAATTCAGGCTCTCTGATATGTTTCCAGACATGGAAGTTGCTCAGCCTCACACCCGAGGGACCCTGAGTCTTCACCCAGTATGGTGGTGACCAGGAGCACCAGGGAGTTATTTCAGCTTGATCCCAGGGCTCAGGCATTGCCGAAGAAGTAGAATTGGAGCTGGAGAGCTGACCTAGAGAGAAAAACCAAATCTCATGTTCATGGTCACGTTGGGCTCCCCGTGGTAGATCTGAGTGCTGGCATCAGGACTGGAGGTGGAAACAGCTCAAGAGAGAAGAAAGAAGAGACAATCCCTAGACACTGAGGCTCAGAATTCCTTGAAGGAAGCCTGGTGCAGTCAGCATCAGCAAGAAGGTCATTTAGAAACAAAGCAATGTGCCATGGATGTGGCCCAACTGGACAGTCAGACACCTTGATGGGCACTCTGTCGTCCAACCCTCTACAGGCTTTGTTTGCATCTAATATGGTCACCTAGCGGGTAGCCATTGCCTTGAACTTGGATCTGTGTAGATCTGAAGTTCTGCTCCATACAGAAACCTGCCCAAGAAGCAGTGCACACACACAGGTCACGGTTGGGAGGCCACTACGTTGCTTGAGGATGCTATTGGTAGGATGAAACTTGAGTTTCTTATGAAACTTCCTTGAAATAATAGTTCATTCATTTTCTCTTTCTCTCTTGCCTGGCATCTCAAAATCCCTCTGTCTCCTTCAGAGTTAGGAAGGGGGACTTGGAGAACCAGCAGGTGTGTATCGGAGGACACTTAATTCTCTCCCTGATTTTCCCCTGCTTGATGAAACCTTGCACAGATATCTCGCTTGATATCCTCTCCACAGTGGATGATATCTTAAACCCATTTTCCCCACAAAACTCACCGGCTCATGGCTTCCCCAGAGACCATTGCATCTTTCTCCTTTCTAGGTTTATCCTTCACCCAGAAGCAGGGGGCAGCTGACGGATACTTCCCCAGTCCATCAGCAGGACTGCTAGGCTCCTCAGATTTCCCTCTCTTGGTCCCCAGCACTGAAGTGGAATAGCACAGAGATAGGAAGACAATGGAGAATGAAGTCCAGTCCTTCGCTTTTCTTGGCAGGTGGTCTTCCCTCACTGCTGGTTGGCTTTACTGTCCAAAGGAGGGTTTGACAGATGTCCGGTCTCACCAAAATCTTACCTGGGGTACAGCAACTTTGCAAGAGCACTCAGTGGAGACAATTTTCATGTATTTTTCATTCTTTAACAGATAGATCAATGAATACTTACCATGCCATCCCGGGTGTGAATATCATAGTTACCAAGAAGACTGAGCCACTGTCCCTACCCTCAAGAATCTTACATTCTAACAAAGGAAATTCAAAGTAAGAAACCAGTTATAATCCAGTGTGATAGAATGACGGCAGAGGGAAACGGGGTTTCAAGAGCACTGAAGAGAATACGCAACTGCTCTTTGACTGTTTAAGAAAAGACCATTTGTGCAGCCTGGATATTACCGGCATAGAGTCCAAATGTTAAACCTAATATGATGAAGTTTGAGACCATTTTTTTTGTACATTAAATATTAGTTACATTGAAAAAGTAAAACAGTCTCAATTTTGTAGCTCATCTTGTTTCATGAACTGTTTTGCTATTTGTATATGTATGATTTTTAACCTAGATTTTGTTTATTTTTTGCAGTGCTGGGAATGGAACCCAAGTCCTCACACACACTAGGCGAGTACCCTGCCACTCAACCATATCTCTATCTCTATAACCTAGTTTTCTTAAAAATTTTTATTTGTCCTAATCTCATTTTAATGAGTGTTAAGATACAGGATTCTGCTTTTATTTCCTCGGTATTATCATAATAACTATAATGAACATCCTTATGTATATCTTTTTCTCCACACTTATTTTAGATTCTCGGTACGGAGATTACTGTGTCAAAATACATGCCCACTGGCTTTCCAAATGAGCTTTACCGTGTGCACTGCCAGCAGCAATGTTGCAATCTGCCAGTCTCAGCCAATCTCCCTACACTGGGTAAATAGCACTTAGCCTTTTGGAGTGGTTGCTGATGCTGTAAATTTAATGACTGTAGATTGCATCTCCATTCCTATTTCTTGAATGGATTCATTCATTCATATAAGAAATATTTATTGACTGTAAGGTATGTGCTAGATGCTTTGATAGGTTTGGGGGATAAAAAATGGTTCGTGTGAAGCTCATTGTCAGCTCAGCAGCAGCTGGCAGGAGTGTTTTTGTATTATATAATCATGCTCTTTATCCATTTACTCAGCAACACTTTCAAGTTTTTCTTACCAGTTTATATGAATTATTTATATTTTATCTCAACTCTTTGATTTATTTGCTGTAAATTTTTTTCCAACACAAAATTAGTTTCTACTTTAGTTCTGTTATTTTAATACATAACTTTTAGTTTTTATATTATAGAATCTCTGATTTTTCTACAACATCAATGTTTATGAAGATAATCTATTTTAAAATAGCCTTAATTTTCCATCAGATTTTAGAAAATTAAAAAAGAATTTACTTATCTTATAATCATCCAAAGTTTATTTTTAAATTTATAGAACAGCCTGAAAATATATGTTTGGTGATGTTTCTTTATCATGCATTAAGGAATATATAATTAGATTTATTTCTAGATTTATATTATTCATATTATTATTTCTGGGTTTAGACTATTTTCCATGGATGTATATTTATATGGAAGTAGATTTTCATCATTGTTCTTTTAAAATAATCTATCCTTTGACATTCTCACCCTTGTTCTTTTCCAGATAGACTTTTGAATATTTTATTGAGTTCTAAGGAAAACTCTGCAGGTAGTTCAAAATTCTACAGAATGTACAAATGTACTTGAAATGAACCAACATTTTTATAACATTTCCACTGTTTTTCACTTTTATTGCTACTTTGGATGGAACTTTTTTATTATAATCTAAAACTGGTGATGGATAATATTCAAGGATTTCATTGTTTTTTTATATTTATCTTGAATATTTCTAATTAATGTGTATTTGTGCTTTCTTTGGTTGTTTCTCAGATTTTGTGGTAGTGGGGATCAAATACAGGGACACTTTACTGCTGGCTACACCCCTAGCCCTTTTAATTTTCAACTTTTGAGCCAGGGTCTCACTAAGTTGCTGAGGTTGGTTTTGAACTTGTGATCCTCCTGCCTCAGCCTCCTGAGTCACAGGATTACAGGGATGTGCCACCACATCTGGCCTAATTCATGTGTTTTTAACTCTTCCACATAGATGACATGATCAAGAGCAGGTGGTTCATGGCGATAAGAGCAAACATGCAAGTGTTAAAGAAGTGTGGTGAGATGAATAAAGAATGAATAACGATTTTTAAAATCTTAGTCTCCACTAGGCATGCCTTTTGTTTTTATTCCCACTCTAGTGTGTCTGCTGGGATGTAAAAGCTATTGAATATGATAATTGTAAACATTTTGGTCCTAGCTCCCTCCATTTTAGACAGCATTTTTAAATTCTATCCTTTTATGTGTAACACTGGATATCAATTTAGAAAGCATATTCTTTTATACCTGTGTGTGTGTGTTTGTGTGTGTGTGTGTGTGTGTGTGTGTGTATGTATACATATATATATATATGTTGTAGTTGGACTCGATATCTTTATTTTTATGTATTTATTTTATGTAGTGTTGAGGATCGAACCCAGCACCTCGCACACACTAGGAAAGTGCTCTACCGCTGAGCCACAACCGCAGCCCTAGAATGCATATTCTTTATCATGTTAAGTAAATATTCTTTCAAATTATGAGATGATTTCTTTAGGAATAGTTACTGATTTTTTTATTTAATTTTTTTTTTTTTAGTTCTAGATGGACACAATAGCTTTATTTATTTATTTTTATGTGGTGCTGAGGATCAAACCCAGGGCCTCATACATGCAAGGCAAATACTCTGCACTGAGCCACAACCCCAGCCCCTAGATACTGATTTTTTAATAACTATTCCAATATCTTTGGCACCTGTTGACATCGTATGATTTCTTTTATCCAGCATTTTGATGTGGGATTTTATAGAATAACAGTAGATCTCCATATATTCTTCAATTCTAGTATGAATCTTACTTGGTGGTAGTTAGCATAGAGATGAACATGATTCGCTCATCATTGCTAGTGAGCCTTCGATAAATGTTAGTATTTCTATTATCATTATTATTTTTACTCATGTGCTGCTAATTTTTTTATTTAAGAGGTTAGGAGCTCATCATCTAAAGAAAGCTTGCCCAGTCCCCCCCTCCCCAAGCCTAAAGATGCCCTGAGGGCAAGATTCAGAGGAGGGAAGCTTTCAGGAGCATCTGAGTGAGACTCGTGCTCTGGGGAAGGCACAGGGTCCACCCAATCCAGGTCCTGCTCCCTGGCACCTGCTCACCTAGAACCAGCACCCCCACCCCCCAAAAATACAGTGGCATGGTGTTCTGCTCCAAGAGACTCCAAGCAAAGTTCTTTTGGTAATTACCATACGATTCAAGTCTCAGGACAGAAGCTGTCCTCTGTGGGATCGATGGACATTGCCAGACATTTTTTAAAAGAGAAATCAAGGTTTTGGTATTTGCTAATTGCCACTTCCTCTATTATGGATCCTAAGGATAGGAAATATTTTCAGATCTGCTTAAATACAGGGCAATATTATGGCTAACCTGGGACTTTAAGATTTACTATTCTCTTAACAGTTCAAGTCTCAGCTTTTGTGTCTAAAGGACATCGTTCACTCACACGTTTATTAGTTATCTATTGAGTATTTCCTGTGTCTCGTGTGCTGGGCTATTTAATTGAGTTTCACTTCACTGGTTGTAGAGTGTTGTCCAAAGTTTACTTGATTTCTGCTCTCTTTCGATGCTCACCTGCTGATTGAAGAAAGACTTCTAGAGAACAGCATGCCCTCTGCAGTCTCATTAGCATCCAAAACCTTAACACCATGCATTTTGGCAGAGTATTTCTTATCTGCCATTGTCCGTTCTCTATAGTTTCTACTTTGCCCCTACCTTGCAAACACACATACTCATATGTTCTAAAGCCCATTGGCTTTCCCCTTGAGCAGAAATCTTAACCTTTTCATCATTATTAATTGAGTTAATATTTGAAATGTTTAAAATGATGACTGGTACATATAAGTAATAAAAAGATGAAAAGACATGCCCACGGGTCTCAAACTCAGCATGCACTAAATTATTCTAATCCACTTTCAGAGTATATGCACTTAGCTCCTTGTCTACCTAGTGGGTCTCAGTGATCCCATAGGTCTCATGAGTATCCCAGGGTGCGTCTTGTGTCAGTTCAACAGTCAATGAGTGTTCCATTCCCGAAGCCTGTAAATGACACTGATCCCAGTCAGTATCAGGGGAGCATCCTTGGGAATAAGTGCCCCTGGGTGGGTCCTCTGCTTAGGTATACTGCTGGATGTACAACACCCTTCCCAGTAGTGGGGTCCACAGTCAACTCATTCTAGAACTTTCTGGGACACAGGTGGGTCTTTAGAAACAGGGTCAGGAGGATACTGAAGAGTTCTATCTATTCAGGAGCAGATGATCACATCCCTCCTTGACCTAAAGCCTCGCTTTCTTTTCTTTATTCTCATTCCACATCCTTCCACTACTGCCTTTGCCCTCTGAACTTGAGATCTTCATTCCCTTCTCCAAATTTGAGTTTATCTCTTAAGGAGAGCTGCTCAGCTCATGGCAGTCAGGAGTCACAGAAAGCGAGAGAGCAAGAGCGAGTGAGCGAGAGAGAGAAGGGGCCAGGGACAGACAGTCCCCAAGGCCATGCCATGTCCCCCAATGATCCATGCTCCACAGCAACACCCTACCTGCTCAGTAGTTCATTCAACCAATGGATTAATCCATCAATAAGGTTGGAGCTCTAATCCCCAAATCCTACCTCTGAGCCTTGCTGCATTGGGGGTTATGCCCTCAACATATCAGCCTTTTGGAGAACCTTCTAGATCCACACCATAACAGAGGGACTAATTCAAAGAAACCCAAGAATATCTGAATATCTCTGCATTAACAGGAGCTTTGCAGGGCACCTCATACCCAAACCATAACAAAGAAGAGTGGCAGTTCTTCAAAAGGAAATAGATATGTAGGTATGTATGTATACATAGGCTGCATGGCCTTCCTCTCTCAGTCCGCACCTATAGCCTCATGTAGAATTTCTTTTTTAAAAATTTATGATTATTAGTGTACATTAATTGTACAAAATAAGGAGATTCACTGTGACAATTTCATACCTGCATATTTCCCTGTTTCTCCTCCCTTCCCTCTGGCCTTCTCTTTACCTAACAGTCCCCCCACTTTTTTTTTTAAACTTCTAAATTCACATATGAGAGAAAACATGCAATACTCGTTTTTCATCTGGCTTATTTTGCTTAACATGATGATCTCCTGTTCCATCCTTTTCCCTGAAAATGACACTATTTCATTCTTCTTTATGGCTAAACAATATTCACATAACTCGTTAACTAAAGAAGAAAAACTAGGGCTTGCTTCTTTTTATATATATTTATTTTTTAGTTGTAGTTGGACACAACTAAAAAAATTCACTTATTTTTATGTGGTGCTAAGGGTCGAACCCAGGGCCTTGCGCGTGCTGGGCGAGTGCTCTACCGCTGAGCCACGATCTCAGCCCTGGGGCTTGCTTCCTGATGGTTTTGTATGATATACTGGCAAGAAATGGAAGCAGATTGCAAGAGCATCACAACCCCAGGTTAGATGGTTCTTGAAAGGAAGTGGTGTTGGTCAGCTTTGCATCACTGTGCCCGAGACACCTGTTAAGAACAACTTAGAGGAGAGAACGTTTACCTTGGTTCATGGTCTCATAGGTTCTGCCCATGGCCATCTGAGTCCCTTGTTCTGGGCCTGGGCGGTCAGAACATCATGGCAGAAGAGCATGGTGGAGAAGCAGAGAGGAGAGCGGTGAGGAGGAGCAGAGGGAAGACGGACCCTTCAGGAACTCCTAGTGAGCCAGCTCTTCCTCACCTCTACTTGCTGACAGTTACCACCCAGTTAGTCCATTCACATTGGACGGACTCATTAGATCACAGCTCCCATGATCTAATGCTCTTACCTCTGAATATCTCTGCATTAACAGGAGCTTTGCAGGGCACCTCATACCCAAACCATAACAAAGGTGCTGAAGGGAGTCGGTCATAAGCCAGTGGAGAAGACGGATTCTACAAACAAGTAAATCAACAAGGTAATCTCAGAAAGTGGAAAGTTCTGTGCTTAAAAATAAAATAGAAATTGAGTCATGTAGCTGGGTACAGTGGCCCACGCCTGTACTCCCAGCAGCTCAGGAGGCTGAGGCAGGAGGATTGCAAGTTCAAAGCCAGCCTTAGCAGCAGCAAGGCACTAAGCAACTCAGTGAGACCCTGTCTCTAAATAAATACAAAATAGGGCTGGGGGTGTGGCTCAGTGGCTGAGTGCTCCTGAGTTCCCTCGCCTGGTGCCCTGGTACCCAAAACCAAACAAAATCTCCCCTTAAGCAAAGGTAAAAAAGGAAAAAAAGAAATCAAGACACTTGGTCACACAGAATGAGACAGCAGCAACAGTGGTTCGAGGGGTATGGAAATCCCATGTGCAGTTCCACACCCTTTATTTGTGTTAATGCACTCAGTCTTCACAACAGTCTTATGAGGTAGCTATCATTATTCTCATCTTACAAATAAAGAAGCCGAGGCATAGGGAGGTTGAGAAGGTTGTCCTAAGGCACAGATGGCAGGCAGAGGAGTCTGGATGCAAGGGCAGAGTAGTCCCAAGATTCCCAACAACACTCCACCTTCTGCTGCTCACCTTTCTGCCCAGGTATTCTAACAGCCACCCCCTTTTCCTTCATGATCAATTCTCATTTCTACTCAAGGTCAC
This sequence comes from Ictidomys tridecemlineatus, assembly GCF_052094955.1. Lineage (NCBI taxonomy): Eukaryota > Metazoa > Chordata > Mammalia > Rodentia > Sciuridae > Ictidomys > Ictidomys tridecemlineatus. The sequence goes on along the minus strand of NC_135487.1, from coordinate 123,625,389 downwards.
AGATATTGGCCCATGTCCCCTGCCACCAGAAAATAGTTATGTAATGGATAAAAGAGCAATTCCCACTTTCAGGAGATTTAAACCTGCATGAAAAGAATTAGCACTGGGGGTGGAGCGTGGGGGGGCTTTCTTTCCATCAGGTACTGAGGGGCAGTGGAGTGTTCACGAAGAAATAGTTGAGGGACCCGGTCAACTTGAATCTGAAGCTGAGTAACAGGGCTTCACAGATGATGAGCACGATATTAATTTTTTTCTAAACAAGGAACATGAATTTCTTGAGTAGATTTGTTTTCAGGGACCATGTCACTGGAGTTGGTCAACTGCTGTACCTTGAAGAGATTTATGGCTCAGACATTGTTCCATCAGCAGCCACCTAGAAAGTCTGTCGCTCATGGGCATTCCTCATCAGACCAACTACCTTATTAGGACAAGCTCTTATCACACAGAATGACAAACAGGGGACCAGGAGGGAGATGAGTGTAGCCACAGAGCTTCCGTGGTCCGAGGTGATGGGGACCACACTCTTGCACCTGTCGAAGGAGAGATGCAGAGCACGCTCACAAGCCTCCCCTGTGCCCACCAGAGAGAGCCGGGTCCTGGGGGAGGTTGCAGAGGGAGTCAGACTTGTTTCCTCTGCTTGGAACTGTAAAGAAGAGAGAGAGAGAGAGAGAGAGAGAGAGAGAGAGAAAGAGGAAAGCGAAAAACTAAAGAGTCTTTTGGTGACTACTTCCCTCGGTTCCCTTTTGACTCTTCTTACCACATGTAAAGCAGCCCTGTCCTCCTGGTAGACTGGGGAATGAGAGTTGCTGAAGAAGGATCCTGTTCATTGCCCACTGACAGGGAAGAGGGGACATTTTCACGTCAAGAGCAGTTTGCACAGGGAGGCCCATTCAACTTCCTTCAGTCCAAGGACGGGAGAGTGAAGAAGTTACATTTGTCAAGAGAAAAAAAAAATAGTGTGCGAATAGTATTTCACCGACAAAAAAAGGACAGTCGGGACAGGAAGTGGAGACCCGCAGGGACCTGAAAGGGGGTCCAGCATTGTCAGTTATGTCTCCATGTGCCTGTCTCTATATTAATCAGCAAGGCACTGCTTTGACCATGTAGATTAAGAGGTTTTCTCCTCTAAGTGTACAGTACATTAAGAAAATCCTGGGTGTTTTAATCTATAGTCCATTATACTCACTTTTGGAAAAATGAAGCTGTCTCTAGGCTGAAGCAGCCAAGGTTTATGGTTTTCTTAAACCTTAGTCTGTGGTTCTGAAATGGTCCTTTGCTATTAGCAATCCCTACTTTAATCCATTCTCTCCAACACCTAATATCAGGCTGTTCTGGCCATCAGAATACTCTGCTTTTGAGAGCACAACTGACAAGTGACTTGTCTTCCATGATACTCGATGGGGATATCCTCTCCTCCTCTCAGATACAGATGGAGACTTCGTTTCATGTTTAGAGAAGTCTTGGTTGACGTCCATGTGTCCCTTAACTAAGAGAGGAGAGCTAGGAGAGCTGTCTTAGTACATGAACACAAATTTGTGATCTACTGGATAACTGGCATGTTAAGATACCATCAGCAAAATGGAAAATAAGACACAGTGCCTAACAGATAAAGGATTAATGTCCTAAGTTCATAAAGAACCCGTGTAACTCTTTAGGAAAAGAATATTTCACTTATTTGAAATGTGAAAAATTCTTATGCTGAACTATTGATTTAATAAAGTACATTGCCTTAAATGCATATAATTTTCTTAAACTTTACTAACCACCAAATAAATTAAAATTTAAGCAATTAAATTTAATTTCTGTCAACATTTTTGTAAAATTAAGAAAAACCACACAGTGTTGGAACTTTCAAAAATATTTTTGGGACTACATAGTGTAAAAGTTTTCTGGATTAAAGGTATTTAAACAACCAGAGAAATGAAAAATTGGGCTCTTTATGTGTACTATGAATTGAAATGCATTCTGCTATCATGTATATAGCAAATTAGAATAAATAAATTTTTTTAAAAGGAAAGGAAGAAAAAAAAGAATCTTTAAAATTCCTTGTAATTTGTTTCTCAATAAAATTTTATTGTGAGGAAGTGAAGAGATGCAAAGATTTTTATCTTAAACTTTTTATAAAAATAGAAAATAAAATATACAAAAGAAGGAGAATGGTAAATTGGGGTACATCTATATGATATAGTATTATAAAACTATTGTTTATGTTTTAGAAAATGATTTTAAAAGCATGAAACATGTCCAGATACATTAAATGAACAAGTATTTAACACAGATGAAGTCCAAGTGGGTATGTAAATATTTATCCTGAATCACCACTTTATTATCCAGAGAGTAGAAATATATTCATTTACATTCAAGCTGGAATCCCATTTCTGATATGATATTTGTCAAATAACTACAGATAAGCCCAACAGCTGATAACAATTATTAATTGGATAAACAGAAAACACCTGGGGATTCTGCAGAACTAAAAAGAGCAGCCAGACTGTGGAGAGGAATTGAATTTTGGAGAAGTGACTGGCACACAGATGAGTTTTACAGTTTCTAGTGGGTTTCACCTGCCTGCAGGTTGTAGCATGAAGAAGCACACTGAAGGTGAGTAACACTTTGCTAGAAATCCCACCGTCTTTCTAGCTGGAGGAACGAAGGAAAGGAGGCTTGTCAACTGCAGATACTGGGAGGTGAGGGTAGGACTCTGGAAAAGGGAGAAGCGGAGGAAGCCCCATAATTCTCTGTATGAACAGTGCTGAAGTCCAGGCTGACTCCGCGTGCAGGTGCAGGACAGTCTCAGAGCCCTAATACGGCAAAGAATGGAAAGAACAGAATTAAGCTCTGAGCTACCACCAACAGAAGGAAAGACAGAGTCTAACTGGATTAAATGCTGGCCAACACAACACCAACATTCTTCTGATAAGGTAACAGAACCCAGAAGCCACACAACCTAACGTTTGTAACATCCAAGATGTAATAAAAAATTATACAAGGTAGAAGGAACGCGGAAAATGTGATCGATTTTCTAGGATAAAGATGACTTGTAACAACCACGTCAAATGCCTCTGAGGTCAAAATGATTTGACAAGAATTTAATAACAGCCACTCAATGGGGTGAAAGAAAACACACACAGAATGAATGAAAAGGCAGAAAATCTTGGTAGAGATACACAAATTTTAGAGAAACAGATTTTACAAATATAGTTGTTATTTTAAAAAATAATCAAATAGGGTGTACAACAGAATGGGTAGGTCAGAGGAAAGAACCAGTGAAATTGCAAATGTATTGATAAAAATTATTTGATCTGAGGGCTGGGGATGTAGCTCAGCTGGTAGAGGGCTTGCCTCACAGGCACAAGGCCCAGCACCACCCCTAAAAAAAATTATTTGATCTGAACGAAAGTCGAAAAAATTGATAGAAACTTAGGGATATGTGGGACAATATAAAAAAGTATAACATATACATATTGGAATTGAAGCAGGAGGCAAGAGAGACATAAAATACGGAAGGGGAATAGGAAAAGGATATATTATATCCTTATATAATTATATCAAAGTGGCTTCTGCTGTCATGTATAATTTTTTTAAAAAACCAATAAATTTAAAACATTACAATTCAACTATTCTCAAATTTTGTGGAAAACATCCATTTGCCAATTTGAAAAGGTTAATGAACTCCAAAGAAGATGCATTCAAACACCACCAAGCCAAGACAATAATAATCAGACTGCTGAAAGCTAAATACAAAATCTTAAAAGTAGATAAAAATGCTGTATTATTTTTAGAGCAATGATTTGAATAACACAAACTTCTCTTGGAAAACATTGGCACAATAAGATAGTGGAACAACATTTTAAAGCATTGAAAGAAAAAAATTTCAAACCAGTTTTCTACACACAGCAAAAACAACATCTTCAGCTGGGCTCAGTGGCTGAACACCTGTAATCTCAGCTGTTTGGGGCGGGGGCTGAGACAGTAGGATCCTAAGTTCAAAGCCAGCCTTAGCACTTTAGCTAGGCCCTAAACCACTCAGGGAGACCCTGTAAAATACAATAGAGGGCTGGGAATGTGGCTCCGTGGTTAAACACCCTGAATTTAATCCCCAGTACCTAATAATAATAATAATAATAATAATGGCAGCAACAAAATCTTCAAACATAGAATAGTATCATCCAGCCTGGTGTGCTGGTGCAGCCTGTAATCCCAGAAGCTCGGGAGGCTGAGGGAGGATTGCAAGTTCAAAGACAGCCTTGGCCAAAGCGAGGCACTAAGCAACTCAGTGAGACCCTGTCTCTAAATAAAATACAAAAACATGGCTGGGGATGTGCCTCAGTGGTCGAGTACCCTTGAATTCAATCCTTAGTACCCCAAAACAAAACCCCAAATACAAATGCAGAAAACTAAAAACAAAATAAAACCCTTAGAGACTCATTGCCAAAAAACTATAAGAAATTGTAAATGGAGTCTTTCTGCCTGAAATATTCCATTGAGTGTGTTTCACAGTGTAGGCTTAGTTTTTTTTAATTCTTTTAATTTCTGCTTATCATGGAATGTTTTATTTCATTCTAAATTCTGAAGGATAATTTAGATGGGCACAGTAATATTGGTTGGCACCCATTTAATATTGGTTGGCATGCATATATTATTCTAAGCCCTCCTGGCTTTGAAGGTCTGGGTTAAGATATCAGTTGAAATCTGAATTGATTTGCCTCTAAACGTGCAGCTATTAAAATTTTATTCTTATTCTGTATGTTAGGTATTTTCTTTATAATGTGTCTTGGAGAGGATTTCTTTTGAACTTGCCTATTTGGAGTTCTATATGCTTTTATATTTGCATTTTCATCTCATTCCTAAAATTTGGAAAATTTTTCTGATATTATATCATTGAAAAGATTGTGCATTCCTTTAGTTTGTTTTTCAAAGCTTTGTTCTGACCCATTTAATGGTGCTTAAATTTGGTCTCTGAATATTATCTTAGATATCTTGAATATTCTGGTCGTGGTCTCTTAACATCTTTTCTTTATTGTTGACTTTGTTTTCAACATTATATATCTTGTCTTCTAGGCCTGGGAATCTGTCTTCAAGGTAGTCTAATCCATTGATGATGCTTTCCATTAAATTTTGTATTTGATTTATTGGCTCTTTCATTCCCAGAATTTCTACTTGATTCCTTCTCAGAATCTCTTTCTCTTCATTGAAATGATCTTTCACTTCTGAATTTCCTCTCTAAGTTCATTCCTTACACCCTCTTTTAACTTGTTAAACATTTTAACTATAAACTTTCTAAATTCTTCCTCTGACATTTCCTCCCCTGTGGTATCCCTGGGTTCAGTTGTTGAAATGCTGTGTGCAATATTTTTGGTGTGCCTTCTTCGTGACTATTACTTGTGGCATGAGATCAAGATATGAAATTTTCCATTTGTGGGAGCTCAAAAAGTTTTAGATTTGGGGGGCATTTCAGATTTCAGATTAGGGATGCTCCACTTGTAGTAGTATATCTATTAAGAGCTTGCATTCATTATCAAAACATTTTTCATTAGTTGCTCAAGACAATACAATGATCTTGACATATCATACGTTTGATTCAAATGAGGTATGAATTCTTATTTTTCCACGTGTACAGATTGCAGGATCACATTGGTTATACAGCCACGTTTATACATACAGCAATCCTAGTGTCTGTTATATTCTGCTGCCCTTCTTATCCCCCCTCCCCTCCCCTCCCCTCCTCTCACCTCTCTCTACCCAATCTACTGTGACACATTTCTCTCTCTTTTTTTTTCTCTTCCCCCTCACACCATCATATCAATTTTTTTTCACAAAGAAAAAATTTAAGTCCAAACAGCTTCATTGGTTTATTTTATCAAATATTTATTTTATCAAATATTCAAGAAAGATATCAATCCTATGCAAATTCTTTCAAAAAATTGAGAGAAGTTATCAAATTACACTAACAATAAGCAATTTAAAAATGAACTAAAATCTCCACTTATAATAACAAACAACATAAAATCATTAGGAATAAATTTAATGAAAGATATGTGAAAGAGAATTAAATAAGACCTAATGAAATGGAAAGGTCATGTGAAATTCATGGATTGAAAGCTTCAATCTTGTTAATATGGAAATTCTCCCCAAACTGATGCTAATTCAATTTTTTTAAATAAATTGTGTGTGATGCTAATCAAATTTTTTTAAATAAATTGAGAAGTCAATGTAAAAATGTATATGGAAAAGCAAAAGACCCAGATTACCCAAAATCATTTTGAGAAAAACAAAAGAACAAAGTTGGTGGTTTTTACCAAGTGATTTCAAGCTTCATGTGTAGCAACTGTAATCAAGAAAGTGTCTATTTTGGCATAAGGAGAGAGCCTTATGATCTACTCTAAGATAAAATAAATAAAGCAAAATAGTCTAGAAGTAGGCTCATACCTATATTGTCAATAGGTTGTTGCCAAAGGTGGCAAGATAATTCAAAGGGAAAAGGTATGCTCTTCAAGGAGTCTCCTGTAACAATGGATATCTGTATAGGAAAAAAATTAATATCAACCTTGATCTCAAGCTGCATACAAAAAATATCTTGAAATGTGTCACATATAAACACAAGAGATAAAAATATTAAATTTCTGGAAGAAAATCTTTTTTAATATTTATTTTTTAGGTGTAGATGGACACAACACAATACCTTTATTTTTATGTGGTGATGAGGATCAAACCCAGGTCCCGCCCATGCTAGGCGAGTGCTCTACCGCTGAGCCACCATCCCAGCCCTGAAGAAAATCTTTATGGCATTTGGGCAGATAAGTATTTCTTAAACAGGATATACAAAATATGAACTATAAGTGAAAAAATGGTAAATTTAATCAAATTTAGTACTTTGAAAGTCACAAACTGAGAGAAAATATTTGATAAGCATGGATCTGATACAATTATAATGCATTCTAAATTTTAAAAATGTGCATTTGCTATTCCCTCAAACCTCACACACACACAAAAAAGCTATGAGCACCTACCAATGCAAGTGGTGGAAACTTCTAAGAAAAAAAATGAATAATTTTCCTTGCATTGCACACAACACATACACACAAAAATAATCACTATATAGGGATCTTAGACCTAAATGTAAAAGTGAAAATAAAAAATTTCTAGAAAGAGTCTTTTGATTTGAAGCTTAACAAATTTTCTCACGTTGGAGACATAAAGCATAACTCATAAAAGACAAGATTCATAAATTTGATGACATCAAAACTAAACACATCTGCTCATCAAAAGACACCATTAGGAAAATAAAGATCAAGCTATAGATAAATATGTAAATCAGACCAGAATATATAAAGAATTCAGCCAACTCAAATAATAAAAAAGACTACCAAAAAAGAAGTGATGAAAGGTTTTAACAGAAAAATCACAAAAGATCTACAGAAAGTCAATAAGGACTTGAGGAGATGCTCAACATCCGGGAAAAGAGAATTTAAATCATAATGTCACCTTATACTGCATTCCATACTCCTTAGAATGACTGAATTTAAAGACTGAGAATTTCAAGTATTGACAGAGATGTGAAGCAATTGAGCCTATTATGCACCATTCATGGGAAAGTATAATTGTGTAGCTATTTAGGAAAACAACACACAGCCTTGAAAATTAAACATGAATCTACTATGTGACCCAGCAGTTATACTCCACAGGATCTGACAAAGGGCAGTGAAAACATGTTCACAAAACGATTTATATATATCAAGCTTTATTTTTAACAATGACAAGTGAAATCACCCAAACGTCCATCAACAGGTAAGTACATCGTCAAATATGTCTATACAATGGAATATTACCCAGCAATAAAAATAAATAATGAAACAACATGAATGAACCTCACAATCTTTTAGCTTTGTGAGAGAAGCCAGGCGCCAAAGAGTCTATCCCATGTGATTCCATTTATATATATTTTTAGAAAAGATAATCTATAATGACAGCATAAAGCATGGCAGTAATTGAATGGGATGGAGGTGAAAGTGAACAATCTTTGCTCAAGGGGGAGGGGCTGTGAAGGTGATAAAAGTGTTTGGGATCTTGATTACGTTCGTGTGATTTCATCTGTCAAAACTCATCCAAGCGTACACTTTAAATACATGTAATTTATTTTGCATAAATTGTTATTCAATAAACTTATAAACAAAATAAATAGAATGCAAAGAAAGAAATTAATAATGCCCCTGATACCAAAATCTCTAATGTCACCTTGTTGACTAGCTGGAAACAGCTTCCTCTAGGGACTCTCCACTAACACTCCTTAGACTCCCCCTGACTACGTACAGGTACCACTATTTCCCTGGTTTGGGGGATCTGAATAAGGTCTTCTGGTAGGGACATTCCCCATTATGCTCAGAACTATTCTGTGCACAGTAGCTCCCCCACCTCCTGTCCCCAACTCTCTCCTTTCCAAAGGCTGCTGTCCTTGGTGCTACCTGCACCACCAACACGTTCCCCTGGAGAATGTCGGTAGCACACTGCCTGTCTCCTAACTTTCTCCCCTAGACCTTTTATCTCTCAAAAGTCAATGGGAGTTTTTTCCCCTCTGGGAAGCCTGTCTGGACTTGTTCACAGGATGATGAAAGAGTTCCTAGGGGCTAGGGAGGGCCAGCTCTGGAACCTCTGCTTGCATCACATTTGCAAGGGGCCTGCAGGTCAAAGTAAGTCACATGGCCATGGCCAAACTCAGACTCAAAGGTGGACAAATAAAATTCTATCTGCTGATAGAAGAAGCAACCACAGTGCAAAGGATGGGAAGGAATGCCGGCCCCATTGCCATGGCTGATTCATCACGGCACTCCTTGCAGGCATGCGGAACCGTGAAAACAGCTCTCCCTGCCAGGGCAACGGAGAGCAGGCCGGCAGAGGCAGGAATGTGGGCTCCGTGTGGCCTGGGGAGGAGGAGCCCTGCAATGATGCCACCACCCCTTCCTACAAGAAGCCTCTCTATGGCATTTCGCATAAGATCATGGAGAAGAAGAACCCTCCGGTGGGGGACCTGCTCAACACCTATGAGCTCTTCGAGAAGGCCAATGCCAGCAACAGTCCCTCCCCCCTGCGCCTGCTGAACGACCCTCAGAAGCGGGACTGTGGCGGGGCCTCAGGAACAGCCACTGACGGCGACCCTAACATCTACTTTCTGATCCAGAAGATGTTCTACATGCTCAACACTCTCACTTCCAACATGTCCCAGCTGCACAGCAAGGTGGACTTGCTCTCCCTGGAAGTGAGCCACATCAAGAAGCAGGTGAGCCCCTCCGAGCTGGTGGCCAAATTCCAGGCACCCCCCCACCCCCCCACCCCCCCCACCCCGAGTACCAGCTCACCGCTGCTGAGCTCAAGCAGATTGTGGACCAGAGCCTGTCAGGCGGGGACCTGGCCTGCTGGTTCAGCTCTTCCCCGAGCTCTTCGGCGACGTGGACTTCTCCCGTGGCTGCAGCGCTTGCGGCTTTGCAGCCAAGCGGAAGCTGGAGTCGCTGCACTTGCAGCTCATCCGCAACTACGTGGAAGTCTACTACCCCTCCGTGAAGGACACTGCTGTGTGGCAGGCTGAGTGCTTGCCGCAGCTCAACGACTTCTTCAGCCGCTTCTGGGCCCAGCGGGAAATGGAGGACAGCCAGCCAGGAGGCCAGGTCACCAGCTTCTTTGAAACTGAGCAGGTGGACGCCGGCCACTTCCTGGACAGCAAGGACCAGGAGGAGGCCCTGTCTCTGGACCGCAGCAGCACCATCGCCTCAGACCACGTGGTGGACACGCAGGACCTCACTGAGTTCCTGCATGAAGCCTCTTCGCCCGGTGAGTTCGCCGTCTTCCTCCTCCACCGGGTCTTCCCCGAGCTCTTCGACCACCGGAAGCTGGGCGAGCAGTACAGCTGCTAAGGCGACGGTGGCAAGCAGGAGCTGGACCCGCAGAGGCTGCAGATCATCCGTAACTACACAGAGATCTACTTTCCCGACATGCAGGAAGAGGAGGCCTGGCTGCAGCAGTGTGCGCAGCGCATCAACGACGAGTTGGAGGGCCTGGGGCTGGAGGGTGGCAGCGAGGGCGAGACGCTGCGGGATGACTGCTACGACTCCTCCAGCCTGCCCAATGACCTCTCTGTGGTCAAGGTGGAGGACAGCTTCGAGGGTGAGAGGCCGGGCAGGCGCTCCAAGAAGATCTGGCTAGTGCCCATTGACTTTGACAAGCTGGAGATCCCGCAGCCGAACTTCGAGGTGCCAGGCGCCGACTGTCTGCTCAGCAAGGAGCAGCTGCGCAGCATCTACGAGAGCAGCCTGTCCATTGGCAACTTCGCCTCCCGCCTGCTGGTGCACCTCTTCCCGGAGCTCTGCACCCACGAGAACCTACGCAAGCAGTACAACTGCAGCGGCTCTCTGGGCAAGAAGCAGCTGGACCCTGCCCGCATCAAGCTGATCTGCCACTACGTGCAGCTGCTCTACCCCCGGGCCAAAAATGACCCGCGTCTGGACTCTGGAGTTCGTGGGCAAGCTGGACGAGCGCTGCAGGCGCCGGGACACGGAGCAGAGGCGCTCCTACCAGCAGCAGCGCAAGGTCCACGTGCCAGGCCCTGAGTGCAGAGACCTGGCAAGCTATGCAATCAACCCCGAGAGGTTCCAAGAGGAGTTTGAGGGGCCCCCTTTGCCCCCCGAAAGGAGCAGCAAGGACTTCTGCAAGATCCCCCTGGACGAGCTGGTGGTCCCCTCACCCGACTTCCCAGTGCCTTCTCCCTACCTGCTGTGGGACAAGGAGGTGCGCGAGATCGTGCAGCAGAGCCTCTCCGTGGGCAACTTTGCCGCCCGGCTCCTCGGCAGGCTCTTCCCCGAACTCTTGACTGCCGAGAACCTCCGGCTGCAGTACAACCATTCCGGGGCTTGCAACAAGAAGCAGCTGGACCCCACGCGACTGCGGCTCATCCGCCATTATGTGGAGGCCGTGTATCCCGTGGAGAAGATGGAGGAGGTGTGGCATTATGAATGTATCCCCAGCATCGACGAGCGGTGTCGCCGTCCCAACAGGAAAAAATGCGACATCCTCAAGAAAGCCAAGAAAGTGGAGAAGTGACGGGCCTGTGGGCTGCCCAGAGACTTGGGTTATGAAAGGCTGAGCGATGGGCACCCTTGGGACCGAGTCACTTTGGAACATGTGTATGGTATCCACAGACAGGCACCTTATGTCAGTGGGGAGTGGCTTCCTACATTTGCACACGTAAACACCTACCCACCCACCCATGAGAAAGCAGCCTTGAATTTGGTCTCTTGACTTTGTCCTGTATTCCCTGGTGGCACAGCCCGAGTTTGGGAGGAGCCAGGCTGTGAGCAGAGGGACTAGCCGAGTAGGTCCTCTCTTCTTGATTGTGCCCTTTCCTGTCCCTCACAATCCAAAATGCAAATTCAGCAGCTTCTGGTCCTCTCCCCACACTTTACATCCTCCATTTTTTTAACTTTTTCTTCTTTTTTTAATTAAAATGAACCCCTTTTTAAAAAAATCATTGGGCTCTTTGGGGGCCATTTTACTTAGAAAATCTTTTTAAGTATTTGAGGTGAAGTACTGTAAGATAATTTCAGTTGCTGGGATTTTAAAAGATGATTCAGAGATTTATGAATTTTTTAGAAGTGCCATGTTTGTGCATGATGGGTAATCATAGCTTCAGGTGGCATAGAGACTGATTTTACTGACCTTGTCTATGACATCTGATTTTGGAGGAGTCTCGATGCCCCTTGGATGGCAGTAGAGGGGATGATAAGAATAGCTTGAAGTCCTTTCTGACGATGTGCAAGTTTTTCCTTCTGCTGTGGTCCCCGGGAAGGAGATGTGCTGCGCGTCAGTAGAATGCTGTGCTCACTCTGTAGATGAGAACACTGGATGATGATATGAATGTAGATAGACCTGGAAACACACATTCACACAATGCCTCCATTTGAGCTGTGTCCTTCCCTGGCCCCCTATTCCCTCTCCACACATGGGTGCTAATTGGAGGGGCAGATTCATTTTCTTGGAAAATAATGTGTGTGAGCATTTGGCTTCCTGTTGATTGAAGGGTGGGCTTCTTTGAGTTCACCAAGAACTGTTTACTTTCTGTGCGGGTATTTGTACAAAATGCAGGTCTTGGAGCTGTGTGGTGACTTCCCCAGACCTCAGCATTAGCTCCTCCCATTAGCATGGCATCTTTATGCCTCTGGGCAGGCCCAGGCCTGGGGCCCTCTTGAGGATACCTGATATTGAAAGGGCACAGGTCATCTCAAATGGGGCTCCCATGTCCCTTCCCAGGTCCACTCAGAACTTTCCCCTTGGGTCCTCTAGAAGGTTCTACTATCTTACCCTGGCCCATGCCCTATCTTCTAGGTGTACATCTCTCCCCTCCCCACTGATTGGGAAGGTCACACTGCTCCAAGCCGGCAGTTTGCTCTCTAGGGGCGCCAGTTGGGAAACTCCCCAGCCGGTCAGGTCTTTAAAGACTGAACTTTTACTTGCCCTATGTTGGGGGCCAGATGCTGAAGAAAGAAAGGGAGCAGTCTAACCCAAACTGGATGCATCTTACCAGAGACCTGGGAAATCGACCCACACAGGATAGTCATAAAGCCTTGTGGGAGGTTACAGATTTAATACCCTAATGGTTTAATATTTTGCTACCTTAAAATGCAGATATAATAGAAATAACCTGTGAATTTTCCTCATATAGTTAAGAACTTTAATTCCAGTAGCTATATGACATAAATTTTGCCTTCACTCAGTAGACATTTGTTTATATAACAGAATCTTGAGCCGCTTAAAAATGACTCTTCAGTATCATTTACAGATTATTTCTGTTAAAACTGCAAACCTGAAAATTTGGAATTGAAAAATGCACAGGGACTTAGTGACTCTGTCACACGCACCCATACACGCAAACACACACACACTTCTCCTTACTAGAAAACTTAAGTGAGAGGAAGGGGACCTCAGTGAATACTCGTTTGCCTTTGTGCCTGTGAAGGAACTGGGGCAGCCAGCAGACTCACTTCCCTGCTCACTTGGGCTTTTCTTTCTGCCTTAGTCTCTCCACTACATACACATGTGCATGCGCCCTACCCAAAGATGGCTGTGGCACTCTCCTGCAGGCCCCACTAGTTGGGGGGGTCCCATGGAATTTTTTTCTGGTCTCTAGGATGTATCCAAGAGGATTCCAAGCCATGTGAAAATTGCCCTGCTTTCTAGAGGGTGAATGTGACCCTGCAACTTCAGAAGCACAATCAATTGTTAATTTTTGAAAAGTTCCTGTTTGCTTAACATTGAAGTCAACAGGTTCTAGAAATTAAATATGTCTTTTTGTTACCTAGAGCATGTTAAATTTTTGGAAACTGTATTTTGGTGGTTTCCTTAACACCCTTCTTGTGTAACTCACCCCCCGACCCCCAATATCCTACAGTCCCTTTCAGTAAAGAGAGGTGGACACACTCTGGGAGCGTTTCCTGTCCCCCTGGATTGTGTTCTGTCTGTATGGTGTCCTCACTTCTGCATCCATACAGGTGGCTCCGGTGGGCATGTTTTTTTTTTTTTTTAACATGAAGCAATAGAAGTACAAAATACTTATTTTTTTAAGAACTTAATGTGTTCCATAAAATCTGTTGGCATCACCCCATCCTTCTCCCCATCTTAATTCTTTGGTTTTTACTTGTTTGTGTTTTGGATTATTTTCTGCCTTGTATCCCAAGGACTAAAGAATTAGCACAGACACATTCTGACGTTAAGTAAAATAGTAAGTCACGGTAGGTGGTAGTGGTCATGGTTTTCTCTGTTAGTAAGTTGTTGAAGAATGTATGAAGATAGTCATGAATGTACTCAGTGTTCGGATCCTGCTTCAGTTCACATGGCCGTGTCTACATGACGACAGAAGTTTGACAGGGAATCAAGTGGTGTCTGTGTCACTAGCACGAGTGTGCCCCTCCCCCTTCAGTGTTGGCTCCAAACCTTGCTTTCCTTTCAAGTTAGGGGGCATATCAGCAGCAGTTATCAACCAACCAATGGGATCTACTTAGTGGTGACTGGATTGGCTGTTAAAATGGTGAGAGTTGGTAAGCGTTGCTGCCTGACCACACCGCAGCATGGCCACTTGGGTTCCTGTAGAGATGGCCTCAGTTTCCACCTTACCCCCAAGGGTTCTTGAGACCCCTGGTTGGAGGTCATTGAGCTCTTGCCTTGTCTGGCTGTGGTGACGATTCTGAAGTGGGGTTGGGGGCCAGGGGTGTCCCTGCTGTTGAGAACATTTGCCTCTAGTAGATCCAGCCTTAATGTTTTCTGACATCCTAGTGAGAGCAGACCCTGCACAAAGCGGATATCAGAGTTAATACTGTGAGGAGACAAAATAATGAGAATAGTTTTACCAAAGATAATGAAATATCGCATAATGTCTGCATATTACCATTGAATTGAGTGCATCTTTAGAAAACTGAATGTAACAAAAACCCACAACATTTTTGGAAATTGTATGCTCTCTAGCAACTTTGTGTGAATTTTTATACAAGCACTGTTTTATGAGTTATATAAAATGTTTTAAAAATAAGAAAAAAAAAGTCAATGGGAGAATTTTTCCCCTTTTATCATAGGTTTCCTACAACAAGCACCCACTGACATGTCTTTTCCCCCTCAAACCAAAGAATTTATCCTTCCTGGAGCCCCCAGTAGAAAGGCATTAGGAGAAAACTCAAGCACACACAGATTCCACTTGGATTATTTGATCCCTCCTACAGGCCCGGCCCCTGTCCTGGATTGTGTTTTGCACCTAGTAATATGAAAAAAGATATATAAGCCCTTCTCTCATAATAAAAAATACACATTTCTTCAACAAGAAAAAAAAATGGATTTTTTTTCTTCAGTTGCTGATTGAATTCATTAGGCTAAAATTAAAAGCTTCAAATTAGATTGCATGTTATTCTTTCTATTGTCTACGTTATTGACACCCCAGGCATAAATCTGAAATACACTGTGGACTTTTATGCTTGAACTATTTCAAGGTTTTCAAAGTGCTCTTGTGTTATTTACATAAAGTGACGAACAATGGGTGGTGCAGAATCCATGATGTTGGTAAATTGATCCATTCCCATGCAGCAGGGAATTCACTAGGTTCTTCTTCTTAAGGCCTATTGTTTTGACAGCTGTAAGAAGTGTAGTGCCAGGTGATCAAGGCTAACCATTTCAGTCACTCCTTTTCTGCCTCTGAAGAAATTTTAAGTGATTTTGTCCATTCTCCTGAAACTTAAGCACAACAGCATGTTGTTGTTTTATTCTGAATCCATGAAAGACAATGTTTCTCAGCCAACTGGGGGACAGATGAGAAGTTCTGCTCTGAGCTTACAAGTTAATGTTTGGCAACTTCTGCTCCACTGTCAGCTCAGGTAACCAGGACTCCTGAGTGAATGGAAAGCAGTAATGGAGACTCCTCAGAAAACTTGGAATGGAACCACCATTTGACCCGTTGTTTCACTTCTTGGTTTATACCCAAAGTACTTAAAGTCAGCATACTGCACTGAAGGGGCCACATCAATGGTTTAAAGCAGCTCAACTCACAATAGCAAAGCTATGGAACCAACCAAGGTGCCCTTCAACAGATGAATGGATAAAGAAGATGTGGTATCTATAAACAATGGAATATGTCAAAATACGCCCTACTGTCCCGTATATCTAAAAAGAACAAATTTAAAAAAAAAAAAAAGAATTCCTGAGGAACATGAAGGTTGGGCTCTAGTTCTGTGAATCATTGGATTTCCTGAGATTCTGGGGTTGGCACTGATGCTTCAGTAGCTTCAAACTGTAAGTGTTGCAGTTAAGTGGCACAACTGAGCTGCTACAGGCAGGCTGCATGATGGATCCTGTGACAGGAGATCAATGAATTCAGTACTTTAACCACTGTCAACCAGGGTGACTGAAAACTTTGCCAATAACATTCAGATACTGACAGAAGGGAAAAATAACATTTTGATGCAAAATGCACACAGAGTGATCACTGAGGGAAGAGAAAAAATACCCATGAACAATGCAAAACCAAGACAATGAGAGAACAGAAGCCAAATAGTCCATCGTGGGATGGATTACAGGCTTACGGTCCATTCTGAATATCACTTATACATGCTTAAGCCACCTGTTTGGTGAAGAGCATGTAATTCACCTTCCGTATCATGTATGATCCTTCTGAATTCTATTGTCATCCTCGTGACGAGAAAACAAGGTAGGGCAGTAGTTAAGAGCACAGATTTCAGAGCCAATCACACCTGCATTTGGATCCTGCTTTTGTTTGCATATGACCTTGGACAGCCTCTCTGGGCCTATTTAACCTTTAGGGAGCTCTTCTGCAAAACAGAAGTTATATGCTTAAGCCTTAGAATGATTTCTGTGTATTTACTGCAATTCTATAGGTAAAGCCTTTGTGACCCTGGCTAGGCGGTCCTCCTCCTCTAGTCCACGGCACGCGGCTGTTCCCTGGGCTCTCTGAGGGCCACTCTGGGTGAGGGGCTAGTGCTCCGAGGCTGCTGGAGCCCATGAGACATTCTCATAGTTTTCTGTAATGTCCTCGTGGTCACTGCCTCTTCGGCTGGCCGGTCCTGCAGAGTCCTCCGGGTGTGCCTTCTTCAATTCTGAATAAACGACCACAGGTTCCTGGTGGAGAACCCATAAATTTTAAGTACCTAAATACAGATGAGGAAGAGCAGAGAAGAGAGAGGGCCAGGAAATGCATCTCACCTTACTGTTCCTAGGCGTCCGCGGTGAATTGGCTGTTGGATGGGGATAGCAAAGAAAAGTTTTAAGTTCTACATTTCAAATTTACAGCCTATTCACAGTGCATTCCCAGTCCACTCCACCTCTCCTGCTCATCTCTTGACTGTTTTCTCTGCTGACTTTTTCTAAGTCCTCACAGAAAAAAAGCACTCTTTCCCCTCCACACACAAGATATATGCACACTAAAAAAACAAGGCACCTCTGTGGCCGTATTGACCATCTGGGAGGAAGGGGCCCACAGCACTCTCTTCTCTTTGCACAGGGAATTTGGAGAAGGCTCGAGGAGAGGCCGGCCGTCTAAACCACACAGCAGTTCCCCAGGAAGCCAAAGATTTGCAGTGGAGCATTAAGAAAATTCACTGTGCGTTCCTCTGTCCTTCCAAAGAGTTGTTTGTGTCTCTCTTGTTTATTTATTCAGACAACAAGCATTCATTGAAAAGTGGCTTCTTATTAAACATTAGGTACATTACAAGGAGGCAGAGATGACAGAAGCTCAGTCCATATGACCAAGGAGCCCATGAGTTCGAAAAGGAGAAACGGACATCGAAACCAACGCAACAGGTTTCCAGAAATGCCTATTGAACTCTGCTGTTGCCACAAAGAGTGATCGTGGGAAGAGATGATGAGAGTCACATCCTGAAACGTGGGCAAGGACAGAGAAGAGACACTGGGCCCAGGAGAAGCAGGCCATGTCTCCCATGTTAAGCTCACATTTGAGACGACTCTTTGATCAAAGACCCTTGGCTGGATCTGAGAACACTGCCACCTACCACCTCGCCTCTTCTTGTCTGAAAGGTATCTCACCTGAAATTCCGTTTGTGTTCGGGATGCTCCTGATCTGAGAATAAATCAGGTTTCCTTCTTCAGGATTCACTGTGAGAAAACAGAAGACGTTACATGGCACCCCTCTGAGAGTCTCCTGCTATGGTTTAGTTTGGGATTTGGTTTGTTCTCCAGAGGTTCATCTATCAGAAGAGTGGTCCCCTGCGTTGTGACATGAGGAGGTAGTGGAACCTCTAAGAGGTGGGGTCTAGGGAAAGGTCTTTATGGGCACCTCCCGTCACTCTGGATTCCTATTTGCCACACGATCTCCCTGCTTATGTGCACTCCTGAAATTGTGATGCCATCTGCCATGCATCCTCGCCAGAGCCAATGCCAGTGCCATGCTCTGGAACCTCCAGAAATGTGAGCTAGATAAAACTTTTTTTCTTATGAAGTACCCAGTCTCAGGTGTTTCATCATAGTAAGGAAAATCAGACCAATACTCCTTTACAGCCACCAAATTTATAGCTGCCTTTTAATCCCTATAATGTTAGGCATGTCATATTTAAATTGGCTATGAAAGGGCCCTGAGTCGTTTCTCAGTCCTTCCTGTGTACTGGTACTTCCCTAGAACCCTGTGTCCCTTAAGAAGTCCTTACCATTGCTATACACTGGCTGCAGCTCCAGTTGGGCTAATTGCTCAGAGTAGGGGAGCTCCTGGGCATCTAGGCTGGAGGGCCCAAACCCAGAAGTCTCCTGATGTTCACTGGGACTGTAACTGGGACAAGAAGAGATAATGGATGAAGAATGTTTGTGAGTTACACAGAGTCTCAGAGAAATTGGTATCCAGGAAGCCTGGCAGGATTTACGTAAAAAAAAAAAAAATATTACAGACACTTTTTCATGACTCTTTCAAGAAAATATTGGGAAAAATGTGGTGCAAGATGGACCCCAGGGGAAGCTAGCTGAGGCCAAGTCCAAGGGCAGAAGCCACACAGTCTTCAGGTCCCTTTGGGAGGATAAAACTTATATTTGTCTAATTGTTAAGCTTATTTTTAAAGATATCAATGTTTAAACGTTGATACGCAAGGTCTTCTGCATTCCCATGTAACTTGACCTTTGTCTTTTTTTAAAATTTTCTACCTCGTGTGGTAAGACTCCACTTTCCCAGTAAGATATTATGAAGTTTCCTCAGAAAAGTGGGCTCTTTTCTGAACATCACCTCCTTGTGCACTGTTAATTTAACACTGGCGTTTAGTGTCACTTCATAAATGAGTGAAGGAATGAGAGAAACAGGGAGTGGATGAACGGTGGTCCTATGCAGGGTGACGTCATTAAGACGTCAGCGGTCAGTTCTGTGCTGCAGCTCGGAGGTCGATAAATAAACCCAGACAACAGCCTGCATTCGGCATGTCAGCTGACACAGTATTGTCCCCAAAGAGGAGTGGGACTGGTTTTCTGATCACATTTTTTTTTTAATTTTGTAAGAACGTTACAAGGTTGGCAGGAAGTCCATTCAAAACTTTAAAAATGTACATCATCTAGTTATAAACAGATTATGCAAATGAACCCAAGCAGCACAAGAATCCGAGACCTTACCTAGGTGTCCCCGTGGCTGGAAGTCTCCCTACAAAAGGAACAAAGGAACACTGAGGGTGAGAGAGCTGTGTGGACAGTGGGCTGCGACAGAACACTCCTTCCTCCAAGTCAGATTCTCTGTGAGATCTCAGACATGGCCAAGCTTGGGGAATAACCTTGTATGCCCCCATGTCATGGGACACATAGGGAAGGCGGGGTCTTGGAGGACATCTGCCCAGAATCACACTCGTTATGAATCATTTTTCAATCCGTAACAGCCATGCGAAAAGAAATTCTAAATAGCTGTGGCCAGGAAGCAGAAGTGAGACGAGGCGATATTTAACTCGGGGCCCAGGTCTTCCTCCACACCCACTTATTCACTGTGACTGCAGCTTGACCTGACACCAAACTGCACTCTCACGGTACGCTCTACCCTGCTCTTCTCTAACTGTGACCCTGCAGATCCTCTGCAGAAACGCTGAACCGCACGTCACTTGGGCACTCGGCAGTTTCTCCGTCCCTTTTCTTTCCGTCTCTTTCACCTGGATAATTTCAATTTATCTTTCCTCCCTTGCATCAGAGCTTTGCATCAACTCTACCTAGATACAGGCACATAGAAGTGGGTAATATTGTAAGAACTAATTATTACGTGTACTATCCTGATCTGTGTCTTGGTTTTCCCTTAATCCTTCCTGTAGTCTGCTTTTTGAACATTATCCAATTGAGTCTTTTTTTTTTTTTTGCATTCACAGAGCCATACCTAACAGTTGAAAATTTTCAATAAAGGTGGGTTAAACCATGGAACAAATTAAAGTATATACCTCGAGGACTGAAAAAAAAATGACAAATTGACAATTTTCTAATAGGTGATTGATTGCATGTGAGTTTAATGTTGAAGCCTATTCTATCAGCCTTAAAAGTAAGGCAGTTTTAAAAAAATATTTTTCTTTTTAGTTATAATAAGGCAGTTTTTCATCACTGAAATTCTGAAAAATTTCTGGCGTGCCCCAGTGTGGACTTGTTCCCAGTTTCACATCCCTGTCATTTGCCTTTTTAAAAATCTGAGTCTATCTGTCTCACTGGTTTTAGAGCACACCAGTCACTGCACAGAGTAAGCACACCAGTCTTGATTCCCTTTTTTTTTTTTTTTTTTTTGGTGGCTAGAGATTGAACCCAGGGCCTCCTGCGTGTGAGGCAAACACTCTACCAACTCAGCTATACCCCGAGCCCCGATTCCTTTGATAAATAACTGAATGATGCCTTCAAGCCCAGTCCCTGGGGGCCAGGCCTCCTGAGTTAGGCTGGAAGTGTGTGATCATGACCTAGGCCTGTGTCTCTGTCCTCAGGACAATGAGAACCCACGTCCACCCACAGCCAGTGTCTTCCCTGGGCATTTTGTCTGTGAGTTTGGATCTAGAAGTCAGTCTATCTCCTCACTGGAAAAAGAAAACTGAGATGTAAAGAGGTGGCTATTTACCATGTCTTCCCTGAGGATATGTGGGCCAGGAACTCTACTAAGCAGTTTGCCTACACTCTCAAAGGTAGCTACTGTTATTATGACCACTACATAAACGAAAAACACTGGGGTTTGGAGAGTATAAGTGACTTTCCTAATATCAAGAAACTAGCAAGTTATGGGCTGGGGTTGTGGCTCAGTGCCAAAGTGCTTGCCTAGCACGCTATTAGGCACTGGGTTCGATCCTCAGCACCACATAAAAATTAAAAAATAAAATAAACGCATGCTGTCCATCTATAACGACAAAAAAACAAAAGTTAGCAATTGACATTACTAAAATTTTAACCCAAGTAGTTTGAATATAGAATTGACACATTTTTTACCTCTTTTGATAATTTGTAGGAATTATTCAGGCAAGAAGTAGAATTCTTCACTTCTAGAAATATGTGGAAAGTTTGAGCTCCTTCCTGAGATAAATGGTCAATAACGGGACAGGGAATTTTGCCATGGGGTGGAGGATTCAGGAGTCAAGATTTTTGAGAAGAGAAAGACAGAGACCCTCTTCCTGGTGAACTGTCACCACTTCTCGGTGAGTCTGCTGTTTAATACACTTCTTCAGGATGCGAATGAAGGGCTGAGCACTTGCTTGGCATGCAAGAAGTCCTGGGTTCGATTCTCAGCACCACAAGCAAAACAAAACAACAGCACTTCTTCTAGACCTGGTGGACAGAACACCCCCGGCCTTCTGTTCACATGGATCACATAAAATAGTCAGTACACTCCTCCTTCCTGGTGTTGTGGTAACCGAGTAGTCTGCTTTTTGAACATTATCCACTTCAACAGTGAGATTCTAATGCCCTCTTCTAGGTAGTGGGGAGGGAGGTTAGACAGAGATTAGATGGGGGGATTCATTAGAATATTGTGTAGCACTGTGGGGTAACTATGGTCTACAACAATTTATTATGCTTCTAGAAATAACTACAGAAGTACTTGAAAATTCCCAAGACATATAAATTGTAATATTTGAGGAGATAAAAATGCTAGTTATCCTAATTTGATCAATACATATCATGTACATGTATTGACTTATAATATTGTATCCATAAATAAGTATTATATGACAATTAAAATAAAATAAAATTTAACTTACAGATGGTCTAAACACCTTTCATAAAAGGTGGAGACTCTCATATTGGATGAAAGGAAAAAGAAGGAATTAATCACATTTTAATTATTAAAAAAAGATACACTAAAGTATAGGACACAGATAAATCAAAAGGACAGGGAAATAAATACCATGTTATCAGTGATTATATTTGTTAACATGCTAATATTTATAATTGTATTAATCATAGTTCATTATTACATTAGTATTAAACAAGAACTATTTCAAAGTAAGTGATACTATCAGGGAGGTTTGGTAAAGAGGGTCATTTTGTAAGGATAAATTTTTTCAATTCATCAAAAACACGTAACGTTTCTAAATATTCACACAGCTCATAAAGAGCATCAAATCCTCAAAGCAGAACTAGATACAACTGCAGGAAGAAATGAATAAATTCACACTTGCAGTTGAAGATTTCAATTCCCTATCTCAATTATTGATAGTATACAGAAAATCAGTAAGAACATAAATGAATTTAGTAATGACAGCACACTTAACTGTAAGAAATGTTAGAAGAATCCCTTTTGGCAGATCAAAAATGATACGAGATGGAAATGTGAACACACAAAGAAGAATGGAGGATACTGAAAGGGTTAGCTAGGTGGCTACAATTTTGACAGCAAATCCTATAAAGGCAAGAGAAGAGAAAGATATCAACCAACTCCCTCTTACACACAGATACAAGCATTCTTAATAAAATTTTAGCAAATCAAATCCAACCATCATGATAAAGACCCTAGAAATATAATATGGCTTGAACACTCAAAGTTAGCCTTATTAAAAGACTGAAAACAGAAAATCACCTGATTATTTTAATCAATGCAGAAAAAGCACTTGACAAATATCTATTCCTGTAAACATTCTAAACAGATTAGGAATTAGTAGGGACTTGCTTAGCCAGATAAAGTGAGTCTATGAAAATCCGACAGTTGGCAAAATACTTAATTGTAAGAAACTGAATACTTTTTTCCTAAGGTCAGGAACAAGACAGAGACGTCTGCTCTGACCAGTTCTATTCAACATTACATAAAAGGTTCTAGACAGTGCAATCAAGAAAGAAAAATAAAAGGTTAAGACTGGGAAAAAGTGATACTGTCTTTATTAGTAGACAGCATGCCATCTAGATAGACAATTTTATGAAACCTACAAAACAGATATTAGAACTAAGTAAAGAGTTTAGTGAGGTTGCAGAGTATACGATTAACATGCAAAAGGCAATTGTATATCTATGTACAACCAACAATCAGCAATTGAATTTTTAATCTCCTCTCAGTTGTTCTCTATTAGTTTTATCCAAATTTCATTATAGTTGACTGCTATTCAAATATATCTTGGCTTATGATTTGCACTTTTGACGATCACCTGCTTTTTGTTACAAATGGTGAAGGGGTTTTGGGGCCCTTTTGTTTTCAGTAGACTTTGGAATGCAGGTAGAACAGTAAAGTGCTTAATTTTCCAAATTTTAATTGAAAGCAAAGCTCTGATACATAATTCATCTCAAACACAAGAGGTAAAAAAATCCCATTGAAAACTTTATGCTACCTTTTTTGTTACTATTGCCTGTAAAACTGAGGGACTAGTACTTAGGAGGAATAATTGGCTTTTACAGGATGCACTACCCAACTCCAAATAAATATAGCAACGGCCAAAGTCACAGCCTTAAGGGCTAAGACAGAGACACCTACCTGGTTTCTTTTGGCTCTTGATGCGATACAGCCAAGTAGCAGCAAAGACAAGGATGAGGAGCAATCCCCCAGTGAGTCCTGTGGTCATAAGAACAATTCTTCTCCTGGAATTCCCTGAGAGCCAAGATATATACTTGAGTTTCAAGGGCAAAAGTTTTGGATCTAGTCAAAAAAACATGCAAGTGGAGCTAAGATCTATCAGGGCAGGTAATTTTCCAGTTTCTGATTTCTCCATTCAAATTATCTTTAGTATAATTTGTGACTTTCAAAACAATGACATGTTAAAGGTGGTCACCCGCATCTAAGGTTACAATTTATTCCCTTTCCCCTTCCCACATGAAATCAGCATCAATCTCAAGCTGCTCCACACCTTGGTGGGCGTGTTCAGAAACTTGGCCATTGATAGAATTTGTACCGTCCACTGGAGGAATGTTTTACTGCCTACTACTATGGCCTCTAGTTCAGGTGCCACTAACTCACCTGTGATGCTGAGTGCCACCACCTCACTGCGCTGGGCCCCCAGGCCATTGTCGGCCTCGCAGGAGTAGTTTCCAGAATGTTCTGCAGTCAGGGAGAGGTTGAAGGATGCTCCTCCCCCAGAGGGCGCCAAGATGTTCCCCAGGATGACGTTCTGATGATAAAACTGGTACAGGATCGGGGGAGAGCCCCCCAGGGCCTCGCAGTGAAGCCCCACCATGTCCCCCACCACAGCCTGGGCCCTGGGAGTCCTGAATGTGAGGACAGGGCTGGACACTGGAACTGAGAGAGGAAAATAGTTCATTGGCAGTTTTGTATAAGCATGTGTACAAGAAACTGTAATAAAAGAGTATTCTGCATAGTTCATAGTAGGAACACAAACCTGGATTCAGAAAAACATAGGTTTGAATCCTGATTCTGCCCTTTGTTAACTCTTTGATCTTGATTTTTACTTTACTTATTTATTTATTTAGGTACTGGGGATCTAGTCCAGGAGCATTTTACCACTGAGCTACATTCCCAGCCCTTTTTATTTTTTATTTTGAGACGGGGTCTTGAGAAGTTGCTTAGGGCCTTGCTAAGTTGCAAAGGCTGGCCTCCAACTTGCAATCCTCCTGCCTCAGCCTCTGGAGTAGCAGGTATTATTATTGGCATGCCTGGCTGTATTCTTGATTTTTAAAAACTTTAACTTCTCTAAGTCTGTTTATTCATTTCTAAAAAGGAGCTAATAATAAATTATATCTCAAACTATTATAATAAGAATCATGTATGTAAAGTGATCAATGAATGCAAGTTATCATTATTAACAGATATAACTAAAATCCTACTTCTAGGATATTCCTATTGCTGAATCTTAGCTCTAAGATCAAGACATGGTTCCATACCTATCTAATTTAGGACCTCATTATTCTCCACCCAATTATCTGACTTCATTTTCCTATTACTATTCAGCACTGTCTAACATCCATCCCTCTATCATCCATCTGTCCGTGCATCCATCCATCCATCCATCCATCCATCCATCCATCCATCCATCCCTCTATCCATTCATCCATTCATCTATCATTGTCATATATCAGATGATCCCAATAGAATTTAAGTTCCATAAGAACAGGGATTTATCTTTCCTGTGTTGTATTTCCAGTTGCTGGGACTTTGCATGACATTCAATAGTTGCCCAATCATTGGCCACGGAACTAATTGATCTAGACTGGCCCAAAAACATCCAGATGCAACACTAGCAACAATAATTCCACATTCATTGATGACTCTAGAGATAGGACAGCAAATGAGAATAGAAAAACCATTCATGTGGAATAGGAACGAGAAGATTGCTGGTTCTGCTAAGTGATGAAGAAACTTAAATGAGACAGTTCTCTTTGTGTGCAGTGCTTTAGATTGAAGCTGTGTGCTTCACTGGCAAGAGACACTTGGGAAGGATCTTAAGCTCTGCTTTGTGTTACAGACTGACTCAAGGGGAGGGAGTGTGGATGTGGGACCATTCATTGAATGGCAATGATTAGACCTGAAATATGAGCCAACACTGGCTGCAAGAAAGATGGCTTCTGCTGGTACAGTGCTAGCCTCACATGCACAAGGCCCTGGGTTCAAATCCCAGCACCACCACCTTTAAAAAAATAAAATAAAATAAAAGGTGCATGCAGGCAGGAAGAAAATCATGATCAGGGCAGGGAATGATGTTTCCTTGCCAGTAATCGCTGCAGCTCGTGTATCTAAAAGTCCGTGTCTGGACTACTGTGTGTACAAACTGCTTACCTAGGACGTGGAGACTCACTCGGTGACTGCGCTGGGCCCCCAGGCCATTGTCGGCCTCACAGGAGTAGTTTCCAGAATGTTCTGCAGTCAGAGAGAGGTTGAAGGATGCTCCTCCCCCAGAAGGTGCCGAGCTGTTCCCCAGGGTGACATCTTCATGATAAAACTGGTACAGGATCGGGGGAGAGCCCCTCAGGGCCTCGCAGTGAAGCTCCACCAAGTCCCCCACCACAGCCTGGGCCCTGGGAGCCCTGAGGGTGAGCACAGGGTGGGACACTGGAACTGAGGGAGACAGAAGGGCTGTCAGAAGAGCTTAGAAATAGATATATCCCTTGGTCACTTCTGTTCCCCACTGCCTGCACTTTCCTAATCTAACGAACAGAAGCATTGTCCTAAAACCCAGAAAAGTAGCCCTGGAGAATTCTGTCCCCATCATCCCAAAGTCCTCTCCCCATGGAGCAAAGCATCTTCTGCTCATTTTGCCACGTTTGTAGCGGCAGGGGTCGTTTTTTTGGATCTTCGCCTCTGTTTATTTGCCTGCTTCCAAAACTTCAGGGCTGATGGAGAACTTCAGCTCTGGCTTGCAAAACAAGGGTGGTAGGGAGGAATCAGGAGCTCACTTCTCACAGTGACGGTGATCCGCTTGCTGAGGATGGGGACGTGGTTGTTGTCAGCCGCACAGTAGTACCTCCCAGTGTCACGCTTCTGCACGGCGGGCACTCGCAGCTCTGCCAACAGGGAACGCTGGGTTTTTCTGCCCAGACTTGTTCCCTCTTTGTGCCAGGAGAATGTGATATTCCCTGTGCCCGCGGCTACTGAACAGATAAGGACCAGATTTTCTCCTTCAATCAGCTGCCCCCCTGGGGGCTGGATCTCTAGATTCACATCAGATACAGGGATTCCTGGGGAGACACAAGGTAACACGGGAGGGTTTTGATGGCAAGCACTTCAGAGTCAAGGAAAAGTCTGGAGCCGCCAGGAATAGGCCAGTAGTCATAGATGCAATGGGTCCAAAGTCGGAAAGAAGAAATTAATTTTATAAAGAGATCAGTACCCCTTCCCACTCCCACAACAGGTCCTATCCTTGGGAAATGCAGGCACCAGGCCCATGATCTTAAACCCGGTGTTGTTTGCAATCACATTTTATAAACAGAATAAGAGTACTGAAGTGACTTTTCTCAGAATCCAAACTCTTTCCCCATCCTTTAAGGGTTCTCCAGTCTCTCTTCCATGCCCCCACATTCTTCTCTGACTATTCCAGTCCATAGTCATCTTCCCCTTTTCTGATGATTTTGGTGTGAGGTTAAGTCTACTATGAAAACACTATCGGGACCTTCTCAGACAGCATTTGGTCAATGGTGCTTCTAGTTGTCCGGTTTGGGCACCCAGTAACTGATGGATAATTACTATTGCCTGGCTTAGATGGAAAAGAGGGTCCTAGGGAAGTTGGTCCAATACTGAGTCCAAAGAGAGAAAGATACCATAATCGATGGAGCCTCTCTTGACATCAACCACCCTAGGGGCAGGGGGTGTCCTGAACTGTTCTCCTCTCCCCAGCTCTGGAAGAGCAAGCAGCCCCTGTAACACTTACTCTGCACAAGCACACGGGACACCCGGCTCATTTTCGTGATTCTGGGAGTTGCTGCCTCTGCCTTACACTGGTAGAGCCCCGAGTCTTCGCTCCCCATGGTGGGGATCTGGAGCTCTGGGGAGCTGCTGCAGCCTGACCCCAGGGTATGGTCATCTCTGAAGAAGCAGAACTGGAGCTGGACCTGTGACCTCTGAAAAGCAAGCTGCGTCTCACAGGTCAGAGTCCATGGGCCTCCCTCGATGGGCTGGGAGGGACTGGCTTTCAGCCCAGGACGTGGAAAGAGCTCTAGAGAGAAGGAACACAATCCTTAGGGAACGGGGCACAGATTTACCTGTGCTGTCAGCACCCCGAAGTGGGGACCGTCTTCCTCCCATGGCCCATGGAAACTTTTTTTGAAATCCCCACTGATAAACACCCTCCCTTGATCCTCACAGCTTCACTGCCAAAACCTAAACCCATAGGCGTTCAACCATTACCTTGAACTTGGATTCTTAGGGATTTTGAAGTTTTTTTCCAAAACAAATTCCAACTAGAAACAGCACAATGATATTTGCTCTCGTCTTGGCGGACTGAATTTAATCTTAAGAACTTTGAGTTATCACCATCAGGAAGTTGTTTTCCATCTTTGTAGTAAATCTTTTTATGTGTTTTCTCCTCTTCCCACCCTAGGCATCTCAGATCTATATCATCTCCTTCAAAGACCGGGTATGGCACCTGGAGGATCAGCCAGTCTGCAAAGAGCGGAGGACATACTCAATTCTTCCCTGTCATTTCTTTCTTTGCTCTCAATTCTCCCCATGAGAAAAGAGCTACAGCCCTGTACGCGCCTGCAAATGTCCTCCACCAATTTTTCCACATGCTCCATACTAGATTCTTCCTTGTTCTGGAAGAGGGGACTAATTTCTTGAGAAATCCCATCTTTAAAAGAGGAATTCCATCAGACCTGGCCTCCTTTTTGCCTGGTGGCCCCTGGGGTGCAGACACTTCTCTGAATGAGGAAGTGGACAGCACCACACTTTGCTGCTGCCGTGCTTCTTGCTCTCCCCACTGGGGCCAGCCCATCACACGTGCCCACGCCTGTCACAGTGCCATCTGGGTTCCCCGTGTTAACCCAGCTCGCAGATATTCTGCCCAGAGGTTTGATTTTAGAAACTCCTCCTTTTTCTCACCAGATGAAAATTCCACATGTACAGGGTCACTCTGGGAGGATCCTTGGGTCTTGCACTGGTAAGAACCAGATGTTTTGATTAGGATCCTTCCAGATGTTTTGTCAATCAATTTATTGTTCCGATACCAAGATGCGCCTTCCTGGGATTGCAAATGGTGATTCGTGCATGTGAGAATCATCTTTTCTCCCTTGAAGACTGTGGACCATGGTGGATCGAGCAGAAGTACAGCTTTGGGTGGTACTTCTAAATGGGAAATAGACAAAGGCAGGTTAGTGAGGGGTGGGCAGAGGACATGGGAGGGGCCAGCCTTGCAGCTGGGGATTTTCCTGGGACTGGGGTTAGAAATGGCACAGAGACAGCTTTGAAAAATGCCTGGGAGAGAACCTGTTCTTCCTCATCCTTTGCCTACCCTGGACACGGGCAAGGGGATATCGTAGGAGATGGGGGTCTTGGCAGCAGCTCAGAACAGTCTAGAAGACATGATTAGTGCCAGGTGTGGTGGCACATTTTTGTAATCCCAGCAACTTGGGAAGCTGAGGCAGGAGGGTTGCCAGTTGAAAGCCAGACTGGGCAACATAGGGAAACCCTGTCTCAAAGGAAAAAGGTCTGGGGATGTAACTCAGTGGTAAAGCACCCCTGGATTCAATTCCCAGTACAAAAAAAAAAAAAAAAGATTTCTCATTGTACAAAGACTGCTAAGTCCAGAAGGTAGGCTCTGAGATACTTTTGTTCTATTCATTCTTTTCAAGATGAAGGTGAACCTGGGCTGTTCAAAAGCAGTTTCTAGACTCCCCCCACCCAAAAAAAAAAAATCACTTTGGGCTTGACTTTAAACATGTAATGAACAAGATTCTTTCTTTACTTTTGTTATTTTTAAACTTTGCTTAGTTGGAGAATCTACAGGGAAGGCAACTCTTCTCTACTCTCCATCTAAGTTGGACACAATCAATAACAAAGGCATATAAAGAATTTGAAGTAAGAAGGTCGGGCTGCTTGGGAAATCAGGCTTGTGTTTAGGATTGCAGCTCACTGATGGACCGGAAGCTGAGGCATGAGCTCCTTTTGGAAATATAGAAGGGTTTTACTGTGTCATTAGCCTCTGTGAATAGAAGCGATTCCTGTTTCCTTTGGTAGCAGCACTAACTTGGACACACAGAGGAAATGACTTCGGGGGTGGAGGAGATGAGGCCCGAGAGTCTCTGAACAGTTGCTTGCTGCGTCTACCCTTCCTTCTGCTCATGCTTGCTCCCTCTCTGCACGGGGTGTCCTGGTAATGTGGGATGAGCTAGAAACTGAGAAGCTGGGGCCTATTTGCCCAACATGGTAACAGGTGTGACCCCACCACAGCAACTGATGTTGGCATCTCCCCGATGTCCTCATTTGCAAGTGTTGGGCAAATAGCCCCAACATGCTGGCTGAGGGGATGAGTGATCAGAACTTGGGAGGAACAGAAAGTAGGGGAAACTTACGTGATTGTTCTCCTCCGGGAGCTGTGAGGGAATCCAGAAGCAAAGGTTATTAGCATAGAAGGATGTTTCTCAAATCTTTTCAATCAGATGCTTTAGGAGAACTTTTCTGACAACCTAACTGCACAACGGCTTTTTTCCTCCCAATTCTTGGCACCCATTGTGTACCACCCAAAGTTCCTAAACAACCAGGAAAACATTCAGTCTACGATTGACTTTACAAACGCAGTGCCCGTCCACAGGCCTGGCTCGTCTCTGCACCCACCTGCGTGACAACTTCTTACTCCATTCCCTTCCTCTCTTCTCCCACAGGAACTCACAGTGCCCACGCAGGAACCACTTGGAGAAATGGCTTATCCTCCCCTCACTTTCTTGGGCCTCCTCTTATTCCTTCTACTTTTAAAAACTCTGGCTAAATTTTGGCTTAAAAACAGGGGAGAAGGAGGTCTTGTTTCTCAGTAGACCTTGCCTGACTCACCTAGATTTGGGAAGCTACTGCTTGTCTGAAAAATTATTTCGTTGGGAGCTGTACAAGGAAAGAATTTAGAGCTGTGGATTGGCAGTAATTTAAGCCCAAATCTCCTATAGGATTAAAAAAAAAAAAGCCAGCAATGATACAAAACCAAGGGCCAATCCTTGGCTTCCTCGGATGGCTGTATTTGGAGTTTTATGGCTGTCTTGGGAAAGCGGGCCTTCTCTGTCTTTTCTTGCTATCTGACTATGAACCCCAATGTAAAAGAAGAGACAGAGGCTCCCTTGTCTGACCTTAGGAACTGAAGCCACTGTCCTATCCCAGTCCCTCTACTCACCCAGGATCAGCAGCAACAGCCACAGAAACATGGGAACCAGGCCTGGCTGCAGGCAGGGCATGTCTGTCTCACCAAAAGGCAGGCTTATTTCCCATCTACAAGGGAAAATGGGAGGTCATATTCAGATAAGATAGGTAGAAATTAGAAAAGGGGAAGTAGAAGAACTTGGTGTCCCGTCTCACCCCTGGGTTTTCAAACACGGACATGACAGCCCTCCTAAGAGATGTCTGTTTCTCAGCCCTGGTAGCTGTGTGCTTTCATATGTTGAGGGCCACCTTCCAACTGTTCAGACCTCTCAGAAAAACAAAAAATATTTTTGTATATATTTCCAAAGCTGTGCCTGTGGTCTCTGAAAATGCCAAGCCATACATTTGTTTATATTCAAATAACTTGTCATTTCTCAAATGGAAACAACTTCCCCTCACCCCCCAGCATTTCTTCAAATTCATACATCCTCTAGGTCCACGTGAGGTGCCTAACATAGATCAAGCACCGAAGTGCTTGACCGGCTCAGTGTTCTGATGCGCTTGGTGGTGAGAGCCGGTCACGATGGGCAAAAGTGTCACGTAGGCAATCGAGGGGAGAACTAAAGAATGTCCATGCGCTTCTGCCCCTTTCAATGCTTTATTCACTCAGATCGCTCAACACAATTTCACTCTGTAGGTTCTTAATCAAGAAAATGACGATCCTTAATTCTGGGCACTGCAAGAGACATGATCAATTCAAAGCAAACGATTGTTAAGTTAATTCTAAGCACTGCAAACACTCTTAATCATGACAGACATTCCCTCTAGAGGCAGCTGAGCTCCAGGGCCAGAACTAGAGGCTCTTAGGCCTTAAGTCCAGCCGTGCACACTCACTCAGACCCCAGTGATCAGGCCAGGAACCGATGGAGGCTTCTCCTGGGGTGGAGCCGGCGGCTGGCTGAGGAGAGGGTCTTAAGGAGACGTTGCCTTGCTCACCAGGGTCAAGATGGGGCTGTAGAGTTTGAGAGCCGTGAGGATGGTGCAGAGGATCAGGCAGACGATGAGAAGAGCTGGGATGTCGGTCCAGGTCCTCATCAGGCTCTCCGGGCAGGCTCTCCGGGCAGGCTCTCCGGCATGTGGGCATCAGTGCTGGCTGGCTGAATGTCTATTCATTTGCCGCATCATTTATGCTAAATTTGGGGGCTTCTGACCACCCTTCCAATCCCTATCAGCTGGTCTGGTGGTTTGTGCCCCGATCTCTCGCCTTTGGCTTTTATCAGGGCGAAGGCCAATGACAGAGACTTCACTCTGAGCTGTATCAGGGTTGTGGAAAGTGATTTATTTTATCAGGCTGTGCCTGGTGACCATATGGGAGGGCTCTGTAGGCATGCCTGCTGGGGACTGTAGTTTTTTTTTTTTAATATTTATTTTTTAGTTGTAGTTGGACACCTTTATTTTATATGTGGTGCTGAGGATCGAACCCAGGGCCTCAAACGTGCTAGGTGAACACTCTACGGCTGAGCCACTACCCCAGCCGTGGCACTGGGGTTTTATTTCAAAATGGAGTTACTCAGGCTAAGGCCCTTCTTAGGTTAAGGGCATCCCAAAAGAGTCATGCAAAGTCAAGGTATCAGAGCAGTTGCAAAAGACTTGTTCACTGTCACATAAGTTGGCATGGAGCTTCTGAGTGGGAAAATAGTGGAATTACACAGGTTAGCTAAGGAGGCTACCTCTAAGTCGTGCCCAGAACTGTGCAAATCAAGATGTAAATGAGCAAGCGTACAAACAGGAACCCCTGTTTGTAAAGGCAAGGCCCTTCTGAGAAAGGCTATCCTTCCCTTTGTACTCAAAGAGGTCCCGCTTTTTATTTGTAATGTCTTTTTAAGTCACAACTGGCGAATGTTTTCTCCATGTTCTTGCTTTGCATTTGTGTCTCCCCCCATCTAACTTTTTTTTTTTTTTTGGTGCCAGGGATAGAACTCAGGGGCACTTAACCACTGGACCACATCCCCAGCCCTTTTTCTTTGCATTTTATTTAGAGACAGGGTCTCGCTGAGTTGCTTAGGGCCTTGCTAAATTGCCGAGGCTGGCTTTGAACTGTGACCCTTCTGCCTCAGCCTTCGGTGGCACTGGGATTGCAGGGGTGAGCCACTGTGCCCGGCCCCTGCTAACATTTAAGGGCCCGATGTTTGTCTTATCCACTACAGCATCCCTTGTGCCTCTCCTAGTTCACAGTTCTTAGGAAAGTTGGGATCTTTTGGTGTTTTTTAGGGACTGCTGAAATGGGCCATCAGGAACTCAAGACCAGCCTTTTTTTTTTTTTTTCCTTTTTTTGGTTGCAGATGGACATACATTTATTTATTATTTTCCTGTGGTGCTGGGGATCGAACCCAGTGCTTCATGCATGCTAGGCAAGAGCTTTACCACTGAGCCACAGCCCCAGTGTTTTTTTTTTTTTTTTACCAGCTGCCCTCCTCCTCCATGAAATGTTAATACCCACAGATATGTGTGCATCTTTTTATGTGCTATATGTATAGGTGAGTTTCATACATTTAAAAAAAAAAAAGTAAGGTTTTTGTTTCCTTCACCTTCCCAAGAACCAATATCTGCCCCCTGGAGGATGACCTCACCCCTGTTGGAATGTACGGTGCAGACAGGGAGACGACTTTCTCAGCAATGTCACTGCATGGACAAAGTCGGACCGCTCAAGGAGACCTCCGCATTATAAGTGGAAGATGATCTCAGAGCAGATGAGGCCCACCGGGAGCATGTATTGTAAAGAGCTGCGAAGAGGTTCTCTCTCTGAACCAAGTAGCACTTCCCCACCCCCTCTCCTGTAACAGGGTCCCTTTCATGTAACAAGGGCCCCCTTTACGCTGGGTTTTAACCTGCTGCTCCACAACCGGCAGCTCATTGTAGAACAGACATTTCCCCTCCCCGCCCCCTCTCTTCCCCTCCCTGACTGAGGGGAAAATGAGATGAACATTCTTTCTATCCTAAGAGGGGCCATCTGTCCTTCTGTGTACTGCCCACCTGGACAGA
Organism: Ictidomys tridecemlineatus; assembly: GCF_052094955.1. Lineage (NCBI taxonomy): Eukaryota > Metazoa > Chordata > Mammalia > Rodentia > Sciuridae > Ictidomys > Ictidomys tridecemlineatus. Next base: position 123,591,674 of record NC_135487.1, on the reverse strand, counting down.
TTCTCTGGACATAGGAAATGAGAAACAGCTCTTAAGGATAAACATTAATTACAACTACTGCTAATACCTGGAAACAGCTCTGCAGTCCCCTTTTCAAAGCCCTCTGCTCCCCCTATAGCAGTCAGGGTGACAGCTGTGAGACTTCAGTTTGTCTATTGTCTTTCTCCTTTGCCAGCAAAGCAATTAGACTTCTTTGTCCTTTTTTTTTTTTTTTTAAAGCCTTGTCCTTGTTAATCAGATTAGCACTGGGGACAAGGACCAAGCTCTCAGGGTGACCCCCATAGAACTTACCATTATGTGATGTGGAATGTCTATTTCTGTCATTAGCCTGCTGGATCACTGGGGCTGGAAGTGAGTCTGGTTTGGGTCTCAGTGCCTCATTAGAACACTCGTAGAAATTTGTCCCAATCTGTCCATCAGTACGGCTGAATGACTGAATAGCTGACCAACAAGAAACAGCAGGATGGCCATTGAAAAAGATCAATGTGTTTAAGTGATTTCCTTACTCCCTCCTGATTGAAGATATCACCAATATTCTGGATACGTATTGATTGCATTTATTTATTGAAATGATTGCGCTATTTCCTAAAATTGTACCCAGTTCATTTATAGCACAGGATCATTGTAGACTGCTAATTCTGCAGTGTGGATGCACCTCTGACCTCCTGAATTTGGACTGGGTTTTCCTCTCCCGTTCATCAATAGCATTGATTTCCTTCACTACAGAGCTCATCATGGTGGAGGGCCTGTAGTGTCCTTGAGTAGTGCAAATAGTTTTGTACTTTAGTTTCGATTGGGATATTCAGTCAAAGTCCAGGTCTTTAGTGTCTCCAACCAAGAACTGAGCAAGACACACAGAAGTAACAGATAAAGTTCAGATTTATTGAACTTGAAGGTGGAAGTAGCACTCAGTAAGGTAGAGAGAGTGGGCTGAGGAAAGAGAGGGACTCAAGGCCCCAGTGTCTGGAAATTAGGATCTAGTATCCTGAACTGTGGGGTGTTCTCTTCCCTATACCGACCCGATTGAAGACCTTACCCCATTTTCTCCCATTGGTAGTCTTATAATACCTGATTAGAATATTTTCCAATTCCTGGCCCCCATTGGTTACTTTAGAAAACCGAATTAGAACACTGCCCTCCTTATCCCCCTCCCACCCCCTCGGTCATCTGAACCTGTGGAGAGAGTCGTCATGGTGATAAGTCGGTTGTCATAGTGATGAAGTTTCTTGTAAACAGGTTCAGGACTCATCTCCTTGTCTCATCCTCCAGTGACTTCTGTACCCTGTCTCCACCATCTCCGTGTCCCTGAACTCCTTCTACCCACACTCTGAGGGAAAGAAAGAGCTCGGGCTCACTTTTGATTTCTCTACAGCCTATGCAGCCATCAAGCAAATGAAGGCTCCGTGAATTATATTGTTCTATATCTCGTGTGCACACAGGAATCTGTAACAACAAATCCCACCGTTACGTACAACCATCATGCACCGATACAAAAAGGGAAAAGCAAAAATAAAAACAGATTAATTCATTTAGCTAATAAAACAAAAGGAAGGCAGAGTTGAATGTGGATAACTTTGAGATGTAGTCTGTCTGACTAATTCTACACCATAAACGAATGCAAATGAATCCCATGGTCCAAGGTGAGGATGTTGATCATTTCTATTAATAGTCATTTCTTGTGGTTGGAAAGAGGTGCTCAGAAAGCAGCTTTTTGAATCTTATTTCCACCCGAGGTCTATCCTTCTTTCAGTAAGGCAGGTGTTACGGAGCTGGGGCCTTCCAAGAAACAGAGGCATCAGGAAGACCCTCCCTTCAAACCCCAATTCTCATAACAAAGTCAGAAAGATTTCAGACCTGTGCCTCAGAGTAACAGACATGAGTTTACTGAGGGATAGGAAAAGAGAGAGAGTGGGTCATCTCGGAGAGGAGAGGGACAGTGTACCTCTTCTGTGCTCCAGTTTGACTGGGGATCTCAGAGAAGTTTCCGGAGTGTCCTGCCCAGAGCCACCTCTTCACTCTTGACTGAACAGCAAGATGACATCAGACTTTTAAGTACCCACTGCCATGGCAACTGTAGGTTACCTTGGCTCATGCTGACCTATTCTAATTTGATTCTTAACCACATATTCTTACAGATTTTGTTGTTATTCTTATCTCTCTAGAGTTTCAGGATCTGGTCACAAAAGTCTCCTGGGTTCCTCCCATTGACATTATCTTGGGCCTGCATTTCTCCTGAAGATAACAGGGAGTTTGCTGAGGAATGTGATAGACCTTGTGCATTTAGGCCAGGCAGGGCTACAGGTAAATTGCTTCTTGGACAAGAGAGCATGTGGGGATCAACACATTGGTCCCATTTTATAGAATTACTCTCTTAACCTTGTGTTCACACCCTCCTAATCTATCTGTCTCCTAACACAGGGACCATGTAGTGGTCACATTCTAATACCAGTTCCCAGCACACTGCCTGACACTTAATATAGGATTGCCAAATAATACACAGGGTGCCCTGTTAAATTTGAATTTTAAAATAAATAATAATAATTTTACTGTAATACAATATTATTATTTATCTGAAATCCAAATGTAACTGTAAGTCCCATATTTTTACTTGTTGAATCTGATAACTGTAACCGAATAGAATGACTTTTAATGTTTTTGAATAGACTTAGTGAATGATGTGTGCTGGAGGGACACTGGTTTTCTTCCATGTGTACATAGTACCAAGTCTCCATGTGTACATAGTACCAAATCTGCTTGTTTTTGTTTTGGCTGAGCAACTGGATCTGGTTTGTTAAATCTCCTTGTCAATGTTACAGAGCAAGGACCCCCTGCAGAGCAAGGCAGCCACTGAATACAGGTTCTCTGTTACTGGTTCTTGCAATCATGAAAGAAAGATTTTAGATGTGTTGCTCAGAGTAGCAGGTGTAAGTTTGTTAAAAAGGATCCTGGGGCACATATCTGTTATCCCAGCAGCTCAGGAGGCTGAGACAGGAGGATCACAAGTTCAAAGCCAGCCTCAGCAAAAGCGAGGCGCTAAGCAACTCAGTGAGAACCTGTCTCTAAATAAAATACAAAATAGGGCTGGGGATGTAGCTCAGTGGTTGAGTGCCCCTGAGTTCAGTCCCTGGTCGAAAAAGGAAAAAAAAAAAAGGATAGGAAAGCAGAGAAAGTGGATCCCTTGGGGTGGGGGGGGTGCAAAAGGCCAGTCAGTGTAGGTAAGGAATGATTGGGTCTGATTGGGTCGGGTAAGGAAAATGGGCTGGTGGGAAAGGAAAGGAAATGAAATGCTAATACCTCCAGAGCCCTTCCCCCTCCTCCAGCCTGTTGCTAAGGTTACCTGCCTCCAGGGGGTTAATTCTCCCTTGGGGAGTTGTAGGAGTTGTTAATAAATGCCCCCTAAGCTTCTCCCTTCCTGCCCGGATCCCACACCAATTCATTTTTGCTCTTGGATCACTTCACCTTTTGGTCACTGGTCAGGAAGGCAAGATCAGAGGAGAAGAGGGGCGTGAGAACAAAGGAAATCTAAAATCCATAAAAGGGGCAGGACACCCCCACTTCCTCAGGCACCAACTTCCAACTTTGACTCCTTCTTCTCTCTCTGTGGAGGAGTCTCTCTCTCTCTCTCTCTCTCTCTCTCTCTCTCTCTCTCTCTCTCTCTCTTCTATCCTTTAAACAAAACTTTTGGCTCTTGCCTCAGTGTCTCTTGGGTGCTCCATCTTCACAGCTGGGCGAATGGGACTTGGCCCCGATTCTCATCACCGGTGTCTCTCAAAGAGCAGGACAGTGTACCCCTCCTGCCCTCCAGTTGAGGGTCCCAGGGAAGTTTCCAGAGAATCCCACCCGGGTCCACCTGTCGACTTCTGACTGACAGCAGGATTGCTTTCGACTCCAGGTCCTCCATGCATGGAAAAGATCTAAGGCAACTCTGGGTCACTCGGTCCAAGCTCTGGTTCTAATTGGAACTTGTTCTTACAGATCTCATGGCTGTGGAACTTTGCTTCTAATTATCCTATTCCCCTGAGCTGTGGAATCTAGTCTGTGTCAATGCCAGAGAAGCCCCCCCTCTTTAGTGTAACTAGTGTTCCCCTTATGGGCACAGAGGAGCCTTTGGGGCCTGCGATTCTCCTGCAGATAACAGGCTGTGCGCTGCAGAGTGCAGCATATCCTGCTGACCTAAGCCAGACAGGGCTGGGGGTAAATTGCTTTGTAAAAGACAACACGTGGAGGTCAGGACAGTCTCTAGAATTGTCCCCTTAACCTCGTGTTCACACTGCTCACATCCGTTTCCTATCACTAAGGCCTAGTGGTCGGCAACAGTAAGGGATTTCTAGAAAGCTGTGAAGGCCTCTGTAGGCAGGGGCAGGTGGAGCAAGCTTTACCTCTGGGCACTCTGCACACGAATGGCTTCAACGGTTGCCTTACAACAGCAGAAATTTGGGGGCCCATGGTAGCCTGAGTCACTTTTCCTAGGCAGTGGCAGCCAAAGCAGATAGTCTTTTTTAGCAAAAGTCGAAATCTCGATATCTTTGGTAGGTACTAGTGTGACTGAGTGGCACTGTTACTATAAGGTCCTTGCTTAGCCTCTGGACAGCCATCTTCAGTGACAGCCGCCATTTTAAGGAAAAACTTTCACTTTCCCACCCAAGGGCCTTTCTGAGAAAGGCTCCCCACTCCCTCCTGCCAACCCCACTCTTAACCGCCCACATTAGGGCCCGCCCAGCTCTGGTTCCGGAGCCTCCCCCATTAGAAGTCCTGGAACTCAAGCCTGCGCTGCCCCTCTCTCCTGCAGAGAGATGGCCTTTATTTGTCAGCTGGTCTGCATCTTTCTGTCTCTCTTTCCTCGCTTTCCCTTCAGTTACCACCCAAGGGGAGAGTCCAAGCTATCTTGCCGATATTCAGATTCAAATTGGTAGGAAAATCGAGTTTACTCAAAGCCAGCTTTGAGGGAAAACAGAAGACACTTTTGTTTCAAATTTCTATCTGTGAGAGGCTCTGAGTGAGAAGACTTTCAAAAAGAAAAGGTAGCAAAAATAGCATAAAAGACAGGAAATGTACCTATGCAGATATAGTTAGCCTGCATGGGCCTGGCCAAGGGACAGTCTCCTCTGGGCTTCCTAGGCTTCCTCCAGACAGGGTGGGGACAGCACATCCCCCACCCTCCTCACCCCCCCACCCTGTCCTTTACTTGGGGCAAGAGGAAGTTGCTTTCAGTTTCAGAGGGGCCCCAACTTCAGCCTGCTCTCTGATGACTATGGTAATGTTTTTATCTGTAAGAATCTTTGTGTGGTACAAAACTCCAATAAAGATATTGTCAAAAATTACTAGGACCAAAAGCGTGGTCCTTGGGTCTGAATCCAAGAACCAGAACACAGTTTTGAAAAAAAAAAAAAAAGGAAAGCGGCTTTGATTGTGCCCCTCAGCAAGAACTGGGGCCTTTAAACAGATTCAAAGGCTGCATTCCACAGGTTCTTGGTCGGTCGGGGCTGCCATTCACTGGTTAAGTTGGGAGGTGGTCATTTCTGAGCTCTTCTGGTGCCTTCCCCAAAGTTTAAATTACTTAGTGGAGATGGTGGGTGTGTGCTTAAGGTCGGATAACCACTTAGGCTGGGAAAGAAAGGTTTCTCCTGAGATTGGGGAGCAAGCAGAGAGGAAGAGAAAGAAACTGGTCCATTTAAGTCACAGTGGCAGAGCAGCAAGGGCTATCTACAGTCAAAGCATAAAGTGGACCCTGTTACCGGGCCAAGCCCTGAAAGGATCCCTATTATCAGTCTCCCCCAATTCACCCTGCCTTCAGGTCCCAGGAGCACACTAGAGGAAGCACTCTTGAATTCCTGAGGTGTTTTCTGGGTTCAAGGGTAGAAGATAGTTAAAGAATCACAGAGAGCCTTAAGGTCGTGTTGTTACTTTAGATGGGCATGCAGTCCTGCTCATGCTGCACAGGAATGTGGCTGATCCATCCAAGGAATTCAAAAGGGAGCGCATGTTTCTGCACTGGGAAGGATCGGGCCTCACTGACCCTTTATGGGAGTTTTCAGAAACTCACCCTGCGTTTTCATTGCAGGAATGGGCTGAGATATATTTCCTAACTGAAACTAGAGTGGGGCAAGGTGAAGCTGTCCCCCTGGAGGCTGGCTAATGAGAACAGTGCGATCCAGACCAACCCATCGCCCCTCTGCTTGCCCAAGGGTACAGACACTTTCATTTCAGAGATCGTCCACGGAGCTCAAACTCCAGGTGTCAGAAGCACTTCACTCAAAGAGGAAGTGAAAACAAAGAGGTTCTGAATAGATGCAGCGGAAAAGAAGGGCACAAAGAAGTGGTGGCCACCCAGTTCCCCGTGGTGAACCCTTATTGTCAATATCAAGCTTGAAATGGGAGATGTCTCACGGTTGTATTTAAGTTCAAAAGGCTCTGAGTAGGGGCTGGGGATGTGGCTAGTGGTTAAGGGCCCCGGGGTTCAATCCCTGCTACAAAAAAAAAAAAAAAAAGTTCAGTAGACAGGCATCAAATGACTGGCATTTTTCTGAAGTTAAACCAAGAATTTGATGACTTTTCTTAATAGGTGCATGGATCTCTGTTATGGAAATAGTGACTGCAGAAACAACCTTAGCTCCATTCAGGTGTGGAGAGCCCTTCTTAGCCGAAATGAACCAGAATAAGAAACCAGGAGCCAGGCTGAGGGTGGTGGTGAAACAGCAAAGTCAGACTCAGTTGCAAAATGAAATTCTAAGAACATCGTCTCCAACAAATGCCTGGGGAGAGGGTCAGTTCTCCTCCCCTTCTGAGAGAGACTTTCTTCAGGAAACCTCACTAACCTGGGGTCCCTACCTTTTGGATTGTAAGTAACTGTCTCTAGGAGGCTGTCTACTCCCTTTTGAAACCAGCTGTTAAATCGCTGCCAGTAAAAAGAGCCATTTCTTCTTACCTGTTTCTGTAAACATGCTTTATGTTAGAGTCGCCCCCACCTCAGGCCTTTAGTCCGGTAGATCAGAATTTTTTTTTTTTAAAGAAAAAAATGTCGTGAGAAAGTGGATCCGGACTCAGATTCTCCTATGAGTTCCTGATGTAAAATAAAGATCGGGGTTCTCCTTCTCTCCATTGGTCTGGTTCCCTGCCCCCCCCCACCCCCCACTGGTCTGTTTCCCCAGAAACAATGGTGGTGGTGGCACACCTGTTATCTTGGATACTGGGGAGGCTGAAACAGGAGGATGAGGCCAGCAATTTAGTGAAATCTGATCACAAAATAAAAAATAAAAAGGATTGAGGATGTAGCACAGTGATAAAATGCCCTGAATTCAATCCCCAATATAAAAAAAAAAAGAAAAGAAAGAAAGAAAAAGAAATCAGGGGCCTGTAGGTACTATGATTTCTTTTGATCTCTTAAAATAATTTGATTTAAAGTTTTAATGGGTTTGGAATTTTTCAAATGACATTGATGTCATATAATTAACATTTTTTTTTCCTCTGAATTTTCTTAGAAAATTCTACATCACTGCCCATCAGAAGTCCCATGAGGATGCCCACAGGAGCAGAGCCGTCCCCGAACATGAATGTCAGTTATGATTTCTGGGTTTTTGGCAACCGAGCCTAGGAGCTCTGCCTGGATCTCAGCTGGCTGGATTCAGCCACCCACCTGCATAAGAAATAGGCAGAAGTAGAAAAAGGAAAATGAACTTGACATAGTTTTATCAATTAGATTACTTCTCTGGCCTGACCCACAGAACTACTTACAATTTGTAGACAAAAAAAGTCAGAAGATATGCATATGTAGGGTTAGTTGGCCTGCAGAGGGGATAAGGTGGGGGAAAAGGCATACATACACAGATTTGGTTAGCCGGTGCCTGTTAGGTGCAGGACAGGCTGAGTAAGCTGTCTGCAGGGCATGCCAAACAAAGCTAGCTGCAGGGTGACCTGGCCACTCAAACCCTCTGTCTGGTTCTTTATCAACTATTTGCTTCAAGCCCAAATGCCCAAGCCCCCGCTCAAGACTGAACACTGAGACCGCCCCCCAAGACTGAACACTTAACCCTCCTTGTGCCAACAAGGCAGCTTGCAGACCCAGAGCCCCATTAGAATTTGGCTATAAAAACTCCCGCCTGTGGGGCCCTTCTCTCTCTTGCTATCTCTCTTGCTTTCTCTGTCTCTCTTTTGCTCTCTCTTGCTCTCTCTCTCTCTCTCTCTCTCTCTCTCTCTCTCTCTCTCTCTCTCTTCTCTTTCTCTCTTTTCTCCTCTGTTGCACTGCTGCAATAAAGATCTCTTGGTTGCTCTGAGTGTTGTGGTCACTTCCCTTTCAGTGCTAGACAGGCCAGGGGAGGGGACAGTCTCCATGCTTGATGCCGGTAAGGTAAGGTCATGGGTTTAGGGCAGCCCCTCAGCTTCCACTCTTGAAAAACCAGCCTCTACCTCAGAGCAAAGCCTGTCCAAGGAAGGGACATGACCTTTGTCCTTGGAAAGACCCACAGAGCACTCCCAGGCACACTCCCATCCTGCAAGGTTGTTTATCTACAAATGAGATCTGCTGCACCAGGTGTCCCTGACTCAGCAATCCCCTAGCAGCCACCAATCAGCATGAGACAGGGAAATACCTAGGATGCCAGATGACCCTCCCAGTAGTTTATGGTGTTGGGAAACCCTATAGTTCAGCAGGAACACCCCTCTTGGCTTAAACCAATCATTCAAATGAATCCCCCTCTTGTACTAACCAATCACCCCTACCCAACTTGTTCCCACCAGTGAATGTGCTAATCATGTTTTAGAGTTATTTTATGATTTTCCCATGGTGTGTGATGACTTGCTAAGAGATGCTATGATGTATGTAAAGAGTGTATAAAACTGCTGCAAACCCTGGGCTCGGGGCCTCTCAGCGTCACCAGTTGCTGTGTGCACACGGAGGACTAAGTTAGCTCGCAATAAACACCTCTTTGCTGTTTACATGGATCTTGGTCTCTGGTGGTCTTTGGGGGGTCCCGAATTCGAGCATAACACTCTCAGCTCTGTCCAGAACCATACAAGCCCCTAAGCTAGGGCACCAGGGTGGGTGTTTCTGCCATCTGGCCTCCTCCCACATGGGGGGGAGTTCTATCTTTTCTTACTTAAATAAATCCTATATCATTCACTCTTCCTTTCCATTATTGTCGGTGGATTTTATTTTTCAAATTTGCAAGACAAGAACCCAGAAGGAAATTGGCAAAGCGTGAAATTGAGTCTCATCTCCAAACTCCAGTTTCAATAACACAGGACATTTTAACCCCATCTTCTCCTCCTAACAATATTTGCAAGTTTAATAATCAATCCAATGATTTGTAATAATACAATTTAAAGTTTAATAATCAATACAGTTTAATCATTTAATACCGAGAACAACAATTTTTGGTGACGAGTCCTGCTTCCCCACATGTTGAAGTTTGAACATTAGAGAAGCACTCTGAGGCAAGCATATGAAGTAGGGTATATTTCAAAAGGGGTAACATAGGCCTCTCCCAGGAGGGAGAAGGGGGCCATAGCTGGTATCCCAAGAAGCGAGGGGTTCTGCCTTTTTCATGTGTCCTAGGCTTCCTTTGTTCTCAGCCCCTTTCCCCTTATCTCTCTCCTTCTTGATTACAGGAAAAGCTCAGTGGGATGGCCAAAAGGTGGGACACAGGTGGGCTGAGTGAAGGGGGTGGGGCAGGATGGAGCAGCCCAGGACAAACTGATTAACAACCTTTACAATTCAACGTAGGAGGGGCAATTCCTGAGAAGGGTTACCTTAGCAACAGGTTGGGGTGGGGACTGTTAAATTGATGGGGGGGGCTCCGAAGGCACTTCAGTCCCTCAGGGGGCAGTCTCCAAGTCCCCCCCCCACTCACTCAAATTGGCCTCCTGACGACTTCCCATTCTCTCTTCCTCTTTTTTCTTTGTACATTTCCCTCCCTCCTTGATTCACAAAGCGGATAATAACATTCTAGTGGATGAACTTAAATTCCAGTAAGAGTGACAAGCAGTCCTGTTATGCTGTCTCATAGAATTACACCCAACTCCCCCCTTCTACTTGTCTTTTTATTGTCGTAACCCTAGTCCCACCTTTCACTTTCGACCTATTCTTTTTTTTTAAGAGAGAGAGGAGAGAGAGAGAGAGAGAGAGAGAGAGAGGGGGGGGGGGAATTTTAATATTTATTCTTTAGTTTTCGGTGGACACAGCATCTTTATTTGTATGTGGTGCTGAGGATCGAACCCCGGGCTGCAGCAAGCCAGGCGAGCGCGCTACCGCTTGAGGCACATCCCCATTCTTTTTAAAGAATAATTTGTGTTGCTAAATATCATACACACACACACACACACACACACACACACACACACACACACCTACCTTATGCCTAGAACAAAAGTGTCCAGCTTAACAAATTATTGTAAAACAAACCCCCATGTAATCATTACTAAGATAGAGGAATAAGGTATTAGCAGGACCTTGGAAGCCTTGCCTACTCTTTCTCTATCACAATGCCCTCCCTTACTGTGTTTTACCTGGTAAAATGGTAACATGGCTTCACTTTTGAGACCAGGGAGCTAATTATGGAAAGCAGCTAACTATCACCAAAAGGGAAATGGTAGATAGTACTTCCCCATCACCTGGTTGCTAACAACCTCTGGGGGGAGGGGAAGGGTCACATTTTCCAACACAAGCAATCACCCCCTCATGGGTCTCTTCCTGCCCTTTTGGCCACACAGGCAAGCTAAGAGAGGAGGGAGCAGAAAAAGAAAGGAAACCTAAAATCTATAAAGGACAAGACAGACACCCCCACTTCTGCAGGCACCAGCTCTGGACCCCCTCCTCTCTGGAGGAGCCTGGCTGTCTTCCCCTCCCCATCCCGTTCTGTTTCTAAATAAAACTGTTTGCTTTTGCCTGGGCGTTTCTCCAGTGTTTAATCTTCAACACCAGGGGAACCAGGACTGGATCCTGATGTTCAAGATGGTTTCACTTTGTTACCCATCTTTAAACAGTATTTTAATTTTGCCTGTTTCTGGATTTTATACCCATGCAATTCACTCTCTTTTCTGTTTTGCTTCTTTCGCTCAGTATTATGTTCGTGACATTTATCCATGCACATATTCCAGCTTGTCATTTCTATTGCTGTATGAAGTTGCACTGTGAATGTGTCACTCTGCTATTCATACATTCCTCGATTATGGCCACTTGAATGGACTCACATTTTCTGCGAATTGCAGTGATAGAGATATTGTGAACATTTTATACATAAGCACACATTCATACCGAAATTGAATAGATGATTATAAGGACAATATATATGCACGTCCACTTCAGTAGACGGTGCCTATATGCTTTCCCAAGAGGTTGACCTCATTTATATTGAGCTGAGTTCATCTTGCTCCACGTCAATTAAAGCCATTCCCCCTGTTGTGTGGTGGTGACACGGGATGTTGGGCTGTTCCGATCCTGGCTGGCAGGGCCTGTTTGCATGACAGCTTTTTCAGCTCCACAGAAAGCAGTGCCTGCCACCAGGGATCCCTTTCCAGGCTCCTGTCTTGCAAACTCAAAGAATGAAATCCACAGACGATGGCGAGTGAGTGTGAAAGAGTAAGGCTTGCTCAGGCAAGAAAAGAAACCAGACTCCCACCAAGACAGGGCAGGGAGAGGGTTGCTGAGGAGCTGCTGGGCTTAGGGGCTTTGGCTATTGGTAGAAATCAGGATCCAGAACCTGTTCCCCTGAGGGGAAGAATGAACACCCTGAAAGCTGAAGTAAGCCAGCAGGAATTCATTAAAGACAGAGGTTAGGGTTCAGAGGTGTAAGGAGGCTCCCCATGGAGAGTAAGGGTGCACAGGGGAAGTTGGCTAACTCCCTTATAACCTGTCCTTGAGATTTTAATTGTTGTGTGTGCTCAGGCTGAAATGCACAGTTGTCTTTTTTTGTAAGAATGGAGTTCTTGGTCCCTTTGGAGAAACAGATATTGTTATTTGATGGCTTGTTGTAGGGACAAGGCAAGGCACCGAAGATAGCAGGAAACAGTTCTATTTGGCTGCAGCCAGGTTCAGGGGGCACAGCTTCTGCTGTAATCAATCAATCCCCTGAGCCCCGAGTTCAGGGAGTTTCAGAGTTTTATACCCAGCATGTAAGGAGAGGGGCTCAGAATTTCCCAGTCTGTAGAAGTTCACATAAAAGCATCTCTTTCTCTCACTGTTCTGGACAAGTTAACTCTTCAAGGACAACACCTGAGAAGGGGAGAGCTTCTTCTCCCCTTTCTTTCCTCTCTCTGCCAGCTGTTACCATGGAGCCCATTTGTAACTTATCTTAAAAAGGTAGACATCTCTGTGAAGCCCAGCTCAAGGCCACAGGCCTTGTTTGCACATTTCTTCAAAGTACTCTACTGGATATGTTTGTGAAAAACTAGTAAGGGGGTGCCCAGCACCTGGAGTGCTGGTATCTTCCCGGCCAGTGGCCAAGTAAACAGAAAATGGGAAGTTTATCTACATTGAACTCTTTTGCAGAGACTCTTTGGCTGACAGTCCTAAAATCAGTAAACACAAAAATGGGAAGTTTATCTACAGAGACTCTTTTGCTGACAGTCCTAAAATCAGCCATGGTGACAATTTTTGGAGAAGTCTAGTTAAGACTTTTCAGGCTGGAGCACATCAAATGGTGGACACTTGTCAAACATGTCAAACGGTGGTCCTGACATCTGCCCTCCTTATCCACCCTTTCCATCTCCCGCTCTGCCTGCCTGTTCTCCCTACCTGCCTTCATGTACCCGGCTGGTGGAGCTGCCTAATTTTTATGAGAATTAGGCATCTGGAAGGTGACTTGTTCTTGGTCATGCTGTGACCTTCTGAGGGGTGTGTTCTTTCGGCTGTTGAGTCTGGAACTCTCTGTAGTTCCCACTCTGGTCAGGCCTGCCTCCCCCTTTTCTAGTCCTCTGGGTCAAAGGGTTTTGGTGGTTGGAATGTTTCCACAGAGCCGTGCCTATGGGCTCATCTCCCTCGCTGCCTGCTTATTATGTCCTACTCTCTGACGGTCATACCTATTCAGTGGTATCTCACTCTCATTTTATTTTGTGTTCTTGTTTTTAGTGAGATCGGCCACAGTTTTACAGGTGGAATTGCTCTTGGGTGGAGTGCTTGCTTGGTCCTCTCTATTGAGCTATCTGTCTAGCTTTTTTTCTGTGGGTCTGTAGCTCTTTGTGACTTGTAGTTCTGGGTACAAACTCTTGGTTGAGTTAATGTAATATAAATATCTTCTCCTTCTCTACACAGCCTTTTCACTTTCTTTCTCCTGCCTTTGGATAAACAGAAGTTCTGAATTTTAACGCAGTCAAACTTGTCAATCTTTTCCTTTATTTTTGCGATCTTGTTTAAGACATTGTCTCTGAATTTTTTTTTTTTATTGGTTGTTCACAACATTACAAAGCTCTTGACATATCATATTTCATACATTAGATTGAAGTGGGTTATGAACTCCCAATTTTACCCCAAATGCAGATTGCAGAATCACGTTGGTTATACATCCACAATTTTACATAATGCCCAATTAGTAATTGTTGTATTCTGCTACCTTTCCTATCCCCTACTATCCCCCCTCCCCTACCCTCCCCTCCCTTCTTCTCTCTCTACCCCATCTACTGTAATTCATTACTCTCCTTGTTTATTTTCCCATTCCCCTCACAACCTCTTATATGTAATTTTGTATAGCAATGAGGGTCTCTCTTCATTTCCATGCAATTTCCCTTTTCTCTCCCTTTCCCTCCCATCTCATGACTCTGTTAAATGTTAGTCTTTTCTTCCTGCTCTTCCTCCTTGCTCTGTTCATAGTTGCTCTCATTATATCAAAGAAGACATTTGGTATTTGTTTTTTAGGGATTGACTAGCTTCACTAAGCATAATCTGCTCTAGTGCCATCCATTTCCCTGCAAATTCTATGATTTTGTCATTTTTTATTGCTGCATAGTACTCCATTGTGTATAGATGCAACATTTTTTTTTATCCATTCATCCATTGAAGGGCATCTGGGTTGGTTCCACAGTCTAGCTATTGTGAATTGTGCTACTATGAACATCGATGTGGCAGCATCCCTGTAGCATGCTCTTTTAAGGTCTTCAGGGAATAGTCCGAGAAGGGCAATAGCAGGGTCAAATGGTGGTTCCATTCCCAGCTTTCCCAGGAATCTCCAAACTGCTTTCCAAATTGGCCGCACCAATTTGCAGTCCCACCAGCAATGTACAAGAGTACTCTTTTCTCCACATCCTCGCCAGCACTTGTTGTTGTTTGACTTCATAGTGGCTGCCAATCTTACTGGAGTGAGATGGTATCTTATGGTGGTTTTGATTTGCATTTCTCTGACTGCTAGAGATGGTGAGCATTTTTTCATGTACTTGTTGATTGATTGTATATCCTCCTCTGAGAAGTGTCTGTTCAGATCCTTGGCCCATTTGTTGATTGGGTTATTTGTTATCTTATTGTCTAATTTTTTGACTTCTTTGTATACTCTGGATATTAGGGCTCTATCTGAAGTGTGAGGAGTAAAAATTTGTTCCCAGGATGTAGGCTCCGTATTTACCTCTCTTATTGTTTCTCTTGCTGAGAAAAAACTTTTTAGTTTAAGTAAGTCCCATTTGTTGATTCTTGTTATTAACTCTTTTGCTATGGGTGTCCTATTAAGGAATTTGGAGCCCGACCCCACAATATGTAGATCGGAGCCAACTTTTTCTTCTATCAGATGCAGAGTCTCTGATTTGATATCAAGCTCCTTGATCCATTTAGAGTTAACTTTTGTGCATGGCGAGAGGAAGGGATTCAGTTTCATTTTTTTGCATATGGATTTCCAGTTTTCCCAACACCATTTGTTGAAGATGCTATCCTTCCTCCATTGCATGCTTTTAGCCCCTTTATCAAATATAAGATAGTTGTAACTTTGTGGATTAGTCTCTGTGTCCTCTATTCTATACCATTGGTCCACTCGCCTGTTTTGGTACCAGTACCATGCTGTTTTTGTCACTATTGCTCTGTAATATAGTTTGAAATCTGGTATCGCTATACCGCCTGATTCACACTTCCTGCTTAAAATTGCTTTTGCTATTCTGGGTCTTTTATTTTTCCATATGAATTTCATGATTGCTTTATCTATTTCTTCAAGAAATGCCATTGGGATTTTGATTGGCATTGCATTAAACCTATAGAGAACTTTTGGTAATATCGCCATTTTGATAATGTTAGTTCTGCCTATCCATGAACAGGGTATATTTTTCCATCTTCTAAGATCTTCTTCTACTTCTCTTTTTAGGGTTCTGTAGTTTTCATTGTATAAATCTTTTACCTCTTTTGTTAGGTTGATTCCCAAGTATTTTATTTTTTTGGAGGATATTGTGAATGGAGTGTTTTTCCTCATTTCCGTTTCAGAAGTTTTGTCGCTGATATACAGAAATGCCTTTGATTTATGCGTGTTGATTTTATATCCTGCCACTTTGCTGAATGCATTTATTAGTTCTAGTAGTTTCTTTGTAGACCCTTTTGGGTCTTCTAAGTATAGAATCATGTCATCTGCAAATAGTGATAATTTAAGTTCTTCTTTTCCTATTTTTATGCCTTTAATTTCTTTCGTCTGTCTAATTGCTCTGGCCAGTGTTTCGAGAACTATATTGAATAGAAGTGGTGATAGAGGGCATCCCTGTCTTGTTCCAGATTTTAGAGGGAATGCCTTCAACTTTTGTCCATTCAGAATGATGCTAGCCTGAGGCTTAGCATAGATAGCTTTTACAATGTCAAGGTACGTTCCTGTTATCTCTAGTTTTTCAAGTGTTTTGAACATAAAGGGATGCTGTACTTTGTCGAATGCTTTCTCTGCGTCTATTGAGATGATCATATGGTTCTTATCTTTAAGTCTATTGATGTGGTGAATAACATTTATTGATTTCCGTATATTGAACCAGCCTTGCATACCAGGGATGAATCCTACTTGATCATGGTGCACAATTTTTTTGACGTGTTTTTGTATTCGATTCGCCAGAATTTTATTGAGGATTTTCGCATCTAGGTTCATTAGAGATATTGGTCTGTAGTTTTCTTTCTTTGAGGTGTCTTTGTCTGGTTTTGGAATCAGGGTGATGTTGGCCTCATAGAATGAATTTGGAAGAGCTCCCTCTTTTTCTTTTTCCTGAAATAACTTGAAAAGTATTGGTATTAATTCTTCTTTAAAGGTTTTGTAAAACTCCGCTGTATACCCATCCGGTCCTGGGCTTTTCTTAGTTGGTAGTCTTTTGATGGCTTCTTCTATTTCCTCAATTGATATTGGTCTGTTCAAATTGTGTGTATCCTCCTGACTCAGTCTGGGCAAATCATATGACTTAAGAAATTTATCGATGTCTTCACTATCTTCTATTTTATTGGAATATAGATTTTCAAAATAATTTCTAATTGTCTTCTGTATTTCTGTAGCATCTGTTGTGATATTGTCTTTTTCATCCCGTATGTTAGTAATTTGAGTTCTCTCTCTTCTTCTCTTTGTTAGCATGGCTAAAGGTCTGTCAATCTTATTTATTTTTTCAAAGAACCAACTTTTAGTTTTGTTAATTTTTTCAATAGTTTCTTTTGTTTCAATTTCATTAATTTCCGCTCTGATTTTAATTATTTCTTGCCTTCTGCTACATTTGCTGTTGTTTTGCTCTTCCTTTTCTAGGACTTTGAGATGAAGTGTGAGCTCATTTATTTGTTGGTTTTTTCTTTTTTTGAGGAATGACCACCAGGCAATGAATTTTCCTCTTAAAACTGCTTTCATTGTGTCCCATAGATTCCAATATGTTGTGTCTGTATTTTCATTTATCTCTAAGAATTTTTTGATTTCCTCCTTTATGTCTTCTGTAACCCATTGATCATTCAGTAACATATTGTTCATTTTCCATGTGATGTAGGATTTTTCCTTCCTTCTTTTATCATTGATTTCCAGTTTCATTCCATTATGATCAGATAAAATGCATGGTATTATCTCCACCCCTTTATATTTACTGAGGGTTGCCCTGTGGCATAATATATGGTCTATTTTTGAGAAGGATCCATGTGCTGCTGAGAAAAAAGTACATCCATTTGATAATGGTTGATATATTCTATATATGTCAGTTAAGTCTAGGTTATTGATTGTGGTATTGAGTTCTATAGTTTCCTTATTCAACTTTTGTTTGGAGGATCTGTCCAATGGTGAGAGGGGTGTGTTGAAGTCACCCATAATTATTGTGTTGTGGTCTATTTGATTCTTGAACTTGAGGAGAATTTGTTTTATGAATGTTGCAGCGCCATTATTAGGTGCATAAATATTGATAATTGTTATGTCTTGTTGGTGAATGGTTCCTTTTAACAGTATATAATGTCCTTCTTTATCCCTTTTGATTAACTTAGTCTTGAAGTCGATTTTATTCGATATGAGGATGGCCACCCCTGCTTGCTTACGAGGACCGTGTGCGTGGTATATTTTTTCCCATCCTTTCACCTTCAGCCTGTGTATGTCTTTTCCAATCAGATGTGTCTCCTGGAGGCAGCATATTGTTGGATTTGTTTTTTTAATCCATGATATCAGCCTATGTCGCTTTATTGGAGAGTTTAAGCCATTAACATTCAGAGTTACTATTGATATATGGTTTGTACTTCCATCCATGTTTGATTATTTATCCTTTTTTTTTAAAAAAAAATTTAGTTTGTTTCTCCATGATTATTTTTCCCCTCGCCCTCTGTCTTTACCGAGGCACTTCCCTCTGGTGGTTTTGGTTATTGTTTTTCATTTCTTCCTCGTGTAGTGTTTTGCTCAAAATGCTTTGCAATGCTGGTTTTCTGGCTGAAAATTCTTTTAACTTTTGTTTATCATGAAAGATTTTTATTTCGTTGTCATACCTGAAGCTTAATTTTGCTGGATACAGAATTCTTGGTTGGCATCCATTGTCTTTCAGTGTTTGAAATACATTGTTCCATGACCTTCTTGCTTTCAGTGTCTGTGATGAAAAATCCGTTGTTAACCTTATTGGTTTACCCCTGAATGTAATCTGTCTCCTTTCTCTTGTAGCTTTTAATATTTTCTCTTTGTTCTGTATATTGGATATCTTCATAACAATGTGTCTTGGCGTTGGTCTACTGTGATTTTGTGTGCTCGGTGTCCTGTATGCATCTTCAATTTGTATATCTGTTTCCTTTTTTATTTCTGGAAAGTTTTCTGTAATTATTTCATTCAGCAGGTTACTCATTCCCTTGGTTTGAATCTCTGTACCTTCTTCTATCCCAATGACTCGTAAGTTTGGCTTTTTTATGTTATCCCATAACTCTTGGATGTTTTTCTCGTGATTTTTTACCAGCCTTTCTGAGTTGGCTAGACTCTTTTCAAGATGAAATAATTTGTCTTCATTATCTGACGTTCTGGCTTCTACTTGCTCCACTCTGTTAGTGATACTCTCAATTGAGTTTTTAATTTGGTTTATAGTTTCCTTCATTTCTAAGATTATGGTTTGATTCTTTTTTATAATCTCTATCTCCTGATAAAGGTGCTTAACTTCTTCTTTTATCTGTTTGTGTAATACATTCTCAATGTGTTCTTTCGCTGCTTGAATTTGCTGTCTCGTATCCTCTTTAAGGTTCCATTCCATCTGTCTAAGGTGTTCCTTGAGTTCTTTATATGACCATTTTTCTGATGACTCTAAGTCCTCCTGAATATTTAGGCTGTCCTGCATTGTTTGTACTCCTTTTCTTCCTTGCTTTTTGAAGCTGCTCATGTTACTTCTTGTTATGTTTGACTGCTGAGTTACTGTTTACTCCTATAAATTTATTTGATGCTTGGGAGGAAAGGTATTAGAAGGGAGGGGAAAAAGTCACTAAAGAGAATGAGAGTAAGCAGGTAGAATTCAAGGAAGGGGAGATAAGATAATTGAAAAGAAATGAAAAGACAAAAGAAGAAAAAAATAGGAAATAAAAAAAGAAAAAAAATGTTTAAATAATAAAAAAAATTAAAATTGGAAGAAAAAAGAATTTAAAAAAATTGTAAAAAAAAATTAAAAAAACAAGAAAGAAAAATGAAAATGAAAGAAAACCCCAAATCAAAATTAAAAAACAACAACAAAACAACAACAACAACAACAAAAAAACAACATCAACAACAACAACAAAAAAAAACAAAACTAATAAATGCAGTCTTAGAGTTTGATTAACTTCTCTTCCAGTAGGTGGTGCTGTGACCACCAGGCCAAGTTTCTCCTATCAATACTCGGAAACCAATCACTGTGCAGCAGCTCCTCCTCCCAGACTGGGCGAGTCTCCAATCCTGGGTGCCTAGGGCATCCTCTTGTGTCTAGTCACTTCCCCACTTTTCCTCTAGCCAGGCCCCTCTCACGGGTGCCGCTCACCACAATACTGGGTACACGCCAGGTCTGCTGCTCCCGGGAGCCCTGTTGTCATGAATGACTGGGCACACTGTTCCAGTTTGCCATTCCCTCAGACCCTAAGTTTGTAGAGCTTGGGGCTGAGAATCCTCAGCGAATTTTACTGCCCCTCTGGTAGCCACACCCCCGGTAGCTGGTGCAAGAGACCTCAGCTGTCAGCACTGGTGGGAGCGGTAGTCCCGCTCCGCGGGTCCCACGCCACCTCTAATTCCCTCGGTCTGGCTACCGTGCTCACGGGAGAGCTGGGAGGGGTCCTTACAGGAGAGCTGAGATTGGCCCTTAAGGTTTCCCCGATGTGTGGAGAGGGAAGGCTAGGGAATTACACACCTGTAGCCGCAGGTTTCAATGAAGTTATCTCCTCCGCCGCAGTCTGTTGACGTCAGTTGTCTGCCATGGTGGTGTCTCTTGCAAATGGCGACAGTTCGTTTCCCTTTGCCGGGTGACCAATGCAATGGGTGGGTCCTTACTGTCTCTCCCAAGCCCCGTTTCAAACCTGTGGCCACTACCTATGAAGGCTCGGTTGGCATTTACCTCCGTAGGATCAGAAGGGCTGACCGGTTGTTTCAGCCGGATGGATTAGTGCTGAGTCACAGCTGTTTGTCTGCAGGAAGCAGGCGAACGGGAGCTTGAATTCAGCCGATCCAGGTTCAGTGTGTGTTCTGAGAGGCCCAAACAGCTCGCCCCAGATCCACGTCAGTTCAGCATTGCCTAGTGATCCTGAGCAAACAGAATTAGGCTGTTTACGACTCCCTATGCCTGCACAGCTGAAGAGGTCAGAGACTTGATCTCTCCGCGCCCGCCGCCATGTTGGAATCTCCCCTGTCTCTGAATTTTGATGATCCCGTATTAAGTTGTCATCTAAAAGTCTGTTCGGCTTTTAATATTTAATTTTTTAGTTCTCTTGGAATAGGTTTTATTGTTGTTTGAGTATGAAGTAGGGAAAAGATTTAAAATGTTTTTTTTTTCCCCCCTCCATCTGCATACCTAATGGTCCCAGAATCAATTACAGCAAGCTCACGTGTTCCCCACTCCTGTGTCCTTCATGACAGGTACACGCAAGCCTGGATCTGTGCATGGTGCCATGAGTGTCTGGATTCTCTTTACGGTGGCATTAGCTGATGAGTCTATCCTTGTGTCTTTGTGCCCGTATCTTGCTTTTCCTTTCTTCAGTGCGGATGCCGAGGAGACCTGCCCACAGAGCCTGAGCACAGCTGTGAGGGCCCTGACCCGGACTGTCATGCTCTTCCTTGAGAGGGTTCTAGGCAAGACTTAGCAAAGAAGAGAAAAGTTCGTGAGAAAGGACAGGAAACGAGGCAAATGGGACACCCTCAAGTGTTGAGAGCCACAGCCGAGGGGGCCCCAGAAGACTGCCAGCTGCCAGCAAACTGCCAGCAAACTTTTTCCTGATAGTAGAATTGAATCAGACTTACAAGTCCCCAGCGCGCACAGCAAAGCCCAAGGCAATTCTGCCTCACTTTGGCCCCTGCAATCTGTTCTCATTGGATGAGACCCTTAGAGATTTTATGGTCAGGGAAAATCATCCTTACCTCCCTGGGTTCTGGGATCTGGTCGCCGTGAGGGTCACAAAAGTTCCCTTCTTCAGGGTAACCTGGTACAGTGGAGGCTTCAGGCCTGCGTTTTTCCTGCAGAACAAGTGGCTGCCGAGGGGTGGAACATGTCCTGTTGACTTCATTTGGGCAGGGAGGCAGGTGAGTTGCTTTTTTGGAGAAAGCATGTGGGATCGGCACAGTGGACCAGTTTGTAAAATTACCCCTTTAACCTCATATTCCCACCCTCCCATGTGCCTCTTGCCTATATCAGTGCTGGGGATTGGGACCTAGGGCCCGCAAGGCCGGACATCTACCTCTTGAACTACACCCCCGCCCACTTTCCCACTTGTTGTAACTTCAAAATACCTCTTAATATGATAAAGCATTCCCACTTTGTTCTCTTTTTGTAAAAAAAAAAATGTCTTGCTACTCTTTGCCTTTTGTATTTATAGCTGTATAGCAATTTTCTTTGGTTTGAGCTTTTTTAAAACTTTATTTTTAAAAAATCATTCATAAGACATAATATTTGACTTGTTAATTGGGTATCATGTGATTTTTTTAAGTCAACTT
This sequence comes from Ictidomys tridecemlineatus, assembly GCF_052094955.1. NCBI lineage: Eukaryota > Metazoa > Chordata > Mammalia > Rodentia > Sciuridae > Ictidomys > Ictidomys tridecemlineatus. Next base: position 123,570,162 of record NC_135487.1, on the reverse strand, counting down.
CTAAGATTCCATAAAAAACATAAAAAATTTAAATGTGTTAAGATTAAGACTGAGATTTCATCAAATCAATAGATCAATGTGGGGAATATTGAGATGATTATTATATTGAAAACTCCAACCACTAAATAATGTTTCTTATCTTTAAATTTTATTTTCTTGTTTAATTTTTTTTCTAATGCTTTTATAGTTGCTTGGTAGATGCCTTAAATGTCTCTTTACCTTTGTTCTTAGGTACCTTTTTAAAAATTAATCTAGTTTTAATTAATAGATAATAATACTACCTATTTAGTATGGGGTGAAGTGGGGTATATTTGTGTAAGGTCCTTGCTTGGTATCTGGGTGGCCATTTTAAGTGACAGCTGCCATTTTCCCACCCAAGGACCTTTCTGGGAAAGGGTCACCACTGCCACATACCAGTAAAGCTGCAATCATTAGGACCGCCCAGTTCTGATTCCTGAGCCTGGCCTGTAAACGCCCCCAGATCCAAGCCTGTCCTGCCTCTCTCCATCTATGGAGAGATGGCCTTTGTTTGTCAGCTCTGACAAATAAACTGTCTCATGTGTATCTCTGCCTGATCTCCGTCTCTCATTTCTCAATCGACCGTCTCCTGGGTATGTGGGTTACTCATCATCTCAAACATTTAAAATCTGCTCTTATAGCTCTTTTCATTTATATAATACAATATACTTATTGCATTTTATAAATATGTAATTGTCCCTTGATGTAATAATGCACTAGAATTTATTCTTGGGTAATTTTTTTACTGTTGCATATGATATTTTGTGTTCATTTTATTTTTGCTAATGTGATAAAGATATCCTTTGATTTTCATATTTTTTTAAGTAATCCTTCTAAACTTTTGTGTTGATTTCAATAATTTATCTACACATTCTTTTGGATTTGCTATGTATATGTAATCCCATCATTTACAAGTAATACTAATTCTGATTTTTAAAATTTCTTCCTTTTTGCAACAAAAATAATCTTGGGCAATATTATTTTTTTAAAAAAAAAATTATTTGTTTTAATTAGTTATATATGACAGTAGAATACACTTATGTACTTTGTTATATCATATATTAGGCAATATTCTTAAGAATGTTAATGGCACTTTTTCTTTTCTTTCTTTTTTTAAAATATTTTTTAATTGTTGATGGATCTTTATTTTATTTATTTGTATGTGGTGCTGAGAATTGAACCCAGTGCCTCACACATGCCAGGCAAGTGCTCTACCACTGGGCCATGGCCCCATCCCTGATGGCACTTTTTCAACATTTTCCCATCAACTATAATGCTAATTGCAGGATTTTTTTCTTTCCATAAATATCTCTTTTCTTTTTTTTCCCCCCAGAGAAAAGAAATCCCCTTCTATTTATTAGTGAGATCAGTCTATGATTTTTTTTCCCATGGTGTTCTGATTCGGTTTTGATATAAAATTATCCTGCCTTTATAAAATGACTTGTGAAACTTTCTACTTTTTCCAAATACTTCCAAGTGTTTGTGTAGGCTTGGCATGACTTCTTTCAAATTATTTGACAAAACTTACCAGTATCACTATTGGGGCCATCAGTGTTCTTTGTGGAAGGTTTTTCATTATTGTCTCAATAATTTCTTTAACAATTATACCCCTATTTAGGGGATTGTATTTCTTCAGTTCATTTCAGTGTTTTCAAAATTCAGAATTTTAAAAAATTTCCTTCCAGAAGAAAAAAGAAGTTTAATTTTTCTAGGAATTTCTCCAATCCTCTAATTTTTACTTTTTCTGCATTAAATTATTTATTAACCTCTGATTTTATCTGTAATAATTTCAAAATATATAATCATCCTGCTTTTTATTCCAGATATGGGTTATTCATATCTTCCCTCCCTCCCTTTCTTTCTTTCTTGATCAACCAAAGATTTCACTTGTCCATTGTCATTTCTTCTGATTGCTATTCATGGTGTCTTCTTTCTTGTGTGCCTATCTTCATTTTGCTGAATATTACATCTTACCTTTTCCCAAGCGTATTTGCTTTCCTTTTGCCAGGATTCTGGAGTCACTAGTAGTCTGAGACCACATTAATCTAAGTTCATAAAGCTATCACTTTCTAGGTCCATTTGTGTGAGCGCTACTGTAAATTCCCTCTTATATCTGCAGTAGAGTCCTTTGAGGTCTGTAACCAAAAAAAGGGGCGGGTTTATCAGGCTTCCAAACTTTGAATACCTGGATTAAGTGGATTTATTCTAATTATGTCAAAACTCTTTTAAAACTGGGTTTCTCAATTTGTAGCAGAAGTAAGAGAAACTAGAAAAATAAGGGCTTCGTGTACCATTGCTGGTTTGAGGATTGAAGAAGCCGTGCAGGAACAAGTGTAGTGGCCTTAAGGAGCTGAGGGGATCCCTTGTCAGATAGTGAGCAAGAAAGTGGCTCTCTTAGTCCTGTCACTGCAAGGAGCTGGATTCTGTCATAGCCTAAGAGAGCTGCAAGTGGGCCGAGAGGAAAATATGCCAGAGCTCCAATAAGAGCCCACACGGCCAGTACCTTGAAGCAGCCATGGAAGGAGGAGTGGGATTTTTCTTTTCTTTCTTTTCTCCCCCTTTGGCAGTTCTGGGGATAGAACCCAGGGCCTTGTGCATGTGAGGCAAGCACTCTACCAGCTGAGCTACATCCCCAGCCCAGGAGGTGGGATCTCTAAGAGGTGGGAGATCTCTGAGGCCCACTGGAAGAGAGTAAGGAAGTATGGGTCTTCCTCTGGCTTCCAGTTTGAGGATGTGATCACTTGTTTCCACCCTTGCCATCCACCATGAGAAGAGGCCATCTACCATTAGACCCTCATCAGAAGCCAAAACCACAGAGCTGGCTGACCTTAGACTTTGATCTCCTAGAACTGTGAGTTAAATTAACTTCTTTTCTTTATAAAGTTATCCTGCCTCCAGTATTTCATTGTAGAAATGCAAGATAAGCTAATACAATAATCTACTGGGTTCCAGGGAGTAGAGACTAGGGAGATTTCCTGCTAGTTAGCTGGTAGCAAATCAACTACAAATAACGGAAGAGAAGTAGCTTGTCTTCCCTTGCAACAGATTGTTGTTCTGGATATGGACTTACCATCTGGGCCAAGTACACCATCAATGTACTGTGTGAGTAAGAACACAGAAAATTTCTTCTCATCTAGCAGCTTATTTTGCAATGACAGAACTAAGGGGATGGGGGGCTAGTTTCTACCAAATGTCAGCTTGTATGACTTACCCATCACCTGGAAACCGTGTCGTGGCAACACATTTTCTTATCATTCCTATGGGTTTATACTTTGCTTAGAGGTCTTAGAAAATGCTTCCACTCAATGATTTCAGTGATCTGGGAACTGAATTGTAGCCTGGCAGTTTGGGGCTCTTCATGTCAATGGACCAACAGACCAAAAACCAAAGAAACAAACAGTTTTGCTGTGTTGACAAGAATGACTGACTAGTTGTTCAAGGTAGACATAAGGCGGCTAGCGTGTGAAGGGAAGGGAGAAGAGTGTGTCTGGAAATCAGAATCTCTTCAGGGTACCTCCTGGTATAGTCACTCGTAAAACTCACAAATTTATTAATACGAGATTACTCTTTATATCTTTTGTTAGGTAGTTACCCTTTAATAGTCTGTATTTTGTTTTTCTGCATTTTCTTCTTAATAAGTTTTGCTAGATGTTGTTTATCTCCTTTTTTTTTTTTTTTTTAGAGGAAGAGCTACTGGTTTGGATGATTCTTTTTTTTTCATCCTTTTATTATTTTTGTATTTTTTTTCGCTTCCATTTTGGTGGGAGAATATTATTGTTGCTTTTTCTAGGCTTTTTAAATTGAATGGTAGGTCTCTTGACTTTAATCATTTTTTTATTAATTCAATAAATAAAAGTTAATGAATGCAATAAAACTCTCTCCAAGAATTGCCCCGGCTGGGTTCTGTATCTTGCACATTATATTTGCATTACCAGCCTGGTGATTTTATAATACTCTTTATGATTTCCTCTTTAACTACAGGGCTATTTTGAGTAAGTTCTTGTTTCTTCTCGAGACACGATGCGGTTTTCACTCTTGGCTTAAATCTGTTTTGAATTTTATTGCATAAAGGTTTGAAAACACAATGTTGGCTTTTTATTGAATTTATGATTTATTCATTTGAATGTTCCGTGTGTACTTCCAAAGACAGTACATTTTCAGATCCTTGTCAGCAGATTATTAAAAGCTTTGACGAGGCATCAGGATTCAATAGCTGTAAAATTCCATCACTAGTTGGCAAGTAGTCATAGGTGACTTTTAAAGTAAATTCTGAGAATCTGTTCCATGGCTCTTGAACTCCTTATGTGGTTGAGGAATGTAAGGGGACGGGGAGAGTCGGAGGAGACTGGGGAATATGCTTCTGTGGGCCACCTGATGTGCTGGGTTCTCCTCCTTACTTTCCACAGTGGGAGGGCGGGTTGGGGGTGAAAGCCTCTTTGCCTGGGTCTGGACATTTGCTACAGGCGTCTCAGGACTTTGACATGTGTTCAGATGAGTGAAGCCTGCTCCTCTCCTGCCTGGCCTGCTCCCGTGCCAGTCCACACTCTCAGACTTCCAGCGTGACACAGATATAGACTGAGGAGGGGGATCAATGTAATGCAAAGAAAAGGGGGACAGACCTGAATTTTGACTAAGTACCTTGTGCTTAACACTCTAGTTTATAATTGGAGCATTAAATATGCAATTACCTAGCACCTAGGAGTGGGAAGGAAAAAACATGAGACTTATTTGAATTTTAGGAGAAGGAGAATTTTATCAACACAAAATTCACTTTAATGGTAAAATCAGAGACCGAAATAGTTTTATTTTCAATGTAATTCAAATAGCATTGTTTTGAATTGAATGAGATCGAATTGCAATGGTATAATATTGTGTTTTATTTTGTACTGTATTATAAATATATTTATAAGCACATATTGAATTTTTAAAAAAATATGATCTGGGACCATACCTTTTGATTAAGTTTAGCCCTCTTAAAATTATTGTTATTACTGTGCTATTGGGACCTAGTTTCTATTATTTTACTTTTTCATTTCTGTCTACTCGTATTTTCTTTTTGTTTTTCTTTCCCCTTGCCTACTGTTTTTCATTCTGGAAGCTGAATTTTCTGGGTTTTTTTGAGGTTCTCAATATTTTATTCAAGTTCTATTTTAAATGTTACGAATTACACCATTTGAAGGGAGAGAGCTAATTTCACACAAGGTGGACGCCTCTAAAATGAGCCCATTATACTGCTAAAAAAGAAATCGAATGATGAGAATTCAGCACAAGTCCAATTTAGATCTGGAGCATTGTCACTGCATTATTACAGCGGTAGGGGACATTTCTCAGCTTGTGGCTGGAGCTCCTGGTGGCTCTTTCTTACTTTGGAGCAAGGACAAAAGACAGCCACATCAGAGGGAATTAATTCCTTCATTATTTGCTTCATTACACACACTGTCTTGCCTGCAAAATGGCACCAACAAATTAGTCTCCGTGCCCTGCAGACTACTTTTGGTGGAGCGATGAATTCAGCGTTTGGAGTAGAAATAGATCTTGAGGACTTTTCTTAGCCCTTTCAGGAGAGTTTTACACACAGAGAAGCAGTGAGCCGCTCTTCAGTTAAGGCACAAAGCTAAGGTTCAGATCTACAGAAGTCACAGTTTTATTCATTTACTCAATATGGATTTACAAAGTCACTATGTATTACCACCTGCAGCTATTTCTAGATAAAATAGAAACTTGACATCTCTGGAGGGACCACCAATGCTCCCCAAGTTTACAGGTGGAACAGGGTTCATTTTTGTACTTTTGAAAGTTGAATCATCTTTAACTGGGAGGTTTCTCAAGATGTTGAGTGATACTTAAAGCATTCTAGGCTTTTAACATTAAAAGAAACACTAAATCATGAAGGTAACTATGCTGCAACAGAGTTTAAGTGATTATACAGTGTTCATTTATGCTTAAGATTCCAGTCGTAGACCAAGTAGCCACCGACATTGACATTCAGTCAGTAGACCTGACGTATTTGGTTTGATACCTGGCTTTCTTGAGTCTGAGTGTATCCCAAATCTATCCGTTGGAGGTTACTCACGTTAGCTAAGAAATGGACGTGGGGATCGATCCATCTGACTTTTGGCCGATGTTCCAAAGTGAGTGTAGCTCTCTCCTGCTGTCCAGAAGATGGACAGTTGTCTCTAACTTCTTGTTCATTTCTGGTAGATGGAGTCTCCAAACTCTGTCCTGTCCTTCATTTAGTCTAAAACTAGAGTTCGCCAGTCTTCCAGCCAACTACAAAGTTGTTCTGGGTCGCTTGGGACTTAATTGTCTCAAAATTCATCTGGTAGCCAGACAACCAGCCTTCCTCACTTAGCCTCAGATCACCCTGGACGGAAGAGGGGAGGTGTCAAGATCCACATCGCTGACCGGCCGGTCAGCACCCACTGGTCCTGTGTATTGATTTTAGCCTCCTCCCTGAGCCCCAGTGTGAGGTGGCAAGGATGAAACACAGAGCCGCCTCAGGCCACGTGCAAACTGGTCTTCCTGGTCACGTCAGGGCCCAGTGTGTTCTCAGTGGTCCTCTTATCTATGGAGACCACAGGGACATTATTTGGTCCATCTGTACTTGATCTCCAGACCATCTGGCACTTTGGTAACCTCAGTTGAGACGGAGCTTGTGAATTCCATTCTGGGCTCAGCTTTCATTTTCAAATCTGCTTTTGTTAGGCCAGACCCAGAGCCTTTGGGAGGGACATCCCCGGCAGATTTTCAAGATTGTGTAGGTGGGAGGCACCTTCTGCTCAGAGAAGGTGGTGGCCAGCTCAGTGTCGCTACCACAGGGGTCAAGGTTGAGTTTTCTTAGGCTGCTCCGAGAGTTGCCCATTCTATTCTCATTTTGGGTGGAAATTACTAACTTACTAAAATGAATAACGATGCGCATTTGTTTCTCCTAATGGATTTCCTCCCAACCCTTCAATCATGTTACCATACTCTCGAGTTTAAGTGATAGAATTTTATTTATTTCATTGTGTTCATCCTATGTACTTTGTCATTGTTCATTCAAGTGAAGTCCTACTAGTTTGCATACAGAAACTCATTTTCTGTGTCTGGTGGAATATTCCTGTGTGTGTGTGTGTGTGTGTGTATTTTTTTTTCTCACTGGAGACTTCCTCTATGTGTTGTGTGTATGTGTGTATGTGTGTGTGTATGTGTGAAACTTGTTCTATCAGATTATATCTTTATTCACCCTAAGAATTAAATGAGAGTCTAGATAGATACAAAATAGGTTTGACTCTTTTCCTTGAACACTTTGAAAATATTATTTGCATTGCTTCTTAAACTGAATGTTATTGTTAAGAAGTCTGAGGTCTTTCTTATTCCTGTGATCTCTTGACTATTTTAGAGTTATCCTTGGTTCTGATATTCCTAAATTATCCTTTAATGTTTAGGATTTTTTTCCTATTTAGCTTAGCAAATGATTTTTATCTTGATAGCTTTCCATGTGAAATCTTTCATCTTTCTCTGATTTTGTAAAATCCTTTCTTCCTCTTCCACAAGTTTTCTCTTCTTACCTGTGACACCTGCATCATGCAGATACTGACACTATGCTTCCTGACTTTCCTTTAATAGCTGATCCCCTTTCCAGGATGTTCAGCATCTCCAGATTTCATTATTCTCCCTGCTATTTCCACAGCTTCAGGGACCTGATATGCCTAAGACCCAAAGCCAGGGATAGAATGTAGAGAAGGGTCTCTCTCTCTCATGTACTGGGTAATGTTATGGCCCAGGCTAGGTGGGCAGTGACCAAACAGACTGCATTTTACCCAGAGACTCCATGCCATGTAAGAAATGCTTCTCCCATGGGACACCCCACCTCTGTACCCATGAGCAGTTGCTTAGCATGTTCCATAACAAAAAATGGCAGTTCTTATACAATGTAAAATTGTTGTTGTTTTTTTTTCTTGGACCAATGCACCCTATCAGAGAATGATTGTCTAGACGTTAGTAGTCGTTCTTTAACTTGTATTCAATTAGGGTCATTTTGACTCACTTCCCCTTCTGCTTATGATTTTAGATCTCATGATGTTTGATTATGGTCTTGAATCCTAGCAACAGCCACTTATGATTAACGTACCAACATGCTTTCCTTATGGTATAAAAGGTGTACTCAACCCCCAGAGGGTGTAGACTTGCAGCCTGCCCCTTGGCCCATCAGCTGGTGAATCTAGACCCACCAGCTGGTGAATAAAGATGGTTCTGTCTCCTGCTTTAAGATTGACTCGGTGATTTATTGCAGTCTTACCATAACAGCAGGAAGTGCAAGTCCCCTCTTCCCAACTTCAGGTCAGTTTTGGCTTAAGAATCCATTTCTTCATTCTAAAATTAACCGAATGTCTGAGCACAGAAAAGGAATCAGAATTCCTTAACAAATTTCCCAGCTTCTCTTGTCTACTATTAGGAAATAAAATCCTATCAAGAGGTCTCAGAACCTATGGTGAATTTTGGTCCTTTATCTAGTGTTGATTTTTATTTTGTCATTTTCAATACTAGGGTTTGATATTGAAAAAATCCCAATTACATCATTTTTAAAATTACCTATGAGATCAGAATGAAATTCACTGCAAAGACACTTTTATAAATTGAAGTGTATCACTTTTATATTTTCTTGGAAATCTACGTCTTTTCATTTTCTCAGTTCCCAAATGGAGGACTAGAGACTAAAAGTGAGACTCGGCCTCCCTGCTAGGCTTTGACCAGAGGTAGGCTCTAAGAAAGTTCCAAAGATCTCCAGATGCTGGGTCCCCATCCTGTCGATGCCCTAGATCCTGTTCCAGGTTGTCCAACATGAACACCAACAGAAAGACCCAGTACCTTGAAGCCTCCTTATTCAGCCATTGAGAGGGGACTGTGCCAGCAATTGACCTGACAGGGTTAGCCAAAAAGTAACAGGGGGCAGGGATGTTCCACTCTTTGGAACATTTGACTAAATAGAAAGCAAGAAAGGAAAGACTTCCCCCTTCCTGGTTTCTATTTGCTCGAATAGTTTGTTGAGAAAACAGAAATCCTTCTCCTCTCTCTCTCTCTCTCTGGAAATCAGATTGTTTCTGTTCTTTATCTTGATAGTAGATATCAATAGACCCTGGATATCTCATGAAAAATGTTGCCAAATTATTGTCTGACTTTGCATAGAAAAGGGCTGGGAATGTAGCTCAGTGGTGGAGAGCATGCTATTGGCCCTGGCTTCAATCCTCAGTACTGTCAAAAAACAAAACAAAACAAACAAACAAATGAAAACAACCAAGAATAACAGGTTTCATTTATCTAAACTAGTGATGCTATCCAGAATATTGACTTAGAGACAAGGAGGTTCGCTGCAAAACTGTTTGTCAAATCAGCCCTCAAATAAGACATTTATAAGTTACTATATATCCAAACATACCACACAAATATCTTACTTCAATATTGAATGGTATGAAAACATAACAATAATATTAAAATAAAAAATGCTATCATATTTTAAATAGCATATATTCATGTATGTGTGAGCACATGCATAGAAAATAGCAATCATCTTAGTGATGACAATTCGTGATTTTTATTTCTCTCTGACTTATTTCTAGTTTTTCTATAGTGAATACACACACACACACACACACACACACACTCCACATAGGTTCTTGTAGCTCTTCTCAGCTCCCAAGGGTCCAGGTGATAGTCCTCTGAGATTTCAGCAGAAGCAGGTTATATGTGTGGCTGTTAAGCAATTAGAGGAGAGTTGATTGGTCAAATGACATCATCAGAGAGTCTCCACCTGAGATCAGAGAGGTCACTGGGTCAGACCTGGGATTTGTGAACGTCTACAATTTCCTCTGGTTTCTGGCAAACCCCAAATAGGTAGATGAGTGATTCTTAAGGGAGAAGGGTGAGTTTGGGGCAAGCACTCCTCAACAGAGATACAGCAAGTTACCCATGTTCCCACGCACACTTTAATATGTTCCCCCTCAAAGCAGCTATTAATAATGGGAGTGTGCCGTCTTCCTCAGGAAGGGTTGGACATAAACAATAGTGAATAATAGTTCATCACCACAAGGTGGCACCAGGTCCGGCTTGGAAGTTCTTTTCAGATTTTCTGAACCATTGATTCATGCCTGATTGTCTAGGAAGAACAGATTGGGTGATTGTCTAGGTCAATTGATTTGAGGCCTCTTGTCTCCATTTTTTAAAAATTATTTATTATTTATTTTTTGTTGTAGTTGGACAGAATACTTTTACTTTATTTATTTTTATGTGGTGCAGAGGATCGAACCCAGTGCTTCACACATTCTAAATGAGTGCTCTACCACTGAGTCACAACCCCAGCCCCCTCTTGTCTCTTTTTTTAAAGTTCACATTTAGTATTTTTCACCTTAAATTTGTATCCCGATACCTGCTAATTCCCCAGGGTTAACTGTACAGGTTATACTAACCCACCTCGTGACAGCCCCATGAAACATGCTCACCTTGAGTCCCCATGCTCAGACTTCAATACCAGAGACGTTCCTCATTTCATTCTCATTTAACGTCCTGCACGGCTGTTTACTGTTTCCCAAACCAGGCAATGAGGGGATTAAGAAAAGATGAACAGACACAAGAGTAGAGAAAAAGTTGGGGCTCGGTGCTTCAGCCGACTTCTGGTGGAGGAAGACTGACCACAAGCAAGCGCCACATGATTATTATATAGTGTAGACATCAAAAGGATTTACTGTGAGAAAGGATCTTCAAGATAAACCAAACTGAAGTTGGGGCTAAAACAGCCCAGTTTGGGCTTATCAGCGTGTGCCCATGACTCTCTACTGGGCAGCAGGTGTTGGAATCCAAGGTTGTAAACCGATAAAATTCCTTAGCTAGCAAGGAATTCCCCTTGGCAACTGGGCAATCTCCGCTGGGCCCTTGGTGCTGAGAGCTCTCCAGAGGGGCGGCACCTCTGTCTCTGGGCAGTTCATAGACCCATAATCCATTTGCGGCTCCTGAAGGCATACTTGTAGGTATTTCTATTATTTGTTCCCTTTCACCTGCATAATATTTTGAAGTGATTTCTATTTTATGTGTGGCATGTGC